>NC_092726.1:8448370-9648370 GCF_047496885.1 Scyliorhinus torazame
GTATCCCTGTCCACACTGTATCCCTGTCATTGTATCCCTGACACTGTATCCCTGTCCCACACTGTATCCCTGTCATTGTATCCCTGTCACTGTATCCCTGACACTGTATCCCTGTCACTGTATCCCTGTCACTGTATCCCCTGTCCCACACTGTATCCTGTCACTGTATCCCTGTCACTGTATCCCTGTCACTGTATCCCTGACACTGTATCCCTGTCACACTGTATCCTGACACTGTATCCCCTGACACTGTATCCCTGTCATTGTATCCCTGTCCCACTGTATCCCTGTCACTGTATCCCTGACACTGTATCCCTGTCCCACACTGTATCCCTGTCATTGTATCCCTGTCACTGTATCCTGACACTGTATCCCTGTCCCACACTGTATCCTGTCATTGTATCCCTGTCACTGTATCCCTGACACTGTATCCCTGTCCCACACTGTATCCCTGTCATTGTATCCCTGACACTGTATCCCTGTCCCACACTGTATCCCTGTCATTGTATCCCTGTCACTGTATCCCTGACACTGTATCCTGTCACTGTATCCCTGACACTGTAACCCTGTCCCACTGTATCCCTGTCACTGTATCCCTGTCCCACACTGTATCCCTGTCATTGTATCCCTGACACTGTATCCCTGTCCCACACTGTATCCCTGTCACTGTATCCCTGTCATTGTATCCCTGACACTGTATCCCTGTCACTGTATCCCTGTCACTGTATCCCTGACACTGTATCCCTGTCCCACACTGTATTCCTGACACTGTATCCCTGACACTGTATCCCTGTCATTGTATCCCTGTCCCACTGTATCCCTGTCACTGTATCCCTGACACTGTATCCCTGTCCCACACTGTATCCCTGTCATTGTATCCCTGTCACTGTATCCCTGACACTGTATCCCTGTCCCACACTGTATCCCTGTCATTGTATCCCTGTCACTGTATCCCTGACACTGTATCCCTGTCCCACACTGTATCCCTGTCATTGTATCCCTGACACTGTATCCCTGTCCCACACTGTATCCCTGTCATTGTATCCCTGTCACTGTATCCCTGACACTGTATCCCTGTCACTGTATCCCTGACACTGTAACCCTGTCCCACTGTATCCCTGTCACTGTATCCCTGTCCCACACTGTATCCCTGTCATTGTATCCCTGACACTGTATCCCTGTCCCACACTGTATCCCTGTCACTGTATCCCTGTCATTGTATCCCTGTCACTGTATCCCTGACACTGTATCCCTGTCACTGTATCCCTGTCCCACACTGTATCCCTGTCATTGTATCCCTGTCACTGTATCCCTGACACTGTATCCCTGTCCCACACTGTATCCCTGTCATTGTATCCCTGTCACTGTATCCCTGTCCCACACTGTATCCCTGTCACTGTATCCCTGTCCCACTGTATCCCTGACACTGTATCCCTGTCACTGTATCCCTGTCCCACTGTATCCCTGTCCCACACTGTATCCCTGTCACTGTATCCCTGACACTGTATCCCTGTCACTCCCTGTCACTGTATCCCTGACACTGTATCCCTGTCACTGTATCCCTGTCACTGTATCCCTGTCCCACTGTATCCCTGTCCCACTGTATCCCTGTCACTGTATCCCTGTCCCACACTGTATCCCTGTCACTGTATCCCTGTCACTGTATCCCTGTCCCACACTGTATCCCTGTCACTGTATCCCTGACACTGTATCCCTGTCACTGTATCCCTGTCACTGTATCCCTGACACTGTATCCCTGTCACTGTATCCCTGACACTGTATCCCTGTCACTGTATCCCTGACACTGTATCCCTGACACTGTATCCCTGTCACTGTATCCCTGTCCCACTGTATCCCTGTCCCACTGTATCCCTGTCACTGTATCCCTGTCACTGTATTCCTGTCACTGTATCCCTGACACTGTATCCCTGTCACTGTATCCCTGTCCCACTGTATCCCTGTCCCACTGTATCCCTGTCACTGTATCCCTTTCCCACTGTATCCCTGTCCCACTGTATCCCTGTCACTGTATCCCTGTCACTGTATCCCTGACACTGTATCCCTGTCACTGTATCCCTGTCACTGTATCCCTGTCCCACTGTATCCCTGTCACTGTATCCCTGTCCCACACTGTATCCCTGACACTGTATCCCTGTCCCACTGTATCCCTGTCCCACTATATCCCTGACACTGTATCCCTGACACTGTATCCCTGTCCCACTGTATCCCTGACACTGTATCCCTGTCCCACTGTATCCCTGTCCCACACTGTGTCCCTGTCTCACTTTATTCCTGACACTGTATCCCTGTCCCACTGTATCACTGTCCCACACTGTATCCCAGTCCCACACTGTATCCCTGACACTGTATCCCTGTCCCTCACTGTTTCACTGTCCCACTGTATCCCTGTCCCACACTGTATCCCTCTGACCCACACTGTATCCCTCTGTCCCACACTGTATCCCTCTGTCCCACACTGTATCCCTCTGTCCCACACTGTATCCCTCTGTCCCTCACTGTATCCCTCTGTCCCACACTGTATCCCTCTGGCCCACACTGTATTCATCTGTCCCACACTGTATCCCTGACACTGTATCCCTGTTCCACACTGTATCCCTGACACTGTATCCCTGTCCCACTGTATCCCTGACACTGTATCCCTGCCCCACTGTATCCCTGCCCCACACTGTATCCCTGTTCCATTACATCCCTGACACTGTATCCATGCCCCACCCTGATCCCTGACACTGTATCCCTGTCCCACTGTATCCCTGACACTGTATCCCTGTCCCACTGTATCCCTGCCCCACTCTATCCCTGACACTGTATCCCTGTCCCACACTGTATCCCTGACACTGTATCCCTGTCCCACTGTATCACTGACACTGTATCCCTGTCCCACACTGTATCCCTGACACTGTATCCCTGTCCCACTGTATCACTGACACTGTATCCTTGTCCCACTGTATCCCTGCCCCACACTGTATCCCTGTTCCATTGCATCCCTGACACTGTATCCATGCCCCACACTGTATCCCTGACACTGTATCCCTGTCCACACTGTATCCCTCTGTATCCCTCTGTCCCACACTGTATCCCTCTGTCCCACACTGTATCCCTCTGTCCCACACTGTATCCCTCGGTAAGAGATGTATGTAAAGGTTGGGGGCCAGACGAGGCTGAGAAAAGATGGATGGGGCAGGTGTTCCATTCATGACTGGACACGAAGATGAAGGGAGTGGCGGTGTGGGTGGCGTCTGAGGTGGGGAACATTGTGGCAGATTCAGAGAGGGTGGGGGTGGGGGCGGGGGGGGGGAGGAGGTTCGTGATGATTCGTGGGAAGCTGGAGGGGATGCCGGTCGGCCTGGTGAATGTTTATGAGATGGGTGCTGGGGAGGATTCCTGACCTGGACGCACATCGGTCAATCATGGGGGTGGATTTTAACACGGTCTTTGAGCCAAGTGTTGGCCGGTCGAGCCCAGTGTTGGCAGTAGCGAAGGAGCTGAAGGGTTTATGGAGTAGATGGGTGGGGTGGACCCCTGGAGATTTGGGAGGCCAAGGGTTAAGGAATTTTCATATTTCTCCCATGTGCACAGGGTGTACGCCCGGATCGACTTTTTTGTGCTGGATAAGGCGTTGCTGGCGGAGGTAGTCGATTCACAGATCGTGTTCTCTGACCACGCACCGCACTGGGTGGATTTGCGAGTGAATCAGGGTGGGGGACTGGGGGTACAATGCATGCAGTGGAGGCTGGATGTGGGGTTATTGGCGGATGAGGAGGTGTGCAAGCGGGTGAGGGCCGCTATTCGGGGGTACGTGGGACTCAACGATACGGGGGAGGTAACAGCCGCCACGCTGTGGGAGGCGCTCAAAGCAGTGGTTGGGGGGTGGTGGTGGGGGGGGGGGGGGGTGGTGGTGGGGGGGGGGTTTATTTCGATTCGGGCGCACAGCGAAAAGGTGGAACGAGCAGAGATGGCAAGGCTGGTGGGAGAGATTCTGAGGATGGATAGGAGGTACCCGGAGGCCCCTGTGGGGTTGAGAGACAAGCAGAGGCTCCAGGTGGAGTTTGGGTTGGTGTCTACGGGGAAGTCAGTAGGGCAGTTACGGAGGGCCAGGGGGGCAGTATAGGAGTACGGGGAGAAGGCGAGGAGGATGCTGGCCCACGAGCTGAGGGAGCAGGAGGCGGCGAGGGAGATTGATGGAGTGAAGGACAGGATGGGAAGGGTGGTGCTGGATCGGGTGGGGGTGAATGGAGTGTTCAAGGAGTTTTATAGGAGCAACAGGAGTCGGGCCACCGGCCAGGGTGGCGGAGGGAATGTCGTGGTTCCTGGATGGGTTGGAGTTTCCCAAGGTGGGCAAGGACCTGGTGGACGGACTGGGGACTCAATTGGGTTGGGGAAGATGCAGGAAGGGAAGGCTCCGGGCCCGGATGGGTTCCCGGTGGGCTTTTATGGAATGTTTTAGTGGGGGGGCCTGGGGCCACTACGGGTGAGGGTGGATAATGAGGCTGGGGAGAAGGTGGAGCTCCCCCCTACACTATCGCAGGCATCCGTCTCCCTGGCACTGAAGAAAGATAAGGAACCGGAGCAGTGCAGATATCGTTGGTAAACGTGGACGCCAAGTTGCTGGCGAAGGTGTTGGTTTCGGGAATCAAGGACTGTGTCCCGGGGGGTGGCCCGGAGGACCAAACGGAGTTTGTGAGGGGGAGGCAGTTGTCGGCAAATGTGAGGTGGCTGCTTAATGTGATTATGATGCCCCCAGAGTGGGCAGGAAGTGGAAGTGGCAGTGGCAAAATTTTATTATGAACACAGGATTTAAATATCTTCAACATAATACAAAAAGAATCTCACAATTGCCATTTCAACAATGTTTAACAATAAAATGAAACACTTTAACTCCTAATTGCTGTCTTTTTATCTCCAATCAGGCAAAACCCATCTCAGGTCGAATCCACTTTTAAATTGAGACAGCCAAACATTGGACGGAAATCTTTGGAGACTGCGTAAAGAGCGAGACCTGAGATCCTGTCAGAATAATGCCAAATCGATGGCTGCATTCCTCAGAGACTGCAGCTCAGCTCAAAAAACTTAAAAACTGGAAACTCCACACCTAACTGCTTCAGCCCTGGCTCCTCCCATTGTTCCCGTCCTCAAACCCAACACGTCAGTCGGCCTTTGCGGGGATTGTGAACTCACCATCAACAAAGTCTCAAGACTGGACCGGGATCCCATGCTGCGCAGGAAGTATTTGCACGCCGAATTGGTCGGTGGCCACGGTATCCACAGCTCGAACGAGAGAGACCATCCCATAAAAACATCATGGTTAACACCCAGAAGGCTCTTGTACTTTGGCGTATCGTCGGCCTATGTCATCTGTCAGCGTGTGAAGGAGAGCATTCTCCAAGGGCTACCCAAGGTGACAGTATATTCGATGATGTATTAATTATAGGGGCTTCTGAACAAGAGCATCTGGAAAACCTGGATGAGGTCTTGAGGCGGTTTTCCAGCACAGACGAAACATTGAGAGAGAGAAAGAGAGAGAGAAATGCAAATTCAACGCGGGTGAGGTAACTTACCGAGGGCACCAGCTGGGTCAGTAAGGTCTTGACCCCATGGAGAATCAGGGGCGTGGGGGGGGGGGGGGGGGGGTGGGCGGGGGGAGCAGGGGAATCCAGCCCCAGGTCCCTTGCAATGGCAACTCAAGGGTTAATCTTCTCGCACGTCGACCACAAGTAAATCGAGACAAACCCAGCCTTGATTCTTGACTGCTGGGCTGTGGGTGGTTCGCGGTTAACTGCCCTGTGTAGGCAGGATGAGGGAGAACAGCTCTTTGGTCACGCGGCTGTGCTGACAGAAAGTGTTTTGCTGCAATCCTCCTTATCACACAGGCTGTTTGGAAGTGAAAGATTCTGTAAAAAGTGTTGCAGAGTTCACCGCAGACAAAGGACTTTCTGCGGTTCTGGGTCAAAGTTACGTTAATTCCCGGCAGATCCAACTCAAAAAATAAAAGCGCGACTTTGCGTTGCCACCTAATGGTGCACCAGCAGAACCGTATCCTTCAGCTGGGCTGCAGTATTCAAAACAATTCACCTGGTCACTGTTATCATCCGTGGGATCTTGCTGTGTACAGATTGGCTGCCACGTTTCTGTATGACACGAATGACGGTTAAAAAGTATTGACTTGGCTCTTTGGAACTCTTGGCGATGACGGCACGCGTCATTAAAAATGCAGACATTCTCTTCTTTACCGTCGCTCAGTTCACGCATGGCTGTTTGGTCGAGCAGGCCTTGACTATTGCTGAGGAAAAGAAAAAGAGGCTGCCCCGTCAAAACCTTTCGCCTTGCTCCCTCCCCTCGGGACGGCTCACAAGGAATGATCAGACTGCAGCGGGAGACCCACAATTGACACCGCGCGAGGAGAGAATGCCCGTTGGCGGGCTGGTGGACTCCGACTGGCTGAGGGGCAGCACGGAACAGTTAACCGCCAAGCTTCTCTTCAGATCCGCGTCGACTCTGAAAGCTCAGGAGGAATGAACCGGGGAACGGCTGTTCCCAAAGATTACAGTCTGAATTCTTGTTTCCCCCATTGGTCATTTCTTGTGGGCTGTCCCGGTCAGCACAGGGCAAAGAACTTTGATGTCACATCCCTCTTATTGTTCAGCAACAATCAGGTTTCATGCTGCCGAATGACTGTTTGTGAAGTCAGGCGTGAGAGAGAGAGAGAGAGAGAGAAGAGGATTGGCGTTTGTTTCGTGCCGTTCGAGGTGCCCCTCAGTTTGCAAGCTTGCGTTTTGTTATCTCGATGTTATTCTGAAGAGGATACAGGGGGGCTGGAGTAGATGCCCCCAAAAAACTGTGTGCCCGGAAGATTGAGCTTAAACCGAGCAGAGAATATTGGACAGGCTGATGCCCTGCTCTCCGACAAAAGGGCAGGATTCGAGGCCTGACCTGACGTGGGTCTTGAAGATGATGAAAAGGATTGATGAGATAGAATCAGAGACAATGGCCAGAATTCCCTGGCCATTTGCGGGCGATGGGATTCTGTGGCCCCGTTGGCAGCGCCCCCCGACCCCCCCTCTCCCCCCCCCCCCCCCCCCCCGCCGGTTTCCCGGCAGCGCGGGGGTGGCTTCGATGGGATTTCTCATTGACATGCGCGGCAGGAGCGGTGAACTCCGCCGGCAGCGGATGGCGCACCAAATCCTCCGGCTGAGAGAGCTCCGGCAGCGGGACGGACTCGCAGTGGAGACTCCCGGGCACTCTTTCCATTTGTGGAGGAGACCAGGGCTTGAGATGGGCTTGAGATGAGGGCTGGTTTAGCACACTGGGCTAAATCGCTGGCTTTGAAAGCAGACCAAGGCAGGCCAGCAGCACGGTTCAATTCCCGTACCAGCCTCCCCGAACAGGCGCCGGAATGTGGCGACTCGGGGCTTTTCACAGTAACTTCATTTGAAGCCTACTTGTGACAATATGCGATTTTCATTTTCATTTCATTTCAGGTGATACACGCATGGCAGTGGTTAACAAACCCAGTGGGGGGGGGACTTCCGGTTGCGGTGATGCCGAGCTAACCGCACGTTTCGGCGGCTCCAGCTCCGACGGACCTTCGGGCTCTTTTAAGAGCCCCAACGGGGAATTTTTTGTCGACCGAGCCCGGTGTGGGGTGTGGGAGAAGGGAGTCCCCCCCCCAAACGAAGGAGGAAAAAAACGGCGGCGGCGGCTGCAGCCCGAGGAATCGTCGACCAAAAGGTCAGAGGGAGAGAAGTTCAAGATGGCAGAGGAGAAAGCGCAGGCGACAGGGGGGCCTGAGCAGGATGAAATCGTGAGACGGTGCGTGGAGCTGCTGAAGAGGGAGGTGCTGACCCCGATGCTACAGGCAATTGAGGGGCTCAAGGAGACATTAAAGACCCAGGAGACAGAGCTTCGCGTGGTGGAGCAGAAGGTGACAGATATTGAGGACGAGATCCTGGGCCTGGCGGTTAAGACTCAGACGCATGAGGCACTTCATAAAAAGTGCACTGAAAGGATCGAGGCCCTAGAAAACGGAGCGCGAAGGAAGAACCTTCGGATACTTGGTCTCCCTGAGGGTGTGGAAGGAGTGGACTGTGGAGCGTACGCAAGTACGATGCTGAGCTCACTGATGGGTGCTGAGGCCCCTAAGGGCCCCATGGAGGTGGAGTGGGCAAATCGGATTCCGGCGAGAAGACCAAAAGCGGGAGAACCACCGAGGGCGATAATCGTGCGATTTTACCGCCTTAAGAGAAGAGGTCCTGAGATGGGCTAAAAAGGTGCGGAGTAGCAGATGGGAGAATGCGGTGGTAAGGATCTACCAGGATTGGAGTGCGGAGGTGGCGAGAAGGAGGGCGAGCTTCAACCGAGCCAAAGAGGTGTTGCATAAAAGGAAGGTGAAGTTTGGGATGCTGCAGCCGGCAAGACTATGGGTCACGTATCAGGAGAGACATTATTATTTTGAGACGGCGGAGGAAGCATGGACCTTCATCAAAGAAGAGAAATTGGATCGGAACTGAGGGACTGATGCTGCAGGAAATGTTATTGTTATTGATTTTGTTAATGTTATGGGTGAAGTTAATTGGGAAGGGGGGAGACATTGGGGCAATGTGGGCGCCGGCGATGGGGGAAAGACGGGACACCGTCGGAGAATGGGGAAGGGGAGGGGGAGGGGAAAGGGAGCTGCGCCATAAGAGGCGGGTCAGGTAAACGGATGTTCCCGCGCCAGAAAGAATAAGGCGGGAAGACAGGCGCAAGGCGGATGGGAGTTCCCCCACACGGGGGGGTCGAGGAGTGAGCAGGAGCAGCCGGGGTCAGTTGAAGTCAGCTGACTTACGGAAGTGACATGGGGGGAGCAATCAAGCTAGATAGGGATCTAGCGGGGGGGGGGGGGGGGGTGGGGGACAACTGGGTTGCTGCTGCGGAAATCCAAAAGGAAATGGCTAAAGAGTGGGTGGGCGGGGATGGTGTGCGACGCTGGGGGAGCGAGCGGGAGCGCGGAGGCGGGATATGGGACTGGCCTAGAGAAGGTAATGGCTAGTCGACACGGGAGGGGGGCAGGTAGCCCCCCAGTGAGGCTGATCACGTGGAACGTGAGAGGCCTGAACGGACCGATAAAAAGGGGCCGAGTGCTCGCGCATTTGAAAGGACTAAGGGAAGACGTGGTTATGCTCCAACAGACGCACCTAAAGGTGGCGGACCAAGTTAGGCTAAGGAAAGGATGGGTGGGACAGGTGTCCCCACTGTATCCCTGCCCCACACTGTATCCCTGTTCCATTACATCCCTGACACTGTATCCATGCCCCACCCTGATCCCTGACACTGTATCCCTGTCCCACTGTATCCCTGACACTGTATCCCTGTCCCACTGTATCCCTGCCCCACTCTATCCCTGACACTGTATCCCTGTCCCACACTGTATCCCTGACACTGTATCCCTGTCCCACTGTATCACTGACACTGTATCCCTGTCCCACACTGTATCCCTGACACTGTATCCCTGTCCCACTGTATCACTGACACTGTATCCTTGTCCCACTGTATCCCTGCCCCACACTGTATCCCTGTTCCATTGCATCCCTGACACTGTATCCATGCCCCACACTGTATCCCTGACACTGTATCCCTGTCCACACTGTATCCCTCTGTATCCCTCTGTCCCACACTGTATCCCTCTGTCCCACACTGTATCCCTCTGTCCCACACTGTATCCCTCGGTAAGAGATGTATGTAAAGGTTGGGGGCCAGACGAGGCTGAGAAAAGATGGATGGGGCAGGTGTTCCATTCATGACTGGACACGAAGATGAAGGGAGTGGCGGTGTGGGTGGCGTCTGAGGTGGGGAACATTGTGGCAGATTCAGAGAGGGTGGGGGTGGGGGCGGGGGGGGGGGGAGGTTCGTGATGATTCGTGGGAAGCTGGAGGGTAATGGCTAGTCGACACGGGAGGGGGGCAGGTAGCCCCCCAGTGAGGCTGATCACGTGGAACGTGAGAGGCCTGAACGGACCGATAAAAAGGGGCCGAGTGCTCGCGCATTTGAAAGGACTAAGGGAAGACGTGGTTATGCTCCAACAGACGCACCTAAAGGTGGCGGACCAAGTTAGGCTAAGGAAAGGATGGGTGGGACAGGTGTTCCACTCAGGACTGGACGCAAAGAACAGAGGGGTGGCCATTTTGGTGGGGAAACGGGTAGCATTTGAAGCAAAGAACATCGTAGCAGATAGCGGAGGTAGATATGTAATGGTGAGTGGTAGGCTGGAGGGAATGGAGGTCGTGTTGGTTAATGTGTATGCCCCAAATTGGGATGATGCGGGATTTATGAGACGGATGCTGGGGCGTATTCCGGACCTGGAGGTAGGAAACTTGATTCTAGGAGGGGACTTTAATACGGTGCTGGACCCGGGGCTCGATAGATCCAGCTCAAGGACTGGAAGAAGGCCGGCAGCGGCCAAGGTACTTAAGGGGTTTATGGACCATATGGGGGGAGTGGATCCATGGCGATTTCTTAGACCTAGGGCTAGGGAGTTTTCCTTCTTCTCCCATGTCCATAAAGTGTACTCCCGGATAGATTTTTTTGTTTTGGGAAGGTCGTTGATCTCTAGGGTGGAAGAAGCTGAGTACTCAGCCATAGCGGTTTCGGATCATGCCCCACATTGGGTGGACCTGGAAGTAGGAGAGGACAGGGAGCAGAGAACACTCTGGCGATTAGATGTGGGACTGATGGCGGATGAGGGAGTGTGTGCAAGAGTGCGGGGGTGTATTGAGAGATACCTGGAGGTCAATGACGACGGCGAGGTCCCTGTGGGAGTAGTTTGGGAAGCACTAAAAGCGGTGGTCAGAGGAGAGCTGATCTCCATTGGGGCCCACAAAAGGAAAACAGAGGTCAAGGAAAGGGAAAGATTACTGGGGGAGATTTTAAGGGTGGACAGGGAATTTGCAGAGACCCCGGAGGAGGAATTGTACAGGGAGAGGAGACGACTCCAGACGGAGTTTGACCTTCTGACCACCAGAAAGGCGGAGGTACTGTGGAGGAAGGCACAGGGGAGGAGGTATGAATATGGGGAAAAGGCTAGTCGCCTGTTGGCTCATCAATTAGGGGCAGCACGGTAGCCTTGTGGATAGCACAATTGCTTCACAGCTCCAGGGTCCCAGGTTCGATTCTGGCTTGGGTCACTGTCTGTGCGGAGTCTGCACATCCTCCCCGTATGTGCGTGGGTTTCCTCCGGGTGCTCCGGTTTCCTCCCACAGTCCAAAGATGTGTGGGTTAGGTGGATTGGCCATGATAAATTGCCCTTAGTGTCCAAAATTGCCCTTAGTGTTGGGTGGGGTTACTGGGTTATGGGGATAGGGTGGCGGTGTTGACCTTGGGTAGGGTGCTCTTTCCAAGAGCCGGTGCAGACTCGATGGGCTGAATGGCCTCCTTCTGCACTGTAAATTCTATGATAATCTATGATAATTGCGAAAGAGGGCAGCAGCGAGGGAGATAGGAGGAATTAGGGATGAAAGGGGAGACACCGTGCGAAGGGCAGGAAAGATAAATGAGGTGTTCAAGACCTTTTATGAGGAACTGTATAGGTCTCAACCCCCAGAGGGAGAGGAGGGGATGCGGCAGTTCCTGGACCAATTGAGGTTCCCGAAAGTGGAGGAGCAGGAGGTGGTAGGCCTGGGGGCACCGATTGAGGTGGACGAGGTCATTAAGGGACTGGGAAGCAGGGAAGGCCCCGGGGCCAGGCGGGTTCCCGGTGGAATATTACAGAAAATATGTGGACTTGTTGATGGCGAGGACGTTCAATGAGGCCAGGGAAGGGGGGACTCTACCCCCGACCATGTCGGAGGCGACGATATCGCTAATTTTGAAGAGGGACAAAGATCCGTTGCAGTGCGGGTCCTATAGACCTATTTCACTATTGAACGTGGACGCCAAATTGCTGGCAAAGGTACTGGCATCGAGGATAGAGGACTGTGTCCCGGGGGTGGTGCACGAAGACCAGACAGGGTTCGTAAAAGGGAGACAACTGAATGTTAACGTGCGACGACTATTAGGGGTGATAATGATGCCCCCAGTGGAGGGGGAGGCAGAGATAGTGGCGGCAATGGACGCAGAGAAGGCATTTGATAGGGTGGAGTGGGAGTATTTATGGGAAATGTTAAGGAGGTTTGGGTTTGGGAACGGGTTTATTAGCTGGGTTAGACTTCTTTATGGGGCTCCAACGGCAAGCGTAGTTACAGGTCGACATAGATCGGAGTATTTTCGACTATATAGGGGAACAAGACAGGGATGCCCGCTGTCTCCATTGTTGTTCGCGTTGGCAATTGAACCTCTGGCCATGGCGTTGAGAGACTCCAGGAAATGAAGAGGGGTGATTAGAGGGGGAGAAGAACACCGAGTCTCGTTATACGCAGATGACCTATTGTTATACGTGTCGGACCCAGCGGGGGGATGATAGAGGTTATGCGAATTTTGAGGGGGTTCGGGGAATTCTCGGGGTATAGGCTAAACATGGGGATGAGTGAATTATTTGTGATACATCCAGGGGACCAGAGTAGAGAGATAGAAGGCTTGCCGCTAAGGAAAGTGGAAAGAAACTTCCGATACCTGGGGATTCAGATCGCTAGGAGCTGGGGAACCTTGCACAGACTTAATCTGACACGGCTGGTAGAACAAATGGAGGAGGACTTCAAGAGGTGGGACATGCAGCCTCTATCGCTGGCGGGCAGGGTTCAAGCAATTAAGATGATGGTCCTCCCGAGGTTCTTATTTGTATTTCAATGTCTCCCTATATTAATCACCAAGACCTTCTTTAATAAAATAGACAGGAGCATCACGAGCTTCGTGTGGGCAGGGAAAGTCCCGAGAGTAAGGAGGGGGTTCCTTCAGCGTAGCAGGGACAGAGGAGGATTGGCACTACCGAACTTGGGCGATTACTATTGGGCCGCCAATGTGGCAATGATACGTAGATGGATGATGGAGGGTGAGGGAGCGGCGTGGAAAAGACTGGAGAGAAAGTCCTGTAAAGGGACGAGTTTAGAGGCACTGGTGATGGCGCCGCTACCGTTCTCACCTAAAAAGTTTACCACGGACCCGGTGGTGGCGGCAACACTGAATATCTGGGGACAGTGGAGGCGACAGAGAGGGGTACGGGGAGCCCTGGTGGGGTCCCCAATCAGGAACAACCATAGGTTCGCCCCAGGAGGAATGGATGGAGGATTTCAGAGCTGGTACCAGTTGGGAATTAGGAGGGTGGGAGATTTATTTATAGATGGGACTTTTGCGAGCTTGGGAGCATTGGAGGAAAAGTATAAGTTGCCCCGGGGAAATTTCTTGAGATATATGCAGGTGAGGGCGTTTACTAGACAACAGGTGAGGGAATTTCCATTGCTCCCGACACAGGGGATACAGGACAGGGTGCTTTCAGGGGTGTGGGTCGGAGAGGGCAAGGTGTCAGAGGTTTACCGAGAGATGAGGGAAGAGGGGGAGGAGTCGGTGGGAGAACTAAAGGGAAAGTGGGAAGAAGAATTAGGGGAGGAGATAGAGGAGGATATGTGGGCTGATGCCCTAAGCAGGGTAAATTCCTCTTCCTCATGCGCCAGGCTTAGCCTGATTCAATTTAGGGTGCTACATAGAGCACACATAACGGGAGGAAGATTGAGCAGGTTCTTTGGAGTGGAGGACAAATGTGGGAGGTGTGGCGGGAGCCCGGCAAACCACGCACATATGTTTTGGGCGTGCCCGGCACTGGAAGGGTATTGGAAGGGAGTGACGGGAGTGATTTCGCGGGTGGTGAAGGCCCGGGTCAAGCCAGGCTGGGGGTTAGCTCTATTTGGAGTTGCGGAAGAGCCGGGAGTGCAGGAGGCGAAAGAGGCCGACGTTGTGGCCTTTGCGTCCCTAGTAGCCCGGCGCAGGATCCTACTCATGTGGAAGGAGGCGAAACCCCCCCGGACTGGAGGCCTGGGTAAACGATATGGCGGGGTTTATTAAACTGGAGCAGATAAAGTTTGCCCTGAGAGGATCGGCTCAAGGGTTCACCAGGCGGTGGCAGCCATTTCTCGACTACCTAGGGGAACGTTAGAGGGAAGACAGATGACCAGCAGCAGCAACCCAGGGGGAGGGGGGGGTTTAGTTTAGTTTAGGCCAATAGATAAGGGGGTTTTGTTACTTGTGTATGGTTAAAAATTTCTGTATTGTTACTGTTGCGTTTGTTTTGTAAGAGGAAAAATTGTTGTTTGGGAAAAAAAATTTCAAGAAAATATATATTTTTTAAAAAAACAAACCCAGTGGGGAACTCAGGAGGTAGGTCTCGACCCAGAGAGTGGTGAGAATGTGGAACTGGCTGCCAAAGGGAGTGGCCGAGGGGTGAATGGTGTGGATGGTTTCCAGGGGAATGCGGATGAATACATGAGGGAGTGAGGAATAGCTTATGTCGATAGTCTGAGATGAGGCTTCTGGACGTTGCAAACGGCGGCTCAGGTCATTCGAACCAAATGACCTGCATCACAAATTGTTTGTGATTGCAGCTCAGATACCATCCTGGCAGATTTTCCCAGCTTTGCCAGGCGCTGTGAGCAAAGTGTGCGGGACCTGATACTACTGCCAGCCAGGAATTCACAGGGAAGAAGGAAATGTTGCCTTGCATCAGCCCCGGACCCAACTGTTGAGATGCAGACTTCGCCTGGCCTGGATATGCTCGGTGCAGTAGAGTCTAACGTCCCCTCTTCTTCAGTTTAATGAAGGTCATGCCTACAACCTGGGAATGGGTCAGGTATCCCATCCGGAATTCCGGCTCGCTTTGAGACAGTTCCTGCAGGAGACCCGGAAGTTGAACAAAGAGAAAATGCTGGGAAAATCTCAGCAGGTCGGGCAGCATCTGTAGGGAGAGAAAAGAGCGAACGTTTCGAGTCCAGATGACCCTTTGTTAAAGCACAGAAGATGAACAACTGCCGACGCCTCACGTAGGGACTGGTCCTCACACTGCGTCACAAGAAAGACATTTGGATTTGGAAAAGGTATCGGGGAGAAAGAAATTTAAAAACCCCTTGTTGTGGCTGACTGGGGAGATGGTTCCCTCCTCCTCATTTTGTTGGATCAGTGGGGAAGATACAAAGAACAGCAAAAGGCACATAAGAGCCCAAAAAATGGCATGTGAGCTGATATTGCAACACCCAACACACAAACGATTAACATTACATTTCGGGTTACCAATTACGATCCCGTGTATTCCTGAATGTTGCACCGGGTGAGTTTGCTCCCACCCTCCAGCCGCGAGTTGGCCAACGCATCCATCCTTGTGACCTACGGCGTTCCCACGCCAACTGGAAAAGCAAAAAGACTCGTAGCCCCCCACCCCCGGATGAGGCCCGATTGTCGGTCAAACAGCCTCGCCCATCCGCATTTTCAACACCTGCTCAGGAGGAATGTTTATCGGGGCCCGGGTAATCGGGACACCATTTAAAAATAGCGCCCCGATCTCTTGTTACGCTGGGGCGTGACGGCGAGCAGAGCTCCCCATTGTGAATAAACGGGGCTCAGTATGGCCTCGGCCGCGTGTTCCCCATTCAGGCCCGTTATTCAAAGTGAGGCGTGCAGAACAGCCATGTGCATCTCGGCACTGCGAGTGTCGGGAAACACGCGGCAAGACGTGCCCGCTCGGGGACTTTGTTCCTTTAGGACAAGATCGCGCCCGATGGTTTTGTAGACATTCCATTGAAGCTTACAGGCTGTTAAAATGTTCTGGTTCCTTTGAGCCAGTGATGAGGCTGTCATCTCGATAACATTGCACACCATTCAGCTCAGAATTCTATCCATGAATCTCTGAAAAAGAGCAGGAGCAGATGTTATTCCAAATGGAAGAAGGGAACAGACCTTTGTGCGATAGGAAGTAGCGGCTGTGATTTTGCATCCACATTCATTTGTAAATATGCCTGTGATACATCTATTTTACTGAATTTTTGAGCTCCAGGACGTCCAGCAAACATGTTTTCAAATCAGTGGCAGTGAACAGTGATCTGCGCACAATATCGGGTTTATAGTTGTCTTAAAATCACCACATGTACTCACTGTGCCATCCCGTTTCAATACAGGAGCTACTGGTGTAGCCCAGTCACTAGTAATTACTGGTTCAAATGATTCCTGTTTGGACTAAACTTTCTTGTTTTTTTAAAAATAAATATATTTATTCTCCTCCTTTTACACATTTTCATCCAAATTTACACCTACCAACAAACAATCCAAGCTAACAAATATAATGTCAATCCCCTGGCCAACAATACAACAATAACAAATACAATGTCAGTCCCTTGGCCAACAATACAACAATAAAAAATACAGTGTCAATCCCCTGGCCAACAACACAACAATAACAAATACAATGTCAATCCCCTGGCCAACAATATAACAATAACAAATACAATGTCAATCCCCTGGCCAACAACACAACAATAACAAATACAATGTCAATCCCCTGGACAACAATACAACAATAACAAATACAATGTCAATCCTCTGGTCAACAATACAACAATAACAAATACAATGTCAATCCCCTGGCCAACAATACAACAATAACAAATACAATGTCAATCCCCTGGCCAACAATACAACAATAACAAATACAATGTCAATCCCCTGGCCAACAATACAACAATAACAAATACAGTGTCAATCCCCTGGCCAACAATACAAAAATAACAAATACAATGTCAATCCCCTGACCAACAATACAACAGTAACAAATACAATGACAATCTCCTGGCCAACAATAACAAATACAATGTCAATCCCCTGGCCAACAATACAACAATAACAAATACAATGTCAATCTCCTGGCCAACAACACAACAATAACAAATACAATGTCAATCTCCTGGCCAACAATACAACAATAACAAATACAATGTCAATCCCCTGGACAACAATACAACAATAACAAATACAGTGTCAATCCACTGGCCAACAATACAACAATAACAAATACAATGTCAATCTCCTGGCCAACAATACAACAATAACAAATACAATGTCAATCCCCTGGCCAACAATACAACAATAACAAATACAGTGTCAATCCCCTGGCCAACAATAACAAATACAATCGCAGTCCCTTGGCCAACAATACAACAATAACAAATACAGTGTCAATCCCCTGGCCAACAATACCACAATAACAAATACAATGTCAATCCCCTGGCCAACAATACAACAATAACAAATACAGTGTCAATCCCCTGGCCAACAATACAACAATAACAAATACAGTGTCAATCCCCTGGCCAACAACACAACAATAACAAATACAGTGTCAATCCCCTGGCCAACAATACCACAATAACAAATACAATGTCAATCCCCTGGCCAACAATACAACAATAACAAATACAATGTCAATCCCCTGGCCAACAATACAACAATAACAAATACAATGTCAATCCCCTGGCCAACAATACAACAATAACAAATACAATATCAATCCCCTGTCCAACAATACAACAATAACAAATACAATGTCAATCCCCTGGCCAACAATACAACAATAACAAATACAATGTCAATCCCCTGGCCAACAATACAACAATAACAAATACAATGTCAATCTCCTGGCCAACAATACAACAATAACAAATACAGTGTCAATCTCCTGGTCAACAATACAACAATAACAAATACAATGTCAATCCCCTGGCCAACAATACAACAATAACAAATACAATGTCAATCCCCTGGCCAACAATACAACAATAACAAATAGAATGTCAATCCCCTGACCAACAATACAACGATACCCAATACAATGTCAATCCCCTGGCCAACAATACAACAATAACAAATACAGTGTCAATCCCCTGGCCAACAATACAACAATAACAAATACAATGTCAATCCCCTGGCCAACAATACAACAATAACAAATACAGTGTCAATCCCCTGGCCAACAATACAACAATAACAAATACACTGTCAATCCCCTGGCCAACAATACAACAATAACAAATACAGTGTCAATCCCCTGGCCAACAATACAACAATAACAAATACAATGTCAATCCCCTGGCCAACAACACAACAATAACAAATACAATGTCAATCCCCTGGCCAACAATACAACAATAACAAATACATTGTCAATCCCCTGGCCAACAATACAACAATAACAAATACAATGTCAATCCCCTGGCCAACAATACAACAATAACAAATACAGTGTCAATCCCCAGGCCAACAATACAACAATAACAAATACAATGTCAATCCCCTGGCCAACAATACAACAATAACAAATACAATGTCAATCCCCTGGCTAACAATACAACAATAACAAATACAATGTCAATCCCCTGGCCAACAATACAACAATAACAAATACAATGCCAATCCCCTGGCCAACAATACAACAATAACAAATACAATGTCAATCCCCTGGCCAACAATACAACAATAACAAATACAGTGTCAATCCCCTGACCAACAACACAACAATAACAAATACAGTGTCAATCCACTGGCCAACAATACAACAATAACAAATACAGTGTCAATCCACTGGCCAACAATACAACAATAACAAATACATTGTCAATCCCCTGGCCAACAATACAACAATAACAAATACAATGTCAATCCCCTGGCCAACAATACAACAATAACAAATACAGTGTCAATCCCCTGGCCAACAATACAACAATAACAAATACAATGTCAATCCCCTGGCCAACAATACAACAATAACAAATACAATGTCAATCCCCTGGCCAACAATACAACAATAACAAATACAATGTCAATCCCCTGGCTAACAATACAACAATAACAAATACAATGTCAATCCCCTGGCCAACAATACAACAATAACAAATACATTGTCAATCCCCTGGCCAACAATACAACAATAACAAATACAGTGTCAATCCCCTGGCCAACAATACAACAATAACAAATACAGTGTCAATCCCCTGGCCAACAATACAACAATAACAAATACAATGTCAATCCCCTGGCCAACAACACAACAATAACAAATACAATGTCAATCCCCTGGCTAACAATACAACAATAACAAATACAATGTCAATCCCCTGGCCAACAATACAACAATAACAAATACAATGTCAATCCCCTGGCCAACAATACAACAATAACAAATACAATGTCAATCCCCTGGCCAACAATACAACAATAACAAATACAATGTCAATCCCCTGGCCAACAATACAACAATAACAAATACAATGTCAATCCCCTGGCTAACAATACAACAATAACAAATACAATGTCAATCCCCTGGCCAACAATACAACAATAACAAATACAATGTCAATCCCCTGGCCAACAATACAACAATAACAAATACAATGTCAATCCCCTGGCCAACAATACAACAATAACAAATACAATGTCAATCCCCTGGCCAACAATACAACAATAACAAATACAATGTCAATCCCCTGGCTAACAATACAACAATAACAAATACAATGTCAATCCCCTGGCCAACAATACAATAATAACAAATACAATGTCAATCCCCTGGCCAACAATACAACAATAACAAATACAGTGTCAATCCCCTGGCCAACAATACAACAATAACAAATACAATGCAAATCCCCTGGCCAACTATACAACAATAACAAATACAATGTCAATCCCCTGGCCAACAATACAACAATAACAAATACAATATCAATCCCCTGTCCAACAATACAACAATAACAAATACAATGTCAATCCCCTGGCCAACAATACAACAATAACAAATACAATGTCAATCCCCTGGCCAACAATACAACAATAACAAATACAATGTCAATCTCCTGGCCAACAATACAACAATAACAAATACAATATCAATCCCCTGTCCAACAATACAACAATAACAAATACAGTGTCAATCCCCTGGCCAACAATACAACAATAACAAATACAATGTCAATCCCCTGTCCAACAATACAACAATAACAAATACAATGTCAATCCCCTGGACAACAATACAACAATAACAAATACAGTATCAATCCCCTGTCCAACAATACAACAATAACAAATACAATGTCAATCCCCTGGCCAACAATACAACAATAACAAATACAGTGTCAATCCCCTGGCCAACAATACAACAATAACAAATACAGTGTCAATCCCCTGGCCAAGAATACAACAATAACAAATACAGTGTCAATCCCCTGGCCAACAATACAACAATAACAAATACAATGTCAATCCCCTGGCCAACTATACAACAATAACAAATACAATGTCAATCCCCTGGCCAACAATACAACAATAACAAATACAATATCAATCCCCTGTCCAACAATACAACAATAACAAATACAATGTCAATCCCCTGGCCAACAATACAACAATAACAAATACAATGTCAATCCCCTGTCCAACAATACAACAATAACAAATACAATGTCAATCCCCTGGCCAACAATACAACAATAACAAATACAATGTCAATCCCCTGTCCAACAATACAACAATAACAAATACAATGTCAATCCCCTGGCCAACAATACAACAATAACAAATACAGTATCAATCCCCTGTCCAACAATACAACAATAACAAATACAATGTCAATCCCCTGGCCAACAATACAACAATAACAAATACAGTGTCAATCCCCTGGCCAACAATACAACAATAACAAATACAGTGTCAATCCCCTGGCCAAGAATACAACAATAACAAATACAGTGTCAATCCCCTGGCCAACAATACAACAATAACAAATACAATGTCAATCCCCTGGCCAACTATACAACAATAACAAATACAATGTCAATCCCCTGGCCAACAATACAACAATAACAAATACAATATCAATCCCCTGTCCAACAATACAACAATAACAAATACAATGTCAATCCCCTGGCCAACAATACAACAATAACAAATACAATGTCAATCCCCTGTCCAACAATACAACAATAACAAATACAATGTCAATCCCCTGGCCAACAATACAACAATAACAAATACAATGTCAATCCCCTGTCCAACAATACAACAATAACAAATACAATGTCAATCCCCTGGCCAACAATACAACAATAACAAATACAATGTCAATCCCCTGGCCAACAATACAACAATAACAAATACAGTGTCAATCCCCTGGCCAACAATACAACAATAACAAATACAGTGTCAATCCCCTGGCCAACAATATAACAATAACAAATACAATGTCAATCCCCTGACCAACAATACGACAATAACAAATACAATGCCAATCCCCTGGCCAACAATACAACAATAACAAATACAATGTCAATCCCCTGACCAACAATACAACAATAACAAATACAATGTCAATCCCCTGACCAACAATACAACAATAACAAATACAATGTCAATCCCCTGGCCAACAATACAACAATAACAAATACAATGTCAATCCCCTGACCAACAATACGACAATAACAAATACAATGCCAATCCCCTGGCCAACAATACAACAATAACAAATACACTGTCAATCCCCTGACCAACAATACAACAATAACAAATAGAATGTCAATCCCCTGGCCAACAATACAACAATAACAAATACAATGTCAATCTCCTGGCCAACAATACAACAATAACAAATACAATGTCAATCCCCTGGCCAACAATACAACAATAACAAATACAATGTCAATCCCCTGGCCAACAATAAACAATAACAAATAGAATGTCAATCTCCTGGCCAACAATACAACAATAACAAATACAGTGTCAATCCCCTGGCCAACAATACAACAATAACAAATACAATGTCAATCCGCTGTCCAACAATACAACAATAACAAATACAATGTCAATCCCCTGGCCAACAATACAACAATAACAAATACAATGTCAATCCCCTGTCCAACAATACAACAATAACAAATACAATGTCAATCCCCTGGCCAACAATACAACAACAACAAATACACTGTCAATCCCCTGGCCAACAATACAACAATAACAATTACAATGTCAATCCCCTGGCCAACAATACAACAATAACAAATACAATGTCAATCCCCTGGCCAACAATACCACAATAACAAATACAGTGTCAATCCCCTGGCCAACAATACAACAATAACAAATACAATGTCAATCCCCTGTCCAACAATACAACAATAACAAATACAGTGTCAATCCCCTGGCCAACAATACAACAATAACAAATACAGTGTCAATCCCCTGGCCAACAATACAACAATAACAAATACAATGTCAATCCCCTGGCCAACAATGCAACAATAACAAATACAATGTCAATCCCCTGGCCAACAATACAACAATAACAAATACAGTGTCAATCCCCTGGCCAACAATACAATAACAAATACAATGTCAATCCCCTGGCCAACAATACAACAATAACAAATACAATGTCAATCCCCTGGCCAACAATACAATAACAAATACAATGTCAATCTCCTGGCCAACAATACAACAATAACAAATACAATGTCAATCCCCTGGCCAACAATATAACAATAACAAATACAATGTCAATCCCCTGACCAACAATACAACAATAACAAATACAATGTCAATCCCCTGGCCAACAATACAACAATAACAAATACAATGTCAATCCCCTGGCCAACAATACAACAATAACAAATACAATGTCAATCCCCTGGCCAACAATACAACAATAACAAATACAGTGTCAATCCCCTGGCCAACAATACAACAATAACAAATACAATGTCATTCCCCTGGCCAACAATAACAAATACAATGTCAATCCCCTGGCCAACAATACAACAATAACAAATACAATGTCATTCCCCTGGCCAACAATAACAAATACAATGTCAATCCCCTGACCAACAATACAACAATAACAAATACAGTGTCAATCCCCTGGCCAACAATACAACAATAACAAATACAGTGTCAATCCCCTGGCCAACAATACAACAATAACAAATAGAATGTCAATCCCCTGGCCAATAATACAACAATAACAAATACAATGTCAATCTCCTGGCCAACAATACAACAATAACAAATACAATGTCAATCCCCTGGCCAACAATACAACAATAACAAATACAATGTCAATCCCCTGGCCAACAATACAACAATAACAAATAGAATGTCAATCCCCTGGCCAATAATACAACAATAACAAATACAATGTCAATCTCCTGTCCAACAATACAACAATAACAAATACAATGTCAATCTCCTGGCCAACAATACAACAATAACAATTACAATGTCAATCCCCTGACCAACAATACAACAATAACAAATACAGTGTCAATCCCCTGGCCAACAATACAACAATAACAAATACAGTGTCAATCCCCTGGCCAACAACACAACAATAACAAATACAATGTCAATCCCCTGGCCAACAATACAACAATAACAAATACAGTGTCAATCCCCTGGCCAACAACACAACAATAACAAATACAATGTCAATCCCCTGGCCAACAATACAACAATAACAAATACAGTGTCAATCCCCTGGCCAACAATACAACAATAACAAATAGAATGTCAATCCCCTGTCCAACAATACAACAGTAACAAATACAATGTCAATCCCCTGGCCAACAATACAACAATAACAAATACATTGTCAATCCCCTGGCCAACAATACAACAATAACAAATACAATGTCAATCCCCTGGCCAACAATACAACAATAACAAATACAGTGTCAATCCCCTGGCCAACAATACAACAATAACAAATACAATGTCAATCCCCTGGCCAACAATACAACAATAACAAATACAGTGTCAATCCCCTGGCCAACAATACAACAATAACAAATACAATGTCAATCCCCTGGCCAACAATACAACAATAACAAATACAATGTCAATCCCCTGGCCAACAATACAACAATAACAAATACAATGTCAATCCCCTGGCCAACAATAACAAATACAGTGTCAATCCCCTGGCCAACAATACAACAATAACAAATACAGTGTCAATCCCCTGGCCAACAATACAACAATAACAAATACATTGTCAATCCCCAGGCCAACAATACAATAATAACAAATACAGTGTCAATCCCCTGGCCAACAATACGACAATAACAAATACAATGTCAATCCCCTGGCGAACAATACAACAATAACAAATACAATGTCAATCCCCTGGCCAACAATACAACAATAACAAATACAATGTCAATCCCCTGGCCAACAATACAACAATAACAAATACAGTGTCAATCCACTGGCCAACAATACAACAATAACAAATGCATTGTCAATCCCCTGGCCAACAATACAACAATAACAAATACAATGTCAATCCCCTGGCCAACAATACAACAATAACAAATACAATGTCAATCCCCTGGCCAACAATACAACAATACCCAATACAATGTCAATCCCCTGGCCAACAATACAACAATAACAAATACAATGTCAATCCCCTGGCCAACAATACAACAATAACAAATACAGTGTCAATCCCCTGGCCAACAACACAACAATAACAAATACAATGTCAATCCCCTGGCCAACAATACAACAATAACAAATACAGTGTCAATCCCCTGGCCAACAACACAACAATAACAAATACAATGTCAATCCCCTGGCTAACAATACAACAATAACAAATACAATGTCAATCCCCTGGCCAACAATACAACAATAACAAATACATTGTCAATCCCCTGGCCAACAATACAACAATAACAAATACAATGTCAATCCCCTGGCTAACAATACAACAATAACAAATACAATGTCAATCCCCTGGCCAACAATACAACAATAACAAATACAATGTCAATCCCCTGGCCAACAATACAACAATAACAAATACAATGTCAATCACCTGGCCAACAATACAACAATAACAAATACAATGTCAATCCCCTGGCCAACAATACAACAATAACAAATACAATGTCAATCCCCTGGCTAACAATACAACAATAACAAATACAATGTCAATCCCCTGGCCAACAATACAACAATAACAAATACATTGTCAATCCCCTGGCCAACAATACAACAATAACAAATACTATGTCAATCCCCTGTCCAACAATACAACAATAACAAATACAAGGTGTCAATCCCCTGTCCAACAATACAACAATAACAAATACAATGCAAATCCCCTGGCCAACTATACAACAATAACAAATACAATGTCAATCCCCTGGCCAACAATACAACAATAACAAATACAATATCAATCCCCTGTCCAACAATACAACAATAACAAATACAATGTCAATCCCCTGGCCAACAATACAACAGTAACAAATACATTGTCAATCCCCTGGCCAACAATACAACAATAACAAATACAATGTCAATCTCCTGGCCAACAATACAACAATAACAAATACAATGTCAATCCCCTGGCCAACAATACAACAATAACAAATACTATGTCAATCCCCTGGCCAACAATACAACAATAACAAATACAATGTCAATCTCCTGGCCAACAATACAACAATAACAAATACAATGTCAATCTCCTGGCCAACAATACAACAATAACAAATACAATGTCAATCCCCTGGCCAACAACACAACAATAACAAATACAGTGTCAATCTCCTGGCCAACAATACAACAATAACAAATACAATGTCAATCCCCTGGCCAACAATACAACAATAACAAATACTATGTCAATCCCCTGTCCAACAATACAACAATAACAAATACAAGGTGTCAATCCCCTGTCCAACAATACAACAATAACAAATACAATGCAAATCCCCTGGCCAACTATACAACAATAACAAATACAATGTCAATCCCCTGGCCAACAATACAACAATAACAAATACAATATCAATCCCCTGTCCAACAATACAACAATAACAAATACAATGTCAATCCCCTGGCCAACAATACAACAATAACAAATACAATGTCAATCCCCTGGCCAACAATACAACAATAACAAATACAATGTCAATCTCCTGGCCAACAATACAACAATAACAAATACAATATCAATCCCCTGTCCAACAATACAACAATAACAAATACAGTGTCAATCCCCTGGCCAACAATACAACAATAACAAATACAATGTCAATCCCCTGTCCAACAATACAACAATAACAAATACAATGTCAATCCCCTGGCCAACAATACAACAATAACAAATACAGTATCAATCCCCTGTCCAACAATACAACAATAACAAATACAATGTCAATCCCCTGGCCAACAATACAACAATAACAAATACAATGTCAATCCCCTGGCCAACAATACAACAATAACAAATACAATGTCAATCCCCTGGCCAACAATACAACAATAACAAATACAATGTCAATCCCCTGGCCAACAATACAACAATAACAAATACAATGTCAATCCCCTGGCCAACAATACAACAATAACAAATACAATGTCAATCCCCTGGCCAACAATACAACAATAACAAATACAATGTCAATCCCCTGGCCAACAATACAACAATAACAAATACAAGGTGTCAATCCCCTGTCCAACAATACAACAATAACAAATACAATGTCAATCCCCTGGCCAACTATACAACAATAACAAATACAATGTCAATCCCCTGGCCAACAATACAACAATAACAAATACAATGTCAATCCCCTGGCCAACAATACAACAATAACAAATACACTGTCAATCCCCTGGCCAACAATACAACAATAACAAATACAATGTCAATCCCCTGTCCAACAATACAACAATAACAAATACAATGTCAATCCCCTGGCCAAAAATACAACAATAACAAATACAATGTCAATCCCCTGGCCAACAATACAACAATAACAAATACAATGTCAATCCCCTGGCCAACAATACAACAATAACAAATACAATGTCAATCCCCTGTCCAACAATACAACAATAACAAATACAATGTCAATCCCCTGGCCAACAATACAACAATAACAAATACAATGTCAATCCCCTGGCCAACAATACAACAATAACAAATACAGTGTCAATCCCCTGGCCAACAATACAACAATAACAAATACACTGTCAATCCCCTGGCCAACAACACAACAATAACAAATACAATGTCAATCCCCTGGCCAACAATACAACAATAACAAATACAATGTCAATCCCCTGGCCAACAATAAACAATAACAAATAGAATGTCAATCTCCTGGCCAACAATACAACAATAACAAATACAATGTCAATCCCCTGGCCAACAACACAACAATAACAAATACAATGTCAATCCACTGTCCAACAATACAACAATAACAAATACAATGTCAATCCCCTGGCCAACAATACAACAATAACAAATACAATGTCAATCCCCTGTCCAACAATACAACAATAACAAATACAATGTCAATCCCCTGGCCAACAATACAACAACAACAAATACACTGTCAATCCCCTGGCCAACAATACAACAATAACAAATACAATGTCAATCCCCTGTCCAACAATACAACAATAACAAATACAGTGTCAATCCCCTGGCCAACAATACAACAATAACAAATACAGTGTCAATCCCCTGGCCAACAATACAACAATAACAAATACAATGTCAATCCCCTGGCCAACAATACAACAATAACAAATACAATGTCAATCCCCTGGCCAACAATACAACAATAACAAATACAGTGTCAATCCCCTGGCCAACAATACAATAACAAATACAATGCCAATCTCCTGGCCAACAATACAACAATAACAAATACAATGTCAATCCCCTGGCCAACAATATAACAATAACAAATACAATGTCAATCCCCTGACCAACAATACAACAATAACAAATACAATGTCAATCCCCTGTCCAACAATATAACAATAACAAATACAGTGTCAATCCCCTGGCCAATAATACAACAATAACAAATACAATATCAATCCCCTGTCCAACAATACAACAATAACAAATACAATATCAATCCCCTGTCCAACAATACAACAATAACAAATACAATGTCAATCCCCTGGTCAACAATACAACAATAACAAATACAATGTCAATCCCCTGGCCAACAATACAACAATAACAAATACAATATCAATCCCCTGTCCAACAATACAACAATAACAAATACAATATCAATCCCCTGGCCAACAATACAACAATAACAAATACAATGTCAATCCCTGGCCAACAATACAACAATAACAAATACAATATCAATCCCCTGGCCAACAATACAACAATAACAAATACAATGTCAATCCCCTGGCCAACAATACAACAATAACAAATACAGTGTCAATCCCCTGGCCAACAATACAACAATAACAAATACAATGTCATTCCCCTGGCCAACAATAACAAATACAATGTCAATCCCCTGGCCAACAATACAACAATAACAAATACAATGTCATTCCCCTGGCCAACAATAACAAATACAATGTCAATCCCCTGACCAACAATACAACAATAACAAATACAGTGTCAATCCCCTGGCCAACAATACAACAATAACAAATACAGTGTCAATCCCCTGGCCAACAATACAACAATAACAAATAGAATGTCAATCCCCTGGCCAATAATACAACAATAACAAATACAATGTCAATCTCCTGGCCAACAATACAACAATAACAAATACAATGTCAATCCCCTGGCCAACAATACAACAATAACAAATACAATGTCAATCCCCTGGCCAACAATACAACAATAACAAATAGAATGTCAATCCCCTGGCCAATAATACAACAATAACAAATACAATGTCAATCTCCTGTCCAACAATACAACAATAACAAATACAATGTCAATCTCCTGGCCAACAATACAACAATAACAATTACAATGTCAATCCCCTGACCAACAATACAACAATAACAAATACAGTGTCAATCCCCTGGCCAACAATACAACAATAACAAATACAGTGTCAATCCCCTGGCCAACAACACAACAATAACAAATACAATGTCAATCCCCTGGCCAACAATACAACAATAACAAATACAGTGTCAATCCCCTGGCCAACAACACAACAATAACAAATACAATGTCAATCCCCTGGCCAACAATACAACAATAACAAATACAGTGTCAATCCCCTGGCCAACAACACAACAATAACAAATACAATGTCAATCCCCTGGCCAACAATACAACAATAACAAATACAATGTCAATCCCCTGTCCAACAATACAACAGTAACAAATACAATGTCAATCCCCTGGCCAACAATACAACAATAACAAATACATTGTCAATCCCCTGGCCAACAATACAACAATAACAAATACAATGTCAATCCCCTGGCCAACAATACAACAATAACAAATACAGTGTCAATCCCCTGGCCAACAATACAACAATAACAAATACAATGTCAATCCCCTGGCCAACAATACAACAATAACAAATACAGTGTCAATCCCCTGGCCAACAATACAACAATAACAAATACAATGTCAATCCCCTGGCCAACAATACAACAATAACAAATACAATGTCAATCCCCTGGCCAACAATACAACAATAACAAATACAATGTCAATCCCCTGGCCAACAATAACAAATACAGTGTCAATCCCCTGGCCAACAATACAACAATAACAAATACAGTGTCAATCCCCTGGCCAACAATACAACAATAACAAATACATTGTCAATCCCCTGGCCAACAATACAATAATAACAAATACAGTGTCAATCCCCTGGCCAACAATACGACAATAACAAATACAATGTCAATCCCCTGGCGAACAATACAACAATAACAAATACAATGTCAATCCCCTGGCCAACAATACAACAATAACAAATACAATGTCAATCCCCTGGCCAACAATACAACAATAACAAATACAGTGTCAATACACTGGCCAACAATACAACAATAACAAATGCATTGTCAATCCCCTGGCCAACAATACAACAATAACAAATACAATGTCAATCCCCTGGCCAACAATACAACAATAACAAATACAATGTCAATCCCCTGGCCAACAATACAACGATACCCAATACAATGTCAATCCCCTGGCCAACAATACAACAATAACAAATACAATGTCAATCCCCTGGCCAACAATACAACAATAACAAATACAGTGTCAATCCCCAGGCCAACAATACAACAATAACAAATACAATGTCAATCCCCTGGCTAACAATACAACAATAACAAATACAATGTCAATCCCCTGGCCAACAATACAACAATAACAAATACAATGCCAATCCCCTGGCCAACAATACAACAATAACAAATACAATGTCAATCCCCTGGCCAACAATACAACAATAACAAATACAGTGTCAATCCCCTGACCAACAACACAACAATAACAAATACAGTGTCAATCCACTGGCCAACAATACAACAATAACAAATACAGTGTCAATCCACTGGCCAACAATACAACAATAACAAATACATTGTCAATCCCCTGGCCAACAATACAACAATAACAAATACAATGTCAATCCCCTGGCCAACAATACAACAATAACAAATACAGTGTCAATCCCCTGGCCAACAATACAACAATAACAAATACAATGTCAATCCCCTGGCCAACAATACAACAATAACAAATACAATGTCAATCCCCTGGCCAACAATACAACAATAACAAATACAATGTCAATCCCCTGGCTAACAATACAACAATAACAAATACAATGTCAATCCCCTGGCCAACAATACAACAATAACAAATACATTGTCAATCCCCTGGCCAACAATACAACAATAACAAATACAATGTCAATCCCCTGGCTAACAATACAACAATAACAAATACAATGTCAATCCCCTGGCCAACAATACAACAATAACAAATACAATGTCAATCCCCTGGCCAACAATACAACAATAACAAATACAATGTCAATCCCCTGTCCAACAATACAACAATAACAAATACAATGTCAATCCCCTGGCCAACAATACAACAATAACAAATACAATGTCAATCCCCTGGCCAACAATAAACAATAACAAATAGAATGTCAATCTCCTGGCCAACAATACAACAATAACAAATACAATGTCAATCCCCTGGCCAACAATACAACAATAACAAATACAGTGTCAATCCCCTGGCCAACAATACAACAATAACAAATACACTGTCAATCCCCTGGCCAACAATACAACAATAACAAATACAATGTCAATCCCCTGGCCAACAATAAACAATAACAAATAGAATGTCAATCTCCTGGCCAACAATACAACAATAACAATTACAATGTCAATCCCCTGTCCAACAATACAACAATAACAAATACAATGTCAATCCCCTGGCCAACAATACAACAATAACAAATACAATGTCAATCCCCTGTCCAACAATACAACAATAACAAATACAATGTCAATCCCCTGGCCAACAATACAACAATAACAAATACAATGTCAATCCCCTGGCCAACAATACAACAATAACAAATACAATGCCAATCTCCTGGCCAACAATACAACAATAACAAATACAATGTCAATCCCCTGGCCAACAATACAACAATAACAAATACAGTGTCAATCCCCTGACCAACAACACAACAATAACAAATACAATGTCAATCCCCTGGCCAACAATACAACAATAACAAATACAATGTCAATCCCCTGGCCAATAATACAACAATAACAAATACAATGTCAATCCCCTGTCCAACAATACAACAATAACAAATACAATGCCAATCCCCTGGCCAACAACACAACAATAACAAATACAATGTCAATCTCCTGTCCAACAATACAACAATAACAAATACAATGTCAATCCCCTGACCAACAATACAACAATAACAAATACAGTGTCAATCCCCTGGCCAACAATACAACAATAACAAATACAATGTCAATCCCCTGGCCAACAACACAACAATAACAAATACAGTGTCAATCCCCTGGCCAACAATACAACAATAACAAATACAATGTCATTCCCCTGGCCAACAATAACAAATACAATGTCAATCCCCTGGCCAACAATACAACAATAACAAATACAATGTCAATCCCCTGGCCAACAACACAACAATAACAAATACAATGTCAATCCCCTGGCCAACAATACAACAATAACAAATACAGTGTCAATCCCCTGGCCAACAATACAACAATAACAAATACAATGTCAATCCCCTGGCCAACAATACAACAATAACAAATACAATGTCAATCCCCTGGCCAACAATACAACAATAACAAATACAGTGTCAATCCCCTGGCCAACAATACAACAATAACAAATACAATGTCAATCCCCTGACCAACAATACAACAATAACAAATACAGTGTCAATCCCCTGGCCAACAATACAACAATAACAAATACAATGTCAATCCCCTGGCCAACAATACAACAATAACAAATACAGTGTCAATCCCCTGGCCAACAATACAACAATAACAAATACAATGTCAATCCCCTGACCAACAATACAACAATAACAAATACAGTGTCAATCCCCTGGCCAACAATACAACAATAACAAATACAGTGTCAATCCCCTGGCCAACAATACAACAATAACAAATAGAATGTCAATCCCCTGGCCAATAATACAACAATAACAAATACAATGTCAATCTCCTGGCCAACAATACAACAATAACAAATACAATGTCAATCCCCTGGCCAACAATACAACAATAACAAATACAATGTCAATCCCCTGGCCAACAATACAACAATAACAAATAGAATGTCAATCCCCTGGCCAATAATACAACAATAACAAATACAATGTCAATCTCCTGTCCAACAATACAACAATAACAAATACAATGTCAATCTCCTGGCCAACAATACAACAATAACAATTACAATGTCAATCCCCTGACCAACAATACAACAATAACAAATACAGTGTCAATCCCCTGGCCAACAATACAACAATAACAAATACAGTGTCAATCCCCTGGCCAACAACACAACAATAACAAATACAATGTCAATCCCCTGGCCAACAATACAACAATAACAAATACAGTGTCAATCCCCTGGCCAACAACACAACAATAACAAATACAATGTCAATCCCCTGGCCAACAATACAACAATAACAAATACAGTGTCAATCCCCTGGCCAACAATACAACAATAACAAATAGAATGTCAATCCCCTGTCCAACAATACAACAGTAACAAATACAATGTCAATCCCCTGGCCAACAATACAACAATAACAAATACATTGTCAATCCCCTGGCCAACAATACAACAATAACAAATACAATGTCAATCCCCTGGCCAACAATACAACAATAACAAATACAGTGTCAATCCCCTGGCCAACAATACAACAATAACAAATACAATGTCAATCCCCTGGCCAACAATACAACAATAACAAATACAGTGTCAATCCCCTGGCCAACAATACAACAATAACAAATACAATGTCAATCCCCTGGCCAGCAATACAACAATAACAAATACAATGTCAATCCCCTGGCCAACAATACAACAATAACAAATACAATGTCAATCCCCTGGCCAACAATAACAAATACAGTGTCAATCCCCTGGCCAACAATACAACAATAACAAATACAGTGTCAATCCCCTGGCCAACAATACAACAATAACAAATACATTGTCAATCCCCTGGCCAACAATACAATAATAACAAATACAGTGTCAATCCCCTGGCCAACAATACGACAATAACAAATACAATGTCAATCCCCTGGCGAACAATACAACAATAACAAATACAATGTCAATCCCCTGGCCAACAATACAACAATAACAAATACAATGTCAATCCCCTGGCCAACAATACAACAATAACAAATACAGTGTCAATCCCCTGGCCAACAATACAACAATAACAATTACAATGTCAATCCACTGGCCAACAATACAACAATAACAAATGCATTGTCAATCCCCTGGCCAACAATACAACAATAACAAATACAATGTCAATCCCCTGGCCAACAATACAACAATAACAAATACAATGCCAATCCCCTGGACAACAATACAAAAATAACAAATACAATGTCAATCCCCTGGCCAACAATACAACAATAACAAATACAATGTCAATCCCCTGGCCAACAATACAACAATAACAAATACAATGTCAATCCCCAGGCCAACAATACAACAATAACAAATACAATGTCAATCCCCTGGCCAACAATACAACAATAACAAATACAATGCCAATCCCCTGGCCAACAATACAACAATAACAAATACAGTGTCAATCCCCTGGCCAACAATACAACAATAACAAATACAATGTCAATCCCCTGGCCAACAATACAACAATAACAAATACAATGTCAATCCCCAGGCCAACAATACAACAATAACAAATACATTGTCAATCCCCTGGCCAACAATACAACAATAACAAATACAATGCCAATCCCCTGGCCAACAATACAACAATAACAAATACAGTGTCAATCCCCTGGCCAACAATACAACAATAACAAATACAGTGTCAATCCCCTGGCCAACAATACAACAATAACAAATACAAGGTGTCAATCCCCTGTCCAACAATACAACAATAACAAATACAAGGTGTCAATCCCCTGTCCAACAATACAACAATAACAAATACAATGTCAATCCCCTGGCCAACAATACAACAATAACAAATACAGTGTCAATCTCCTGGCCAACAATACAACAATAACAAATACAATGTCAATCTCCTGGTCAACAATACAACAATAACAAATACAATGTCAATCCCCTGGCCAACAATACAACAATAACAAATACAATGTCAATCCCCTGGCCAACAATACAACAATAACAAATACAATGTCAATCCCCTGGCCAACAATACAACAATAACAAATACAATGTCAATCCCCTGGCCAACAACACAACAATAACAAATACAATGTCAATCCCCTGGCCAACAATACAACAATAACAAATACAGTGTCAATCCCCTGGCCAACAACACAACAATAACAAATACAATGTCAATCCCCTGGCCAACAATACAACAATAACAAATACAGTGTCAATCCCCTGGCCAACAACACAACAATAACAAATACAATGTCAATCCCCTGGCCAACAATACAACAATAACAAATACAGTGTCAATCCCCAGGCCAACAATACAACAATAACAAATACAGTGTCAATCCCCTGGCCAACAACACAACAATAACAAATACAATGTCAATCCCCTGGCCAACAATACAACAATAACAAATACAGTGTCAATCCCCTGGCCAACAACACAACAATAACAAATACAATGTCAATCCCCTGGCCAACAATACAACAATAACAAATACAGTGTCAATCCCCTGGCCAACAATACAACAATAACAAATAGAATGTCAATCCCCTGTCCAACAATACAACAGTAACAAATACAATGTCAATCCCCTGGCCAACAATACAACAATAACAAATACATTGTCAATCCCCTGGCCAACAATACAACAATAACAAATACAATGTCAATCCCCTGGCCAACAATACAACAATAACAAATACAGTGTCAATCCCCTGGCCAACAATACAACAATAACAAATACATTGTCAATCCCCTGGCCAACAATACAACAATAACAAATACAATGTCAATCCCCTGGCCAACAATACAACAATAACAAATACAATGTCAATCCCCTGGCCAACAATACAACAATAACAAATGCATTGTCAATCCCCTGGCCAACAATACAACAATAACAAATACAATGTCAATCCCCTGGCCAACAATACAACAATAACAAATACAGTGTCAATCCCCTGGCCAACAATACAACAATAACAAATACAGTGTCAATCCCCTGGCCAACAATACAACAATAACAAATACAATGTCAATCCCCTGGCCAACAATACAACAATAACAAATACAATGTCAATCCCCTGGCCAACAATACAACAATAACAAATACAATGTCAATCCCCTGGCCAACAATAACAAATACAGTGTCAATCCCCTGGCCAACAATACAACAATAACAAATACAGTGTCAATCCCCTGGCCAACAATACAACAATAACAAATACATTGTCAATCCCCTGGCCAACAATACAATAATAACAAATACAGTGTCAATCCCCTGGCCAACAATACGACAATAACAAATACAATGTCAATCCCCTGGCGAACAATACAACAATAACAAATACAATGTCAATCCCCTGGCCAACAATACAACAATAACAAATACAATGTCAATCCCCTGGCCAACAATACAACAATAACAAATACAGTGTCAATCCACTGGCCAACAATACAACAATAACAAATGCATTGTCAATCCCCTGGCCAACAATACAACAATAACAAATACAATGTCAATCCCCTGGCCAACAATACAACAATAACAAATACAATGTCAATCCCCTGGCCAACAATACAACAATAACAAATACAATGTCAATCCCCTGGCCAACAATACAACAATAACAAATACAATGTCAATCCCCTGGCCAACAATACAACAATAACAAATACAATGTCAATCCCCTGGCCAACAATACAACAATAACAAATACAATGTCAATCCCCTGGCCAACAATACAACGATACCCAATACAATGTCAATCCCCTGGCCAACAATACAACAATAACAAATACAATGTCAATCCCCTGGCCAACAATACAACAATAACAAATACAGTGTCAATCCCCAGGCCAACAATACAACAATAACAAATACAATGTCAATCCCCTGGCTAACAATACAACAATAACAAATACAATGTCAATCCCCTGGCCAACAATACAACAATAACAAATACAATGCCAATCCCCTGGCCAACAATACAACAATAACAAATACAATGTCAATCCCCTGGCCAACAATACAACAATAACAAATACAGTGTCAATCCCCTGACCAACAACACAACAATAACAAATACAGTGTCAATCCACTGGCCAACAATACAACAATAACAAATACAGTGTCAATCCACTGGCCAACAATACAACAATAACAAATACATTGTCAATCCCCTGGCCAACAATACAACAATAACAAATACAATGTCAATCCCCTGGCCAACAATACAACAATAACAAATACAGTGTCAATCCCCTGGCCAACAATACAACAATAACAAATACAATGTCAATCCCCTGGCCAACAATACAACAATAACAAATACAATGTCAATCCCCTGGCCAACAATACAATAATAACAAATACAATGTCAATCCCCTGGCTAACAATACAACAATAACAAATACAATGTCAATCCCCTGGCCAACAATACAACAATAACAAATACATTGTCAATCCCCTGGCCAACAATACAACAATAACAAATACAATGTCAATCCCCTGGCTAACAATACAACAATAACAAATACAATGTCAATCCCCTGGCCAACAATACAACAATAACAAATACAATGTCAATCCCCTGGCCAACAATACAACAATAACAAATACAATGTCAATCCCCTGTCCAACAATACAACAATAACAAATACAATGTCAATCCCCTGGCCAACAATACAACAATAACAAATACAATGTCAATCCCCTGGCCAACAATAAACAATAACAAATAGAATGTCAATCTCCTGGCCAACAATACAACAATAACAAATACAATGTCAATCCCCTGGCCAACAATACAACAATAACAAATACAGTGTCAATCCCCTGGCCAACAATACAACAATAACAAATACACTGTCAATCCCCTGGCCAACAATACAACAATAACAAATACAATGTCAATCCCCTGGCCAACAATAAACAATAACAAATAGAATGTCAATCTCCTGGCCAACAATACAACAATAACAATTACAATGTCAATCCCCTGTCCAACAATACAACAATAACAAATACAATGTCAATCCCCTGGCCAACAATACAACAATAACAAATACAATGTCAATCCCCTGTCCAACAATACAACAATAACAAATACAATGTCAATCCCCTGGCCAACAATACAACAATAACAAATACAATGTCAATCCCCTGGCCAACAATACAACAATAACAAATACAATGCCAATCTCCTGGCCAACAATACAACAATAACAAATACAATGTCAATCCCCTGGCCAACAATACAACAATAACAAATACAGTGTCAATCCCCTGACCAACAACACAACAATAACAAATACAATGTCAATCCCCTGGCCAACAATACAACAATAACAAATACAATGTCAATCCCCTGGCCAATAATACAACAATAACAAATACAATGTCAATCCCCTGTCCAACAATACAACAATAACAAATACAATGCCAATCCCCTGGCCAACAACACAACAATAACAAATACAATGTCAATCTCCTGTCCAACAATACAACAATAACAAATACAATGTCAATCCCCTGACCAACAATACAACAATAACAAATACAGTGTCAATCCCCTGGCCAACAATACAACAATAACAAATACAATGTCAATCCCCTGGCCAACAACACAACAATAACAAATACAGTGTCAATCCCCTGGCCAACAATACAACAATAACAAATACAATGTCATTCCCCTGGCCAACAATAACAAATACAATGTCAATCCCCTGGCCAACAATACAACAATAACAAATACAATGTCAATCCCCTGGCCAACAACACAACAATAACAAATACAATGTCAATCCCCTGGCCAACAATACAACAATAACAAATACAGTGTCAATCCCCTGGCCAACAATACAACAATAACAAATACAATGTCAATCCCCTGGCCAACAATACAACAATAACAAATACAATGTCAATCCCCTGGCCAACAATACAACAATAACAAATACAGTGTCAATCCCCTGGCCAACAATACAACAATAACAAATACAATGTCAATCCCCTGACCAACAATACAACAATAACAAATACAGTGTCAATCCCCTGGCCAACAATACAACAATAACAAATACAATGTCAATCCCCTGGCCAACAATACAACAATAACAAATACAGTGTCAATCCCCTGGCCAACAATACAACAATAACAAATACAATGTCAATCCCCTGACCAACAATACAACAATAACAAATACAGTGTCAATCCCCTGGCCAACAATACAACAATAACAAATACAGTGTCAATCCCCTGGCCAACAATACAACAATAACAAATAGAATGTCAATCCCCTGGCCAATAATACAACAATAACAAATACAATGTCAATCTCCTGGCCAACAATACAACAATAACAAATACAATGTCAATCCCCTGGCCAACAATACAACAATAACAAATACAATGTCAATCCCCTGGCCAACAATACAACAATAACAAATAGAATGTCAATCCCCTGGCCAATAATACAACAATAACAAATACAATGTCAATCTCCTGTCCAACAATACAACAATAACAAATACAATGTCAATCTCCTGGCCAACAATACAACAATAACAATTACAATGTCAATCCCCTGACCAACAATACAACAATAACAAATACAGTGTCAATCCCCTGGCCAACAATACAACAATAACAAATACAGTGTCAATCCCCTGGCCAACAACACAACAATAACAAATACAATGTCAATCCCCTGGCCAACAATACAACAATAACAAATACAGTGTCAATCCCCTGGCCAACAACACAACAATAACAAATACAATGTCAATCCCCTGGCCAACAATACAACAATAACAAATACAGTGTCAATCCCCTGGCCAACAATACAACAATAACAAATAGAATGTCAATCCCCTGTCCAACAATACAACAGTAACAAATACAATGTCAATCCCCTGGCCAACAATACAACAATAACAAATACATTGTCAATCCCCTGGCCAACAATACAACAATAACAAATACAATGTCAATCCCCTGGCCAACAATACAACAATAACAAATACAGTGTCAATCCCCTGGCCAACAATACAACAATAACAAATACAATGTCAATCCCCTGGCCAACAATACAACAATAACAAATACAGTGTCAATCCCCTGGCCAACAATACAACAATAACAAATACAATGTCAATCCCCTGGCCAACAATACAACAATAACAAATACAATGTCAATCCCCTGGCCAACAATACAACAGTAACAAATACAATGTCAATCCCCTGGCCAACAATAACAAATACAGTGTCAATCCCCTGGCCAACAATACAACAATAACAAATACAGTGTCAATCCCCTGGCCAACAATACAACAATAACAAATACATTGTCAATCCCCTGGCCAACAATACAATAATAACAAATACAGTGTCAATCCCCTGGCCAACAATACGACAATAACAAATACAATGTCAATCCCCTGGCGAACAATACAACAATAACAAATACAATGTCAATCCCCTGGCCAACAATACAACAATAACAAATACAATGTCAATCCCCTGGCCAACAATACAACAATAACAAATACAGTGTCAATCCCCTGGCCAACAATACAACAATAACAATTACAATGTCAATCCACTGGCCAACAATACAACAATAACAAATGCATTGTCAATCCCCTGGCCAACAATACAACAATAACAAATACAATGTCAATCCCCTGGCCAACAATACAACAATAACAAATACAATGCCAATCCCCTGGACAACAATACAACAATAACAAATACAATGTCAATCCCCTGGCCAACAATACAACAATAACAAATACAATGTCAATCCCCTGGCCAACAATACAACAATAACAAATACAATGTCAATCCCCAGGCCAACAATACAACAATAACAAATACATTGTCAATCCCCTGGCCAACAATACAACAATAACAAATACAATGCCAATCCCCTGGCCAACAATACAACAATAACAAATACAGTGTCAATCCCCTGGCCAACAATACAACAATAACAAATACAATGTCAATCCCCTGGCCAACAATACAACAATAACAAATACAATGTCAATCCCCAGGCCAACAATACAACAATAACAAATACATTGTCAATCCCCTGGCCAACAATACAACAATAACAAATACAATGCCAATCCCCTGGCCAACAATACAACAATAACAAATACAGTGTCAATCCCCTGGCCAACAATACAACAATAACAAATACAGTGTCAATCCCCTGGCCAACAATACAACAATAACAAATACAAGGTGTCAATCCCCTGTCCAACAATACAACAATAACAAATACAAGGTGTCAATCCCCTGTCCAACAATACAACAATAACAAATACAATGTCAATCCCCTGGCCAACAATACAACAATAACAAATACAGTGTCAATCTCCTGGCCAACAATACAACAATAACAAATACAATGTCAATCTCCTGGTCAACAATACAACAATAACAAATACAATGTCAATCCCCTGGCCAACAATACAACAATAACAAATACAATGTCAATCCCCTGGCCAACAATACAACAATAACAAATACAATGTCAATCCCCTGGCCAACAATACAACAATAACAAATACAATGTCAATCCCCTGGCCAACAACACAACAATAACAAATACAATGTCAATCCCCTGGCCAACAATACAACAATAACAAATACAGTGTCAATCCCCTGGCCAACAACACAACAATAACAAATACAATGTCAATCCCCTGGCCAACAATACAACAATAACAAATACAGTGTCAATCCCCTGGCCAACAACACAACAATAACAAATACAATGTCAATCCCCTGGCCAACAATACAACAATAACAAATACAGTGTCAATCCCCAGGCCAACAATACAACAATAACAAATACAGTGTCAATCCCCTGGCCAACAACACAACAATAACAAATACAATGTCAATCCCCTGGCCAACAATACAACAATAACAAATACAGTGTCAATCCCCTGGCCAACAACACAACAATAACAAATACAATGTCAATCCCCTGGCCAACAATACAACAATAACAAATACAGTGTCAATCCCCTGGCCAACAATACAACAATAACAAATAGAATGTCAATCCCCTGTCCAACAATACAACAGTAACAAATACAATGTCAATCCCCTGGCCAACAATACAACAATAACAAATACATTGTCAATCCCCTGGCCAACAATACAACAATAACAAATACAATGTCAATCCCCTGGCCAACAATACAACAATAACAAATACAGTGTCAATCCCCTGGCCAACAATACAACAATAACAAATACATTGTCAATCCCCTGGCCAACAATACAACAATAACAAATACAATGTCAATCCCCTGGCCAACAATACAACAATAACAAATACAATGTCAATCCCCTGGCCAACAATACAACAATAACAAATGCATTGTCAATCCCCTGGCCAACAATACAACAATAACAAATACAATGTCAATCCCCTGGCCAACAATACAACAATAACAAATACAGTGTCAATCCCCTGGCCAACAATACAACAATAACAAATACAGTGTCAATCCCCTGGCCAACAATACAACAATAACAAATACAATGTCAATCCCCTGGCCAACAATACAACAATAACAAATACAATGTCAATCCCCTGGCCAACAATACAACAATAACAAATACAATGTCAATCCCCTGGCCAACAATAACAAATACAGTGTCAATCCCCTGGCCAACAATACAACAATAACAAATACAGTGTCAATCCCCTGGCCAACAATACAACAATAACAAATACATTGTCAATCCCCTGGCCAACAATACAATAATAACAAATACAGTGTCAATCCCCTGGCCAACAATACGACAATAACAAATACAATGTCAATCCCCTGGCGAACAATACAACAATAACAAATACAATGTCAATCCCCTGGCCAACAATACAACAATAACAAATACAATGTCAATCCCCTGGCCAACAATACAACAATAACAAATACAGTGTCAATCCACTGGCCAACAATACAACAATAACAAATGCATTGTCAATCCCCTGGCCAACAATACAACAATAACAAATACAATGTCAATCCCCTGGCCAACAATACAACAATAACAAATACAATGTCAATCCCCTGGCCAACAATACAACAATAACAAATACAATGTCAATCCCCTGGCCAACAATACAACAATAACAAATACAATGTCAATCCCCTGGCCAACAATACAACAATAACAAATACAATGTCAATCTCCTGGCCAACAATACAACAATAACAAATACAATGTCAATCCCCAGGCCAACAATACAACAATAACAAATACATTGTCAATCCCCTGGCCAACAATACAACAATAACAAATACAATGCCAATCCCCTGGCCAACAATACAACAATAACAAATACAGTGTCAATCCCCTGGCCAACAATACAACAATAACAAATACAGTGTCAATCCCCTGGCCAACAATACAACAATAACAAATACAAGGTGTCAATCCCCTGTCCAACAATACAACAATAACAAATACAAGGTGTCAATCCCCTGTCCAACAATACAACAATAACAAATACAATGTCAATCCCCTGGCCAACAATACAACAATAACAAATACAGTGTCAATCCACTGGCCAACAATACAACAATAACAAATACAATGTCAATCCCCTGGCCAACAATACAACAATAACAAATACAATGTCAATCCCCTGGCAAACAACACAACAATAACAAATACAATGTCAATCCCCTGGCCAACAATACAACGATACCCAATACAATGTCAATCCCCTGGCCAACAATACAACAATAACAAATACAATGTCAATCCCCTGGCCAACAATACAACAATAACAAATACAGTGTCAATCCCCAGGCCAACAATACAACAATAACAAATACAATGTCAATCCCCTGGCTAACAATACAACAATAACAAATACAATGTCAATCCCCTGGCCAACAATACAACAATAACAAATACAATGCCAATCCCCTGGCCAACAATACAACAATAACAAATACAATGTCAATCCCCTGGCCAACAATACAACAATAACAAATACAGTGTCAATCCCCTGACAAACAACACAACAATAACAAATACAGTGTCAATCCACTGGCCAACAATACAACAATAACAAATACAGTGTCAATCCACTGGCCAACAATACAACAATAACAAATACATTGTCAATCCCCTGGCCAACAATACAACAATAACAAATACAATGTCAATCCCCTGGCCAACAATACAACAATAACAAATACAGTGTCAATCCCCTGGCCAACAATACAACAATAACAAATACAATGTCAATCCCCTGGCCAACAATACAACAATAACAAATACAATGTCAATCCCCTGGCCAACAATACAACAATAACAAATACAATGTCAATCCCCTGGCTAACAATACAACAATAACAAATACAATGTCAATCCCCTGGCCAACAATACAACAATAACAAATACATTGTCAATCCCCTGGCCAACAATACAACAATAACAAATACAATGTCAATCCCCTGGCTAACAATACAACAATGACAAATACAATGTCAATCCCCTGGCCAACAACACAACAATAACAAATACAATGTCAATCCCCTGGCCAACAATACAATAATAACAAATAAAATGTCAATCCCCTGTCCAACAATACAACAATAACAAATACAGTGTCAATCTCCTGGCCAACAATACAACAATAACAAATACAATGTCAATCCCCTGGCCAACAATACAACAATAACAAATACAATGTCAATCCCCTGGCCAACAATACAACAATAACAAATACATTGTCAATCCCCTGGCCAACAATACAACAATAACAAATACAATGTCAATCCCCTGGCTAACAATACAACAATAACAAATACAATGTCAATCCCCTGGCCAACAATACAACAATAACAAATACAATGTCAATCCCCTGGCCAACAATACAACAATAACAAATACAATGTCAATCCCCTGGCCAACAATACAACAATAACAAATACAATGTCAATCCCCTGGCTAACAATACAACAATAACAAATACAATGTCAATCCCCTGGCCAACAATACAACAATAACAAATACATTGTCAATCCCCTGGCCAACAATACAACAATAACAAATACTATGTCAATCCCCTGTCCAACAATACAACAATAACAAATACAAGGTGTCAATCCCCTGTCCAACAATACAACAATAACAAATACAATGCAAATCCCCTGGCCAACTATACAACAATAACAAATACAATGTCAATCCCCTGGCCAACAATACAACAATAACAAATACAATGTCAATCCCCTGGCCAACAATACAACAATAACAAATACAGTGTCAATCCCCTGGCCAACAATACAACAATAACAAATACAATATCAATCCCCTGTCCAACAATACAACAATAACAAATACAATGTCAATCCCCTGGCCAACAATACAACAATAACAAATACAATGTCAATCTCCTGGCCAACAATACAACAATAACAAATACAGTGTCAATCCCCTGTCCAACAATACAACAATAACAAATACAATGTCAATCCCCTGGCCAACAATATAACAATAACAAATACAATATCAATCCCCTGTCCAACAATACAACAATAACAAATACAATGTCAATCCCCTGGCCAACAATACAACAATAACAAATACAATGTCAATCCCCTGGCCAACAATACAACAGTAACAAATACAATGTCAATCCCCTGGCCAACAATACAACAATAACAAATACAATGTCAATCCCCTGGCCAACAATACAACAATAACAAATACAAGGTGTCAATCCCCTGTCCAACAATACAACAATAACAAATACAATGTCAATCCCCTGGCCAACTATACAACAATAACAAATACAATGTCAATCCCCTGGCCAACAATACAACAATAACAAATACAGTGTCAATCCCCTGGCCAACAATACAACAATAACAAATACAAGGTGTCAATCCCCTGTCCAACAATACAACAATAACAAATACAATGTCAATCCCCTGGCCAACAATACAACAATAACAAATACAATGTCAATCCCCTGGCCAACAATACAACAATAACAAATACAATGTCAATCCCCTGGCCAACAATACAACAATAACAAATACAATGTCAATCCCCTGGCCAACAATACAACAATAACAAATACAATGTCATTCCCCTGGCCAACAATACAACAATAACAAATACAATGTCATTCCCCTGGCCAACAATACAACAATAACAAATACACTGTCAATCCCCTGGCCAACAATACAACAATAACAAATACAATGTCAATCCCCTGGCCAACAATACAACAATAACAAATACAATGTCATTCCCCTGGCCAACAATACAACAATAACAAATACACTGTCAATCCCCTGGCCAACAATACAACAATAACAAATACAATGTCAATCCCCTGGCCAACAATACAACAATAACAAATACAATGTCAATCCCCTGGCCAACAATACAACAATAACAAATACAATATCAATCCCCTGTCCAACAATACAACAATAACAAATACAATATCAATCCCCTGGCCAACAATACAACAATAACAAATACAATGTCAATCCCCTGGCCAACAATACAACAATAACAAATACAATATCAATCCCCTGGCCAACAATACAACAATAACAAATACAATGTCAATCCCCTGTCCAACAATACAACAATAACAAATACAATGTCAATCCCCTGGCCAACAATACAACAATAACAAATACAATGTCAATCCCCTGTCCAACAATACAACAATAACAAATACAATGTCAATCCCCTGGCCAACAATACAACAATAACAAATACAATGTCAATCTCCTGGCCAACAATACAACAATAACAAATACAGTGTCAATCCCCTGTCCAACAATACAACAATAACAAATACAGTGTCAATCCCCTGGCCAACAATACAACAATAACAAATACAATGTCAATCCCCTGGCCAACAATACAACAATAACAAATACAATGTCAATCCCCTGGCCAACAATACAACAATAACAAATACAATATCAATCCCCTGTCCAACAATACAACAATAACAAATACAGTGTCAATCCCCTGGCCAACAATACAACAATAACAAATACAATGTCAATCCCCTGGCCAACAATACAACAATAACAAATACAATGTCAATCTCCTGGCCAACAATACAACAATAACAAATACAGTGTCAATCCCCTGGCCAACAATACAACAATAACAAATACAATGTCAATCCCCTGTCCAACAATACAACAATAACAAATACAATGCCAATCCCCTGGCCAACAATACAACAATAACAAATACAATGTCAATCCCCTGGCCAACAATACAACAATAACAAATACAGTGTCAATCCCCTGGCCAACAATACAACAATAACAAATACAATGTCAATCCCCTGGCCAACAATACAACAATAACAAATACAGTGTCAATCCCCTGGCCAACAATACAACAATAACAAATACAATGTCAATCCCCTGGCCAACAATACAACAATAACAAATACAATGTCAATCCCCTGGCCAACAATACAACAATAACAAATACAATGTCAATCCCCTGGCCAACAATACAACAATAACAAATACAATGTCAATCCCCTGGCCAACAATAAACAATAACAAATAGAATGTCAATCTCCTGGCCAACAATACAACAATAACAAATACAATGTCAATCCCCTGGCCAACAATACAACAATAACAAATACAGTGTCAATCCCCTGGCCAACAATACAACAATAACAAATACACTGTCAATCCCCTGGCCAACAATACAACAATAACAAATACAATGTCAATCCCCTGGCCAACAATAAACAATAACAAATAGAATGTCAATCCCCTGGCCAACAATACAACAATAACAAATACAGTGTCAATCCCCTGTCCAACAATACAACAATAACAAATACAATGTCAATCCCCTGGTCAACAATACAACAATAACAAATACAATGTCAATCCCCTGGCCAACAATACAACAATAACAAATACAGTGTCAATCCCCTGGCCAACAATACAACAATAACAAATACATTGTCAATCCCCTGGCCAACAATACAACAATAACAAATACAATGTCAATCCCCTGGCCAACAATACAACAATAACAAATACAATGTCAATCCCCTGGCCAACAATAAACAATAACAAATAGAATGTCAATCTCCTGGCCAACAATACAACAATAACAAATACAATGTCAATCCCCTGGCCAACAATACAACAATAACAAATACAGTGTCAATCCCCTGGCCAACAATACAACAATAACAAATACACTGTCAATCCCCTGGCCAACAATACAACAATAACAAATACAATGTCAATCCCCTGGCCAACAATAAACAATAACAAATAGAATGTCAATCCCCTGGCCAACAATACAACAATAACAAATACAGTGTCAATCCCCTGTCCAACAATACAACAATAACAAATACAATGTCAATCCCCTGGTCAACAATACAACAATAACAAATACAATGTAAATCCCCTGGCCAATAATACAACAATAACAAATACAGTGTCAATCCCCTGGCCAACAATACAACAATAACAATTACAATGTCAATCCCCTGGCCAACTATACAACAATAACAAATACAATGTCAATCCCCTGTCCAACAATACAACAATAACAAATACAATGTCAATCCCCTGGCCAACAATACAACAATAACAAATACAATGTCAATCCCCTGGCCAACAATACAACAATAACAAATACAATGCCAATCCCCTGGCCAACAATACAACAATAACAAATACAGTGTCAATCCCCTGGCCAACAATACAACAATAACAAATACAATGCCAATCTCCTGGCCAACAATACAACAATAACAAATACAATGTCAATCTCCTGGCCAACAATACAACAATAACAAATACAGTGTCAATCCCCTGGCCAACAATACAACAATAACAAATACAATGTCAATCCCCTGGCCAACAATATAACAATAACAAATACAATGTCAATCCCCTGACCAACAATACAACAATAACAAATACAATGTCAATCCCCTGGCCAACAATACAACAATAACAAATACAGTGTCAATCCCCTGGCCAACAATACAACAATAACAAATACAATGTCATTCCCCTGGCCAACAATAACAAATACAATGTCAATCCCCTGGCCAACAATACAACAATAACAAATACAATGTCAATCCCCTGACCAACAATACAACAATAACAAATACAGTGTCAATCCCCTGGCCAACAATACAACAATAACAAATACAGTGTCAATCCCCTGGCCAACAATACAACAATAACAAATAGAATGTCAATCCCCTGGCCAATAATACAACAATAACAAATACAATGTCAATCTCCTGGCCAACAATACAACAATAACAAATACAATGTCAATCCCCTGGCCAACAATACAACAATAACAAATACAATGTCAATCCCCTGGCCAACAATACAACAATAACAAATAGAATGTCAATCCCCTGGCCAATAATACAACAATAACAAATACAATGTCAATCTCCTGTCCAACAATACAACAATAACAAATACAATGTCAATCTCCTGGCCAACAATACAACAATAACAATTACAATGTCAATCCCCTGACCAACAATACAACAATAACAAATACAGTGTCAATCCCCTGGCCAACAATACAACAATAACAAATACAGTGTCAATCCCCTGGCCAACAACACAACAATAACAAATACAATGTCAATCCCCTGGCCAACAATACAACAATAACAAATACAGTGTCAATCCCCTGGCCAACAACACAACAATAACAAATACAATGTCAATCCCCTGGCCAACAATACAACAATAACAAATACAGTGTCAATCCCCTGGCCAACAATACAACAATAACAAATAGAATGTCAATCCCCTGTCCAACAATACAACAGTAACAAATACAATGTCAATCCCCTGGCCAACAATACAACAATAACAAATACATTGTCAATCCCCTGGCCAACAATACAACAATAACAAATACAATGTCAATCCCCTGGCCAACAATACAACAATAACAAATACAGTGTCAATCCCCTGGCCAACAATACAACAATAACAAATACAATGTCAATCCCCTGGCCAACAATACAACAATAACAAATACAGTGTCAATCCCCTGGCCAACAATACAACAATAACAAATACAATGTCAATCCCCTGGCCAACAATACAACAATAACAAATACAATGTCAATCCCCTGGCCAACAATACAACAATAACAAATACAATGTCAATCCCCTGGCCAACAATAACAAATACAGTGTCAATCCCCTGGCCAACAATACAACAATAACAAATACAGTGTCAATCCCCTGGCCAACAATACAACAATAACAAATACATTGTCAATCCCCTGGCCAACAATACAATAATAACAAATACAGTGTCAATCCCCTGGCCAACAATACGACAATAACAAATACAATGTCAATCCCCTGGCGAACAATACAACAATAACAAATACAATGTCAATCCCCTGGCCAACAATACAACAATAACAAATACAATGTCAATCCCCTGGCCAACAATACAACAATAACAAATACAGTGTCAATCCACTGGCCAACAATACAACAATAACAAATGCATTGTCAATCCCCTGGCCAACAATACAACAATAACAAATACAATGTCAATCCCCTGGCCAACAATACAACAATAACAAATACAATGTCAATCCCCTGGCCAACAATACAACAATAACAAATACAATGTCAATCCCCAGGCCAACAATACAACAATAACAAATACATTGTCAATCCCCTGGCCAACAATACAACAATAACAAATACAATGCCAATCCCCTGGCCAACAATACAACAATAACAAATACACTGTCAATCCCCTGGCCAACAATACAACAATAACAAATACAGTGTCAATCCCCTGGCCAACAATACAACAATAACAAATACAATGTCAATCCCCTGGCCAACAATACAACAATAACAAATACAGTGTCAATCTCCTGGCCAACAATACAACAATAACAAATACAATGTCAATCTCCTGGTCAACAATACAACAATAACAAATACAATGTCAATCCCCTGGCCAACAATACAACAATAACAAATACAATGTCAATCCCCTGGCCAACAATACAACGATACCCAATACAATGTCAATCCCCTGGCCAACAATACAACAATAACAAATACAATGTCAATCCCCTGGCCAACAATACAACAATAACAAATACAGTGTCAATCCCCAGGCCAACAATACAACAATAACAAATACAGTGTCAATCCCCTGGCCAACAACACAACAATAACAAATACAATGTCAATCCCCTGGCCAACAATACAACAATAACAAATACAGTGTCAATCCCCTGGCCAACAACACAACAATAACAAATACAATGTCAATCCCCTGGCCAACAATACAACAATAACAAATACAGTGTCAATCCCCTGGCCAACAATACAACAATAACAAATAGAATGTCAATCCCCTGTCCAACAATACAACAGTAACAAATACAATGTCAATCCCCTGGCCAACAATACAACAATAACAAATACATTGTCAATCCCCTGGCCAACAATACAACAATAACAAATACAATGTCAATCCCCTGGCCAACAATACAACAATAACAAATACAGTGTCAATCCCCTGGCCAACAATACAACAATAACAAATACAATGTCAATCCCCTGGCCAACAATACAACAATAACAAATACAGTGTCAATCCCCTGGCCAACAATACAACAATAACAAATACAATGTCAATCCCCTGGCCAACAATACAACAATAACAAATACAATGTCAATCCCCTGGCCAACAATACAACAATAACAAATACAATGTCAATCCCCTGGCCAACAATAACAAATACAGTGTCAATCCCCTGGCCAACAATACAACAATAACAAATACAGTGTCAATCCCCTGGCCAACAATACAACAATAACAAATACATTGTCAATCCCCTGGCCAACAATACAATAATAACAAATACAGTGTCAATCCCCTGGCCAACAATACGACAATAACAAATACAATGTCAATCCCCTGGCGAACAATACAACAATAACAAATACAATGTCAATCCCCTGGCCAACAATACAACAATAACAAATACAATGTCAATCCCCTGGCCAACAATACAACAATAACAAATACAGTGTCAATCCACTGGCCAACAATACAACAATAACAAATGCATTGTCAATCCCCTGGCCAACAATACAACAATAACAAATACAATGTCAATCCCCTGGCCAACAATACAACAATAACAAATACAATGTCAATCCCCTGGCCAACAATACAACAATAACAAATACAATGTCAATCCCCAGGCCAACAATACAACAATAACAAATACATTGTCAATCCCCTGGCCAACAATACAACAATAACAAATACAATGCCAATCCCCTGGCCAACAATACAACAATAACAAATACAGTGTCAATCCCCTGGCCAACAATACAACAATAACAAATACAGTGTCAATCCCCTGGCCAACAATACAACAATAACAAATACAAGGTGTCAATCCCCTGTCCAACAATACAACAATAACAAATACAAGGTGTCAATCCCCTGTCCAACAATACAACAATAACAAATACAATGTCAATCCCCTGGCCAACAATACAACAATAACAAATACAGTGTCAATCTCCTGGCCAACAATACAACAATAACAAATACAATGTCAATCTCCTGGTCAACAATACAACAATAACAAATACAATGTCAATCCCCTGGCCAACAATACAACAATAACAAATACAATGTCAATCCCCTGGCCAACAATACAACGATACCCAATACAATGTCAATCCCCTGGCCAACAATACAACAATAAAAAATACAGTGTCAATCCCCAGGCCAACAATACAACAATAACAAATACAATGTCAATCCCCTGGCTAACAATACAACAATAACAAATACAATGTCAATCCCCTGGCCAACAATACAACAATAACAAATACAATGCCAATCCCCTGGCCAATAATACAACAATAACAAATACAATGTCAATCCCCTGACCAACAACACAACAATAACAAATACAGTGTCAATCCACTGGCCAACAATACAACAATAACAAATACAGTGTCAATCCACTGGCCAACAATACAACAATAACAAATACATTGTCAATTCCCTGGCCAACAATACAACAATAACAAATACAATGTCAATCCCCTGGCCAACAATACAACAATAACAAATACAGTGTCAATCCCCTGGCCAACAATACAACAATAACAAATACAATGTCAATCCCCTGGCCAACAATACAACAATAACAAATACAATGTCAATCCCCTGGCCAACAATACAACAATAACAAATACAATGTCAATCCCCTGGCTAACAATACAACAATAACAAATACAATGTCAATCCCCTGGCCAACAATACAACAATAACAAATACATTGTCAATCCCCTGGCCAACAATACAACAATAACAAATACAATGTCAATCCCCTGGCTAACAATACAACAATAACAAATACAATGTCAATCCCCTGGCCAACAATACAACAATAACAAATACAATGTCAATCCCCTGGCCAACAATACAACAATAACAAATACAATGTCAATCCCCTGGCCAACAATACAACAATAACAAATACAATGTCAATCCCCTGGCCAACAATACAACAATAACAAATACAATGTCAATCCCCTGGCTAACAATACAACAATAACAAATACAATGTCAATCCCCTGGCCAACAATACAACAATAACAAATACATTGTCAATCCCCTGGCCAACAATACAACAATAACAAATACTATGTCAATCCCCTGTCCAACAATACAACAATAACAAATACAAGGTGTCAATCCCCTGTCCAACAATACAACAATAACAAATACAATGCAAATCCCCTGGCCAACAATACAACAATAACAAATACAATGTCAATCCCCTGGCCAACAATACAACAATAACAAATACAATGTCAATCCCCTGGCCAACAATACAACAATAACAAATACAATGTCAATCCCCTGGCCAACAATACAACAATAACAAATACAATGTCAATCCCCTGGCCAACAATACAACAATAACAAATACACTGTCAATCCCCTGGCCAACAATACAACAATAACAAATACAGTGTCAATCCCCTGGCCAACAACACAACAATAACAAATACAATGTCAATCCCCTGGCCAACAATACAACAATAACAAATACAGTGTCAATCCCCTGGCCAACAATACAACAATAACAAATACAATGTCAATCTCCTGGCCAACAATACAACAATAACAAATACAGTGTCAATCCCCTGTCCAACAATACAACAATAACAAATACAATGTCAATCCCCTGTCCAACAATACAACAATGACAAATACAATGTCAATCCCCTGGCCAACAATAAACAATAACAAATACAATGTCAATCCCCTGGCCAACAATACAACAATAACAAATACAATGTTAATCCCCTGTCCAACAATACAACAATAACAAATACAATGTCAATCCCCTGGCCAACAATACAACAATAACAAATACAATGTCAATCCCCTGTCCAACAATACAACAATAACAAATACAGTGTCAATCCCCTGGCCAACAATACAACAATAACAAATACAATATCAATCCCCTGTCCAACAATACAACAATAACAAATACAATGTCATATCCCCTGGCCAACAATACAACAATAACAAATACAATGTCAATCCCCTGGCCAACAATACAACAATAACAAATACAATATCAATCCCCTGTCCAACAATACAACAATAACAAATACAATGTCAATCCCCTGGCCAACAATACAACAATAACAAATACATTGTCAATCCCCTGGCCAACAATACAACAATAACAAATACTATGTCAATCCCCTGTCCAACAATACAACAATAACAAATACAAGGTGTCAATCCCCTGTCCAACAATACAACAATAACAAATACAATGCAAATCCCCTGGCCAACTATACCACAATAACAAATACAATGTCAATCCCCTGGCCAACAATACAACAATAACAAATACAATATCAATCCCCTGTCCAACAATACAACAATAACAAATACAGTGTCAATCCCCTGGCCAACAATACAACAATAACAAATACAATGTCAATCTCCTGGCCAACAATACAACAATAACAAATACAGTGTCAATCCCCTGTCCAACAATACAACAATAACAAATACAATGTCAATCCCCTGTCCAACAATACAACAATGACAAATACAATGTCAATCCCCTGGCCAACAATAAACAATAACAAATACAATGTCAATCCCCTGGCCAACAATACAACAATAACAAATACAATGTCAATCCCCTGTCCAACAATACAACAATGACAAATACAATGTCAATCCCCTGGCCAACAATACAACAATAACAAATACAATGTCAATCCCCTGTCCAACAATACAACAATAACAAATACAATGTCAATCCCCTGGCCAACAATAACAAATACAATGTCAATCCCCTGGCCAACAATACAACAATAACAAATACAATGTCAATCCCCTGGCCAACAATACAACAATAACAAATACAATGTCAATCCCCTGGCCAACAATATAACAATAACAAATACAATGTCAATCCCCTGGCTAACAATACAACAATAACAAATACAATGTCAATCCCCTGGCCAACAATACAACAATAACAAATACATTGTCAATCCCCTGGCCAACAATACAACAATAACAAATACTATGTCAATCCCCTGTCCAACAATACAACAATAACAAATACAAGGTGTCAATCCCCTGTCCAACAATACAACAATAACAAATACAATGCCAATCCCCTGGCCAATAATACAACAATAACAAATACAATGTCAATCCCCTGGCCAACAATACAACAATAACAAATACAATGCAAATCCCCTGGCCAACTATACAACAATAACAAATACAATGTCAATCCCCTGGCCAACAATACAACAATAACAAATACAATGTCAATCCCCTGGCCAACAATACAACAATAACAAATACAATGTCAATCCCCTGGCCAACAATACAACAATAACAAATACAATGTCAATCCCCTGGCCAACAATACAACAATAACAAATACAATGTCAATCCCCTGGCCAACAGTACAACAATAACAAATACAATGTCAATCCCCTGGCCAACAACACAACAATAACAAATACAATGTCAATCCCCTGGCCAACAATACAACAATAACAAATACAATGCCAATCCCCTGGCCAACAATACAACAATAACAAATACAGTGTCAATCCCCAGGCCAACAACACAACAATAACAAATACACTGTCAATCCCCTGGCCAACAATACAACAATAACAAATACAATGCCAATCCCCTGGCCAACAATACAACAATAACAAATACAGTGTCAATCCCCTGGCCAACAATACAACAATAACAAATACAAGGTGTCAATCCCCTGTCCAACAATACAACAATAACAAATACAATGCAAATCCCCTGGCCAACTATACAACAATAACAAATACAATGTCAATCCCCTGGCCAACAATACAACAATAACAAATACAATGTCAATCCCCTGGCCAACAATACAACAATAACAAATACAATGTCAATCCCCTGGCCAACAATACAACAATAACAAATACAATGTCAATCCCCTGGCCAACAATACAACAATAACAAATACAATGTCAATCCCCTGGCCAACAATACAACAATAACAAATACAGTGTCAATCCCCTGGCCAACAATACAACAATAACAAATACAGTGTCAATCCCCTGGCCAACAATACAACAATAACAAATACAATGTCAATCCCCTGGCCAACAATACAACAATAACAAATACAGTGTCAATCCCCTGGCCAACAATACAACAATAACAAATACAATGTCAATCCCCTGGCCAACAATAAACAATAACAAATAGAATGTCAATCTCCTGGCCAACAATACAACAATAACAAATACAATGTCAATCGCCTGGCCAACAATACAACAATAACAAATACAATGTCAATCTCCTGGCCAACAATACAACAATAACAAATACAATGTCAATCCCCTGGCCAACAATACAACAATAACAAATACAATGTCAATCCCCTGGCCAACAATACAACAATAACAAATACAATGTCAATCCCCTGGCCAACAATACAACAATAACAAATACAATGTCAATCCCCTGGCCAACAATACAACAATAACAAATACAATGTCAATCCCCTGGCCAACTATACAACAATAACAAATACAATGTCAATCCCCTGGCCAACAATACAACAATAACAAATACAATGTCAATCCCCTGGCCAACAATACAACAATAACAAATACAATGTCAATCCCCTGGCCAACAATACAACAATAACAAATACAGTGTCAATCCCCTGTCCAACAACACAACAATAACAAATACAATGTCAATCCCCTGGCCAACAATACAACAATAACAAATACAATGTCAATCCCCTGGCCAACAATACAACAATAACAAATACAGTGTCAATCCCCTGACCAACAATACAACAATAACAAATACAGTGTCAATCCCCTGGCCAACAATACAACAATAACAAATACAATGTCAATCCCCTGGCCAACAATACAACAATAACAAATACAGTGTCAATCCCCTGGCCAACAATACAACAATAACAAATACAATGTCAATCCCCTGGCCAACAATAAACAATAACAAATAGAATGTCAATCTCCTGGCCAACAATACAACAATAACAAATACAATGTCAATCCCCTGGCCAACAATACAACAATAACAAATACAATGTCAATCTCCTGGCCAACAATACAACAATAACAAATACAATGTCAATCCCCTGGCCAACAATACAACAATAACAAATACAATGTCAATCCCCTGGCCAACAATACAACAATAACAAATACAATGTCAATCCCCTGGCCAACAATACAACAATAACAAATACAATGTCAATCCCCTGGCCAACAATACAACAATAACAAATACAATGTCAATCCCCTGGCCAACTATACAACAATAACAAATACAATGTCAATCCCCTGGCCAACAATACAACAATAACAAATACAATGTCAATCCCCTGGCCAACAATACAACAATAACAAATACAATGTCAATCTCCTGGCCAACAATACAACAATAACAAATACAGTGTCAATCCCCTGGCCAACAATACAACAATAACAAATACAATGTCAATCCCCTGGCCAACAATACAACAATAACAAATACACTGTCAATCCCCTGGCCAACAATACAACAATAACAAATACAATGTCAATCCCCTGGCCAACAATAAACAATAACAAATAGAATGTCAATCTCCTGGCCAACAATACAACAATAACAATTACAATGTCAATCCCCTGTCCAACAATACAACAATAACAAATACAATGTCAATCCCCTGGCCAACAATACAACAATAACAAATACAATGTCAATCCCCTGTCCAACAATACAACAATAACAAATACAGTGTCAATCTCCTGTCCAACAATACAACAATAACAAATACAATGTCAATCCCCTGGCCAACAATACAACAATAACAAATACAGTGTCAATCTCCTGGCCAACAATACAACAATAACAAATACAGTGTCAATCCCCTGGCCAACAATACAACAATAACAAATACAATGTCAATCCCCTGGCCAACAATACAACAATAACAAATACAATGTCAATCCCCTGGCCAACAATACAACAATAACAAATACAATGTCAATCTCCTGGCCAACAATACAACAATAACAAATACAATGTCAATCCCCTGGCCAACAATACAACAATAACAAATACAATGCCAATCTCCTGGCCAACAATACAACAATAACAAATACAATGCCAATCCCCTGGCCAACAATACAACAATAACAAATACAATGTCAATCCCCTGGCCAACAATACAACAATAACAAATACAATGTCAATCCCCTGACCAACAATACAACAATAACAAATACAATGTCAATCCCCTGGCCAACAATACAACAATAACAAATACAGTGTCAATCCCCTGGCCAACAATACAACAATAACAAATACAATGTCATTCCCCTGGCCAACAATAACAAATACAATGTCAATCCCCTGGCCAACAATACAACAATAACAAATACAATGTCAATCCCCTGACCAACAATACAACAATAACAAATACAGTGTCAATCCCCTGGCCAACAATACAACAATAACAAATACAGTGTCAATCCCCTGGCCAACAATACAACAATAACAAATAGAATGTCAATCCCCTGGCCAATAATACAACAATAACAAATACAATGTCAATCTCCTGGCCAACAATACAACAATAACAAATACAATGTCAATCCCCTGGCCAACAATACAACAATAACAAATACACTGTCAATCCCCTGGCCAACAATACAACAATAACAAATACAATGTCAATCTCCTGGCCAACAATACAACAATAACAAATACAATGTCAATCTCCTGTCCAACAATACAACAATAACAAATACAATGTCAATCTCCTGGCCAACAATACAACAATAACAATTACAATGTCAATCCCCTGACCAACAATACAACAATAACAAATACAGTGTCAATCCCCTGGCCAACAATACAACAATAACAAATACAGTGTCAATCCCCTGGCCAACAACACAACAATAACAAATACAATGTCAATCCCCTGGCCAACAATACAACAATAACAAATACAGTGTCAATCCCCTGGCCAACAACACAACAATAACAAATACAATGTCAATCCCCTGGCCAACAATACAACAATAACAAATACAGTGTCAATCCCCTGGCCAACAATACAACAATAACAAATAGAATGTCAATCCCCTGTCCAACAATACAACAGTAACAAATACAATGTCAATCCCCTGGCCAACAATACAACAATAACAAATACATTGTCAATCCCCTGGCCAACAATACAACAATAACAAATACAATGTCAATCCCCTGGCCAACAATACAACAATAACAAATACAATGTCAATCCCCTGGCCAACAATACAACAATAACAAATACAGTGTCAATCCCCTGGCCAACAATACAACAATAACAAATACAATGTCAATCCCCTGGCCAACAATACAACAATAACAAATACAATGTCAATCCCCTGGCCAACAATACAACAATAACAAATACAATGTCAATCCCCTGGCCAACAATAACAAATACAGTGTCAATCCCCTGGCCAACAATACAACAATAACAAATACAGTGTCAATCCCCTGGCCAACAATACAACAATAACAAATACATTGTCAATCCCCTGGCCAACAATACAATAATAACAAATACAGTGTCAATCCCCTGGCCAACAATACGACAATAACAAATACAATGTCAATCCCCTGGCGAACAATACAACAATAACAAATACAATGTCAATCCCCTGGCCAACAATACAACAATAACAAATACAATGTCAATCCCCTGGCCAACAATACAACAATAACAAATACAGTGTCAATCCACTGGCCAACAATACAACAATAACAAATGCATTGTCAATCCCCTGGCCAACAATACAACAATAACAAATACAATGTCAATCCCCTGGCCAACAATACAACAATAACAAATACAATGTCAATCCCCTGGCCAACAATACAACAATAACAAATACAATGTCAATCCCCAGGCCAACAATACAACAATAACAAATACAATGCCAATCCCCTGGCCAACAATACAACAATAACAAATACAGTGTCAATCCCCTGGCCAACAATACAACAATAACAAATACAGTGTCAATCCCCTGGCCAACAATACAACAATAACAAATACAGTGTCAATCCCCTGGCCAACAATACAACAATAACAAATACAATGCCAATCCCCTGGCCAACAATACAACAATAACAAATACAGTGTCAATCCCCTGGCCAACAATACAACAATAACAAATACAGTGTCAATCCCCTGGCCAACAATACAACAATAACAAATACAAGGTGTCAATCCCCTGTCCAACAATACAACAATAACAAATACAAGGTGTCAATCCCCTGTCCAACAATACAACAATAACAAATACAATGTCAATCCCCTGGCCAACAATACAACAATAACAAATACAATGTCAATCTCCTGGCCAACAATACAACAATAACAAATACAATGTCAATCTCCTGGTCAACAATACAACAATAACAAATACAATGTCAATCCCCTGGCCAACAATATAACAATAACAAATACAATGTCAATCCCCTGGCCAACAATACAACGATACCCAATACAATGTCAATCCCCTGGCCAACAATACAACAATAACAAATACAATGTCAATCCCCTGGCCAACAATACAACAACAACAAATACAGTGTCAATCCCCAGGCCAACAATACAACAATAACAAATACAATGTCAATCCCCTGGCTAACAATACAACAATAACAAATACAATGTCAATCCCCTGGCCAACAATACAACAATAACAAATACAATGCCAATCCCCTGGCCAACAATACAACAATAACAAATACAATGTCAATCCCCTGGCCAACAATACAACAATAACAAATACAGTGTCAATCCCCTGACCAACAACACAACAATAACAAATACAGTGTCAATCCACTGGCCAACAATACAACAATAACAAATACAGTGTCAATCCACTGGCCAACAATACAACAATAACAAATAGAATGTCAATCCCCTGGCCAATAATACAACAATAACAAATACAATGTCAATCTCCTGTCCAACAATACAACAATAACAAATACAATGTCAATCTCCTGGCCAACAATACAACAATAACAATTACAATGTCAATCCCCTGACCAACAATACAACAATAACAAATACAGTGTCAATCCCCTGGCCAACAATACAACAATAACAAATACAGTGTCAATCCCCTGGCCAACAACACAACAATAACAAATACAATGTCAATCCCCTGGCCAACAATACAACAATAACAAATACAGTGTCAATCCCCTGGCCAACAACACAACAATAACAAATACAATGTCAATCCCCTGGCCAACAATACAACAATAACAAATACAGTGTCAATCCCCTGTCCAACAATACAACAATAACAAATACAAGGTGTCAATCCCCTGTCCAACAATACAACAATAACAAATACAATGTCAATCCCCTGGCCAACAATACAACAATAACAAATACAATGTCAATCCCCTGGCCAACAATACAACAATAACAAATACAATGCAAATCCCCTGGCCAACAATACAACAATAACAAATACAATGTCAATCCCCTGGCCAACAATAACAAATACAATGTCAATCCCCTGGCCAACAATACAACAATAACAAATACAAGGTGTCAATCCCCTGTCCAACAATACAACAATAACAAATACAATGCAAATCCCCTGGCCAACAATACAACAATAACAAATACAGTGTCAATCCCCAGGCCAACAATACAACAATAACAATTACAATGTCAATCCCCTGTCCAACAATACAACAATAACAAATACAATGTCAATCCCCTGGCCAACAATACAACAATAACAAATACAATGTCAATCCCCTGTCCAACAATACAACAATAACAAATACAATGTCAATCCCCTGGCCAACAACACAACAATAACAAATACAATGTCAATCTCCTGGCCAACAATAAACAATAACAAATAGAATGTCAATCTCCTGGCCAACAATACAACAATAACAAATACAATGTCAATCCCCTGGCCAACAATACAACAATAACAAATACAGTGTCAATCCCCTGGCCAACAATACAACAATAACAAATACAGTGTCAATCCCCTGGCCAACAATACAACAATAACAAATACAGTGTCAATCCCCTGGCCAACAATACAACAATAACAAATACAATGTCAATCCCCTGGCCAACAATAAACAATAACAAATAGAATGTCAATCTCCTGGCCAACAATACAACAATAACAAATACAATGTCAATCCCCTGGCCAACAATACAACAATAACAAATACAGTGTCAATCCCCTGGCCAACAATACAACAATAACAAATACAGTGTCAATCCCCTGGCCAACAATACAACAATAACAAATACAATGTCAATCCCCTGTCCAACAATACAACAATAACAAATACAATGTCAATCCCCTGGCCAACAATACAACAATAACAAATACAATGTCAATCTCCTGGCCAACAATACAACAATAACAAATACAATGTCAATCCCCTGGCCAACAATACAACAATAACAAATACAATGTCAATCCCCTGGCCAACAATACAACAATAACAAATACAATGTCAATCCCCTGGCCAACAATACAACAATAACAAATACAGTGTCAATCCCCTGGCCAACAATACAACAATAACAAATACAATGTCAATCCCCTGGCCAACAATACAACAATAACAAATACAGTGTCAATCCCCTGGCCAACAATACAACAATAACAAATACAATGTCAATCCCCTGGCCAACAATACAACAATAACAAATACACTGTCAATCCCCTGGCCAACAATACAACAATAACAAATACAGTGTCAATCCCCTGGCCAACAATACAACAATAACAAATACAATGTCAATCCCCTGTCCAACAATACAACAATAACAAATACAATGTCAATCCCCTGGCCAACAATACAACAATAACAAATACAGTGTCAATCCCCTGGCCAACAATACAACAATAACAAATACAATGTCAATCCCCTGGCCAACAATAAACAATAACAAATAGAATGTCAATCCCCTGGCCAACAATAAACAATAACAAATAGAATGTCAATCCCCTGACCAACAATACAACAATAACAAATACAATGTCAATCTCCTGGCCAACAATACAACAATAACAAATACAATGTCAATCCCCTGGCCAACAATAAACAATAACAAATAGAATGTCAATCCCCTGACCAACAATACAACAATAACAAATACAATGTCAATCCCCTGGCCAACAATACAACAATAACAAATACAATGTCAATCCTCTGGCCAACAATACAACAATAACAAATACAATGTCAATCTCCTGGCCAACAATACAACAATAACAAATACAATGTCAATCCCCTGGCCAACAATACAACAATAACAAATACAATGCCAATCCCCTGGCCAACAATACAACAATAACAAATACAATGTCAATCCCCTGGCCAACAATACAACAATAACAAATACAGTGTCAATCCCCTGGCCAACAATACAACAATAACAAATACAATGTCAATCCCCTGGCCAACAATACAACAATAACAAATACAATGTCAATCCCCTGGCCAACAATACAACAATAACAAATACAATGTCAATCCCCTGTCCAACAATACAACAATAACAAATACAATGCCAATCCCCTGGCCAACAATACAACAATAACAAATACAATGTCAATCCCCTGGTCAACAATACAACAATAACAAATACAGTGTCAATCCCCTGGCCAACAATACAACAATAACAAATACAATGTCAATCCCCTGGCCAACAATACAACAATAACAAATACAGTGTCAATCCCCTGGCCAACAATACAACAATAACAAATACAGTGTCAATCCCCTGGCCAACAATACAACAATAACAAATACAATGTCAATCCCCTGGCCAACAATATAACAATAACAAATACAATGTCAATCCCCTGGCCAACAATACAACAATAACAAATACAATGTCAATCTCCTGGCCAACAATACAACAATATCAAATACAATGTCAATCTCCTGGCCAACAACACAACAATAACAAATACAATGTCAACCCCCTGGCCAACAATACAACAATAACAAATACAATGTCAATCTCCTGGCCAACAATACAACAATAACAAATACAATGTCAATCCCCTGGCCAACAATATAACAATAACAAATACAATGTCAATCCCCTGTCCAACAATACAACAATAACAAATACAGTGTCAATCTCCTGGCCAACAATACAACAATAACAAATACAATGTCAATCCCCTGGCCAACAATACAACAATAACAAATACAATGTCAATCCCCTGTCCAACAATACAACAATAGCAAATACAATGTCAATCCCCTGGCCAACAATAAACAATAACAAATACAATGTCAATCCCCTGTCCAACAATACAACAATAGCAAATACAATGTCAATCCCCTGGCCAACAATAAACAATAACAAATACAGTGTCAATCCCCTGGCCAACAATACAACAATAACAAATACAATGTCAATCCCCTGGTCAACAATACAACAATAACTAATACAATGTCAATCCCCTGGCCAACAATACAACAATAACAAATACAATGTCAATCCCCTGGCCAACAATACAACAATAACAAATACAGTGTCAATCTCCTGGCCAACAATACAACAATAACAAATACAATGTCAATCCCCTGGCCAACAATACAACAATAACAAATACAATGTCAATCCCCTGGCCAACAATACAACAATAACAAATACAATGTCAATCCCCTGGCCAACAACACAACAATAACAAATACAATGTCAATCCCCTGGCCAACAATACAACAATAACAAATACAATGTCAATCCCCTGGCCAACAACACAACAATAACAAATACAGTGTCAATCCCCTGGCCAACAACACAACAATAACAAATACAATGTCAATCCCCTGGCCAACAATACAACAATAACAAATACAATGTCAATCCCCTGGCCAACAATAAACAATAACAAATAGAATGTCAATCCCCTGGCCAACAATACAACAATAACAAATACAGTGTCAATCCCCTGGCCAACAATACAACAATAACAAATACAGTGTCAATCCCCTGGCCAACAATACAACAATAACAAATACAATGTCAATCCCCTGGCCAACAATACAACAATAACAAATACAGTGTCAATCCCCTGGCCAACAATACAACAATAACAAATACAGTGCCAATCCCCTGGCCAACAATACAACAATAACAAATACAATGTCAATCCCCTGGCCAACAATACAACAATAACAAATACAATGTCAATCCCCTGGCCAACAATACAACAATAACAAATACAATGTCAATCCCCTGGTCAACAATACAACAATAACAAATACAATGTCAATCCCCTGGCCAACAATACAACAATAACAAATACAATGTCAATCCCCTGGCCAACAATACAACAATAACAAATACAATGTCAATCCCCTGGCCAACAATACAACAATAACAAATACAATGTCAATCCCCTGGCCAACAATACAACAATAACAAATACAATGTCAATCCCCTGGCCAACAACACAACAATAACAAATACAGTGTCAATCCCCTGGCCAACAACACAACAATAACAAATACAATGTCAATCCCCTGGCCAACAATACAACAATAACAAATACAATGTCAATCCCCTGGCCAACAATAAACAATAACAAATAGAATGTCAATCCCCTGGCCAACAATACAACAATAACAAATACAATGTCAATCCCCTGGCCAACAATACAACAATAACAAATACAGTGTCAATCCCCTGGCCAACAATACAACAATAACAAATACAATGTCAATCCCCTGGCCAACAATAACAAATACAATGTCAATCCCCTGGCCAACAATACAACAATAACAAATACAGTGTCAATCCCCTGGCCAACAATACAACAATAACAAATACACTGTCAATCCCCTGGCCAACAATACAACAATAACAAATACAATGTCAATCCCCTGGCCAACAACACAACAATAACAAATACAGTGTCAATCCCCTGGCCAACAACACAACAATAACAAATACAATGTCAATCCCCTGGCCAACAATACAACAATAACAAATACAATGTCAATCCCCTGGCCAACAATAAACAATAACAAATAGAATGTCAATCCCCTGGCCAACAATACAACAATAACAAATACAATGTCAATCCCCTGGCCAACAATACAACAATAACAAATACAATGTCAATCCCCTGGCCAACAATACAACAATAACAAATACAATGTCAATCCCCTGGCCAACAATACAACAATAACAAATACAATGTCAATCCCCTGGCCAACAATACAACAATAACAAATACAGTGTCAATCCCCTGGCCAACAATACAACAATAACAAATACAATGTCAATCCCCTGGCCAACAATACAACAATAACAAATACAATGTCAATCCCCTGGCCAACAATACAACAATAACAAATACAATGTCAATCCCCTGGTCAACAATACAACAATAACAAATACAATGTCAATCCCCTGGCCAACAATACAACAATAACAAATACAATGTCAATCCCCTGGCCAACAATACAACAATAACAAATACAATGTCAATCCCCTGGCCAACAATACAACAATAACAAATACAATGTCAATCCCCTGGCCAACAATACAACAATAACAAATACAATGTCAATCCCCTGGCCAACAACACAACAATAACAAATACAGTGTCAATCCCCTGGCCAACAACACAACAATAACAAATACAATGTCAATCCCCTGGCCAACAATACAACAATAACAAATACAATGTCAATCCCCTGGCCAACAATAAACAATAACAAATAGAATGTCAATCCCCTGGCCAACAATACAACAATAACAAATACAGTGTCAATCCCCTGGCCAACAATACAACAATAACAAATACAGTGTCAATCCCCTGGCCAACAATACAACAATAACAAATACAATGTCAATCCCCTGGCCAACAATACAACAATAACAAATACAGTGTCAATCCCCTGGCCAACAATACAACAATAACAAATACAGTGTCAATCCCCTGGCCAACAATACAACAATAACAAATACAATGTCAATCCCCTGGCCAACAATACAACAATAACAAATACAGTGTCAATCCCCTGGCCAACAATACAACAATAACAAATACAATGTCAATCCCCTGGCCAATAATACAACAATAACAAATACAATGTCAATCCCCTGGCCAACAATACAACAATAACAAATACAATGTCAATCCCCTGGCCAACAATACAACAATAACAAATACAATGTCAATCCCCTGGCCAACAATACAACAATAACAAATACAATGTCAATCCCCTGGCCAACAATACAACAATAACAAATACAATGTCAATCCCCTGGCCAACAATACAACAATAACAAATACAATGTCAATCTCCTGGCCAACAATACAACAATAACAAATACAATGTCAATCCCCTGGCCAACAATACAACAATAACAAATACAGTGTCAATCCCCTGGCCAACAATACAACACTAACAAATACAATGTCAATCCCCTGGCCAACAATACAACAATAACAAATACAGTGTCAATCCCCTGGCCAACAATACAACAATAACAAATACAATGTCAATCCCCTGGCCAACAATACAACAATAACAAATACAATGTCAATCCCCTGGCCAACAATACAACAATAACAAATACAATGTCAATCCCCTGGTCAACAATACAACAATAACAAATACAATGTCAATCCCCTGGCCAACAATACAACACTAACAAATACAATGTCAATCCCCTGGCCAACAATACAACAATAACAAATACAATGTCAATCCCCTGGCCAACAATACAACAATAACAAATACAATGTCAATCCCCTGGTCAACAATACAACAATAACAAATACAATGTCAATCCCTTGGCCAACAATACAACAATAACAAATACAGTGTCAATCCCCTGGCTAACAATACAACAATAACAAATACAGTGTCAATCCCCTGGTCAACAATACAACAATAACAAATACAATGTCAATCCCCTGGCCAACAATACAACAATAACAAATACAGTGTCAATCCCCTGGCCAACAATACAACAATAACAAATACAATGTCAATCCCCTGGCCAACAATACAACAATAACAAATACAATGTCAATCCCTTGGCCAACAATACAACAATAACAAATACAATGTCAATCCCCTGGTCAACAATACAACAATAACAAATACAATGTCAATCCCCTGGCCAACAATACAACAATAACAAATACAGTGTCAATCCCCTGGTCAACAATACAACAATAACAAATACAGTGTCAATCCCCTGGCCAACAACACAACAATAACAAATACAATGTCAATCCCCTGGCCAACAATACAACAATAACAAATACAGTATCAATCCCCTGGCCAACAATACAACAATAACAAATACAGTGTCAATCCCCTGGACAACAATACAACAATAACAAATACAATGTCAATCTCCTGGCCAACAATACAACAATAACAAATACAATGTCAATCCCCTGGCCAACAATACAACAATAACAAATACAGTGTCAATCCCCTGGCCAACAATACAACAATAACAAATACAGTGTCAATCCCCTGGCCAACAATACAACAATAACAAATACTATGTCAATCCCCTGGCCAACAATACAACAATAACAAATACAATGTCAATCCCCTGGCCAACAATACAACAATAACAAATACAATGTCAATCCCCTGGCCAACAATACAACAATAACAAATACAGTGTCAATCCCCTGGCCAACAATACAACAATAACAAATACAGTGTCAATCCCCTGGCCAACAATACAACAATAACAAATACTATGTCAATCCCCTGGCCAACAATACAACAATAACAAATACAGTGTCAATCCCCTGGACAACAATACAACAATAACAAATACAGTGTCAATCCCCTGGCCAACAATACAACAATAACAAATACAATGTCAATCCCCTGGCCAACAATACAACAATAACAAATACAGTGTCAATCCCCTGGACAACAATACAACAATAACAAATACAGTGTCAATCCCCTGGCCAACAATACAACAATAACAAATACAATGTCAATCCCCTGGCCAACAATACAACAATAACAAATACAGTGTCAATCCCCTGGCCAACAATACAACAATAACAAATACAATGTCAATCCCCTGGCCAACAATACAACAATAACAAATACAATGCAAATCCCCTGGCCAACAATACAACAATAACAATCTCCGAAAACTCCCATCCCACTTCCCTGGCTCCAACCTGTGATTCCCCCGAATCGGCATTTCCCTTGACCCCACCCGCAGCCTAAAATGCTGGCACAACTGCCTCCAGGTTTTCAACGTCGCTCCTGCTAACGGACTCCCTGAGTATTTCCCCGGGAGTGGTGCTGTTGCCCACGGCCCTCAGCCCCGACTCCCTAATCTTTCTCGTTCTTCGCAGGCATATGGTCGGGTTCTGGCTTTCAGACATTTTGACGTACTGTGTGGCTTAATTTTGAGCAGGACCTAAACCGGTCATGGATTCAGAAACCTTTTCATACCTTTCAGAAGTTATCATCGGTCATTCTTTGAATCAACCAGTTGATTCACCGCTCCCCAGGCCAGTTTGATTTTTCCCGGCCATACTCTACCAAATAAAGCAGGAATGTTTCGCTGGCAACGCGGAGGGGCAACTCCACTCTTTGTACATTTGCTTCCAATGTTACCAAGATGCCTCCTTTTAGTGGTACCACCTCCTTTGTGTGCATCCGCAGGATAACATTTGATTGTTTTCAATGGCGGATGTTCCAATTTCTGGTTGTAGATTGCCTCTGCTATTGAGGAGACAACCACCACAGTCTTGACTTGGTGACCATTGTGTTTTGAGAATACCCAGAAGCATTGTTGGTCGCCTCGTACTGACAAGACGGCCGGCTCGAAATTGTTTGGGTACATCGAAGGCTGAGAGGTCTTGAACTTCGGCGATTAACTTCTGGACTCGGCTGCTTTGCCTGAGTGTGTTTTCTTTCTCACGCACTTTTGGTGAAGTTTGCCGCGCCCAGCATGCTTTGGCAATGTCTCGCCTTTGGCCACGGTCGTCCTTGCACTTGTTTTCTCAACTCCAGCGTCCCCACCGCTGAGCGTCCGACTTAGGCACGTCGACGACAGGGTTGTACTCTTGCGCATTTGTTTCTTGGCGACCTCCACCTCGCGGATCTTCGCTCCAGCCTCCGACCGCCTGTGAAGCCTGTTTTGCAGCCCGCTCCGTCGATGTGGCAACCTCTACGGCAGCCTACCAAGAAGGGGCCTGGAGGGAGGATGGAGGGTGCCGCATACTGGGATTTCTCACAAACACCAGGCAATGTTTGTTGGGAGATGTTGCTCGGGCAATACCGAGATGGAGGACTAAAGCCCTCGTAAACACTCTGCTGACGGTCGCTGGCGTGAGATCACCACCAACAGGAATGTACACCGCAGGTGGTAAGGCTGACACTCACTCCTGTTGCCATGTTCACGTGACATCACCACCAACAGGAATGTACACCGCAGGTGGTAAGGCTGACACTCACTCCTGTTGCCATGTTCACGTGACATCACCACCAACAGGAATGTACACCGCAGGTGGTAAGGCCGACACTCACTCCTGTTGCCATGTTCACGTGACATCACCACCAACAGGAATGTACACCGCAGGTGGTAAGGCCGACACTCACTCCTGTTGCCGTGTTTTATGATTTCTGCATGACTCAGGAATTACGACGACCATATCTTGAATTGATTTTTTAAAAATTCACAGCACTTTAAAGATAATTCCAGTTAATTTTCCAAATCTCAATACGTTGGATTTCCAGGCACGAGCTATGCAAACAAAATCAAAACTGTTTATTCCAATGAAAGACTGAGGCTATGCTGGGTACAGGGGCTGGTTCAGCACAGTGGGCTAAACAGCTGGCTTGTAATGCAGAACAAGGTCAGCAGCGCAGGTTCAATTCCCGTACCAGCCTCCCTGAACAGGCGCCGGAATGTGGTGACTAGGGGCTTTTCACAGTAGCTTCATTGAAGCCGACTTGTGACAATAAGCGATTATTATTATTACTAAAATAATTACAGCAATAATAATCTTTAACAGTGTCACATGTCGGCTTACATTAACACAGTACATTAACACGGTAGCACATGTGGCTAGCACTGTGGCTTCACAGCTCCAGGGTCCCAGGTTCGATTCCCGGCTTGGGTCACTGTCTGCGCGGAGTCTGCACGTTCTCCCCGTGTCTGCGTGGGTTTCCTCCGGGTTTCCTCCCACAGTCCAAAGATGTGCAGGTTACGTGGATTGGCCGTGATAAATTGCCCGTAGTGTCCAAAAAGGGTAGGAGGGATGATTATTGGGTTGCGGAGATAGGGTGGAAGTGAGGGCTGAAATGGGTTGGTGCAGACTTGATGGGCTGAATGGCCTCCTTCTGCACTGTGTGTTCTATGTTCTATGTTCTAACAATGCAATGAAGTTACATAAACCCACCACTTAACCCACCGACCCACTTAAGTCCTCACTTCCACCCTATTCCCGTAACCCAATAACCCCTCCTAACCTATTTTTGGTCACTCAGGGCAATTTATCACGGCCAATCCACCCAACCTGCACGTCTCTGGACTGTGGGAGGAAACCGGAGCACCCGGAGGAAACCCGCGCGGCAAAGGGGGAGAAAGTGCCAACTCCACACGGACAGTGACCCGAGACCGGGATCGAACCCGGGTCCCTGGCGCAGTGAGACAGCAGTGCTAACCACTGTGCCACCCCATCTCAGGGTTAGCGCGTGCACTCTCCCAACTGATCAGCAGCTGCTCAATGATGATGGATGGCTGGTCAAGTTGCTTCAATGCTGTCAACGGGACAAGCCGAATCAAGGAGCACAAGGTGGGAGAAGGTTTCTTATTTTGTCCAGTGTTAAACAATTGATGCTTTCAAAAGGGGAATGCAAGTTTCCAAAGTTATCGAGTGTGGCAGGGTTATGGGTATTGACGTGTCAGTGTGCAGGCGCGTCATCAATCATATACTGCAACATATACTGCAACATATACAATATCATACACAGTATCGTACACTGTAACATATACAGTATCATATGCAGTATCATATACAGTATCAGATAGAGTACCATATACTGTATCAAAAACTGCATCAGTCATCTTTGTACTGCTGAAATCACAGAGTGTGGAAATCACTCACTGTCGACAGCAACCCCATCAGCGTGGGCACAAGAAGCTTCGGCTCAAATACAAGGCACCAAAGACAGCAGAGGTAGCAAAGGGCTCTCTGCTTCATCAGGTCTGCCCTACACTTGGGATGTATCAATGCTAAACCTGTCTTCCCACCTCGCTGGCTGTCGTCTCCTCTGCAAGGCAGGGTCGGTGAGGGGGGGCGGGGGGGGGGGGGGGGAATGGGCTGAAAAATCCCCCTCGCAGTTCATACCAGTGCAGGAGAATGACCCTGGATTACAGACAGAAACCATTCGGCCCTTCATATCAATACTGCTCCCTTCCCTCCAATGAAGAACCTTTGATGTGCGGTCACTGGATTAACAACTTTGAAGAGTTTTTTTTTTCAATTGAGAGAACCAATTATTTTTCCCCAATGAAGGGGCAATTTAGCGTGGCCAATCCATCTACCCTGCACCTCTTTGGGTTGTGGGGGGTGCAACCCACGCAGACGGGGGAAAATGTGCAAACTCCACACGGATAATGACCCGGAGCCAGGATCGAACCTGGGTCCTCAGCATTGTGATTAAGCGGTGCGAACCACTGCGCCGCCCGCCGAGAGAGGTAACTGGGTAAGTATTTGAAGGCAAAGAAACCAGCTGCAGGACCTTGGCGAATGGGCAGGGAGCGGTGCGAGTGCCTGGATAGCTGTTTCACAGAGCTGACAAGAGCACCTACTCCACTCTGGATGTTTCACAGGTGGGTCATTACCAGTCGGGAGTTTGAAACACCAGGCAATGGTCCTAACTTCTGCTGCAAAGTCACCGCCAGAGATAAACGCTCACCCCTCCTCCAAAAAGACAAATAATCCAGGCTGGGCTGGCGAGAAGTCTGTCGGCTCGAAAGGAATGTCAGTTGACACATTTGTGCCTTTGGCATTGATGTAGGGCCGGGGAATGTCTCCAGTGAGACATTCTGTCGTGGCTCTGATATGCATGAGTCTGTCACAGCCCCACCCAGAGGATAAGGGAGATCACCGAGGACAGTTTGTGTTGGCTTCGGAGGCAAGGTCAGGCCCCGAGCAAAGTCACGCACGGGAGGGCAGCAAGGGAGTGCTTCACACCCAAACACTGCCACCTCTCACTGAGCAGGGACTGCCGCCAGACAGAGACAACCCCGGAGAGATTGGGACCAATCACATCACTGGATTAGCCCATCCAGAGACCTGCAGCAGGGCTCAGGAGATGGGGGTTCAAATCCCAGCTGGGGAAATTGGGAATTGTTGGGGGACAATCTGAGTAATGGTGATAATGGGATGACCAGATGGTTGTCGAAACCCCAGCTGGTTCACTGATACCTCCTGATCGGCTGTGCAGTATCAGAGTCTGGCGCACGGAGGGTGAATGAGGGACTGAGTGGAGGGGACTTTCAAAGTGGAGGAGGAGGGTCAATGATGGTATTTGCCCGAGGGCAGGGCAGGGGAGATGCGGAACATGGGCCGCAGACTGGCCGAGGAGAGGTTATGGTTGATGGGTGGGGGGGGGGTTCTAGGTCTGGGAAGGTATCAGCTATGGCAAGGGAGCCCCGGGGGTTCATGGGGGGCAGGGAGGGGGCGATCCGTGGAGATTTGGGAGGCCGGGGAGTAAGGAGTTTTCATTCTACTCCCATGTGCACAAGGTGTATTCTCGGATAGACTTCTTTGTGATGGACAAAACGCTGCTGGCTGAGGTGGTAGATGCTGAATATTCAGCAATTGTGGTGTCAGACCACACCCCGCACTGGATAGACCTGCAAGTGAGCAAAGCAAAGGCCCAGCGCCCGCAATGGAGGTTGAATGTGGGGCTGTTAGAAGAGGAGGAGTGTGCGAGCGGGTGAGGGAGGCCATTCGGGGATATATAAAGATCAATGACACGGGTGAGGTTTCGGCAGGGGTGGTGTGGGAGGCACTGAAGGCGGTGATTAGGGGGGAACTCATCTCAATTTGGGCCCACAAGAAGAAGGCTGAGTGGGCGGAGTTGGACAGATTGAGAGGCGAATTGTTACAGGTGGGCAGGAGGTACACGGAGTCTCTGGTAGAGAAACTTTTGAAGGAGCGTCAGAGACTGCAGCTGGAATTTGGGCCACGGGCAAGGAGAAGGGACAGCTTTCGAATCTGGGCTCCCGAATCTTCCGACACTCCAAACGGGAGGTACAGCTGAGGAGGGTAAAGGGGGCGGTCTATGAATATGGGGAAAAAGCCAGTAGGATGTTGGCACACCAGCTGAGGAAACAGGAGGCGCCGAGAGAGATTGGGAAAGTGAGGGATACAGGGGGGGGGAGGTGGTTTTGGATCCGGCGGGATATGTTTCGGGAGTTTTATAGTAAATTGTATAAATCGGAACCCCCAGACGAGGAGGAGGGGATGAAGCGATTTCTGGGGGGGGGCTGGAGTTCCCGAGGATAGATGAGGAGTTGGTGGAGGATTTGGGAGCCCCAATTGGGCTTTTGGAGGTTATAGACTGGTTGGCGGCGATGCCATCGGGTAAAGACCCTGGACCAGGCAGATACCTGGCGAGTTTTCCAAAATGTTTTCTGGGCTGTCAGGGCTGCTCCTGGTAAAAGCTTTTAATGAGTCCAAGGAGCTGGGAGTGCTCCCCCCAACGTTATCGCAGGCATCGATAACCCTTATTTTGAAGTGGGATAAGGATCCGGAGAGCTGTGGCTCGTATCGGCCAATCTCCCTGTTAAATGTAGATGCGACATTGCTGGCAAAGATCTTGGCCATGCGCATAGAGGATTGTGTTCCGGGAGTAATAGGGGAGGGCCAGGCGGGATTTGTGAAGGGACGACACCTGACGTCCAACATTAGGCGGCTCCTAAATGTAATAATGATGCCTGGGGAGGGGCGCGAGGTCGAGGTGGTGGTGGCCATAGACGCAGAAAAGGCCTTTGGTCGGGTGGAGTGGAAGTTCTTGTGGGGTGTTCTGCGAAGGTTTGGGTCTGGCTGCTATATCAGGCACCGGTGGCGAATGCAAGAACAAACCGGGTTCGATCAGAATATTTTAGGCTGTGCCAGGGGACGAGACACTCTCCGCACTACTGTTTGCCCCGGCCATACAGCCTTTGGCAATGGCGTTGAGAGCGTCGAACATTTGGCGGGAATAGTGAGAGGAGGGGTGGAACATAGGGTCTCGCTCTATCTGGGTGAATTGCTCCTTTATATAACAGACCCGTTGGGGGGAATTGCAGGAATTATGGGGTTACTGGAAGAATTTGGTCGGTCCTCAAACTGAATACGGGCAAGAGTGAGGTTTTTGCGATCCAGGCAAGGGGGCAGGGGAGGAGACTGAGGGCGATGCCGTTCAAGCTGGTGGGAGGGAGTTTTAGGTACCTGGGGATTCAAGGGGCAAGGGACTGGGGCCAGCTCCATAAACTAAATTTGGGCAGGTTGATTGAGCAAATGAAAGGGGACTTCCGTCGGTGGGGTGTGCTCCCGCTCTCATTGGCGGGGAGGGTACAGACTGTGAAAATGACAGTCCTCCCGAGATTGCTGTTTGTATTTCAGTGTCTCCAAATCTTCACCCCAAGGCATTTTTTGGAAAGATGAACGCGGCGATCTGGGGTTTTATATGAGCTGGAAACCCGAGGGTGAAGAAGGTCCTTCTTGAACGGGGGCGTAGGGAGGGGGACTTGGCCCTTCCGAACTTTATTAATTACCACTGGGCGACTAATATATTGATGGTGAGGAAATGGGTAGTGGGGAGGGTGTCAGTGTGGGAGCGAGTGGAGGCGGCATCTTGCAAGGGTACGAGCCTGGAGGCTGCCGTTCCCGCCAGCTCGGTACGCCACAAGCCCAGTGGGAGTGGCGGCCCTGAGAGTGTGGGGGGCAGTGGAGGCAGCACACGAAACTGGAGGGGGCGTCGGGGCGGTCACTGATCTGTGACAATCACCGATTTGCTCCGGGGGGGCTGGATGGGGGCTTTAGGAGGTAGCAGCGGGCAGGGATTGAGAGATTTGGGGACCTCTTTACTGAGGCGGTTTCCCCAGCCTGGAGGAGCTCGAGGAGGAGTTTGAGTTACCGGGTGGGAAGGGGTTCCGGTACCTGCAGGTACGGGATTTTGTTCGGAGGTGGGTCCCTCCCCTCCCACTCGGGGGACTACAGGATAAGGTGTTGTCTAAAACAGGGGTTGGGGAGGAGAGGGTCTCAGAAATGTAGAAGGGATTGATGGAGTGGGAAGGGGTCCCAATCGGGGAGGTGAAGAGGAAGTGGGAGGAGGAGCTGGGAGGGGAGGTGGAAGTCGGGTTATGGGAAAAGGCCCTGAGGAGAGTCACTGCATCCTCGTCGTGTGCCAGGCTCAGCCTGATCCAGTTCAAGGTGGTCCACAGGGCCCGTATGACTGTGGCCCGGGTGAGTAGGGTTTTGGCGGAGGTGGAGGACAGGTGAGGGCGGTGCGGGGGAAGCCCAGCGAATCATGCACATATGTTTTGGCCGTGTCCGAAGCTGAGGGGATTCTGGCAGGGATTAGCAGACGTCATGTTAGACGTCCTGGAAGGGAGGGTGACTCCGAGTCCAGAGGTGGCAATATTTGGAGTGTCGGGAGATCCGGGAGCCCGGGGCGGGGGGGAGACCGACGTTTTGGCCTTTGCCTCCCTGGTGGCCTGGAGATGGATTTTGCTGGGATGGAGGGACTCGGAGCCTCCAAAGTCGGGGGTTCGAGTCAGTGACATGGCAGGGTTTCTGAGGCTAGTGAAGATTAAATTCGCCTTCAGGGGTTTCGTGACAGGGGTTCGCTCGGAGGTGGCAGCCATTCATCGACTTCTTCAAGGAAAACTGACCGTCAGCGCGGGTGGGGGGGGGGGAGAAAGGAGAGGCAGGGAAGTGACGATTAGAGCAGGGAAGCTAATGTATGGGGAGTTAGGGTTTAGGGCTGGGGGGAGTTGGGTGTGTTAGAGTGGGGTACTTGCGTTTTTTGGATCTCTCCGTTATTTAAAAGGTTAAAATGTTAAAATGATAAATGCCTCAATAAAATGTTTTCTGAAAAACGATGAGTGACTGAGTGCAGTATCGCCTACGCAGTGATGTGAGAGGATCTGGCCCACTCCCGGCTGTATCGCCCACGCAGTGATGTGAGAGGATCTGGCCCACTCCCGGCTGTATCGCCCACGCAGTGATGTGAGAGGATCTGGCACACTCCCGGCAGTATCGCCCATGCAGTGATGTGAGACGATCTGGCCCACTCCCGGCAGTATCGCCCACGCAGTGATGTGAGAGGATCTGGCCCACTCCCGGCTGTATCGCCCACGCAGTGATGTGAGAGGATCTGGCCCACTCCCGGCTGTATCGCCCACGCAGTGATGTGAGAGGATCTGGCCCACTCCCGGCTGTATCGCCCACGCAGTGATGTGAGAGGATCTGGCCCACTCCCGGCTGTATCGCCCACGCAGTGATGTGAGACGATCTGGCCCACTCCCGGCTGTATCGTCCACGCAGTGATGTGAGAGGATCTGGCCCACTCCCGGCTGTATCGCCCACGCAGTGATGTGAGAGGATCTGGCCCACTCCCGGCTGTATCGCCCACGCAGTGATGTGAGAGGATCTGGCCCACTCCCGGCAGTATCGCCCACGCAGTGATGTGAGACGATCTGGCCCACTCCCGGCAGTATCGCCCACGCAGTGATGTGAGAGGATCTGGCCCACTCCCGGCTGTATCGCCCATGCAGTGATGTGAGAGGATCTGGCCCACTCACGGCTGTATCGCCCACGCAGTGATGTGAGAGGATCTGGCCCACTCCCGGCTGTATCGCCCACGCAGTGATGTGAGACGATCTGGCCCACTCCCGGCTGTATCGCCCACGCAGTGATGTGAGAGGATCTGGCCCACTCCCGGCAGTACCGCCCACGCTGTGATGTGAGAGGATCTGGCCCACTCCCGGCTGTATCGCCCACGCAGTGATGTGAGAGGATCTGGCCCACTCCCGGCTGTATCGCCCACGCAGTGATGTGAGAGGATCTGGCCCACTCCCGGCAGTATCGCCCACGCAGTGATGTGAGAGGATCTGGCCCACTCCCGGCTGTATCGCCCACGCAGTGATGTGAGAGGATCTGGCCCACTCCCGGCTGTATCGCCCACGCAGTGATGTGAGAGGATCTGGCCCACTCCCGGCAGTATCGCCCACGCAGTGATGTGAGAGGATCTGGCCCACTCCCGGCTGTATCGCCCACGCAGTGATGTGAGAGGATCTGGCCCACTCCCGGCTGTATCGCCCACGCAGCGATGTGAGAGGATCTGGCCCACTCCCGGCTGTATCGCCCACGCAGTGATGTGAGAGGATCTGGCCCACTCCCGGCAGTATCGCCCACGCAGTGATGTGAGAGGATCTGGCCCACTCCCGGCTGTATCGCCCACGCAGTGATGTGAGAGGATCTGGCCCACTCCCGGCTGTATCGCCCACGCAGTGATGTGAGAGGATCTGGCCCACTCCCGGCTGTATCGCCCACGCAGTGATGTGAGAGGATCTGGCCCACTCCCGGCTGTATCGCCCACGCAGTGATGTGAGAGGATCTGGCCCACTCCCGGCTGGACAGAGATGTGTGTACGGGCAAGCAGGGAGACAGCTCCACCTCCTTTACTGCAGATTAATAAAGTTTCAAATCCAACCCCCCACCCCTCGCCCCCCGCCCAGTTGCCCCAGTCCCTACATGTCTTCCTGACAACCCCATCTTGTAGATTCACTCGGTGGGACAGCGGTTCTGTCTTGGCTGCAACCACACCCGGGACCCAGCTTGGTCCCCTTCCAAAATTCACTGACCCGTGCTGGTTCATCAGTGGTAAACTGGCTTGCTGCTTTGCCTGAATCGTGGTTTCATGTCACTGCTCTGACCGGCAAACTCCCTGGAAACGCCAGGCTTAGTCTGGCCCTGAGATGGCGTGCGGCCCGTCAGTAATCCCACTGGCAGACCTCCTGTCCTACAATGCGGCGGTGCCTGGTGTCCTGGGAGACATGGAGAAATTCTGCTTGCCCAGAGTCACACCTGACTGCTTTTTCAACACCTGCATCGATGGCTTGGACACTTGTTCAGCCGATCCATTGGATGCTGGATGGTATTGTACCATCCGGATATGCTTTGTACCATTGTACCATTTTCTTTTTGTTTTGTTTAGAATCTTTATTGTCAGCAGTAGGCTTACATTGTAATGAAGTTACTGTGACAATCTCCGAGTCGCCACATTCCAGCGCCTGTTCAGGTACACAGAGGGAGAATTCAGAATGTCCAATCCACCCAACAAGCATGTCTTTCGGGACTTGTGGGAGGAAGCCGGAGCACCCGGAGGAAACCCACGCAGTCACGGGGAGAACGTGCAGACTCCGCACAGACAGTGACCCAAGCCGGGAATCGAACCTGGGAGCCTGGCGCTGGCAAGTCACAGTGCTAACCACTGGGCTACCGTGCTGCCCAATTATACCATTGTATAACATTGCATAACATTTTATAACATTGCGTGACATTGTGATTGTGTCACCTTGTCCCAATGTCCCAATGTGACACGCTGCGACGCGCTCCGACACGCTCCGACGTTCCGATGCTCTGACACTGTACCACTGTAACATTGTAACATTTTAACAGTGTGCCATCGTACCAAAGTACCATTGTAACATTGTACCAATGTACCATTATAACATTGTGACATTGTAACATTGTACCAATGTGCCTTTGTAACATTGTACCTTTGTACCAATGTGCCTTTGTAACATTGTGATATTGTAACATTGTGCCTTTGTAACATTGTGACATTGTAACATTGTACCTTTGTACCAATGTGCCTTTGTAACATTGTGATATTGTAACATTGTACCTTTGTACCAATGTGCCTTTGTAAGATTGTTACAACGTACCAATGTTGGTAATCCATGCAAGGCCACCAAACACAACCCCTGACAGGCATCTTCATTGCTGACACTCCCGGACAGGCACGATGTCATTCGGCCAACAGCTGCTTCCTTCCTGGTGCAGAGACTGCTACGCTCGCTCCCTAAAGTCTGGTGCCGTCTTCACAAATTATTTCATCTTTTCGAAGGCAATATGGCTTCTTCTTTTGTTGGCCCGTCCTGTTGATATTCTGTTTCACTTTCGACAATGACAGGTCACTGCTGGTCCAGTGCTTGACGTGCTGGGTCAGGACTGGCAGTGTATCTGAGACGTTTAGCCCATCACAATTCGCTGTGGTACAAGGGGAGGAGGGGGGGGGGAGGGTACTACACTCCCTGGCAATGGGAGGCGACTCAGTGTATTTGCTGCCTGCGTTCCTGATCAGTGTTGGAATGTGGCAGCACGGTAGCATTGTGGTTAGCACAATCGCTTCACAGCGCCAGGGTCCCAGGTTCGATTCCCGACTTGGGTCACTGTCTGTGCGGAGTCTGCACATCCTCCCCGTGTGTGCCTGGGTTTCCTCCGGGTGCTCCAGTTTCCTCCCACTGTCCAAAGATGTGCAGGTTAGGTGGATTGGCCGTGATAAATTGCCCTTAGTGTCCAAAATTGCCCTTAGTGTTGGGTGGGGTTACTGGGTTATGGGGACAGGGTGGAGGTGTGGACCTTGGGTAGGGTGCTCTTTCCAAGAGCCGGTGCAGTCTCGATGGGCCGAATGGCCTGCTTCTGCACTGTAAATGCTATGAAAAAATCCAGCTAAACCAAGACATGTGCCAATCTTTGCAACAAACATTCCATTGTTCTATTGGAATGTGGCACAAACTCGTGACTTGCCAAAGGGCAGGCTCATTAACTGAAACGAAAGTTCTGTGCATGTTAATTATAATGTGTCTTCAGGAAGCATTGTGCAACTCAAGCCGATGGTGAGCATGGCCCATGTCTATCTTGGGATGAGTTTGGCCTCCGGCCAGCTTTGCATAAAAATCTTCTCACCTTTGGAACGGGGCACTTGTCCAGCTTGGCAGCCTGAGTCGCTGGCAGTTTGTCGTCCCCACAGATGGCGGGCAGTCTTTAACACAGGGACAACAGGTGCCGCCCATTCTGCAAACTGGACTGTGGGGCGGCAAGTGAGGCATCTCCTCACTCTTGTACCCGAGTCCTCTTGCAACGGAGGCCAGTGCACCACTTTTATTTCTTTCACACCTTTAACATAAAGAACTTCATACCAGAGCATTGTTAAACAAAGTATAACTCCCAGGCACGTTGGGAGATATTCCGACAGCTGACCAAAAGCTTGGCCAAAGGGGTAGATTTTAAGAAGCGTGTTATTGGAGGATAGAGACAGGCGGAGAGGTGTAGGGAGGGAGCAGAAGACACGGCCATCAATGCTGGAGAGGTTCAGATCGGTGGTGATCGGGGGGGGGGGGGGCAGGAAACAGAGAAGGGGTGAGGTCCCAAAGCGGTATGGGGCTGGAGGAGATTACAGAAAGGGGGAGCGGTGGGTGGGGGGCCGGGGGGGGCGGGGGGGGGGGGGGGGGGGGGGGGGAGGATGCAGGCCAATGGAGGGATTTCTAAACAAGGATGAGATTTTTCTAAAATCCAGGCGTTGTATCACTGGGATAGACCAGGGGGCCGGGAAGTGTGGGGGGCAGACAGGGGAAGCCAGGTTGAGGCCAAAATCAGAATGGCCATGACCTTATCGAATGGCGGAGCAGGTTGGAGGAGCCCGGCCCCCTGACCCTCAGTCTTATGTACCGTTGGGAGCCCATGTAGGACAGTGAGCAGGCCTGGGAGACGGGTAAAGTGGACTTGCTGCGGGCTAGGAGCACCTGACATGGGAGAGCATTTCTAGTCCGGTGTGGCAGTCGAGGGCAGGCCTCACTATCTATCCATTACGCCGAACAACGGCATGGCAGCAAGGGGAGGGGGGGGGTGGAGCTTGATGGAAAGGTTTGGGAGGATCATCGGTGTTCAATTGGTGAAAGAGAAAAGGGCCTTTTGCGTTATGTCTCTGGTGGCGGATTGCTGCACCGGTGAGAGTGACGGAGATCAGAATTCTACCCCCACCCCCGCAATCCCCCCCACCCCAGTGTGACCCTCATCCTTCTCCGTTCAGTCTCCGCTTCTCTTTTGCGAGCAAAAAGCAAACTCCCAGCAACCCTGATCGGAACCGACAAAGAGTCTGATCAACGCAATGAAATGAAATGGAAATCGCTGATCGTCACAAGCAGGCTTCAAATGAAGTTACTGTGAAAAGCCCCTAGTCACCACATTCCGGCGCCTGTTCGGGGAGGCCGGTCCGGGAATCGAACCGTGCTGCTGGCCTACCTTGGTCTGCTTTCAAAGCCAGCGATTTAGCCCTGTGCTAAACCAGCCCCAACAGCGAGCATCTTCAGGAGAGGAGGGGGGAAAACCGGAGAGAGAATCCGCTAAGAACTGGGATAAATGCCTGACCTCTGTGGAAATAAGAACAAGGAGCGTTCCGATTGCACATCCTGACAATAAGACAAACCCAGGTCTCTCCCGCGACAACATTTTGTCTGGGGGGAGGGGGGGGGCGGGGGGTGGGGGGGGAAAATATTTTTATTGAAATGTTAATTTTTATACAAAGTTGGCAACAAAAAAACAAACAATAACAGGAATAATGGCCCCCCCCCCAACCACCACAATATTAACTATCCCCCCCCCCTAACCATCCACCCTGTCCCACCCCCCCAAACAGCTAACAGTAACCAACTCTTTAAAGAATGTACAAGTCTGCCATCCCGGTAAAACGTGTCCACCCACACCCACATTTTTTTCTTTTATATAAATTTTAAATGCCTCAATAAAATATTTTCTAAAAAAAAAGAGGGGCTGAGTGCAGTATCGCTCACGCAGTGATGTGAGAGAGAGCGCGTGATCCACTCCCGGCTGGACAGAGATGTGTGTACGGGCAGGCATGGAGGCAGCTCCACCTCCTTCACTGCAGATTAATAAAGTTTCAGTCAATAAATCCCCCCAATTAAGTACCCAATTACTTTTTTCCCATTTAAGGGGCAATTTAGCGTGGCCAATCCACCTACCCTGCATATCTTTGGGTTGTGGGGGCGAAACCCACGCCAACACAGGGAGAATGTGCAAACTCCACACGGACAGTGACCCGGGGCCGGGATTCGAACCTGGGTCCTCAGCGCCGCAGTCCCGGTGCTAACCACTGTGCCACGTGCCGCCCTCACGCCCACATTTTAATGGTGAGTCACAGAGGTTTTTATTCAGAAGATCAGGTCAGCCGGCTCTCTGACTGAGGCAGCGCACCCTGGTTAGATCAATCAAACTGGGGCACAGCATCATGGAGGCACGGTTCGTTCCTCTCCAACCAAAGAGGAAATGCGGGGAAAATCTCAGCAGGTCTGGCAGCGTCTGTCGGGAGAGAAAAGGGCGAACGTTTCGAGTCCAGGTGACCCTTTGTCAAAGCTCAATGCTTTTGTCTGTTCCTGCAGCCCGGGTGAACTTCCTGCCTGGGCGGCCGCAGTTGATCCATGGTGCTGGTCATCCGCGGGGGTCATCTCCGGGGCTCTGACCCGGCCACAGCGAAGGAGCGGTCGGCGTGATGGGGTGTGGCTAAGGGAGGAAAGGTTTCGGAGGCCGCGGCGTTGCCATGGCACCTCTACCTTCCCTGGCTCTGTCGACCAACACAGCAATGTTTTCCAAACTTCCTGGAGCTCTTTGGCACAGTTGGAAGGAGTCCAAACGGAGATCTTTCCGCTCGCCCACTGCACGAGCGTGGTATTCTACTGTGTCTGCCCGGGAACCGTGTCTGATCTTGCAGCCTGATTGTCTGCCTGGATTAGTTTCAGTCTGTGGCCTGTTCTCTCTGCCTGCTCTGCAGCCACTGGGTGGAGGTGGGGGGGGGGGGGGGGCCCGGGTTCTAGTCCCCCTCCACTTCTGCACCTGGGAGTGGCGGGGGGGGGGGTGGAGGGTGAAGCTACCCACAGCTGATCAGCCCAGCTCCATTGACACTCACAGCCAAGACCATCAGCATCGTCAGGCGAGCAGCTCGAAGCCTGTCAGCCACCGGAGGGAAAATGCACATTGAAACAGAGTTAGAGCGGTATTGGCTCACCCTCCAATCAAGTCTCCATGCTCAACTCTGCCCATACAAAGCAGATCCCGCCTGATGAGGGACTGTGTGCATGATCATCTGCTGCCATCTTGTGGCCAGAGAATATATAACAGAATCGAATGGATGTTTCAACAACAACACTCCCATTCTTCCGAAATTTATTTTTAACCCAAAAGTATACTTTATTCAGAAGATTTGAGTTGCAAGTTCAAAGATGACTTTACATTTACAGTCCTATTTCTTTCCATGCATTCTTAATGTGGAGATGCCAGCGTTGGACTGGGGTGGGCACAGTAAGAAGCCGAACAACACCAGGTTAAAGTCCAACAGGTGTGTTTCGAATCACTAGCTTTCGGGGCGCTGCTCCTTCACCTGAGGAAGGAGCAGCGCTCCGAAAGCTAGTGATTCGAAACAAATCTGTTCGACTTTGACCTGGTGTTGTAAGACTTCTTACCATGCATTCTTAGGTCACTCTCTGCAATTACAGGTTGCCATTAAACTTGTTCGGACACTGGACCAAACCTCAATGTATGTTGGGAAACTGGACTAGAAATCCCAACCATTTCACACTTGGTCAGCTGTGAGGAACGGACAGTTCACTCACCACTGTCAAACTGGGATGTCATCCATTAAAAGAAACATTATTCTTACAATCTCAGAAAATAGCTCACAATTCACAGTTTAAAACTGATACCTCCTCTATCTCCAATTAAACAAAGCACATCACAGGTCAAAAGCCACTTGTAAATAAAGTTAGCAAACACAGGGATACTTGCTGTCCTCTGTATAGCGAGTTGCTTTCACCCAAGGAGAGAGACCCTGTCAGACTCAAGCTGCGAATCTTTCTGCCTTTGGCAAACTAAAAGCTGAACTTCTTGCGACAGACCTGGCTCCTCCAATTAATACCATCATCTCTGTTCCACTAACTGTCGTATAGGGGCTGGTTTAGCACAGTGGGCTGAACAGCTGGCTTGTAATGCAGAACAATGCCAGAAGCGCGGGTTCAATTCCCAAACCGGCCTCCCTGAACAGGCGCCGGAATGTGGCGACCAGAGACTTTTCACAGTAACTTCATTGAAGCCTACTTGTGACAATAAGCGAGTATTATTATGACCCTCTTACTAAGGCGAAACACAACCCCTCAATTATCTAAACCCCAGGGAGCCTACTTTCTACAAACGAAAGTCCATTAGCCCTAACAATTAAATGATTGTAAGGGTCCTTCCTGTTTATCTCCTTATTTCCCCTTTCTTTTAGTTTTGTGTTACATTTTTGATCCATGGATGATTTATGGACATGCGCCTTTAAGTTTGGTTGCCAGTTTAATTCAGGCACAAGGAAGGTCTGGCCTGTGAAAGCAGAGGATATCAGTGACAGGAGAGATCAGTGATGACACCGTGTCATGAAAATGTCGCTTTACGAAATGGTTAGCTGCTCATGTTCTTGCAGTGATGTCAGAGTGTGGGTGGGGCTGAGCTCTGGTTCTGCTCTTTAGTTTCACTTTGAGAAAAGCTTGGGTGTGTCTGTCTTTTTGGTTTCGTTTTTCAGTGTGTTGCAGCTGAAGTCAGCCAAAGCAGCTGTATTGTTGAGCTCTCTGCCATAAAGGACTATCTCTTCATCATTTGGTGAATTCAGAATTATAAATGTTTTCAGTGTTGAATGTAAACCCTGAAGAGCTTCTGTTTAAAGGTTTGTTAAGTCTTCTGGGTGTTAAAAGGACAGCATACAGATTACTTCGTGTTGTATTCTTTGGGGGGTGTATTTGAATTGATGGTTGCTAAGATGTTCACTGTTTGTTTTAAAACGGTTAACTTGAGTTCATAGAATAAACATTGTTTTGTTTTAAAAATACTTTTCCATTTCTGCTGTGCCACCCCTGTAGAGTGGGCCATGTGCTCCCCATACCACAATCTAGTAAAGGTTGTGGGTCAGGTGAACTCCATGATACACTTTGGGATCCTCTAAACCCTGGCCCAGAACAACCGTAACAGGTAGCAATTGGATCCGTTCCCACTGAATTGGTTCAGCGACCGAAAGAGCTTTCAGTGTCGCTTTGACAGCTCATGGAGAAAACCTCTCTTTTTTTTGCCCTTCTGTTTTCTCCGGAAATCATCAGCAAATTCTCAACCAAAAAGCCACTATGGAACCCAACTCACTCCGCAAAATCTGATAACTCTCTCTCTGCAGGACAGGCTGATGTGAAGCCAGGGGGGCTTCTGCTGAAAATGTTGCAAGAAAGACATTGCTGACTGCAAGGAAGTCCATTCCAGGCTGAAGACCAGAGACTTTAATCCACACTCGTACTGTGAAGAAAGCGCACTGAGGAACTCATCGTCTGAAACAAGGGGCAAAATTCTCCGTTATCGGCGGAAAGTCCGCCGATCGGCGCAAAAAACGGCGCAAATCCCACTTGCGTCACGTCATAAAAATGGGACGATAGTCTCCGGCCCGAAATGGGCTAGCGCGGAATCCGCGCTTGCGCAGTGGTTCACGCCGTGCAGCGTCATACGCGCTGCACGGCGTGACGGCTCATAAGGCCGCGCTGCTCCCCCCCACCCGACCGGAACACCCGACTGGATGGCTGGCCGTCGCTCAGCCCCGAGGTTCGAGTCACGCGATGTGGAGGCGCTCCTGGACGCGGTGGAGCAGAGGAGGGACGCCCTGTATCCCGGGCACGGCCGCAGAGTTGCCCCACGCCACAGCCGGCGTCTGTGGAGGGAAGTGGCAGAGGCCGTCACCGCTGTGGCCCTGACACCACGGACAGGCACCCAGTGCCACAAGAAGGTGAACGACCTCGTCAGAGCAGGCAGGGTGAGCCTCCCCCATATCCCCCCCCTCCCCCATATCCCCCCCTCCCCCATATCCCCCCTCCCCCATATCCCCCATCCCCCATATCCCCCCTCCCCCATATCCCCCATATCCCCCATATCCCCCCTCCCCCATATCCCCCATATCCCCCCTCCCCCATATCCCCCATATCCCCCTCCCCCATATCCCCCATATCCCCCTCCCCCATATCCCCCATATCCCCCCTCCCCCATATCCCCCATATCCCCCCTCCCCCATATCCCCCATATCCCCCCTCCCCCATATCCCCCATATCCCCCCTCCCCCATATCCCCCCTCCCCCATATCCCCCATATCCCCCCTCCCCCATATCCCCCATATCCCCAAGTGAATCCATCCCTAACCTTAACCTCTGCAATGCACGCGCAACCGATGGCGTGCATTCATATACCTGCCTAACACTGTTGCCTTTTACCCCTGCCACCACCACCCCCCCCCCCCACAGGAGAAGCGCGCACACAACAATAGGGAGCATGTGAGGACTGGAGGAGGGCCCGCTGATGAGAGGCCACTGACCGTACACGAGGAAAGGGCCCTGGAACTGGCTGGCGGACCTGAGGACCGGGAGGTTGCTGATGCAGAGGTCGGGGGCCCACGAGCAAGTGAGCCACCAACAGCCCGTCCCCATATCCCCCCTCCCCTATATCCCCCTCCCCGTATCACCTGATCACTGCCTGATGTCTAACCATGCATGCTTCATTGTGTATCGCAGGACCAAACGTCCAGGCACCCATCCCCGCAGATGCAGACCGCCCGCAGGATGCCCCTCGGAGACCACAGGAGACGGAGAGACCCGCACCCTCCAGCATGCGACGCCCGCAGGATGCCCCTCGGAGACCACGGGAGACGGAGAGACCCGGACCCTCCAGCATGCGACGCCCGCAGGATGCCCCTCGCACACCACGGGAGACGGAGAGACCCGCACCCTCCAGCATGTGACGCCCGCAGGATGCCCCTCGCACACCACGGGAGACGGAGAGACCTGGAGCAACAGGGAGACGACACCCCCGTCACGTGCGGGAGCGACCACCCAGCGATGAGGGGGGCAGCCACAGGCCCCCGTCACATCCGAACCAGGACACCACTACCCAGGGCACCACTACCCAGGACACCCCTACCCGGGACAGCACTACCCGGGACAGCACTACCCGGGACAGCACTACCCGGGACAGCACTACCCAGGACAGCACTACCCGGGACAGCACTACCCGGGACACCACTACCCAGGACACCCCTACCCGGGACAGCACTACCCGGGACAGCACTACCCAGGGCACCACTACCCAGGACACCCCTACCCGGGACAGCACTACCCGGGACAGCACTACCCGGGACAGCACTACCCGGGACAGCACTACCCAGGACAGCACTACCCGGGACAGCACTACCCAGGACACCCCTACCCGGGACAGCACTACCCGGGACAGCACTACCCGGGACACCACTACCCAGGACAGCACTACCCAGGACACCCCTACCCGGGACAGCACTACCCAGGACACCCCTACCCGGGAAGACGAAATACCGGACAGTGACTCAGAGTGGATGGGTGGAGACGAACCCCCACCCCAAAGTGCCATGGAGTCAGAGTGGGACGAAGAGCACGACACAACGCCACTGCTGTCACCAACACCCTCCACCATCGCAGAAACACTCACCACGGTTGGGCACTTTAGTGATGAGGCGTCTGGTACACTCACTGGTGCGCACAACACAGCCGTCCCGGTACAGCAGGTGGAGGTAGGAGCAGCAGAGGGACCGGGCGGTCGGAGGGCAGCCCAGGCCAAGCGAACATCTGCCGCCCAGATGGATCCCGGGTTCCTGCAGTTACCACACCCACACATAGATCCGATGCAACCACCGACCCGGAGACGAGCGAATAGGGTGACGGGCGGCTTGCGGCGGCTGCGGTCGCAGGTGGAGGAGTCCACCCGCGTCCAGGAGCTGGGAGTGGTCCCGGTCATGCGTGCCACCCAGGCTGACACCGCACGGGTGGCGTCCGCGGTGGAGGCAATGGTTGCGACGGTGTCAGACATGGGGAACGGTTTGCGAGGCCTGGGGCCTTCCGTGCAGGCGGCGTCTGTGGCCCAGGAAATGGCTGCCCTCTCACAGGACGCCATGAGCCAGTGCCAGCGCCAGATGGCAGAGGCGCTCAACGCCATAGCCCAGTCTCAGCAGGCCATGGCCCAGTCTCAGCAGGCCATGGCCCAGTCTCTGCAGGCCATGGCCCAGTCTCAGCAGGCCATGGCCCAGTCTCAGCAGGCCATCGCTGAGGGCATCGGCGCCAGTGGCCATGTGCGAGCCGGCGTCGCACTGTCACAGACAGGGTGGCCAACACCCTGGGCTCCATGGCTGCAAACCTGCAGACCCCTGTCGATACCAGCACGGGCCTCCAGGACTGGCAGCGCCAGATGTCGGGGGGGGCGTCGGATGGCCAGTCCGTTCGCATCCCCCACCCATGTAGAGGCCTGGGGGCCATCGGGCACCCCGAGGGAGGAGGAGGTGGTGTGGTCCATCCCGGCTCCCTCTGTAGGGGAGGTCCCGGTACACCGCGACACCTCGGACTCCCCCCCTTCCGTCCCAGGTGCATCAGGTGGGCAACGGGCAGGACAGGCTGGCAGCTCGCCATCCCAGTCGCCCGGGCCGCAGCCTGGCCCATCTAGGCCAGGACGCCCCAGGAAACGGCCGCCAAAGGGATCCAGTGTCAGAGGGCAGGAATCACAGGAGTCCACCTCCAGTTCTGCTGTACCGTCTGGGGAACCACGTAGACGTAGTCAAAGAGCCCGTAAGGCCAAACAATTAGACACTGAGTAAGTTGGCACGGGTGCAGGGCACAGATGAGTTTTAGGGGCTCGGGCACGTGCATGAACTCCTTTGGTTATTAAAGTCAATGTTACACCTACCGAAGCTGCCTTTGTGCTCTGTCCAAAGCGTGCGGGGGTGTCATGTACGTTGAGCGCAAGTGTGTGTGTGAGGGGTGGTCTTACCTCAGCCCCAGGTGAGTCTGCCCCCTTCCCCCTGGGCCGCCATCAACATCCCCCGGGCAGAGGACGGGACCGTGCGCTGCAGTGTCACAGCCGCATGCAGGGATGGTCCGGGTGGATGGTGGTACTGTGGCCATGGGTCAGACATAGTCCAACGATGTAGAGCCAGGAGCTCATCGGAGGCGGGTTGTCATCATCCTCCATGGCCTGCGATAGACACGCGTCCACCCGCAACTGTGTGAGCCCGGCCCGTTGTGCCGCCGGTGGATCGGCAATGGGGGGGGGGGGGGGTAGTGTGCATGCGGGTGGGGTGGGTGGGGTTGGGGAGGGGGGTGAGGGTGCTGGGTGGGTGGATGGGTGGGGGGTGTGGGTGGTCGGCTGTTGCCATGGTGTGCGGTCTGTGGCCATACTACCCGATTCCCACGCCCATCTAGTCAGTGAAGCGGGCGGCTATCAGTCTGTCCCATGCCCGCTGGGCCAGCCGGTAACGGTGGACAGCCACCCGCCTGTGTCTACCCCGTCTGCCCTGACCATTGCCCCCATCCCACTCATCTGGGGAGGACTGGGCCCCTTCCTGCTGCTCCTCCACTCCGCCCTCCTCTGCCTGCGGCACATCGCCCCTCTGCTGGGCTATGTTGTGCAGGACGCAGCACACCACAATGATGCGGCCGACCCTATCTGACCGATACTGGAGGGCGCCCCCAGAGAGGTCCAGGCACCTGAAACGCATCTTCAGCACGCCAAAGCACCTCTCGATCACTCCCCTTGTCGCTACATGGGCATCATTGTAGCGGTTCTCCGCCTCATTGCGTGGCCTCCGTATAGGCGTCATCAGCCACGATCGCAATGGGTAGCCCCTGTCGCCCAGCAACCAGCCCCTCAGCCGGGGATGGCGTCCCTCGTACATGCTGGGGATGGATGACCGCGACAACACGAATGAGTCGTGTACACTGCCTGGGTGACGGGCGCAGACGTGCAGGATCATCATGCGGTGGTCGCAGACCACCTGTACGTTCATCGAATAGGTCCCCTTCCTATTAGTGAACACGGCCCTGTTATCTGCAGGTGGCCGCATGGCGACGTTCATCCCATCGATCGCGCCCTGGACCATGGGGAACCCGGCCACGGCAGAGAAGCCCACGGCCCGGGCATCTTGGCTGGCCCGGTCCACGGGGAAGCGGATGTAGCGGTGCGCCATGGCATAAAGGGCATCTGTCACTGCCCGGATGCACCGGTGCACCGATGTCTGCGATATGCCGGGCAGGTCCCCACTCGGTGCCTGGAATGACCCCGTTGCATAAAAGTTCAGGGCCACAGTAACCTTGACGGACACGGGGAGAGGGTGTCCCCCGCCAGTGCCACGCGGTGACAGGTGTGCCAGCAGGTGGCAGATGTGTGCCACGGTTTCCCGCCTCATCCGGAGTCTCCTCCTGCATTCCCGGTCCGTGAGGTCCTGGTATGACTGCCGGGGCCGGTACACACGGGGCGCCCTCGGGTGCCTCCGTTGCCGTGGGGCCGCGACGTCCTCCTCCCCCTCCTCGTCCTGTCGGTCAGGTGTCCCTCCAGCCAGGGCGGCTGCCGCCTGCCCCTCTGCGGCAGCCTGCGCCGCCTCTCTGGCACACTCCTCCTCCTCCTCCTCCTCCTCATCCAGGGCAACATAGACATGAGCGGCTGCCACCACGGCGGCCAACATCGCTGGATGATCTGAAAACATGACGGCCTGGTGGGGGGGAGGGGAACGACGACATGTCATCATTGCCCATATCCCCTCCTCCCCCCAGCCAGGTGGCATGGACCGCATGGGTCCAACTGTTGGAGGTTGGCACCTGGCCAGGTGGACCAACTCATTTGACCTCCCATCACCCTCCTCGGCACGGACCCCCTCCCCAACCTCCACCCCAGCACGGACCCCCTCCCCAACCTCCACCCCGGCACGGACCCCCCCCCCAACCCCCAACCTCCACCCCAGCACGGACCCCCTCCCCAACCTCCACCCCAGCACGGACCCCCCCCCCAACCCCCAACCTCCACCCCAGCACGGACCCCCCCCAACCCCCAACCTCCACCCCGGCACGGACCCCCCCCCAACCTCCACCCCAGCACGGACCCCCCCAACCCCCAATCTCCACCCCGGCACGGACCCCCCCCAACCCCCAACCTCCACCCCGGCACGGACCCCCTCCCGGCACTCCCCCGGAGCCCAGCCTACTCTAACCACCCCCACCCCACCCCGCCGCACACACACACACACAAGCCGAGACACACCTCTCCTCACGCAATCAGTCTGCGGCCACGCCATTTCCTGCCCAGAGCCAACCCCCCAGGCCGTCACTCACCTCCTCGCTGGTCGGCGTGAGCCTGGAGCACCGGGTCACGCCGATGAAAAGGAGGTTTGATTCACGTCGACGTGAACGGTCATCACGTCGACGGGACTTCGGCCCATCCGGAATGGAGAATATGGCAGGCCGAAAATCGGCTGCCTTGCGCAGACCCATGACATTCTCCGCGGCAGCGGCGCCATTAACGCCCCGCTGACTTTTCTCCCTTCGGAGACTTCGGCGGGGGCGGGGGCGGGATTCACGGCGGCCAACGGCCATTCTCCGACCCTCTGGGGGGTCGGAGAATGACGCCCCAGATCTCTGATCTTTTGACCTTAATTTTTAGTTATTTTTACCCCTTTCCACCCCTCTGTGTTGGTCTGTCTTGTGTATGTGTGGGCGGAGGGTGGGGCAGTTAAAGGGGGAGTCAGGTATTCGCTCGTCGTTAAGCAGCTGTATCTACTGCGTGTTTCACATTGGTTCTTGCTGCAAATAAACAGGAATTGTGTTTACACTAACTAACCTGGTGACTGTAATTATTGGGCAGCCAGAGGCCAAAGACGTTGGTTAATTCACTGGTGTTAATTCACTGCAGAGCCCGTGGGACTGGAATTGTGTCGGAACACGGTTATCATCAATGATTATCCCACTAATTGCATTTTTGCAGACACACAGCCGCCTGAATGTTAAACCAGGATTTATAAAAATATTATTGCGACAGATGTTACAATACATGCAACAATTTCCTAAAAGAGCAGCATCTCCAGATATCAAATTACTGGTATAGCTGCTCAAGTGATGATGAGAAATCAGCACTGGACGTAACTCCCAGCCCTCTAGGTCTCAGATCCTTGGTCCGTATACCAGGTGGCAAATGCAGCTTTCCCTGAATGGGAGAGAGAGTGGACGTTACGTCTGTTCTTCCAGCTGACTCGGACCACCCTCCACTCTCTCGCAGCATCGATAAGTAGAGGATTCTCACACACCTTAAGAGACCCAGCCTTGACATCTCTGGAAACCAACAGGACCTGCAGGGACTGTACAGACTGGCCTGTTTCAATGAGCCAAATAGAGAAGGGGCCTCTCTGACCCAATCTCTTGTGAGCCAAAGATGAGAGGCTAATTGGTACATTTTAATATTGCCCCCCCCCCCCCCCCCCCCCCGCCCCCCCATTGGACAGGTCATATAAAAGTCTGAGAACATGCACCAACAGGTTATAAACCAGCTTCTTCCCCGCTGTTACCTGACTCCTGAGTGACCCTCTTTCCAAGCACATTCTCTACTGAGTAGCACTACATTCCGTATGTTCACCCGATGTCTGTGTCTATGAATTTTACATTAGCCCCAAAACAAAAAGCCAACATTCGGTCGAAGGGGACATTCCTCAGCGCATGCAGAGGCCTGACGGGCTGACGCTACAACTGTTCTTTCATTACACTCAGGGAACAGGTACGTGTGGTAAACTAGCAAGGCCTGGATTTTAGGCCCAATAAAATTGGACATCTTAAATTCAAAATTGGCCACTTTAAATCAAGCTGCAGTCAACGGGAACTCGGACTTGACCAAAGTCAAATACACTCAGGCAAACTGCCAGGACATGTCTGGACCTGGCGGGTTAATCACATTTCAGGAGATAATCGGTTCTATTGATCGGCACCCACTTGTTTTGGGTTGCGTAGATCGAGCCAGACCTTCTGGCGCCCAGAATTCCCGCCGTTACCTGATATGGCAACAGGTTACGTGCGAGCAAACCCTCCGGAGATGGACACCTGGAGTCGGGCCCCGGTGTCCTGTCAAGCGGTCATCCTCCAACAATCCACTGGGAGTTGGGCCAAAGCCGTGAAGTTTCTGGAAAGGCGGGAAGGGGGGGGGGGGGGAGAACAGCGGTAGATACCCAAGACCCGCCCCAACGAAGTCTCGGGCGTGGAAGTGACCCTGACCGTTCTGAAGATGGGCCAGAGAAGGGAGCAGCCTGCGAGACCCCCCCCCACCTTTGCGACAACGGCCCTGAGGGACACGAGACTCGGACCCATGGCTCAACCCAGCTGGTCAACACGGGCAGTATCACGAATCTTGTGAATCTGTATGGTGATTGTCATTCGGTTAAACTCGATTTGATTTTATACTTGTGGTGTCCTTTGCTCGCTCGTCAGTAAAGACATTTGCGTCAAACATTTTATTAATATACTGAGGGGCCACTTCGAAAACCAGCCAGTAAAATGCACTGATTCTCCTTGGCTCAGCCGGAGTGAATGAAATGGCAAGGACATACAGACGCGATTGAGAGAGAAGCTGAGGTTAACGGCGAACCATCGCTGTTAACTTGCCGCCACATTTCGACTCGGGCACAGAGGGTGGGGCGGGAGGAGAGGGCGAGGATGGTTGACAGGATTTTGAGGGTGGATCGGAGATAATGCCGGAGGCAGGGTTGTTGAGGCAGAGGCAAAAGCTCCAGGTGGAGTTTGGGTTTGTGTCTACGGGGAAGGCGGTGGGGCAGTTGCGGAGTGCCTGGCAGGCAGCATACCAGTGCGGGGCGAAGGCGAGTAGATTGCTGGCCCATCAGTTGAGGAAGCAATCAACAGCGAGGGAGATCGGGAGAGTGAGGGACGAGAAGGGTAAGGTGGTGATGGACCCGGAGGGGGTGAATGGGGCATTTGAGGTCTTTTTGCGGAGGCTCTGAGTCGGAGCTCCTGATGGGGTTAAGAGGGGCTGCGCCAGTTCCTGGATGTGTTGGACAAGGTGGAGGAGGGGCGGGTTCAGGGCCTGGGGCCCCCGATTGGGCCGAGGGAGGTGATGGATTGCAGGGGGGCGATGCAGGCGGGGAAGGCCCCGGGGCCAGACGGGTTCCCAGGAGAGTTTTATAAGACGTTTGGGGTGGAGCTGGGGCCACTTCTGGTGAGGAGGTACAATGAGGCGAGGGAAAGGGGGGGACTGCCCCCCTACATTGTCGTAGGCTTCCATTTTCCTGATTTAAAAAAAGGACAAGGACCCAGAACATTCTGGGACATAATGCCCGATCGCGGCCTTGAGGCGAAGGTGCTGGCATCGCGGATTGAGTACTGGGGTGATTGGGGAGGATCAGACAGGTTTTGTGAAGGGAAGGCAGAGGTTACGTAATCTTATTATGATGCCCTCGCAGGGGCAGCAGGGTGAGATAGTGCTGGCGATGGGTGCAGAGGCTTTTGACCGGGTGGAGTGGGCGGATCTGCTCGAGGTGCTGGGACGCTGGCAGGGGTCGGACTGCTGTACAAGGCGACGGTGGCCACCGTGCGGTTGAACCGAGAGAGCTTGGGGTATTTTGGGGCTTCACTGCGGGACAAGGCAGGGGTGCCCACTCTCCCCAATGTTGCTTGCCGAGGGATTGATCTCAGGGTGTGTGTGGATGGGGGAGGGGCCCCTGTATCAGTGGACTCTTTTGGCACAGGGTCAAGGGGGCTGGTGTTATCGAATTAAGTGACGTATTGTGTGGCAAATACTGCGATGGCGAGGGGATGGGCTGTGGAGGTGAGGGTGGTCCGGAGGTGGCATCGTGTAGGGTCTTGCTGGCGCCTATGCCATTCTCACTGGGCAGGTCCTCGCGAGCCCAGTGGGGGTGTCGGCTTTAAGGGTGAGGGGGCTATGTTGGCAGCACTTGGGGTTGGAGGGTACGTCGCTATGGGCACATGATCTGTGACAACCAGAGGTTTGTGTCGGCGGGGGGGGGGCTGGATGCGAAGTGCTGGAAAGCGGGTCTCGAGTACTTCAGGGTCCTGTTTATCGGGGGTAAGTGGGTTTGAGTACATCAAGGTCCTGTTTATAGGGGCAAGCAGGGCTCGAGTACTTCAGGGTCCTGTTTATAGGGGCAAGCAGGGTTCGGGTACTTCAGGGTCCTGTTTATAGGGGCAAGCAGGGTTCGAGTACTTCAGGGTCCTGTTTATAGGGGGCAAGCAGGGCTCGAGTACTTCAGGGTCCTGTTTATAGAGGCAAGCAGGGCTCGAGTACTTCAGGGTCCTGTTTATAGGGGCAAGCAGGGTTCGGGTACTTCAGGGTCCTGTTTATAGGGGTAAGCAGGGTTCGAGTACTTCAGGGTCCTGTTTATAGGGGGCAAGCAGGGTTCGAGTACTTCAGGGTCCTGTTTATAAGGGGCAAGCAGGGTTCGAGTACTTCAGGGTCCTGTTTATAGGGGCAAGCAGGGTTCGAGTACTTCAGGGTCCTGTTTATAGGGGCAAGCAGGGTTCGAGTACTTCAGGGTCCTGTTTATAGGGGGCAAGCAGGGTCCGAGTACTTCAGGGTCCTGTTTATAGGGGGCAAGCAGGGTTCGAGTACTTCAGGGTCCTGTTTATAGGGGGTAAGCAGGGCTCGAGTACTTCAGGGTCCTGTTTATAGGGGCAAGCAGGGTTCGGGTACTTCAGGGTCCTGTTTATAGGGGGCATGCAGGGTTCGAGTACTTCAGGGTCCTGTTTATAGGGGCAAGCAGGGTTCGAGTACTTCAGGGTCCTGTTTAAAGGGGGCAAGCAGGGTTCGAGTACTTCAGGGTCCTGTTTATAGGGGGCAAGCAGGGTTCGAGTACTTCAGGGTCCTGTTTATAGGGGGTAAGCAGGGCTCGAGTACTTCAGGGTCCTGTTTATCACGGGCAAGCAGGGCTCGAGTACTTCAGGATCCTGTTTATAGGGGGCAAGCAGGGTTCGAGTACTTCAGGGTCCTGTTTATTGGGGTAAGCAGTGTTCGAGTACTTCAGGGTCCTGTTTATAGGGGCAAGCAGGGCTCGAGTACTTCAGGGTCCTGTTTATCGGGGGCAAGCAGGGTTTGAGTACTTCAGGGTCCTGTTTATAGGGGCAAGCAGGGCTCGAGTACTTCAGGGTCCTGTTTATAGGGGGCAAGCAGGGTTCGAGTACTTCAGGGTCCTGTTTATAGGGGGCAAGCAGGGTTCGAGTACTTCAGGGTCCTGTTTATAGGGGCAAGCAGGGTTCGAGTATCTCAGGGTCCTGTTTATAGGGGCAAGCAGGGCTCGAGTACTTCAGGGTCCTGTTTATAGGGGTAAGCAGCGCTAGAGTACTTAAGGGGCCTGTTTATAGGGGCAAGCAGGGTTCGAGTACTTCAGGGTCCTGTTTATTGGGGTAAGCAGGGTTCGAGTACTTTAGGGTCCTGTTTATAGGGGCAACAAGGGCTCGAGTACTTCAGGGTCCTGTTTATCGGGGGCAAGCAGGGTTCGAGTACTTCAGGGTGCTGTTTATAGGGGCAAGCAGGGCTCGAGTACTTCAGGGTCCTGTTTATAGGGGCAAGCAGGGTTCGAGTACTTCAGGGTCCTGTTTATAGGGGCAAGCAGGGTTCGAGTACTTCAGGGTTCTGTTTATAGGGGGCAAGCAGGGTTCGAGTACTTCAGGGTCCTGTTTATAGGGGGCAAGCAGGGTTCGAGTACTTCAGGGTCCTGTTTATAGGGGGTAAGCAGGGCTCGAGTACTTCAGGATCCTGTTTATAGGAGGCAAGCAGGGTTCGAGTACTTCAGGGTCCTGTTTATAGGGGGCAAGCAGGGCTCGAGTACTTCAGGGTCCTGTTTATAGGGGCAAGCAGGGTTCGAGTACTTCCGGGTCCTGTTTATAGGGGCAAGCAGGGTTTGAGTATTTCCGGGTCCTGTTTATAGGGGCAAGCAGGGCTCGAGTACTTCAGGGTCCTGTTTATAGGGGCAAGCAGGGTTCGAGTACTTCAGGGTCCTGTTTATAGGGGCAAGCAGGGTTCGAGTACTTCAGGGTCCTGTTTATAGGCGCAAGAAGGGTTTGAGTATTTCCGGGTCCTGTTTATAGGGGCAAGCAGGGTTTGAGTACTTCAGGGTCCTGTTTATAGGGGCAAGCAGGGCTCGAGTACTTCAGGGTCCTGTTTATCGGGGGCAAGCAGGGCTCGAGTACTTCAGGGTCCTGTTTATAGGGGCAAGCAGGGTTTGAGGACTTCAGGGTCCTGTTTATCGGGGGCAAGCAGGGCTCGAGTACTTCAGGGTCCTGTTTATAGGGGCAAGCAGGGTTCGAGTACTTCAGGGTCCTATTTATAGGGGCAAGCAGGGTTCGAGTACTTCAGGGTCCTGTTTATAGGGGCAAGCAGGGTTCGAGTACTTCAGGGTCCTGTTTATAGGGGCAAGCAGGGTTCGAGTACTTCAGGGTCCTGTTTATAGGGGGCAAGCAGGGCTCGAGTACTTCAGGGTCCTGTTTATAGGGGGTAAGTAGGTTCGAGTACTTCAGGGTCCTGTTTATAGGGGCAAGCAGGGTTCGAGTACTTCAGGGTCCTGTTTATAGGGGCAAGCAGGGTTTGAGTATTTCCGGGTCCTGTTTATAGGGGCAAGCAGGGTTCGAGTACTTCAGGGTCCTGTTTATAGGGGCAAGCAGGGTTCGAGTACTTCAGGGTCCTGTTTATCGGGGGCAAGCAGTGTTCGAGTACTTCAGGGTCCTGTTTATAGGGGCAAGCAGGGTTTGAGTACTTCAGGGTCCTGTTTATCGGGGGCAAGCAGGGCTCGAGTACTTCAGGGCCCTGTTTATAGGGGCAAGCAGGGTTTGAGTACTTCAGGGTCCTGTTTATTGGGGCAAGCAGGGCTCGAGTACTTCAGGGTCCTGTTTATAGGGGCAAGCAGGGATCGAGTACTTCAGGGTCCTGTTTATAGGGGGTAAGCCGGGTTCGAGTACTTCAGGGTCCTGTTTATAGGGGCAAGCAGGGCTCGACTACTTCAGGGTCCTGTTTATAGGAGGCAAGCAGGGTTCGAGTACTTCAGGGTCCTGCTTATAGGGGCAAGCAGGGTTCGAGTACTTCAGGGTCCTGTTTATAGGGGGCAAGCAGGGCTAGAGTACTTCAGGGTCCTGTTTTTAGGGGCAAGCAGGGTTCGAGTACTTCAGGGTCCTGTTTATAGGGGCAAGCAGGGTTCGAGTACTTCAGGGTCCTGTTTATAGAGGGTAAGCCGGGTTCGAGTACTTCAGGGTCCTGTTTATAGGGGGCAAGCAGGGCTTGAGTACTTCAGGGTCCTGTTTATAGGGGCAAGCAGGGCTCGAGTACTTCAGGGTCCTGTTTATAGGGGCAAGCAGGGTTCGAGTACTTCAGGGTCCTGTTTATCGGGGGCAAGCAGGGCTCGAGTACTTCAGGGTCCTGTTTATAGGGGCAAGCAGGGTTTGAGTACTTCAGGGTCCTGTTTATCGGGGGCAAGCAGGTCTCGAGTACTTCAGGGTCCTGTTTATAGGGGCAAGCAGGGTTCGAGTACTTCAGGGTCCTGTTTATAGGGGGCAAGCAGGGTTCGAGTACTTCAGGGTCCTGTTTATAGGGGCAAGCAGGGTTCGAGTACTTCAGGGTCCTGTTTATTGAGGCAAGCAGGGTTCGAGTACTTCAGGGTCCTGTTTATCGGGGTAAGCAGGGTTCGAGCACTTCAGGGTCCTGTTTATAGGGGGCAAGCAGGGTTCGAGTACTTCAGGGTCCTGTTTATCGGGGCAAGCAGGGCTCGAGTACTTCAGGGTCCTGTTTATAGGGGCAAGCAGGGCTCGAGTACTTCAGGGTCAAGTTTATAGGGGCAAGCAGGGTTCGAGTACTTCATGGTCCTGTTTATTGGGGCAAGCAGGGTTCGAGTACGTCAGGGTCCTGTTTATCGGGGGCAAGCAGGGTTCGAGTACTTCAGGGTCCTGTTTATAGGGGCAAGCAGAGCTCGTGTACTTCAGGGTCCTGTTTATAGGGGGCAAGCAGGGTTTGAGTACTTCAGGGTCCTGTTTATAGGGGGCAAGCAGGACTCGAGTACTTCAGGGTCCTGTTTATAGGGGCAAGCAGGGCTCGAGTACTTCAGGGTCCTATTTATGGGGCAAGCAGGGTTCGAGTACTTCAGGGTCCTGTTTATTGGGGCAAGCAGGGTTCGAGTACTTCAGGGTCCTGTTTATAGGGGGCAAGCAGGGTTCGAGTACTTCAGGGTCCTGTTTATAGGGGCAAGCAGGGTTCGAGTATCTCAGGGTCCTGTTTATAGGGGCAAGCAGGGCTCGAGTACTTCAGGGTCCTGTTTATAGGGGCAAGCAGGGTTCGAGTACTTTAGGGTCCTGCTTATTGGGGTAAGCAGGGTTCGAGTACTTTAGGGTCCTGTTTATAGGGGCAAGCAGGGTTTGAGTATTTCCGGGTCCTGTTTATAGGGGCAAGCAGGGTTCGAGTACTTCAGGGTCCTGTTTATAGGGGCAAGCAGGGTTCGAGTACTTCAGGGTCCTGTTTATAGGCGCAAGAAGGGTTTGAGTATTGCCGGGTCCTGTTTATAGGGGCAAGCAGGGCTTGAGTACTTCAGGGTCCTGTTTATAGGCGCAAGAAGGGTTTGAGTATTGCCGGGTCCTGTTTATAGGGGCAAGCAGGGCTTGAGTACTTCAGGGTCCTGTTTATAGGGGCAAGCAGGGCTCGAGTACTTCAGGATCCTGTTTATCGGGGGCAAGCAGGGCTCGAGTACTTCAGGGTCCTGTTTATAGGGGCAAGCAGGGTTTGAATACTTCAGGGTCCTGTTTATCGGGGGCAAGCAGGGCTCGAGTACTTCAGGGTCCTGTTTATAGGGGCAAGCAGGGTTCGAGTACTTCAGGGTCCTGTTTATAGGGGCAAGCAGGGTTCGAGTACTTCAGGGTCCTGTTTATAGGGGGTAAGCCGGGTTCGAGTACTTCAGGGTCCTGTTTATAGGGGGCAAGCAGGGCTCGAGTACTTCAGGGTCCTGTTTATAGGGGGTAAGTAGGTTCGAGTACTTCAGGGTCCTGTTTATAGGGGCAAGCAGGGTTCGAGTACTTCAGGGTCCTGTTTATAGGGGCAAGCAGGGTTTGAGTATTTCCGGGTCCTGTTTATAGGGGCAAGCAGGGTTCGAGTACTTCAGGGTCCTGTTTATAGGGGCAAGCAGGGTTCGAGTACTTCAGGGTCCTGTTTATCGGGGGCAAGCAGTGTTCGAGTACTTCAGGGTCCTGTTTATAGGGGCAAGCAGGGTTTGAGTACTTCAGGGTCCTGTTTATCGGGGGCAAGCAGGGCTCGAGTACTTCAGGGTCCTGTTTATAGGGGCAAGCAGGGTTTGAGTACTTCAGGGTCCTGTTTATTGGGGCAAGCAGGGCTCGAGTACTTCAGGGTCCTGTTTATAGTGGCAAGCATGGATCGAGTACTTCAGGGTCCTGTTTATAGGGGGTAAGCCGGGTTCGAGTACTTCAGGGTCCTGTTTATAGGGGCAAGCAGGGCTCGACTACTTCAGGGTCCTGTTTATAGGAGGCAAGCAGGGTTCGAGTACTTCAGGGTCCTGCTTATAGGGGCAAGCAGGGTTCGAGTACTTCAGGGTCCTGTTTATAGGGGGCAAGCAGGGCTAGAGTACTTCAGGGTCCTGTTTTTAGCGGCAAGCAGGGTTCGAGTACTTCAGGGTCCTGTTTATAGGGGCAAGCAGGGTTCGAGTACTTCAGGGTCCTGTTTATAGAGGGTAAGCCGGGTTCGAGTACTTCAGGGTCCTGTTTATAGGGGGCAAGCAGGGCTCGAGTACTTCAGGGTCCTGTTTATAGGGGCAAGCAGGGTTCGAGTACTTCAGGGTCCTGTTTATAGGGGCAAGCAGGGTTTGAGTATTTCCGGGTCCTGTTTATAGGGGCAAGCAGGGCTCGAGTACTTCAGGGTCCTGTTTATAGGGGCAAGCAGGGTTCGAGTACTTCAGGGTCCTGTTTATCGGGGGCAAGCAGGGCTCGAGTACTTCAGGGTCCTGTTTATAGGGGCAAGCAGGGTTTGAGTACTTCAGGGTCCTGTTTATCGGGGGCAAGCAGGTCTCGAGTACTTCAGGGTCCTGTTTATAGGGGCAAGCAGGGTTCGAGTACTTCAGGGTCCTGTTTATAGGGGGCAAGCAGGGTTTGAGTACTTCAGGGTCCTGTTTATAGGGGCAAGCAGGGTTCGAGTACTTCAGGGTCCTGTTTATTGAGGCAAGCAGGGTTCGAGCACTTCAGGGTCCTGTTTATAGGGGGCAAGCAGGGTTCGAGTACTTCAGGGTCCTGTTTATCGGGGCAAGCAGGGCTCGAGTACTTCAGGGTCCTGTTTATAGGGGCAAGCAGGGCTCGAGTACTTCAGCGTCAAGTTTATAGGGGCAAGCAGGGTTCGAGTACTTCATGGTCCTGTTTATTGGGGCAAGCAGGGTTCGAGTACTTCAGGGTCCTGTTTATCGGGGTAAGCAGGGCTCGAGTACTTCAGGGTCCAGTTTATAGGGGCAAGCAGGGCTCGTGTACTTTAGGGTCCTGTGTATCGGGGGCAAGCAGGGCTCGAGTACTTCAGGGTCCTGTTTATAGGGGCAAGCAGGGTTCGAGTACTTCCGGGTCCTGTTTATAGGGGCAAGCAGGGTTTGAGTATTTCCGGGTCCTGTTTATAGGGGCAAGCAGGGTTCGAGTACTTCAGGGTCCTGTTTATAGGGGCAAGCAGGGTTCGAGTACTTCAGGGTCCTGTTTATAGGCGCAAGAAGGGTTTGAGTATTGCCGGGTCCTGTTTATAGGGGCAAGCAGGGCTTGAGTACTTCAGGGTCCTGTTTATAGGGGCAAGCAGGGCTCGAGTACTTCAGGATCCTGTTTATCGGGGGCAAGCAGGGCTCGAGTACTTCAGGGTCCTGTTTATAGGGGCAAGCAGGGTTTGAATACTTCAGGGTCCTGTTTATCGGGGGCAAGCAGGGCTCGAGTACTTCAGGGTCCTGTTTATAGGGGCAAGCAGGGTTCGAGTACTTCAGGGTCCTGTTTATAGGGGCAAGCAGGGTTCGAGTACTTCAGGGTCCTGTTTATAGGGGGTAAGCCGGGTTCGAGTACTTCAGGGTCCTGTTTATAGGGGGCAAGCAGGGCTCGAGTACTTCAGGGTCCTGTTTATAGGGGGTAAGTAGGTTCGAGTACTTCAGGGTCCTGTTTATAGGGGCAAGCAGGGTTCGAGTACTTCAGGGTCCTGTTTATAGGGGCAAGCAGGGTTTGAGTATTTCCGGGTCCTGTTTATAGGGGCAAGCAGGGTTCGAGTACTTCAGGGTCCTGTTTATAGGGGCAAGCAGGGTTCGAGTACTTCAGGGTCCTGTTTATCGGGGGCAAGCAGTGTTCGAGTACTTCAGGGTCCTGTTTATAGGGGCAAGCAGGGTTTGAGTACTTCAGGGTCCTGTTTATCGGGGGCAAGCAGGTCTCGAGTACTTCAGGGTCCTGTTTATAGGGGCAAGCAGGGTTCGAGTACTTCAGGGTCCTGTTTATAGGGGGCAAGCAGGGTTTGAGTACTTCAGGGTCCTGTTTATAGGGGCAAGCAGGGTTCGAGTACTTCAGGGTCCTGTTTATTGAGGCAAGCAGGGTTCGAGCACTTCAGGGTCCTGTTTATAGGGGGCAAGCAGGGTTCGAGTACTTCAGGGTCCTGTTTATCGGGGCAAGCAGGGCTCGAGTACTTCAGGGTCCTGTTTATAGGGGCAAGCAGGGCTCGAGTACTTCAGCGTCAAGTTTATAGGGGCAAGCAGGGTTCGAGTACTTCATGGTCCTGTTTATTGGGGCAAGCAGGGTTCGAGTACTTCAGGGTCCTGTTTATCGGGGTAAGCAGGGCTCGAGTACTTCAGGGTCCAGTTTATAGGGGCAAGCAGGGCTCGTGTACTTTAGGGTCCTGTGTATCGGGGGCAAGCAGGGCTCGAGTACTTCAGGGTCCTGTTTATAGGGGCAAGCAGGGTTCGAGTACTTCCGGGTCCTGTTTATAGGGGCAAGCAGGGTTTGAGTATTTCCGGGTCCTGTTTATAGGGGCAAGCAGGGTTCGAGTACTTCAGGGTCCTGTTTATAGGGGCAAGCAGGGTTCGAGTACTTCAGGGTCCTGTTTATAGGCGCAAGAAGGGTTTGAGTATTGCCGGGTCCTGTTTATAGGGGCAAGCAGGGCTTGAGTACTTCAGGGTCCTGTTTATAGGGGCAAGCAGGGCTCGAGTACTTCAGGATCCTGTTTATCGGGGGCAAGCAGGGCTCGAGTACTTCAGGGTCCTGTTTATAGGGGCAAGCAGGGTTTGAATACTTCAGGGTCCTGTTTATCGGGGGCAAGCAGGGCTCGAGTACTTCAGGGTCCTGTTTATAGGGGCAAGCAGGGTTCGAGTACTTCAGGGTCCTGTTTATAGGGGCAAGCAGGGTTCGAGTACTTCAGGGTCCTGTTTATAGGGGGTAAGCCGGGTTCGAGTACTTCAGGGTCCTGTTTATAGGGGGCAAGCAGGGCTCGAGTACTTCAGGGTCCTGTTTATAGGGGGTAAGTAGGTTCGAGTACTTCAGGGTCCTGTTTATAGGGGCAAGCAGGGTTCGAGTACTTCAGGGTCCTGTTTATAGGGGCAAGCAGGGTTTGAGTATTTCCGGGTCCTGTTTATAGGGGCAAGCAGGGTTCGAGTACTTCAGGGTCCTGTTTATAGGGGCAAGCAGGGTTCGAGTACTTCAGGGTCCTGTTTATCGGGGGCAAGCAGTGTTCGAGTACTTCAGGGTCCTGTTTATAGGGGCAAGCAGGGTTTGAGTACTTCAGGGTCCTGTTTATCGGGGGCAAGCAGGGCTCGAGTACTTCAGGGTCCTGTTTATAGGGGCAAGCAGGGTTTGAGTACTTCAGGGTCCTGTTTATTGGGGCAAGCAGGGCTCGAGTACTTCAGGGTCCTGTTTATAGTGGCAAGCAGGGATCGAGTACTTCAGGGTCCTGTTTATAGGGGGTAAGCCGGGTTCGAGTACTTCAGGGTCCTGTTTATAGGGGCAAGCAGGGCTCGACTACTTCAGGGTCCTGTTTATAGGAGGCAAGCAGGGTTCGAGTACTTCAGGGTCCTGCTTATAGGGGCAAGCAGGGTTCGAGTACTTCAGGGTCCTGTTTATAGGGGGCAAGCAGGGCTAGAGTACTTCAGGGTCCTGTTTTTAGCGGCAAGCAGGGTTCGAGTACTTCAGGGTCCTGTTTATAGGGGCAAGCAGGGTTCGAGTACTTCAGGGTCCTGTTTATAGGGGCAAGCAGGGTTCGAGTACTTCAGGGTCCTGTTTATAGAGGGTAAGCCGGGTTCGAGTACTTCAGGGTCCTGTTTATAGGGGGCAAGCAGGGCTCGTGTACTTCAGGGTCCTGTGTATCGGGGGCAAGCAGGGCTCGAGTACTTCAGGATCCTGTTTATAGGGGGCAAGCAGGGCTCGAGTACTTCAGGGTCCTGTGTATCGGGGGCAAGCAGGGTTCGAGTACTTCAGGGTCCTGTTTATAGGGGCAAGCAGGGTTCGAGTACTTCAGGGTCCTGTTTATAGGGGTAAGCAGGGCTCGTGTACTTCAGGGTCCTGTGTATCGGGGGCAAGCAGGGTTCGAGTACTTCAGGGTCCTGTTTATAGGGGCAAGCAGGGTTCGAGTACTTCAGGGTCCTGTTTATAGGGGTAAGCCGGGTTCGAGTAATTCAGGCTCCTGTTTATAGGGGGCAAGCAGGGCTCGAGTACTTCAGGGTCCTGTTTATAGGGGGTAAGTGGGTTCGAGTACTTCAGGGTCCTGTTTATAGGGGCAAGCAGGGTTCGAGTACTTCAGTGTCATGTTTATAGGGGCAAGCATGGTTTGAGTATTTCCGGGTCCTGTTTATAGGGGCAAGCAGGGCTCGAGTACTTCAGGGTCCTGTTTATAGGGGCAAGCAGGGTTCGAGTACTTCAGGGTCCTGTTTATAGGGGCAAGCAGGGTTTGAGTACTTCAGGGTCCTGTTTATCGGGGGCAAGCAGGGCTCGAGTACTTCAGGGTCCTGTTTATAGGGGCAAGCAGGGTTCGAGTACTTCAGGGTCCTGTTTATTGGGGCAAGCAGGGTTCGAGTACTTCAGGGTCCTGTTTATCGGGGTAAGCAGGGTTTGAGTACTTCAGGGTCCTGTTTATAGGGGGCAAGCAAGGTTCGAGTACTTCAGGGTCCTGTTTATCGGGGCAAGCAGGGCTCGAGTACTTCAGGGTCCTGTTTATAGGGGCAAGCAGGGCTCGAGTACTTCAGGGTCATGTTTATAGGGGCAAGCAGGGTTCGAGTACTTCATGGTCCTGTTTATTGGGGCAAGCAGGGTTCGAGTACTTCAGGGTCCTGTTTATCGGGGTAAGCAGGGTTCGAGTACTTCAGGGTCCTGTTTATAGGGGCAAGCAGGGTTCGAGTACTTCAGGGTCCTGTTTATAGGGGCAAGCAGGGTTCGAGTACTTCAGGGTCCTGTTTATCGGGGCAAGCAGAGCTCGTGTACTTCAGAGTCCTGTTTATAGGGGGCAAGCAGGGTTTGAGTACTTCAGGGTCCTGTTTATAGGGGGCAAGCAGGACTCGAGTACTTCAGGGTCCTGTTTATAGGGGCAAGCCGGGTTTGAGTACTTCAGGGTCCTGTTTATAGGGGGCACGCAGTGCTCGAGTACTTCAGGGTCCTGTTTATAGGGGCAAACAGGGTTTGAGTACCTCAGGATCCTGTTTATAGGGAGCACGCATGGCTCGAGTACTTCAGGGTCCAGTTTATAGGGGCAAGCAGGGCTCGAGTACTTCAGGGTCCTGTGTATCGGGGGCAAGCAGAGCTCGAGTACTTCAGGGTCCTGTTTATAGGGGGCACGCAGGGCTGGAGTACTTCAGGGTCCTGTTTATAGGGGCAAGCAGGGCTCGAGTACTTCAAGGTCCTGTTTATAGGGGGCACGCAGGGCTGGAGTACTTCAGGGTCCTGTTTATAGGGGCAAGCAGGGCTCGAGTACTTCAGGGTCCTGTTTTGGGGGGCAAGCAGGGTTCGAGTACTTCAGGGTCCTGTTTATAGTGGGCACGCAGGGCTCGAGTAATTCAGGGTCCTGTTTATAGGGGCAAGCAGGGCTCGAGTACTTCAGGGTCCTGTTTTGGGGGGCAAGCAGGGTTCGAGTACTTCAGGGTCCTGTTTATAGGGGGCACGCAGGGCTCGAGTACTTCAGGGTCCTGTTTATAGGGGCAAGCAGGGCTCGAGTACGTCAGGGTCCTATTTTGGGGGGCAAGCAGGGTTCGAGTACTTCAGGGTCCTGTTTATAGGGGCCATGCAGGGTTTGAGTACTTCAGGGTCCTGTTTATAGGGGGCACGCAGGGATCGAGTACTTCAGGGTCCTGTTTATAGGGGCAAGCAGGGCTCGAGTACTTCAGGGTCCTGTTTTGGGGGGCAAGCAGGGCTCGAGTACTTCAGGGTCCTGTTTATAGGGGCAAGCAGGGATCGAGTACTTCAGGGTCCTGTTTATAGGGGGCAAGCAGGGATCGAGTACTTCACGGTCCTGTTTTGGGGGGCAAGCAGGGTTCGAGTACTTCAGGGTCCTGTTTATAGGGGGCAAGCAGGGTTTGAGTACTTCAGGGTCCTGTTTATCGGGGGCAAGCAGGGTTCGAGTACTTCAGCGTCCTGTTTATAGGGGGCAAACAGATCGCGAGTACTTCAGGGTCCTGTTTATCGGGGGCAAGCAGGGTTTGAGTATTTCCGGGTCCTGTTTATAGGGGCAAGCAGGGTTCGAGTACTTCAGGGTCCTGTTCATAGGGGGCAAGCAGGGCTCGAGTATTTCCGGGTCCTGTTTATAGGGGCAAGCAGGGTTCGAGTACTTCAGGGTCCTGTTTATAGGGGCAAGCAGGGATCGAGTACTTCAGGGTCCTGTTCATCGGTGGCAAGCAGGGTTCGAGTACTTCAGGGTCCTGTTTATAGGGGCAAGCAGGGATCGAGTACTTCAGGGTCCTGTTTATAGGGGGCAAGCAGGGCTCGAGTACTTCACGGTCCTGTTTTGGGGGGCAAGCAGGGTTTGAGTACTTCAGGGTCCTGTTTATAGGGGCAAGCAGGGCTCGAGTACTTCAGGGTCCTGTTTATCGGGGGTAAGTGGGTTTGAGTACTTCAGGTCCTGTTTATAGGGGGCAAGCAGGGTTCGAGTACTTCAGGGTCCTGTTTATAGGGGGCAAGCAGGGTTTGAGTACTTCAGGGTCCTGTTTATCGGGGGCAAGCAGGGTTCGAGTACTTCAGGGTCCTGTTTATAGGGGGCAAACAGAGCTCGAGTACTTCAGGGTCCTGTTTATCGGGGGCAAGCAGGGCTCGAGTACTTCAGGGTCCTGTTTATCGGGGGTAAGTGGGTTTGAGTACTTCAGGGTCCTGTTTATAGGGGCAAGCAGGGCTCGAGTACTTCAGGGTCCTGTTTTGGGGGGCAAGAAGGGTTCGAGTACTTCAGGGTCCTGTTTATAGTGGGCACGCAGGGCTCGAGTAATTCAGGGTCCTGTTTATAGGGGCAAGCAGGGCTCGAGTACTTCAGGGTCCTGTTTTGGGGGGCAAGCAGGGTTCGAGTACTTCAGGGTCCTGTTTATAGGGGGCACGCAGGGCTCGAGTACTTCAGGGTCCTGTTTATAGGGGCAAGCAGGGCTCGAGTACGTCAGGGTCCTATTTTGGGGGGCAAGCAGGGTTCGAGTACTTCAGGGTCCTGTTTATAGGGGCCAAGCAGGGTTTGAGTACTTCAGGGTCCTATTTATCGGGGGCACGCAGGGATCGAGTACTTCAGGGTCCTGTTTATAGGGGCAAGCAGGGCTCGAGTACTTCAGGGTCCTGTTTATAGGGGGCACGCAGGGCTCGAGTACTTCAGGGTCCTGTTTATAGGGGCAAGCAGGGCTCAAGTACTTCAGGGTCCTGTTTATAGGGGGCACGCAGGGCTGGAGTACTTCAGGGTCCTGTTTATCGGGGCAAGCAGGGCTCGAGTACTTCAGGGTCCTGTTTTGGGGGGCAAGCAGGGTTCGAGTACTTCAGGGTCCTGTTTATAGTGGGCACGCAGGGCTCGAGTAATTCAGGGTCCTGTTTATAGGGGCAAGCAGGGCTCGAGTACTTCAGGGTCCTGTTTTGGGGGGCAAGCAGGGTTCGAGTACTTCAGGGTCCTGTTTATAGGGGGCACGCAGGGCTCGAGTACTTCAGGGTCCTGTTTATAGGGGCAAGCAGGGCTCGAGTACGTCAGGGTCCTATTTTGGGGGGCAAGCAGGGTTCGAGTACTTCAGGGTCCTGTTTATAGGGGCCAAGCAGGGTTTGAGTACTTCAGGGTCCTGTTTATAGGGGGCACGCAGGGATCGAGTACTTCAGGGTCCTGTTTATAGGGGCAAGCAGGGCTCGAGTACTTCAGGGTCCTGTTTTGGGGGGCAAGCAGGGCTCGAGTACTTCAGGGTCCTGTTCATAGGGGCAAGCAGGGATCGAGTACTTCAGGGTCCTGTTTATAGGGGGCAAGCAGGGATCGAGTACTTCACGGTCCTGTTTTGGGGGGCAAGCAGGGTTCGAGTACTTCAGGGTCCTGTTTATAGGGGGCAAGCAGGGTTTGAGTACTTCAGGGTCCTGTTTATCGGGGGCAAGCAGGGTTCGAGTACTTCAGCGTCCTGTTTATAGGGGGCAAACAGATCTCGAATACTTCAGGGTCCTGTTTATCGGGGGCAAGCAGGGTTTGAGTATTTCCGGGTCCTGTTTATAGGGGCAAGCAGGGCTAGAGTACTTCGGGGTCCTGTTTATTGGGGGTAAGTGGGTTTGAGTACTTCAGGGTCCTGTTTATAGGGGCAAGCAGGGATCGAGTACTTCAGGGTCCTGTTTATAGGGGGCAAGCAGGGTTCGAGTACTTCAGGGTCCTGTTTATAGGGGCAAGCAGGGATCGAGTACTTCAGGGTCCTGTTTATAGGGGGCAAGCAGGGTTCGAGTACTTCAGGGTCCTGTTTATAGGGGGCAAGCAGGGCTCGAGTATTTCCGGGTCCTGTTTATAGGGGCAAGCAGGGTTCGAGTACTTCAGGGTCCTGTTTATAGGGGCAAGCAGGGATCGAGTACTTCAGGGTCCTGTTTATAGGGGCAAGCAGGGATCGAGTACTTCAGGGTCCTGTTTATAGGGGGCAAGCAGGGCTCGAGTACTTCACGGTCCTGTTTTGGGGGGCAAGCAGGGTTTGAGTACTTCAGGGTCCTGTTTATAGGGGCAAGCAGGGCTCGAGTACTTCAGGGTCCTGTTTATCGGGGGTAAGTGGGTTTGAGTACTTCAGGGTCCTGTTTATAGGGGGCAAGCAGGGTTTGAGTACTTCAGGGTCCTGTTTATCGGGGGCAAGCAGGGTTCGAGTACTTCAGGGTCCTGTTTATAGGGGGCAAACAGAGCTCGAGTACTTCAGGGTCCTGTTTATCGGGGGCAAGCAGGGGTCGAGTACTTCAGGGTCCTGTTTATCGGGGGTAAGTGGGTTTGAGTACTTCAGGGTCCTGTTTATAGGGGCAAGCAGGGCTCGAGTACTTCAGGGTCCTGTTTATAGGGGGCAAGCAGGGCTCGAGTACTTCAGGGTCCTGTTTATCGGGGGCAAGCAGGGTTCGGGCACTTCCGGTTCCTGTTTATAGGGGGCAGGCAGGGCTAGAGTACTTCAGGGTCCTGTTTATAGGGGCAAGAAGGGCTCGAGTACTTCAGGGTCCTGTTTATAGGGGGCAAGCAGGGCTCGAGTACTTCAGGGTCCTGATTATAGGGGGCAAGCAGGGTTCGAGTACTTCCGGTTCCTGTTTATAAGGGCAAGCAGGGCTCGAGTACTTCAGGGTCCTGTTTATAGGGGGCAAGCAGGGCTCGAGTACTTCAGGGTCCTGTTTATAGGGGCATGCAGGGCTCGAGTACTTTAGGGTCCTGTTTCTAGGGGGCAAGCAGGGTTCGAGTACTTCAGGGTCCTGTTTATAGGGGGCAAGCAGGGCTCGAGTACTTCAGGGTCCTGTTTTTGGGGCAAGCAGGGCTCGAGTACTTCAGGGTCCTGTTTATCGGGGGCAAGCAGGGTTTGAGTATTTCCGGGTCCTGTTTATAGGGGCAAGCAGGGTTCGAGTACTTCAGGGTCCTGTTTATAGGGGGCAAGCAGGGCTCGAGTATTTCCGGGTCCTGTTTATAGGGGCAAGCAGGGTTCGAGTACTTCAGGGTCCTGTTTATAGGGGCAAGCAGGGATCGAGTACTTCAGGGTCCTGTTCATCGGTGGCAAGCAGGGTTCGAGTACTTCAGGGTCCTGTTTATAGGGGCAAGCAGGGATCGAGTACTTCAGGGTCCTGTTTATAGGGGGCAAGCAGGGCTCGAGTACTTCACGGTCCTGTTTTGGGGGGCAAGCAGGGTTTGAGTACTTCAGGGTCCTGTTTATAGGGGCAAGCAGGGCTCGAGTACTTCAGGGTCCTGTTTATCGGGGGTAAGTGGGTTTGAGTACTTCAGGTCCTGTTTATAGGGGGCAAGCAGGGTTCGAGTACTTCAGGGTCCTGTTTATAGGGGGCAAGCAGGGTTTGAGTACTTCAGGGTCCTGTTTATCGGGGGCAAGCAGGGTTCGAGTACTTCAGGGTCCTGTTTATAGGGGGCAAACAGAGCTCGAGTACTTCAGGGTCCTGTTTATCGGGGGCAAGCAGGGCTCGAGTACTTCAGGGTCCTGTTTATCGGGGGTAAGTGGGTTTGAGTACTTCAGGGTCCTGTTTATAGGGGCAAGCAGGGCTCGAGTACTTCAGGGTCCTGTTTTGGGGGGCAAGCAGGGTTCGAGTACTTCAGGGTCCTGTTTATAGTGGGCACGCAGGGCTCGAGTAATTCAGGGTCCTGTTTATAGGGGCAAGCAGGGCTCGAGTACTTCAGGGTCCTGTTTTGGGGGGCAAGCAGGGTTCGAGTACTTCAGGGTCCTGTTTATAGGGGGCACGCAGGGCTCGAGTACTTCAGGGTCCTGTTTATAGGGGCAAGCAGGGCTCGAGTACGTCAGGGTCCTATTTTGGGGGGCAAGCAGGGTTCGAGTACTTCAGGGTCCTGTTTATAGGGGCCAAGCAGGGTTTGAGTACTTCAGGGTCCTGTTTATCGGGGGCACGCAGGGATCGAGTACTTCAGGGTCCTGTTTATAGGGCCAAGCAGGGCTCGAGTACTTCAGGGTCCTGTTTATAGGGGGCACGCAGGGCTCGAGTACTTCAGGGTCCTGTTTATAGGGGCAAGCAGGGCTCGAGTACTTCAGGGTCCTGTTTATAGGGGGCACGCAGGGCTGGAGTACTTCAGGGTCCTGTTTATAGGGGCAAGCAGGGCTCGAGTACTTCAGGGTCCTGTTTTGGGGGGCAAGCAGGGTTCGAGTACTTCAGGGTCCTGTTTATAGTGGGCACGCAGGGCTCGAGTAATTCACGGTCCTGTTTATAGGGGCAAGCAGGGCTCGAGTACTTCAGGGTCCTGTTTTGGGGGGCAAGCAGGGTTCGAGTACTTCAGGGTCCTGTTTATAGGGGGCATGCAGGGCTCGAGTACTTCAGGGTCCTGTTTATAGGGGCAAGCAGGGCTCGAGTACGTCAGGGTCCTATTTTGGGGGGCAAGCAGGGTTCGAGTACTTCAGGGTCCTGTTCATAGGGGCAAGCAGGGATCGAGTACTTCAGGGTCCTGTTTATAGGGGGCAAGCAGGGATCGAGTACTTCACGGTCCTGTTTTGGGGGGCAAGCAGGGTTCGAGTACTTCAGGGTCCTGTTTATAGGGGGCAAGCAGGGTTTGAGTACTTCAGGGTCCTGTTTATCGGGGGCAAGCAGGGTTCGAGTACTTCAGCGTCCTGTTTATAGGGGGCAAACAGATCTCGAATACTTCAGGGTCCTGTTTATCGGGGGCAAGCAGGGTTTGAGTATTTCCGGGTCCTGTTTATAGGGGCAAGCAGGGCTAGAGTACTTCGGGGTCCTGTTTATTGGGGGTAAGTGGGTTTGAGTACTTCAGGGTCCTGTTTATAGGGGGCAAGCAGGGTTCGAGTACTTTCGGTTCCTGTTTATAGGGGGCAAGCAGGGTTCGAGTACTTCAGGGTCCTGTTTATAGGGGGCAAGCAGGGTTCGAGTACTTCAGGGTCCTGTTTATAGGGGCAAGCAGTGATCGAGTACTTCAGGGTCCTGTTTATAGGGGGCAAGCAGGGTTCGAGTACTTCAGGGTCCTGTTTATAGGGGCAAGCAGGGATCGAGTACTTCAGGGTCCTGTTTATAGGGGGCAAGCAGGGTTCGAGTACTTCAGGGTCCTGTTTATAGGGGGCAAGCAGGGCTCGAGTATTTCCGGGTCCTGTTTATAGGGGCAAGCAGGGTTCGAGTACTTCAGGGTCCTGTTTATAGGGGCAAGCAGGGATCGAGTACTTCAGGGTCCTGTTTATAGGGGCAAGCAGGGATCGAGTACTTCAGGGTCCTGTTTATAGGGGGCAAGCAGGGCTCGAGTACTTCACGGTCCTGTTTTGGGGGGCAAGCAGGGTTTGAGTACTTCAGGGTCCTGTTTATAGGGGCAAGCAGGGCTCGAGTACTTCAGGGTCCTGTTTATCGGGGGTAAGTGGGTTTGAGTACTTCAGGGTCCTGTTTATAGGGGGCAAGCAGGGTTCGAGTACCTCAGGGTCCTGTTTATCGGGGGCAAGCAGGGTTCGAGTACTTCAGGGTCCTGTTTATAGGGGGCAAACAGAGCTCGAGTACTTCAGGGTTCTGTTTATCGGGGGCAAGCAGGGGACGAGTACTTCAGGGTCCTGTTTATCGGGGGTAAGTGGGTTTGAGTACTTCAGGGTCCTGTTTATAGGGGCAAGCAGGGCTCGAGTACTTCAGGGTCCTGTTTATAGGGGGCAAGCAGGGCTCGAGTACTTCAGGGTCCTGATTATCGGGGGCAAGCAGGGTTCGGGCACTTCCGGTTCCTGTTTATAGGGGGCAAGCAGGGCTAGAGTACTTCAGGGTCCTGTTTATAGGGGCAAGAAGGGCTCGAGTACTTCAGGGTCCTGTTTATAGGGGGCAAGCAGGGCTCGAGTACTTCAGGGTCCTGATTATAGGGTGCAAGCAGGGTTCGAGTACTTCCGGTTCCTGTTTATAAGGGCAAGCAGGGCTCGAGTACTTCAGGGTCCTGTTTATAGGGGGCAAGCAGGGCTCGAGTACTTCAGGGTCCTGTTTATAGGGGCATGCAGGGCTCGAGTACTTCAGGGTCCTGTTTCTAGGGGGCAAGCAGGGTTCGAGTACTTCAGGGTCCTGTTTATAGGGGGCAAGCAGGGCTCGAGTACTTCAGGGTCCTGTTTTTGGGGCAAGCAGGGCTCGAGTACTTCAGGGTCCTGTTTATAGGGGCAAGCAGGTTACGAGTACTTCAGGGTCCTGTTTATACGGGCAAGCAGGGTTCGAGTACTTCAGGGTCCTGTTTATAGGGGGCAAGCAGGGCTCGAGTACTTCAGGTTCCTGTTTATAGGGGGCACGCAGGGATCGAGTACTTCAGGGTCCTGTTTATAGGGGCAAGCAGGGCTCGAGTACTTCAGGGTCCTGTTTTGGGGGGCAAGCAGGGCTCGAGTACTTCAGGGTCCTGTTTATAGGGGCAAGCAGGGATCGAGTACTTCAGGGTCCTGTTTATAGGGGGCAAGCAGGGATCGAGTACTTCACGGTCCTGTTTTGGGGGGCAAGCAGGGTTCGAGTACTTCAGGGTCCTGTTTATAGGGGGCAAGCAGGGTTTGAGTACTTCAGGGTCCTGTTTATCGGGGCAAGCAGGGTTCGAGTACTTCAGCGTCCTGTTTATAGGGGGCAAACAGATCTCGAGTACTTCAGGGTCCTGTTTATCGGGGGCAAGCAGGGTTTGAGTATTTCCGGGTCCTGTTTCTAGGGGCAAGCAGGGCTAGAGTACTTTGGGGTCCTGTTTATCGGGGGTAAGTGGGTTTGAGTACTTCAGGGTCCTGTTTATAGGGGGCAAGCAGGGTTCGAGTACTTTCGGTTCCTGTTTATAGGGGGCAAGCAGGGTTTGAGTACTTCAGGGTCCTGTTTATAGGGGGCAAGCAGGGTTCGAGTACTTCAGGGTCCTGTTTATAGGGGCAAGCAGGGATCGAGTACTTCAGGGTCCTGTTTATAGGGGGCAAGCAGGGTTCGAGTACTTCAGGGTCCTGTTTATAGGGGCAAGCAGGGATCGAGTACTTCAGGGTCCTGTTTATAGGGGGCAAGCAGGGTTCGAGTACTTCAGGGTCCTGTTTATAGGGGGCAAGCAGGGCTCGAGTATTTCCGGGTCCTGTTTATAGGGGCAAGCAGGGTTCGAGTACTTCAGGGTCCTGTTTATAGGAGCAAGCAGGGATCGAGTACTTCAGGGTCCTGTTTATAGGGGGCAAGCAGGGCTCGAGTACTTCACGGTCCTGTTTTGGGGGGCAAGCAGGGTTTGAGTACTTCAGGGTCCTGTTTATAGGGGCAAGCAGGGCTCGAGTACTTCAGGGTCCTGTTTATCGGGGGTAAGTGGGTTTGAGTACTTCAGGGTCCTGTTTATAGGGGGCAAGCAGGGTTCGAGTACTTCAGGGTCCTGTTTATAGGGGGCAAGCAGGGTTTGAGTACTTCAGGGTCCTGTTTATCGGGGGCAAGCAGGGCTCGAGTACTTCAGGGTCCTGTTTATCGGGGGTAAGTGGGTTTGAGTACTTCAGGGTCCTGTTTATAGGGGCAAGCAGGGCTCGAGTACTTCAGGGTCCTGTTTATAGGGGGCAAGCAGGGCTCGAGTACTTCAGGGTCCTGTTTATCGGGGGCAAGCAGGGTTCGGGCACTTCCGGTTCCTGTTTATAGGGGGCAAGCAGGGCTAGAGTACTTCAGGGTCCTGTTTATAGGGGCAAGAGGGGCTCGAGTACTTCAGGGTCCTGTTTATAGGGGGCAAGCAGGGCTCGAGTACTTCAGGGTCCTGATTATAGGGGGCAAGCAGGGTTCGAGTACTTCCGGTTCCTGTTTATAAGGGCAAGCAGGGCTCGAGTACTTCAGGGTCCTGTTTATAGGGGCATGCAGGGCTCGAGTACTTCAGGGTCCTGTTTCTAGGGGGCAAGCAGGGTTCGAGTACTTCAGGGTCCTGTTTATAGGGGGCAAGCAGGGCTCGAGTACTTCAGGGTCCTGTTTTTGGGGCAAGCAGGGCTCGAGTACTTCAGGGTCCTGTTTATAGGGGGCAAGCAGGGCTCGAGTACTTCACGGTCCTGTTTTGGGGGGCAAGCAGGGTTTGAGTACTTCAGGGTCCTGTTTATAGGGGCAAGCAGGGCTCGAGTACTTCAGGGTCCTGTTTATCGGGGGTAAGTGGGTTTGAGTACTTCAGGTCCTGTTTATAGGGGGCAAGCAGGGTTCGAGTACTTCAGGGTCCTGTTTATAGGGGGCAAGCAGGGTTTGAGTACTTCAGGGTCCTGTTTATCGGGGGCAAGCAGGGTTCGAGTACTTCAGGGTCCTGTTTATAGGGGGCAAACAGAGCTCGAGTACTTCAGGGTCCTGTTTATCGGGGGCAAGCAGGGCTCGAGTACTTCAGGGTCCTGTTTATCGGGGGTAAGTGGGTTTGAGTACTTCAGGGTCCTGTTTATAGGGGCAAGCAGGGCTCGAGTACTTCAGGGTCCTGTTTTGGGGGGCAAGCAGGGTTCGAGTACTTCAGGGTCCTGTTTATAGTGGGCACGCAGGGCTCGAGTAATTCAGGGTCCTGTTTATAGGGGCAAGCAGGGCTCGAGTACTTCAGGGTCCTGTTTTGGGGGGCAAGCAGGGTTCGAGTACTTCAGGGTCCTGTTTATAGGGGGCACGCAGGGCTCGAGTACTTCAGGGTCCTGTTTATAGGGGCAAGCAGGGCTCGAGTACGTCAGGGTCCTATTTTGGGGGGCAAGCAGGGTTCGAGTACTTCAGGGTCCTGTTTATAGGGGCCAAGCAGGGTTTGAGTACTTCAGGGTCCTGTTTATCGGGGGCACGCAGGGATCGAGTACTTCAGGGTCCTGTTTATAGGGCCAAGCAGGGCTCGAGTACTTCAGGGTCCTGTTTATAGGGGGCACGCAGGGCTCGAGTACTTCAGGGTCCTGTTTATAGGGGCAAGCAGGGCTCGAGTACTTCAGGGTCCTGTTTATAGGGGGCACGCAGGGCTGGAGTACTTCAGGGTCCTGTTTATAGGGGCAAGCAGGGCTCGAGTACTTCAGGGTCCTGTTTTGGGGGGCAAGCAGGGTTCGAGTACTTCAGGGTCCTGTTTATAGTGGGCACGCAGGGCTCGAGTAATTCACGGTCCTGTTTATAGGGGCAAGCAGGGCTCGAGTACTTCAGGGTCCTGTTTTGGGGGGCAAGCAGGGTTCGAGTACTTCAGGGTCCTGTTTATAGGGGGCATGCAGGGCTCGAGTACTTCAGGGTCCTGTTTATAGGGGCAAGCAGGGCTCGAGTACGTCAGGGTCCTATTTTGGGGGGCAAGCAGGGTTCGAGTACTTCAGGGTCCTGTTCATAGGGGCAAGCAGGGATCGAGTACTTCAGGGTCCTGTTTATAGGGGGCAAGCAGGGATCGAGTACTTCACGGTCCTGTTTTGGGGGGCAAGCAGGGTTCGAGTACTTCAGGGTCCTGTTTATAGGGGGCAAGCAGGGTTTGAGTACTTCAGGGTCCTGTTTATCGGGGGCAAGCAGGGTTCGAGTACTTCAGCGTCCTGTTTATAGGGGGCAAACAGATCTCGAATACTTCAGGGTCCTGTTTATCGGGGGCAAGCAGGGTTTGAGTATTTCCGGGTCCTGTTTATAGGGGCAAGCAGGGCTAGAGTACTTCGGGGTCCTGTTTATTGGGGGTAAGTGGGTTTGAGTACTTCAGGGTCCTGTTTATAGGGGGCAAGCAGGGTTCGAGTACTTTCGGTTCCTGTTTATAGGGGGCAAGCAGGGTTCGAGTACTTCAGGGTCCTGTTTATAGGGGGCAAGCAGGGTTCGAGTACTTCAGGGTCCTGTTTATAGGGGCAAGCAGTGATCGAGTACTTCAGGGTCCTGTTTATAGGGGGCAAGCAGGGTTCGAGTACTTCAGGGTCCTGTTTATAGGGGCAAGCAGGGATCGAGTACTTCAGGGTCCTGTTTATAGGGGGCAAGCAGGGTTCGAGTACTTCAGGGTCCTGTTTATAGTGGGCAAGCAGGGCTCGAGTATTTCCGGGTCCTGTTTATAGGGGCAAGCAGGGTTCGAGTACTTCAGGGTCCTGTTTATAGGGGCAAGCAGGGATCGAGTACTTCAGGGTCCTGTTTATAGGGGCAAGCAGGGATCGAGTACTTCAGGGTCCTGTTTATAGGGGGCAAGCAGGGCTCGAGTACTTCACGGTCCTGTTTAGGGGGGCAAGCAGGGTTTGAGTACTTCAGGGTCCTGTTTATAGGGGCAAGCAGGGCTCGAGTACTTCAGGGTCCTGTTTATCGGGGGTAAGTGGGTTTGAGTACTTCAGGGTCCTGTTTATAGGGGGCAAGCAGGGTTCGAGTACCTCAGGGTCCTGTTTATCGGGGGCAAGCAGGGTTCGAGTACTTCAGGGTCCTGTTTATAGGGGGCAAACAGAGCTCGAGTACTTCAGGGTCCTGTTTATCGGGGGCAAGCAGGGCTCGAGTACTTCAGGTTCCTGTTTATAGGGGGCACGCAGGGATCGAGTACTTCAGGGTCCTGTTTATAGGGGCAAGCAGGGCTCGAGTACTTCAGGGTCCTGTTTTGGGGGGCAAGCAGGGCTCGAGTACTTCAGGGTCCTGTTTATAGGGGCAAGCAGGGATCGAGTACTTCAGGGTCCTGTTTATAGGGGGCAAGCAGGGATCGAGTACTTCACGGTCCTGTTTTGGGGGGCAAGCAGGGTTCGAGTACTTCAGGGTCCTGTTTATAGGGGGCAAGCAGGGTTTGAGTACTTCAGGGTCCTGTTTATCGGGGCAAGCAGGGTTCGAGTACTTCAGCGTCCTGTTTATAGGGGGCAAACAGATCTCGAGTACTTCAGGGTCCTGTTTATCGGGGGCAAGCAGGGTTTGAGTATTTCCGGGTCCTGTTTCTAGGGGCAGGCAGGGCTAGAGTACTTTGGGGTCCTGTTTATCGGGGGTAAGTGGGTTTGAGTACTTCAGGGTCCTGTTTATAGGGGGCAAGCAGGGTTCGAGTACTTTCGGTTCCTGTTTATAGGGGGCAAGCAGGGTTTGAGTACTTCAGGGTCCTGTTTATAGGGGGCAAGCAGGGTTCGAGTACTTCAGGGTCCTGTTTATAGGGGCAAGCAGGGATCGAGTACTTCAGGGTCCTGTTTATAGGGGGCAAGCAGGGTTCGAGTACTTCAGGGTCCTGTTTATAGGGGCAAGCAGGGATCGAGTACTTCAGGGTCCTGTTTATAGGGGGCAAGCAGGGTTCGAGTACTTCAGGGTCCTGTTTATAGGGGGCAAGCAGGGCTCGAGTATTTCCGGGTCCTGTTTATAGGGGCAAGCAGGGTTCGAGTACTTCAGGGTCCTGTTTATAGGAGCAAGCAGGGATCGAGTACTTCAGGGTCCTGTTTATAGGGGGCAAGCAGGGCTCGAGTACTTCACGGTCCTGTTTTGGGGGGCAAGCAGGGTTTGAGTACTTCAGGGTCCTGTTTATAGGGGCAAGCAGGGCTCGAGTACTTCAGGGTCCTGTTTATCGGGGGTAAGTGGGTTTGAGTACTTCAGGGTCCTGTTTATAGGGGGCAAGCAGGGTTCGAGTACTTCAGGGTCCTGTTTATAGGGGGCAAGCAGGGTTTGAGTACTTCAGGGTCCTGTTTATCGGGGGCAAGCAGGGCTCGAGTACTTCAGGGTCCTGTTTATCGGGGGTAAGTGGGTTTGAGTACTTCAGGGTCCTGTTTATAGGGGCAAGCAGGGCTCGAGTACTTCAGGGTCCTGTTTATAGGGGGCAAGCAGGGCTCGAGTACTTCAGGGTCCTGTTTATCGGGGGCAAGCAGGGTTCGGGCACTTCCGGTTCCTGTTTATAGGGGGCAAGCAGGGCTAGAGTACTTCAGGGTCCTGTTTATAGGGGCAAGAGGGGCTCGAGTACTTCAGGGTCCTGTTTATAGGGGGCAAGCAGGGCTCGAGTACTTCAGGGTCCTGATTATAGGGGGCAAGCAGGGTTCGAGTACTTCCGGTTCCTGTTTATAAGGGCAAGCAGGGCTCGAGTACTTCAGGGTCCTGTTTATAGGGGCATGCAGGGCTCGAGTACTTCAGGGTCCTGTTTCTAGGGGGCAAGCAGGGTTCGAGTACTTCAGGGTCCTGTTTATAGGGGGCAAGCAGGGCTCGAGTACTTCAGGGTCCTGTTTTTGGGGCAAGCAGGGCTCGAGTACTTCAGGGTCCTGTTTATAGGGGCAAGCAGGGTACGAGTACTTCAGGGTCCTGTTTATACGGGCAAGCAGGGTTCGAGTACTTCAGGGTCCTGTTTATAGGGGGCAAGCAGGGCTCGAGTACTTCAGGTTCCTGTTTATAGGGGGCAAGCAGGGCTCGAGTACTTCAGGTTCCTGTTTATACGGGCAAGCAGGGCTCGAGTACTTCAGGGTCCTGTTTATAGGGGCAAGCAGGGCTCGAGTACTTCAGGGTCCTGTTTATAGGGGGCAAGCAGGGCTCGAGTACTTCAGGGTCCTGTTTATAGGGGGCAAGCAGGGCTTGAGTACTTCAGGGTCCTGTTTTTGGGGCAAGCAGGGCTCGAGTACTTCAGGGTCCTGTTTATAGGGGGCAAGCAGGGCTCGAGTACTTCAGGGTCCTGATTATAGGGGGCAAGCAGGGTTCGAGTACTTCCGGTTCCTGTTTATAAGGGCAAGCAGGGCTCGAGTACTTCAGGGTCCTGTTTCTAGGGGGCAAGCAGGGTTCGAGTACTTCAGGGTCCTGTTTATAGGGGGCAAGCAGGGCTCGAGTACTTCAGGGTCCTGTTTTTGGGGCAAGCAGGGCTCGAGTACTTCAGGGTCCTGTTTATAGGGGCAAGCAGGGTACGAGTACTTCAGGGTCCTGTTTATACGGGCAAGCAGGGTTCGAGTACTTCAGGGTCCTGTTTATAGGGGGCAAGCAGGGCTCGAGTACTTCAGGTTCCTGTTTATAGGGGGCAAGCAGGGCTCGAGTACTTCAGGTTCCTGTTTATACGGGCAAGCAGGGCTCGAGTACTTCAGGGTCCTGTTTATAGGGGCAAGCAGGGCTCGAGTACTTCAGGGTCCTGTTTATAGGGGGCAAGCAGGGCTCGAGTACTTCAGGGTCCTGTTTCTAGGGGGCAAGCAGGGTTCGAGTACTTCAGGGTCCTGTTTTTAGGGGGCAAGCAGGGCTCGAGTACTTCAGGGTCCTGTTTTTGGGGCAAGCAGGGCTCGAGTACTTCAGGGTCCTGTTTATAGGGGCAAGCAGGGTACGAGTACTTCAGGGTCCTGTTTATAGGGGTAAGCAGGGTTTGAGTACTTCAGGGTCCTGTTTATTGAGGCAAGCAGCGCTCGAGTACTTCAGGGTCCTGTTTATAGAGGGCAAGCAGGGTTTGAGTACTTCAGGGTCCTGTTTATAGGGGCAAGCAGGGTTCGAGTACTTCAGGGTCCTGTTTATTGGGGTAAGCAGGGTTTGTGTACTTCAGGGTCCTGTGTATAGGGCAAGCAGGGCTAGAGTACTTCAGGGTCCTGTTTATAGGGGCAAGAGGGGCTCGAGTACTTCAGGGTCCTGTTTATAGGGGGCAAGCAGGGCTCGAGTACTTCAGGGTCCTGATTATAGGGGGCAAGCAGGGTTCGAGTACTTCCGGTTCCTGTTTATAAGGGCAAGCAGGGCTCGAGTACTTCAGGGTCCTGTTTATAGGGGCATGCAGGGCTCGAGTACTTCAGGGTCCTGTTTCTAGGGGGCAAGCAGGGTTCGAGTACTTCAGGGTCCTGTTTATAGGGGGCAAGCAGGGCTCGAGTACTTCAGGGTCCTGTTTTTGGGGCAAGCAGGGCTCGAGTACTTCAGGGTCCTGTTTATAGGGGCAAGCAGGGTACGAGTACTTCAGGGTCCTGTTTATACGGGCAAGCAGGGTTCGAGTACTTCAGGGTCCTGTTTATAGGGGGCAAGCAGGGCTCGAGTACTTCAGGTTCCTGTTTATAGGGGGCAAGCAGGGCTCGAGTACTTCAGGTTCCTGTTTATACGGGCAAGCAGGGCTCGAGTACTTCAGGGTCCTGTTTATAGGGGCAAGCAGGGCTCGAGTACTTCAGGGTCCTGTTTATAGGGGGCAAGCAGGGCTCGAGTACTTCAGGGTCCTGTTTATAGGGGGCAAGCAGGGCTTGAGTACTTCAGGGTCCTGTTTTTGGGGCAAGCAGGGCTCGAGTACTTCAGGGTCCTGTTTATAGGGGGCAAGCAGGGCTCGAGTACTTCAGGGTCCTGATTATAGGGGGCAAGCAGGGTTCGAGTACTTCCGGTTCCTGTTTATAAGGGCAAGCAGGGCTCGAGTACTTCAGGGTCCTGTTTCTAGGGGGCAAGCAGGGTTCGAGTACTTCAGGGTCCTGTTTATAGGGGGCAAGCAGGGCTCGAGTACTTCAGGGTCCTGTTTTTGGGGCAAGCAGGGCTCGAGTACTTCAGGGTCCTGTTTATAGGGGCAAGCAGGGTACGAGTACTTCAGGGTCCTGTTTATACGGGCAAGCAGGGTTCGAGTACTTCAGGGTCCTGTTTATAGGGGGCAAGCAGGGCTCGAGTACTTCAGGTTCCTGTTTATAGGGGGCAAGCAGGGCTCGAGTACTTCAGGTTCCTGTTTATACGGGCAAGCAGGGCTCGAGTACTTCAGGGTCCTGTTTATAGGGGCAAGCAGGGCTCGAGTACTTCAGGGTCCTGTTTATAGGGGGCAAGCAGGGCTCGAGTACTTCAGGGTCCTGTTTCTAGGGGGCAAGCAGGGTTCGAGTACTTCAGGGTCCTGTTTTTAGGGGGCTAGCAGGGCTCGAGTACTTCAGGGTCCTGTTTTTGGGGCAAGCAGGGCTCGAGTACTTCAGGGTCCTGTTTATAGGGGCAAGCAGGGTTCGAGTACTTCAGGGTCCTGTTTATAGGGGCAAGCAGGGTTTGAGTACTTCAGGGTCCTGTTTATAGGGGGCAAGCATGGTTCGAGTACTTCAGGGTCCTGTTTATAGGGGGCAAGCAGGGTTTGAGTACTTCAGGGTGCTGTTTATAGGGGCAAGCAGGGCTCGAGTACTTCAGGGTCCTGTTTCTAGGGGGCAAGCAGGGTTCGAGTACTTCAGGGTCCTGTTTTTAGGGGGCAAGCAGGGCTCGAGTACTTCAGGGTCCTGTTTTTGGGGCAAGCAGGGCTCGAGTACTTCAGGGTCCTGTTTATAGGGGCAAGCAGGGTTCGAGTACTTCAGGGTCCTGTTTATAGGGGCAAGCAGGGTTTGAGTACTTCAGGGTCCTGTTTATAGGGGGCAAGCATGGTTCGAGTACTTCAGGGTCCTGTTTATAGGGGCAAGCAGGGTTCGAGTACTTCAGGGTCCTGTTTATAGGGGCAAGCAGGGTTCGAGTACTTCAGGGTCCTGTTTATCGGGGCAAGCAGGGTTCAAGTACTTCAGGGTCCTGTTTATAGGGGGCAAGCAGGGCTCGAGTACTTCAGGGTCCTGTTTATAGGAGGCAAGCAGGGTTCGAGTACTTCAGGGTCCTGCTTATAGGGGCAAGCAGGGTTCGAGTACTTCAGGGTCCTGTTTATAGGGGGCAAGCAGGGTTTGAGTATTTCCGGGTCCTGTTTATAGGGGCAAGCAGGGCTCGAGTACTTCAGGGTCCTGTTTATAGGGGCAAGCAGGGTTCGAGTACTTCAGGGTCCTGTTTATCGGGGGCAAGCAGGGCTCGAGTTCTTCAGGGTCCTGTTCATAGGGGCAAGCAGGGTTTGAGTACTTCAGGGTCCTGTTTATCGGGGGCAAGCAGGGCTCGAGTACTTCAGGGTCCTGTTTATAGGGGCAAGCAGGGTTCGAGTACTTCAGGGTCCTGTTTATAGGGGCAAGCAGGGTTCGAGTACTTCAGGGTCCTGTTTATAGGGGGCAAGCAGGGTTCGAGTACTTCAGGGTCCTGTTTATAGGGGCAAGCAGGGTTCGAGTACTTCTGGGTCCTATTTATCAGGGGAAAGCAGGGCTCGAGTACTTCAGGGTCCTGTTTATCGGGGGCAAGCAGGGCTCGAGTACTTCAGGGTCCTGTTTATCGGGGGTAAGTGGGTTTGAGTACTTCAGGGTCCTGTTTATAGGGGCAAGCAGGGCTCGAGTACTTCAGGGTCCTGTTTATAGGGGGCAAGCAGGGCTCGAGTACTTCAGGGTCCTGTTTATCGGGGGCAAGCAGGGTTCGGGCACTTCCGGTTCCTGTTTATAGGGGGCAGGCAGGGCTAGAGTACTTCAGGGTCCTGTTTATAGGGGCAAGAAGGGCTCGAGTACTTCAGGGTCCTGTTTATAGGGGGCAAGCAGGGCTCGAGTACTTCAGGGTCCTGATTATAGGGGGCAAGCAGGGTTCGAGTACTTCCGGTTCCTGTTTATAAGGGCAAGCAGGGCTCGAGTACTTCAGGGTCCTGTTTATAGGGGGCAAGCAGGGCTCGAGTACTTCAGGGTCCTGTTTATAGGGGCATGCAGGGCTCGAGTACTTTAGGGTCCTGTTTCTAGGGGGCAAGCAGGGTTCGAGTACTTCAGGGTCCTGTTTATAGGGGGCAAGCAGGGCTCGAGTACTTCAGGGTCCTGTTTTTGGGGCAAGCAGGGCTCGAGTACTTCAGGGTCCTGTTTATCGGGGGCAAGCAGGGTTTGAGTATTTCCGGGTCCTGTTTATAGGGGCAAGCAGGGTTCGAGTACTTCAGGGTCCTGTTTATAGGGGGCAAGCAGGGCTCGAGTATTTCCGGGTCCTGTTTATAGGGGCAAGCAGGGTTCGAGTACTTCAGGGTCCTGTTTATAGGGGCAAGCAGGGATCGAGTACTTCAGGGTCCTGTTCATCGGTGGCAAGCAGGGTTCGAGTACTTCAGGGTCCTGTTTATAGGGGCAAGCAGGGCTCGAGTACTTCAGGGTCCTGTTTATAGGGGGCAAGCAGGGCTCGAGTACTTCACGGTCCTGTTTTGGGGGGCAAGCAGGGTTTGAGTACTTCAGGGTCCTGTTTATAGGGGCAAGCAGGGCTCGAGTACTTCAGGGTCCTGTTTATCGGGGGTAAGTGGGTTTGAGTACTTCAGGTCCTGTTTATAGGGGGCAAGCAGGGTTCGAGTACTTCAGGGTCCTGTTTATAGGGGGCAAGCAGGGTTTGAGTACTTCAGGGTCCTGTTTATCGGGGGCAAGCAGGGTTCGAGTACTTCAGGGTCCTGTTTATAGGGGGCAAACAGAGCTCGAGTACTTCAGGGTCCTGTTTATCGGGGGCAAGCAGGGCTCGAGTACTTCAGGGTCCTGTTTATCGGGGGTAAGTGGGTTTGAGTACTTCAGGGTCCTGTTTATAGGGGCAAGCAGGGCTCGAGTACTTCAGGGTCCTGTTTTGGGGGGCAAGCAGGGTTCGAGTACTTCAGGGTCCTGTTTATAGTGGGCACGCAGGGCTCGAGTAATTCAGGGTCCTGTTTATAGGGGCAAGCAGGGCTCGAGTACTTCAGGGTCCTGTTTTGGGGGGCAAGCAGGGTTCGAGTACTTCAGGGTCCTGTTTATAGGGGGCACGCAGGGCTCGAGTACTTCAGGGTCCTGTTTATAGGGGCAAGCAGGGCTCGAGTACGTCAGGGTCCTATTTTGGGGGGCAAGCAGGGTTCGAGTACTTCAGGGTCCTGTTTATAGGGGCCAAGCAGGGTTTGAGTACTTCAGGGTCCTGTTTATCGGGGGCACGCAGGGATCGAGTACTTCAGGGTCCTGTTTATAGGGCCAAGCAGGGCTCGAGTACTTCAGGGTCCTGTTTATAGGGGGCACGCAGGGCTCGAGTACTTCAGGGTCCTGTTTATAGGGGCAAGCAGGGCTCGAGTACTTCAGGGTCCTGTTTATAGGGGGCACGCAGGGCTGGAGTACTTCAGGGTCCTGTTTATAGGGGCAAGCAGGGCTCGAGTACTTCAGGGTCCTGTTTTGGGGGGCAAGCAGGGTTCGAGTACTTCAGGGTCCTGTTTATAGTGGGCACGCAGGGCTCGAGTAATTCACGGTCCTGTTTATAGGGGCAAGCAGGGCTCGAGTACTTCAGGGTCCTGTTTTGGGGGGCAAGCAGGGTTCGAGTACTTCAGGGTCCTGTTTATAGGGGGCATGCAGGGCTCGAGTACTTCAGGGTCCTGTTTATAGGGGCAAGCAGGGCTCGAGTACGTCAGGGTCCTATTTTGGGGGGCAAGCAGGGTTCGAGTACTTCAGGGTCCTGTTCATAGGGGCAAGCAGGGATCGAGTACTTCAGGGTCCTGTTTATAGGGGGCAAGCAGGGATCGAGTACTTCACGGTCCTGTTTTGGGGGGCAAGCAGGGTTCGAGTACTTCAGGGTCCTGTTTATAGGGGGCAAGCAGGGTTTGAGTACTTCAGGGTCCTGTTTATCGGGGGCAAGCAGGGTTCGAGTACTTCAGCGTCCTGTTTATAGGGGGCAAACAGATCTCGAATACTTCAGGGTCCTGTTTATCGGGGGCAAGCAGGGTTTGAGTATTTCCGGGTCCTGTTTATAGGGGCAAGCAGGGCTAGAGTACTTCGGGGTCCTGTTTATTGGGGGTAAGTGGGTTTGAGTACTTCAGGGTCCTGTTTATAGGGGGCAAGCAGGGTTCGAGTACTTTCGGTTCCTGTTTATAGGGGGCAAGCAGGGTTCGAGTACTTCAGGGTCCTGTTTATAGGGGGCAAGCAGGGTTCGAGTACTTCAGGGTCCTGTTTATAGGGGCAAGCAGTGATCGAGTACTTCAGGGTCCTGTTTATAGGGGGCAAGCAGGGTTCGAGTACTTCAGGGTCCTGTTTATAGGGGCAAGCAGGGATCGAGTACTTCAGGGTCCTGTTTATAGGGGGCAAGCAGGGTTCGAGTACTTCAGGGTCCTGTTTATAGTGGGCAAGCAGGGCTCGAGTATTTCCGGGTCCTGTTTATAGGGGCAAGCAGGGTTCGAGTACTTCAGGGTCCTGTTTATAGGGGCAAGCAGGGATCGAGTACTTCAGGGTCCTGTTTATAGGGGCAAGCAGGGATCGAGTACTTCAGGGTCCTGTTTATAGGGGGCAAGCAGGGCTCGAGTACTTCACGGTCCTGTTTAGGGGGGCAAGCAGGGTTTGAGTACTTCAGGGTCCTGCTTATAGGGGCAAGCAGGGCTCGAGTACTTCAGGGTCCTGTTTATCGGGGGTAAGTGGGTTTGAGTACTTCAGGGTCCTGTTTATAGGGGGCAAGCAGGGTTCGAGTACCTCAGGGTCCTGTTTATCGGGGGCAAGCAGGGTTCGAGTACTTCAGGGTCCTGTTTATAGGGGGCAAACAGAGCTCGAGTACTTCAGGGTCCTGTTTATCGGGGGCAAGCAGGGGACGAGTACTTCAGGGTCCTGTTTATCGGGGGTAAGTGGGTTTGAGTACTTCAGGGTCCTGTTTATAGGGGCAAGCAGGGCTCGAGTACTTCAGGGTCCTGTTTATAGGGGGCAAGCAGGGCTCGAGTACTTCAGGGTCCTGATTATCGGGGGCAAGCAGGGTTCGGGCACTTCCGGTTCCTGTTTATAGGGGGCAAGCAGGGCTAGAGTACTTCAGGGTCCTGTTTATAGGGGCAAGAAGGGCTCGAGTACTTCAGGGTCCTGTTTATAGGGGGCAAGCAGGGCTCGAGTACTTCAGGGTCCTGATTATAGGGTGCAAGCAGGGTTCGAGTACTTCCGGTTCCTGTTTATAAGGGCAAGCAGGGCTCGAGTACTTCAGGGTCCTGTTTATAGGGGGCAAGCAGGGCTCGAGTACTTCAGGGTCCTGTTTATAGGGGCATGCAGGGCTCGAGTACTTCAGGGTCCTGTTTCTAGGGGGCAAGCAGGGTTCGAGTACTTCAGGGTCCTGTTTATAGGGGGCAAGCAGGGCTCGAGTACTTCAGGGTCCTGTTTTTGGGGCAAGCAGGGCTCGAGTACTTCAGGGTCCTGTTTATAGGGGCAAGCAGGTTACGAGTACTTCAGGGTCCTGTTTATACGGGCAAGCAGGGTTCGAGTACTTCAGGGTCCTGTTTATAGGGGGCAAGCAGGGTTTGAGTATTTCCGGGTCCTGTTTATAGGGGCAAGCAGGGCTCGAGTACTTCAGGGTCCTGTTTATAGGGGCAAGCAGGGTTCGAGTACTTCAGGGTCCTGCTTATCGGGGGCAAGCAGGGCTCGAGTTCTTCAGGGTCCTGTTCATAGGGGCAAGCAGGGTTTGAGTACTTCAGGGTCCTGTTTATCGGGGGCAAGCAGGGCTCGAGTACTTCAGGGTCCTGTTTATAGGGGCAAGCAGGGTTCGAGTACTTCAGGGTCCTGTTTATAGGGGCAAGCAGGGTTCGAGTACTTCAGGGTCCTGTTTATAGGGGGCAAGCAGGGTTCGAGTACTTCAGGGTCCTGTTTATAGGGGCAAGCAGGGTTCGAGTACTTCTGGGTCCTATTTATCAGGGGAAAGCAGGGCTCGAGTACTTCAGGGTCCTGTTTATCGGGGGCAAGCAGGGCTCGAGTACTTCAGGGTCCTGTTTATCGGGGGTAAGTGGGTTTGAGTACTTCAGGGTCCTGTTTATAGGGGCAAGCAGGGCTCGAGTACTTCAGGGTCCTGTTTATAGGGGGCAAGCAGGGCTCGAGTACTTCAGGGTCCTGTTTATCGGGGGCAAGCAGGGTTCGGGCACTTCCGGTTCCTGTTTATAGGGGGCAGGCAGGGCTAGAGTACTTCAGGGTCCTGTTTATAGGGGCAAGAAGGGCTCGAGTACTTCAGGGTCCTGTTTATAGGGGGCAAGCAGGGCTCGAGTACTTCAGGGTCCTGATTATAGGGGGCAAGCAGGGTTCGAGTACTTCCGGTTCCTGTTTATAAGGGCAAGCAGGGCTCGAGTACTTCAGGGTCCTGTTTATAGGGGGCAAGCAGGGCTCGAGTACTTCAGGGTCCTGTTTATAGGGGCATGCAGGGCTCGAGTACTTTAGGGTCCTGTTTCTAGGGGGCAAGCAGGGTTCGAGTACTTCAGGGTCCTGTTTATAGGGGGCAAGCAGGGCTCGAGTACTTCAGGGTCCTGTTTTTGGGGCAAGCAGGGCTCGAGTACTTCAGGGTCCTGTTTATCGGGGGCAAGCAGGGTTTGAGTATTTCCGGGTCCTGTTTATAGGGGCAAGCAGGGTTCGAGTACTTCAGGGTCCTGTTTATAGGGGGCAAGCAGGGCTCGAGTATTTCCGGGTCCTGTTTATAGGGGCAAGCAGGGTTCGAGTACTTCAGGGTCCTGTTTATAGGGGCAAGCAGGGATCGAGTACTTCAGGGTCCTGTTCATCGGTGGCAAGCAGGGTTCGAGTACTTCAGGGTCCTGTTTATAGGGGCAAGCAGGGCTCGAGTACTTCAGGGTCCTGTTTATAGGGGGCAAGCAGGGCTCGAGTACTTCACGGTCCTGTTTTGGGGGGCAAGCAGGGTTTGAGTACTTCAGGGTCCTGTTTATAGGGGCAAGCAGGGCTCGAGTACTTCAGGGTCCTGTTTATCGGGGGTAAGTGGGTTTGAGTACTTCAGGTCCTGTTTATAGGGGGCAAGCAGGGTTCGAGTACTTCAGGGTCCTGTTTATAGGGGGCAAGCAGGGTTTGAGTACTTCAGGGTCCTGTTTATCGGGGGCAAGCAGGGTTCGAGTACTTCAGGGTCCTGTTTATAGGGGGCAAACAGAGCTCGAGTACTTCAGGGTCCTGTTTATCGGGGGCAAGCAGGGCTCGAGTACTTCAGGGTCCTGTTTATCGGGGGTAAGTGGGTTTGAGTACTTCAGGGTCCTGTTTATAGGGGCAAGCAGGGCTCGAGTACTTCAGGGTCCTGTTTTGGGGGGCAAGCAGGGTTCGAGTACTTCAGGGTCCTGTTTATAGTGGGCACGCAGGGCTCGAGTAATTCAGGGTCCTGTTTATAGGGGCAAGCAGGGCTCGAGTACTTCAGGGTCCTGTTTTGGGGGGCAAGCAGGGTTCGAGTACTTCAGGGTCCTGTTTATAGGGGGCACGCAGGGCTCGAGTACTTCAGGGTCCTGTTTATAGGGGCAAGCAGGGCTCGAGTACGTCAGGGTCCTATTTTGGGGGGCAAGCAGGGTTCGAGTACTTCAGGGTCCTGTTTATAGGGGCCAAGCAGGGTTTGAGTACTTCAGGGTCCTGTTTATCGGGGGCACGCAGGGATCGAGTACTTCAGGGTCCTGTTTATAGGGCCAAGCAGGGCTCGAGTACTTCAGGGTCCTGTTTATAGGGGGCACGCAGGGCTCGAGTACTTCAGGGTCCTGTTTATAGGGGCAAGCAGGGCTCGAGTACTTCAGGGTCCTGTTTATAGGGGGCACGCAGGGCTGGAGTACTTCAGGGTCCTGTTTATAGGGGCAAGCAGGGCTCGAGTACTTCAGGGTCCTGTTTTGGGGGGCAAGCAGGGTTCGAGTACTTCAGGGTCCTGTTTATAGTGGGCACGCAGGGCTCGAGTAATTCACGGTCCTGTTTATAGGGGCAAGCAGGGCTCGAGTACTTCAGGGTCCTGTTTTGGGGGGCAAGCAGGGTTCGAGTACTTCAGGGTCCTGTTTATAGGGGGCATGCAGGGCTCGAGTACTTCAGGGTCCTGTTTATAGGGGCAAGCAGGGCTCGAGTACGTCAGGGTCCTATTTTGGGGGGCAAGCAGGGTTCGAGTACTTCAGGGTCCTGTTCATAGGGGCAAGCAGGGATCGAGTACTTCAGGGTCCTGTTTATAGGGGGCAAGCAGGGATCGAGTACTTCACGGTCCTGTTTTGGGGGGCAAGCAGGGTTCGAGTACTTCAGGGTCCTGTTTATAGGGGGCAAGCAGGGTTTGAGTACTTCAGGGTCCTGTTTATCGGGGGCAAGCAGGGTTCGAGTACTTCAGCGTCCTGTTTATAGGGGGCAAACAGATCTCGAATACTTCAGGGTCCTGTTTATCGGGGGCAAGCAGGGTTTGAGTATTTCCGGGTCCTGTTTATAGGGGCAAGCAGGGCTAGAGTACTTCGGGGTCCTGTTTATTGGGGGTAAGTGGGTTTGAGTACTTCAGGGTCCTGTTTATAGGGGGCAAGCAGGGTTCGAGTACTTTCGGTTCCTGTTTATAGGGGGCAAGCAGGGTTCGAGTACTTCAGGGTCCTGTTTATAGGGGGCAAGCAGGGTTCGAGTACTTCAGGGTCCTGTTTATAGGGGCAAGCAGTGGTCGAGTACTTCAGGGTCCTGTTTATAGGGGGCAAGCAGGGTTCGAGTACTTCAGGGTCCTGTTTATAGGGGCAAGCAGGGATCGAGTACTTCAGGGTCCTGTTTATAGGGGGCAAGCAGGGTTCGAGTACTTCAGGGTCCTGTTTATAGTGGGCAAGCAGGGCTCGAGTATTTCCGGGTCCTGTTTATAGGGGCAAGCAGGGTTCGAGTACTTCAGGGTCCTGTTTATAGGGGCAAGCAGGGATCGAGTACTTCAGGGTCCTGTTTATAGGGGCAAGCAGGGATCGAGTACTTCAGGGTCCTGTTTATAGGGGGCAAGCAGGGCTCGAGTACTTCACGGTCCTGTTTAGGGGGGCAAGCAGGGTTTGAGTACTTCAGGGTCCTGTTTATAGGGGCAAGCAGGGCTCGAGTACTTCAGGGTCCTGTTTATCGGGGGTAAGTGGGTTTGAGTACTTCAGGGTCCTGTTTATAGGGGGCAAGCAGGGTTCGAGTACCTCAGGGTCCTGTTTATCGGGGGCAAGCAGGGTTCGAGTACTTCAGGGTCCTGTTTATAGGGGGCAAACAGAGCTCGAGTACTTCAGGGTCCTGTTTATCGGGGGCAAGCAGGGGACGAGTACTTCAGGGTCCTGTTTATCGGGGGTAAGTGGGTTTGAGTACTTCAGGGTCCTGTTTATAGGGGCAAGCAGGGCTCGAGTACTTCAGGGTCCTGTTTATAGGGGGCAAGCAGGGCTCGAGTACTTCAGGGTCCTGATTATCGGGGGCAAGCAGGGTTCGGACACTTCCGGTTCCTGTTTATAGAGGGGCAAGCAGGGCTAGAGTACTTCAGGGTCCTGTTTATAGGGGCAAGAAGGGCTCGAGTACTTCAGGGTCCTGTTTATAGGGGGCAAGCAGGGCTCGAGTACTTCAGGGTCCTGATTATAGGGTGCAAGCAGGGTTCGAGTACTTCCGGTTCCTGTTTATAAGGGCAAGCAGGGCTCGAGTACTTCAGGGTCCTGTTTATAGGGGGCAAGCAGGGCTCGAGTACTTCAGGGTCCTGTTTATAGGGGCATGCAGGGCTCGAGTACTTCAGGGTCCTGTTTCTAGGGGGCAAGCAGGGTTCGAGTACTTCAGGGTCCTGTTTATAGGGGGCAAGCAGGGCTCGAGTACTTCAGGGTCCTGTTTTTGGGGCAAGCAGGGCTCGAGTACTTCAGGGTCCTGTTTATAGGGGCAAGCAGGTTACGAGTACTTCAGGGTCCTGTTTATACGGGCAAGCAGGGTTCGAGTACTTCAGGGTCCTGTTTATAGGGGGCAAGCAGGGCTCGAGTACTTCAGGTTCCAGTTTATAGGGGGCACGCAGGGATCGAGTACTTCAGGGTCCTGTTTATAGGGGCAAGCAGGGCTCGAGTACTTCAGGGTCCTGTTTTGGGGGGCAAGCAGGGCTCGAGTACTTCAGGGTCCTGTTTATAGGGGCAAGCAGGGATCGAGTACTTCAGGGTCCTGTTTATAGGGGGCAAGCAGGGATCGAGTACTTCACGGTCCTGTTTTGGGGGGCAAGCAGGGTTCGAGTACTTCAGGGTCCTGTTTATAGGGGGCAAGCAGGGTTTGAGTACTTCAGGGTCCTGTTTATCGGGGCAAGCAGGGTTCGAGTACTTCAGCGTCCTGTTTATAGGGGGCAAACAGATCTCGAGTACTTCAGGGTCCTGTTTATCGGGGGCAAGCAGGGTTTGAGTATTTCCGGGTCCTGTTTCTAGGGGCAAGCAGGGCTAGAGTACTTTGGGGTCCTGTTTATCGGGGGTAAGTGGGTTTGAGTACTTCAGGGTCCTGTTTATAGGGGGCAAGCAGGGTTCGAGTACTTTCGGTTCCTGTTTATAGGGGGCAAGCAGGGTTTGAGTACTTCAGGGTCCTGTTTATAGGGGGCAAGCAGGGTTCGAGTACTTCAGGGTCCTGTTTATAGGGGCAAGCAGGGATCGAGTACTTCAGCGTCCTGTTTATAGGGGGCAAACAGATCTCGAATACTTCAGGGTCCTGTTTATCGGGGGCAAGCAGGGTTTGAGTATTTCCGGGTCCTGTTTATAGGGGCAAGCAGGGCTAGAGTACTTCGGGGTCCTGTTTATTGGGGGTAAGTGGGTTTGAGTACTTCAGGGTCCTGTTTATAGGGGGCAAGCAGGGTTCGAGTACTTTCGGTTCCTGTTTATAGGGGGCAAGCAGGGTTCGAGTACTTCAGGGTCCTGTTTATAGGGGGCAAGCAGGGTTCGAGTACTTCAGGGTCCTGTTTATAGGGGCAAGCAGTGATCGAGTACTTCAGGGTCCTGTTTATAGGGGGCAAGCAGGGTTCGAGTACTTCAGGGTCCTGTTTATAGGGGCAAGCAGGGATCGAGTACTTCAGGGTCCTGTTTATAGGGGGCAAGCAGGGTTCGAGTACTTCAGGGTCCTGTTTATAGTGGGCAAGCAGGGCTCGAGTATTTCCGGGTCCTGTTTATAGGGGCAAGCAGGGTTCGAGTACTTCAGGGTCCTGTTTATAGGGGCAAGCAGGGATCGAGTACTTCAGGGTCCTGTTTATAGGGGCAAGCAGGGATCGAGTACTTCAGGGTCCTGTTTATAGGGGGCAAGCAGGGCTCGAGTACTTCACGGTCCTGTTTAGGGGGGCAAGCAGGGTTTGAGTACTTCAGGGTCCTGTTTATAGGGGCAAGCAGGGCTCGAGTACTTCAGGGTCCTGTTTATCGGGGGTAAGTGGGTTTGAGTACTTCAGGGTCCTGTTTATAGGGGGCAAGCAGGGTTCGAGTACCTCAGGGTCCTGTTTATCGGGGGCAAGCAGGGTTCGAGTACTTCAGGGTCCTGTTTATAGGGGGCAAACAGAGCTCGAGTACTTCAGGGTCCTGTTTATCGGGGGCAAGCAGGGGACGAGTACTTCAGGGTCCTGTTTATCGGGGGTAAGTGGGTTTGAGTACTTCAGGGTCCTGTTTATAGGGGCAAGCAGGGCTCGAGTACTTCAGGGTCCTGTTTATAGGGGGCAAGCAGGGCTCGAGTACTTCAGGGTCCTGATTATCGGGGGCAAGCAGGGTTCGGGCACTTCCGGTTCCTGTTTATAGGGGGCAAGCAGGGCTAGAGTACTTCAGGGTCCTGTTTATAGGGGCAAGAAGGGCTCGAGTACTTCAGGGTCCTGTTTATAGGGGGCAAGCAGGGCTCGAGTACTTCAGGGTCCTGATTATAGGGTGCAAGCAGGGTTCGAGTACTTCCGGTTCCTGTTTATAAGGGCAAGCAGGGCTCGAGTACTTCAGGGTCCTGTTTATAGGGGGCAAGCAGGGCTCGAGTACTTCAGGGTCCTGTTTATAGGGGCATGCAGGGCTCGAGTACTTCAGGGTCCTGTTTCTAGGGGGCAAGCAGGGTTCGAGTACTTCAGGGTCCTGTTTATAGGGGGCAAGCAGGGCTCGAGTACTTCAGGGTCCTGTTTTTGGGGCAAGCAGGGCTCGAGTACTTCAGGGTCCTGTTTATAGGGGCAAGCAGGTTACGAGTACTTCAGGGTCCTGTTTATACGGGCAAGCAGGGTTCGAGTACTTCAGGGTCCTGTTTATAGGGGGCAAGCAGGGCTCGAGTACTTCAGGTTCCTGTTTATAGGGGGCACGCAGGGATCGAGTACTTCAGGGTCCTGTTTATAGGGGCAAGCAGGGCTCGAGTACTTCAGGGTCCTGTTTTGGGGGGCAAGCAGGGCTCGAGTACTTCAGGGTCCTGTTTATAGGGGCAAGCAGGGATCGAGTACTTCAGGGTCCTGTTTATAGGGGGCAAGCAGGGATCGAGTACTTCACGGTCCTGTTTTGGGGGGCAAGCAGGGTTCGAGTACTTCAGGGTCCTGTTTATAGGGGGCAAGCAGGGTTTGAGTACTTCAGGGTCCTGTTTATCGGGGCAAGCAGGGTTCGAGTACTTCAGCGTCCTGTTTATAGGGGGCAAACAGATCTCGAGTACTTCAGGGTCCTGTTTATCGGGGGCAAGCAGGGTTTGAGTATTTCCGGGTCCTGTTTCTAGGGGCAAGCAGGGCTAGAGTACTTTGGGGTCCTGTTTATCGGGGGTAAGTGGGTTTGAGTACTTCAGGGTCCTGTTTATAGGGGGCAAGCAGGGTTCGAGTACTTTCGGTTCCTGTTTATAGGGGGCAAGCAGGGTTTGAGTACTTCAGGGTCCTGTTTATAGGGGGCAAGCAGGGTTCGAGTACTTCAGGGTCCTGTTTATAGGGGCAAGCAGGGATCGAGTACTTCAGGGTCCTGTTTATAGGGGGCAAGCAGGGTTCGAGTACTTCAGGGTCCTGTTTATAGGGGCAAGCAGGGATCGAGTACTTCAGGGTCCTGTTTATAGGGGGCAAGCAGGGTTCGAGTACTTCAGGGTCCTGTTTATAGGGGGCAAGCAGGGCTCGAGTATTTCCGGGTCCTGTTTATAGGGGCAAGCAGGGTTCGAGTACTTCAGGGTCCTGTTTATAGGAGCAAGCAGGGATCGAGTACTTCAGGGTCCTGTTTATAGGGGGCAAGCAGGGCTCGAGTACTTCACGGTCCTGTTTTGGGGGGCAAGCAGGGTTTGAGTACTTCAGGGTCCTGTTTATAGGGGCAAGCAGGGCTCGAGTACTTCAGGGTCCTGTTTATCGGGGGTAAGTGGGTTTGAGTACTTCAGGGTCCTGTTTATAGGGGGCAAGCAGGGTTCGAGTACTTCAGGGTCCTGTTTATAGGGGGCAAGCAGGGTTTGAGTACTTCAGGGTCCTGTTTATCGGGGGCAAGCAGGGCTCGAGTACTTCAGGGTCCTGTTTATCGGGGGTAAGTGGGTTTGAGTACTTCAGGGTCCTGTTTATAGGGGCAAGCAGGGCTCGAGTACTTCAGGGTCCTGTTTATAGGGGGCAAGCAGGGCTCGAGTACTTCAGGGTCCTGTTTATCGGGGGCAAGCAGGGTTCGGGCACTTCCGGTTCCTGTTTATAGGGGGCAAGCAGGGCTAGAGTACTTCAGGGTCCTGTTTATAGGGGCAAGAGGGGCTCGAGTACTTCAGGGTCCTGTTTATAGGGGGCAAGCAGGGCTCGAGTACTTCAGGGTCCTGATTATAGGGGGCAAGCAGGGTTCGAGTACTTCCGGTTCCTGTTTATAAGGGCAAGCAGGGCTCGAGTACTTCAGGGTCCTGTTTATAGGGGCATGCAGGGCTCGAGTACTTCAGGGTCCTGTTTCTAGGGGGCAAGCAGGGTTCGAGTACTTCAGGGTCCTGTTTATAGGGGGCAAGCAGGGCTCGAGTACTTCAGGGTCCTGTTTTTGGGGCAAGCAGGGCTCGAGTACTTCAGGGTCCTGTTTATAGGGGGCAAGCAGGGCTCGAGTACTTCACGGTCCTGTTTTGGGTGGCAAGCAGGGTTTGAGTACTTCAGGGTCCTGTTTATAGGGGCAAGCAGGGCTCGAGTACTTCAGGGTCCTGTTTATCGGGGGTAAGTGGGTTTGAGTACTTCAGGTCCTGTTTATAGGGGGCAAGCAGGGTTCGAGTACTTCAGGGTCCTGTTTATAGGGGGCAAGCAGGGTTTGAGTACTTCAGGGTCCTGTTTATCGGGGGCAAGCAGGGTTCGAGTACTTCAGGGTCCTGTTTATAGGGGGCAAACAGAGCTCGAGTACTTCAGGGTCCTGTTTATCGGGGGCAAGCAGGGCTCGAGTACTTCAGGGTCCTGTTTATCGGGGGTAAGTGGGTTTGAGTACTTCAGGGTCCTGTTTATAGGGGCAAGCAGGGCTCGAGTACTTCAGGGTCCTGTTTTGGGGGGCAAGCAGGGTTCGAGTACTTCAGGGTCCTGTTTATAGTGGGCACGCAGGGCTCGAGTAATTCAGGGTCCTGTTTATAGGGGCAAGCAGGGCTCGAGTACTTCAGGGTCCTGTTTTGGGGGGCAAGCAGGGTTCGAGTACTTCAGGGTCCTGTTTATAGGGGGCACGCAGGGCTCGAGTACTTCAGGGTCCTGTTTATAGGGGCAAGCAGGGCTCGAGTACGTCAGGGTCCTATTTTGGGGGGCAAGCAGGGTTCGAGTACTTCAGGGTCCTGTTTATAGGGGCCAAGCAGGGTTTGAGTACTTCAGGGTCCTGTTTATCGGGGGCACGCAGGGATCGAGTACTTCAGGGTCCTGTTTATAGGGCCAAGCAGGGCTCGAGTACTTCAGGGTCCTGTTTATAGGGGGCACGCAGGGCTCGAGTACTTCAGGGTCCTGTTTATAGGGGCAAGCAGGGCTCGAGTACTTCAGGGTCCTGTTTATAGGGGGCACGCAGGGCTGGAGTACTTCAGGGTCCTGTTTATAGGGGCAAGCAGGGCTCGAGTACTTCAGGGTCCTGTTTTGGGGGGCAAGCAGGGTTCGAGTACTTCAGGGTCCTGTTTATAGTGGGCACGCAGGGCTCGAGTAATTCACGGTCCTGTTTATAGGGGCAAGCAGGGCTCGAGTACTTCAGGGTCCTGTTTTGGGGGGCAAGCAGGGTTCGAGTACTTCAGGGTCCTGTTTATAGGGGGCATGCAGGGCTCGAGTACTTCAGGGTCCTGTTTATAGGGGCAAGCAGGGCTCGAGTACGTCAGGGTCCTATTTTGGGGGGCAAGCAGGGTTCGAGTACTTCAGGGTCCTGTTTATAGGGGGCAAGCAGGGCTCGAGTACTTCAGGGTCCTGATTATCGGGGGCAAGCAGGGTTCGGGCACTTCCGGTTCCTGTTTATAGGGGGCAAGCAGGGCTAGAGTACTTCAGGGTCCTGTTTATAGGGGCAAGAAGGGCTCGAGTACTTCAGGGTCCTGTTTATAGGGGGCAAGCAGGGCTCGAGTACTTCAGGGTCCTGATTATAGGGTGCAAGCAGGGTTCGAGTACTTCCGGTTCCTGTTTATAAGGGCAAGCAGGGCTCGAGTACTTCAGGGTCCTGTTTATAGGGGGCAAGCAGGGCTCGAGTACTTCAGGGTCCTGTTTATAGGGGCATGCAGGGCTCGAGTACTTCAGGGTCCTGTTTCTAGGGGGCAAGCAGGGTTCGAGTACTTCAGGGTCCTGTTTATAGGGGGTAAGCAGGGCTCGAGTACTTCAGGGTCCTGTTTTTGGGGCAAGCAGGGCTCGAGTACTTCAGGATCCTGTTTATAGGGGCAAGCAGGTTACGAGTACTTCAGGGTCCTGTTTATACGGGCAAGCAGGGTTCGAGTACTTCAGGGTCCTGTTTATAGGGGGCAAGCAGGGCTCGAGTACTTCAGGTTCCTGTTTATAGGGGGCACGCAGGGATCGAGTACTTCAGGGTCCTGTTTATAGGGGCAAGCAGGGCTCGAGTACTTCAGGGTCCTGTTTTGGGGGGCAAGCAGGGCTCGAGTACTTCAGGGTCCTGTTTATAGGGGCAAGCAGGGATCGAGTACTTCAGGGTCCTGTTTATAGGGGGCAAGCAGGGATCGAGTACTTCACGGTCCTGTTTTGGGGGGCAAGCAGGGTTCGAGTACTTCAGGGTCCTGTTTATAGGGGGCAAGCAGGGTTTGAGTACTTCAGGGTCCTGTTTATCGGGGCAAGCAGGGTTCGAGTACTTCAGCGTCCTGTTTATAGGGGGCAAACAGATCTCGAGTACTTCAGGGTCCTGTTTATCGGGGGCAAGCAGGGTTTGAGTATTTCCGGGTCCTGTTTCTAGGGGCAAGCAGGGCTAGAGTACTTTGGGGTCCTGTTTATCGGGGGTAAGTGGGTTTGAGTACTTCAGGGTCCTGTTTATAGGGGGCAAGCAGGGTTCGAGTACTTTCGGTTCCTGTTTATAGGGGGCAAGCAGGGTTTGAGTACTTCAGGGTCCTGTTTATAGGGGGCAAGCAGGGTTCGAGTACTTCAGGGTCCTGTTTATAGGGGCAAGCAGGGATCGAGTACTTCAGGGTCCTGTTTATAGGGGGCAAGCAGGGTTCGAGTACTTCAGGGTCCTGTTTATAGGGGCAAGCAGGGATCGAGTACTTCAGGGTCCTGTTTATAGGGGGCAAGCAGGGTTCGAGTACTTCAGGGTCCTGTTTATAGGGGGCAAGCAGGGCTCGAGTATTTCCGGGTCCTGTTTATAGGGGCAAGCAGGGTTCGAGTACTTCAGGGTCCTGTTTATAGGAGCAAGCAGGGATCGAGTACTTCAGGGTCCTGTTTATAGGGGGCAAGCAGGGCTCGAGTACTTCACGGTCCTGTTTTGGGGGGCAAGCAGGGTTTGAGTACTTCAGGGTCCTGTTTATAGGGGCAAGCAGGGCTCGAGTACTTCAGGGTCCTGTTTATCGGGGGTAAGTGGGTTTGAGTACTTCAGGGTCCTGTTTATAGGGGGCAAGCAGGGTTCGAGTACTTCAGGGTCCTGTTTATAGGGGGCAAGCAGGGTTTGAGTACTTCAGGGTCCTGTTTATCGGGGGCAAGCAGGGCTCGAGTACTTCAGGGTCCTGTTTATCGGGGGTAAGTGGGTTTGAGTACTTCAGGGTCCTGTTTATAGGGGCAAGCAGGGCTCGAGTACTTCAGGGTCCTGTTTATAGGGGGCAAGCAGGGCTCGAGTACTTCAGGGTCCTGTTTATCGGGGGCAAGCAGGGTTCGGGCACTTCCGGTTCCTGTTTATAGGGGGCAAGCAGGGCTAGAGTACTTCAGGGTCCTGTTTATAGGGGCAAGAGGGGCTCGAGTACTTCAGGGTCCTGTTTATAGGGGGCAAGCAGGGCTCGAGTACTTCAGGGTCCTGATTATAGGGGGCAAGCAGGGTTCGAGTACTTCCGGTTCCTGTTTATAAGGGCAAGCAGGGCTCGAGTACTTCAGGGTCCTGTTTATAGGGGCATGCAGGGCTCGAGTACTTCAGGGTCCTGTTTCTAGGGGGCAAGCAGGGTTCGAGTACTTCAGGGTCCTGTTTATAGGGGGCAAGCAGGGCTCGAGTACTTCAGGGTCCTGTTTTTGGGGCAAGCAGGGCTCGAGTACTTCAGGGTCCTGTTTATAGGGGCAAGCAGGGTACGAGTACTTCAGGGTCCTGTTTATACGGGCAAGCAGGGTTCGAGTACTTCAGGGTCCTGTTTATAGGGGGCAAGCAGGGCTCGAGTACTTCAGGTTCCTGTTTATAGGGGGCAAGCAGGGCTCGAGTACTTCAGGTTCCTGTTTATACGGGCAAGCAGGGCTCGAGTACTTCAGGGTCCTGTTTATAGGGGCAAGCAGGGCTCGAGTACTTCAGGGTCCTGTTTATAGGGGGCAAGCAGGGCTCGAGTACTTCAGGGTCCTGTTTATAGGGGGCAAGCAGGGCTTGGGTACTTCAGGGTCCTGTTTTTGGGGCAAGCAGGGCTCAAGTACTTCAGGGTCCTGTTTATAGGGGGCAAGCAGGGCTCGAGTACTTCAGGGTCCTGATTATAGGGGGCAAGCAGGGTTCGAGTACTTCCGGTTCCTGTTTATAAGGGCAAGCAGGGCTCGAGTACTTCAGGGTCCTGTTTCTAGGGGGCAAGCAGGGTTCGAGTACTTCAGGGTCCTGTTTATAGGGGGCAAGCAGGGCTCGAGTACTTCAGGGTCCTGTTTTTGGGGCAAGCAGGGCTCGAGTACTTCAGGGTCCTGTTTATAGGGGCAAGCAGGGTACGAGTACTTCAGGGTCCTGTTTATACGGGCAAGCAGGGTTCGAGTACTTCAGGGTCCTGTTTATAGGGGGCAAGCAGGGCTCGAGTACTTCAGGTTCCTGTTTATAGGGGGCAAGCAGGGCTCGAGTACTTCAGGTTCCTGTTTATACGGGCAAGCAGGGCTCGAGTACTTCAGGGTCCTGTTTATAGGGGCAAGCAGGGCTCGAGTACTTCAGGGTCCTGTTTATAGGGGGCAAGCAGGGCTCGAGTACTTCAGGGTCCTGTTTCTAGGGGGCAAGCAGGGTTCGAGTACTTCAGGGTCCTGTTTTTAGGGGGCAAGCAGGGCTCGAGTACTTCAGGGTCCTGTTTTTGGGGCAAGCAGGGCTCGAGTACTTCAGGGTCCTGTTTATAGGGGCAAGCAGGGTACGAGTACTTCAGGGTCCTGTTTATAGGGGTAAGCAGGGTTTGAGTACTTCAGGGTCCTGTTTATTGAGGCAAGCAGCGCTCGAGTACTTCAGGGTCCTGTTTATAGAGGGCAAGCAGGGTTTGAGTACTTCAGGGTCCTGTTTATAGGGGCAAGCAGGGTTCGAGTACTTCAGGGTCATGTTTATTGGGGTAAGCAGGGTTTGTGTACTTCAGGGTCCTGTGTATAGGGCAAGCAGGGCTAGAGTACTTCAGGGTCCTGTTTATAGGGGCAAGAGGGGCTCGAGTACTTCAGGGTCCTGTTTATAGGGGGCAAGCAGGGCTCGAGTACTTCAGGGTCCTGATTATAGGGGGCAAGCAGGGTTCGAGTACTTCCGGTTCCTGTTTATAAGGGCAAGCAGGGCTCGAGTACTTCAGGGTCCTGTTTATAGGGGCATGCAGGGCTCGAGTACTTCAGGGTCCTGTTTCTAGGGGGCAAGCAGGGTTCGAGTACTTCAGGGTCCTGTTTATAGGGGGCAAGCAGGGCTCGAGTACTTCAGGGTCCTGTTTTTGGGGCAAGCAGGGCTCGAGTACTTCAGGGTCCTGTTTATAGGGGCAAGCAGGGTACGAGTACTTCAGGGTCCTGTTTATACGGGCAAGCAGGGTTCGAGTACTTCAGGGTCCTGTTTATAGGGGGCAAGCAGGGCTCGAGTACTTCAGGTTCCTGTTTATAGGGGGCAAGCAGGGCTCGAGTACTTCAGGTTCCTGTTTATACGGGCAAGCAGGGCTCGAGTACTTCAGGGTCCTGTTTATAGGGGCAAGCAGGGCTCGAGTACTTCAGGGTCCTGTTTATAGGGGGCAAGCAGGGCTCGAGTACTTCAGGGTCCTGTTTATAGGGGGCAAGCAGGGCTTGAGTACTTCAGGGTCCTGTTTTTGGGGCAAGCAGGGCTCGAGTACTTCAGGGTCCTGTTTATAGGGGGCAAGCAGGGCTCGAGTACTTCAGGGTCCTGATTATAGGGGGCAAGCAGGGTTCGAGTACTTCCGGTTCCTGTTTATAAGGGCAAGCAGGGCTCGAGTACTTCAGGGTCCTGTTTCTAGGGGGCAAGCAGGGTTCGAGTACTTCAGGGTCCTGTTTATAGGGGGCAAGCAGGGCTCGAGTACTTCAGGGTCCTGTTTTTGGGGCAAGCAGGGCTCGAGTACTTCAGGGTCCTGTTTATAGGGGCAAGCAGGGTACGAGTACTTCAGGGTCCTGTTTATACGGGCAAGCAGGGTTCGAGTACTTCAGGGTCCTGTTTATAGGGGGCAAGCAGGGCTCGAGTACTTCAGGTTCCTGTTTATAGGGGGCAAGCAGGGCTCGAGTACTTCAGGTTCCTGTTTATACGGGCAAGCAGGGCTCGAGTACTTCAGGGTCCTGTTTATAGGGGCAAGCAGGGCTCGAGTACTTCAGGGTCCTGTTTATAGGGGGCAAGCAGGGCTCGAGTACTTCAGGGTCCTGTTTCTAGGGGGCAAGCAGGGTTCGAGTACTTCAGGGTCCTGTTTTTAGGGGGCAAGCAGGGCTCGAGTACTTCAGGGTCCTGTTTTTGGGGCAAGCAGGGCTCGAGTACTTCAGGGTCCTGTTTATAGGGGCAAGCAGGGTTCGAGTACTTCAGGGTCCTGTTTATAGGGGCAAGCAGGGTTTGAGTACTTCAGGGTCCTGTTTATAGGGGGCAAGCATGGTTCGAGTACTTCAGGGTCCTGTTTATAGGGGGCAAGCAGGGTTTGAGTACTTCAGGGTGCTGTTTATAGGGGCAAGCAGGGCTCGAGTACTTCAGGGTCCTGTTTCTAGGGGGCAAGCAGGGTTCGAGTACTTCAGGGTCCTGTTTTTAGGGGGCAAGCAGGGCTCGAGTACTTCAGGGTCCTGTTTTTGGGGCAAGCAGGGCTCGAGTACTTCAGGGTCCTGTTTATAGGGGCAAGCAGGGTTCGAGTACTTCAGGGTCCTGTTTATAGGGGCAAGCAGGGTTTGAGTACTTCAGGGTCCTGTTTATAGGGGGCAAGCATGGTTCGAGTACTTCAGGGTCCTGTTTATAGGGGCAAGCAGGGTTCGAGTACTTCAGGGTCCTGTTTATAGGGGCAAGCAGGGTTCGAGTACTTCAGGGTCCTGTTTATCGGGGCAAGCAGGGTTCAAGTACTTCAGGGTCCTGTTTATAGGGGGCAAGCAGGGCTCGAGTACTTCAGGGTCCTGTTTATAGGAGGCAAGCAGGGTTCGAGTACTTCAGGGTCCTGCTTATAGGGGCAAGCAGGGTTCGAGTACTTCAGGGTCCTGTTTATAGGGGGCAAGCAGGGTTTGAGTATTTCCGGGTCCTGTTTATAGGGGCAAGCAGGGCTCGAGTACTTCAGGGTCCTGTTTATAGGGGCAAGCAGGGTTCGAGTACTTCAGGGTCCTGTTTATCGGGGGCAAGCAGGGCTCGAGTTCTTCAGGGTCCTGTTCATAGGGGCAAGCAGGGTTTGAGTACTTCAGGGTCCTGTTTATCGGGGGCAAGCAGGGCTCGAGTACTTCAGGGTCCTGTTTATAGGGGCAAGCAGGGTTCGAGTACTTCAGGGTCCTGTTTATAGGGGCAAGCAGGGTTCGAGTACTTCAGGGTCCTGTTTATAGGGGCAAGCAGGGTTCGAGTACTTCAGGGTCCTGTTTATCGGGGGCAAGCAGGGCTCGAGTACTTCAGGGTCCTGTTTATAGAGGCAAGCAGGGTTCGAGTAGTTCAGGGTCCTGTTTATAGGGGCAAGCAGGGTTCGAGTACCTCAGCGTCCTGTTTATAGGGGCAAGCAGGGTTTAACTATTTCCGGGTCCGGTTTATAGGGGCAAGCAGGGCTCGAGTACTTCAGGGTCCTCTTTATAGGGGCAAGCAGGGTTTGAGTACTTCAGGGTCCTGTTTATCGGGGGCAAGCAGGGCTCGAGTACTTCAGGGTCCTGTTTATAGGGGCAAGCAGGGCTCGAGTACTTCAGGGTCCTGTTTATAGGGGCAAGCAGGGTTCGAGTACTTCAGGGTCCTGTTTATATCGGGGGCAAGCAGGGCTCGAGTACTTCAGGGTCCTGTTTATAGGGGCAAGCAGGGTTTGAGTACTTCAGGGTCCTGTTTATCGGGGGCAAGCAGGGCTCGAGTACTTCAGGGTCCTGTTTATAGGGGCAAGCAGGGTTCGAGTACTTCAGGGTCCTGTTTATAGGGGCAAGCAGGGTTCGAGTACTTCAGGGTCCTGTTTATAGAGGGTAAGCCGGGTTCGAGTACTTCAGGGTCCTGTTTATAGGGGGCAAGCAGGGCTCGAGTACTTCAGGGTCCTGTTTATAGGGGGTAAGTGGGTTCGAGTACTTCAGGGTCCTGTTTATAGGGGCAAGCAGGGTTCGAGTACTTCAGGGTCCTGTTTATAGGGGCAAGCAGGGTTTGAGTATTTCCGGGTCCTGTTTATAGGGGCAAGCAGGGCTCGAGTACTTCAGGGTCCTGTTTATAGGGGGCAAGCAGGGTTCGAGTACTTCAGGGTCCTGTTTATAGGGGGTAAGCAGGGCTCGAGTACTTCACGGTCCTTTTTATAGGGGGCAAGCAGGGTTCGAGTACTTCAGGGTCCTGTTTATAGGGGGCAAGCAGGGTTTGAGTACTTCAGAGTACTGTTTATAGCGGCAAGCAGGGCTCGAGTACTTCAGTGTCCTGTTTATAGGGGGTAAGCAGGGATTGAGTACTTCAGGGTCCTGTTTATAGGGGGCAAGCAGGGATCGAGTACTTCAGGGTCCTGTTTATAGGGGCAAGCAGGGCTCGAGTACTTCAGGGTCCTGTTTATAGGGGTAAGCAGGGTTCGAGTACTTCAGGGTCCTGTTTTAGGGGCAAGCAGGGTTCGAGTACTTCAGGGTCCTGTTTATAGGGGCAAGCAGGGTTCGAGTACTTCCAGTTCCCATTTATAGGGGCAAGCAGGGTTCGAGTACTTCAGGGTCCTGTTTTTAGGGGGCAAGCAGGGTTAGAGTACTTCAGGGTCCTGTTTATAGGGGACAAGCAGGCTTCGGGTACTTCAGGGTCCTGTTTATAGGGGCAAGCAGGGCTCGAGTACTTCAGGGTCCTGTTTATAGGGGCAAGCAGGGTTCGAGTACTTCAGGGTCCTGTTTATAGGGGCAAGCAGGGTTCGAGTACTTCAGGGTCCTGTTTATAGGGGCAAACAGGGTTTGAGTACTTCAGGGTCCTGTTTATAGGGGCAAGCAGGGTTCGAGTACTTCAGGGTCCTGTTTATAGGGGCAAGCAGGGCTCGAGTACTTCAGGGTCCTGTTTATAGGGGGCAAGCAGGGTTCGAGTACTTCAGGGTCCTGTTTATAGGGGGTAAGCAGGGCTCGAGTACTTCAGGGTCCTGTTTATAGGGGGCAAGCAGGGTTCGAGTACTTCAGGGTCCTGTTTTAGGGGCAAGCAGGGTTCGAGTACTTCAGGGTCCTGTTTATAGGGGCAAGCAGGGTTCGAGTACTTCCGGTTCCTATTTATAGGGGCAAGCAGGGTTCGAGTACTTCAGGGTCCTGTTTTTAGGGGGCAAGCAGGGTTCGAGTACTTCAGGGTCCTGTTTATAGGGGACAAGCAGGCTTCGGGTACTTCAGGGTCCTGTTTATAGGGGCAAGCAGGGCTCGAGTACTTCAGGGTCCTGTTTATAGGGGCAAGCAAGGTTCGAGTACTTCAGGGTCCTGTTTATAGGGGCAAGCAGGGTTCGAGTACTTCAGGGTCCTGTTTATAGGGGCAAACAGGGTTTGAGTACTTCAGGGTCCTGTTTATAGGGGCAAGCAGGGTTCGAGTACTTCAGGGTCCTGTTTATAGGGGCAAGCAGGGTTCGAGTACTTCAGGGTCCTGTTTATAGGGGCAAGCAGGGCTCGAGTACTTCAGGGTCCTGTTTATAGGGGCAAGCAGGGTTCGAGTAATTCAGGCTCCTGTTTATAGGGGGCAAGCAGGGCTCGAGCACTTCAGGGTCCTGTTTATAGGGGGTAAGTGGGTTTGAGTACTTCAGGGTCCTGTTTATAGGGGCAAGCAGGGCTCGAGTACTTCAGGGTCCTGTTTATCGGGGCAAGCAGGGCTCGAGTACTTCAGGGTCCTGTTTATAGGGCGCAAGCAGGGTTCGAGTACTTCCGGTTCCTGTTTATAGGGGGCAAGCAGGGTTCGAGTACTTCAGAGTCCTGTTTATAGGGGCAAGCAGGTCTCGAGTACTTCAGGGTCCTGTTTATAGGGGGCAAGCAGGGCTCGAGTATTTCCGGGTCCTGTTTATAGGGGCAAGCAGGGTTCGAGTACTTCAGGGTGCTGTTTATAGGGGCAAGAAGGGTTCGAGTACTTCATGGTCCTGTTTATAGGGGGCAAGCAGGGTTCGAGTACTTCAGGGTCCTGTTTATAGGTGCAAGCAGGGCTCGTGTACTTCAGGGTCCTGTTTATAGGGGCAAGCAGGGATCAAGTACTTCAGGGTCCTGTTTATAGGGGCAAGGAGGGTTCGAGTAATTCAGGGTCCTGTTTATAGGGGCAAGCAGGGTTCGAGTACTTCAGGGTCCTGTTTATAGGGGCAAGCAGGGTTCGAGTACTTCAGGGTCCTGTTTATCGGGGGTAAGCAGGGTTCGAGTACTTCAGGGTCCTGTTTATAGGGGCAAGCAGGGTTCGAGTACTTCAGGGTCCTGTTTATCGGGGGTAAGCAGGGTTCGAGTACTTCAGGGTCCTGTTTTAGGGTCAAGCAGGGCTCGAGTACTTCAGGGTCCTGTTTATAGGGGCAAGCAGGGCTCGAGTACTTCAGGGTCCTGTTTATAGGGGCACGCAGGGCTCGAGTACTTCAGGGTCCTGTTTATAGGGGGCAAGCAGGGCTCGAGTACTTCAGGGTCCTGTTTATAGGGGCAAGCAGGGCTCGAGTACTTCAGGGTCCTGTTTATAGGGGCAAGCAGGGTTCGAGTACTTCAGGGTCCTGTTTATAGGGGGCAAGCAGGGTTCGAGTACCTCAGGGTCCTGTTTATAGGGGGCAAGCAGGGCTCGAGTACTTCAGGGTCCTGTTTATAGGGGGCAAGCAGGGTTCGAGTCCCTCAGGGTCCTGTTTATCGGGGGCAAGCAGGGTGTGTGAGTCGTCCACTGGGAATGGTTTGAGGTACCTGCAGGTTTGGGATTTCAGGAGGAGCCGTGGTTCCCGGGACTGCTACCTCACAGGCTGCAGGACAAGCTGTTATTGGAGGATGATATAGGATAGAGGAGGGTGTTGGGATATTGATATGGAATTGATGGAGGAAGGGCAGCCCTGCTGGAGGCTGTTTAGCACAAACCGGACAAGCTGGGACACAGCGGAGGGTGAACCCGTCCTTGTCGTGGGCGAGGTTACGCCCCACCCAGTTTAAAGTGGTACAGGGGCTTGCCTGACAGTGGCGAGGGTGAGCACGTTTTTTGCAGAGGAGGGGCCAACGTAAAGGTGGCGATATTTGGTGTCGGAATACTCAGGAGTCGAGGGGTGGGGGGGGAAATGGCAGGATGTGGAGGGCCGGTCGGAATCAGGGGGTCAGTTGGGTTGTACTTCTCATATTCTGCACATTTGTTAAATGTCTTGAATAAAAGATATTTTTTTCAAAAACTTCGTCACATATAGGCCAGGCCGGGTGAGGACGGCAGATTTCCCCCCTCTCCCCCATCATGGTCTTATGTCCACCTTCACCGAGCATTTTATCCCAGGTTTCAGCGAGGAGCGGAGCAGGCTCGTCAATTTCAGCGGGAGCGGAGCGTTAGCGATTTCTGGGAGACCTTCACAGGAGCAGGCTAGTCAATTTCAGCGGTAAACACTTACCTGGTCCCGTTTTCGGTCCCTCTTTGCTGTTTTTTTTTTAATTTTAGTGTTTAAGGCGGGAACAGGAAGTTCGACCCGCGGACTTCTGGGAAGACCCTCACCAATAAATTCTGGTGGAGAGGAAACCCGAGACACTACACGTGTAGTGTCTCCCACCCGCCCTCCTCCTCTAACCTAATAATAAAACCCATTGGTCTGAGGTAAGTACCATATTTTATTATTATTTTTTAAAAAATTTAATTTAGTTGCTAGCCAGATCTTGGTAGGAAGTTAGAGGGATGGCAGGGAAGGGAGTGCAATGTTCCTCCTGCAGGATGTTTGAGGTGAGGGATGCAGTTCGTCTCCCTGCTGATTTTACCTGCAGGAAGTGCTGCCATCTCCAGCTCCTCCAAGACCGAGTTAGGGAGCTGGAGTTGGAAGAACTTCGGATCATTCGGGAGGCAGAAGGGGTCATAGATAGCAGCTTCAGGGAATTATTTACACCAAAGATTGGAGATAGATGGGTAACTGTAAGAGGGACTGGGAAGAAGCAGTCAGTGCAGGGATCCCCTGCGGTCGTTCCCCTGAGAAACAAGTATACCGCTTTGGATACTTGTGGGGGGACGACTTACCAGGGGTAAGCCATGGGGTACGGGCCTCTGGCACGGAGTCTGTCCCTGTTGCTCAGAAGAAAGAGGGAGAGGAGCAGAGCATTAGTAATTGGGGACTCGATAGTCAGGGGCACAGATAGGAGATTTTGTGGGAGCGTGAGAGACTCACGTTTGGTATGTTGCCTCCCAGGTGCAAGGGTACGTGATGTCTCGGATCGTGTTTTCCGGGTCCTTAGGGGGGAGGGGGAGCAGACCCAAGTCGTGGTCCACATTGGCACTAACGACATAGGTAGGAAAGGGGACAAGGATGTCAGGCAGGCTTTCAGGGAGCTCGGATGGAAGCTCAGAACTAGAACAGAGTTGTTATCTCTGGGTTGTTGCCCGTGCCACGTGATAATGAGATGAGGAATAGGGAGAGAGAGCAATTAAACACGTGGCTACAGGGATGGTGCAGGCGGGAGGGATTGAGATTTCTGGATAACTGGGGCTCTTTCTGGGGAAGGTGGGACCTCTACAGACAGGATGGTCTACATCTGAACCTGAGGGGCACAAATATCCTGAGGGGGAAGATTTGTTAGTGCTCTTTGGGGGGGTTTAAACTAATGCAGCAGGGGCATGGGAACCTGGATTGTAGTTTTAGGGTAAGGGAGAATGAGAGTATAGAGGTCAGGAGCACAGATTTGACGTCGCAGGAGGGGGCCAGTGTTCAGGTCGGTGGTTTGAAGTGTGTCTACTTCAATGCCAGGAGTATACGAACTAAGGTAGGGGAACTGGCAGCCTGGGTTGGTACCTGGGACTTCGATGTTGTGCCCATTTCAGAGACATGGATAGAGCAGGGACAGGAATGGTTGTTGCAGGTTCTGGGGTTTAGGTGTTTTAGTAAGCTCAGAGAAGGAGGCAAAAGAGGGGGAGGTGTGGCGCTGCTAGTCAAGAGCAGTATTACGGTGGCGGAGAGGATGCTAGATGGGGACTCTTCTTCCGAGGTAGTATGGGCTGAGGTTAGAAACATGAAAGGAGAGGTCACCCTGTTGGGAGTCTTCTACAGGCCTCCAAATAGTTCTGGGGATGTAGAGGAAAGGATGGCGAAGATGATTCTGGATATGAGCGAAAGTAACAGGGTAGTTATTATGGGAGATTTTAACTTTCCAAATATTGACTGGAAAAGATATAGTTCGAGTACAATAGATGGGTCGTTTTTTGTACAGTGTGTGCAGGAGGGTTTCCTGAAACAATATGTTGACAGGCCAACAAGAGGCGAGGCCACGTTGGATTTGGTTTTGGGTAATGAACCAGGCCAGGTGTTGGATTTGGAGGTAGGAGAGCACTTTGGGGACAGTGACCACAATTCGGTGACGTTTACGTTAATGATGGAAAGGGATAAGTATACACCGCAGGGCAAGAGTTATAGCTGGGGGAAGGGCAATTATGATGCCATTAGACGTGACTTGGGGGGGATAAGGTGGAGAAGTAGGCTGCAAGTGTTGGGCACACTGGATAAGTGGGGCTTGGTCAAGGATCAGCTACTGCGTGTTCTTGATAAGTATGTACCGGTCAGGCAGGGAGGAAGGCGTCGAGCGAGGGAACCGTGGTTTACCAAGGAAGTGGAATCTCTTGTTAAGAGGAAGAAGGAGGCCTATGTGAAGATGAGGTGTGAAGTTTCAGTTGGGGCGATGGATAGTTACAAGGTAGCGAGGAAGGGTCTAGAAAGAGAGCTAAGACGAGCAAGGAGGGGACATGAGAAGTATTTGGCAGGAAGGATCAAGGAAAACCAAAAAGCCTTCTATCGGTATGTCAGGAATAAGCGAATGACTAGGGAAAGAGTAGGACCAGTCAAGGACAGGGATGGGAAATTGTGGAGTCTGAAGAGATAGGCGAGATACTAAATGAATATTTTTCGTCAGTATTCACTCAGGAAAAAGATAATGTTGTGGAGGAGAATGCTGAGCCCCAGGCTAATAGAATAGATGGCATTGAGGTACGTAGGGAAGAGGTGTTGGCAATTCTGGACAGGCTGAAAATAGATAAGTCCCCGGGACCTGGGGATTTATCCTAGGATTCTCTGGGAGGCCAGGGAAGAGATTGCTGGACCTTTGGCTTTGATTTTTATGTCATCATTGGCTACAGGAATAGTGCCAGAGGACTGGAGGACAGCAAATGTGGTCCCTTTGTTCAAAAAGGGGAGCAGAGACAACCCTGGCAACTATAGACCGGTGAGCCTCACGTCTGTAGTGGGTAAAGTCTTGGAGGGGATTATAAGAGACAAGATTTATAATCATCTAGATAGGAATAATATGATCAGGGATAGTCAGCATGGCTTTGTGAAGGGTAGGTCATGCCTCACAAACCTTATTGAGTTCTTTGAGAAGGTGACTGAACAGGTAGACGAGGGTAGAGCAGTTGATGTGGTGTATATGGATTTCAGCAAAGCGTTTGATAAGGTTCCCCACGGTAGGCAATTGCAAAAGATACTGAGGCTGGGGATTGAGGGTGATTTAGAGATGTGGATCAGAAATTGGCTAGCTGAAAGAAGACAGAGGGTGGTGGTTTTTGGGAAATGTTCAGAATGGAGTACAGTCACAAGTGGAGTACCACAAGGATCTGTTCTGGGGCCGTTGCTGTTTGTCATTTTTATCAATGACCTAGAGGAAGGCGCAGAAGGGTGGGTGAGTAAATTTGCAGACGATACTAAAGTCGGTGGTGTTGTCGATAGTGTGGAAGGATGTAGCAGGTTAGAGGGATATAGATAAGCTGCAGAGCTGGGCTGAGAGGTGGCAAATGGAGTTTAATGTAGAGAAGTGCGAGGTGATTCACTTTGGAAGGAATAACAGGAATGCGGAATATTTGGCTAATGGTAAAGTTCTTGAAAGTGTGGATGAGCAGAGGGATCTAGGTGTCCATGTACATAGATCGCTGAAAGTTGCCACCCAGGTTGATAGGGTTGTGAAGAAGGCCTATGGAGTGTTGGCCTTTATTGGTAGAGGGATTGAGTTCCGGAGTCGGGAGGTCATGTTGCAGCTGTACAGAACTCTGGTACGGCCGCATTTGGAGTATTGCGTACAGTTCTGGTCACCGCATTATAGGAAGGACGTGGAGGCTTTGGAGCGGGTGCAGAGGAGATTTACCAGGATGTTGCCTGGTATGGAGGGAAAATCTTATGAGGAAAGGCTGATGGACTTGAGGTTGTTTTCGTTGGAGAGAAGAAGGTTAAGAGGAGACTTAATAGAGGCATACAAAATGATCAGGGGGTTGGATCGAGTGGACAGTGAGAGCCTTCTCCCGCGGATGGAAATGGCTGGCACGAGGGGACATAGCTTTAAACTGAGGGGTAATAGATATAGGGCAGAGGTCAGAGGTAGGTTCTTTACGCAAAGAGTAGTGAGGCCGTGGAATGCCCTACCTGCTACAGTAGTGAACTCGCCAACATTGAGGGCATTTAAAAGTTTATTGGATAAACATATGGATGATAATGGCATAGTGTAGGTTAGATGGCTTTTGTTTCGGTGCAACATCGTGGGCCGAAGGGCCTGTACTGCGCTGTATCGTTCTATGTTCTAACTTTGCGCTGGGTTCAATTCCCCCATGTCTCGGTGCGATTTGACCTCTGGACGCGCCCGTGACTGGACGACGCATCCGCAGCATCTTCCAACGGGACAAGAGTTGTTGAGCGGAAGTTGTAAATCTAACTGTACCCCCCACCCTCCGCCGCATCAGCTCCGAACGGCGCGTCCACCCCAACCTCGCGTCCATTCGAAAGACAGACCAGCGGGAGGTCGCAGAAACATTTTATTTCTGCCTCGTCCCTCGGGCTTACAAAAAGGCAATTCAACGTCGGACAACATATTTACAGAGAATATCTACAAAAACGTTTGAAAAGGACAGGGAGAGAGGTGCCTGTGAAAGAGAGGAACGTTGTCACGGAGGCACGGCCAGTGAACAGCGCTTTCACACAAGTTCCGGAACCATATCCTGTCTCAACCACATCTGTCCGATGCTCAGTCTCCACCAGCTGGCCTTAAGAGGTCTCCTCGTCTTCAATCTTGGGTGCCAAGTAATATTTGATGTGACCCATGTCAGCTATCTTGTATTCGACCACTAGAAAGACAACAATCAAACAACCTTGAGCACGAGTAGCACAGGACAACGGACCCATAACAATCACTCAAAACTCTCCCAGCTGCTCCAGCGTCCCCGAATGTCTGGAGTACATTGTCACACAGCAAATACAGGAGTCAATTTAGACACAGCCAGTTGACAATGACCAGGCTATTTAGTCCCGCTGAAGGGAGGGAGGTCAGGGCTCTGCTTCTGTGGGCCGAATGGCCTCCTTCTGCATTTTATTGTACTTTAACTGGCACCAACGGCCAACAGGGAGCAAGATGGGCGGAAGAACAAAGGGCTCTTCCAGGAGGGGGGAGATGACGTGGAAATACCGCGCCCAGGATCCCAGAGCTGCAACATCAACGTAACACATACCCAGAGGGATATCCGCAGACATGCTGAGCGTGACGGTGGGGGAGAGGGGGGTCGCTTTGGTGAAGAAGTTCAGGTACCGCAGGGCAAACGTCAGCTGCACAGGCTCATTCATCTCGATGGTCACCTGAGGAAAGAAGAAAGGTATTAGTTTTCCCAGCTGCTTCATCACAGACAGAGGTCGGCTGTGGGCATGCTACAGACACGCTTACCGAGGACATCCACCCTGACTCGCTCACACACACACACACGCACTCCCAGAGACAGGGCACGGAAACAGGGATGCATTCTCAGGCAATGCCTCGCCAAACTCCAGACTCTGGCAGTCCACCCACAGAAGCTGGAACCTCGCCCTCCTGCTGCGTCTCTCAACGTGGCAGGGATTTGGAATGATCTCGTGTGGGGGCCACAGTCGTTTGAACCGAGTGCCTCGCTCGACCATTTCAGGGGATGGGGGCAGTTCAGAGCCAACCGCGTTGCTGTGTGGGTCACATGGAGGCCAGACTGGGTAAGGACAGCAGATTTCCTTCTCGGGAGGACATGAATGAACCAGCTGGGGTTTTTCCCCCTAATGCAAGAATTGATAAGTTTCAGGGTGGCCGTTACGCAGCCTGGTTTTGTATCAATTGATTCTCACCAAATGAATTTAAATTCCACTAATTGTGGCGTTGGGAGTCCCCAGAGCTGGACTCCTGGCCCAGGGGCCTTGTCACGGTGTCCCCGTGGGGATCACAGGGGGCAGATCTCTGCACGCAGGCTATCCCGGTTCGTCACGTCAATCAGCAGCGCCGCTCTTTCACACACGCTCCCCCACCACCCAAACCACGACAGGATCGACGCACTCACAGCTTCCTCCTCCTTGTCCACGTTACTGGTCTGGGATAGCTTGACGTTGCCCGTTCCCAGCTCGCCACTGGCGGAGAACTTCACCCCATCCTTGGCACAGGAGATGACCACGGCATCGCCAATCTGGCTCAGGTCACGGCAGATCCTGGCAAATTCGCCAGAGGGCATCTTCACCACACAGCTATACTCCTGCTCCTGAACATCACATGGAACAATGGCGGTCACTCAGATTGGGCAGGACAGGGTTAAACGGAGGCTGTATTACTTACCACACACATTATATATACAGTTGTGAACCTTGAACTCGGGTGAAAAGCAAGCCCAACTATTTTTTGACTTTAAAATGTTTCAATGTAAAATTCGACCGAGGTTTTCGAAAGATCAAAGTGCAGAGATTTCAGAGGCAAAGTGTAATCCTGGAGAGGTCAATGATTTGATTCAAATTGTCAACGTACAAATATTTATGAATACCACCAAGTAAAGGCTAAAAACATTTCTGCATCTACCTCCGAGAGATAACGGTCAGTGATTAAAAACAAGGGGTGTCCAGGGCCGCACGGTGGCGCAGTGGGTTAGCACTGCTGCCTCACGGCACCGAGGTCCCAGGTTCGATCCCGGCTCTGGGTCACTGTCCGTGTGGAGTTTGCACATTCTCCCAGTGTCTGCGCGGGTTTCACCCCCACAACCCAAAGATGTGCAGGGTGGGTGGATTGGCCACGCTAAATTGCCCCTTAATTGGAAAAAATGAATTGGGTGCTCTAACTTAAAAAAAAAAAATGGGTGGCCCATCGAGATAAGGTCACTCGAGGGTCCAGGGATCTCTCTTCCTGAAAGGGCAGCGGAAGCAGAGTCTCAATTAAAATTTTCAAGGCAGCCTTGATTAGCAAGGGGGTGAAAGGTCATCAGGGGGCAGCAGGAATGTGGAGTTCAGGTTCCACTCAGATCAGCCATGATGTAATTCAATGGCGGACCAGGTTCGAGGGGCCGAATGGCCCTGCTCCGAAGCGGTGTGTTTAACTTGGGTGAGATATCTTCAGTGTTGTTGGTTTATCCCCCACTCCCTTCCACTGCAGTGGGGTCTGCCCCGGGCCCAAATCAAACATCCGCCATCACCACTCGGGAATACCAAGCGCCACGAGGTTCATCCCAAAGTTGGCTGAAGTCCGGCTGAAAGGTACGAATTTCACACGGGTTGGCATGGGCGGTGTCGCCATCGCTCCACGCCTGCGGCGGACGTGCTCAAACCCGCTTACCGGTATTCCAAGCTGTTCGACATCCAAGTCCATGAGCTTCATCTCGTAATCGGAGACTTTCTCCTGATCTAGAACAAAAGGCACAAGTCAGCTGAACATTCCACAGCGACTCCAGAACATTCCCCACCGACTCCACCAACACGGGGGTAACCGTTAATGCCCATCCCTGCCGCGTTCTGGGCAGGACTCCCAACAAGGTCTCTCACACATGAAGCAGAATGGAATCAGGGGCTACACGAGCCAGGGATTACTCCCATTCGAGCAAAGAAGCCCGGGAACGTCAGCACGGATGCTCAAATCGACAAGGGGCATTGGTCGAGTCGAGGGAGAGAAATGTGTTGGCAACGACAAGGGAGAGATGAGTCTCGATTTTCAGAACACGACGGATTCCAATGTTCCGGAAGTACATTCAACAGTGATTCACAGGAAAAAAAATGGGATAAAGCTGTTGGAACAGCGCAGACGAGTGAACAATTTGAATAGCTCCGTCAAATAGCTGATCCAGGCACAATATGTCAAACTGCACGCGGCAAAATTCGACAACAATGCACGCAGATTCATCAGTGCGCTGTTTCTAATCTATTTTTCTAGTTAATGGTGGGGTGTTGGGGCGAGTCACAGAACAAAGAGGGGTACAGGTTCGTAGCTCCTTGACGGTGGAGTCGTGGGCGGACAGGGTGGTGAAGGAAGAATTCGGCATGCGAGGTTTCATTGGTCAGAACATTGAATACAGGAGTTGGGACGTCTTGTTGAAGTTGTACAAGACATTAGTACGGCCACACTTGGAATACTGTGTCCACTTCTGGTCACCCCATTCCAGAAAGGATATTATTAAACTGGAAAGAGTGCAGAAATGATTTAGTGGGATGCTACCCGGACTTGGTGGTCTGAGTTACAAAGAGAGGCTGGATAGACTGGGAGCTTTTTCCCTGGAGCGTAGGAGGCTTGGGTGATCCTATAAAAGGTCTATAAAACAATGAGGGGCACAGATCAGGTAGATAGTCAAGAGATTTCAGGTGAGAGATCCAAAAGGGTCCAGAGGAGCAATTTTTTGACAGAGGGTGGTGGGTGTCTTGGACAGGCTGCCAGAGGCGGTGGCAGAGGCGGGTACAATTTTGTCTTTTAAAAAGCATTTAGACAGGGTAAGATGGTAGTAGAGGGGAGATGGGCCAAATGGGACTAGCTTAGTGGTAGAAACCAGGCAGCATGGACAGGTTGGGCCGAAGGACCCGTTTCCATGCTGTAAACCTCCAGGACTCGCTTTCTAGTCATTGACAATGACGAGCCGTTTTGGTTATGCCAGTGTAAAATGTAGTACAGCTCGGAAATCTGACACACAGTACTGAACTTAATCCACTTCACCTTCACACGAGACGCAGTCAAACTGCCGGCACCACAGTTAATACGGGCCCCTGGATACTCACTTTGCGATTCAAACACCAGTGCCAGCGTGTCAGCATTGTCCTCGGCTCGCAGTGTGATGATGTCGTCGTTACCAGCGCATTTGAGAATTTTGGACATGCTGTGGACAGGAAGCAGAGTATAATGAATCACCGTGACTGTCCCGGCAAATTAACTGTTACCCCTCGTGACCACATTCCATGTGTTGGAGGGGCAGGTTTGGTTTCACCCTGTACTGGGGTTAGCAACAGCACTTGGAGCGAAGGAGATCAAAGGATATGGGGGTGGGGGTGAGGCTACAGAGTTGGATAATCAGCCATGATTGAATGGCAGAGTGGGCTCGATGCTCCCCCAGGTCACTGCTCTCCTGACCCAGAAGAGGAATTTGAATTCTGTATCCCTCTCCCCTGACCTGATCATTTCCAACAGTTTTATATTTGTGTCTGGGATGGGATTGGCAGAAGGAATGGCTTTGTCGGCTGGGATGGAGGTGTGGTGACTGCATACAGGAAGTGGAGGGCGAGGAGTTGGGCAGGGACAGGGGAGGCAGTGAGCACCACCACGATCATCAACATCAAGAGGGGACGCTGGAAAGACCCAGCATTTGTCCGTGCCCCCAGTCACAGGCCCTTCATCAAAACAACGGCCAGCGCGTCAGCTTTCACCCCCACTTGTCAGCGCCACCCGAGACGGACAGCACATCGGAGTGTCGCTTCTGGTGGGCACAACATCTAGAACCGTTGCCGGGGTGGGACAGTGATGCCTCGGGATTGGGGGACGGAACCAGGGGGCAGGGGAATACCAGGGGGTAGGTAGATGGGGGTGATCCCAGGGGCTAGGGGGTGATACAATGCTGGGACTGGAGAGTGAGTAACTCCCAGTTTCAGACAAGCTCAGGTACAGGGCTGCCTCAATGTGAAAAGCAGAGTTAAAGCACGGGGTTTGGGGGGGGGGGCACACTGCCTGCAGCCCAGCCCAGCAGCGGGGGAGGGGGCGGGCGGGAACCCCGCCTACTGCTGCTGTTTGAATCAATGAGCGAGTTCCCGCCAACTCCGGCCCCAGTCCTTTCGCGCGCTAATGACGTCAGGGCAGGGCCGCTGGCGCCTTTTTGTAACAAAAAAACTGGGGGGAGAAACGCAGAAGTAGCAGATCAGGGCAGGAAACCCCTCTGCCCTGGGTGTGTGTGTCTCTCTGTAACAAAGCTGCACCCCCCCCCCCAACACCCCCTTCTCAACATTTAACACAAACTAATTCAAAGGTCCGGAATATCTCCATCATTTGCAGCAACATACACATCTTAAAAACTACATTTTGCAAAGATTGATTTGGGTCTGTGTCTCATTTTACTGGAATTAAATTAATGATCCACAATTTTCATTTCAATCATTTATTTGGGGTAATCTTACTGGAATTAACGTTACAGGTCCATATTTTTGCAATGATTTATTTAGGATCTGTGATCCATTTCACTGGAATGAAACTCATGGACCATATTCTTTTTGCAATGATTGATTTGGGGGTTCGGTCTCATTTTGCTGGAATTGAATGAACGGTGCACATTGAGGACAGCCTTGCTGATCTGTGCGCTGGGCAGGGTGTGTGCATCCCCCCCCCCTTACCTGCTGAGGTTCACCCCCATGGCCAGGTTTCGGTCACAGCGGTAGGTGTCGAAGCCATCGCTGCGGAGGGTGAGCTGGACCAGGGAGACGTGCGAGCTGTCCATGGACTGCAGGCTGATGCCGGTCGAGCTGATGTCCCAACAGGCCTCGGTGATCAGGTCCTTCAGGGCCTCCAGCACCTTCTTCAGGATGCTGCCCTGCACCAAGCGAGCCTCGAACATCTTGCCGATCGGTTGCACAAACAGCAAGAAATGAAAGCAGAAAAAGCACAAATAACCGGGACGGTTTTCCGGGGCTTTGTAACAAAACAAACCCCGACAGCAGAGCAGGGAAATGCAATAAAGAGCGAGAGCGCACACACGTTCCAAGCACCTCTCCAGCACTCAGACTCAGCAATAAGAAGGCCTCCGCTTCGCTCACTTCCTCATATAACCTTATGCAAATCAGCCTTGCCATATATGGCAAGGGCGCCAAACTCTGCTCCTGCAGCTTTCAAATCAGATTCTGCACACATCTGGCTGTCTTGTCGCAAGCCTTTGCTGCAAAGTGTGTGTTGCATTGCAATATATACTCTGGCAGGCTGCAGTTTCAGATTGTTGTACCCACCTCCAATTTGTCACATTTGGAATTTAGCTCCCCACTCAACACTTGCCAATTTACCACCTCTTTCTTCTAAACGTGCAATTTTCTTTAGTGCAAGTTTCTTACCCCCCCCCCCCCCTTTCATCTTGTTCAAACAGGCGGTTTTGCATTTTTTTGGATAGGATTTGGCTCCATTTTCCATAGAATCCCTACGTGCAGAAGGAGGCCAAAGATGTGCAGGTTCGGTGGATTGGCCACCGCTAAATTGCCCTCAGTGTCAAAAAAAGATTGGATGGGGTTACGGGGATCGGGTGGAGGTGTGGGCCGGTGCAATGGGCCGAATGGCCTCCTTCTACACTGTAAATTCAGCCCACCAAGTCTGCACCGACCCTTCAGAAAGAGCACCCCACCAAATACCTACTCCCCCCCCCCTCACCCCCCCATCCCTGTGACCCCGCCTGACGTGCACATCTTTGGACACGGAGGGGTAATTTACCAGGGTCAATCCACGTATTTTCCTGTGGCGCGGCACTGCTGCCTCCCGGAGGTGGTGACGGTGGTGCTTCCACACTGTCTCGCTGTCAGCGATGAAGCAATTTCTATTCCGCGGCAGTCACACGGTGGTGAAATATATTTGGAGAAGGCCATTCAGCCCCTCCAACTCGTTAAGATTCCAGTTGAACACCATTCTTTGTTTCATGAGAAGGACTGCACTCAGAGGGTTGTGAATCTTTGGAATTCTCTCCCCCAGAGGATTGAGTATGCTCCAGGGCTGAATACATTGGAAGGCTGTGGGGTAGACAGGTTTTTGGTCTGTCAGGGGATGAAGTGACAAGGGGCGGGGGGGGGGGGGGGGGGGGGGAAACGGATGTTGAAGTCTAAGGTCAGCCATGATCGTATTGAGTGACGGAGCAGTCGCGATGGCCCACGTAATCTACTCCTGCTCGGATTACTCTCATTCTTGTGAGGAACTGCTTCAAGAGAGACACAGCTCAAATTTAAAGTGCATTGCCCATGCTTAAATTGCCCTTAGTGTCCAAAACAAAGGTTAGGTGGGGTTACTGGGTTGGGTGGAGGCGTGGGTTGGGAAAATTGTGCTCTTTCCGAGGGCTGGTGCAGACTCGATGGGCCAAATGGCCTTAGATTGTGTGCTTGATGAGCACTTGAAAGTCCACGAGCCAGGTGCTGGTAAATGGGATTAGAACAGACTTGATGGCCGGCACAGATATGACGGGCCGAAGAGCCTCTTCCCGTGCTGTAAAAAACTCCGCCAAGCTGTTGGACAAGGGACGTGGTGGCAAAGGCTCCAATTTCCTTTCAGAGGATCAACCCACTTGTCAGCTGCACCATGTGGAATGCGATTATGATAGATATGGCAGAGACACGATGGGCCGAAGGGTCTCTCCTTCAGCCGCTCCAAAAGTCTACAGCGACCCTAATGAATGCACCTCGGGGGTTCGGGATTCGAACCCGCAAGCTCCGGCTCAGAGGCCGGCGCTCTACCCGCTAAGCCACAGGCTGCGGCGCTACGTCAGCCGCGGTGTTGTGGAGAAGTCTTTGCTGCTGTTGCTGCCGGCGGTGGGGCCTCCACTGCCTCCTGGCGGCCGGAGGAGCGGCGCCGGGGACATCTCGCGTGCAGAGGGCGGCGGGGCGTCAAGCGGCCGTTGCAGAGCGGCGGCGGCGGCGGGGAACCGGAGCGTCTCTCCTCTCACTCCCCCGGTGTCCAGCCCCATCCCAGCGCGGGCAGGAGGAAGAGCGGCCGCCATGACCGAGCTCAGGCGCCGCGGCCACGAGGAGGAGGAGTCGCTCGACGAGCGGGTGAGGGGGCGAAAGGGTCGGCCCAACCCGGCCCACCGCCTTTAATTAAAGGGAGGGGGGCAGGGGGATAATTGATGAGGGGGGGTGATTGGGTGGGGGGGGAGGGGGGGAGGGGGGGATTGATTGGGTGGGGGGGAGGGGGGGATTGATTGGGTGGGGGGGAGGGATTGATTGGGTGGGGGGGGAGGGGGGGATTGATTGGGTGGGGGGGGAGGGGGGGGTTTGGGTGGGGGGGGAGGGGGGGTTTGGGTGGGGGGGGAGGGGGGGTTTGGGTGGGGGGGGAGGGGGGGTTTGGGTGGGGGGGGAGGGGGGGTTTGGGTGGGGGGGGAGGGGGGGTTTGGGTGGGGGGGGAGGGGGGGTTTGGGTGGGGGGGGAGGGGGGGTTTGGGTGGGGGGGGAGGGGGGGTTTGGGTGGGGGGGGAGGGGGGGTTTGGGTGGGGGGGGAGGGGGGGTTTGGGTGGGGGGGGAGGGGGGGTTTGGGTGGGGGGGGAGGGGGGGTTTGGGTGGGGGGGAGGGGGGGTTTGGGTGGGGGGGGAGGGGGGGTTTGGGTGGGGGGGGAGGGGGGGTTTGGGTGGGGGGGGAGGGGGGGTTTGGGTGGGGGGGGAGGGGGGGTTTGGGTGGGGGGGGAGGGGGGGTTTGGGTGGGGGGGGAGGGGGGGTTTGGGTGGGGGGGGAGGGGTTGATTGGGTGGGGGGGAGGGGGGGGTTTGGGTGGGGGGGAGGGGGGGGTTTGGGTGGGGGGGAGGGGGGGTTTGGGTGGGGGGGTGGGGGGGCGGGGGGGATTGGGGGGGTGGGGGGGCGGGGGGATTGGGGGGGTGGGGGGAGGGGGGGATTGGGGGGGAGGGGGGATTGGGGGGGAGGGGGGGATTGGGTGGGTGGGGGGGAGGGGGGATTGGGGGGGAGGGGGGATTGGGGGGGAGGGGGGGATTGGGTGGGTGGGGGGGAGGGGGGGATTGGGTGGGTGGGGGGGAGGGGGGATTGGGTGGGTGGGGGGGAGGGGGGATTGGGTGGGTGGGGGGGAGGGGGGGATTGGGTGGGTGGGGGGAGGGGGGGATTGGGTGGGTGGGGGGGAGGGGGGATTGGGTGGGTGGGGGGAGGGGGGGATTGGGTGGGTGGGGGAAGGGGGGATTGGGTGGGTGGGGGGGAAGGGGGGGATTGGGTGGGTGGGGGGGGGGGAGGAGGGGGGATTGGGTGGGGGGGGGAGGAGGGGGATTGGGTGGGTCGGGTGGGGGGGAGGAGGGGGGATTGGGTGGGTCGGGTGGGGGGGAGGAGGGGGGATTGGGTGGGTCGGGTGGGGGGAGGAGGGGGGATTGGGTGGGTTGGGTGGGGGGGAGGAGGGGGGATTGGGTGGGTGGGGGGGAGGGGGGGATTGGGTGGGTGGGGGGGAGGGGGGGATTGGGTGGGTTGGGTGGGGGGGAGGAGGGGGGATTGGGTGGGGGGGGGAGGAGGGGAATTGGGTGGGTTGGGTGGGGGGGAGGAGGGGGGATTGGGTGGGTTGGGTGGGGGGGAGGAGGGGGGATTGGGTGGGTTGGGTGGGGGGAGGAGGGGGGATTGGGTGGGTTGGGTGGGGGGGAGAGGGGGGATTGGGTGGGTTGGGTGGGGGGAGGAGGGGGGATTGGGTGGGTGGGGGGGAGGGGGGTTTGGGTGGGGGGGGAGGGGGGTTTGGGTGGGGGGGAGGGGGGATTGGGGGGGAGGGGGGGATTGGGTGGGTGGGGGGGAGGGGGGGATTGGGTGGGTGGGGGGGAGGGGGGATTGGGTGGGTGGGGGGGAGGGGGGATTGGGTGGGTGGGGGGGAGGGGGGGATTGGGTGGGTGGGGGGGAGGGGGGGATTGGGTGGGTGGGGGGGAGGGGGGGATTGGGTGGGTGGGGGGGAGGGGGGGATTGGGTGGGTGGGGGGGAAGGGGGGGATTGGGTGGGTGGGGGGGAAGGGGGGGATTGGGTGGGTGGGGGGGGGGATTGGGTGGGTTGGGTGGGGGGGAGGAGGGGGGATTGGGTGGGTTGGGTGGGGGGGAGGAGGGGGGATTGGGTGGGTTGGGTGGGGGGGAGGAGGGGGGATTGGGTGGGTTGGGTGGGGGGGAGGAGGGGGGATTGGGTGGGTGGGGGGGAGGGGGGATTGGGGGGAGGGGGGGAGGGGGGGATTGGGGGGAGGGGGGAGGGGGGGAGGGGGATTGGGTGGGTGGGGGGAGGGGGGATTGGGTGGGTGGGGGGAGGGGGGGATTGGGTGGGTGGGGGGGAGGGGGGGATTGGGTGGGTGGGGGGAGGGGGGGATTGGGTGGGTGGGGGGGAGGGGGGGATTGGGTGGGTGGGGGGGAGGGGGGGATTGGGTGGGGGGGAGGGGGGGATTGGGTGGGGGGGAGGGGGGATTGGGTGGGGGGGAGGGGGGGATTGGGTGGGGGGGGGGAGGGGGGGATTGGGTGGGGGGGGGGAGGGGGGGATTGGGTGGGTTGGGTGGGGGGGAGGAGGGGGGATTGGGTGGGGGGGGGAGGAGGGGGATTGGGTGGGTTGGGTGGGGGGGAGGAGGGGGGATTGGGTGGGGGGGGGGAGGAGGGGGATTGGGTGGGTGGGGGGGAGGGGGGGATTGGGTGGGTTGGGTGGGGGGGAGGAGGGGGGATTGGGTGGGGGGGGGGAGGAGGGGGATTGGGTGGGTTGGGTGGGGGGGAGGAGGGGGGATTGGGTGGGTTGGGTGGGGGGGAGGAGGGGGGGATTGGGTGGGTTGGGTGGGGGGGGAGGGGGATTGGGTGGGTGGGGGGGAGGGGGGGATTGGGGGTGGGGGGGAGGGGGGATTGGGTGGGTGGGGGGGAGGGGGGGATTGGGGGGGAGGGGGGATTGGGGTGGGTGGGGGGGAGGGGGGGATTGGGTGGGTGGGGGGAGGGGGGGATTGGGTGGGTGGGGGGAGGGGGGATTGGGTGGGGGGGGGATTGGGTGGGTGGGGGGGAGGGGGGGATTGGGTGGGGGGGAGGGGGGGATTGGGTGGGGGGGAGGGGGGGATTGGGTGGGGGGGGAGGGGGGGATTGGGTGGGGGGGGGGAGGGGGGGATTGGGTGGGGGGGGGGAGGGGGGATTGGGTGGGGGGGGGGAGGGGGGGATTGGGTGGGGGGGGGGGAGGGGGGGATTGGGTGGGTTGGGTGGGGGGGAGGAGGGGGGATTGGGTGGGGGGGGGAGGAGGGGGATTGGGTGGGTTGGGTGGGGGGGAGGAGGGGGGATTGGGTGGGGGGGGGGAGGAGGGGGATTGGGGGGGGGGAGGAGGGGGATTGGGTGGGTGGGGGGAGGGGGGATTGGGGGAGGGGGGATTGGGTGGGTGGGGGGAGGGGGGGATTGGGTGGGGGGGAGGGGGGGATTGGGTGGGTGGGGGGGAGGGGGGATTGGGTGGGTGGGGGGGAGGGGGGGATTGGTGGGTGGGGGGGAGGGGGGGATTGGGTGGGTTGGGTGGGGGGGAGGAGGGGGATTGGGTGGGGGGGAGGAGGGGGATTGGGTGGGGGGGAGGAGGGGGATTGGGTGGGGGGGGGGAGGGGGGGTTGGGTGGGGGGAGGAGGGGGGATTGGGTGGGGGGGGGGGGAGGGGGGATTGGGTGGGGGGGGGGGAGGGGGGGTTGGGTGGGGGGGGGGAGGAGGGGGATTGGGTGGGGGGGGGAGGGGGGTTGGGTGGGGGGGAGGAGGGGGGATTGGGTGGGGGGGGGGGAGGGGGGGTTGGGTGGGGGGGGGGGAGGGGGGGTTGGGTGGGGGGGGGAGGGGGGGTTGGGTGGGGGGGGGGAGGGGGGGTTGGGTGGGGGGGAGGAGGGGGGGATTGGGTGGGGGGGAGGAGGGGGGATTGGTTGGGTGGGAGGGGGGGTTGGGTGGGGGGGAGGAGGGGGGATTGGTTGGGTGGGGGGGAGGAGGGGGGATTGGTTGGGTGGGGGGGAGGAGGGGGGATTGGTTGGGTGGGGGGGAGGAGGGGGGATTGGTTGGGTGGGGGGGAGGAGGGGGGATTGGTTGGGTGGGGGGGAGGAGGGGGGATTGGTTGGGTGGGGGGGATTGATTGGGTGGGGGGGAGGGGTTGATTGGGTGGGGGGGAGGGGTTGATTGGGTGGGGGGGAGGGGGGTGATTGGGTGGGGGGAGGGGGGGTTGATTGGGTGGGGGGGAGGGGGATTGATTGGGTGGGGGGAGGGGGATTGATTGGGTGGGGGAGGGGGGATTGATTGGGTGGGGGGGAGGGATTGATTGGGTGGGGGGGAGGGATTGATTGGGTGGGGGGGAGGGATTGATTGGGTGGGGGGGGAGGGGTTGATTGGGTGGGGGGGAGGGGGGATTGATTGGGGGGAGGGGAGGGTTGATTGGGTGGGGGGAGGGGGGATTGATTGGGTGGGGGGGAGGGGTGATTGATTGGGTGGGGGGGAGGGGTTGATTGGGTGGGGGGGAGGGGGGGTTGATTGGGTGGGGGGGAGGGGGGGTTGATTGGGTGGGGGGAGGGGGGATTGATTGGGTGGGGGGGAGGGGGATTGATTGGGTGGGGGGAGGGGTTGATTGGGTGGGGGGGAGGGGGGATTGATTGGGTGGGTGGGGGGAGGGATTGATTGGGTGGGGTGGGGGGGAGGGATTGATTGGGTGGGGGGGAGGGGGGGATTGATTGGGTGGGGGGAGGGGGTGTGATTGATTGGGTGGGGGGAGGGATTGATTGGGTGGGCGGGGAGGGGGGTGTGATTGATTGGGTGGGGGGAGGGGGTGTGATTGATTGGGTGGGGGGGAGGGGGGATTGATTGGGTGGGGGGGGTAATTGGGTGGGGGGGAGGGGGGATTGATTGGGGGAGGGGGTTGATTGGGTGGGGGAGGGGGGATTGATTGGGTGGGGGGGAGGGGGATTGATTGGGGGAGGGAATGATTGGGTGGGGGGGAGGGGGGAATTGATTGGGTGGGGGGGAGGGGTTCATTGGGTGGGGGAGGGGGGATTGATTGGGTGGGGGGGAGGATTGATTGGGTGGGGGGAGGGGGTGATTGGGTTTGGGGGAGGGGGGATTGATTGGGTGGGGGAGGGTTGATTGGGTGGGGGAGGGTTGATTGGGTGGGGGGAGGGGGATTGATTGGGGGAGGGGGTTGATTGGGTGGGGGGGAGGGGGGATTGTTGGGTGGGGGGAGGGGTTGATTGGGTGGGGGGGAGGGGGGATTGATTGGGGGAGGGGATTGATTGGGTGGGGGGAGGGGTTGATTGGGTGGGGGGGGAGGGGTGATTGATTGGGAGGGGGGATTGATTGGGTGGGGGGGAGGGGGATTGATTGGGTGGGGGGGAGGGGGTGTGTGATTGATTGGGGGAGGGGGGATTGGGTGGGGGGAGGGGGGATTGGGTGGGGGGAGGGGGATTGATTGGGTGGGAGGGAGGGGGGGATTGATTGGGTGGGTGGGGGGAGGGATTGATTGGGTGGGGGGGAGGGGGGATTGATTGGGTGGGGGGGAGGGGGGATTGATTGGGTGGGGGGAGGGGGTGTGATTGATTGGGTGGGGGGGAGGGATTGATTGGGTGGGCTGGGAGGGGGGTGTGATTGATTCGGGTGGGCGGGGAGGGGGGTGTGATTGATTGGGAGGGGGGGATTGATTGGGTGGGGGGGAGGGGGGTAATTGGGTGGGGGAAGGGGGGATTGATTGGTGGGGGGAGGGGGGGATTGATTGGGTGGGGGGAGGGGGGATTGATTGGGTGGGGGGGAGGGGGGATTGGGTGGGGGGAGGGGGGGATTGGGTGGGGGGGAGGGGGGATGGGTGGGGGGAGGGGGGATTGGTTGGGTGGGGGAGGGGGATTGATTGGGTGGGGGGAGGGGTTGATTGGGTGGGGGGAGGGTTGATTGGGTGGGGGGGAGGGGGGATTGGGTGGGGGGAGGGGTTGATTGGGTGGGGGGGAGGGGGGATTGATTGGGGGGAGGGGGGGTTGATTGGGTGGGGGGGAGGAGGGATGATTGGGTGGGGGAGGGGGGATTGATTGGGTGGGGGGAGGGGGGGGGAGGAGGGATTGATTGGGTGGGGGAGGGGGATTGATTGGGTGGGGGGGAGGGATTGATTGGGTGGGGGGGGAGGGATTGATGGGTGGGGGGGAGGGGTTGATTGGGTGGGGGGAGGGGGGGATTGATTGGGGGGAGGGGAGGGGTTGATTGGGTGGGGGGAGGGGGGATTGGGTTTGGGGGAGGGGGGGATTGATTGGGTGGGGGGAGGGGTTGATTGGGTGGGGGGGTGGGGGGATTGGGTGGGGGGGAGGGGGGATTGGATTGGGTGGGGGGAGGGGGATTGATTGGGTGGGGGGAGGGGGGATTGATTGGGTGGGGGGAGGGGTTGATTGGGTGGGGGGGAGGGGTTGATTGGGTGGGTGGGGGGGAGGGATTGTTGGGTGGGGGGGAGGGGGGGGATTGATTGGGTGGGGGGGGAGGGATTGATTGGGTGGGGGAGGGGGGATTGATTGGGTGGGGGGAGGGGTGTGATTGATTGGGTGGGGGGGGGGATTGATTGGGTGGGCGGGGAGGGGGGTGTGATTGATTGGGTGGGCGGGGAGGGGGTGTGATTGATTGGGTGGGGGGGGAGGGGGGGATTGATTGGGTGGGGGGGGGTAATTGGGTGGGGGGGAGGGGGGATTGATTGGGGGAGGGGGTTGATTGGGTGGGGAGGGGGGATTGATTGGGTGGGGGGAGGGGTTGATTGGGTGGGGGAGGGGGGATTGATTGGGGGAGGGGAATGATTGGTGGGGGGGAGGGGGGATTGATTGGGTGGGGGGGAGGGGTTCATTGGGTGGGGGGAGGGGGGGATTGATTGGGTGGGGGGGAGGGATTGATTGGGTGGGGGGAGGGGGTGATTGGGTGGGGGGAGGGGTTGATTGGGTGGGGGGGAGGGGGGATTGATTGGGGGAGGGGGTTGATTGGGTGGGGGGAGGGGGGATTGATTGGGTGGGGGGAGGGGTTGATTGGGTGGGGGGGAGGGGGGATTGATTGGGGGAGGGGATTGATTGGGTGGGGGGAGGGGTTGATTGGGTGGGGGGAGGGGTTGATTGGGTGGGGGGAGGGGTTGATTGGGTGGGGGGGGAGGGGGTGATTGATTGGGTGGGGGGGAGGGGGGATTGATTGGGTGGGGGGGAGGGGGTGTGATTGATTGGGGGAGGGGGGATTGGGTGGGGGGGAGGGGGGATTGGGTGGGGGGGAGGGGGGATTGATTGGGTGGGAGGGAGGGGGGGATTGATTGGGTGGGTGGGGGGAGGGATTGATTGGGTGGGGGGGGAGGGGGGGATTGATTGGGTGGGGGGGAGGGGGGATTGATTGGGTGGGGGGGAGGGGGTGTGATTGATTGGGTGGGGGGGAGGGATTGATTGGGTGGGCTGGGAGGGGGGTGTGATTGATTGGGTGGGCGGGGAGGGGTGTGTGATTGATTGGGAGGGGGGGATTGATTGGGTGGGGGGGGAGGGGGTAATTGGGTGGGGGGGAGGGGGTAATTGGGTGGGGGGAAGGGGGGATTGATTGGGTGGGGGGGAGGGGGGGATTGATTGGGTGGGGGGGAGGGATTGATTGGGTGGGGGGGAGGGGGTGTGATTGATTGGTTGGGGGGGAAGGGGGTAATTGATTGGGGAGGGGGTGTGATTGGGTGGGTGGGGATTGATTGGGTGGGTGGGTGGGGAGGGGGTGGTGATTGATTGGGTGGAGGGGGAGGGGATTGATTGGGTGGGGGGGAGGGGGTAATTGGGTGCGGGGGAGGGGGGATTGATTGGGTGGGGGGGAGGGGGGATTGATTGGGTGGGGGGGAGGGATTGATTGGGTGGGGGGGAGGGGGTGTGATTGATTGGGTGGGGGGGGAAGGGGGTATTTGATTGGGGAGGGGGGTGTGATTGGGTGGGTGGGGATTGGGTGGGTGGGGAGGGGGTGGTGATTGATTGGGTGGAGGGGGAGGGGATTGATTGGGTGGGGGGAGGGGGAGGGGACTGATTGGGTGGGGGGGGTGATTGATGGGGGAGGGAGGTGATTGATGGGGGAGGGGGGTGATTGATGGGGGAGGGGGGTGATTGATGGAGGGGGTGATTGATGGGGAGGGGGGTGATTGATTGGGTGGGGGGAGAGGGGGGTGATTGATTGGGTGGGGGAGGGGGGTGATTGATTGGGGAGGGGGGTGTGATTGGGTGGGTGGGGATTGATTGGGTGGGTGGGTGGGGAGGGGGTGGTGATTGATTGGGTGGAGGGGGAGGGGATTGATTGGGTGGGGGGAGGGGGAGGGGACTGATTGGGTGGGGGGGGTGATTGATGGGGGAGGGAGGTGATTGATGGGGGGGGGGTGATTGATGGAGGGGGTGATTGATGGGGAGGGGGGTGATTGATTGGGTGGGGGGAGAGGGGGGTGATTGATTGGGTGGGGGAGGGGGGTGATTAATTGGGTGGGGGGAGGGGGGTGATTGATTGGGTGGGGGGGAGGGGGGGAGGGGGGTGATTGATGGGGAGGGGGAGGGGGGTGATTGGGGGGGAGGGGGGTGATTGATTGGGTGGGGGGGAGGGGGTGATTGGGGGGGAGGGGGGTGATTGATGGGGGAGGGGGGTGATTGATGGGGGAGGGGGGTGATTGATGGGGGAGGGGGGTGATTGATGGGGGAGGGGGGTGATTGATGGGGGAGGGGGGTGATTGATGGGGGAGGGGGGTGATTGATGGGGGAGGGGGGTGATTGATTGGGTGGGGGGAGGGGGGTGATTGGGTGGGGGGAGGGGGGTGATTGATTGGGTGGGGGGAGGGGGGTGATTGATTGGGTGGGGGGAGGGGGGGTGATTGGGGGGGAGGGGGGTGATTGATTGGGTGGGGGGGAGGGGGTGATTGGGGGGGAGGGGGGTGATTGATGGGGGAGGGGGGTGATTGATGGGGGAGGGGGGTGATTGATGGGGGAGGGGGGTGATTGATGGGGGAGGGGGGTGATTGATGGGGGACGGGGAGTAATTTGGGGAACTGGGTGGAGGGAGGAATTGGGGGGGTGGTAATTTTGGGGAATTGGGGCGGTAATTGTGTGGGTGTGGGAGTGGAATATTTCAGTGTGTTGTTTGGTTACCCCCCCCCCCTCCTCTCACGTCTGGTGCGATCCATGCCACACAAACATCATCACGCACCCTCTCCCCCCAATAGGGGCTGTAATGCAGAACACAGCCAGCAGCACGGTTCAATTCCCGAACCAGCCTCCCCGAACAGGCGCCGGAATGTGGCGACTAGGGGCTTTTCACAGTAACTTCATTGAAGCCTACTTGTGATAATAAGTGATTATTATTATACAGCTCCCCCCCCCCCCCAAGGATATTTCCCCCGATTCCAGCCCCCCCTCTCGAACACTCTTCAACCCAGACATATCCTCCCTTCCCCTCCACACCCAGACCGCTCATCGTCACCCCCTTCACCTGCAAAGGCACCCCAAAATCCCACCCCAATCCCAAACACATCCTGCACCCAGACCCATCACTCTTCTTCCCCCCCCAGACACATACACACACCCCAAGCCCCAGGCGGTACAGCCATACCACAGCCGACCCTGGATCCGCAAAGGCCTTGGTTACACGTGCCACCCACTGTCTGACAATGTGAGGTCGCCCATGCCATCCTGTGTGGACGCCTTCAGGAGTATCTGGAAATTCGTCTTGTGGATGCAGACCGTGTCTGGTTGGCCGAGGTGTGTATCTGGGACGTGCCTGGGCAGGCGGAGGCTTTGGTCAATTTCAGGAATTGAACTTGTCACATGTCGGCAGCAGTTTGGAAGGTTTCATTTGTTTGAGAGTTGTCTCGGGTCTTGAGGAAAGTGTTGTGCTGCCGTTCCCTTGTGAATGTAGATTTGTGGCCCCCTCACTCTGGCCAGCCCCCACAAGTAGGAACACCCTCTTGACATCTGCCCAGTCAAGTTGATTCACAACCTGATCGACATCTGACAGGTCACCTCAGTCTTTTCTTTGAGAGTGGTGAGTTGCACCCTGATCACTTTATTTTCAGATGTGTGTTCCCTTTCCACTGTGGCTTCGTTCTTCGATTATGCGGAGATCAGAACAGCGCACAGAACCTTTGGTCCAGAAACTCTGACCCTAACTCACCTGCTTATCAATTTGTCCCTCTGGAAACAAAGCGACCTCCTTTACTCTTTGTGTATCTGCCTCCTCGGTCCTCTTTCCTCTTCCATTCCATCTCGACGCTGAATTTCCAAGTTCGGGTGGTCATGCATGAGCTGCTCTCTGCCACAAGACTGTGTCTGGACGTGATGTGATCTTTTTTAATTGTTCGAGGATGTGTGGTTGTGCTGTGTCTGCTACGTATGCACCTGTGGGAAAATCTCCCATGTTCTCTGGCCGAAATGTTCGGGCTGTTGAAAGAATCCAAGCACTATTTTCTTGGAACCATTCTCTTGCCTGTTCTCATTACGCTTTCTGCTCTGTTATTTTAGTCAGCCACATCCTAATTCAAAATTGATTGGTTGCTTTTTTAAAAAAGAGATGAATCCCATGCAATGAGCATCAATCCGAGTCTTGGTTTCCAATCCCCCCCTCTTCCCACTTTGCGTTCCGCTGAATAGGAACTGAGAAAGAATCCAGCCTTGATGAATTTCCGTCATCTGCTTTTGAAGAGAATCTCTTTAGTTTTTTCTTTCCCATTTTGAACACTGGACAGTTGGGAAAGAAAATTGCATTCAGACCGAACTGAAGGGGGGGGGGGGGGTTGGATCGTTAATTAAAATGTTAATTGACTATCCGCTGTTCCAAAGAGACATGTCATGCAGCTGGGATCATGTTCGCAGTCACCGACTTTCCCGACAAAAAAAAAACCTGCAGGAGGCAAGAAGACGAAGGTGAAACGAGAGCAGGCTAAATTCCGAGCTTGTTCACACCAGGCCTGGATTCCATTGAGTCAAGATGTTGACAGGCTGACAATGAGAGCGCAGTCTGATGGGGGGGAAGAAACTGTTTCCTTTGGCGAGGCGAATCTCTCACTTTGATGCAGGGGTAAGGTCAGGAACCAGCTCTTCACGCAGAGGGTTGTGGAGATCGGCAAGTCTTTCCCCACAGTTGGATGCCGAGGCTGGAGCTCAATTTGAAATTGTGGACGGAGATTGCTCGATCTTTGTCGGTTCGGCCAATGTACGAAGTAAGTGGATTGAATTGAACGGCAGAGCAAGGCCGGGGGGGGTGGGGGGCGCTGAATGGACCGTCTCCTGTGACATTATTCCATTCCATTGTCACCACTGTGTTTATAGGGCATGTTTGATGGAGTGTGTGGTATTGGGTACCATCTAACCGGATGTTTCAGGAGACCGTCCCTCTGGTCAGTTATGAATCATCGGGGAAGGATGAGTTCAGAGTGACTAACAGGACAACGTTTTCAATTGCACGAGCTAAATGTTGAGGAAGTGTCTGGTACATGCCGAACTTCACTTTCATTTGAACAAGGAATGGTTCACACGTTGTACGTCTGTCCTGTACGCCCAACCCTTTGCAAGGATGGTTTCTATTTTTTTTTTCCCTCCCAGGTCAGACGGAGAGTTTGTTTTGCCTTGTGTGCAGAATGAGAAGTGGATCTTGGGGGAAACTGAGGTTAATGCAGAGAGCTGCTGCCTTCCCATTGTTTGAAAGCTTGGGTAGTAATCAGTGGTGCTGATAATTGCCTCGAGGTGACAGTGCGCTTTGTGTGGAACAGCAGCCGACTGAGAGTTAATAACAGACCACGGTGGCTGACTATGACAAGACGTGACTTGCCAAGGAGCAGGAACAGCAGAAGGACGGGCTGAACCGATCATTCACAGATTACCCAGAGGGTGGGGAGAGTTTGTGGAAGAGGCGTGGCTAAACCGGTTTTCCAGGTTGATCTCGGGAGTGTGTGGAGAGGGCTCCTCGGACACGCACCCCATCTCATTCAGGCTGGCTCAATCACCCTTGGAGCATTGACTGGGGATAATTCCCCTTCTCTTCACAACGGTGCCCTTGGATCTTTAACCTCCACCACAGGAGACAGCTGTGGTCTTGCTTTAAGATCTGCAGCACTCCCCCAGCACCAGAGGGCCACTTTAGATTCTTGGCTCTGGAGTGGGTGGGACTTGAACCCACCGTCCGCTGACTCGGTCAGTCAGAGCTGATTGAAGCACGGTTCTTTCTGTTTGCGTGGGATTGGGGAACATCACATTTTCACCTGCTCAGACAGCTGGCCGCTTTCACTGCTGGCTGGGGGCGAGATCGCATTTAGCTCTTGCACCCTCCAATGCCCGAAAATCTGCTACGGGTCACTCGACTCACTGGCTGGATGGAAGGTCGTAAGCCAGGAGACTGTAGGGGAGGGGGGCGATCTCGTCTATCAGCAACAGGCTTGCATTCTGCACATTCATCGGTCCGTAATCGAACACTGAACAGACATTGAATGGAGAGGAAATGATGGGCTCAATTTCTGACTGAATTATCTGATCACGTTTTTTGCGTAATTATCATCTGCTTTCACCCCAGGCATGATTTAGTTTCCTCATCTGGAACAACAGGGCAACAGTATTTGGAATATACACCAAATCACGTTGGCCCGAATGTTGTTGCTTGAAGTTGACCAGAAAAGCTTGCGTCTTCCGATTGGAGATTGAGCAGTCTGGCTGTCAGCAGTACAGCGTGAGGGAGGATACTGCCCGGCCCTGATCGACTGCCACCTCACGTTGCCGGGAGGATACTGCCCGGCCCTGATCGACTGCCACCTCACGTTGCCGGGAGGATACTGCCCGGCCCTGATCGACTGCCACCTCACGTTGCCGGGAGGATACTGCCCGGCCCTGATCGACTGCCACCTCACGTTGCCGGGAGGATACTGCCCGGCCCTGATCGACTGCCACCTCACGTTGCCGGGAGGATACTGCCCGGCCCTGATCGACTGCCACCTCACGTTGCCGGGAGGATACTGCCCGGCCCTGATCGACTGCCACCTCACGTTGCCGGCATGAGTTCAGCCGGCTTGTGTGGAATTGCCGAGCCGGCAGCGGAAACGCGGGTTGGGAGGCAGATCAGAAATGGAGAGGAGAAACATCACTTTCTCCTGAGAGAGCCCCTCCTGACGTGCTAAAATACCCCAATCTGGCATGGAGCCATGGGGCATTACCTGGGAGGGTCCGGTGATTGCGGTAGCTTTTGTGGGACCTTTCGGGAGGAGAGAGGGGTTGTGAGGCTTCGACAGTTCCAAAGCTGACGCACTGACCTCCATCCTTGTGGGTTTATTTTGAATATCCATGTGTTGTCTCCTGAATTTCTGTGGTGCCTCATTTCTTTGGGAATCTTGCATAGGCCCCCGATGGAAATGTGTTGTGTCGGCTCTACGTCCGATAACTGGCAGTGGACTCTGTTGAGAGGCCCGGAGAGGTCACCGCAGAGGTTTCCCTGCCTTGTCAAAAACGTCTGAAATACCTGTGTTGTCCGCGTGACAGCCGTGACTGACACAGGCACACTCGGCAGGGCATTGTGCCCAAGGGACCGGCTGACCAGAGGTTCATTGCATGCTCAATGCAGTGCCCCTTGCTGGAGGGTGTCACTGTGTGGACTTTGGACGAGGACAAACCAATCTTGGCTGTCACACTGTCCACCATTCCAAACCGCCTGTTGACTGACGCTGACCATGGACACACAGCGCCCAGGTCAGATGATGCCATTGGTGACACGGCATGCCCAGCAAGAAGCTGTTAAAGTTTATCTTCTCTCCTGCATTTACGGGAAGGGCGATCTGTACCCCTTCCTCAACTAGTTTAACTGGTGATTGTTGGGTCTTGTCAGTTCTTGGCGTCATACCAGTCAGAATACAAGTCAGATAATTGTAACCGATCTGGGCAGGCGTGAGATCAGTGCCGGAGAAAGGAACAGCAATGTAGGGAACGTCGAGCTCCTCCTGAATGGACAGTTGCCCGTGATGTGGAGATGCCGGCGTTGGGACTGGGGTGGGCACAGTAAGAAGCCTTACAACACCAGGTTAAAGTCCAACAGGTTTGTTTCAAATCACTAGCTTTCGGAGCGCTGCTCCTTCCTCAGGTGAATCCTGATAGTTGGCAGTGGTGGTGAATCCTGATAGTTGGCAGTGGTGGTGAATCCTGATAGTTGGCAGTGGTGGTGAATCCTGATAGTTGGCAGTGGTGGTGAACCCTGATAGTTGGCAGTGGTGGTGAATCCTGATAGTTGGCAGTGGTGGTGAATCCTGATAGTTGGCAGTGGTGGTGAATCCTGATAGTTGGCAGTGGTGGTGAATCCTGATAGTTGGCAGTGGTGGTGAACCCTGATAGTTGGCAGTGGTGGTGAATCCTGATAGTTGGCAGTGGTGGTGAATCCTGATAGTTGGCAGTGGTGGTGAATCCTGATAGTTGGCAGTGGTGGTGAATCCTGATAGTTGGCAGTGGTGGTGAACCCTGATAGTTGGAAGTGGTGGTGAACCCTGATAGTTGGCAGTGGTGGTGAATCCTGATAGTTGGCAGTGGTGGTGAATCCTGATAGTTGGCAGTGGTGGTGAATCCTGATAGTTGGCAGTGGTGGTGAATCCTGATAGTTGGCAGTGGTGGTGAACCCTGATAGTTGGCAGTGGTGGTGAATCCTGATAGTTTGCAGTGGTGGTGAATCCTGATAGTTGGCAGTGGTGGTGAATCCTGATAGTTGGCAGTGGTGGTGAACCCTGATAGTTGGCAGTGGTGGTGAATCCTGATAGTTGGCAGTGGTGGTGAATCCTGATAGTTGGCAGTGGTGGTGAACCCTGATAGTTGGCAGTGGTGGTGAATCCTGATAGTTGGCAGTGGTGGTGAATCCTGATAGTTGGCAGTGGTGGTGAATCCTGATAGTTGGCAGTGGTGGTGAACCCTGATAGTTGGCAGTGGTGGTGAACCCTGATAGTTGGCAGTGGTGGTGAATCCTGATAGTTGGCAGTGGTGGTGAATCCTGATAGTTGGCAGTGGTGGTGAATCCTGATAGTTGGCAGTGGTGGTGAATCCTGATAGTTAGCAGTGGTGGTGAATCCTGATAGTTGGCAATGGTGGTGAATCCTGATAGTTGGCAGTGGTGGTGAATCCTGATAGTTGGCAGTGGTGGTGAACCCTGATAGTTGGCAGTGGTGGTGAATCCTGATAGTTGGCAGTGGTGGTGAATCCTGATAGTTGGCAGTGGTGGTGAATCCTGATAGTTGGCAGTGGTGGTGAACCCTGATAGTTGGCAGTGGTGGTGAACCCTGATAGTTGGCAGTGGTGGTGAATCCTGATAGTTGGCAGTGGTGGTGAATCCTGATAGTTGGCAGTGGTGGTGAATCCTGATAGTTGGCAGTGGTGGTGAATCCTGATAGTTAGCAGTGGTGGTGAATCCTGATAGTTGGCAGTGGTGGTGAATCCTGATAGTTGGCAGTGGTGGTATACAATGTGAAGCTGCTCAGGAACTCGCCTGCCTCTTCACTTTGCAGCTCAGTCGAAGGTACCGCCCCCTCCTCCTGACTCACAGTTCTCCCATACGCACTGTTAGACCACAAACGACTGTTTCCCTTCAGAACCGGAGGTAATTTCAACTTCAAATGCTTCGAGAGAACACGCATTTATTTTACTGCACAGCTGCTGATGGACAGTCCAGGGCCACATCCTGCCTCAGCAACCCCAAAGAGACAAGTTGACCAGCTTGATGTGACCCCTGTCAGTGTGTATTGCGAATTTAGTCTCCGCTGAAGTTCCACACCCGTTTGAAATGTGCACTTTGTTAAAGTGCAGCCATCTTGAATGTTCGAGCTGCCCTCTTACTGCTGCCTGAAGTTAACCTTTGTCTGTTATCCCTTTGGATATGAACATGCGAATTAGGAGCAGGGATCAGACCACTCGGCCCCTCGAGCCTGCCCCGCCATTCAATAAGATCATGTCTGATTGTAACCTGTCCCCGATAAATGTTCACCCCCTGGATCATCAGTTATCCATCTCCCTCTGCCTTAAAAATATTCACTGTCTTCTGAGGAAGAGTGTTTAAAAGACTCACTCCCCGCCCCCCCCACAGGCAGAACACAAATTCTCTGCATTTCATCTTAAATGGGCAATCGCTTATTTTTAAACAATGACATTCTCCCCCACCCAAATTCTAGATTCTCCCACAACAGACCGCATCCTCTCCACATCCACCCTGTCAATACCCCTCAGGATGTGCAATGTCTATTCATGGCCATTCAGAGATTCTTAATCCCCGTACGTCAGTCCCTGGTGCCGAGGATTTGTTCCCCAGACACCTCCAGCCAACGCACCTTCAACCAGATCAGACCAACAAACTTCATTCGTATCTGTCGGTTGTGGGATCTTCTTGCAAGCTGTCCATGGTCAAGAGGTAAACGTGCAGTCTTACAGACAAGTCACGCTCCCAATGAGGCTGGTCACGCTCCCAACGAGGCTGGTCCCTTGATAACTGTGGCAGTCTTCATAAAGAGAAGCACTGTACATTTTATACATTGACAACTCCTGGTGAGCTTGGAAATGAACCAAAAAGCCCAGACATGATGCAGCAGTGTTATCAGCATCAGAAAGTAAACGCTGTGAGTGGGGCGCCCTTCAGCGGAAACATTCACCTTGTTCTGTCACGTGCGACCTGACTCCGAGCGATTCAGCTCTTCAATTAACTCACCTTGCTTTTATTTGATATGTGCGCAGGAACCAGAGCCGACACCCTCTGGAAGCGAGGCGAAACACGACTCCGGAAATCTGGACCCGGCTTCTGTGGATAATACTCCCGAGGTGCTGAACAAGGCTCTGTCAGGCCTTTCTTCAAGGTGCAGTAGTCCCAGCAGTGAAACCGTTTACATCCTGACTCGAGGTGTGGGGCACGTGGCCGTAGGTTGCTGACACTCTGTTTTGTACAGAACTCAAAACAATCTGGAGTTGGTGCGGGGGATAATATCCACCGAACTCATCTGACCAGATTGGATGCAGCGCTTATTTTAGGCAGATGTAAAAGGGTTACTTTGCATTCTAACCACTGAGTAACACTGGGCCAAGTGTAAAACGGGAGTAGCGTGGCGTTTTCGGCCAGTGAATTTGGAATTACCCTGCCATTTCACAGGCCAAAGATTCAGGAGCGAGCTTTTGAAAAATAACAGCGGTTTTCATAAATCAAATTGCGCACGGAGGGAACCGTTCAGCCTGTGCAAACCCTTTGACAGAGCTCCCAGTGAGAGCCCCCTCCTGCACACCCACACACACGCTCACACTGCATTCCTAATTTCCCCGTTTTAATGTACAGTCTCACATTCTGCATGGCCGCAACGCTTGATAAACCTGTCTGGGGTCCAGGCTGTGGCTGTCTCCACACTTTGGCCTGACCACGTGAGGCACTGGGGCGGGGAGGAAAGACCGCTTTTACTTAAAAGGATATTCTATTTGGGGATGCAGTGGTTTATAATAAACTCTGATTGGAAAACTGTGTGCGTTATTTCAACAAAAATGAACAGGGATAACCAGTTCATTCAGAGTACACAGACAGGATCCCAGCAAGTGGAATTTCAGCCCCCTTCCCATGCTGGTATCTGTGTTAAGGCAGTGGGAAAGCTCCCTCATTCTTATTTAAATCGTGCTGGACAATCAGGCCAACCTGGGAAAGTTTACTTCAGTTGAATGAGTTACGATATACAACCGATCCAGTCGAGCTGGTGCACAGTTTATGTTGCACACACAATTCTCCTCCTGTCCGACTTTAGCAAACCCTATCAAGATAATTCCTTCCTGCCTCATCTTTATCGAGTTTCCACTGCAATGCATCTGTGCGAAAGTGAATTCCACATTCTAATCACTATCTGGCGAAAGGAAGTTTCTGCTCAATTCCGACTCGATTATCTTGTTTTAATGGCCTCTGCATTTTGTCCTCTCCACATCTACCTCATCAAGCCCCCTTCAAACCTTCCAGAGACCATAATTCCAATATGATTTTGCATCTTGCCCTGCCTGTGTCGTCTCTCTGTCCTCAATATGATTTGGTGAGCCCATGAATGCGCTGTGCCCCGAACGTGGCCGAACCAACGTTCAGAACAAGTTTAACTTAGAACATAGAACACACAGTGCAGAAGGAGGCCATTCGCCCACCGAGTCTGCACCGACCTTCTTCAGCCCTCACTTCCACTCTATCCCCGTAACCCAATAACCCCTCCCAACCCTTTTTTGGTCACTAAGGGCAATTTATCATGGCCAATCCACCTAACCTGCACATCTTTGGACCGTAGGGGCAAACCGGAGCACCCGGAGGAAACCCACGCAGACACGCGGGAGAACGTGCAGACTCCGCACAGACCGTGACCCAGCGGGGAATCGCACCTGGGACCCTGGCGCTGTGAAGCCATAGTGCTATCCACTTGTGCTACCGAGCTGCCCCACTTCTCTTTTGCAATCCTATTCCTCCAGAAACAAAGCCGAGTGTTTTATTTGCTTCTGATACGGCCTGTTAAACCTTGGGGTAGTTTGCACGCATGGAATTGGGTTCCGGTCTCATTCAGGAAGTGTTAAACAGCCGACAGCGCAGCAAGCACCTGCATTGTGGACACCCCGGAGTCTGGAAGGGAGTGGGGGGAGGGGGCAGACACTGGTGGTGGCATCTGACTGTGCAACCCATGGGCTTGTGAGTGGAGGGAAGCGCGCTTCCCCCTGAGCCAAGCTGACATTACCGGGGGACTCGTGGCGATGAAGGGAAGAGAAGTGAGCGCCCGTGATTTTGCCATTGTAAAGCTGATTTTCCTTTCTCTCTCTCTCTCTCTCTGTTGACAGATGGAAGAACTGGTGGGTTCGCGGAATCCTCACATTGGCCATGATCAGTTTCTTCTTCCTCATCATCTACCTAGGCCCCATGGTTCTAATGATGATAGTAGGTGACCCATCCTGTACTTCACTCTCCCCGCTTTGTGCTCTTTGTCAATGAAACTCGATTGCTCGGAGTTAGGTTTAATCTCGGGTGCACCTGCTTGTTGCTGTTTATTCCACTCCTCTCCCCTACCTCCCTATTGGTGATTTACAGAAATGCTTTGGTGCCTTGAACCTCATTTGCCATTCGCACCCCCAAATAATACTTTCATTTCGATCTGTCTCTCGGGACACCCCACGTCACTGGGCAGTCAACGAGCTACTTTCGAAGTGCGGCCGCCATTGTAACGTGACCACATGACCTGTTTTCAGACAATCGCTGCTGAGCAGCACACCAGGGGGAGAGCTCCCGACATCGCTCTTTGAATCGTGCCCGGGAATCCCTTACGTCCAAGTGGAAGACCGGGCGGATGCTGGAATCTGAAACAAAAGCCGGAAATGCTGGAAAAAGTCTTAGCGGATCTGACAGCACCTGTGGAGAGAGAGAGAGAGAGGACGGAGCTAACGTTTCGAGTCTGGATGATTCTTCGTCAGATCTGAAAAAAAATGCTGGAAGGCCTCGCCTGATTGTGACGAAGAGTCACCCTGACTCGAAACATTGGCTCCGCCCTCTCTCTCCACAGGTGCTGTCAGATCTGCTGAGCATTTTCTGTGTCTGCGAAAGAGAAGACACTTGGCTTGGGGACTCGCTGACGATGGCACTTCCAAACGAGCAGTACCGAACTGTCATCCTGACAGCGTGTTCAAGTCTCTGGCATTGGCGGTAAACTGAACGCCGGGGCCGACAGGCAGGCAGGCGTGCTGCCCCCTGAACAGAAGCTCGGGGCTTTGACTGCGGAAAGGATCACATTTGAGCCCCTTGCCGCTCTGATAGGGGGCAGCACGGTAGCCTTGTGGATAGCACAATTGCTTCACAGCTCCAGGGTCCCAGCTTGGGTCACTGTCTGCGGAGTCTGCACCTTCTCCCCGTGTGTGCGTGGGTTTCCTCCGGGTGCTACGGTTTCCTCCCACAGTCCAAAGATGTGCAGGTTAGATGGATTGGCCATGATAAATTGCCCTTAGTGTCCAAAATTGCCCTTAGTGTTGGGTGGGGTTACTGGGTTATGGCGTTAGGGTGGAGGTGTTGACCTTGGGTAGGGTGCTCTTTCCAAGAGCCAGTGCAGACTCGATGGGCCGAATGGCCTCCTTCTGCACTGTAAATTCTATGCTGGGCGTGTTCCCATAGACGTAGACACAATCGTGACTCACTGAATAACGTCCAGGAGCCGAAATGCTGACTTGAGTCTGTCCCTCACCAGCCCACATATGCCATGTGTGATTGGGACACATCAGGGCAACACGTTGGCTTTCACACCAGCATCGTGTTTAAATTCAAGGCCATTGGGTATGCAGAAGTGCAAAGGCCTTTACTGCAAGGTTTCATGGATCTAGATATTTCGAGTCAAGGTGGAGTCAGTAAAGTGGGAAGGGAGTGAAGATGCACACGCAAATAATAAAATCCTGCAAACAGCCGTTCCCGCAACAAATGCTTTAACAAAATCTGATTCTGAGTAAAAATATGCTGTGTCAAAGTACTGGAACTCTGCAAATGTGTACTTCCATAATTTAAATTTTTAAAAAAAATCTATGTCCTGGTGCAAACTTTATCAGATTTTTGTTTGAAAGAAAAATATTGGTACAAGGACAGACAGTAAACAATGAAGTCATGGTAAAACCATCCAGTCCGCAATATGTCAGAACCATAGCAGCAAATGTACACAAACCCCAGGCAGCACTGTGTGGCAGTGATCGGACTTGGCAGGCTGACGTGTACAAAGTGCTTTGTGCCTCGAGTAAAATGCAAGGAAGAAAATTCAGCTGGGAAACAGCGTTGTGCCATTGTTAAAGTGCAGTGGTGTCGCTTACTTGGGGCGCAGTTTTGAGGCAGTTAGCTCTCGTATTATTAATGGGTTAATGTCGGCATGAAAGTTGTGGACAGAAGGGTTTGATCTGAAGGAAGCTGTGACACGTTGATAGCACACAATGCCATTTCCAAGCTTCTAAACCCAGAGTTCAGTCAGTGATCCTGTGCACTCCTTGAATTGACATTTAAAATGATCCCACAACTGGGTTAAGTATTAATACAACTGCATTCAAGGATGCTGTGGTCTACACTGGGAAGTCTTCACAACATAGTTGTCACCAAAGTATCTCCCTGTACCCAAGAGATCTCCAGACGCCTATCTCATTCCAAATATACCCACTGTTGCGCTGAATTTCAACTCTCAAATGCTGACCACGGCAGCAGCAATCAGGATTGAACACGAATTAAAAAGCACAGATCATCAGTTTGTTGTTTTTCTCTTTCCGCTCCTAGGTTATGGGTGTTCAGATCAAATGCTTTCACGAAATAATTCTCATTGGATACAGCGTTTACCATTCCTACCACCTGCCATGGTTCCGGACCCTGAGCTGGTGAGCACACCACAGACGTTTGGGCACAGACACGGGGACAAAAGCACGTTTGGAAAGCCTGACTGTAAAATCAAACCCCCCTCCCCAGCGTCACAAAATTAGAATAGGAGTGCAGTCATTCCGTTCCAGGAAACGGCCACAAGCTGGGCTTGGTATTCCACCCCAGCGCCGCCTCCCAACCATGTTGCCTGTTCTCAGGAGAGCGAGGATACCACGCTCAGACTGGGAGACTATGCTGAAACATTCAGCCCCCAGCCCGACCCAGTGAGGAACGTGGAGAATCTGCAGCCAGCAGATTAGCCGGGAGGACATAAGAAATAGAAGCAGGGGGAGGCCATTCAGTCCCTCTAACCCGTTCTGTCAGTCCCATCAGATCATGGCTGACCTGATCATGGCTTCAACTCCACGTTTCTCCTCCCTTGTCAATCAAAACTCTGTAACTCAGCCTCCAATTTATTCAGTGACGCAGTGTGTATTATCTGCTGGGGTGGGGGGGGGGGATTCCTCGCATAATCCACCCTGCCAAGCCCCCTCAGAACCTTATTTCTTTCGGTGAGTTCACCTCATTCTCCTAAACTCGAGAGTAGTGGGAGTAGAAATCACATTGGTGTTTAAACCTGAGGAGAGAGTCCTGATCTGGTCCCCTGGACAGAGCTGGGATCGTGTTTAAGATGCGTCCGCCCATTCATTTCCATTCGCCGCGAACATTGTGTAGGCCAGACGTGATGGGGGAAATTCTCTCCCATCGCCAGGATTTCCCAGCCTCTCCAAATTCAGCGGGCCTTTGAATGGCCCTCCAGTGTTTTCTGTCCCTTCCCCCACCTCAATGGGCTGTTTAGTCGTTTTCTGAGACTTCCATACAATCCCTGCAGTGCAGAAGGAGGCCATACGATCCATCGAGTATGCAGCAGCCCTCCGAAAGAGGGGTCCTATCCCTGTAAACTGAACCTGCACATTCCCTGGACACCCAGGGACAATTTAGCATGGCCGGTCCACCTACCCTGCACATCTTTGGACTGTGGGAGGAAACCCACGCAGATGGTTTACTCCCACAGCTGCCTGTCTCTCAGAGCAAGAGAGGGTGGTGCGGAGGTTTAGAGAGGGAATTTCAGAGCTGGGAGTCTTGGCCACTGAAGACACAGCCACCACTGGTGGAAGAGTGGAATTGGGGATTTGTGAGAGGCCAGAATTGGAGGGATGCAGATCTCCTGGAGAGTGGGACGGCTGCAGGAGGTGCCACAGATCAGAGTTGTTTAGGGAGGAGGGTGGGGAGGGATTTGAAAAGAGGATTGTAATTTTCCCAGATCAGGAAACTAAAGTACAGGAGCTGGATTAAAAGGATTCACGTGAACATTTCATTTTCCCTGCTCAAAGTTTTGAGGTGAATGTTTTTCACTTTCAGGTATTTCTTGCTGTGCGCTAATTACTTCTTCTATGGGGAGACGGTAACCGACACGTTTTTCGCACTGGTTCAGAGAGAGGAGCCCTTACGGATCCTGAGCAAATACCATCGCTTCATTTCCTTTGCTCTTTACCTGGCAGGTAATGTGTCAATCTGCGAAAATAACACTGGGTGGACCAAACAGTCGCTGCGTGAGCGTGGAGCAATTCACTCAACTTCTCAATCTGTCTTCACAGGGTTTGGTGCTAAAATTTATCTCTGAAACTTTACAATTGAACATAGAATCCCTACCGGGCAGAAGGAGGCCATTCGGCCCATCGAGTCTGCACCGACTCTCTGAAAGAGCCCCATCTAATCTTTGGACACTAAGGGGTAATTTATTGTGGCCAATCCACTTAACCTGCACATCATTGGACTGTGGGAGGAAACCGGAGCACCGGGAGGAAACCCACGCACACACTGGGAGAACGTGCAAACTCCACACAGTAACCCAAGGCCGGAATTGAATCCGGGTCCCTGGCAGTGGTGCTGACCCCCTGGCCCTGTGGGGCAGCAGTGCTAACAGGGCCACTGTGCTGCCCTGAATACATCAAATACATATTTCAATGCATTGAGTTATGGAATATTGAGCATGACAGGAAGGAAGTACACACTGTAGACAAGACACTGTGAGATTAGACTTCACATAGACTGCGTCACACAGCAGATTTTACATTTGATCAGCTTCAGAACAAGAAGAAAATGCAAACAATCTGACCATTGATCGGGGTGGTTGTGGTCTGCTGTGAGCCTCTTGTTTCCATTACTGACCCCTTTATCTCAGGCTGTACCCGAGCCGGTCAGATCCTGGGCTGTCGTTAGTGTCACACAAGTTCCACTGGGTGTTTGAACGGAAAAAGAGACAGTAACATTTGTTTTAATGCATGGTGTCCATTTGGTGGATGAAACTCTCCTTCACCTGCTGGGCTGACTGTCTCCAGTATTTCTAACCTTGCTTTGTCCCTGCACTCTCCAATTGTGAAATCAATGATGGATTGTTGAAGTGGGGAAAATCCCTTTTCCTGGAGTGAACTGCCATCGGGAATGCATTAAAACTGTTTATCCCGATAGCAACTTGAGGGACATGCTGCCCCGACAGAAAACACTGACTGACAATCCATTTGTGTTGGGTTACACAAACACCTTGGGGTTGCAAGCTGTGTTTTGAGCTTGTTTCAACCCTTGAGTCGGATGACTGTGTAATGGGACAGAGGGCCACAGAACGGTCCTTTTCCCCTGAACAGTTCCAGCAAAATGAATTTGGATTTGAAGTGAGGCGCCACAGGATAGTGCAGAGCTGAACAATACCTTTGTTGTCAATCTGGCCAGCCCCACAGGTGAAGAGGACTTCTCTTCAAAGTCTACCCTTTCTGCTCCCCTTCTCTGAAGCTGTTGCTCCTCGTTGGGATGACGCTTCAGAGATATTAAAGGCCTTCTGCTACCTCCACCTAAGCGGCCGATTTTCCTAACTGCGCAATATCAGCTAGCTGCCTGCACAGGGCAGGGGTAGATCCAAGCCCAATTCTGCCCTCACTTTCAACGTGAGTTGTGGGTCAGTGTCGGGGGCGGATTGTGTTAAGAACCTCGGGAAACTCGGGAAGAATTTCTTTCCCCCAGAGGGTGGTGAGAATGGGGGATTGGCTACCACAGGGAGTGGTTGAGGTGAATTTGCTCTTGTGTATTCGAGGGGTAGCTGGGCCAACGCAGGAGGGATAAAGGAGGCGACGGACATGTCGACCGGGTGGCAGGGGGCTGGGGCGCCAGCATAGACGTTTGGACTGGATAGCTTGTGTGCTGCAAGTTCCATGCTTCATCTCCCTTTCCTGTGCAGCATTCCTGCTTCTCCACCTCGGCCGCCATCATGCCTCAGACCAGCCAACTCCGTGCAGCCGCAGGATCGAAGGTGGGGTCATCCCGGGAAGGGCCGAGAATCTCCTGAGGGGGCAGTTGAACTGCATACCACAAACGACCTAGGAACCTATTGGAATGGGACTTGAGCTAGTTTCAGCAAGTCCTCTTGAAGGCACCAGACCAATGATTTTTGTTTTGTTCCTAGGATTTTGCATGTTTGTCCTGAGCCTGGTGAAGAAGCATTACAGATTGCAGTTCTACATGGTACGTAAACCACTCAACATTAGAATAAAACATTCGCTTTTCAACTGCTGCTGCCACTAGTGCCAGCCTCGGTGTTGTCCCAATCTGCCATGGCGTATTGGTCTGCTTCGATGGGCTGGAAGCTGGGGAGGAACCAATTGAATGGGGAAGGAGAGTAATCACCCAGTCTCCATTGCACGTTGTTGGGTGATTGGTTTGGATTTATTGTGACGTGTGCCGAGGTACAGTGAAAAGCATTGTTCTGCGCACAGTCCAGACAGATCGCTCCATACATGAAAAACATAGGATACACATAAATACACAATGTAAACATATAGACACAGGCATCGGGTGAAGCAGACCGAGTACTTCTCAGTAGACAAGATGTGTGGCGAGATCAGTTCAGTCCATAAGAGGGCCATTCAGGTGTCTGGTAACAGCGGGGAAGAAGCTGTTTTTAAACCTGTTGGTGCGTGTTCTCAGACTTTTGTATTCTGCCCGATGGAAGAGGTTGGAGGAGAGATTAACCCGGATGGGAGGGGTCTTTGATTATACTGCCCGCTTTCCCCAGGCAGCGGGAGGTGTAGATGGGGTCAATGGATGGGAGGCAGGTTCGTGTGATGGACTGGGCGGTGTTCACGACTCTCTGTAGTTTGTAGTTTCCTGGGTGCAGAGCTGGTCCCTGTAACCATGCTGCTTCCCACAGCCTCAGATGTGAGGCTGATTCTATTCCCCCCCCAGGTCAGCCCTGTCTAGGGTTTCGAGCCAGTTGCAACAGCTTGGTGCAGTGTGCCAGAGCCCTGGAACCCCCATTTCTCCGCACATTGGCTGTCAGTTGGTGGCCCGGCCGGGGGTTTATCTGATGATGTTCTTTGTTCCTTCACAGTTTGGATGGACCCACGTAACATTGCTGATTGTCGTTACTCAGTCCCATCTGATCATCCACAACCTCTTTGATGGGATGATTTGGTACGTGACAACCTGTTCCTTTGGCCACTAATGTGTAAACTTGACTCATTTTCATTGGCTCCTGTTTCTGTCCACTTCAGCCTTTCACCGACACAGGATTTCCTTGTGGGGCCCTTCACACCCACCCCAGTGAGCGCGAAGAGAAACGCACGCCTTTGCCATGAGCTGCCTGACATTGTTGAAGTGCCTCTGAGAGCTTCACGCAGTGTTTCACTGCTGAAATCACTGGGCAGCACGGTCGCACAGTGGTTGGCACTGTGGCTTCACAGCGCCATGGACCCGGGTTCGATTCCCGACTTGGGTCACTGTCTGCGCGGAGTCTGCATGTTCTCCCCCGTGTCTGCGTGGGTTTCCTCCGGGCGCTCCGGTTTCCTCCCACAAGTCCCGAAAGACGTGCTTGTTGGGTGAATTGGACATTCTGAATTCTCCCTCCGTGTACCCGAACAGGCGCCGGAATGTGGCGACTAGGGGATTTTCACAGTCACTTCATTGCGGTGTTAATGTAAGCCCACTTGTGACACTAATAAAGATTATTATTATGCATGGCAAGTGGGGCAGAGACTTGAGATGAATAATCTTGTGTTCCGGTGATTTGGATTCCGATGTTGGTAAGATTGTCACTGTACATCTGCCTGTGGGAGTTAGCTATGACTGAAATTCCCTTTTGAAGCTGCAATGATGCTTCCACTGGGTCCCAGTGGCATGTTTCATTGTTGAACTCTCCTGTGGGAACACCAAATCATCACTCTAACCCCCCACCCCAACGCCATGTGTAGGTAGGCCAGGGCTCCAAGCTCAACAAAGACTCTCTCTCGAGCCTTGGAAACGTAATGCTGGCATAGCCCTGTCCAACTCTGTCAGTCTCTCAGGCACACAAGCACCGTGCCTCCAATTGAGCCCTGATCCTGTCCTATCAGAGATCCTGAGTTTAAATTACTGTGGGTCTTATGGACAACAGCGTGCATTGTCTAGCACAGGGCTAAATCGCTGGCTTTGAAAGCAGGCCAGCAGCACGGTTCAATTCCCGTACCAGCCTCCCCGAACAGGCGCCGGAATGTGGCAACTAGGGGCTTTTCACAGTAACTTCATTTGAAGCCTACTTGTGACAATAAGCGATTTTCATTTCCCGGTGCAGGGTTAACTTGAGAGACGAGGTTGAGAGTCTGCACTTGAGTAATTCAGTCCCAGTGCCAGAAGCTCAGTCATGAGTAACATGAACAGAAATGCTGCATTTAACAGCATGGAACACAGCGCCATTCAGAATGTAATTGTCAGCTACTGTTTCCAGTGGGTGGATTAAAGACCCAGGGCCCTGATAGATCTGTGGGCCTTTCTGTCCCCCAGACGTTGATTTATCTTTTGTTCCCCTTTCTCAGGTTCATCGTACCCATTTCCTGTGTGATCTGCAATGATATCATGGCCTACATGTTCGGATTCTTCTTCGGCAGAACTCCACTCATCAAGGTCAGTGGGTGGGGCGACAGAGAGGCACTACCACCGGGAGCAGAGACTATTTAAAACTCTGCCAAAAACAGAGGGAGCTCGCTCAGAGAAGGCCACAGTACGGTTTGTGGGAGAAATGGCAGGTAGCTGCAGGAGGAGCTCTCTTCTGGTTGAGGCTGAAGCACGTTGCGGAGGGAGCTTCGTACTGCACTTTCTCCACCCGGTGGCTCTCGAAGCTGGTGCTGAAGTTTCCCTGGCCAAGAAAATTCCGAGTGCAGCGATCGCCCGACAACCCAGTGTCCAAGTCAATCCTGATTTGGAGATGCCGGCGTTGGACTGGGGCGAGCACAGTAAGAAGTCTGACAACACCAGGTTAAAGGCCAACGGTTTGTTTCGAATCACTAGCTTTCGGAGCACTGCTCCTTGCTCATTCACCTGAGGAAGGAGCAGTGCTCCGAAAGCTAGTGATTCGAAACAAACCTGTTGGACTTTAACCTGGTGTTGTCAGACGTCTTCCCACAAGTCAATCCTGACTGAATTTTCAGCACCTCACTGGTGTCTTGTCTCTTAATCAACTACGAGGCAATGAAGGCCGAACAGGACCTCAGTTACGAGCGGGCGGAGGGAATGTCCAAGAGTGAGGCTTTACCGGTTCGGGGGCATAAAGTCAGGGCACAGCGTTGAACTAGCTGGAGAGCGCATTGCCAATCCAGTCTGTCTTAAGCTGCGGGTAGGGCGCCCCCTCGTTCCCTGAAACACGTTAGTCCAGAGCAAGATCCGAAAGCTGATCTCAGAGAGAGAACGCCGCAGCAATTTGCTTCCACAGGAAGTAGTGGAGGCATTACGCTTGTATCCCTTTCAGTGGAAATTGAATAAATCCGTGAAGAAGAAAGGAATAGGTGGGCATGCTGTTGGGGTGAGATAACGAGAGTACCATGTGGAGCAGAAACACCAGCTTGTTTCTGCGCTGGGAAGGCTCTTAAAAACAATTGAAAAGAACTGGAACTCTTTTTGCCTTGAGCCCAGGTGACTGAGAGATGTTCTCTGAGAGATACAGAGTGGATAATCCCGCACACAATGCCAGCATTCAGCATCAGTAACAGGCAGGTGCAGGCCCACAGCCAGGAATAATCATACAAACCCAGCCACGAGTTCCTCGAATGGCTTTCAGAGAGGATGGCGAAGACAGATGCTCCGAAGTCACACGAGAAGCAGTCATCAAGGGAATCACAGATTTCTGTGCCTGGGGTGATGTGAGTGGGGTGGGGCTGCCTCGTTCATTCAGAATGGCCCAGATCAGAGTGGAACATGGGGGGATGTGGAGGTGGACAGAGAGAAAACAGCCTGACGCAGATCGTTTTCACGTCACTGTTGAAGTTACTTCTCTCCACCTCTTGTAAACCTCAAAGAACAAGTTGCAAAACAACGGGTACAATAACAATTCTCTCAATGTGCTCATCTTTTTTAAAAATGATCTGATTGTCAGTTGTGTCTGTGTCTTGACAGCTGTCCCCCAAGAAGACCTGGGAAGGATTCATCGGAGGATTCTTCGCAACTGTTCTATTTGGTGCCCTGGTGAGAATCAACAAAAATATCGCTGTGGACGGGGTTAGAATAAAAAGCAAGGAGCTCCTATAATTTGTTTGTACAGTCGTGTCTCACGAGCGTCCCATTGAGTCAGCAAGTCCCTGCATTAAACAGAGTGGTTGCTCAGTTTAAAAACAGCAACAGCGGCGATACGTGCAATGTCGCTTTGGGGATTGTGACGAAAATGTTTTCCTGACTGAATTCCATCCTTTTAGTTTGAGAGGCAAGGGCCCAAGTAATTTACACCCACAGATAATGGTTGCAGATTAAAGGGACTGCTATTCGTTCTAACGTTAGGCAAGAAAGGGCTTGGCCAGAGGCGATTAACCAGAATGGTCCCAGGACTGGGGGGAATTCGGTCACCATGGGGGAGAGGGGTGGGGGGGGCGTGGAGTGGAGTGGAGTGGGGGCAGTGTGCTGGGAATCCGATTAAATTCTCAAAGGAAAAACCTCAGGGAGCTAGATAATTGGATTGCTCTCGAAAAGAGCTAGCACTGGACAAATGGGCCGAATTCCGTCCTGTGATCCCGGGGAGAATATGTTTGCGTTGGGTTTACGGTGAATCACACAGCAGGCTCCCGGTCACCGTGACGTGTAGCCTGCCACCTGGTTGCTGCCGTTCTCCTTCATTGCCGTCTCTCTTTGTTTTTACAGCTGTCCTACGTGATGTCCGGATACAAGTACTTTGTCTGCCCGTTTGAGTTCAACAGTGACGCAAACAGCTTCACGGTGGACTGTGAGCCGTCGGAGCTGTTCCAGCTGCAGGATTACACCATCCCCTGTCTTTTCCAATCCTTTCTAGGCTGGGTACGACACTGTGAGTCCGTCAGGTTTTGAGGGGCTGATTTTTTTTCATTTTTGCACTCTGCGCCGCCGGTCGGTCGCAAGCACTTCTTTCACTCGTCCAAATAAAAGGACACATTGAATAACATTCCTGCCAATTCGTCAGCCTGTGTGCGACCGCAAAACAAGGGTCAGAAACTCAGCCCCTTAAAGCTAAATGTTCCAACTTGAAATGGACAAAAAAAAAACGGTTATCTGTGAATTATTTATGCTTCCTCTTGTCTCGTTCCCGTAGGAGACTGTCCGGCTATACCCCTTCCAGATCCACAGTATCGCCCTTTCCACCTTTGCCTCACTCATCAGCCCCTTTGGAGGATTCTTTGCCAGCGGTTTCAAGAGAGCGTTCAAGATCAAGGTATTGATTTTGTTTCCTGTCTGAGGCACCGGGAAGCGATTGTGCAATGTTGGGAGCCGCCCCACACAGCAAGAGATAAAAACCATCAAATCATACCGCACACAAAACAGGCTGTTGCAATCTTGCAACATAGCCGGGAATCCAGTCTGTCTCTTTTTTTCCCCCTGTATTCTCGTCATGGGATGTGGGCCTCCATCCCCCATTGCCCTTCAACTGGGTAGCTTTGCTAGCCCATTTCGGAGGGTAGTTCAGAGCCAGACATTTTGCCGTCGTCACATGCCGGTGAGACCGGGTAAAGACGACGGGTTCCCTTCCCCAAAGGACACGAGCGAACCAGATGGGTTTGTAAGACCATCGATGATGGCTTCACAGTCACCGTAACTTGAGACGAGCTTTTTGCTTCATCGGGTGCTGTGATGGGATGTGAACCCATGTCCCCACAGCATGGGCCTGGACCTCTGGATTTCTAATCCAGAGGCCTCACTTCATCGTTTCCCCTCCCAATAACCCTCCATATGAGTCCCCTCCAATTTCCCTTTTCAGATGCCAGTCAGCCTGGAAGCTGAGGAGTCACCCTCGGGTGAAGTGGCAAAGGACTTGGGAGAATAAAAATCCCTCAAAATGGCAGCACGGAGGTGCAGTGGTTACCACTGCTGCCTCACGGCGCCGAGGTCCCAGGTTCGATCCCAGCTCCGAGTAGGATTTGCACATTCTCCCCGTGTCTGCGTGGTCCAAAGATGGGCAGGGTAGGTGGACTGGCCACGCCAAATTGCCCCTTAAATGGAAAAAATGAATTGGGTACTCTAAATTTATATATATATTTTTAAATCCCTCAAAATCGCAACGTCCCAGCTTGGAAATGTATCTCCGTTCCTTCACTGTCGCTGGGTCAAAATCCCGGAACTCCCTCTCTGACTGCACGGTGGGTGTACCTACACCACATGGACTGCCGCGGGTCCAAGAAGGCGGCTCTCCACCACTTTCTCAGAGGGCAATTAGGGATGGGCAACAGATGCTGGCCAAGCCAGTGACAGCCACGTATCCCTGAAAGAACAAATTACAGAACTTATTCCAATCCTAATGTTCGGCAAAATGGACAGTGGGAGTAATGTGACTGATAATTGGATCCCACGCCTGTTGATGAACGTGATACTGGACACAGATAGTTCTCTTGACAGGAGGTTTATTTGGAGAGCACAGCATTGCAAACGCCTGCTTCTGACCACCAGCACTGCCTCACCAATCTCACTCTGTACCATGTTCGGTTGAACCAAGCAATTAAATTAAACTTGGGGGTAAATCAAAAGAGCAAGGGATACTGAATAATCTCTCTTTCTAAGGGAGTATTTCTGCAAGTACTAAATGAAGCAGCCTCCTTCACCTTTGTGTCTTAATCTAATTGACGTCCCATTTCCATTCACCACCTTGGTGCTCGGCAGGAGTTCTCAGAACTCTGCTTATCATTTCCACTTGCTCCACAATTCTTCGTGATGTGTAACCCTCACTTGTACTTATTACGGACCTCCACGAGAAGACTCTTCATCAGGGATGTGTCTGCGACATGTACTCTCAGCCAGATACTGTTCCGTCGCAACTCTCCTCTTCTCAAAACATTTGATCAGCCCTCTGGAGTTTCGAAGAGTGACAGGTGATCTTGCTGAAACATGTGCCCAGCAACACTCAGTGCGCGCATGCGAGGAAAATGTGGCGTTCCCATGATCAAACCGGACTATTGTCTTCGCAGGACTTTGCTGACACCATACCGGGGCACGGTGGGATCATGGACCGCTTTGATTGCCAATATCTTATGGCGACCTTTGTGAATGTCTACATCGCCAGCTTCATCAGGTAAAAACCTTTCACTTATTCTTCATCTCCTCAATGTGGCAGCAAGGCGTAACCTTCCGAAAGGAATCCATTCAGTGCCAGGCGTTTTCAGATTATGCCAATCCATATAACCTGCATTTATAAAGAACACCTTGAATGTGACGACAACCTCAAACTGACATGATTGGTGTGCAGGACAAAAAACAAACTTTCTCAACTGAGGGCTGAGTGAAGGGACTCTGATCTGTCAGTGCTGTAAATGGAATGGTTGTGGGTGCAGGAAATGTCTGTCTGTTTACACTTGTGTGAAACAGCTTAGGGCATTTTCTTCCTCTGAAGGAACTATTCAATTGCAAATGGGCAGCACGGTAGCACAGTGGTTAACACAGTTGCTCCACAGCCTCAGGGACCCAGGTTCCATTCCCGGCTTGGGTCACTGTCTGTGCGGAGCCTGCACGTTCTCCCCGTGTCTGCGTGGGTTTCCTCCCACAAGTCCCGAAAGACGTGCTTGTTAGGTGAATTGGACATTCGGAATTCTCCCTCTGTGTACCCGAACAGGGGCCGGAATGTGGCGACTAGGGGCTTTTCACAGTAACTTCATTGCAGTGTTAATCACATTCCTGCAACATGACAGTGGCTAAGATTCGCAACTGCCTCCTACGTTCTCAACACTTAGTAAAGTCCTGACATTGTGAAAGTAAGGTGCTGTATAAATTCAAGTCTTCTGCCTCACCGCGTGGGCGGGTGCAGCTGCAGAGAGTTCCTGTGGAGGTGGAGTTTAGAAAGGGTCTGTACTGAAGTGTCTCTCTTTGCCTCTGATTCTTCCTAGGGGCCCAAATCCCGCCAAACTGTTGCAGCAGCTCCTGGCCCTCCGCATCGACCAGCAACTCCAGATATTCAAGAGTCTGAAGGCCAGTCTGATCCAGAAGGGGGTACTGCCAACCGGGGCGTAGGACTGGCGAGTTCAGTGAAGCGGTCGCAGCCAAAACAGCCTCGGAACCGAATCCGGCCCGTGACCTCGCCCTCGAACACAGTGTGCACCCAAGCTGGCATGCGACCAGCAATTTCCTTACGTCACCAAGAGGGTCCAGATCCCTTCAGACGCAAATCATTCCTCGCGCACTGGTTGATGCAATAATTAGTAAGTCGGCACGAGTTTAATCATGGGGCTTCAGCCCATTAGTACACAAAGTTACAGGCCGTAATGGCCATTGACGTGCTGAGCCTATGATTAACCATCGCACCCACGCGCACCAGTTGCTTTTTTAAAAAAATGATTCCCCCCTTGCTATTTGCAAAGCACAGCAATTGCGGAGTTGTGAGGCGGAATCCAAAACTGTGCATAAATCATGGACACATCGCCCGAGTGGAATACCGACCCGAGACTCTTCGGCAGCACTGCCAGCATCTTGTGTCCGAGGTCCAGCTGATTTATCCTCCACCATTACTCGCCCCTTAGCCAGAGTATATGCTTCGGGTAGATTAGATGTAGAATTTGCTGTCGCGCAGGCCATGCCAACGTTTGGGGAGTGGGGTGGGGGGAAACATCAAGTTTTGCATTTATATTCGTCGGGCTTGTTGAGGCAGCTGAAGGAAGTGACAACCTTGAATTTTACACTGTCTGAATTCTAGTACAGTAAGAAGTCTTACAACACCAGGTTAAAGTCCAACAGGTTTGTTTCGATGTCACTAGCTTGCGCAGCGCTGTTCCTTCCTCGGGTCCAACGCCAGCATCTCCACATCATGAATTCTAGTAGGTAGAGACTGGGAGAGACGGAGGGGAGGGGGAGATCCCAGAACCGTGTGCAATTCCTCAGACGGCATGTCATTTGTCACAAGTTAGTGAAGCTGATAACTTGATGGGCTGAATGGTGGTGAGGCACTGTCAAAAGCATTGTCCATTTCTTTTCAAATTTCCACAGACTTCAAGATAGATATCTCCGTTCCACAGACCGCAGTCAGTTACTGAAGCAAATCTGAAGTTTTCTAGAAGTATATCTAGAAGGGGTATAGCATCAGGAGGGTAGTGTTTTAGTTTTTAGCTGTTTTCCTTCACTGATACTTCACTCGAAAACCTTGCCATGGAACCTGCTGAGCTGCAATTTCAATTCACTCCAGTTGATTTCTTTTCTGGGCCGGTTGCAGGCATCCTCCGGTGCCTTCGCTTTCGAAGCTTTTCTTCACCAACAAGCAGACATGGCTTCCGCAGCCTGCTCGGAAACACAGCAAAGACCAATCCATCAACAACAACAACAACAACCCCCCCGCCCCCAACTCCACGTGCTGGCACCTACATGCTGGATGGTGACCACGAGCTGTCTCGTCTCCTGCCCTTCATCCCAAGGCCAACGCGATTCATTGCAATGTGCCTGTTGGAGCGTGGATGAGATCAGTTGGAGCCCGCTGCAGGTTTTTGACAATTGCCTGTGCTCAGCCCAGCTCACCTCACAACATGATCAGTCAGCTGTCAATCGGATGAGCAACAAGGAGGCTGACTCCTGGGCTTTTCGGAGTATGTTTGCTCTTGGGGTTCACAGCACCCAGTGTTAACCTGCCCTTCCCAAGCTCATTGCGATACGGGAAGAAGCAGGCAAACTGCTCCCCTAACAGCCCCCCTTGGGAGGTGGCAGATCACTGTGACACGGAGAGAACAAAGAAAAGTACAGCACAGGAACAGACCCTTTGGCCCTCCAAGCCCGCGCCGACCATGCTGCCCGACTAAACTAAAATCTTCTACACTTCCGGGGTCCATTTCTCTGGATCATGGTGAGGACAGCTGGGAGGAAAAAGACAGGCACAGTCAAATATGGTTAGCACACACCCAGAATAACGCATTTACATAGGAGAGGGAGAGAGAGCTGGCAAACACAGACCCTGGACTGACTCGGAAACAAAACACTGAACAGTCCAGGGAGATTTCACAAGTGAGCCTTTTCACAGGAGTCCAACAAAACCTACACGAGAAAGAAATTTGTTTCTTCCAATAATCGTTTCAATTTAACTGCCTTTCTCCCTTTGCTTATATTTGCCCCGCTCCCCTCTCTCCCTCTCTCTCTCTCTCTCTCTCCCCGTTGATGGGTACTCAGGATTTCAGGGACCTGAGTGTCAGTCAATTCGCAGTACTCCGCTCCGTCATCGCTGTGAAAGGTCGTTTCACGGCAACAAAATAAACTCCACAAATCCTGTGTTGACAATCCTTGTGTAACACGGACAGGGTCCGCTTGTGAACGATGAAAATCACACACACACCTGCTCTGGAGACTACCCGAGGGTGCACAGCGGGTTCATGTGCCATGCGCAATAAAGCCAGGTGACAAACTGGGTCAAGTTGTCACATCCTGACTCATGAATTAGCATCGTATGTCAGCGCTCATTCCCACTGGCTTATTTTTGTGTTTTGTTACGTTCTGGATTGTTAGTCGTCCTGCTGTATTAATTTGGTGTATGGGGAAGTGATGAAGGAAACGTGCACAGAAAACCTAATGGCTGCAGGTACCCTCATGTGCACAGTTAATGTGGGACACTTTCAGCCTGCGATGCTGCCACTTGGCATCAGTTCGGCCATCTCACTGCAATAATACCAGTGCCTGACCAGTCGAGTATTTTCCAGACTTGCCAAAGACAGAAATGATGTTGGGTTGGAACTGATGGAAATGAACAATGTCTTGGACAAAAGGTGACACTGGCAGCTCCATGTAAATCCTGCCCGTCTCATTGGCTGAGAAAGCTGCCGTCGTATCATTTTTAAAGCACTCTGATCAGGGCTAAGGCCAGCTCTCTAAAATTCCTCAAGACCATGGAACAACTCCGTAAAAGGAAATTCCGGAGATTTGCAGTCTCTGGCATTCTTGAAATACCTCTGGCCGGTCGCCAGACCTGGAGCCGATTCCTGCTTGAGCAGCCAAACAGGGAGCTGATGGAACCCTGGTCATGTGTTGGCATTGCCGATGCTGATGGATTAATTCATGAATCGGTCAACCTTCCCACGGCAGTCGCCTTCCCTTGATTCCCTTAGTTTGTCCGAATGTGATTCCCCATTCCCTGTGAGGATAATTAGCAGGATTTCTGTATGACAACACAAACACGTTCAGCATCTTCCCTTCCGTGAATTATTATTTCATACGTTTGCTTTCCTGGTTGTTGGAAGATTCATCGTCAGAAGTCCACGGGAATTAGTTTTGAGCAAGTTTGGCATTTAGTTTGAAAAGTGATCAGCTTGGCTGAAGATTCCGCAGAGTCAGAATTCCAACAATTGGTCAAAAACACACCGAAAACAATCTTTTCACAAAAAAAAGGTTGTTGGGAAAATGACAATGTAAAGACATCAGTTCTTGAAAGAAGTTTTTTTTGGGAGGGGGAGCTTAACGAAGGACAGATTTGTTACAGTGTTCAGATTTGGTCCATTATTAAAGCACTGTCAGTAACAAACTCGAAAGATAAATCCTCTTCCCGCTGAACTGAAATTCTTCTTTGATCGAAACAAATGTAATGCCTGGCACTGAAATTCAAGGTGTATTTCGTATTGTCTACATTGCTTGTCTAGTTTAGAGATTATCAACTGGTCCAGCACCATAGCTGCACCCTCGCTGGGACACATTAACCCTTTCAAGTCAGCCTGTGGCACTCGTCCAAACCCCACCAGCAACCAGAGGCAAATGAACAAGTCGTGCAGCTGCCTCTGGCACCTGGGCTGATCTCGGACGATGAGCTGTTTCAGCATGGTGATGCCACCAAGCCAGGGGCTAACAGCAAAAAGGGAATTTCAAACTCTCTGCAGGTTCTCACTGTAACCTGGTCACCATGAGGAACACTGCACCCGGCCATGTCGGGGTGTACTCCAGTCACACACTGGCCCGCAATAGTGAAGACAGGTGACCTGTGCGTGGCAGCACAGCAACCTGAAACACATCAGCGTCCTCTTTGCTGCCTGTGGTACCTGCTGACGAGGCCCTGCACCTTGCAGTGACGTGATTCTTCCCCGTATCCTCCCCCCTCACCCATTCCTCGTGCACTGCTCCCCTACCCCAACATGGACGCTGTGAGAGATGGCCACAAGCATCACAGCCGCAATAGTGGATGGCCTTCAATCTTTTTTGAATTTAATGAATTGAGCATCTCTTCAAAGGCAAAAATGTCTGATCGAGAAAAGGTGTGGGTGTGAGGGAGCTTTCAGGAATTGTCTTCGTTCAAAGTTTGGGAATGCGGTGTTCCCGTCTGTTCTGCGGAAACTCTGTGACGCGTTTCAACTCCTTGAACAAAGTCCATGCACTATTGTCTGACGTACATTACACGAAGGCCTAAAGTAAATGCTGTGTCTGCCTGACCTGGGGGAGCTCCAATGCTGCTTTGTTTGGCGCATCTGGTTGAGGACACTCAAGTTTATTTCCCGTTTGTAATATTTTTTAACGCCTGTTAAAAACAATAAATGAGTTAAATTGGCTAAGGAAGGATTCTAACTCATTCCAAGACCCTGAGCACAAGCATACAAGAATTCTGGTGCAACCTGGGCAAAAGTATGGCATCAAATGGACGCAACCAAATTATTTTTTAATTTTCTTCATGGATTGCCAGCGTGAACAAAACTGTCCATCAATTCCAGACACGCGACAATGAATTAACTTCTGGGATGAATGCTGGGGTGTAGATTGATTTGTTCTTAATCCAGGACAAAAGTTCGGCACACCATCGTGGGCCAAAGGGCCTGTTCTGTGCTGTATTTTCTGTGGACTATGCCGCAGCTGATGACAGTTAAAATGGAGAGTGGATTCTCCTTGTCCGTGTACATAATACGCTTTCCAGCAGTAAAGTCTCTGATCGGACAAACCCCCCCCATCAGTCACCATGGCTGCCCAGAGAGCAGGGCGTTTGGCGGTGATGCACACTTGAGTCAGGCAGGAAGGGGTTGGAGACAGGTAAACAGAGATGTGTGCGGGTGAGGGACAGGCAGAACCCCCCCGAGATGCCACCAGAATCCAAAATGAACAGGGCAGAGCTGGGGCAATGCGCCCCCCCCCATACTGATCCCAGACACCACTCCCCCACCTCAAAAATGTCAGCTGTGTGAAAACGTGAGCTGCGTTTCGAGTCTGATTTGCGAATTATCGACTAAAACAAGCAGATAAGGGAGTAATAAAAAGGGCCTGCCCATTTAGAACATGTTCAGATGGAGGAATTTGCAATAATATTGAAATGCCTCATTGGTCAGGGGAACAGACTTACCTTCGAAGTCGTCAGATTACAGAATGGAGTAATACATTAGGTAAAGTAGTTGAGTAAATTGTTTATTTTATTAATGCTTCTTTGTGAGTGTATGTCAAGTATGAATCATTCAGTTCAAGTGATACCTGCTGCCTTGTGTTAATGTATATGTGCTTGTTTTTGTACTGAACGTGTCCACCTCAGTGTATGTGTGTGTGTGTATATATATATTATACATATATATATATATATATGTATTTGGTGTTAAAGTGGGCACAATATTTATATATGTTGCAAATAAAAAGAACCTTATTAAATGACAAAGTAGCCTTCTGTTTCTTTAGCAGCTACGAAGCTGCAATCTTGCCTTCAAAAGGCAACTGGTTGACTGATGTCCTTCAGGGGAGCAAGCCTGCTGTCTTCACGCAGTCACGGCTCGGGTTTCTCCGGGTAGTCTTATCAAAACGCCACAAAGTGGCCCTGATGTGACCCCAATCCCATTTGCGATCGGATGCTGCACTTGCAGACTGAGGTTTGTTTCTGGGAGTTGGGAGGGTGATGTGAAATGGACATTTGCTGGTGGTGGGGGTAGGGGGTGGGGGGGGGGGGAGATTAAAATAGTCAACATGGGTGCCAAATAGATTTAACACCAGATAAGACATTCTGAAAGAGAGCAGCGCATCTGAGATTTGGCACATTGCAACCCGTTAGCTTGTCCATTTGCCTCTTCATTTGTTCGTTCACGAGATGTGGGCTCCGGGCCCAACATTTATAGCCTGTTCCTAATTGCCCCTTGAGAAGGTGGTGGTGGCCTGCCATATTCTTGAACCCGCTGCAGTCCGCGTGGTGTGGGTGCTCCCACTGTGCTGTTAGGGAGGGCGTATCAGGATTTTGCCCCAGGGACATTGAAGGAACAGCCGATAACGTTTCCGAGTCGGGGCAGCGAGGGAGCTGGAGGGGGAACCTCCAGGTGGTGTTGTTGCCAGGTATCTGCTGCTCCTGTCCCTGTGAGCATTTCTGCTTCTGTTCCAGAGTTCCCCCTTCCCTCCTTGGAATTTATTTTTAATCAACATTTTATTGAGGTATGGTTTTACAACAACAACAAAATAAACAATGTACATGAATTTATCAACATAGTGCAAAAGCCGTCTTCCTCCCTTACAAGTCCCGCCTTTACTAACCGCTAAACTAAGCTACCAACCCACCACCCTTCTGCTGACGATTAATTTGCCGCAAAGAAGTCGACGAACGGTTGCCACCACTGGACGATCCCTAACAGTGACCCTCTCAAGGCAAACTTGATTTTCTCCAGACAGAGAAAGCTAGCCATGTCCGATAGCCAGGTCTCCGACTTCGGGGGCTTTGAGTCCCTCCGTCACTGGGATACCAGGGAAGCAAAGGCCAGAACGTCTGCCTCTTTCTCCTCCTGGATTCCCGGGTCTTCCGACACCCCGAAAATTGCCACCTCTGGACTCGGTGCCACCCTTGTTTTTAACACCGTGGACATGACATCTGCAAACCCCTGCCAGAATCCCCTAAGCTTCGGACATGTCCAGAACATGTGGACATGGTTCGCTGGTCCTCCGCACACCTTGCACACCTATCTTCACCAAAGAACCTGCTCATTCGGGCCACTGTCATGTGAGCCCGGTGAACGCCCTTGAATTATATCAGGCTGAGCCTGGCACAAGTTGTGGACGCGTTGACTCTACTCAACACATCCGCCCAGAGACCATCCTCTATCTCTCCTACGTCTGCATCTCCTTTGACCCCATGAGTTCCTTGGAAATGTCAGAAACTCTCCCTTCTCCGACCCACACTGGAAACTACCCTGTCCTGTATCCCCCTTGGTGGTAGGAGCGGGAAGGTTGAAACCTGCCTACGTAGGAAGTCCCGCACCTGCAGGTACCTAAATTTGTTGCCCCTCGCCAATCCAAATTTCTCCTCAGGCTAGGAAAGCTCCCCTCTATAAACATATCCCCCATCCTCTCAATCCCTGCTCTCTGCCATCTCCGATATCCTTCCTGGGGCAAACTAGTGATCATTACAGATTGGGGACCAGACCGATGCTCCCTCTGCTCCCACTTGCCTCCTCCATTGCCCCCAGACCCTCAGGGCCGCCACCACCATGGGGCTGGTGGAGTACCGTGCCGGCGGGAACGGCAGAGGCACAGTTAGCAATGCCCCCAAGCTGGTGCCCTTGCAGGAAGCCCCCCCTACTCGCTCCCACACCGACCCTCCCCCCACCACCTACTTCCTGATCATAGCTATATTCGCCGCCCAATAGTAGTTACTGAAGTTCGGCAGCGCCAGCCCGCCCTCCCCCTGGCTCCGCTCAAGCATCCCCTTTTTTACTTGCGGGGTCTTATACGCTCATTCAAAGCCAGTAATTTCCTTGTTGACCCGTTTAAAAAAGGACCGTGGAATAAAGATGGGGAGACACTGAAACACAAACGGGAATCTCGGGAGGACCGTCATCTTCACCGTCTGCACCCTCCCAGCTCGTGACAACAGGAGCGTGCCCCACCTCCGAAAATCGTCCTTCATTTGGTCTACTAGTTGGGCCAGATTTAGCTTGTGCAGCCGTTCCCATTCCCGCACCACCTGGATGCCTAGGTACCGAGAGCTTCCACCTTCCACTCTGTAAATGGCAGCTCCCCCAATCGCCTCTCCTGTCCCCTTGCCTGGACCGTAAGCATCTCACTTTTCCCCATATTTAGTTTATACCCCAAAAACCGGCCAAATTCCCCCAGAATCCTAATAATTGCTTCCATCCCCTCGAATGGGTCCAATGCATATCGGAGCAGGTCGTCTGCGCAAAGCAAAGCTCTGTGTTCCACTCCTCTTCTCCCCCGCCCCCCCACCCCCGGACCAGCCCTTGAGGCTCTCAGAGCAATTGCTAACGGCTCTCTGGCTAACGCGAACAACAGTGGGGAAAGGAGGCATCCCTGTCTCGTCCCCCGGTGCAGCATAAAATAGTCCGATGTTGTCCTATTCGTCCGTACGCTTGCCACAGGAGCCTGATACAGCAACCTGACCCGGTCAATAAAGCCCCGCCCAAATCCGAACCGTCCCAGTACCTCCCACAGATAATCCCATCCTACCCGATCAAAAGCCTTCTCTGCGTCCATTGCGACCACTACCTCCACCTCCCTACCTTCCGGGGGCACCATGATCACATTTAACAACCTTCTTACATTGGCCACCAACTGCCTATCCTTAACAAACCCTGTCTGGTCCTCCCCAATAACGTCCGGAACACAATCCCCAATCCTAGAGGACATGATTTTGGCCAGCAGTTTGGCGTCCACATTCAATACGGATATGGGGCTGTAGGACCCACACAGCTCCGGGTCCTTGTCCCGCTTCAGGATCAATGACATCATGGCCTGTGACATTGTCGGAGGAAGCACCTCACGCTCCCTTGCCTCATTGAGTGTCCTCATCAACAACGGCCCCAATATCCCAGAGAACTTTTTATAGAACTCCACTGGGTACCTGTCTGGCCCCGGGGCTTTACCCGACTGCATGGCCTTCAGACCCTCCACTATCTCCTCCAACCCGATCGGGGCCCCCAGCCCTTCTACCAGCTCCTCGTCCACCTTTGGGAAATTCAGCCCCCCTAAGAAGTGCCTCCTCCCCTCCGGCCCAGCTGGGGATTCCGACCTAGACAGCCGACTGTAAAACTCCTTAAAAGCCTTATTCACCCCTGCTGAGTCTCCAACCAGGTTCCTGGCCCCATCCTTTACTTTCCCGATCTCCCTGGCTGCCTCGCTTTCTAAGCTGCTGTGCAAGCATTCTGCTGGCCTTCTCCCCATGCTCGTAAATCACCCCCCTCACCTTTCTCAGCTGCTCGACCGCCCTCCCTGTGGTTAACAAGCCAAACTCCGCCTGTAGCCTCCGCCGTTCCCTTAAAAGCCCTGCCTCTGGGCTCTCCGCATACCTCCTGTCGACCTATAATATCTCCTTTACTAGTCGGTCCGTCTCTGCCCTGTCCACCTTCTCCCTGTGGGCCCATATCGAGATCAGCACCCCGCTGACCACCGCCTTCAGTGCTTCCCAGACCACCTCTTCCGATTTCCAGTTGATTTCCAGTTCTGAATACATTTCCTCAACCGCCCGCACACCTCTTCATCAGCTAAAAGTCCCACGTCCAGTCTCCAGTGCAGACGCTGGCTACTCTCCTTGCTAAGCTGTAGGTCAACCCAATGCGGGACATGATCTGAGATTGTGATCGCCGAGTACCCCGTGTCCACCACCCCTGTCAGTGGAGTCCTGCTCAAAATAATCCGGGAGTACACTTTATGCACGCGAGAGTAGAAGGAGAACTCCTTCACTCTCGGCTGCCCAAATCTCCGTGGGTCCACCCCCACCCCCCCATTTGCTCCATGAACCCCATTAGCTCCTTAGCCATTGCTGGCACCCTGCCCGTCTTTGAACTCGAACGGTCTAGACCAGGGTCAATAACTGTGTTGAAGTTCCCCCCATGACCAACCTGTGCGAATCTAGGTCTGGTATCTTCCCCAGCATCCTCTTTTTTAACTCCACATCATCCCAATTTGGCGCATACACATTTGCTAGTACCACCTGCACCCCCTCCAGTTTCCCGCTGACCATAATGTACCGAACTCCCACGTCCGAGGCTATTCTACCCGCCTCAAACACCACTCGCTTATTAATCAGGAACGCGACCCCCCTAGTCTTCGAGTCCAGCCCCAAGTGAAAAACCTGTCCGACCCATCCCTTCCTTAATCTGATCTGGCCAGCTACTCTAAGGTGCATCTCCTGCTGCATTACCACGTCCGCCTTCAGTCCTCTCAAATACACAAACACGTGTGCCCTCTTAAGCGGCCCACTTAGCCCTTGTACATTCCAGGTGATCAGCCTAGTTGGGGGGCTCATTGCATCCCCCCCCCCCCTCTTCGCCGATCAGCCATCACTTTTCTTGGGCCAGTCTCCAGCCCGCACCCCATGCCTCCACTGGCCTGCCCCCAGGCAGCCTCCGCCTCCGACCTCCTCACTGTCCCTCAGCAAAAGTCCCTCCCTCATCAGGAGAACATTTTCCCCCCTCTCCCCCGCCCTGGTAACGCACAATGTAAATCAGCCCCTTTGATAAGCTTAACATCTGCTCACCCCCCACTGCGCTTCCGTGAGCAAGCCCGCCCAGCTAGCTTGGTGGCCCCCACCCCTGGCGCCAGACATTCTCCCACCTATTGTTCCCTCCCCACCTCCCCCGCTCATATACACATATTCAAACGAAAAACCAGTCCCAACCCAATTGCCCTAGAAAAAAACCGATAAACAAAGAAAAGATCAAACCGAAGATCCAGCATCTTAACAAACACACCTCCATCCCCATCAGTGCAAATGTAAACTTTAACTCACTCAGCTCTGCAACTGGCCCCCAATCAATACAGAAGGCATTACAAATAACGTCCAACAAACGAAAAACAAGAAACTCTTTTTTAAACGTGAACGACAAGGTCCCTCATGATAGACTAGTACAAAAGGTGAAGTCACACGGGATCAGGGGTGAGCTGACAAGGTGGATACAGAACTGGCTAGGTCATAGAAGGCAGAGAGTAGCAATGGAAGGATGCTTTTCTAATTGGAGGGCTGTGACCAGTGGTCCACAGGGATCAGTGCTGGGACCTTTGCTCTTTGTAGTATATATAAATGATTTGGAGGAAAATGTAACTGGTCTGATTAGTAAGTTTGCAGACGACACAAAGGTTGGTGGAATTGCGGATAGCGATGAGGACTGTCGGAGGATACAGCAGGATTTAGATTGTTTGGAGACTTGGGCGGAGAGATGGCAGATGGAGTTTAATCCGGACAAATGTGAGGTCATGCATTTTGGAAGGTCTAATGCAGGTAGGGAATATACAGTGAATGATAGAACCCTCAAGAGTATTGAAAGTCAGAGAGATCTAGGAGTACAGAGCCACAGGTCACTGAAAGGGGCAACACAGGTGGAGAAGGTAGTCAAGAAGGCATACGGCATGCTTGCTTTCATTGGCCGGGGCATTGAGTATAAGAATTGGCAAGTCATGTTGCAGCTGTATAGAACCTTAGTTAGGCCACACTTGGAGTATAGTGTTCAATTCTGGTCGCCACACTATCAGAAGGATGTGGAGGCTTTAGAGAGGGTGCAGAAGAGATTTACCAGGATGTTGCCTGGTATGGAGGGCATTAGCTATGAGGAGCGGTTGAATAAACTCTGTTTGTTCTCACTGGAACGACGGAGGTTGATGGGCGACCTGATAGAGGTCGACAAAATTCTGAGGGGCATAGACAGATTGGATAGTCAGAGGCTTTTCCCCAGGGTAGAGGGGTCAATTACTAGGGGGCATAGGTTTAAGGTGCGAGGGGCAAGGTTTAGAGGAGATGTATGAGACAAGTTTTTTACGCAGAGGGTAGTGGGTGCCTGGAACTCGCTGCCGGAGGAGGTGGTGGAAGCAGGGACGATAGTGACATTTAAGGGGCATCTTGACAAATACATGAATAGGATGGGAATAGAGGGATACGGACCCAGGAAGTGTAGAAGATTGTAGTTTAGTTGGGCAGCATTGTCGGCACGGGCTTGGAGGGCCGAAGGGCCTGTTCCTGTGCTGTACTTTTCTGTGTTCGTTGGTGCAGCAAAGTTCAAAGTCCTCAATCCGCCACCAGTCCTTTCCTTTTCGCTTCCTCGGGCGACTCAAAATAAAAATGTTGCTCCTCGTACGTGACCCAGAGGCGGGCCGGACTTTATCTGATTGAACCCCGCTCTTCTCCTGGCCACCTCTGCACTCGGGTCCTGACAGATCCGCAGGATACTGTTGTCCCATTTACAGCTCCGTGTCTGCCTGGCTCACTGTAAAATACTCTCCTTGTCCAAGTACCCGTGGAATCTCATCACCATTGCCCTCGGGGGGCGGGCGGGGGGGTCACCCGCACGCGGCCTCCTCGCGAGCGCTCTGTGAGCCCTGTCCACCTCCAAGGGTCGGGAGAACGTCCCATCCCACAGCAGCTTCTCGAAATGCCCACTATGTAAGTCCCAGCGTCCGCTCCTTCGGACCCCTCCGGGAGACCGACAATTCTCAGGTTCTGCCGGCGGGACCTATTCTCTAGGTCCTCAACCTCTGCAGGAGCCTTTTCTGCTGGTCTCTCAGCATCACCACCTCCAACTCCACCGCAGTTTGATGTCCCTCCTGGTTAGCCAGCACCTTCTGGATCGCCCGATCTTGGGCGTCCAATCTGAGCTCCAGCCGCGCAATTGATTCCTTAATCGGGTCCAAGCATTCCTGCTTCTGCTTGGCGAAGCCCTCCTGGATAAATTGCATCAGCTGCTCCGTTGGCCACTGGGTCGACAAGCCAGGACTCCGGCCATCCGCCATGCTTTCCCCCGCTACAGCTTCAGCCCAAGTCTTCTATGTTTGTCTGTTTCTTCCTTTGCGAGCACTTCTAGTCCTCCTCTCCATGCACAGATGTGGGAATCCACTTCACAATTGCTTCTATCATCAATTTTCCAAATCAAGTCCGGTGAAAAATCAGGGGAAAAGGTCCAAAGGTCCGAACCGAGTGGGAGCCACCAAATGTGCGACCTACTCCTTCATAGCCGCCACTGGAAGTCTGCTTCTTTGAATTTTGCCACGATCGCTTACTGCAGAAAGACTGTCGAGATGTTGAATGCAAAGGAAAATTTGAGGGTTTCTCCGCTGTTGCTAACTTTTGGTTGTCCCGTAAAATGTTGCTCGTTGTGTCTTTACTTGATTTGATCTGTTTTATAACCTTTGCTCTCGAGTCGCCAGGTATCTTTATGATACCACCACGAGGTTTAAGTTCAAATGCTGATCAATAACTCAACACACCAGTTAGTAAGTTTCAAATTAAAACACATTTATTATACACAGTCAATCACTAATGCATAAAACTCTATTTACTAGACTATCTCTAACACTAAAAGGCCTGTACTTAGCTTCGGAACTGGCCCACCAGGTCAGGGGAACAAATGGCCTTTTGTTCAATTCTGAGTCTGCAGGCTTCAAAGCTGGTATGGCCTGGTAGCCGGGAGCGCCGATCTCATAGCGTGCATTGACTGGAGACTTACTTGGTTGGTGCAGCGACTAGGCAGGTCACGGTCAAGGGTTGTTTCGAGCTGCTGAGAGACCCTGCCAAGAAGGACAAACTTGGGGACTCTATTTTATAGTCCTCAGGGGCTTTGTGCCCTTTTGGGCGGATCCCGTATCTAGTTCCAAGTGATTGGACTAAGTTCTGATCACTTGGTTCGATTTCTCCAATACTGGAGCTGTTCCCTAATCGCTGGGCGGTCCCTGAGTGTCTGTTGGCCTTCCTTTGTCTTGGCCCCTGCTGGCGCCGAGGAGTCTGGCTTGGCCTTGTTTCTCTTAACTGTTTCCAATTGTCCCCGGGGATCGCTCATCAATATGTAGATGGCTGCTGGTTTCAGTGCTGTCTGGGTTCCTGCAAGTTCTGATACACAGGAAACTTTACACCTGCTTGTTTTTCCTGCGTTGGCTGAATTTCCCTGCATTCTTAGCGGATCTCCATTTTAAACGGGAAGTGGCCGATCCAGGTGGCTACACCGCTGATTTTCTATGTTGGATCCTGGCTCCATCATCGATGGGAAAAGAGGCAGGCAGTGTGATTCTTGGCCTGGCTAGCTGGTGGGCTTCAGCCAATTTTAGAGCAGATACTCCAATCTTTGGTGAGTCTCTCGCTCCTTTTATGATCCGGGTGTTTTTTGCGGAGGATGAACAGGAGGATCATCCCTTGTGCCGCACACTGACAGCCGTGCCACAGCGAAGCACTGGGTGCGGCTACGCTCGTCTCCGTGCTGGCTCTTTGCACCACTAATATTATTTGGTCGAGTGCTGCACACGGGTTTCTGGACCGGGGGGGGGGGGGGGCAATGATGATGTTTTAGGTGCTTCGTGATCGGGAGGAAAGTCTTCCAAACTGCCCCCCCCCCTTCTTCCCCTGCCCCCATGACTTCCCACTCTGCCATGGTGTCGGATCTGTCAGGAGCGAGTACCTGGATCTTGGCTTCAGTCACATGACTTGCCTTGAGACGCCCCCTCCCCACACACACACACACACATTGGTTAGCACCATCCAGGCAAGTTCACAATTCAGTCAGTAATTAGGAGCAAATCCGGGCTTTCAGTCAGGCGTGTGTGTCTTATTAACACCCCAGCCTTTGATCAAAATACCCCAACCCCGCGCGCCCTCCCTCCGTCTTCAATGCTCGGCGACTCCAGCACAATCATCACGATGTCTTGTGCTGTGGTGTCCCTGGGTCTGAGCCACCCCAGGACTTGATGGCCCAGGAACGGGCGCTCACATCTCCCCCTGCGCAAGTTGTGTATCGAGCTGCAAATCCGTCCAACACACGGCAATGGCAGGCGGGTAAGGGCGAGAGAGATTCCTGATCAGACATGTGATGGAAAGGACATGGAGACCTCTCCCATTGCGATGCCTAGCTCCAGCCTGCAACATACCAGAGCCCACGCTGCCCGGGTGAACTGTAGCCCACACTATGGGTAATCCACATGGGTGAAGAATCCGGTGCTTGGTGTCGCTTCATTTTAGTTGGAATGCTCGGAGCTGGAACCCGTCGTACCTCTGAGACGGGTTGTCTTGGTGATGGAGAGGGAATCGAACTCAATAATCGGGATTGTCCAGCCTTGAAAAAGATAGATAATCCCTCCCTCAGCTCTAACCTCTGACCCCTTTCACTCCATTGCCACCTCTTTGATCTTTCTCAAAGACACTCTGACATTTTCCCCGTTTTTTAGCCTTGTGTTTCTTGACGAATAGTAACGCTCTCTGAAGCGGTGGTACTCGTTGATTGTTGGTTAAAAGGCCCCTTTTGAAATGGATCAATAATGGTGGACACCCCCCCTCCTCCCCTCTCCCCGCCAGAGAAAACTTACAATCTGGAGTGAGACAGGAGAGATGAAAGTTGCCCCAGTCCCAGAGGAGCACAGGCTGCTCTCCCCTTGCGAGAGAGAGCTGGCTGGTGGTGCTTTAACCTGAGCGTCGCCACACCTCAGGCGAGGGGGTGAGGTTGAGAAGACGGGGCCTTCGTGGGTAACGTCAACCGATGCCGCGGCATTGGCGTCGCTCTGCATCGCGGGCCAGCCTCCAGACAACTGAGCTAACCGACCCCCCCCCCCCCCACCCGCGCAGCGGTCCAGGTAAATAGCGTTTCTATGATGCTTTTAATGAATTCGGGCATGGTTCTTGTGTGCTGGTCTCCCCGCTCTCCTCCACATTCCAGGTGAGACAGCCACCTCTGCACTTCCCGTGTACAGAGCCACACCTAATTCCTGCCTCCTAACTGCACTTCCCGACGATCTCGCAGACCCTCGAGAAGGTGTCCACGGCTCCCACTTTCAATCAGCTGGGATGCACTCAAACACGTGGCTATCATAGCACCACCAGGTGGTGCTAAACGCTAACTCCGGGGTGCAATATTGAAGAACACAAGTTTTAAAATAATGAAAGGAAATGAAAATGAAAATCGCTTCTTGTCACAAGTAGGCTTCAAAATGAAGTTACTGTGAAAAGCCCCTAGTCGCCACATCCCGGCGCCTGTTCGGGGAGGCTGGTACGGGAATTGAACCGTGCTGCCTTGGTCTGCTGTCAAAGCCAGCTCGGCCATTTCGGAGGGGGGGGGCAGTTAGGAGTCAACCACGTTGCTGTGGGTCTGGAGTCACATGTAGGCCAGACCGGGTAAGGGCAGCAGATTTCCCTCCCTCGAGGGACATGAGTGAACCAGATGGGTTTTTGCAACAATTGATGGTAGTTGTCAGGGGCAATTTATCGTGGCCAGTCCGCCTGCCCTGCACATCTTTTGGGTTCTGGGGGCTCAACCCACGCAGACACGGGGAGAACGTGCAAACTCCACACGGACAGTGACCCCGGGCCGGGATTCGAACCCAGATCCTCAGCGCCGTAGGCTGCAGTGCTAACCACTGCGCCACCGTGCCGGCCTGCTGCTGAACAGTTAAAGTGACACCAACCACAGGAAGTCAGACCCAAACCCACTTGTCCCCTTTGATGCTCCAGCTCAGCTTCTCAATAGCCTTTTCCTCTTGGTGTCTGCTGTCAAAGGCAACTCCAGAATTCTGCCGGGAACCAACGAACTGCAAACAGCCGCAACGTTCAACAATCGACACCTGAAAGACAGGTAAAGGACTGGATCTTAACATTCTTTTAACGTATATTGGACGCTAACACCCTTATTTCTGGGGCAGGAAATGCCGGACTCCCAACAGCACATTTCTTGAGTACGTGCGCGTCAAGTCTTTAATATTACTTACTAAACCTGAGAAAGATAAATGAACTTACGCTTTCCGTGACACGAGAAAGCCTGAGTTGATTGGCCCCTTATTAAATAAATGAATACTTTTGGATTGGAAAAGGCATTGATGGGGAAAATTTCTACATTTTGTAAAACTTTGTGACTGGCCTTCTCATGGTTTGGGAGCGGCAGAGCTGATTGGGGGCCTTCCCAATGCTTTCTATTCCTAAAATGGAATATTCCCGTCTGGAAGCCCACCTGGACAATGGACAGGCTGAAAACTGACCAAAGCCAACACTGACTGGCACATTCCACTGCTTAAACTTCCCGACTATTGAAGGCAAAGCTCCCAATTGTCCATATTAGGGAGAGGGAGCCACCTGTAACTATTGCAGCCTCAGCAACTGATTCAGTCATTTGCACCAGTTCAATGAGAAATATCGAGGGGTTCAGTGTGGTTTATATGTAGAATAACAGATACCCGGGAGTGAGTTACAGACTGGAATCTAATCGAGGGGTTCGGGGTGGTTGATATATAGAATAACAGATACCCGGGAGTGAGTTGCAGACTGGAATCGAATCGAGGGGTTCAGGGTGGATTATATACAGAATAACAGATACCCGGGAGTGAGTTACAGACTGGAATCTAATTGAGGGGTTCGGTGTGGTTTATATATAGAATAACAGATACCTGGGAGTGAGTTACAGACTGGAATCTAATCGAGGGGTTCTGGGTGGTTTATATATAGAATAACAGATACCCGGGAGTGAGTTACAGACTGGAATCTAATCGAGGGGTTCTGGGTGGTTTATATATAGAATAACAGATACCCGGGAGTGAGTTACAGACTGGAATCTAATCGAGGGGTTCGGGGTGGTTTATATATAGAATAACAGATACCTGGGAGTGAGTTACAGACTGGAATCTAATCGAGGGGTTCGGGGTGGTTTATATATAGAATAACAGATACCTGGGAGTGAGTTACAGACTGGAATCTAATCGAGGGGTTCGGGGTGGTTAATATATCGAATAACAGATACCCGGGAGAGAGTTACAGACTGGAATCTAATCGAGGGGTTCAGGGTGGTTTATATATAGAATAACAGATACCCGGGAGTGAGTTACAGACTGGAATCTAATCGAGGGGTTCGGGGTGGTTAATATATCGAATAACAGATACCCGGGAGAGAGTTACAGACTGGAATCTAATCGAGGGGTTCAGGGTGGTTTATATATACAATAACATATACCCGGAAGTGAGTTACAGACTGGAATCTAATCGAGGGGTTTGGGGTGGTTTATATATAGAATAACAGATACCCGGGAGTGAGTTACGGACTGGAATCTAATCGAGGGGTTCGGGGTGGTTTATATATAGAATAACAGATACCCGGGAGTGAATTACAGACAAATCTAATCGAGGGGTTCGGGGTGGTTTATATACAGAATAACAGATACCCGGGAGTGAGTTACAGACTGGAATCTAATAGAGGGGTTCGGGGTGGTTTATATGAAGAATAACAGATACCCGGGAGTGAGTTACAGACTGGAATCTAGTCGAGGGGTTCAGGGTGGTTTATATATAGAATAACAGATACCCGGGAGTGAGTTACAGACTGGAATCTAATCAAGGGGTTTGGGGTGGTTTATATATAGAATAACAGATACCCGGGAGTGAGTTACAGACTGGAATCTAATCGAGGGGTTTGGGGTGGTTTCTATCTCGAATAACAGATACCTGGGAGTGAGTTACAGACTGGAATCTAATGGAGGAGTTCGGGGTGTTTTATATATAGAATAACAGATATCCGGGAGTGAGTTACAGACTGGAATCTAATCGAGGGGTTCAGTTGGTTTATATATAGAATAACAGATACCCGGGAGTGAGTTACAGACTGGAATCTAATCGAGGGGTTCGGGGTGGTTTATATATAGAATAACAGATACCTGGGAGTGAGTTACAGACTGGAATCTAATCGAGGGGTTTGGGGTGGTTTATATATAGAATAACAGATACCCGGGAGTGAGTTACAGACTGGAATCTAATCAAGGTTTTCGGGGTGGTTTAGAGATTGAATAACAGATACCCGGGAGTGAGTTACAGACTGGAATGTAATCGAGGGGTTCAGGGTGGTTTATATATTGAATAACAGATACCCGGGAGTGAGTTACAGACTGGGATATAATCGAGGGGTTCGGGGTGGTTTATATATTGAATAACAGATACCCGGGAGTGAGTTACAGACTGGGATATAATCGAGGGGTTCGGGGTGGTTTATATACAGAATAACAGATACCCGGGAGTGAGTTACAGACTGGAATCTAATCGAGGGGTTCTGGGTGGTTTATATATAGAATAACAGATACCTGGGAGTGAGTTACAGACTGGAATCTAATCGAGGGGTTCAGGGTGGATTATATACAGAATAACAGATACCCGGGAGTGAGTTACAGACTGGAATCTAATTGAGGGGTTCGGTGTGGTTTATATATAGAATAACAGATACCTGGGAGTGAGTTACAGACTGGAATCTAATCGAGGGGTTCTGGGTGGTTTATATATAGAATAACAGATACCCGGGAGTGAGTTACAGACTGGAATCTAATCGAGGGGTTCTGGGTGGTTTATATATAGAATAACAGATACCCGGGAGTGAGTTACAGACTGGAATCTAATCGAGGGGTTCGGGGTGGTTTATATATAGAATAACAGATACCTGGGAGTGAGTTACAGACTGGAATCTAATCGAGGGGTTCGGGGTGGTTTATATATAGAATAACAGATACCTGGGAGTGAGTTACAGACTGGAATCTAATCGAGGGGTTCGGGGTGGTTAATATATCGAATAACAGATACCCGGGAGAGAGTTACAGACTGGAATCTAATCGAGGGGTTCAGGGTGGTTTATATATAGAATAACAGATACCCGGGAGTGAGTTACAGACTGGAATCTAATCGAGGGGTTCGGGGTGGTTAATATATCGAATAACAGATACCCGGGAGAGAGTTACAGACTGGAATCTAATCGAGGGGTTCAGGGTGGTTTATATATACAATAACATATACCCGGAAGTGAGTTACAGACTGGAATCTAATCGAGGGGTTTGGGGTGGTTTATATATAGAATAACAGATACCCGGGAGTGAGTTACGGACTGGAATCTAATCGAGGGGTTCGGGGTGGTTTATATATAGAATAACAGATACCCGGGAGTGAATTACAGACAAATCTAATCGAGGGGTTCGGGGTGGTTTATATACAGAATAACAGATACCCGGGAGTGAGTTACAGACTGGAATCTAATAGAGGGGTTCGGGGTGGTTTATATGAAGAATAACAGATACCCGGGAGTGAGTTACAGACTGGAATCTAGTCGAGGGGTTCAGGGTGGTTTATATATAGAATAACAGATACCCGGGAGTGAGTTACAGACTGGAATCTAATCAAGGGGTTTGGGGTGGTTTATATATAGAATAACAGATACCCGGGAGTGAGTTACAGACTGGAATCTAATCGAGGGGTTTGGGGTGGTTTCTATCTCGAATAACAGATACCTGGGAGTGAGTTACAGACTGGAATCTAATGGAGGAGTTCGGGGTGTTTTATATATAGAATAACAGATATCCGGGAGTGAGTTACAGACTGGAATCTAATCGAGGGGTTCAGTTGGTTTATATATAGAATAACAGATACCCGGGAGTGAGTTACAGACTGGAATCTAATCGAGGGGTTCGGGGTGGTTTATATATAGAATAACAGATACCTGGGAGTGAGTTACAGACTGGAATCTAATCGAGGGGTTTGGGGTGGTTTATATATAGAATAACAGATACCCGGGAGTGAGTTACAGACTGGAATCTAATCAAGGTTTTCGGGGTGGTTTAGAGATTGAATAACAGATACCCGGGAGTGAGTTACAGACTGGAATGTAATCGAGGGGTTCAGGGTGGTTTATATATTGAATAACAGATACCCGGGAGTGAGTTACAGACTGGGATATAATCGAGGGGTTCGGGGTGGTTTATATATTGAATAACAGATACCCGGGAGTGAGTTACAGACTGGGATATAATCGAGGGGTTCGGGGTGGTTTATATACAGAATAACAGATACCCGGGAGTGAGTTACAGACTGGAATCTAATCGAGGGGTTCTGGGTGGTTTATATATAGAATAACAGATACCTGGGAGTGAGTTACAGACTGGAATCTAATCGAGGGGTTTGGGGTGGTTTATATATAGAATAACAGATACCCGGGAGTGAGTTACAGACTGGAATCTAATCAAGGTTTTCGGGGTGGTTTAGAGATTGAATAACAGATACCCGGGAGTGAGTTACAGACTGGAATGTAATCGAGGGGTTCAGGGTGGTTTATATATTGAATAACAGATACCCGGGAGTGAGTTACAGACTGGGATATAATCGAGGGGTTCGGGGTGGTTTATATACAGAATAACAGATACCTGGGAGTGAGTTACAGACTGAAATCTAATCGAGGTGTTCGGGGTGGTTTATATACTGAATAGCAGATACCTGGGAGTGAGTTACAGACTGGAATCTAATCGAGGGGTTCGGGGTGTTTTATATATAGAATAACAGATACCCGGGAGTGAGTTACAGACTGGAATCTAATCGAGGGGTTCGGGGTGGTTTATATACAGAATAACAGATACCTGGGAGTGAGTTACAGACTGGAATCTAATCGAGGGGTTCGGGGTGGTTTATATATAGAATAACAGATACCTGGGAGTGAGTTACAGACTGGAATCTAATCGAGGGGTTCTGGGTGGTTTATATATAGAATAACAGATACCCGGGAGTGAGTTACAGACTGGAATCTAATCGAGGGGTTCGGGGTGGTTTATATATAGAATAACAGATACCCGGGAGTGAGTTACAGACTGGAATCTAATCGAGGGGTTCGGGGTGGTTTATATATAGAATAACAGATACCTGGGAGTGAGTTACAGACTGGAATCTAATCGAGGGGTTCGGGGTAGTTTATATGTAGAATAACAGATACCTGGGAGTGAGTTACAGACTGGAATCTAATCGAGGGGTTCGGGGTGGTTTATATATAGAATAACAGATACCCGGGAGTGAGTTACAGACTGGAATCTAAGCAAGGGGTTCGGGGTGGTTTATATATATAGAATAACAGATACCCGGGAGTGAGTTACAGACTGGAATCTAATCGAGGGGTTTGGGGTGTTTTATATATAGAATAACAGATACCCGTGAGTGAGTTACAGACTGGAATCTGATCGAGGGGTTCGGGGTGGTTTATATATAGAATAACAGATACCCGGGAGTGAGTTACAGACTGGAATCTAATCGAGGGGTTCGGGGTGGTTTATATATAGAATAACAGATACCTGGGGGTGAGTTACTGACTGGAATCTAATCGAGGGGTTCAGGGTGGTTGATATATAGAATAACAGATACCCGGTGTGAGTTACATACTGGAATCTAATCGAGGGGTTCGGAGTGGTTTATATATAGAATAACAGATACCCGTGAGTGAGTTACAGACTGGAATCTAATCAAGGGGTTCGGGGTGGTTTATATATAGAATAACAGATACCTGGGAGTGAGTTACAGACTGGAATCTAATCAAGGGGTTCGGGGTGGTTTATATATAGAATAACAGATACCCGGGAGTGAGTTACAGACTGGAATCTAATCGAGGGGTTCGGGGTGGTTTATATATAGAATAACAGATACCTGGGAGTGAGTTACTGACTGGAATCTAATCGAGGGGTTCAGGGTGGTTGATATATAGAATAACAGATACCCGGGTGTGAGTTACAGACTGGAATCTAATCGAGGGGTTCGGGGGGTTTATTTGTAGAATAACAGATACCTGGGAGTGAGTTACAGACTGGAATCTAATCGAGGGGTTCTGGGTGGTTTATATATAGAATAACAGATACCCGGGAGAGAGTTACAGACTGGAATCTAATTGAGGGGTTTGGGGTGGTTTATATATAGAATAACAGATACCTGGGGGTGAGTTACTGACTGGAATCTAATCGAGGGGTTCAGGGTGGTTGATATATAGAATAACAGATACCCGGGTGTGAGTTACAGACTGGAATCTAATCGAGGGGTTCGGGGTGGTTTACATGTAGAATAGCAGATACCTGGGAGTGAGTTACAGACTGGAATCTAATCGAGGGGTTCTGGGTGGTTTATATATAGAATAACAGATACCCGGGAGAGAGTTACAGACTGGAATCTAATTGAGGGGTTCTGGGTGGTTTATATATAGAATAACAGATACCCGGGAGAGAGTTACAGACTGGAATCTAATAGAGGGGTTCTGGGTGGTTTATATATAGAATAACAGATACCTGGGAGTGAGTTACAGACTGGAACCTAATCGAGGGGTTCGGGTTGGTAGCTATTCCAGGGATCCCAGCTTGCCTGCAGGATATCTGTCCAGTGCGGTTTCAGCTGGGAGAAAGTCCCTGAGACCCAAAACAACCCAGCAGCGTGCCGTTGAATAGCGGGATGATTCTCGGGGGCAGCCGAGGCATGCCCAAAAGCGAACTTCATGTTTTGAGCCTGGTGAATCGTGCCCACAATCAATGTTTCATTTGTTGGATGTGCAGGGTTACAGGACAGAGAGCACTTTATGGCTCATTGCTTCAGAACACAGCGAAGGCAGCATCATGGCAATCCTGGGTCTGGTCATTGGGTCCATTCTGTTCACCGGTAACTTCCTCATCCCACGCATCTGTACTGTGCCTGTGCCCCACAGTGCTTCACTTTTACCCAACAGCAGCAAATCAGGTTAAAATTTCACACTGGGCCAACCAGGAAGGTAGTTTGCACAGTGGCAGAGTTTAATTGGAGAGATAGATATGAAGGAAGTTCTGAAAAGGAGTGGGGGGGGGGGGGGGTGCACAGGGGGAGAAGATGTTCCGGAAGTGAATTCCAGATCTTAGTGCCCAAGCGGCCAGCTGATCGTACATACCCCGGTGCTCGAGCAAAGGGCTTGCAGAATGTACGAGAGGCCAGCATTGGAGGAACACAGCGTTAGTGTGGTGCTGCAGCCCCCACCTGGGATTTGCACAGGCGGTGAGGAGTGAGGCATTTGAAGAAGCGGAAGGGAATTTGGGAATCAAGTAATGAGTGGACTAGGAGTGGATCGGCGAGGCCAAGGGTGATTGGTGAACGAGGAGCATTTGATGTGAATTCGGACCTGGCCAGTCAACGTTTCGATCAGCTGAAGGTTTGGGGGGAGGTGGGCCAGGAGTAGAATTGTTGATCCCAGGGATAAAATATGTAGGGATGAGGCTTTCACAGTGGAGCAAGCGGACAACATTTCTGATGCCAGAAAGATAAGAGTCAGAAACTCAGCTTTGAAATAAAATGGCATGTGAATTTTTTTTTAAAAAAGGTCCCACCCACCTCCTCTCTCCCCCATCCTTATTGAGGTTTGCAATGCTATTCAGAAACCTTAAGTAGTCAGACTGAGAGTCAGCACAGAGGCTTCAACTGGCATAGGTGAGGGAGTGAAGGAAGTGCAGGCAGAGCACACGCTAGATATAATCTAGTTGTCTTTCCACAACAAATGCCAAACACGCACCCAGCTTGGCTGCGTATCTGCAGAGTCGCGTGACTTGCCTTGCAGGAATCGAAACAGGACCACCTGGCCACGAGGGAACACACCCGAGCTCCAAGGCCGGAGAAGAAACCTCTTGGGCTGCAACTCACTCCAATCATTTCAAAAGGACAAGAGAAATACATGAAGTGAAAGACAGAGCAGGCACCTTGCTTCCGTGCGCACAGGCTGGTCAGAGGCGGGTTACACAGGAACGAGGATGTGGGTAGGCAGGCGGTTGCACAGGCTGAGCCGGGGAGCTGCAGACTTCGCAGAAGAGAACTGCTTTCGACTCGAAGACGAGGGCTCGTCCATTCAGAAAAGGGAAAGCATGTCACTGAAACTACCTCGGAACGTCTGGGAATTCACCCTGAGGACAGAGGCCAGCCGAATAGGTACTGTACAATTGGGAGTGGTTGTCGGACCTCCCCGAGTCCATCCCTGCGCTATCCTGCCTTCAGCTTGCTTGACTGCCTGTGCGGGTTAGGGGCCAGTTCGAAAGATAAGTGCGCGGATTTCCGACACTGGGTGCTGCCCCCTGCATCCAATTGAATCACTGTGTGAAAGCCAGGGGAGATACCGAGGGAGACTCGACGGGGCTGGGGAGAGTTGCAGTTCATGAGTTGAAGTGAATTCCAGGGCTTGCTCCACCAGGACTCAACGTTTCAAGGACCCAATTCTTTTTTATTCCCAATTAGGGGGCACTTTAGCGTAGCCATTCCACCTTCCCTGCACACCTTTGGGTTGTGGGGGTGAGACCCACGCAGACACGGGGAGAATGTGCAAACTCCACACGTACGGTGACCCGGGGCCGGGATCGAACCCGGATCCTCGGCGCCGTAAGGTAGCAGTGCTAACCACTGCGCCGCCCCTAGCAACACTCAAGGTTTTTGGGATTTGATGACCACTTCCGGAAATGTGTGTGTGTGTGAGACAGGATTGGAGGTTGTTGGGTCACCTATTGCTGTTGTTTGCCACAGTGAGGTACCTTCGTACCTAACATCAGACCCTTGTTTCCCGACCCACCACCCAACCCCCGACAACCCCCCCCCGCCCCCTCCTCCAACACAGAACTGAGAGGAGCTATGAGGAGAGGTTGAATAAACTCGGTTTGTTCTCACTGGAACGACGGAGGCTGAGGGGCGACCTGATAGAGGTCTACAAAATTATGAGGGGCATAGACAGAGTGGATAGTCAGAGGCTTTTCCCCAGGGTAGAGGGGTCAATTACTAGGGGGCATAGGTTTAAGGTGCGAGGGGCTAGGTTTAGAGGAGATGTACGTGGCAAGTTTTTTACGCAGAGGGTAGTGGGTGCCTGGAACTCGCTACCGGAGGAGGTGGTGGAAGCAGGGACGATAGTGACATTTAAGGGGCATCTTGACAAATACATGAATAGGATGGGAATAGAGGGATACGGACCCAGGAAGTGTAGAAGATTGTAGTTTAGTCGGGCAGCATGGTCGGCACAGGCTTGGAGGGCCGAAGGGCCTGTTCCTGTGCTGTACTTTTCTTTGTTCTTTGTTCTTAGAATACAGAAATTGAGTCAGACAGAGAAAGGGAAGGCTCCCCACAAGTCTGTTTGTGCTTGATGAAATTGAAGGAAAGTTCTGATGCAATTTCTCTTTAATTTGTCGTACTTGTGTATCAGGAGCGGGGTATACATGTGGACATTACAGGAGGACACATTACAGGAGGAATGGTGTACAATGAATAGAAATGTGTATCAATGTTTAACAATAAGGAGTTGCACAATTCAGACAGAGATGAGGAGAATTTCTTTCTCTCAGAGGGTCTAGAGTCTAAAACTCTCTTCCTCAAAAGGCGGCGGAAGTAGAGCCTTTGAATATTTTTGAGGCGGAGTCAGATAGATTCTTGACTAACAAGGGGGTGAGAGGTTATCGAAGGGAGGCAGAAATGCGGAGCTGACGTTGCCATCAGATCAGCCATGATCTTATGTTGAATGGTGAAGCAGGCTCGAGGGGCTGAATGGCCTACTCCTGTCCCTAATTAAATATGGGCAGTACAGACACAATAGTGTGCGATATGTATCAATGTCACTATCACAGACAGAATAGTGTGTGATGTGTATCAATGTGAATATTACAGACACAATAGTGTGCGATGTGTATCAATGTGAATATTACAGACACAATAGTGTGTGCTGTATATCAATGTGAATATTACAGACTGAATAGTGTGTGCTGTGTATCAATGTCACTATCACAGACAGAATAGTGTGTGATGTGTGTCAATGTGAATATTACAGACAGAATAGTGTGTGATGTATATCAATGTGAATATTACAGACAGAATAGTGTGTGATGTGTATCAATGTGAATATTACAGACACAATAGTGTGTGATGTGTATCAATGTGAATATTACAGACACAATAGTGTGTGCTGTATATCAATGTGAATATTACAGACTGAATAGTGTGTGCTGTGTATCAATGTCACTATCACAGACAGAATAGTGTGTGATGTGTGTCAATGTGAATATTACAGACAGAATAGTGTGTGATGTATATCAATGTGAATATTACAGACACAATAGTGTGCGATGTGCATCAATGTGAATATTACAGACACAATAGTGTGCCATGTGTATCAATGTGAATATTACAGACACAATAGTGTGTGGTGTGTATCAATGTGAATATTACAGACAGAATAGTGTGTGATGTGTATCAATGTGAATATTACAAACACAATAGTGTGTGATGTGTATCAATGTGAATATTACAGACACAATAGTGTGTGGTGTGTATCAATGTGAATATTACAGACTGAATAGTGTGTGATGTGTGTCAATGTGAATATTACAGACAGAATAGTGTGTGATGTGTATCAATGTGAATATTGCAGACACAATAGTGTGTGGTGTGTATCAATGTGAATATTACAGACTGAATAGTGTATGATGTGTATCAATGTGAATATTACAAACACAATAGTGTGTGATATGTATCAATGTGAATATTACAGACAGAATAGTGTGCGATGTGTATCAATGTGAATATTACAGACACAATAGTGTGCGATGTGTATCAATGTCAATATCACAGACAGAATAGTGTCCGATGTGTATCAATGTGAATATTACAGACTGAATAGTATGTGATGTGTATCAATGTGAATATTACAGACTGAATAGCATGTGATGTGTATCAATGTGAATATTACAGACTGAATAGTGTGTGATGTGTGTCAATGTGAATATTACAGACAGAATAGTGTGCGATGTGTATCAATGTGAATATTACAGACTGAATAGTGTGTGATGTGTATCAATGTGAATATTACAGAAATAATAGTGTGTGATGTGTATCAATGTGAATATTACAGACACAATAGTGTGTGATGTGTATTAGTGTGAATATTACAAACTGAATAGTGTGTGATGTGTATCAATGTGAATATTATAGACTGAATAGTTTGTGATGTGTATCAATGTGAATATTACAGACTGAATAGTGTGTGATGTGTATCAATGTGAATATTACAGACTGAATAGTGTGTGATGTGTATCAATGTGAATATTACAGACTGAATAGTATGTGATGTGTATCAATGTGAATATTACAGACTGAATAGTGTCTGATGTGTGTCAATGTGAATATTACAGACTGAATAGTGTGTGATGTGTATCAATGTGAATATTACAGAAACAATAGTGTGTGATGTGTATCAATGTGAATATTACAGACACAATAGTGTGTGATGTGTATTAATGTGAATATTACAAACTGAATAGTGTGTGATGTGTATTAATGTGAATATTACAGACTGAATAGTGTGTGATGTGTATCAATGTGAATATTACAGACTGAATAGTGTGTGATGTGTGTCAATGTGAATATTACAGACAGAATAGTGTGTGCTGTGTATCAATGTCAATATCACAGACACAATAGTGTGTGATGTATATTAATGTGAATATTACAGACTGAATAGTGTCTGATGTGTGTCAATGTGAATATTACAGACTGAATAGTGTGTGATGTGTATCAATGTGAATATTACAGAAACAATAGTGTGTGATGTGTATCAATGTGAATATTACAGACACAATAGTGTGTGATGTGTATTAATGTGAATATTACAAACTGAATAGTGTGTGATGTGTATTAATGTGAATATTACAGACTGAATAGTGTGTGATGTGTATCAATGTGAATATTACAGACTGAATAGTGTGTGATGTGTGTCAATGTGAATATTACAGACAGAATAGTGTGTGCTGTGTATCAATGTCAATATCACAGACACAATAGTGTGTGATGTATATTAATGTGAATATTACAGACTGAATAGTGTGTGATGTGTATCAATGTGAATATTACAGACAGAATAGTGTGTGATGTGTATCAATGTGAATATTGCAGACACAATAGTGTGTGATGTGTATCAATGTGAATATTACAGACAGAATAGTGTATGATGTGTATCAATGTGAATATTACAAACGGAACAGCATGTGATGTGTATAAATGTGAATATTACAAACCGAACAGCGTGTGATGTGTATAATTGTTAATTGTTACAACACCCTGGGCTAGTGTGTGATCAATTCCAGCCCCAATTGCCCCGGAGTCACAACACAAGTGAATTCACCAATAATTCTTCTCAAAATACCCGAAGCCTTTGGCCCTTGGCGAGCCAATAATTACAGTCACCTGGTTTGTAAGTCTAAACACAAATACCGTTTATTTATAACAAGAAATATGATGAACAACGAAGAAAATACAAATGGTTCACTATTAACTAATTCCTAACTCCCCACTTTAAATTGCCTCCCCCACCCTCTACACACACACACAAGACAGACAAACACAGAAAAGTGGAAAAGGGGAAAAATAGTTTTTGTTTCAGATGATGTTTTTTAGCAAACTTTCCTTCACAGCAAACTTGTACGTTAAAGTCTCTGTCTGCAAACCTGTAATAGGACAAAAAACAACACAACACAGGAACAGGCCTTTCGGCCCTCCAAGCCTGCGTCGATCACGTGTCCTATCTAGACCAAGCGCCTGTATCCTTCTATACCCCGTCTGTTCATGTGTCTATCCAGATAAATCTTAAAGATCACTAACGTATCAGCCTCAACCAGCTCACTTGGCCGTGCATTCCAGGGCATCACCACCCTCTGTGTTAAATACTTCCCCCACACACCTCCACTGATCCTAACCCCCCTCACCTTGAACCTGTGCCCCCTTGTAATTGTCATTTCCGCCCTGGGAAAAAGCCTCCAACTGTTCACCCTTTCTCTTCCCCCAATAGTTTTATAAACTTCTATCAGGTCGCCCCTCAGCCTCCATCTCTCTGGGGAGAACAATCCCAGTTTATTCAATCTCTCCTCATACCTAATACCCTCCATACCAGGCAACATCCTGGTAAACCTTTTCTGTACTCTCTCCAAAGCCTCCACGTCCTTCTGGTAGTACGGTGACCAGAATTAGACACAGTATTCCAAATGTGTCCGAACCAACGTTCTATCTCACTGTAACGTAGGGCAGCGCGGTGGCACAGTGGTTATCCCTGCTGCCTCATGGCGCCGAGGTCCCAGGTTCAATCCCGGCTCTGGGTCACTGTCCGTGTGGAGTTTGCCTATTTTCCCCGTGTCTGCGTGGGTTTCGCCTCCACAACACAAAAAGATGTGCAGGGTAGGTGGATTGGCCATGCTAAATTGCCCCTTAATTGGAAAAATTAATTGGGTACTCTAAATTTAAAAATATATGTATTTTACTGAAACGTAATTTGAGCTTTTATATTCGATCCCCCATCCTATGAAGGCAAGCACGCCATCTGCTTTCTTTACCACCATTTCCACCTGTGCGGCTACTTTGAAGGATCTGCACCCCAGATCTCTGTGTCTCTACGCTCTTAATGGTCCTGCCATTTATTTTATAGCTCCCACCTGAATTGAATTAACCAAAATGCATCACCTCGCATTTGTCCGGGTTAAATTCCATCTACCAATTTTGCAGCCTACCGATATCCTGTTGTATTCTCTGACAATCTTCATCACTATCCCCAACTCTTGCAATCTTAGTATCACCCGCAAATTTGCTAATCAGACCCGCTACGTTTTCTTCCAAGTCATTTGGTTTAGCACAGGGCTAAATCACTGGCTTTGAAAGCAGACCAAGGCAGGCCAGCAGCACGGTTCAATTCCCGTACCAACCTCCCCGAACAGGCGCCGGAATGTGGTGACTAGCGGCTTTTCACAGTAACTTCATTTGAAGCCTACTTGTGACAATAAGCGATTTTCATTTTTTTCATTTCTATATATTACAAAGAGCAGAGGTGGCAGTACTGATCCTCTGTAGATGTATTCATCCAGGTTCTCTGCAATGTCAGAGGTACAGCAGTCACATCCAGATAGAGAGCAGCAAGTTCTGGTCTTTGCAGCCTGTCCTGGCTTTCCTGAAGACAGATTCATTGGGGTACTCTGCAGGTTCAGAAATACGACACCCACAGGCTTTCTGAGGGCAACATGGAGGGACGAGAGCGGGATCTTCCTTCTCAGCTGCCGGGGGGTCAAACTGAAACTCCTCGAGACCCTGAAAAGCATTCCACCGGGAACGGATCAAATCACCACCCGGGCACAGTCCGGCCTTTTGGGCCCAGCCATTGGCCACCAGCCACCCAATCAAACTGAGTGACACCCCAGCTCCTCCTCTGGTGCCGACATATCTGGAGCTTCCTGTTCAAACCAGCAGGAACTGGGTATTCTCACTCCGGTAACTTCTGAATTCTGCTGCTTGACCTAAAGACACATGTTCATTAATCATCCACGGGTCAAAATGATAACGGCAAAATTAAAGGGGAAACGGAACAAACAGGAAGGACCCTTACAGAATATTACAAAGAAGATAGCTCATGATGAGTGTGCAGCGTGTGTATGCTCTTTAGCCACCTCCCTTTTAATTTGTGATAATTTGTACCTAAATAAGAACCACATTGGATTGGATTTGTTTATTGTCACGTGTACCAAGGTACAGGGAAAAGTATTTTTCTGCGAGCAGCTCAACAGATCATTAAGTACATGAGAAGAAAAGTGAATAAAAGAAAATAAATAATAGGGCAACACAACATATACAATGTAACTACATAACACTGGCATCGGATGAAGCATACAGGGTGTAGTGTTAATGAGGTCAGTCCATAAGAGGGTCATTTAGGAGTCCGGTAACAGTGGGGAAGAAGCTGTTTTTGAGTCTGTCCGTGCGTGTTCTCAGACTTCTGTATCTCCTGCCCGATGGAAGAGGTTGGAAGAGTGAGTAAGCCGGGTGGGAGGGGTCTTTGATTATACTGCCCGCTTTCCCCAGGCAGCGGGAGGTGTAGACAGAGTCAATGGATGGGAGGCAGGTTCGTGTGATGGACTGGGCGGTGTTCACGACTCTCTGAAGTTTCTTGCGGTCCTGGGCCGAGCAGTTGCCATACCAGGCTGTGATGCAGCCTGATAGGATGCTTTCTATGGTGCATCTGTAAAAGTTGGTAAGAGTCAATGTGGACATGCCGAATTTCCTTAGTCTCCTGAGGAAGTATAGGCGCTGTTGTGCTTTCTTGGTGGTAGCGTCGACGTGGGTGGACCAGGACAGATTTTTGGAGATGTGCACCCCTAGGAATTTGAAACTGCTAACCATCTCCACCTCGGCCCCGTTGATGCTGACAGGGGTGTGTACAGTACTTTGCTTCCTGAAGTCAATGACCAGCTCTTTAGTTTTGGTGACATTGAGGGAGAGATTATTGTCGCTACACCACTCCACTAGGTTCTCTATCTCCCTCCTGTATTCGGACTCATCGTTATTCGAGATCCGGCCCACTATGGTCGTATCGTCAGCAAACTTGCAGATGGAGTTGGAACCAAGTTTTGCCACGCAGTTGTGTGTGTACAGGGAGTAGAGTAGGGGGCTAAGTACGCAGCCTTGCGGGGTGCCGGTGTTGAGGACTATTGTGGAGGAGGTGTTGTTGTTCATTCTTACTGATTGTGGTCTGTTGGTCAGAAAATCGAGGATCCAGTTGCAGAGTGGGGAGCCAAGTCCTAGGTTTTGGAGCTTTGATATGAGCTTGGCTGGGATTAGGTTGTTGAAGGCGGAGCTGTAGTCAATAAATAGGAGTCTAATGTCGGAGTCCTTGTTTTCGAGATGCTCTGGGGATGAGTGTAGGGCCAGGGAAATGGTGTCTGATGTGGACCGGTTGCACCGGTATGCGAATTGCAGTGGATCAAGGCGTTCTGGGAGTATGGAGGTGATGCGCTTCATGATCAACCTCTCGAAGCACTTCATTGCGACTGAAGTCAGGGCCACTGGTTGGTAGTCATTGAGGCATGTTGCCTGGTTCTTCTTTGGCACCGGTATGATGGTGGTCTTGAAGCAGATGGGGACCTCGGAGTGGAGTAGGGACAGGTTAAAGATGACCGTGAATACCTCTGCCAGCTGGTCCGCGCAGACTCTGAGTGCACGACCAGGGATCCCGTCTGGGCCCGTCGCCTTCTGAGGGTTCACTTTCAGGAAGGCCAATCTGACTTCGGAAGCTGTGATGGTGGGTATGGGTGAATTATGGGCTGCTGGGGTACTCGCCAGCGGATTGTTGGTTGCCTGCTCGAACCGAGCATAGAATGCATTGAGTTCATCGGGGAGGGGTGTGCTGCTGTCAGAGATACTGTTCGGCTTCGCTTTGTAGCCCGTTATGTTCTTTAGTCCTTGCCACAACCGCCGAGACTCTGTCTGTGACTCTAGCTTGGTTTGATATTCTCTCTTGGCATCTCGGATGGCTTTGCGGAGGTCGCATATCAGGTTGGGAAGTGTGCACTGCAAATAGTTCCAAATATTTACATTCCTTTATTTCCAGCACTTTCAGATTCCTGTTCCACTTTTCTGAAGTGGAAAACTACAGGTGGAGAAGCTTTGAACATCTTTGTGTAACTCTCGTTGCACGTGTGTGTATGTGTGTTCTGACGAATTTGCTGTCTGTCTCCTGGAACTCTTCCTATTCCTCAACCTGTCTCCTCTCCACCAGGCCCAACACTCCTGAGCATTGTTTGATAAAACCGTCAGCGCCAAAAGGCTGTCACAGCCAGACTCCCCGACCCTGATCCAATGCTCTCCCTGCCCATCTCCCGCCATTAGTTCTGCTGCGCACGAAAACCCTTCAATCCCATCCTCACTAACGTACGCATCGCGTCCCGGCTCCCAACTGCAGTCAATTCAAAATCCTGGTCTTCGTCCCTCCACAGTCCATCTCTGCAATCGCCTCGCCCAGCAATCCTTTTGTTCAGTTTGACGGGTTAAGCATGTTCAGATTTCGGCACCGTAGAGGGGCAATGGCAAGTGTCAATTAGATGGCATTTGAGAATCGGAACCCCAGCTCACCAGCCAAAGTCCCACCGCCAGACTGAGAACCAAGGTCTTCTTCAAGGTGGTTGGATAGGTGAGTCATGTGGTCAGTAAGGCTTGGGCAATACTTTCGACAAAGCTTTTGACAAAGAGTCATCGGTCTCGAAACGTTAGCTCTTTTCTCTCCCTAATGATGCTGCCAGACCTGCTGAGATTTTCCAGCATTTTCTCTTTCCTTGGGTAATACTTGTCTTTATTAGCGGAGGCATTGAATATGAGAGCAGGGAGGTTATGTTACAGCTGAAAAAAAAAGAAAACCGAGAGTGGCCCACAACTTGAATACTGCCTGGAGTACTGGTCATCACACTTCAAAAATTAGATTGCACGAGAAAGGGAGGGAAGGGAATTTGCGAGGATGTTGTCATTTATGAGGGAAGCTTGGATAGATTAATTATCTTTCCTGTTACAGGTCCCCAGTTCAATTCACATAGTAGCTTTGCAGAGACATTCTGATTGTTAGAGTATCAGGTGACTTGTGGCAGCCAATTTTTGATCAGTGTCTTTTCTTGTATATGTTTTTTAAAAGTTATTTTTTAAAGAGAGTTCAGTATGTCTGTGCTTTTGTCCGTATGGAGTTTGCACATTCTCCCCTTGTCTGCGTGGGTCACACCCCCAACAACCCAAAGATGTGCAGCGTAGGTGGATTGGCCACACTAAATTGCCCCTTAATTGGAAAAATGAAAAAATATATATGTCTGTGCTTAGCTGGCAAATTTGTAGGTAGCTCTTCCTCAGTTCCAGTTTCTAATCGTCATGACAACAGAGTAGGTATGAAGGTCCTATTTTCCGTCTGTTTGAAGGGTTCACGCCCACGCGCACAGATTTAGGGGATAAGGTGATAGGATTGGAGAGGATTCGATGGGGAGGTTTGTTCACCCAGAACATGGTGAGGATCAGGAACTCACTGTGGGAAGTGAACTGGAAGGATGCGCAGAGGAAATTAATTCCAATGATGCTTCCCCCAATCTTGGCATTGGCGGTGACCCCGGTGTCCCCCTGGATGATGAGGCTGAATGTTGCTCCAGATGGATGACATAGCGCACCGGGAGAGTGAGGGACCGGGACAGGTCATTCATCCAGGAATAACACTGCCGAGTTCAGGGTGAAACTGGGTGAAAGTTAACCGATACCAAGTACGTCTTCACAAAGAGAGAGATGTAGCTCTTTGGCCAAAGGTGAACATTTCGGGATGACTGAATGGTCAACCTCATCACCACTTGTCTTGTGATCGTCACATTTCTAATCACCCTGTGCTGCAGAGACACAATGCCCTGGGTTGGCTGCAATACATTTTCAATGAAGATCGACGCTCACCCACATAATTTGAGTCGAACCATCCATGTATGAAATGTTCTTTGCGTGAGAGGTTAATCCCAGTTAAACCCGAAAGATCCCACCCTCACCCCGCGAAGAGGTGCTGGCCGTTCTCCCCAGTCGACCCCACAGCCAACAACCTGCCAACATCTGGCCACCATTACTTCAATGTGTGAAAATTTGCCCCTATGTTTCCTGAGTTCCAACAATGACTCAAGTCCTTCAAAGTACCTCTTTGGCCAACTCTTTCTTAAATCAGTACTTGTCCTTGCTCAGTGTGAGGGATAAATTGCCCCCGGCAATGCTGAACAGCACCGAGAGACCCTGTCCCAACCCTAAAAGGCATGACGCCCAACCTTAAATAAGACCGTTCCTGCCCCGCTTACACAGAATAGCACTCTCGCCATCAATCATGAAACGGCTACCATTACCGGAGGGCCATGCTCCCCCCTGAACTACACGGGGTGTGTGGTATTCACTCATGTTGCAAACACGCTGGGGGGCAACATGGGAAATTTAGAGGGACGATTGCTTGGGGGTGGCACAGTGTGTGTTAACAAGGATTCTGAGGGGGGGGGGAAGGAGGAGGAGATCACATGATGCTCGGGAAGAGCAGCGTTTCCACGGGCTCTGGCACCACTCACCTTTTAACCCTTCATTTATTGTGTTTGCGCGGCACATACTTAGCTAATCCGGGAGTGAATACTCAATAGTACGTTCTGAGAACATACATTTATCCTGCGACACCCAGGGTGATATCCGATAAGACTTTTGGATAATCTGGCTGGTGTCTTGGCAAGACAAATCCTGCACTCGATGGCCTCCTGGGTCCTGGAGATTTGACCCATCTTTGCTCGGGGTTAAACCCTTTGCTACATACTTTCAGATGGAATTTGATCTTTTTCTCTTTTTAAAAAAATAATTTAGAGTACCCAATTCATTTTTTTCCAATTAAGGGGCAATTTAGCGCGGCCAATCCACCAACCCTGCACACCTTTTGGGTTGTGGGGGCGAAACCCACGCAGACACGGGGAGAATGTGCAAACTCCACACGGACAGTCTGACTCAGCGGACTGTGAGGAGTTTAAGATTTGCGAAATAAAAGTTGTACGAGTTCGGGAACAAGCAGAATCAATACCTGGCCACAAGGCCAACTCCAGGACTACCTCCCTCAGTGCTGGGTTCCAAGGGTAATAGAATGATAAAACAGAGGGCAACAACAAAGCATGTAAGGGTTTCTATGCTGACTTATACAAAATGGGCCAGTCTGTGGATGCATTGACACTTATCGAGATCGTCCTATCTTCCTTTAAGCTCCCAACAACCTCCGAGGACCAAGGGTGGGAGTTTGGATGAAAGCTCCTATTTCGAAAGGGGTTTGGCCATGAGGGAACTCCACCTTGGTAAGGCCCCAGGGCCTGATGGTTTGGGATGTGAATTTTACAAGGAATTTAAAGACTTGCTCATGGATCAGCTGATTGGCCAACGTAGTCACTCACTTTTGCAGACACACCGTGAAGTGAATGCTTCCTTTATTCCCAGGGAAGGGAAGAATCCTGAAGAGGAGTGTGCTTCCGGTAGGCCAATGCCGCCCCTGAATGTAGATTTGAAATTGTTGTCTAAAGTGTTAGCGCAGAGTTGAGAGGGAATTCTCCCGCTCATCATCCAGGGCGATCAGACGAGGTTCATGAAAGGCCGGGACTCTCGTAACAATGTCAGGAGATTATTGGACGTTCCTTGGGTCTTTCTAAACCAGGCGTTAGATGGGTTAGTGATCTCCTCAGGCACGTGGAAAGCTTTTTGACCGGGCAGAGTGGAATTATTTATTTTACACGCTGCAGAGATTTGGGTTGGGAGGGGAGTATGCGAAGAGGGTACAGGTGATTTGTTTGCGCCCCCTGATGGCAGTGCTTATGGGCGGTTTTAGGTCTGGTGAGGTTTAAACTCCAGTGAGGGACGAGGCAAGTATTCTCAGTATTGTTGCCATAGAGCCCCTGGTGGAGACAGTTAAACAGGATCCTTCAGTTTTTGGGCTACATTGTGCAGAGAAGCACCATAAGAACACACTTGACATGTTGCTGTTTGTGTCTAGGCCGCATGTTTCTGTTCCCGCTCTTATTGACGTGGTGGTCTTTGTTCGGGTTATAAAATTAGTTTTACAAAGTATGAGGCTACGCCCAACAGGTGGGCTTAAGAGTGAAACCACCCCCTTATCTAATTTCCCATTTAGGTGGGCCCCCTCAGGGTTCACTTACCTGGTTATCCCCTGTAGCACCATCGATCACACACGAGGCGAGACGTAGAGAACTTCAATCGAGGCTTTATTGAGCAGACTTGTTCAGACTTGTTCCCCAGCAGCTCAGTCACAGAATGCAGCTGCGGGGAGTAAACAGGGTTCTCATACACCTCCTATCTGGGTGGAGCCCAGTAGGCGGCTGATCCAATCGGGACCCAGCATCTGTCCTCCAATAGCTCCTCGGCATCCATGGTGTACCGTATTACCCCCAATACATACCACCACATCCCCTCTCCTCTAAGCAGTTCTCTGGGGCAAATTCCCCCCGAAAAGGAAATTAATGGGATCTTTAGTTTGTTTGTGTGGACTAACAAGGAACCTCGCTTGAAGTTGCCCGAGTTGTAGCTCCCCAGCTCCAAGGGGCGAGGGGGAGGGAGCCGAATATTAAAATGGACCAATTAGCCTCTCATCTTCGGTCTTTAATGTCAGAGAGGACCCCCTCCTCGATTTGGCTCGATATTGAGGCAGACCAGTCTGTATACTTACAGGGATTTCAATGCTGGGCCGTCAAGTGTGAGAACCCTATAATTATCAGCCCTCTTAAAGCGTGGAGGATGGTCCATCAGTTTTAACGTCCACTCTCTCCCCCATTCAGGGAAATCCGGATTACCCACCAGGTCTCATGTACCATGGATTTGATATCTGGAGGGATAGAGGCCTTTGGCGGCCCAGGTACAAGTTCTGTGGTGCTTCCCTGTCATCGTTTGATGCCAGGAATTTGATATCCTGAGACGCTCCTTCTTTAAACATCGGCAACTTAGAGACTTGATCCTTAATAAGACAACTATGCTTCTTGATGCTTCCGTCTCCCTGAATCTGAGCAATGAAATCAGCAGGTTGAATGACACTTTCTGTCCTAGATCCTATGTAAGTATATTAGGAACTTTGCGGTCTTGGGAGAAAGACTTGCCAGTCAATATTGATGAGGAGACCTGGGGAAGTATATGGGAAAAAGCCAATAAAATTTTGGGATGTAAAAGAACGAAGGGGGCTCATTTCAAATTATTGCACCATCCGCATATCACAGCCAGCTTGAGACACTGGTTTGATTCTGCTACTGTGCCTGAAGTGCCAGGAAGCCACGGGTAACCACATACAGTGTGTGGGGTACTGAGTCAAAATTCAACCCGATTGGCCTGTTGGACCTAAAGAGCTTGAGAGGATATTCGGTGTGGTCTTCGAATTTCATCCTTTGTTCCTAATTCTGGGGCTCCTACATAAGAGAATTTTTGGCGTTCGTGCGCAAAGGCGGTGTCATATCCGAACCCTTGTGCCGTGGAAAAATGTCCTCTGCTCCTGGATTAGTGACAAGTGTTCTTCAATTCAAAACTGGCATAAAGTCATCTTGGAACGCAGCCGGATAGAGTTCCTGGCTTCCGGACTCTTAAGTCTCAAAGTTGCAGATATTTTTTTAAAAAGGAGTGGCTGGGGACATCGAATACTGAAATGTGTGGGGCCACTATCTCAAATGTCTCATCTCCGCTGTGTCTAACATGCTCCTCCCAGGTTTTACATAAGTCATGTAGCATTGAATTGTCCATACATGAAGGTGTCTTATTACTTCATTATACCATGTTTACATTGCCTTATCCACTTCCCCCTCCTCTAGCTTATCTGTTGCATGGTTGGAGGCATTAAGATGAAGAACTAATGTTTTGGCACCCCCCCCCCCCACCCCTCTCCTTCCCTGTATCTATGAACGCAGAAGTAAATGTTCTGCACTGTACCAGTTTGTTTGAAGGTTTGTTGGATTATTTGCAAAAGTGGATAAAACTCTTACAAAAATAGATGCATTCAAAAATTCTTGGATTTACATTTTGCCCCAATATGTCAAACACTCTCCAAGTGCTTTGTACTGCCGATGATTGCAAAAAACCCCTTGCTGAAGATGCAGTGGTGTTTTCCCCTTCCCACCAGCGAGCTGTCATTTCTGACCTCCATTCCTGGCCCGATAAAGGTGCGTGACTCACGCGGGGGGGGGGGATAAAAATCAGGTGATTTCCGAAAATTACTTTGGCCCTCCAGCTGCAAGACAGTGAGGAGCAGCTGGCGAGACGCGTTTTGTTTGCAGAAGCCGTTGAGTGTTTCGACCTGTGAATCAACAGTAGGGCGGTTTTGTAACAGGATGTGGCTTTGTGATAACACTGCAATGTTGAAGCAGCTGCTACAACGTTCAGTGAGAAACAGTCCCCATATTCCCATTTTCATTCAGCCCCTCTGAGATCTCCCTCCGGCACTTCTAAAGGAAGGCCTTTATCCCCGGCTGAACGCACAACACACTCCCGCTCCTTTCCAACGCATGTCTTCACTATTTGGGCCTGCTTGACAATGGAAGCTTTGCAAAGTCTTGACCAATATTACAGAGGAAGAGATTGTGAAGAATCAGCACGGTGTTCAGCGTGAGAGAGGCGCAAGGGAATCCCGGAACCCACATTAAATTCAGCTCAAGATTGAGTTCACTGGCCAGCCCCATGGGTGTGCAGGTAGTCTTTCAGCTACCTGCTGCTGGAGTGCAGAAAGACATGGAGAGGCAGGAGTGGTAGGAAGCCATGCGAGGGAGAACCTCAAAACGAGAAATGAAAATCGCTTATTGTCACGAGTAGGCTTCAATGAAGTTTCTGTGAAGAGCCCCTAGTCACCACAGTCCGGCGCCTGTTCGGGGAGGCTGGTACGGGAATTGAACCGTGCTGCTGGCCTGCCTTGGCCTGCTTTAAAAGCCAGCGATTTAGCCCCGTGAGCTAAACCAGCCCCTGGTTTCCTGGAGAGGCGATACTTTGGGTGCTGACTGTACCTGTTATTCAGCGCCATTCGTTCCAGTAAGATTAAATACTAACAGGAGGACCTTGACATAGTAATCATGATGAATTACTCTCAGAAGTAGTATCCCAACATGCACCACACACACTCCAATGCGCAAATGATTGGATATATTCACACAGTGCAAGAGAAGTATATGACTGCAATCAAGTTAGTGCAATGATGTATTTGGACAATTTGCATCTGTCATGTCTGTAGACTGGCCAAAGTAAATGATGAACTGCAGAACATCTAGTTTAAATAATTTATTATCGAACAACTACTTGATAAAGATAACTAGAATAAATAGAATAATAAACTACTAACACTAACTGACTATTGTAGAGCGACGGCAAAATATATCTATCCCTCAGCACGACCTGCTCCCAACTCCCCAGCCACATGGTCTTGTGGTGGGTTTACACTGCCACCTGGTGGTCGGAGGTCATGCATTAACATGATGTACAGAACTGCTTCATGCATATCGTCACAGCATCTGCTGAACACTTGTTATTTAATGCTGGCCCCCCTCACTCTGGTCATCACCCATGCTGGGGTGTCAGTCTACAGGCAATGATGACCCTCCAGTATGTATCCGAGTTCATGTGTCAGCCCGTACACCCAGTGTCAGTGTACTGCGGGACCCAGGGACATCTTACTGCCAAAGGTTGAGGACCGTTTGCAAGACTGTGTTCCAAACGCCATAGGGACTGATAACTTGCTAAAAGAGATTTGAATTCCCAGTGGCAGGCTTTGAAAAAGAAATCACGCAGCAGGATTTCAAGATTTAAGACTTTGAGTGTAACAAACTAAAAGGAACATCGGCTAAACATTTCTTTGTCAGCAATTAATACTCTTGAGCGATGCAAGACATCCCTGATTGGTAACTAAACATAACCAATAACCGCATGCCACACTTATTCAATGCAGGATGCTCAGGATTCCAGTGTTTACAGTGGCCAGTCCAATGAGCTTGCTGCCACCTGTTTTGTCGAGTTGCAATGTTGAAAGCCATTTCCCTCAGTCTTCTGGGAGACCCTGAAGTGCGGACCAGCAGCAAGATTGATTCTGACCATTCCTTCCTCCCAAGCCCCCGGCCACACCAGAACTAATCTACTCGGGTCCTCCAGTTTCCACTGGGACTGTCCTTTCGAACAGCTAAACCCCAGTCTGCCCAGCCACATCCTGCCCGGTTGCCAACGGGCAAGCCTACTGTCGAACACGACAGCATCTCTCTGTTGTTTGAGTCGCCTAACAGGAAGGAGGGTGCCCAATGCTGAGAGCAGCTTTCAAGCCTGGATCTCCAGCTCCAGAGAGCCTTTACTGAGGCGTGTGGGTGTGTGAGGGTGAAGCTGTCTCTGAGGTTTACCCCATGATGAAGGATCATGATGGGAGGGCGAAACACACATTCCTCACTGAACAGTAAACACCAGCAGCTATTCTGTGGATTGCAGTTGCCTTACACCTAAAATGAAATGAAAATCGGCTTCAAATGAAGTTACTGTGAAAAGCCCCTAGTCGCCACATTCCAGCGCCTGTTCGGGGAGGCTGGTACGGGAATCGAACCGTGCTGCAGGCCTGCCTTGGTCTGCTTTCAAAGCCAGCTATTTAGCCCTGTGCTGAACCAGCCACAACCAACCTACAGAAAAAGCCCCAGTCCACAACAGTTCCGGTAATTCAACGCAGCAGATGTGAGTGGGCTGGTTCGAGACGAGGAGAAAAACACGGCTCGCATCACGTCCCTGAAGCATCAAAAGTAAGACTTGCATTTTCGAGCACCTTTCTCAACTGTCAGACGTCCCCAAAAACACTTTTCAGGAGTCACCACGGTTGCAATGTGGGAAATGGGACCACCGTTAAACACGCAGCCAAGCTCTCACAACACATGGCAAGATAATGTGTTGAAAGGTCGATGAGCTGAAACGTCCCCTTTCTCTCTCTCTCTCTCTCTCTCTGCACAGACACTGCCTGGCCCGCTGAGCTTTTGTCTCTTTTATTCTGCTTTTGCGAACCCTCTTGCGAGGATAATCGAATGCAGAAGAGGGGTTATGCTTCAGTTATGCAGGGCACGGCGAGACCTCATCTGGAGCACTCCGCACAGCGTTGCTCTCCTTCATCAGTGCGAACATGTAGTTCAGAGAAGGTCTCATGGGCGGGCTGTCTTAGGAGGTTGAGCCCATAGCCACTGGAGTTGAGAAGACTTAAGAGGCGACTTGATGGAAACTGATGAGATCCTGAGGGGGTATTGAATGGGTGGATGTGGAGAGGATGTTTCCTCTTGTGGGACAACGTCGAACTCGGGGGTCACGGTTTATAAATAAGGAGTTTAACACAGAGGTGGGGTGGGTAAACGTTTTCTCCGAGGTTGGTGAGTCTTGGGTACGCCCTTCCTCAAAAGGCAGCGCAAGCAGAGTCTGTAAATATTCTTAAGGCTGAGTCAGGTGGATTCTTGATTGACAAGGGGGGGTGAAAGGTTACCAGGGTCGGCAGGAATGCCAGGTTGAAGTTGCAATTGGATCAGGCGAGGTCTTATTGAATGGCGGAGCTGGCTCGAGGGGCCGAATGGCCCACTCCTGCCCCCGATTTGAATGTTTTATCTCTTGGTTGAGGAGCGAGATTGAGGAGCCAAGTTTTGCCATGCCAATGCTCTCCTCCGCAATGGCACAAGTTATTTCCCATCGATGTGAGACAGCAGACAGGGCCCTTCAGGACGAGCGTACATCACTCCCACATCACTGCGAGTGTCGGCCCAGATTATACACTCAAGTCTCTGGAGTCGAACATGAACACACACCCTGCTTCATGGCGGGTTTGAGTTCCCAAAAAGGGAATGATGGTGTGAGACTAAGCTGGTGTGGAGCATTTAGCAACAGTGCAGCACTATTGGGCTAAATGGTCTGTTTCTGTCCTATAAATTGCTATGATCTCAGACTATCTCGGACCGAAGAGAAATGCAATCAGAAAGAGAGAGAGAGGATTCCAGATTACCGCTGGAATTTCCCTCGAATACCGCCTGGCACCCTGGCTGAAAGGGGAAGACGCGCACCCCAAGGCCAAGAGAGAAAGGAAACAGCAGAGGGCTCCGCCTGCGTTCTCCGTTTGCGTTCTATTTTCAGAATTGAGAACTTCTGGTGATTTTGCTACTTCCCTCTAATTTACTCGAGGCTGCAGTTTTCAATTGCTCCCGGGTTTGAGTTCACCATTAAAAAGACTCGGCGTCAAACGCAATGGAACGGAGCCCAGAACAGATTGGGTGCAGTTCTTGCAGAGAAACGTGGAAAATAGGAGCAGGAGGAGGAAGTAAATTCGGCCCATCGAGCCTGCTCCGCCATTCAGTGTGGTCCTGACCAATCCGAACACCATACTCCAACGCTCCCCCCAGACCCCTTGGATGTCTAGAGTGTGCACAAATCTACCTGTTTCCTCCTTGAGCCCTGTCCGAATTTTATACGTTTCAATGCAACCCCCTCTCAATTCTATTCTCTTCTAAATTCTGGTGAGCACATGCCTGGTCAACGCAATCTCTCCCCATGTGACCACCCTGCCATCCCAGGAATGAGTCTGACAGAACCTTCCTGGCAACTGTATCCTTTCTGAGACGGGGAGACCAAAGCTTCACCTCCTACTCCAGGCGTGGTCTCAACGAGGCCTTGCGCAGCTACAGGGAGACATCCTTTCTCTTGCACTGAAATCCTTTCGCAATGAGGGCCAACAGACCATTCCTAACCACTTGCTGTCCCTGGGTGCATGTTTTCAGTGATTGGTGTACCGGGGCACACAGGTCCCTTTGTACGTCAACATGTCCCAATCCATCACCATTTACATAATACTCCGTCCGTCTACTTTTCCTCTCAAAGTGGATAATTTCACTTGTGAGACCACACCTGACACATCGGTGCCCAGCCACTCAACTTGTCTAAATCTCCTCGAGGCCCCCTTTACCTCCTCCTCACCTCGCAGTTCCACCAGGTTTCATGTCATCAGCAAACCTGGATTTGATTGGCTCGCCCATATTGTTGACGTACATTGCGAAAAGCTGGGGCCCAGGATCTCAGGGGTGCCCCACGAGTCACCACCTGCTACTCTGAAAATCACCCATTTGTTACTCTGCTCTGTCACTGCAATGTATCAGCTCCCAATGGGATGAAGAATGACTTGATAAACATTGACTTGTCAATACTTTGCGAGGTTATCGAATTATATACCGTCTGTAAAAGGAGACACAGCGTGAAGCTGAAACAATACTTTCAGAGACAGTGCCTAAAAAGCAGGCCTATCTCAGCAAGTTCCTTTATTCCAGAGAGGGTGGCCCTGGGCCGGGATTGTCTGTAAGCAGCATTGGCTGAGGCCAGCAACCTGGGCTAACTGAGGAAGCAAACAGTGCTGTGATGGCAAGGCAGCAAGTTGCTCTTCTGAGAGGATCAGATTCAACGGGGCAAAACAACATGCTCGAGAGGATAGGAGTCAGAGAGACAGAAACAGATAGAGAGAGAGAGAGAACGGACAGAGAGAGAGAGAGAACGGACAGAGAGAGAGAGAAAGAAACAGAGAGAGAGAGGGCGGACAGAGAGAGGGACAGAAACAGATAGAGAGCGGACAGAGAGAGAGAGAGACAGAAACATAGAGAGAGAGAGAACGGACAGAGAGAGAGAGAGAGAGACAGAAACAGATAGAGAGAGAATGGACAGAGAGAGAGAGAGAGGGGCAGAAACAGATAGAGAGAGAGACAGAAACAGATAGAGAGAGAGAGAGAACGGACAGAGAGAGAGAGAGAGAGACATAAACAGACAGAGAGAGAGAGAACGGAGAGAGAGACACAGAAACAGATAGAGAGAGAGAGACGGACAGAGAGAGAGACAGAAACAGATAGAGAGAGAGTGGACAGAGAGAGAGGGAGACAGAAACAGACAGAGAGAGAGCGGACAGAGACAGAAACAGACAGAGAGAGAGCAGACAGACAGAGAGAGGGAGACAGAGAGAGAGAGAACGGACAGAGAGAGAGAGAGACAGAAACAGATAGAGAGAGAGAGTGGACAGAGAGAGAGGTAGACAGAAACAGATAGAGAGAGAGCGGACAGAGACAGAAACAGACACAGAGAGAGCAGACAGACAGAGAGAGGGAGACAGAGAGAGAGAGAGAAGGAGAGACAGACCGAGAGACAGATAGACAGAGAGAGGTTTAGTGAGGGAACTCGAAGCCTGGGGCCCAGGCGGTGGAAGCCTGACCACCAATAATGCAACAATGAAAAGCAGGGATGCTGAACATCTCCACAGATGCTGTCAGACCTGCTGAGGTTATCCAGCATTTCCTATTTTCATGCCAGAATTGACTCGTCTGTCATCCTGTAGGAATTCCCGATTTAGAAGCAGAGGAGGGAGTTTGGAATGAAAAGGGGTGATGAAAAGGTGTCTCTGCAGTTCACATGCTGCAGGGTTTCCTGTCACTGTGATGATAGTGAAGGCATCTGGAAAGATGCTTTCCATTTTGAGCAAGCACTTCCGGAGTGTGGACCAGCTGTGCCTCTCACAGCCCACTGACAGATTCGAAACACGTAAAGCGCACGAACACCAGCTCGACCGGCTTTCCAACCCCCCCCCCCCCCCCCCAAGGATGGTGCCGTTGTGGCATTGGCAAATTAAAAACCCATTGAGAAGAGGAGATGCTGAGTGAAACTGTGAGTGAGGAGGGTTTGTCCCTCTCCACAGGGAACCATCACAAGCTCTCCTTGAACACAAGCTGAACTCATGTGGTGCCTGCGGAACCCAGTTCCAGGAAACCAACCTGCATTCATTCAGTGAAGTGACCCAAATTGTTCGCAAAGTTTACCATGCTCTCCTGCAGGACTTCAGGCCCCACGTCTTGGTGCACCGGCTTTCATTTTCAGAGGGAGGAGGCGGGAGAGCCTGTGTCCGGACCCTTGTTGGACAGCTGCCTCCACCCATAACCGAGGGAAATTTGGCCAGTTGGATAACGAACTGGCTAACCGATAGAAGTCAGAGAGTGGTGGTGGATGGCAAATATTCAGCCTGGATCCCAGTTACCAGTGGCGTACCGCAGGGATCAGTTCTGGGTCCTCTGCTCTTTGTGATTTTCATTAATGACTTGGATGAGGGAGTTGAAGGGTGGGTCAGTAAATTTGCAGACGATACGAAGATTGGTGGAGTTGTGGATAGTAAGGAGGGCTGTTGTCGGCTGCAAAGAGACATAGATAGGATGCAGAGCTGGGCTGAGAAGTGGCAGATGGAGTTTAACCCTGAAAAGTGTGAGGTTGTCCATTTTGGAAGGACAAATATGAATGCGGAATACAGGGTTAACGGTAGAGTTCTTGGCAATGTGGAGGACCAGAGAGATCTTGGGGTCTATGTTCATACATCTTTGAAAGTTGCCACTCAAGTGGATAGAGCTGTGAAGAAGGCCTATGGTGTGCTCGCGTTCATTAACAGAGGGATTGAATTTAAGAGCCGTGAGGTGATGATGCAGCTGTACAAAACTTTGGTAAGGCCACATTTGGAGTACTGTGTACAGTTCTGGTCGCCTCAATTTAGGAAGGATGTGGAAGCTTTGGAAAAGGTGCAAAGAAGATTTACCAGGATGTTGCCTGGAATGGAGAGTAGGTCTTACGAGGAAAGGTTGAGGGTGCTAGGCCTTTTCTCATTAGAACGGAGAAGGATGAGGGGCGACTTGATAGAGGTTTATAAGATGATCAGGGGAATAGATAGAGTAGACAGTCAGAGACTTTTTCCCCGGGTGGAACAAACCATTACAAGGGGACATAAATTTAAGGTGAAAGGTGGAAGATATAGGAGGGATATCAGAGGTAGGTTCTTTACCCAGAGAGTAGTGGGGGCATGGAATGCACTGCCTGTGGAAGTAGTTGAGTCGGAAACATTAGGGACCTTCAAGCAGCTATTGGATACATGGATTACGGTTAAATGATATAGTGTAGATTTATTTGTTCTCAAGGGCAGCACGGTAGCATTGTGGATAGCACAATTGCTTCACAGCTCCAGGGTCCCAGGTTCGATTCCGTCTTGGGTCACTGACTGTGCGGAGTCTGCACGTCCTCCCCGTGTCTGCGTGGGTTTCCTCCGGGTGCTCCGGTTTCCTCCCACAATCCAAAGATGTGCAGGTTAGGTGAATTGGCCAATGATAAATTGCCCTTAATGTCCAAATTGCCCTTGGTGTTGGGTGAAGGTGTTGAGTTTGGGTAGGGTGCTCTTTCCAAGAGCCGGTGCAGACTCAAAGGGCCGAATGGCCTCCTTCTGTACTGTAAATTCAATGATAATCTATGATTGTCTATGATTAATCTAGGACAAAGGTTCGGCACAACATCGTGGGCCGAAGGGCCTGTTCTGTGCTGTATTTTCTATGTTCTATGTTCTATGTTCTATGTTCTGGAATCACAATGTGCTGAATTCCACAGGTCGACTTGCCTTTCATTTCTTCCGATACCAACGTGCAGACAGATGGTGTGAAAAATTCATATTTTTAGCGCCTTTCTGTTGCAAAGCAATGACCCATCCTGCTCCCCAGCAGTGTTTATCCAATAGGATTTGACAGCGAACCTTTGGAGGCGGGATGGCGAGAGTTCTTTGGATTGGTCGCGGAGATGAGACGTTGAGTTGTCATGTGAGAGTACCTTTAAGAAATGGGTGTTTATAAAATAGCTGTAGTGGATGTACCTTTAAGAAATGGATGTTTATCAGTGATGTCGGAGTGTGGGTGGAGCTGGGCTGTCTGTCTGCTTTTACTTTCGATTTGGGTTGTCTGCTACAGGGTGTGTTTTAGTTTTGTTTTGAGAGCTGGATAGCTGCAGTCACAGCCAGAAGGTGTATTAGTCTCTCTCTCTGCAAACTAAAGACCGTCTCCAAATCCTTTGGTGATGTGAAAAGAACACCTGTTTCTGTAGAGAAGTTAAACCTGATGTCTTTCTGTAAAAAGGGTTATTTTTGTCTTATGGATGTTGCAAGGAAAGATTAAGAGTTACTTAGAGAGTACTGAGTTCCTTGGGGGATTTATTGGTGTTGATAGTTGTTGAGATGTTTACTGTGGGTTTATAAAGTGTTAACTGGTTTCATAAATAAACATTGTTTTAATTTAAAAGTCCTTTAACTCTCTGTTGCACCACACCTGCAGAATAGGCCCGTGTGCTCCTCATACCACAATCTAATCAAAGCCGAGGGTCAGGTGAACTCCATGATACATGTTGGGGTTCTCTAAACCCTGGCCCATAACAGAGTAAATTGGGTCCGTATCCTCTGGAGCCTGGGCGGATGTGAGGCAATCTCATTGAAATATTCAAGGTTCTGAAGGGGCTTGACGCGGAGGGATGGAGGAGAGGTTGTTTCCCCTGGCTGGGGTATCCAGGGCTGAGTGAGGGTGGGGGTGGGGGGGGGGGCACAGTCCCAGGTTGAAGGATTGCTCATTGAGGAGGTGCGGAGGAATTTCTCCATTCGGAGGGATCTGAATCTCACTCGTTCAGCATTTTGAGGTGGAGATTGACCATCTCTCTCGGGGAAGCTGGGAGGACTGGCTGGGTGACTGGTACTGAAGACACTGATGTTTATTCAACGACCAAAGAAGGCCCAAGGATGCCCTACTCCCGCTGCTATTGTTAAATCTTTTCCCGTTCACCGTAGCAGGAATTAAATGGTTTGCTATAACATCACAACGTGCATTAATGAAGACTTGCGTTTAAAAAGAACCTTTCACAACCTTGCGATGTCCCAAGGTGCTTTCGAACCTTTTTGAAGGGTGCCACTGTTGTGATGTGATACACACGTGCCCAGTTTGTGCACAGCAAGCTCCCACAATCAGCAATGTGACAACAAGTGGACCATCTGTCTCACTGCCATGACCATGTCAGACAGACCGACATCTCGCTGGGCACCAGCCCTGAGAGATGGTGCAGACAAGTGACATTTCGTGAAGACTTTTGACTTGACATCTTCAACATCAAAGCCGTTTCCATCCTTCAACTTTACAGTGGGTCTCCAAAACCAGTTTGGAAGGCCGTATCGTTTGAAAGGTGGCGGGGGTGGCGCTTGAGGGGTAATCTGTCATTACACAGTGATGAATACATTCACTGTAACGCCTGTCCACAGCCCAGCTTCACAATCCCTCATTTGCTTTTTGAGAATTACGTTGAGCCAAACAGCTTGTTCTCACATGTACAACTTCCTTTGCTTTGTAAATGTTAAGTTAGTCAGACTGGAAGCTAGGTTTTGCGAGACAATAAGTTGAAATGTTCTTTGAAAAGAACAAGTCGGGAGACTCCCGTTTGATTGTGATACGTGGATAGTTTAGGAGGAAGGTGTTTCTGGAGCGTCAGAAAAACTGGAGTAATATTCATTTCTTTTCAATTAATGTGTGTGTGGGCCAGCATTTTTATCACAGAATTTACAGTGCAGAAATAGGCCATTCGGCCCATCGAGTCTGCGCCGGCCCGTGGAAAGAGCACCGTACACAAGCCCACACCTCCACCCTATCCCCGTAACCCCACCCAACCTTTGTTTGTTTTGGACGCGAAGGGGACCCGGAGGAAACCCACGCAGACACGGGGAGAACGTGCAGACTCCGCACAGACAGTGACCCAGCGGGGAATCGAACCTGGGACCCTGGAGCAGCTAAGCAACAGTGCTGACCACTGTGCTACCGTGCTGCCCACACCCATCCATAATTGCGCCTTGAGAAGGTGGTGGTGAGCTGCCTTCTTGAACCGCTGAAATCCATGTGGTGTAGGTACTCCCATAGTGCTGTTAGGGAGGGAATTCTAGTAATTTGACAATGTAGCAGCGGCCGATATATTCCCAAGTCAGGGTGGTGAGTGACTTGGAGGGGAACCTCCAGGTGGTGGGGGTCCCAGGTACCTGCTGCTCTTGTCCTTCTAGGTGGTCGGTGCCATGGGTTTGGAAGGTGCTGTCTAAGGAACCTTGATGAGTTCCTGCAGTAGATGGTACACACGGCTGCCACTATTTGTCGGTAAGTGGGAATGTCTGTGGATGGGGTCCACCACATTCCTGACTTGAGCCTAATTGGTGGTGGACAGACTTTGGGGCGTCTGAAGGATAGTTAACTATTGCACCGGTTAAAACTGAAAGGAAGTGTTATTGAAGCAAAACACTGCAGATGCTGCAAATCTGAAATAGAAACAGAAATGGTGCAAAACCCCCAACAGGTCTGGCAGCATCTGTGAAGGGAAACAAAACTTTACGATTCAAGTACAATGTTTCAAAGCAACCCCTAAAGCTTGTGATTTCTCTTTGTTGACTGTTTCCAGGTCGTTCGAAGAGTGTGATGCCAGGGGAGTACGGCACAGTGTCAAATCGGCCTTCATCTCCCAACACATTGGAGCGCCCTCTGAAGACAGGCTGGTTGAAGAAGAAGAGATCTCTGGTTAAGCAGTGGCAGTCCCGTTGGTTTGTTCTTCGCGGAGATAACCTGTGCTATTACAAAGAGGAGGAGGATGGCAGGCCACAGGTACCAGATCAGATATACTTGCTGACAATGACGCCGAGGCTAGAACAAGGAAAATTCATGTACCTCTGATCACCAGAGAACGTTTAGGATCTGGTTAACTGTGGTAACGATATCCGGAGTTAGTAAATATTTGATGTTGATACTTTTACAAAACCATTGACCGTGCCCCTTTATTTAACCATATTCTTGCCCATCTTCAAGTCTTAAGATGGGGTGCCTAACAGGATGAGGCCAAGATTGTAATCAAATCAAGGTGGTTTGATGGTTCACAATCTGTGAAAGCCACAACAGGTCAACTCGCCATTGAGTGTTCTCTCACGATAAGACTTCTCCAGACTGACATTTCACTGAGACCTGGAGGGTAAAAGAACTGGATCACTTCCTTGTTATCGGGGCTCAGTACCACCCAGATCCTGAGTGTTGTGTTTAATGCCCGGGACACACCATCTTCCTTGTACGCTAATCCACCTGGGCAACAATAGTTTATTTTGGGTGCTCTTAAATATCTCCTCTCAGGATTGCTGCTGCTTCCGATAACATCCCCCTTTTTCTGTGACTGCAGCCAGGTTTACCTGGGGCACACAGTGACCAGATACTCGACATGCATAATCAAACATTGAGCACTAAGACCATCCTCAACTGGAAATTCAAAATTTATCTTGCTTCCACTGCTGCCTGGGGCACGATTGACAAATTCCTCAAGAGATTGAATATGAGATCACCTTGGACCTGAATAATTTCAGTCCCACCTCACTGGCCATCAATACTGTGGAGAGGTTGTTGGCATTAATTCCAATAATTGTACGTTGAGGAAGGGGCAGCGCAGGGGCACAGTGGTCAGCAGAATCTCCCCGTGTCTGCGTGAGTCTCACCCAGTCTCAGGACAGTAAAGTCACAGACTCTCCCAGTTCCTCCCGGAGTGAACTGCCTGATACACTCTGGCGGCAAATGATTCGCTAATCCTTCCCCAATTCACTACCAGCTTAACTCCTGCGTTCTCATTCAGCACAATTTCAAAACGAACTGTTGGCAGAGGAAGGGTCACATTGAGGGGGGTCAAAGAAACAATTGCCTTCCTCATCCGTCGGGAGCTGCACAAGGCAGGAACTCTTGGGGCGGAACCTGGGAAACATGGGCGCTTTCCAAGGTCCTTTGGGAAAAGGTGCCCCTCGATTCGAGAAAGCAGCAGTGCATTCGTCACATTGCAACAGTGCTGAAATCAGAAAACGAGTTCTTCGGTCGAAGAATGTGACGTGGAAGTCAGGGTCCCAAACCAAGGTCGCCTTTCCCACTGTGAGCACGACTGATGAGTTAGCGAAGCTCTCGGTCCCCCCTGAATCACCCTGAGATATCAGCGGGATTCTCCGCTGCGTCAGCAGCACACCCACGCCCGTGGGTTCCCCGGCGGCCTGAGGGGGCCACAATGCCGGCGGGGGGCGCGCCTCCCAGGAAAATGCGGCTGGCGGACCGGCGGATCTGTTGGGGCAAGTTCATTCACGCAAGCTGTTGTTATTTTTAACCATGTGCATTGTGTCACCCCTTCCTCCGCCGTGCCTGAGTTACATCTGTCTTGTCTACAGGGTTGCATCCTGCTCAAAGAGAACAAAGTCAACGAAGTACCACCAAACCCTGAATATCCAGGAAAGTTCCTCTTTGAGATCACCCCAGGTACTCCCTCTCTCTGTTCTCTTCAAAGGCTCCAATTTTCAGCGTTTTGTTCAGCCACCAAGTCTGGTACTTACCAGGTTGTGGAAGATTCACCGCCCAGTGGCCATGTTCGCATATCCCTGCGTTCCTTGCCCCGAGGCGGGTCCTGCTGGGGGTGGGGGGTCAGCTCCTCCACCCTGTGTGTCGCCGTGGCGGGGGGGGGGGCCTCCTGGAAGTTTTGACACTCGCGAAGGGTGAGGTTTGAGAGGATGGAGGGGTTCTACAATTCATGGGCATTGTTTATCTTGCACTCAAGAATTGGATGCCATCGAACATTGGTGGGGGTGGGGCGTGGGTCTATTGGGGCGGGGGGGCGTGGGTCTATTGGGGGGGGGGGGGGGTGGTTGTTGAGCACATTGTTTATGGGATGACCGTTAATTCTCTCCTGGTCTTTTTTATTTGTTGTCTTGGGAATGTATGGGTGGTGTTTGGGTTTGTATGTTGAAGGGGATGCTGTTTGTGGGGATTGATACTGTTCTCGATATTATTGGTTCTCCTTTGTTGTGTCCTTGATGAAAATGAGGAGAATTTAACAAGATTTTCTTTTTAAATCCCTGTATTCCTGCACTGTGCAGGGAAGGACAGTTCGGGAGAGCAGCGATTGTTTTTCTGTGAAGAATGTTGTGAAGAGTGTGTGTTGTTGCTGAGTGAGGCCACAATGGGGTCTGTTTGTGATGTTGAACATCCCTTGTTTTCCAATCCCATTGTGGTCTTGCTCCCTCTGCTCCTCCCCCCGCCCCCCCCCCCCCCCCCCCCCCCGATCTCCACAACCTCCTCCAGACAATTTTGATCATGCCACTATCGCCGGCCTGGTCTTCGGCTGCCCCTAGCTCAGGAATTTCCCCCTCAATCTTGTTCCCCCCCCCCCTCTCCCGGTCTTCCTTTCCTCCCGGTGGCAGACCAGGCTGACTCCCGGAAAACAAACCAGGCCTGGAGTTTAAGCTCCGCCCTCCACCCGGTCCAACAGTACTTGGGATCCTCTGAAGCGAATGAGGGTTGGGGAAAGCCACACCGCTGTACCGGAATTGGCCACGACTGAGTGAAGATATGGGCCCCAGCAATCATCTCCAAGACACTGGAGTGGTATTAACCCCATTCGTTAGCATGCGGGGGATGCTGAAACTCCTGTTCGAGCAGCATCAGGATGTCACCTCGACCAATATGACATTGGGATATATTCCCGGCACCCTTCCACTGCAGGACAGAGCAAACCTCTGTACACTCAGGAAGCTGGCTGAAAGAGGTTCCAACTTCTCCTGCACTGAACTGAATGCTGCTTTGTCCCCCAACATTCTGAGCGAGGCGACTTCTCCTGTTTTTCTCGGTAATCTAGCCATTGCATCGCTTTCTCCCATATTCACCAGGGTCAGATCACGGGCGTTGAACCGTATCAGATTAACTGTGAAATGAGATAGAGGATGCGGTCAGCCGAAGACCTCTCCGTGACAATGTGCGTGTGGTGCTGGGTCGGTCCATCAGACCGTGCGTCCTGTGCAACCCTGCCCTGCTGTTTGAAGGGCCATGTCTGTCCACTGCACCTCCGGCACAAACCTGGCGTGTCAAGTTGCAGAGGATGTGGTGTGTGTGAATGTGGGCCAGGTTCTGTGCAGCAGAACACGGTGGAGAAAGCCCCTGAACTCCATCTCTCGCCTCTGGTGCCGTCAATGAGAGTGTGCTCTCACTCACAGCAAAGATACACCTTCTGAGTCTGTGACTCAATGGGAATTTGTTAGATTTTTTAAAGAAAAATAGACCCACCCGCTTAAATACCATAATGTTCGCCGGGGGGGGTTGGGCGGCTGGGTAAATTATTGTGCATTCCGGATTCCCTAAATATCATGCCTCCTGCCTAAAGGTGAGCATTTTACTTTCAAACTTCCAATTTCAGATCAGAAAGCTCAGTTTGCCACTGGTCAGCACGGACCAGCTATGACCTGTGCAGTGGACCCAACGACAGAGCAGGAATGGTCCCTCTGTCAAATAGATTCCAGACCCAAGCCGGGTGGACATAAAATGGAAGGTCCATCGTTCTCACTTTACTGGCAGAGGGATTCTGTTCACGGTCTGCTCAAACCGGCCTCCCGATGGACACGAGGCCGTAAACACAACACCTGCCCTCTGATTCATACCGACCAGAGTCTGGTGTTTGATGATCAGACTGTGCGCTTTATTTGAACTCAACTGGCGTCTTCCAATTGCCTAACCTCCGTTCCCCTCCCTGGCCACCATTGTCCCTCACGATTACCATCCAGTGAGGAAGTCCATCAGACCATCTGTGAAAACCTCCTCTGACACCTAGCCCAATGACCTTCACTATTTATTCATGGACTTGAGAAACGGGAATAGGCATAGGTCCAGCTTGTACTCCGGTTATTGGGGTGGGAGCTCAGGCTTTCTTAGCTACTTACCGGACAAGAGGCCTCGCTGGAGGCAATCGTCTTTGTTTGACAGAAGATTTCTTTGCAGTGCTCACTATTAACAGAGGCTCGCTGAGATTGAGATGCATCTGGAGCCAGCCTCTGACATGTGAGTGACCGTGTGATGGTGCTCCGCCTGCACATACTTGTGAGAGGGAGCCTCTCACTCTACCCAGAGCAGGAGCATGGTCCCTTTTCTGACACCAAGGCCGTCCTTTCCCTCAGCTCCACTCACATCCCCAGCTATCTGCATGGGCCACTGCTCAATGACCGAGGACCCACAGCTCTCTGGGGTAGGATATTCCAAAGATTCACAACCCTTTTGAGTTAAGATGTTTCTCTCCGTCGAGGTCCCGAATGGATGACCTTTTTGTTAAATAGATGCTGCACCCAAGCCAGGCAGTGGACTCAGTAACCAGACACACAAGAGGGCTTATTCGCAAAATGCAGCATTGCATTTAGGCTCTTTAACCTGTCAAATTAGATGTGCTCAAGATGCTGAATGAATCAATACCCTCCACCTGTTTATCCTTCACAATACAATTAACATCACATTAACACCTTTATTCAGAGACTGTAGCCTTTCCCCTTACTCAATACTCCACAAGAAACACCCCGGAAGGTCACTGGGAGAAGTCCAGGGAAGCGAATCCGGAGTCACTGAATGCACAATAATTTATCCAGTCATCCAACCACTCCTGGCGACCATTATTATGACTCTGACTGAATTAAATGACTTGAAACCAGTGAGCAAAGTCACCTCTTGCTCGCACACATTCTAGATTTTACAAATTCAGCATTTTAAAATGGCCGGGTGGGAGAAATCCCCAAGCAGAATTTCCACAAACAGTTTCGCCTCCTGCAACTTCAAGTTCCTTCTCTCGGACGTGACGAACGCGGTGTGCCTGGTCACGATGTGCGGCAACAGTCGATTTGCCTCAAGGGGCAGGGAGCTGAGGGTGGGGCTGAGGAACGGGTAGCTGGGTCTGGGATTTTCCAGCCCCTCCCACTGGCTGGGATTTCCCCAGTCCCGCCCGAGTCGGTGGCCCTTTGGGCCACCTCGCTGCATTGTGTGTCCTCATTCCCCCCCCCCATGACCCAGGTATGTAAAATCCCACCCCCCTGGCCCTTCTGTCCTCAGCTGGGTGAACCCCTCAGCAGGAATCCTCCAATTGCCCAGCGACACACAAAGTCTGAACTTGCTCTCTGAAACTCCCAAGGGTAAAGGACCAGTGCTTCGGAAATGAAAAATGAAATGAAACTCGCTTCTTGTCACAAGTCGGCTTCGAATGAAGTTACTGTGAAAAGCCCCTAGTCGCCACATTCCGGCGCCTGTTCAGGGAGGCCGGTACGGGAATTGAACCGTGCTGCTGGCCTGCCTTGGTCTGCTTTCAAAGCCAGCGATTTAGCCCCGTGCTAAACCAAAAGTTACTTGGTAAATTCTGAGAAGGGGTTTTGAGTTCCCCTTTCCGTGAGGACAAATAAGCAAGTCTTCAGGCAATTTATGCCAAAATATTTTGTGACTCCAAATAGCTGCAAAAATGTCTTTAAGTCCCACTCTTCTATTGCCCTCTAGTCCAACCATCCTCCAATGAATTGAGGATTTTCCAACTCCTTGGCTAGTCACTACACAGCATTCACCCTCCTACCTCAGCTTCACTTCCGTACCTACGCCCACATCAACTCATCCAACACCGGCCACCACCCCCCCCCCTTACCTCTCACCATCAGTGACACAGCTTGCACTCAGCTCAGCCCTCTCTCCTTCCCTCAACCCCCTCCCACAGATTACTTCCCCACCCTCCTATTCACTGTTGTGTTTTACTCCTCCTGTGCTTCCTCTGCAAAGAGGATTGGCTAACACAAAGATCCCTAGGTTCATGCAGTAAGGATTTGGCGAGCTGACAGCAGTCTTACTCAGTTGGGGAGCTTTTACACACGCCTCAACTGGGAGCTCCCTCAGAACAAACCGAGTCTGAATCACATGATGCATTGCATCATTTCCTCTCCCATGATGCACCCAGAAAACATAACCACACCCACTTAAAGGTGTACCACGGGGTCATGTGACATCAATGTGGGGTCGGTTGAATTTTCCCACTGGCACTCCGCGTCTTTTAACACTGATGCACAACTCAATATTATTTGATCCTCATGCGTGTGATCTGTGCTATGTTCCCGGAAGATCACGGTTAAAGTTGAGCGATGTGGAGGGGCCGGGTTAAGTCAAGACAATCCTTGCTTGATTGAGGCAGTGGGAGATGGCCAGGGTGGGGCCCAGCTCGAGGTGGCAGTTTTACTGGTGAGCCTATGCTTCAGGGATGCCGTTGACGTGGTGATGATGGTTACCGTTGTGAGTGAAGGACTCGGCCCCCCCAGCACGTGTTATTGGTGCGCACATTGATGAACAGCGAAATATCCTGAGGAGAATGGCTGAGACAGAGTAGGGAATCCCGTCAGTCGATAGATAGGGCAAACCATCAGAGCAATCCGAATTGTTGTTCAATCATTTCTTTTTCTCTTTTAAAAAAAATAAATTTAGAGGACCCAATTCATTTTTTTCCAATTGAGGGGCAATTTAGCGTGGCCAACCCACCTACTCTGCACATCTTTGGGTTGTGGGGGCGAAACCCACGCAAACACGGGGAGAATGTGCAAACTCCACACGGACAGTGACCCAGAGCCGGGATCGAACCTGGGACCTCGGCACCGTGAGGCAGCAGTGCTAACCCACTGCGCCCCGTGCTGCCCCTAGGTTTTCTGACCGTGTGCAGGATCGCAGTTTGGTTAAAGATTGAGTGCATCTCGGGATTTGAACTTGCTGAATCACTCGTTGTCCTGGTGTTTTACAGGGGGCTACAGTGACCAAGATCGGATAGGAAGCGTGTATGAGACATACCTGCTGATGGCCAACTCCCAGAACGAAATGAAAGAGTGGGTCAAAGCAATCCGTCGCACGATGGGAACGGCGAGTGGAGGTACCCCGCTACATTCAGCCACTTCTCTTCAATAAACACTCTGGGTGCTGACAAGCCTGCACACCACCATGGAAATGCGACAAAGAACATGTCCAAGTGTCCAAGCCGCCACTCCCAGCGCAGCACCGAGGGAGGGCCGCACAATGGGAAATTAAGCCCCCTCAAATCAGGGGGAACTTTTCCCAGCGGCTCTGACCAATGTCATCACTCATTCAGCACCACAGGAACAGACGGGCCAGCCATTAGCAAGCTGCTGGATGCTGAAGCTAAGCTGGGCATAAATTGGTTTCCTGCAGCGCCGAAAGGCACTTGGTTAGTTTAAAGTGTTTTGGGATACCCTGAGGTCATGAAAGGTGCTACGTAAATGCAAGACCTCTCCCTGCCCCCTCCTCCCCTGCCAGTCCCAACCAAGTGGACCTTTACTGGGTCAAGAACCCACATTGTGCCATTGATATGATCACCAATTTACTAAGTGTGCATCCCGGTAAACGTCGTGACGCTCGTTTGGTGAGTGGGCCCATTGACTGAAGCAGGAAGATCCACAAACGTTCATCCATATTCTATATTGCTGACCTCAGCCAGGAGAGCCGTCCGCCTTGCCACACTTGGCTTTGCAACTGTATAATGACCTGCGCTGCGACAAGCTGCCTTTCCTGCAGTCGCAGCATGCCACCACTTTGAGGGAAGTGTGTCCTGTGATCCATCCTCACTTTCACTAATACCCGGAGCAGGTCGCAGCACGCCCAACCCTGCGCCCGCTACCCTCGAGCATTCGATCCGAGTTGGGTCAGGAATAAATCACGAACATTCCCAACCTTTCCGCACACATCCCCGATGAGCAATTGGTGCCTTTATATCATTGCAACGCACCTGACATAAGATCCATGGGCATGGGGGCCGGGTGAGGAGAGGGTTCGGCTGGGCCGTCGAACCATTACTGATTGGGCAAGCACACCGGATTAACGCCCAGTGGGGAACCAGAATGAAGGTGGGCAATACCTGTAAAAAATGGGAGTCAACATCAAACCTTTCATTGCAGAGGAATAGGGGCAAAACTGGATGGAACATGCGTTTTAAGAAATAAAGGGCGACATTTAACTAAATGGCAACAAAGTCCCACAGCGAGCAAGTATAGCCACGTGTTTCCTGGCACTCGCAACGCAAAGGAACACAACACGATGAAATGGCACCTGGGTCGGATAGGGGGCCGCGGCCCAAGTCGCACACAGCCCCCGTTTTGTGCAGCGAGAGAGCGGGACGCCATTTTTAAATAGCACCCTGATCTCTGGAGTCCCCGAAACAACCCCTATGCCCCCCCCCCCAAGCCTCTACCCAGCACGGGAGGGTGCAAACTTCCGCTGAAGTGATGACCCTGGCGTGGGGACCACCTCGGAGAACATCCCGATGATTTACGGCCCCAGGCTAACCATTTCAACGGTATTCAACCATGGGGTGGATGGCTGAAGAAATACATGAAATGGATGTACCCCGAGACCATAAGGAGGCCATTCAATCCATGCTCAACATGAAGAGATCCTAGTATCGAGCTAGGATTTTATATTGATGAGGACAATGCTTGCAAACGTGAAGATTGATTGATTGGAGCCTCCAGGCTCTACATGTAACACACAAAGCGGGGTCAAGTCTACATCTGAAGTAATGACACACTTTGCTTAAAAAACATTCATACAGAAACTCAGCGAGTAAGACAGCGATTTATATTCAAGGGTGAAGGTATGGATGGAATAGTTTTTTTTCCCCACTCAGAGCTGTTGGAATCTGCAATGAAATGTCTGGAAAAGTGGTGCAAATGGATTCACGTCACAGTTTAAGAAGGGAATTGAACAGGTTGGTGAAGGCGAGAAACTCACAGGGCGATGGGCAGGTGTAGGACTAAGATCAAGGGCTTTCTCAAAAGGGCCAGCACAGCCACCATGGGCCAAAAGGCCTCTTCTGGCTGTGCTCCCAAGTTCCTACTGCTCAGTGACAGTCAAGGGGCCAAACGGGACAGAGTTGGTTTTGTGACACATCCTGTCCTGCAAGCTCCAAGGAAATGTCTCGTGTTGGCTGACCGGCCTCGATTCTTTCTCTTCCTCCAGCTGTCTTTGGTCAACGTTTGGTGGACACCATGGTTTACGAGCAGAAGTTTGGGAAACACCTGGTGCCCATGATAGTGGAGCAGTGTGCAGACTTCATTCGCGAGCACGGACTGAACGAGGAAGGAGTCTTTCGCTTGCCAGGGCAAGACAACCAAGTGAAGGAACTGAGGGATGCTTTCGATTCGGGAGAGAGGCCAACCTTTGACAGGTATGCAACTCGCGACTTGGAGGCACTCTTTGACAATGACCAAACCCTGAATTCTGAGCACACGGCTACGACTGAATTGATTGGCGGGCTACATCTCAGCCTGACATCACGGTGACCAGCGTGTAAACCGAGCAATATTGCTGGGGCGGCCAATTTCTCTCCCAATCTCTGTGCACATCATAATCGGAAATAAGTTGGGAAGAAATGTAAGACGGGGATGCCAATTCCTTATCTCCGATTTGACACATTTGCACAAGGCTGCCTCCATGGAAATGGCATGCTCATAATGGCTTTCATTTTGCCCAGAACTCTCACTCCATACTCTCTTGTTAAAATTGACCATCCAGTTACTGGTTTGGACAATATCAAAGGCCGTTTGTTGTCCTGGAAAATCCTACTGTAGCCATTGGCTTGCCCCTCTGGCCTGGTATAGGTCACTGGACACCGAGAGAGCAACGCTCTGGGGCTCCACGGTAGATGGTTAAATTTGAATTCCAAAATAAGCCGACCGTCACCCCATAAAACACGATCACTACAATAGCGCCCTTACTCTGTGTCTGGACCCCAGGGTCAGTCTTTCAGTTACGCCCAAGAGGACGCGTCGCGCCAATCTTTCTGAATACACTCCCAATGCAATGGGTCACACAGGAGTATCTTTTCTGCTGTGAGGATTTCATCTCCTTAGGAGACAAACATACGGAGAATGATCAATAGGAAAGACCTATTGTCTGTCCAACCTACCCAACCTGCACATGATAATTCTGGTGTTCTTGTGCATCACAAGACAGAGTGACAGATAGTCTCCTCTTGGGCCCCACTCAGGAAGGAGGGTCGGAGACTTTATCCCAGTGATACCTGTGATGAGACGGGTGTTGTGCAATGACAGGCACCTGGGTTGTTTAACCTGGTATAGCCAATCGGTAAAGCTGAAACCTCGGCAGCAGAAAGCTGGTGTGAAGCAATGGAAGTGTTGGAGCGGTTACAGAGGCAAAGTTACTCTTCTCAACATGCAGCCGCTATTCTCTCGGGACAAGACAAGCAAGCACTCCCATGATCTGGGTGAATTACAGCCCAGTTGAGGGGATTAAAAAGCTTCCTCCTCCTCCTCGAGCTCAAACCAAGGGTTTGGTTCGAAGGATGTTTTTCTCCAGCGAATCCCCACAAGGCAGAAGGAGGCCATTCAGCCCATCGAGTCTGCACCGACCCTCCAAAAGAGCACACGTGCAGGCTCGCACCCTGCCCCCATAACCCACCTAATCCTTTGGACACTGAGGGGCAGTCTTGCGTGACCCAATCCACCTCACCTGCACATCTTTGGAGTGTGGGAGGAAACCGGAGCACCCGGAGGAAACCCACGCAGACACGGGGACGACGTGCAGACTCCGCACAGACAGTCACTCAAGGCCGGGATTGAACCCGGCGCTGTGAGGCAGCAGTGCTAACCACTGTGCTGTCGTAATGAATGCCATTGAGGGAAGGACTGGTGGAGCTTTTGCTGTCCCTCTCCCATGACCTACGACTGTCTCCTAATAAGAGCGTGCCCAGAGGGGTTAACTTCTCCAGCACTGACATTACATCCCAACAGTGATAGAGACACACTTGGGTCCATTCACCCAGCCCTGTATAATGGTCACACCTTGTGCAGCATCTCAGCTGAAACCATCTTCACGGGCAGTTTCCCTTCTCACCTGCATCCACGTGAACTCAAGCCAATAATAATAATCGCTTCTTGTCACAAGTAGACTTCAATGAAAAAGCCCCGATTCACCACATTCATTGGGGAAAGAAAGATTGCTCAGACATTGTTTGCTGAACATTGGCAGCAGACGCATGTCGGAGTCGGGATTAACGTGGTGTTGGCTAATGTTCCCGTCATTCCCGTTTAACACACGTTGAAACCGGCCTTTTTTCCCTCCCCTCCCAGGGATACGGATGTGCACACTGTCGCCTCTCTGTTTAAGCTCTACCTCAGAGAGCTACCAGAACCAGTCATTCCTTGGTCCCAGTATGACGATTTCCTTGCCTGTAGCCAGCGAATGAACATCAACGAGGAGGAGGTAGGTGTTGTTACGCTCGGTCTCGGTGTTCTGCAGTGTTGGATGTCCAATGTGTCGATCTTAGAAACTAAACAGAATGTCTGAGACTCACTGTGCAGGGCACCATGGATAATTGACAATAAGGGGATGAGCGGACATGATAAACACCAGCGTGTTTTACAAAATGACAATGGGGGGAATGATTTGATGGATTGCAGGGCGAGAGGATGACCATCTGGAGTGGGTGATACCGGCTGAGTACCGATGGAGAGTGGAGGAACCATGTGGATCTTCCCTCAGCTCATCATTCTTCATACTGGAGCCCAGGCCATAGCTGTCTCCAAGTTACTGGGTTGTGTGTAATTCCTCCCACCGAATTTGCTACCCCAGAGTGTGGTGGATTCTGGGACAGTGAGTAAATTTAAGGAGGAGTTAGACAGATTCCTAATTGGCAATGGGTTGAAGGGTTATGGAGAACGGGCAGGACGGTGGTGTCATGTGAGAGTACCTTTAAGAAATGGGTGTTTACTACTGCAGTGATGTCAGAGAGTGGGTGGAGCTGGGCTGTCTGTCAGCTTTTTACTTTTGTTTTTGAGCAGGCTGTAGGGTGTGTTTTAGTTTCATTTTCAGTGTTGGAGCTGAAGCCTGACCAAGCAGGTGTACTGCTGTTCTCTCTGCCATCAAAAGACTATCTCTTGATCATTTGGTGAATTCAGAATTATAAATGTTTTCAGTAGTGACTTTAACCTGATGTGCTTCTGGTAAAAGGTGTTTTTAAGTCGTATGGATGTTAAAAAGGAAAGCTGAAAGGTTTACTTAGTGTTGTACTTAATGGTTAATGGTTGCTACTTAATGGTTGCTAAGATGTTCACTGTATGTTTTAAAAAGGTTAACTTGAGTTCATAGAATAAACATTGTTTTGCTTTAAGAAATACTTTTCCATTTCTGCTGTCCCACACCTGTAGAGTGGGCCGTGTGCTCCCCATACCACAATCTAGTAAAAGTTGTGGGTCAGGTGAACTCCATGATACACCTTGGGGTTCGCTAAACTCTGACCCATAACAGTGGTGTCAAGGCCATGATGAAATCAGCCATGATCGTATTGAATGGTGGAGCAGGCTCGAGAGGCTACATTGCCTGCTCCAGCTCCTAGTTCTTATGTTGGAATAAAGAACTATTCTGTCCAATTCCACATTCCAATTCTTGGTCAGTAGCCCAGTGGGTAACAGCACCTCCAGCACAAATCTGGTGTTCTTGATGAATGAGGGGATCAGGGGCTACTGGGGAGAAGGCAGGAGAATGGGGATAAGGAATATATCAGCCAAGATCAAATGACGGAGCAGACTCGATGGGCTGAATGGCCTAATTCTGTTCCTGCATTTTATGGTCTTGTGTCAAAGTGTTTGGGGTGGCATACTGGTGAGCACTGCTGCCTCACAGCGCCAGGGACCCGGGTTCAATTCTGGCCTCGGGTGACTGTCTGTGCGGAGTCTGCATGTTCTCCCCGTGTCTGCGTGGGTTTCCTCCCACAGTCCAAAGATGTGCCGATTAGGTGGATTGGCCATGCTAAAATTGCCCCTTAAGGTCAACAGGTTACGGGGATGGGGCAGCGGAGTGGGCCTGGGTGGAGTGCTCTTTCAGAGGGCCAGTGCTGACTCGATGGGCCGAATGGCCACCTTCTGCGCTGTAGATGTTCTATGAATCTATTCTATTTGTTCATACTGACATCTGCTGGACATCACGAGACAACCCATGAAGCTGTTAATGTCCAAATGTGTTTCTGTCCACCCCTCTTCATTTAACACCACCCCAGATCTTTCCATCCTTTCTCCCTCATGTACTGAGCTACTTTCCCTGCCAATACATCAACTATTTCACCTCAAATCATGCGGTCCACACTTTTTTCCCCACTCTCTGTGGGTCAAGAGGTTTCACCTGTTTGCCATTATTTAAAAGTCTTCATTATTAATCCAGAAACGGGACAGTATTAACAATGAAATTAGAAGCTGTATTGAAGTGTTAGAATATGAGTGGAGTCCAGCAACTAGAGGTCATGAACTTCAGGTCACACGCCGAACAATGGAGAGGCTAGAAGCTCTATGCCGAGAGATGTTGGGACAAGGAAAACTCAACGAGTGGAAGCAGAATCCATCAACAACATTGATGCGATTCTGAAGTAAGGCACTTACACTTGGAGACAATGGCGGCAGCCTGTGTACTGACAGTAAATAGACTGGGAGTCTCCAAAGTCCCCGAAAGGTGCTGAGAATGTCAGGTTGTAAATATTACGCTTCACTTTGTCCCAAGGTGAAAAAGAGTTGGGCTCTCAAGGATAGCTGATCAGCATCTCTACCTGGATACAAAGCCCATGTGATTCACACGTGATGGGCTTTGTGATGGGAGGCATACAGAGGAAGCAATGTAATATTGGGTTCTAGTTTTCCTGTATATCATTGTCTATCACAGGCAGGTTAGTTCATCAGAACCTGGGCGAGCAGACAGAGGCAAAAAAGTCTCTGCTGTTCAATACATTGGAATGCAGGTCGAAGCTCATGCTCGGATTGGAAAGATCAAATTTGTGGGGAATTAAAACAAAGCTGGACTATTTGACCAGCTTGCGCTAGAGTGACAGTCTCCAGTAATACTCTCACCGGGAAGGACAATTCTGAGATTAAAAATTACTAGGCTGAGAAAGGAAAAAAAAAAACCCCAGAGGTAAATGGTCAAGTGGTAAGAATCTTCTTGAACTGCTTTTGGGAGAACTGAGTGTCTGCTTGAAGGATGTTATAATGTATTCCCTGAGTCCATTTAAAAAAAACTTATTTTAAAAATGAAAAGGTGGGTATTCCGTTCCGTGGTCTGAAGTATACCCACAAAAATACTGTTGAGTCAAGAATGTTTTTTTTAGTTTGTTGCAGTGAAAGTCTTAAAACATGAAATCTTCTGCCATCCTTCTAAGCTATCAGCTGGAAGCTCAAATTTCTTTTCCAGTGTTAGCGGTCCCTTTGGGGATTGTAACACTTCTAACGCGATTTAACAGGGACGAGGGGGCGGGGCACAGGAACAGCACTAAGTGTCCAGGAAGCCAGCATGGTCTGATGACCTGATTGGCTTCCGTTGTCAGTGCAAAGTTGCCTGTGAAGAACGATAGCAGGAAGAATATTGGAGGCGGGGGGGGGGGGGCAAAGTTTCCTCGGAATAAAACCAGAGGCCTCGCCAAGGAAGTCCACCGGAGGGTGGACCACAATCGAATGATAATTATTATGTTTTAACCGTTTCTTCTGGGACCAGCGGTTTGTGGGTTTGAAAAGGGGCAGGATGCAGTTTATGAAAATTCAGTTTGGCACGTGACAATTTTGTTTTTCCTCCATAGGGGAGGCAGGAGCTGATGTCACAGGTGTCTTTCCTGCCCCAGGTGAACTGCAACCTGCTCAGATACATCTGCAGGTGAGATCCCCCCCCCCCACGATCTTATCAGAACGGTAAGTCCGGGATTCCTTGTAACCAGTCTGTGGCACTGGAGGGATACGTCCTGAGAAACATTGCTAGTTTGGGAGCCAGGGATACCGGATTGGGAATGGACAGGCAAGGGAGTGGGAAAGAAATGCATGATTGGGATGTGGATGTTGCTGGCCCGCCCCACTTTTATTACCCATCCTTCATTGCCCCTTCAGGAGGTGGCTGGTGAGCTGCCTTCTTGAACCGCTGCAGTCCGTGTGGTGTAGGTACACCCACTGTGCTGTTGGGGAGAAGGCTCCAACATTTTGACCCAGCCACAGTGAAGGAACGACCGACACACAAAGAAAAGTACAGCACAGGAACAGGCTCTTCGGCCCTCCAAGCCCGTGCCGACCATGCTGTCCGTCTAAACTACAATCTTCTACACTTCCGGGTTCCGTATCCCTCTATTCCCATCCTATTCATGTATTTGTCAAGATGCCCCGTAAATGTCACTATCGTCCCTGCTTCCACCACCTCCTCCGGCAGCGAGTTCCAGGCACCCACTACCCTCTGTGTAAAAAACCTGCCTCGTACATCTACTCTAAACCTTGCCCCTCGCACCTTTAACCTATGCCCCCTAGTAATTGATCCCTCTACCCTGGGGAAAGGTCTCTGACTATCCACTCTGTCTATGCCCCTCATAATTTTGTAGACCTTTATCAGGTCGCCCCTCAACCTCCGTCGTTCCAGTGGGAACAAACCGAGTTTATTCAGCCGCTCCTCATAGGTAACGCCCTCCATTCCAGGCAACATCCTGGTAAATCTCTTCTGCACCCTCTCTGAAGCCTCCACATCCTTCTGGTAGTGTGGCGACCAGAATTGAACACGATATTCCAAGTGAGGCCTAAGTAAGGTTCTGTACAGCTGCAACATGATATATTTCCAAGTCGGGAAGGTGTATGGCTCGGAGCGGAACGTCAAGAGTTCGGAGTGGTGTCCTTGGCCAGCTTGTGTGCTATTCAATGCTTCTATAATCCTCAGGGGGTACATGGTTGACCCTGCTGTTGTCTTCTTGGCCACAAAATGGCTTTGGCCATTGTTCCCAGAAGGTGCAGAGCCAATGTTTCCTCTCTGTTTCCCGCACAGGTTTCTCTACGAAGTGCAGCAGAACGCCAGCATCAATAAGATGAGCGTAGACAATCTGGCCACCGTCATCGGGGTGAATCTCCTCAGGCCCAAAATCGAAGATCCTGTGGCCATCATGAGAGGCAAGTCCGAGTGTTTGATCGTTCTTCAGCTCTGTCTGAATTCTCAACCCATAACAACGCGAGGCATCTCCTGTCAGGACAGTAACTGGGCAGGGTGCTGGGACTCCACAGAGGGGTAACTGGCCTGCCCATACCCAGCTCTGCTTTCCTCTTGGGGGCAAAGGTAGAGATAGAGACGAGAAGTCAGGGTATCAACTTTACATCAACATAGGTCAGAGGCTGGGAGTTCTGAAGCAGGGAATTCACCATCTAACTCCCCAAAGCCTGTCCACCATCTGCAAGGCACAAGTCAGGAGTGTGATGGAATACTCTCCACTTGCCTGGATGAGCGCAGCTCCAACAACACTCAAGAAGCTCGACACCATCCAGGACAAAGCAGCCCCGCTTGATTGCTCCCCTTCCACAAACATTCACTCCCTCCACCACCGCCGCACAGCGACAGCCGTGTGCACCATCTACAAGATGCACTGCAGCAACTCGCCAAGGCTCCTTCAACAGCACCTCCCAAACCCATGAGCTCGACCACCCAGAAGGTCAAGGCAGTCCAAAAATGTGCAGGTTAGGTGGAGTGGCCATGTTAAATTGCCCTTATTGTCCAGGTGGGGGTTACGGTGACAGGGTGGAGGCGTGGCGTGCTCTTTCCAAGGGCCGGTGCAGACCCGATAGGCTGAATGGCCTCCTTCTGTACTGTAGGGATTGTCAGAGATACATGAAAACAGCACTGTCTGTAAGCCCCTCCTCCAAGTCACGTCCCATCCTGGCTTGGAACTATGCTGCCGTTCCTTCATCGCCACTGGGCCACAATCCACCCTCACAGCGCCGTGGGTGTGCCTGTACCACATGGACAGCAGTGGTTCAGGAAGGCAAGCGCACCACCACCTTCTCAAGGGCAATTGGGAATGGGCAAGAAATTCTGGCCCAGCCAACGCTGCTCACATCCTGTCAAACAATTTGGACCATTCCAACAACTGGTTGGAGTGGTGTTCGGAGGTGGCTGGAGGGAGTTTCTCTGCCTTTCTCCCTTGATCAGAGCCAGGCCACATTGAAGGAAGGGAAGGTTGAGAAGAGAAAGAGAAAGAAAAAGTAGAGAAAACGACTTGCTTTTTCACGGGAGCGCATCAGCCCTCTCAGGAATGGACCCACACACACTTCACTGTGGCGAGTCATTGACTAGGGTGGCGATTGATGTGATGTGGCAGGCATTTCACACACAGCAAGACCACTGCACCCCCAGCGCCAACCCTCCCCCCTCCCTCCCACCTTTTCACAGGTGGAAATATGGATTGTAAAGTCAAACCAAGCCCAGTGAGCGACATCCATAACCAAGAGAACCGGAGACATCTCGCGACAGCAGGGAAAGCAGCATCCAGGTAGAGATGGTGAGAAGTAGAGATTTCAGTCCTGAGCCACGATGATTTGACCTCGCAAACCACAACTTGCATTTGCGTTGTGAGTTGAACGCAGTAGAATATCCAAGTGCTTTGCAGGATGGGATGCCGCACCACATCCAGGGTTATTAGGAGAGGTGAGCAAAACATTGGTCAAGGAGGAGGGGGATAGAGCGAGAGATGGATATATACAAACAGGGCATTGAGGAAGTTGGCGGGTTGGAGAGTGATACATTTTCAGGTCTGGATGGTGTGTGACTTGGAGGCTGTCTAGCCAACTGAGTCAGCCGCTCTCCCTTCCCTCCATCCTGTTGTGTTATGTACTCTGGGATAACACAGGCTGCAACTGGATGCAGTTTTAACCAAAAGATACTTCAGACTTTGAAGTAAGTTCACTGTGATTTATTGAACCATTAGCACAGTTCTCTCTGAGTTCGACTCTCCTGCTAATCTTGCTAGAGTAACTCAGTCTAACTAACCAGTCTGCTCTAAGCCACGTGGTGGGTGTGATGCTGCTGATCTGCCCCTGTCCTACTCTCTAAGTGTCGCCTGTGGAAAGAGACAGAGCATGTGTGCCCTGTCCTTATATATGGGTTGTGTAATGCCCCCTTGTGGTAGTGTCACCTCTGGGTGTCTTGACTGCCCATTGGTCGTGTCCTATTCTATGTGTTCATTAGCTGTATGTCTGCATGTCATGACGTCTCTGGTGCTCCCTCTAGTGTTTACTTAGTTGTAGCATATTTACATTAACCCCTTGTGTATTTACAGTGATGCATATCACCACACATCCCACTGAAAAAACTGGACAGAAAAATAAGTCAATTTTCCATCGTTTGTTTCTGAGACAGGGACACCGCAGATTCAGAAGTTGATGACCATTCTGATCAGCAAGCACGACGAACTGTTTCCCAAACTCGAGGATAAACCTCCTTCCCCTTTGAGAACGTCCGTGCAGCGAAGTATGGTTGGCTGGGGCGCGGCAGACTTGGCCACAGGAACGGCAGCACACGCGGTGAGTGAGGCGAGCCGCACAAAAGATGAATCCAACCCGATCATGAGCTCATTGCAGCCAATCCCCACCATCGCACCACGCTTGAGTCAACAACAGGTTGCGTCTCATCTTTCCCCTTCAATCCATCAAGCACTCTCTTACCGTGCAGTGTGAATTGTTGTTGCCTCAGTCACATGTTGGTAATTTCTTGCAAACTACCCTGATGAGTGCATGGCACAATGAGATGAGATTTTTTCTCAGCAAGATTAAAGTTCTGTACTGCCAAACGACTACCTTCAGCCGAGTAAAACCTCACAAGGGCGCTTCGGCAGATAATATTTAACATCGATCCACCAAAGGACATATTAAGACGGGTGACTAAGTATTTGGCCAAAGTCAGCTTTCAGGAGCAGGTTAAAGGAGTTGTGATTTTGGGGATAATTCAGAGCCTGGGACCTAAGGCAGCGGAAGACAAAGTCACCAATGTTGGATGATGTCGATGGGGGACACACGAAAGAACATGGAGATCTCAGTCGGGTCGGAGACGGTTACTGAGGTCGAGGGAAGGTGAGGTCTGGAGCCTCCGTCAGCCTCTCAAGGGTAAATGCTCACATGAGTACATTGGGTGAGAACAGGGTCACCCTTTGTCCTCACTTCCTGCTGTAGTACAGGGTGCTGGAAACACAAGCAGTGAGGCCCCCCCCCCCCCCCCACCCCACCCCCACATGACTGACCCAGCCACAAAATGCTCAATTCACCCCGTCCCAGCTCAAATCAACTTAACCGCACAGAGTTCAGGATCAAACCTGCGGCATGAATGTCTGGTGTGAACTGAGGTGATGCTGAAGGTGATGACGGCTGTCAGGAACAGGGGCTGAGTTTCTCCAGAGGAGGCTGTTTTCACCAACTCGTCTCTCTGAAATCTGTATTTCCTCCGAATGGCCAATGGCTCTGAATTTCACAGTGACAGCCAGCATAGAAAATATTGTGGTGTGTGTTGTGGTGGTGTGTGAGTTGTTGTGGTGTGTGTGTTGTTGTGGTGTGTGTATGTGTGATGCGGTCTGTGTTGTATGTGTGTTGTGTGGTGTGGTATGTGTATGTTATGAGTTGTATGTGTTGTGTGGTCTGTGTTGTCATGTGCATGTTGTGTGGTTTGTGTGCGCTGTGTGTGTGTTGTGTGTCATGTGAGAGTACCTTTAAGAAATGGGTGTTTATAAAAGGGTGTGTATATAAATCTCTGTAGTGAGAGTACCTTTAAGAAATGGGTTTTTATTACTGCAGTGATGTCAGAGAGTGGATGGAGCTGGGCTGTCTGTCAGCTTTTTACTTTTGTTTTAGGCTGTTTGCTGCAGGGTGTGTTTTAGTTTTGTTTTCGGTGTTGGAGCTGAAGCCAGACCAAACAGGTGTACTGCTGATCTCTCTGCCGTGAAAATACTCTCTCTTGATCATTTGGTGAATTCAGAATTATAAATGTTCTCAGTAGTGACTAACCTGATGTGCTTCTGATAAGGATTTTGTTTTTAAGACGTATGGATGTTAAAAGGAAAGCTGAAAGGATTACTTAGTGTTGTATTCTTTGGGGGGTTGGATTTGAATTAATGGTTGCTGAGATGTTCACTGTATGTTTTAAAAAGGTTAACTTGAGTTCATAGAATAAACATTGTTTTGCTTTAAAAAATACTTTTCCATTTCTGCTGTCCCGCACCTGTAGAGTGGGCCGTGTGCTCCCCACACCACAATCTAGTAAAAGTTGTGGGCCAGGTGAACTCCATGATACACTTTGGGGTTCTCTACATCCTGGCCCATAACATGTGTGGTCTATGTTGTGTGTTGTTTGTGTGTGTTGCATGGTATGTGTGTTGTGTGTGCCCTGGGTGTCCGAATAGTGGAAGCACTCAGTCACCTCTCAACCAGATCATCAAGGGCGTATTTCAGGAACTAAGGCCCATAATCCAGTTTGACACTTCCGTGCGGTGCAGGGGGAGTGCTGCATTGTCTTTCAGGCGAGATGAGAAACTGAAACCCCCACCTGTCCTCTCAGGTGGACACAAGAGATCCCTTGGGTTGTAACTCGAAGGAGAGGGGTGGGGGAGCTCCCCTTGATCGTTCTGGCTAATATTTATCCCCCAGACAAGGCATAAAAATATAGATCATCTGATCATTGTCACATGACTGTTTGTGGGAGCTTTCTGTGTAAAGATTGGCTGCCATGTTTCCTACATACAACAGTCACTTCGCTTAAACAAGCACGCCATGATTTGCAAAGTGCTTTGGGCCATCCCCAAAGTTATGGAATGCACCTTAGAATTGCGAGTACATCTTTCCACGGGAAGTATCGGGAATACTGACAGGAATTTGTTTTCCCTCTGCAGCCCTGCGGACATGATGGGAATGCCAGCAGCACGTCAAAGAATGAATTGGAAAACTGCCCGCGCCAACGGACCCAAACACTCCCATCCAGGAAATGCACGGAGGTGTCCCACGCTGCGAAGGGAGACATTTCCAGCTCTCAGCCGTGGAGCGCAAGTGGTTCCCAGGTCGGGAAGTGCAAGGAAAGCATTCCGGAGGGGCACAGGAGGTGCCTTTCCCAGGATGTTTGGAAAGTCTCCGATTCCTCCCAGCGACTCTCCACATCTGACAACTCTCCAACATCACCTGCTGCTTCCTCCCATTGGGGCAAGGACGGGACGGCTGCAGCCAGTCCCTCAGCATCTCCGGACACGGGCAACCCCCTGGCCCTGACAAATCCCAGTCTCCCAGCGAAAATCCAGGAGGCGGAAGGCGAGCTGGGCAGCGCTGCAGGAGGCAGCGGCGTGCCGAGCCAGGAAGAACCCCAAGGGGACGTCGATGAGCTGAGGAGGAGGTTGAACACGGAGAAGAAAGATTACGAGGAGAGGATTGACAGGTCAGTGGCAAACACAGGCCGACTCTAGGGCTCGGGGTTTCTCAGCTGTTTCGAAGCACATGCTTGGACAATCTGACACTCGGGCAAGCCAGTAACTGGACAATGTCCGGGATGGAGACAGAAGGTGAGGGGGGAACAAGGTGCAAGTCTGCTTCGGAATTCGTTTCGAGATGCTGGCGTCGCTGGTTCGCCCGGCATTTGTTGCCCATCCCCAATTGCCCCTTGAGAAGGCGTTGGGTGAGCTGCCTTCTTGAATCGCTGCGGTCCCTGTAGTGTAGGTACACCCACCGTGCTGTTAGGGAGGGAGTTCCAGGATTTCGGCCCAGCCGCAGTGAAGGAACGGCTGATGTCTGCAAGTCTTCAGTTCCTCAGTGTGCTTGTCTGTGTGATGGTCATTGAAAAGAACGTCCCGTAAAATTGTCAACTGAAGACATTCACGTAACAGGGAGGGTGTGGAGAGGATGTTTCCTCTTGTCAGAGATTCTAGCACCAGGGGTCAGTGTTTGAAAATAAAGGGGTGGCACATTAAAGACAGGCGGTGAGGAGAATTCTTTCCCTCTGAGTGGGTGGTGAGTCAAGGGAACTCTCTTCTTCAAAAGGCAGAGCGGAGTCTTTGAATGTTTTTTCGGCCGAGCTGGATAGATTCTTGATTAACAAGGGCTGTGGGGTGGGGGCGGAGGGGCCATGCGACACCATCACCGCAGTCGGCAAGGCAGCCAAGCAGCTGTGCGCGCCGCTGACTGACCGCTGTGAACTGAGGGCCACAGGTCGTATTGGTGTGTCCCCAGGCCGCCCCTCGAGGTGCCCTCTGCCCCCAGCGGGATGGGCGCGCCCCAGCATAACCAGTGCCATCTTGTTGGCTGGGATGGTGTCTGTGGGGAGTGTCGTGTGTATGTGCGGCTGCAGCTCGTCAGCCTCCCGAGTGCCAATCACGGACCCGGCGAATCCCGCACCGTTTCTCACTGGAATCGATTGTGTTCCAGGTGACACCGGTGCCAGTCCCTCAACGGTAGCGGAATCATTCCTTTGTCCCATTGCCTTTGGAAAGCCGTGGTGTAATCAGACAAAGTCAGCATGGATTAACGAAAGGGAAATCGTGTTTGGCAAATCTACTAGAGTTCTTTGAAGATGTAGTTTGTAGAGTTGACCAGGGAGAACCGGTGGATGTGGTTCATTTAGACTTTCAGAAGGCTTTCGACAAGGTCTCACACAGCAGATGATTAAGTAAAGTTAAAGCGCATGAAATTGCGCGTGGTGTCTTGAGAGGGGTCGAACGCTGGTTCGCAGACAGGAAGCAAAAGGTTGGGATAAATGGGTCTTCTTCCGATTGGCAGGCAGTGACTGGTGGGGTACCGCAGGGATCTGTGCTAGTTGTTCATATTATACATTAATGATTTGGACGAGGGAACTAAATGTATTATCTCCAAATTTGCAGATGATACAAAGTTGGGTGGGAGGGTGAGCTGTGAGGAGGATGCAAAGATGTTTCAGCAGGATCGAACCCGGGTCCTCGGCGACATGACCCAGACTATCTACACACCCTTCCCCAGATTCATCATCCACCAAGTCCTTCTCTTTGGTGAACACTGATGCAAAGTACTCATTTCGTACCTCGCCCAATTCCTCCAGCTCCACGCATAGATTCCCTCCTCCCTTTCCCTGGCTAACTTCTTGCTCTTTACATACATCCGAAATTCCTTGGGATTCTCCTCAATCCTGTTTGCCGCGGACTTTTCATGGCCCCTTTTAGCCCTCATGACTCCTTGCTGAAATTCCTTCCTACTTTCCTTATATTCCTCAAGGGCTTTGTCTGTTCCCAGCCTTACAAATGCTTTCTTCTTCCTTTTGGCTAGGCTCACAATATCCCTTCTTGTCCAAGGTTCCCCAAACATAATAAGCTGGAAGTCCTATTCCCACACGCCCCCCCGACTCCCCCGACCACCCCCCCCCCCCGACCCCCACCTCCCCCATGGCGTTGCTCGGACCCCCACAGTGGACGATCCACCGGGCAGGCTTCGGTGTGAGGTTGGCAAAGAACAATCATGGTGCATTGGAGCTCAAGATGTTGTCAAGGGGGTCAGGGCACTGATAATGTGCCCCCTGCCAAGCTGCAGAGGGGGGGTGGTTCCCTCAAGGGTCTTGCGGGTTGGGTGGGCTCAGACTGTCACTGAGGGGTTGACCCCAGCTCTACCTGACAGCTGACGAGCGGTCCAGGCAGTTCAGTGAAGAATCCACGCAGAAGCACTTTCCCTTTCCTAACATCTGCGCTGCGCCCTCGGACAAAAGCCTTTACAACAGCAGCTGTTACAAGTGTCAGAGGCTTCCTTGAAAGCCCACCACTTGAGGAGGCTTCCAATACCTTCCACTAGCCTGTGATTGGCACAGCTGCTTGGCGGTTTGTTTATTTATCTTTCCCTTCGCGCTTGACTGAATCTCAAGTACTCTACGTTCATGCAGACCACAGTATTTATAAACACTCTTGCTCAGATTGACAAAGGAGCTAAGTGCTCTCTGCCGTGAGAAAAGAGGAAGAGAAATCGCTTTGCTCCTTTGGTGTGGTGAGACACTGTCAATCATAGCAAGAGGGTTTATAAACCTTGCCATCAGCACAGTGGGGGACCCTGGGGGTCGGGTCGCCCTCATACCAGCGCGTGGGGAGAGTGGCCCATTATATCTGTGGTTGGCGGGGGAGGGAAGAGGTGCCCCTCCTGGTCAGCGCGGGGGTGGGGATTAGGATTTGCGTAGTGGGGGGAGGGTAGCCTGCGCTGGGCTTTGTGATTGGGCTCAACAAGGCGGCCCGGTAACGGAATCTCGGTGCAATCCGGCGAGCTCCCCGCCATGTATACATTTGCACGGTTCAGGAAGTAGACGCACCTGGCCGTCACTCCGAGCAGCAGCGACCAGTCCCAATTCACCACTGGCAGGAACACTCCGACTCCAGGACCCCGGTCGCTGCGTGAAACCCACGCTCGTCCTTCCTTTCTTCCCCGAGCCTTGTCGCTGCATGTTCCGTGCTGCGGGGACAGCAGCGGGAGAGGGGATTGAATAAAATATCAGGCTAAAGCGCACCCCCGTCAGCACAACTGGCAAGATCTTCAGAGGGCTGGAGCTTTCTCGGTGAGGTCGTCACGGTGACAAGTGAGTTAATTCCCGACGGCCCAGGGCCATTCGCCTCGCAGCTACTTTAATCAGTGTGGTGCTGTGAGAGCCTCAGGGTGTCCCCAAGTGTAATGATATCCTCCTGCAGTGTCCTCACCGTCGGCACGTTGCAAACCCGGCTGCTCGTTTGAGCACAGAAGGATCCCACAATGAGCAAATTATCTCTGCCAGGGACGAAGACCAGCCAGGGCTCTGGGGAGAGGTCCCCTAGGCTCTTCCTCTAAACCCCACACACAGTCAAACACCTGCAGGCACTTCACAGGAGTTGTAACGAATCAGGTTTGACCTGGAGCAGCAAGGTTTTAAGGGCTGTGTGAAAGGAGTAGAGCAGTGAGAGTCAGGGATACTCAAGCGGTCCCAGTGGGTGCAAGTGACAGGTGAGTGATAAACGTGCACCCCACACACAGTGATTGAGTATTTGTCCCGTACGAGAAACTGCGAGCTCAAGTTGATGAATTGAGGGTCTGCCTTGCGAGGTCATTGAGCAGGCATTCCAATTGGCAGATGTGACCAGTGGAGCTTTGCTCAGATTTGTGTTGGGCGTCCACTGTTCACTCAATCCCTGTGCTTTCATTGCTGTGCAGTTGTCCGCCTTCTCAATCACCTTCCTCCTTCAACAGACTCCAGCTTGAACCAAGCTTTTGGCCATCTCACCTGATGTCACGTCAAATGGTGCGGTGTCATATTCTGTTTGCAATGCACCTTCAAACATTTGATGGCATGTTGACGGTTTTCTGTAAGTTGTCGCTGACTTAGATTGTGCGCGTGTCTTTGTCGTGCCCATTGGGTCACGCACAATTCCTCCTGTTCGGCCCGGGAGCACAGTAGTTCGCACAGCACCAGGGACCCAGGTTCGATTCCTGGCTTGGGCCACTGTCTGTGCGGAGTCTGCACGTTCTCCCCGTGTCTGCGTGGGGGTTTCCTCCGGGTGCTCCGGTTTCCCACAAGTCCCGAAAGACGTGCTTGTTGGGTGAATTGGACATTCTGAATTCTCCCTCGGTGTACCCGAACAGGCGCCGCGGTGTGTGGCGACGAGGGGATTTCCACAGTAACTTCATTGCGGTGTTAATGTAAGCCTACTTGTGACAATAAAGATTATTCATGCTGACCAAATCATCTGCTCTGTGTTTGCAGTCTTGAAAAGGAGAACTACGAAGTTTGGTCCAAGCTCCTTCGACTGAACAAAAGGGTGGAAGAAGATAAGAAGCTCTTCGAAGACCTGGAGGGCAGACTGCAAAATGCATTACAGGCACAGGCGAATGCTGAGAGACGCAACAAGGAGCTGGAGGAGGAGCTGAAGAACTTTTTTCAGCAAACACAAAAGAAAATCTGACTTTAAATCTCCAGGGAGTACTGAACACGGCGAAGAGGGTCCCTGTCGTGGGGTTGAACTGACCAACGGCGGAGACATCAGAATGTTGCACATTGCTGTTGACCACAGAATCAGATGAACATACCGATTCGGAGAGGGGTCGGCCACTTGGCCCCTCGAGCCTCCTCTGCTGGTCAGTGTGATCAGGGCGCTGAACTGGTTTGCACCCACATTCCCACCCACCCGTCACCTCGCTTCTCAATAATCTACACACCTCCGTCCTGAAAATAGTCAAAGTCTCTGCATCCCACCCCACTTTTGAGCTCCAGAGACTCAACGACCCTCAGTGAAAAATGGGTGACCCCCATCGTTTTTAAACAGTGACCCCCTACCGGGTTCTAGATTCTCCCACAGGAGGGAACATCCTTTCCACATCCGTCCTATCGAGATCCATGAGGACCTTATATGTTCCAATGAAGTCGCCTCCCACTCTTCGAAACTCCAGCCGAGACAAGCCTTCTCTGTCCAAACCTTTCCTCAGACGTCGGCCCGCAACCTCTCACAATTTAGATCATTTGATTCTTTTTAATTCTGCTATGTTTTACGCCTTTCCTGCAACATTTTCCCACATTGCTCAATCTTGTTCCAGGGGCAACACGGTAGCACAGTGGTTAGCACTGTGGCTTCGCAGCGCCAGGGTCCCAGGTTCGATTCCCCGCTGGGTCACTGTCTGTGCGGAGTCTGCACCTCCTCCCCGTGTGTGCGTGGGTTTCCTCCGGGTGCTCCGGTTTCCTCCCACAGTCCAAAGACGTGCCGGTTAGGTGGATTGGCCACGCTAAATTGTCCCTCACTGCCCAAAAGGTGAGGTGGAGTTATGGTGGTTGGGTGCATCTTCAAAGGGTCAGTGGAGGCTCGATGGGCTGAATGGCCTCCTTCCGCACTGTAGGAATTCTCAGCTTCCCTTCATCTCTTGATTCCCTCACTGATTAAAACTCTGTCTCTCTCAGCCTTGAACATACTTAGCGACCCGGCCTCTACAGCTCTCCGCGGTAAAGAATTCCACAGATTCACTCCCCTCCGAGAGAAGAGATTCCTCCTCATCTCTGTGTGAAATGGGCGACCCCTCACTCTGAGTCCTCTGGTCCTAGACTCTCCCACAAGGGGAAACATCCTCTCAGCATCAACCCTGTCGAACCCCCTGAGAATCCGATATGTCTCAATAAGGTCACCTCTCATTCCTCGAAACTCCAATGAGAACTGACCCTTCTCCCAACGACATAGTTTCTCCAGCTGACGAACAGGCCATTCGGCCCAACTAGCCCATGCTGGTGGTTATGTCTCACATACGCCTCCTTCAACCCTGCCAGCACATCCTTCCATTCCTTTCCCCATCATGGAATCATCTATCTTCACTCGAAATGCCTCTGTGCTGTGGGCCTCAATGATTCTGTGTGGGAGCGAGCTCCACGTTCTAAGCCCAAGAACAGAGAGGTTTCTCGCTGAAATTGTTGGCGATCACTTGACAATTCCACAAGTGGGAACGATTCTTCCATATCTGCCTTCCCCAAACTCGTCATCGTCACCCATCCCATCTCTTTTCTCGAGAAGGTACCCCAGCCAGTTCAGACCAGTCTTTAACTTCTGGAATCGCTTTGCGAGTCAGATTTGCAGCCATATCCTTGTGAAAACGCGGCGATGTGTGTGCGTGGATTACATCGCGGCGGCTGCTGGAGATCATCGCACACGGATTGTCTCAGGATGAAGACAGAATGGGATTCTGTGTCTGTTTAAGCTCATGTACACTTTAATTGTGCAGCAAGGTTTAGTTATTGATATTCTCCCTTGCTGATGATCATTACAGGTCCTTAATCATGCCAAGTGTTTTTCATGTCTCTTTTCTTTTTAAACCTCTTGAAACTGTCGAATCAAACGGGCTAGCAAGCATCACCTGTGTTGCAAAAGCCACTGTTATTCCTGAACAAAGAGTGATGACTGTGTTTGATTGGTGTTCCGATTGGAACTCCTCTCCCATTGATCCCTGGAAGATTGTGGCGAGGACAAATATCCGGATTCTGGAACGGAGGGCAAAATCTCCCCCCCTCGCCCCCTTGCCCCGCCATAAGATCCGCGGAGGGATGAGAAAGGGGCTGGTTTAGCACAGTGGGCTAAACAGCTGGCTTGTAATGCAGAACAAGACCAGCAGCTCGGGTTCAATTCCCGTGCCAGCCTCCCCGAACAGGCGCCGAAATGTGGCGACTAGGGGCTTTTCACAGTCACCTCATTGAAGCCTACTTGTGACAATAAGTGATTATTATTCTGAAAGTCGGAGCGATTCCCGCTGCGGAGCAGGGTGGGATTTTACGCACAATCGTAAAATCCGGGTCCTCAGCGCCGTGAGGCCGCAGTGCTAACCGCTGCGCCAGCGTGCCACCCCACTATATGCTTCCCCACTTCAGCGATGCATTTCTGGAGCATCTTCTGCTGACAGTTCGGGACATCCTCTTCCCCAGGGAGGGCCACAGGAGGCCAATCCCAGCTGCCCACCGCGGCCTGGGTGGAGGGAGCCCGGGTAGCTGGTGCCCACGGGAAGCAGAGGAGGACCACCCAGCAGTGCATGATGAGGGTTGATCTGCTCCACGAGGGTAAGGGTAACCTTCCAACCCACCTCAACACATCTCCACTAATCCCAGGGCACCTGGGCGTGACTGACAAGGCCAAGATTTCCTTTCTTCATCCCCAAATGTCCAGGGCAAGGTGATGGGTCGCTGCCTCATTGAACCCCTGCAGTCCGTGTGCTGTGAGATTAGCGAGGCAGGACTTACACCCAGCCACAGTGAAGGTACACCCATGGGGTCTGATGCACACAGTCTGAAAATCACAGTGACCGATCTGAGCCGCGATTTAATCCACACCATCGCTCATTCTCTCCATTACCAGTGCCCGCATCGGGAACGTGAGGTCAGCTGACGTCCGGGGCACCAAATTGCCAACCCCCCTACCCCCCCACATCGCACCAGGGTGGCGGGTGAGGGGGCAGGGGAGGAAGGTTCCACCCACTTGTAGCATGGTGGATAGCACTGTTGCTTCACAGCTCCAGGGTCCCAGGTTCGATTCTGGATTGGGTCACTGTCTGTGCGGAGTCTGCACATCCTCCCCGTGTCTGCGTGGGTTTCCTCCGGGTGCTCCGGTTTCCTCCCACAGTCCAAAGACGTGCAGGTTAGGTGGATTGGCCATGATAAATTGCCCTTCGTGTCCAAAATTGCCCTTAGTGTTGGGTGGGGTTGCTGGGTTGTGGGGATAGGGTGGAGGTGTTGACCTTGGGTAGGGTGCTCTTTCCAAGAGCCGGTGCAGACTCGATGGGCCGAATGATTCTATAAATTCTCTGATAAATTCAATACACATCTGGTGAATGGGAGGTTTCCACTCAGATGGGCCCCGATGACCCGGTCGGACTGAGGGTCCTGTTCCGGACTCACTGCTCCAGCCTGCAACTGGACCCTGCGGCCGGGTTCATTGACAGACATCCAGTCAGCACCCAGTGACATTGCTGCCCCTCAGTCAGGGTTCCTCACTGGGAGATTGTTCCCAGGCTCACCCCTATCCTGTGTGTCAGGTGGTAGCCTGTTCAGCAGAAGCACCGGACTGGGCCGCACTGATATCGCTATTAGAAGCACGTTCAGTTTAATCTGTTTGCTGATGGATGTTCCCGGTTCCAGTTCCAACATCCTTCCATCGGCAACAGGCGGCGGACATGCGGGAAAGAAACCCTTCTCGGGTGGGCTGTCCTCGTAAGACGCACATTGGCCGAAGGCTGAAGAGACCAATGCTTGAGGCCACGAGTGCCCCCCATGAGGGTGTTGTGCCCGCTGCCAAGTGGGTCGAGCCGTCGGTCATTGCGGTGGGGCACGCCAGCCCACCAGAGGTGCCGCTGTTTTGCCGGAGAGCGACTCCCAGCTGGGCGAGTCGATGTTTGCAACATTCATCTTTGAGACGGAACGGGGGCAGCACAGTGGCTAGCTCCGCTGTCTCACGGTGCCCGAGGTCCCAGGTTCGGGGCCCCGGCTCTGGGTCACTGTCGGTGTGGAGTTTGCACATTCCCCCCGCGTCTGCGTGGGTCTCGCCCCCACAACCCAAAGGTATGCGGGGTAGGTGGATTGGCCACGCTAAACTGCCCCTAAAATTGAGAAAATTTAGTTGCGTACTCTAAATGAGAGAAAGAATCTTTGAGACGGTGCTGCATATGGGTGCATTTGCACGGTGTGCCCAGCAGGTGGTGGTGGTGGTCTGCAACTAACTGAACCCGACCCCGGACACTTGTGTGAACGGTCAGGGCACCAGCTCCACATCGGCAGACGAGCAGGACCGACGGAGAAAAGGCTTTGCGTAAAATCTCTTCTCCCTGGGGGACCAGGGCTGCCACGACTGGATATTCACAAACATATTGCAACACTGTCAATGTCATTCTGGGGTCGGTCCCGATGCAGGTCACCCCCCCCCCCCCACCACCCCCCCAAGACACCCAGTGGTGCCTCTTGAGGGAGTAGTTGAGGTGAATACTGTTGATGTATTTAAGGGGGTCTAGGTGAGGGAGGGGGGGATAGAGGGTTACGATGTTTGGTTTGCATGAGGAAAGGTGGGAGGAGGCTCGGGCGGACCACAAGCACCGGACTGGAGGGGCCGAATGGACTGTTTCTGTGCCTCACAGATCCCACGTAATCCTCGGTCAAAGGGACTATGCTACGAAACTGACATAAGAGTATTGGATGTAGGAGCAGGAGATGGCCATACAGCCCCTTGAGGCTGCTGTGCTGTTCCAGAAGACCAAAGCCAATCTCATCACGGCCTCAACTTTGCGGGTGTGGTGAGTGTCCCTTTAAGGGCAATACAGCAGATTAAGGGTCACCGTGCCTGGGGGCACCAATGGGAACTCAGAGTGGCGCATGACCAGAGGAAGTGGAGTCCTCTCTCGATGCGGGGACCTGCAGGGAGCAAGGGGCAGCCATCAGGCCAATGTTTCCCCAACACTTGATCCTTTTTGTCTTTGCAAATGAGGGCTGTGAAAGTGCGTCATTGCAGCGAGGCCATCTGAACCCCCGTTCTCTCGACTGGACCTCAGCCTCGAAACAGAATGCCAGAGATTCCTTCTCACCTCCCTCTTCAGCGGCAGACACCTTCCTCAGAGAACTTTGCCCTTGAGTTCACATTCCCTCTCGCTGTGCGAGGAACCACATGGGTGAGGGGGGAGGGGGGAGCGGTCCTTGGCCATCCCGAGTAACCACCAGAACAAAGTTCCATCAATGTCATCCCCCTTGAACAACACCTTGAGTGGTGAGAACTGTCAGTGTGTAAACAGCGTGCCTTTAGACAGAGCTGTTAACGTATTGTTGGGTCTGTAAGGGTGCCTCCTGATCATTCCTTCGTTTTTTTTACCGTCATCATTTCGATCCATGGTTGCTGAATGGTCATGTCTCTGGTTTAGCACAGGGCTAAATCGCTGGCTTTGAAAGCAGACCCAGGCGGGCCAGCAGCACGGTTCAATTCCCGTACCAGCCTCCCCGAACAGGCGCCAGAATGTGGCGACTAGGGGCTTTTCACAGTAACTTCATTTGAAGCCTACTTGTGACAAGAAGAGATTTTCATTTCATTTCATTTTCACACACTCTCTCACTGTCTCTCTCTCTCTCACTCTCTCACTCTCTCTCCCTCCCCAGAAATGGTGTGAGCTGCAGTATTTCTGAACTTACCGCGAACCTGAATGAGTGAATCTGCAGTGAAAACCGCCACAGACTGGAAAGGGAAATCTCGAACTGAAAGCCTTGGCGGAAAGTTTGCTCAGAGGCAACCCGAAACAAAGACTTTGGGTGGGATTCTCCGGTCCGCCAGCTGCGTGTTCCTCGGCAGCGGGAATCTCCATTCCCGCCACCTGCCAATAGGATTTCCCCATTGTGGCCACCCCACACCGCTGGGAAATCTGTGGGCGTGGGGGCGCTACCGGCCGAGATTCCTGCCCCCCCCCCCACTGTCCTTTTACTTATTATTTCACCCCTCTCTTCCCCTTCTGTGTTTGTCTGTCATATGTGTATATGTATGTAGGGTGAGCGCAAGTTGAAGTGCGGATTCGGAATTAGATAATAGTTAACCAATTGTATTTGCCGCATATTTCATTACAGCTCCTGCGATAAATAAAAGTAATTGTGTTTAAATTTACAAACCAGGTGACTGTAATTATGGGGCAGCCAAGGGCCGAAGACCTTGGGTGTTTTTCTAAGAATGATTGGTTAATTCGATTGTGTTGCTACTCCGGGACAAAGGGGGGCTGGAATTAACTGTGCCCCAGCCCAGGGTGTGGTTACAGGTCCCAGCATTATCAAACACAACTTGATGCTGCTCCACATAACAAGATATTGGGACAGGCTGACCCAAAACTTTGTCAAAGTAATAGGACCATGGGGAGGGGTGGGGGGTGGGGGGGGGGGGGGCGGGGGGGGAGCGGGAAGTGGAGAGGTTTTGGGAGAGAATTCTATTGATAGGTCCACAGCGACCAATGGTGAAGAGATTCAAATGGAGAATTGGCGGAGTGCAGCAATAGAATCAAAGGATAAAGAGGCTATCACGTCTGTGTCAGCCACAAAACCTTTCACCCAGCCACATCCCACGTGCCCAGCAGTCTGGTCTGTTTCTCTGCAGCTTGCAGTGTTTGAAGTGCCCATCCAGGCACCTCCAAAATGAGTAGGGGGTTTTGGCCTCCATTGCCCTTTCAGACAGTGAGTTCCAGACCCCTCGCACCCTCTGGGTGAATAGAGACTTCCTCACCTCCCCTCTAACCGTTCCACCAATCACTTTAAATCGATGCCCCCGAGTCACTGACCTCTCTGCTGGAGTAAAGAGGCCAATCCCACTCACCCGCTCCTCACTATTTTATACTCCGCAATCAAATCCCCGCCTCCGCAGCCTCCTCCGTCCCAATGGGAGCAACCCCAGCCAATCCAATCTTTCCTCATGGCTGTACCTTTCCTGTACTGGGTGGAAGCATCCTGGTAAATCTCCTCTGTACTCTCGCTGATGTAATTCCATCCTGCACACAGCGTTTTACATCATTCCAGCATAACCCCCCTGCTCTTGTATCTCGGCTAGTAAAGGGAAGGATTGTGTATGTCGTCTTGGAGATCTCAGAGGGTTATGGTTCTGTAAACTGTTACAGAGATAGGGATTAATAAGGGGATCGGGGGTTATGGGGAGAAGGCAGGAGAATGGGGATGAGACAATATCCGCCATGATTGAATGGGGGAGCAGACTCGATGGGCCGAGTGGCCTAATTCTCCTCCTATGTGTTATGGCCTTCTGGAGGCAAGGACGTGGAGTTGATTTGAAAAGAAGGTGTTGCTGGACCAATGTATCCAGCACCCCAAACACCGGACGGTGGATGCTATTGAGCACACTGCCCTCCAGATATACCCCTGTACTCTGGAACTCTCCCAGACTCTCACCGGGATGAGGGATAGCACAAGCACCAAAGGCCAAATGGATTCCTCCTGTGCTGCACCAATTCTCTGGTGAATCAGTGAGCACCAAGTCGGCAGGTGAAGCAGACTTAGGGAGAGCTCGAATGAGCTGACAATCGATGACAGGAGACACCTTGTGTCACTGGATAAAAGCAAATTACTGCGGATGCTGGAATCTGAAACCAAAAGAGAAAACGCTGGAAAATCTCAGCAGGTCTGGCAGCATCTGTAGGGAGAGAAAAGAGCTTTGACAAAGAGAGTCATCGGACTCAAAACGTTCGCTCTTTTCTCTCCCTCCAGATGCTGCCAGACCTGCTGAGATTTTCCAGCGTTTTCTCTTTTGGTTTCAGATTCCAGCATCCGCGGTAATTTGCTTTTATCCAGTGACACAAGCTGCGTCAATTAATAATAATAATCTTTATTAACACTGCAATGAAGTGACTGTGAAAATCCCCTAGTTGCCACATTCCGGCACCTGTTCGGGTACACAGAGGGAGAATTCAGAATGTCCAATTCACCTAACAGCACGTCTTTCGGGACTTGTGGGAGGAAACCGGAGCGCCCGGAGGAAACCCACGCAGACACGGGGAGAACGTGCAGACTCCGCACAGACAGTGACCCAAGCCGGGGATCGAACCTGGGACCCTGGAGCTGTGAAGCAACTGTGCTAACCGCTGCTTATTAGCTCTGTGGTATTAATGTATTCACCAGAAGTGAGGTCATGGCAAAAAACAGAGCAGTGTCAGCGATGACAGGAAGCTCCGACCTTTTAAACCTCCGCGCTCCCCAGTCTCTCACCGCCAAAACACAATATTCACACATTCATCTACCCCCCTAACCCCTCCCCCGCCCCGCTGACCCCGCCGACCCCGCAACGCACCTCACTTCCTGAATGAGAGTGAACCCACATGACCTCGGGACAATGGCGTTTGTTTCTCAGCTTGAGGAGCTTGATATGAATACGAGACATTCTTTCTTCTTCCGTATCATCGTATCTTTGAACAAGCGAGGCAGATCAGTCCCCCCACTGGCAGTACTGCGGTTCAGCGCAGCAGGCCGCACCTCCCATTCCAAGGTTGCCCCACGCTGGAACGGATGCCCCATTGGCACCAGACATGCTCCCAGGGTGGGATGCTGTGTTGCACAGTGCACTCAGTGTCACTGAGGGCCTGCAATGTTTCCCGGCACGTCCAGCCTAATCTCCAGACCCCATTTCTTCCGTAAACAAAACCTCCTTGCTAAAAATACATGCTTTCCTCCGATCCAGGGGGCATGGATGCTAAAAATACACGACCAGAGTTCACTGTGAAACTGGTGAGTCAGTTTAACATGAAATGAAATGAAATGAAAATCGCTTATTGTCACGAGTAGGCTTCAATGAAGTTACTGTGAAAAGCCCCTAGTCGCCACATTCCGGCGCCTGTTCGGGGAGGCCTGTACGGGAATTGAACCGTGCTGCTGGCCCGCCTTGGTCTGCTTTCAAAGCCAGCGATCTGAATGGAGGCCGTGGTAATTATTCCGCAGTATGGGGTCTTTTGAATCTATTGAGAGCCCGATTCTCACACCCAACTCTCCACTGATCCAGACGGACGATGGATTGACCGTTTGCGTGGCGAGCGAGGGCAGACCTGAGCAAGGCTGGTCACGCCTCAATCGTTCACAGATTCGGTGCTCGCCAACAAAGGTTATCTTCGAATCCCCAAACTCTTCCATTCATTTGAAATGAAGGTGCAGTACGCATTATCTTCCAGGGAATCTCCCTCACTTACCCGCACTTCCACAGGATGTTTTAAATAAATATTTTTGATAACTTTTTCAAAAACATTTTTAAACATCGTTTACATTACACACATTTAACTAACATTTAACAATCCCTTCCCCAACAAGAAAACAATTCATCAACTAATTAATTAGCTAACTACCCCCTCTTTTCATTCCTTGAAGTGAGATATGAACGGACGCCATCTCTTGTGAAACCCTCCTCGTTCCCTCTTCGGCTAAATTTAACCTTCTCTAGGCTTAGAAACTCTGTTAAGTCTACCAGCCATATTGAGGCAAAGGGTGGAGAAACTGACCTCTGACCCAATAGGATCTGCCTCCTTGCCACCAGCAAGGCAAAGGCTAAGACATCTGCCCCCCTGCCGTTGTCTGGAACTCCGACAAGTCCGACACCCCGAATTTGGCTCCCAGGGGACTGGGTTCCAGGTCCAGTTGTAACGCTGCCGACCTGGTGCTAAAGAAGGTGCTCCGGAACGTCCTCATATTAGGCATGACCAAAACATGTGTACGTGATTGGCCGGTCCCTTCCCGCACCTTTCCCAAATGTCCTCAACCCCTTTGAACAGGCGACTCATTCTCAACCGCGTCAAACGTGTTCTGTGAAACTACCTTCGATTGTAGTAAGAAGTCTCCCAACACCAGGTTAAAGTCCAACAGGTTTGTTTCAAATCACTAGCTTTCGGAGCGCTGCTCCTTCCTCAGGTGATTGGCACCGAAAGCTAGTGATTCGAAACAATCCTGTTGGACTTTAACCTGGTGTTGTAAAACTTTTTATTGTGCTCACCCCAGTCCAACGGCAGCATCTCCGCATCATGGCGACCTTCGATTGTATTCGTGACAACCTCGCGCATGAGGGCGGGGTATTTACCCTCCGTAAGATTTCACACCACAGCCCTTCCTCCAACACCTCCCCCAATTCCCCTTCCCATTTGGCCTTCACTCCATCCAGGGATTCTGATCCTGCTTCCATAATTTTCCCATCAACATCCGAGGTAACTCCCCCTTCTATCCCCAACACCATCGACACCTCCTCCAGCAAAGAAGGAGGGGGTAACATTGGGAAGGTAGGGAAGGTCTTCTTTACGAAAGCCCGTAGCTGTGTGTGTCTAAACCCTCCCTCCTTGGGAGCTCTTTTCCCCCTCAATTCTTCAAATGTTGCCAAACGAACTTCCAGACACAAGTCTTTCAACGTGATCGCACCTTTTTCCTCCCAGTCTCGAAACCCGGCGTCTATTTTTGCCGGTTCAAACAGATGGTTTTCTCGGACTGGCGCCAGCTTCGACCCTGCCCCTAACTTAAAATGTGTCCCATATCTTGGGAAGCACTGGGCTCCTCGATATCTCCACGGCGCTAATGGGAGTGGCGCTGTAGCCAGCGCCCATAGCCCAGGCGCCTTACTTGCCCCTTCCTCCATCCGCACCCACACTGTATCCGGTTTCCTACCCCAGCACTGAACCTTCTCGGCAATCACCGCCCAGTATTAGTGCCTGAGATTCGGCAGGGCTAGGCAGCACAATTGCCGCCCCCCTTTGAAGAAATGATTTATGAATGCGTGAGACCTTCCCAGTCCACATAAATGAAAAGATTAATCTTTCCACCCCCCCCCCTAAAAAAAGACCTCTAGGTTTTTCTAAGCCCAGGTTAAATTTTTCCGAATTCTTAAGTTAAAACTTTTTGACATTTTCTAACTTGAGTCATGTCCTTTGCTGCAGTGCACTTTGACCCTTTGCGGTGCATCCCGAATGGGAAATATATTTGGGAACGAATTCTCCCACACACAGGACCATCCAACCTGTCCACTGGGCTAAATCGCTGGCTTTGAAAGCAGAACAAGGCAGGCCAGCAGCACGGTTCAATTCCCGTACCAGCCTCCCCGAACAGGCGCTGTAATGTGGCGACTAGGGGCTCTTCACAGTAACTTCATAGAAGCCTACTTGTGACAATAAGCGATTTTCATTTCATTTCATTTCACTTGTAGCAAATATAACACAGCATCTTTCCTATCTGCTCCTTGAAGTGTCCACTCCTGTTAAGTGACTGCAACGCTGTGAAAAGACAGTTTTCCCCTCAACAGGAGATCACTGACTCAGACACGAGCTGACAGCAGCACTCTTCAAACCGGCGATAGATCTGGGTCGGAGAATTCCACGTTCGCCGGCCGGCCTGACCTTAAGCCAGTGGACGCGGGCACTGCTGCTGAGCGATGCCACAGGAGGATGAGTGAGTGACCTGTCTGACCACGTGTGTGTCCCGATGGGGGTGACCCCATTCTTTTCAGAGAGGTACCTCAGTCCTATTTCAGAGGGAACCAGAGAGGCTCCTCTGTTCAAGCCGCCCTTTCAGAATCTGGGCCCCGACAAGAGTCACTGATCATTTCTGGGCCTATTCTTTGTGGTCTGATCGTTCATGGAGCGTTTCAATCCTGTACAATGTCCCAGGTGGCTCAGGTACATTTGGAGGAGACTATTACAGTCTTCAACTTGTTTGGCGTGCGTAGAGAAATGCTTTGAATTTGCTCCAGGGCAGCGGGCCTTTCAATCCATCCTTTCCGTTCTGGGCATGAGTGCTTCAGATAAGCCTCCTTGTTGCACTCTTCACCTGACACTGTGGGAGATAAAGAAGCCCTTTCACCATGGTCAGGACATCCCAAAGCACTTCCCAACCAGTCAAGCACCTTTTGTACAATTGGAAAAGGGCCAGTCCATTTGTGCGTCAAGCAAGATGATGGTGTAGTGGTTACACCACTGTAATCGTCCCCCAGAGGCCCAGCCTCATGTTCTGGGGACACGGGTTCAAATCCCACCAGGCAGCTGGTGCAATTTAATTCAGAAATCTGGAACATTGCTGACCGACGGTCATCGATTGTTGGAAAAACTCATGCCTTTTCGGGAAGGAAATCGGCCATCTTTACCTGGTCTGGCCTCCATACAGCTCCAGCCCCATAATAATGCGTTCCTCTCCTAAATGCCCTCACTCAGTTCAAGGGCAATCAAAAATGGATCAGAAATGGTGGCAGGCAGGTCCCATTCAGGGGAAAAACGTCACAACGTGGACATGACCAGCAAGTCTATTCTTCGTGGTGTTGATTGACAAGTGAATATTATTCAGCGCACCGGGGAGAACTTCCCTTGACCTTCTTCAAAACCATCTGATCACATCTTCGGTTACGAAGCATGCAGGAATCTAGCCTGCTTCAGCCATTGGGTGGCCCTGCGTGAGAGAGGCAGAATGTGAGTGCTTCTGTCTGAGGGCATTTAATCTGCACTTTAGTCATGGGTTGAAAGCCAGATTAAGTCCATTGCGATCAGGATGAAAGACACAACAAGGTTGGAAGATTTCCACTTGAACCTTTCTTGTGCTGATCATGTGAAAGTGGGCAGCACGTTGGCACAGTGGTTAGCACTGCTGCCTCACAGCGCCAGGGACCCGGGTTCGATTCCGGCCTCGGGTGACTGTCGGTGCGGAGTCTGCACGTTCTCCCCGTGTCGGCGTGGGTCTCCTCCGGGTGCTCCGGTTTCCTCCCACAAGTCCAAAGATGTGCAGGTTAGGCGGATTGGCCACGAGAAAAATTTCCCCTTAAGTGTCCAGAGGTTAGTTGGGGGTGCCTGGGTTACAGGGATAGGGCGGAGGAGTGGGCTCAGGTAAGGGTGCTGTTTTAGAGGCTCGGTGGGCTGAATGATCTCCTTATGCACTCTCAGGATTCTGTCTATCCATTCCTTTCTCCCTCATCTGCTTGCCTGTTTTTCCTATCAGTGGAGCAGGTGGCGGGGGACAGAGTGAAAGGCCTCATTCGGCAGAACTTGTGGGCCATACGCGGAAGGATGGAGGTGTCAGGATCAGGGATAAACTCCCGTGGCTGAAGGGTTTGCGGGGAGGAAGCAGAGAACTCCTAGTTGGGTCGGTTTCTGAAAGTTGCTCACAACTGGACCTGATCGAGTATGGCCAAAGGAAAGTAAGGCCACAACCTCGGCAAATGGTTCTTCCGGGATGGCTGCAAGGAAATGTGTAACTCTGTCCTGGGGGCGGGGGAAGCACCGAGGAGTCAGGCTGTCATACTTCCCCAAGTCAGGAACGGCCAGATCCCACGGCAATCACTCACATGTGGCCCCCCCGACACACAGATGCAAGTTTCATACCAGGTGGGGTACACCAGTGGGGTGACAATGGTCATTCCTGAGCCGGAGTTTCATTCTGACCCCCACCCTCCCCACCCCACTGCTGCCCCGAGGAAGAAGAGAACTGGGTGCCCTGCCTCACTCCCCTCCCTGGATGCCCTGGCGTGGGGAGTGAGGGATTGGTCGCTGGGCAGTGGGTTTGTGTGGCGACCCGTCACCCTGGGGCATTTTCAGACACACGCCCCCTGGTGCATTGATTTGCCACACATGGCCGCTGGTGTGGCCTTGGAGGGAGGTTTGGAATCAGTAAAGGTTCTCTGACTGAGGGCCCGATGTTTCGTACAAGCGCCGATGTTAGCCGCTGCGACAGGCGAGCTGTCCAGAGATTTATCTGTCCTCCAAGTGATTCTGGAGACAGAAACCATGCAGCACGCTGGTGTCAGTGGGGTTGGAGACTCTGCGAGATGCCACTCCACTATACTCTTATTAGGATATATCCTGCTGTTCCCCTTGACAACGGATAGCTTCGCCTCCGGTATCTTCCGGAGAGATCTACTGCAGAATTCCTCTGCCGGCCCATGGTGACTCTGCAATGCAAACCCACAGCACATTCCAGTCATCAGCGACACACTGCAGAGTGTGAAAGGACAGCAGAGATAACACCTCCTGCTCATCCCTGAGGCAGGGCCAACCCCGACTACACCGCTGCCGCCAGGGCCCGCAGGGCATTCTGCTCACGGAATGCTATCGTGGCTGGAAGGTGACGGGAATCTCACAGAGTCCAGCATTCCTTATGCCTGCCCAGACGCGGGACAGGTCAGGTCTGCACGCTCTCTCCCACCCCCCCCCCCCCCCACCCCGTGTGTGCGTGGATTTCCTCCGGGTGCTCCGGTTTCCTCCCACAGTCCAAAGATGTGCGGTTGGGTGGACTGGCCGTGATCAATTTCCCCTTAGTGTCCAAAAACATTAGGTGGGGCTACTGGGTTACGGGGATAACGGGGATAGGGTGGAGGCGATCGGCTCTTTCCAAGGGCCGGTGCAGACTCGATGGGCCGAATGGCCTCCTTCTTTAAAAGAATTCCATTTATTGACTTTCCCCTTGGTGGATCCAGAGGTTTGGGAAGGGAGGAGGCCCGGGGGGAGTGCAGGGAGGGGCTGGGCCAACAATAATATGTCCTCCTGAAACAGACCGGCTTGCCGTTTGGGATCTGATGATGTAACCCGGGTCAGAAGAATTGTTGGGTGGGCAGATTCAATCTTGGGCGGAGGGTGACGAACACCTCACCAGAAATGGTGGTAACGTCCGCATGTGCAAAGTGCTGTCGGTCATTTCCCGGGTCTCTGCTTGTCAAAGCTTGTGACCGGGTCGTCATCCCTGCTCCCTGCCCAGCAGAAGCCAGTAGCCAGGGCAACACAGCACAAACGGTCCGCAATCTCTTGATGCTCGCACCTCAAACCTTCATGTTCCGAATCGATATTGTTACCGCAGCCACCAAACGAGGGGGCATAGCCATGCCCCCCTGCTCAGGTGGTGGGGCTGGAGCATTCTCCCGCCTGCGTGGCAGACAGGAGGTTTTCCAGTACAACACAATCCGAGCGTGGGAATCGGAGCTCGCCATGAAAGGTGCACCTTTGGGACCAATTGCTCCCTCCCATTGATGCCAGCGAGCTGGAGGTGTCACTGCAGGAGATAGGCTTCATCAGGGTTAAAGGTCACCGAACACTGTACCCAGGCGTACAGAGGGAGGGTCAATGTTCGCAGCATTGAGGAACAGGCTTGAACGTGACAGGAACAAGGAGTAGAACAGTGAGGGGTCCAGGACCATATCACAAACCTGAGCTGGAAACCTCTGCACCCAGCTGCAATACAGACAGAATGACAAGCAGTCCATGCATGGCAAGACCCCAGAAGCTGTCATCGACACATCAGATATTCATAGCTGTTGCTCGAGTGACCAATGTTGGCAAGGTGCCCTGCTCTTCTTCAACACTGCCACGTAGGGCCTTCCGCACCCTCTCCAGAGGGCAGACTCGGCCTGTGTTCATGGGGAAAAGCAGCACCTCCAGCAGTGCAGCATCCAACCTGGCCTTGGACCCAATGTGGCGGCTTTGAGATGACGTGGAAATCTGAGGAGTGGGGATTGGACACAGAACCCTGTGACTCAGAGATCCCCACTGGACTATGAGTGACACCTTGCTGAGAGGCTGCACTTCCAGGATGACTGAACAAGCTACGGGCAAGGTGTGTCACATGGGTTGACCCACAGGTCGGGTTGTGCAGCTCACAGTGAACACTTTGATAAACCATGCACTCCGTTACACATCACAACTGGCAAAGGGCAAGGCGCCAAGCATGGCAACACCTGAAAAAGGAAAGTTGGAGTTTTGCTCGGGTTCCTTCGACAGAAAGTTTAGAAATTCTGGATACCAATTGAGAATTTGAGAGAGAGCGAGAAGGGGGGGGGTAATTTGATCCAGCCAATCAGATGATCCAGACCAGCCAGGTTTATCCAGGGTAGGTACACCTCCTGTAGACCGGATACCCACATCCAACCTAACACAATGAACTCTTCACACTCCTCCCAGCGGGAAGAGGCTCTGATGGAAACAGACATTGGCACAGCAGGTCTTTGCTCAAACTCCACGTCAGTGCTTCCCACCTCTGTCGTGCCGCTGTTCTCTGACTGACCCTCCAGGACTGAAAATAACCTGTACAAAATGTAGGTGTAGTGGCGACCACAGGCGTCTTGTGCTCCACCTTCACTGGTACCCAATGTAATACGGTTACTTCCAGTCGTGGCAGAGGTCACCTGGCTACGGTAAGCCAGCTCGGACCTTCAGTGCATGTGAAACGGTGACCGCTCTTGCCTCTGATGTACCTCCCCCTCTGTTCAGCGTCACTAAATTAAAATGGCCACTTACAATGAAGAATAAGGAATCGCTCGAATGCTGGGTTTGCGTTTTCTTTTCTGCAAAGCTTTCCAGGCACGTTGCTGAAAGAGGTCAAAGATCTCCTCTGAGACAGGGTGGGACATGGCAGGGGGAGGCGAGGGATGGCAGGAAACAGCCTTCATGTCCACGGCATAGTCAATTGAAGAGGAAAGGTGTAAAGAATTCGCTGCAAGTGGGGCGAGCGGACCCTCACCTCTCATCTGTTTAGCACAGGGCTAAATCGCTGGCTTTTAAAGCAGACCAAGGCAGGCCAGCAGCACGGGTTCAATTCCCATACCAGCCTCCCCGAACAGGCGCCGGAATGTGGCGACTAGGGGCTTTTCACAGTAACTTCATTGAAGCCTACTTGTGACAATAAGCGATTTTCATTTTTCACCTCGTCCAGGGTCTCTGGGTTTTTTGACACTTTCCTTTCCCTGCACCATCTAATGGTTCTGTGTTTGGCTGTGCGAGTCTGTTCACGGTCGATTGGTGCTCCATTGGTTAAACCTGAGTGTTGACTCAGAGGAAAGTAGACGGAAGTTGCCGGAAGCATGTTGGGGCAGACGTTTTAAAGCACGAGAACGCCAGGACTGAGAGGCTGGGTTTGCCAGCATTTCAATCACTTCGAGGTGGCAAATGGATCCGTTCTGGTGCTCATTCAGCCAGAGTGAAGCCTCCAGGGGAATACAGATCTCAATCATGGATGCCCTGGTGCTCCCCGCTCGCTTAGCATGGGGGCGGGAGTGGGGTGGGGGGGTGGGGGGGTGCTCGTATTGGGTAAGACTGATTGCTCCAACCCCGTCGGTCTCATGCTGGTCACAAGAGAATCAAACTCGATGCTCGGGAACGTACCGTATGTCATGATATGCAAACATGCAGCTAATGAACACATAGAATAGGACACGACCAATGAGCAGTCAGGACACTGAGGGGTGGTATCTCACTATAAAAGGGATGAGGCACTCACACCCCGCCTCTTTCCACAGACCAACATCTACAGAGTGAGACAGGGTGTATCCTCAGCATCACACCCCAGCACGTGGCTTAGAGCAAGGCTGGTTCAGTTAGACTGAGTTACTACATTTAGATTAGCAGAGAGACGAACTGATTGAGAACTGTGCTAATAGTTCAATAAAACACATTGAACTCACTTCAATCTTTTACTCAAAACTGCATCAAGTGGCAGCTTGTGTTATTCCAAATTACACAACAGGACACTGTACACTTGAATAAACTTGCTGAACACTCTGGGAATTTGTAAAGCCCCGAAGTCCCTGTCAATCCCTTGGAAGTGAACAAGTTAATAATGCCTACACTGACATTCTCACGTATAAGGAGCAGGGCTGACGTGGAGAACAACGAAAGGAAGCTTCGATGACTTCAAGGAAATCCTCTCTGCAGTATAATTTCCCTAATTCCTTTATCTTTGGCTGTAAACAGTGCATTAACACTTCTGCCAATGTCCCTGCACTCTGAGCGAGATTAGAAGATGCTGCGATAGGCATGATTGCAGGAGACACCACCCATTTCAGTGACAGTATCTCTCGTCTAGTGACCATTTGCTGCCAGTTCACAACACTCAGTATTCATGTCAGATTTACCCTGTGAGGGAGGACAGAGAGTAAAACAGAGTGCCGTTCGATTCTCACCTTCACTCCAACACTTCACTCTGTACTCGGGAAGCGAATTGGATCGCCACCCATTTCCCTCACCCTCCTCGCTCTTTCCTGCCTTTGGACTCAAGAACCAGATAAGCCGTGATCTAACTGAATGGTAAAACTGGGTCACTGTAGCACAGTGGTTATCACTGTCGCTTCACAGCGCCAGGGTCCCAGGTTCGATTCCCGGCTTGGGTCACTGTCTGTGGGGAGTCAGCACGTTCTCCCCGTGTCTGTGTGGGTTTCCTCCGGGCGCTCCGGTTTCCTCCCACAAGTCCAGGAAAAACGTGCCTGTTAGGTGAATTGGACATTCTGAATTCTCCCTCTGTACCCGAACAGGTGCCGACTAGGGGATTTTCACAGTGACTTTGTTGCAGTGTTAATGTAAGCCTGCTTGTGACAATAAAGATTGTTATTAAAAAACGGTGAAAATCTCCCTGTTCGGAAAGGGATTCTGCACTCTTCCCTTGGCAAGCCGGAGAGACACAGGAATTTGATGGAAGGTGCCAGAAGCTTAATGGATAGCAGAATATTGATACGTGGCAACTTAGACGTTGAAACACCAAATGACTTTTTCAAAAGACTTCTGTACACACCTTTCACGCTAGCCGGAATTTAGAATATCATATCCAAAAAAATTAAATATCATTGAATAATAACACAACTAGAATCACCGGTTGTGTCCCTCATTAAGTGAAGCAATGAGAGTTTCGCCGAGACAATAATCAGGAGATTCTCATGGTAACCACACATTCCGAGGATGTGAATGCTTCCTACAATATTCCAGAAGGTCAAGTTCATATTCCAGAAATATGAATGGTTTCGAGAATTTTCCAATCGATCATTTAAATACTTGAAAGGTTTGAAGAGGTTTTAGAATTTTCCAATAAGTTACCGTCATGTTTGAAAACTGTGCACACTTTGTAGAATTGTCCGGCCAATGGAGCTGATGGGTGTGACGAGGGGTCCTCGTCACCCTGGTAGCTTCTGATTTTGTCGCCCCGATACTTTGACATTTTCAGAGATATTTTCCACGTTGGTTTCATCTCAAGAGGGCTATCTTGGTGATTCCGGACTGCTCAGTCAGTGATCCCATGCTGCAAGCTCCTGTGTCATTGGCAAGAGTTTGTTTTCTATCTACCACATAACTGTTACGGGGCAGAGGGAGGCCATTCGCTACATCATGTCTGTGCCAGCTCCCCAAATGAGCATCATGACTTGGTGCCATTTCCCCTGCCTTGTCCCCGTAGCCCAGCGCAGTAAAGTAATCATCCCATGCCCCCTTGAATGCCTCGATTGAACCTGCCTCCACCATACCTCCAGGCAGCCCGTACCACACCCCAACCACCCGCTTTGTGAAAAAGCTTTTTCTCAAATCGCTGCCCTCTCCTTCTCGATCCCCTGTCCCAGCGGTAGCAGGTGCTCACGATCTACTCTGCCTGGCCCCCTCATGATTTTGAACATCTCTATCAAATGTCGTCTGAGCCTCTTCATCTCCAAGGAGAACAAGGTTAGCACAGCTGCTTCACAGCTCCAGGGTCCCAGGTTCGATTCCCGGCTTGGGTCGCTGTCTGTGTGGAGTCTGCAGGTTCTCCCCGTGTTGGCCTGAGTTTCCTCCGGGTGCTCCGGTTTCCTCCCACAGTCCAGAGATGTGCGGGTTACGTGGATCGGCCGCGATAGATTGCCCTTAGTGTCCAAAAAGGTGGGGTGGGGTTACTGGGTTACGGGGATAGGGTGGAGGTGTGGGCTTAAGTAGGGTGCTCTTTCCAAGGGCCGAATGGCCTCCGTCTGCACTGTAGGTATGCTCTATGGTTACTTCAGGAGGTTATTGTTTATTGATGGGAATGTTGTTGTATTTTAATTCCATCAACCTGATTTTCCCCCCTGCACAGCCTTCAACACCTCCCCTCGGTAAATATTGTGCAACCTCAGTGGTTGGCCCTTTGTGCATCACAAAGGAATCCACCGAACACTGCGACTTGTCCAAACCAGAATCGTTTACTGTGTGGTAAAATAGCAATCTGATACAGAGCACGTTATCATGGAGTCTGCTAACTACTCCTCTCGAACTTGCACCCAGCACTGACCATTCTCATGTAGGTCTTATTACCCTCTCAATCTTCTTCTGAAGATAGCCGAATGTGTCTCCCTTTATAGCAGAGTCACGGGTCACATGACCTTAGTCTAGCGACCGCAGGGGCTGTCTATACCACCACCTGCTGGCTGGAGGTCGCACACCTTCCGACAATCATACAGCCCACAGGCATCTCACCACACTCAGTTTTGAAATTTGCAAAGAGCTCTTCAGAATGTTGGCGGGGTGAGAGTTTCAGCTTTTCATTTGCCTTGGCGTGAAGGAAGTCTTTCTGACATCATCCCTGAATGGGTCAGCTCCAATTTTAACCTTCTGGACTTTCCTGAGAGAAGGAGATAGTTTCTCCTGGTATTAGTGAGAGGCAGCATGGTTTTATGAAGGGGAGGTCGTTTGTCACTAAATTGATAGAGTATCTCGAGGAGGTCACAAAGATGATTGATGCAGGTAGGGCAGTGGATGTTGTCTATATGGACTTCAGTAAGGCCTTTAACAAGGTCCCTCATGGCAGACTGGTACAAAAGGTGAAGTCACACGGGATCAGGGGTGAGCTGGCAAGATGGATACAGAACTGGCTAGGTCATAGAAGGCAGAGAGTAGCAATGGAAGGGTGCTTTTCTAATTGGAGGGCTGTGACTAGTGGTGTTCCGCAGGGATCAGTGCTGGGACCTTTGCTGTTCATAGTGTATGTAAATGATTTGGAGGAAAATGTAACTGGTCTGATTAGTAAGTTTGCAGATGACACAAAGGTTGGTGGAATTGCGGATAGCGATGAGGACTGTCAGAGGGTACAGCAGGATTTAGATTGTTTGGAGCCTTGGGCGGAGAGATGGCAGATGGAGTTTAATCCGGACAAATGTGAGGTAATGCATTTTGGAAGGTCTGATGCAGGTAGGGAATATACAGTGAATGGTAGAACCCTCAAGAGTATTGAAAGTCAGAGAGATCTAGGTGTACAGGTCCACAGGTCACTGAAAGGGGCCATACAGGTGGAGAAGGTAGTCAAGAAGGCATACGGCATGCATGCCTTCATTGGCCGGGGCATTGAATATAAGAATTGGCAAGTCATGTTGCAGCTGTATAGAATCTTAGTTAGGCCACACTTGGAGTATAGTGTTCAATTCTGGTCGCCACACTACCAGAAGGATGTGGAGGCTTTAGAGAGGGTGCAGAAGAGATTTACCAGAATATTGCCTGGTATGGAGGGCATTAGCTATAAGGAGCTATTGAACAAACTCGGTTTGTTCTCACTGGAACGAAGGAGGTTGAGGGGCGACCTGATAGAGGTCTACAAAATTATGAGGGGCATCGACAGAGTGGATAGTCAGAGGCTTTTCCCCAGGGTAGAGGGGTCAATTACTAGGGGGCATAGGTTTAAGGTGCGAGGGGCAAGGTTTAGAGGAGATGTATGAGGCAAGTTTTTTACACAGAGGGTAGTGGGTGCCTGGAACTCGCTACCGGAGGAGGTGGTGGAAGCAGGGTGATAGTGACATTTAAGGGGCATCTTGACAAATACATGAATAGGATGGGAATAGAGGGATACGGACCCAGGAAGTGTAGAAGATTGTAGTTTAGTTGGGCAGCATGGTCGGCATGGGCCTGGAGGGCCGAAGGGCCTGTTCCTGTGCTGCACTTCTCTTTGTTCTTTGTTCTCCAATTCAAGTCGTCAGTGATGTCTGCTTTTTATCTGTTATTCTGGGACCTACGCTCCATGGGGTAAAGCTGGCAGCATGGGGTCTGACCACCGATCACACACTGAGACGTGAACAACCTCAAGGTCAGCCTCTTCCTCCTCCATCCCCCCTCCTCAATGAGCTCTTTCGGCCTCTCTCATCCCGGGGAACATGAACTGTTTCCCGGTCCAAGACCGATGCATTCTCCCTGAACCGAACAAGGAGCTTCAAATGTTTGAACAGGGCTCTGTGTGATTGTACGCTGCAAAGCCACTCACCCTGCTGCTATCCCTGTACTACTCGTGAGGTGACAATAAAGTTAGTTCAAACATGGCTGCCTGCTGAGTTTGAAGCATGGGTTCGCCTCGGAGTGCAATGAACACAAAAGGAATACAGCTGGAAGGTCACTTCAATCCCTTTACCCAATGAGAGGAAGTGGCCCTATTCCTTCAGTCTTTCGAAACTGAATTTGGTGACACCCACGGGCAAGTAGTTTTTGTACAAAGCAATCTGATGGGGGGAGGGGAGGGGGGACGATGTCCCCTCAATCCAGTACATGGATGACTTGGTCGTACCATCAATGCAAAGGGACATGTGGAGCACGTTCTGGATCCCTGGTGTCATGATATGCAAATGAATACATTTGCAAACATGCAACCAATGAACTCAACCAATGGGCAGTCAGGACACTCCGAGGTGGCATCACCACAAGGGGGCATGACATAAACACTAGAAAAGGGCCGAGGCACTCACACCCTGCCTCTTTCCACAGACAGACATCTAGAGAGTTAGACAGGGTTGATCAGCAGCATCACGCCCCAGCACGTAGCTTAGAGCAAGCTGCTACAGTTAGACGGAGTTACTGCAGTTAGATTAGCAGCGAATTGAACTCATTTGAGAACGGTGTTAATAGTTCAAACAAACACGGTGAACTCATTTCAGAGGCTGGAGCATCCTTTAGTTAAGACTGCATCAAGTAGCAGCCCATGTTATCCGAAGCAGCACAACACAACACCTGGCACAGGGCTGCTGCCCAGTATGACAGGACGTCGGTGAGGAATAGCCTCCGCCGCTGATGGAGGAAACGCCCCAGAAACAAACTGATGACTGTGGAAAGTGTGCCAAGAGGGACGGGCAACATCTTGAGATGAAAACAAATGCTGACCTTGGACAAACCTCAAATTCTACTGGGAGCTCGGGGTGTGGGGGGGAGAGAACTCACCACAGCCCAGCTCAGTATACATCCAATTATAGAACTTTTATTTACTCTGATGTTTGTGTCAGGTCCAAACACTCCCCCCCTCCCCACCCACACAGCGAGATTGTTAGCAAGCTGAAAAGGACTGGGTCCTGTTTTTCACAGCTGCACTGCACGAACTTTGACCCCACCGCGGCAACACTGCGATTGGAAGCAAGAAGCAAAATATTTACTCCATGTGTTTTTTTTCCCCGCTCCCCTGATAGGGGCTCCAGTCATAAGAGATCTCACTGTTCAGTTTAGTTTGGCTGCCTCTCAATTCGGTCTCAATCAGACGCTGGGGGAGGCATTCGAAGATTGATCAAGGACCTTGTTTCTGTATCCAATTGCCACCCCCCCCCCTCTCAACCTCGCCCCTCGCCCACGGTGTGGCGATTCTCAGGTTAAATCACCACCGGTCAGCTCGCCCCCTCAAAGGGGAAAGCAGCCCGTGGTCACCAGGGACGATGGCCACTTTACCTTTGCGGGACACAAGAGTGTCCGTGGACACAGACCAGCACTCGACAGTCAAGTGGTCCCCTTCCTCACTGTTGTGACCTCCCTCGGAGGTCGCACCATCCGGTTCCCCGTGAACTCCTGGGGATCCGAACTTCCCCGATAAACGGGCGGGGCTTCCCCCGAAACAAGGGGAGCCTCTCGGGATATAAGCCCCGGCCTGACTGCGGGTCGGGGAAGGCGCCCTTCGGGGAGTGGAGAGGTTGCTGTACGGCGAATAAACCGGTGTTCCGCCGGTTTCTACACTGACACACCCAATCTTTGGAGGTCTTATCAATAACTTGGGAGTCTCCTGTGGCGTTTCCCCTCCCGTTTTCGGGGAAGGGGCTTGTTTTTCGGCCTGCGATTTTGGGATTGGAGCCTGCATTGTGCTGAGGACCCATTTGTGGCAGACCATTGTATTCACCCCCCCCCCCTCCCCCCCACTCCCCACCATGTGGTCCACGTGATATTTGATAGGGGGGGGCTGTCATGGGAGAGTTTGATTGACATGACAATATTAGACCGACCTGAAGTCTTTTCAAAGAGACGCGCTGTCAAATGTTTGTTTTAGTCAGTCTCTCCAAATCCCCCTTGCACTTGCTGTTTGGGATGTCAGCCATTCATTCAGAAGGACCACAAAGGGTTGAGTTAAAAATAAATCACCGCACACGTGAAATCTCATTTCCCAAGTTAACAGACAAATATAACTGGTGACTTTCTCACCTGACCACCCCCGCCTCCCCCCCTCCCCTCCCCACGCCTCCCCCTCCCCTCCCCCCCGCCCCCCCACCTTCCCCCAGTCCTCTTGCCAAACGCCAGTAAGCAAGCGAGATGTCTTGGCCAATGTCAACAATGGTAAGAGCCTTGCCCAGACTGTTGGGAAGGCCTCTGGGGAAACTCGTGAGCACAAACTGAGGACACAGCAACAGGGAGGAACGACGCCTCGGTCCTGCAGGGACAATGGCCAGGATCTCAGTGTGCGCTGCATTGGGGGTATGAGGATTCAGAAACACATGGCAAACCTCGAGGCAAGTGCCTTGATTCTACTGGTTAACCCAAGCCCAACACAACTGGTTAACCCAACCACTGCCTTGCCACATTCCCAGTCCTCCACCAATCAACATGAGCAGGAGTGAGGATGACCCGCGTGAGCCCATTTCATCTCCAAGATTATCAAGGAGATCAATGGATATCTGAAATTCCTGAAGTTTGGAGTTGGGAGCAGGGCAGAACAAGTGGGCAGGAGACTATTTGGACACGTGGTTTTACTGAGGCCTCCCTGGGCGTGATTCTGCAGTCTGCAGAGACCCCCCCAGGCGGAAGCTGTACACTTCTGAGAGAAGCCAGGAAATCTGGCAGTGAAAGTGAATTGGAGCCTTCCCATCGGATCAGGCGCAGGAGAGTGGGGTCCATGATCACGGATTCGATGCAGAAAGCGGTTTAATGACCTTGGCAGGACAGGAAAGGCAAACCGTGGAGCGGACAATGACATCTTATTGCTGTATCACCCCCCCCCCCTCCCCCCGTGCCAACCCATCCCCACCGCCAAGGCTCAATTCTTTAGCCTAGTCCAACACATCCTTCCTGCCACCAATCTATCTTGTGGGTCTCCCTCTTCCTCTTAGCCGTGCACGTCCTCTGATCTCCATCTTTCTATCCAATTGTCCTCACTTAAGGAAGAGGTCATCCTCCAAGGTCGGCCTCCAGAGCTGCTTCACATCCATACAGCACGTGCCCTTGGTCTCGGACAGAGGTATCTGCTCTCTCTCTCTCTCTCTCTGTCCGGGAAATGAGCACAGAGAGCATGGGGGAGGGATCCAGAGTTGGCCTCCAATCACCTGGAAACTAACAGCTCCAGAGGAGGAGGAGGAGGAACAGAACAGGAGCGGGCTTGGCCAGTTGACACGGGGAAATGATGGCCTCTCAGGTACCTGGGGACAGGATGACTCGAGATCAACAGCCAGGAAGAGGTAGCCACCGTGCTTAGCGCTCAATGAAAACTTACTTTGACAGCTCTCATTCTCTGGTCTTGAACCGTCAGCAGGGGCTGGCGCTGAGGGACAGGAATGACTTCCTCGGAGGGTCAGGGTCAGCCAGCAGCTAACCTTGGTGGGACCAGCGAGGCAAATGGATGGACTTTCACCTGGGGCACGTCACAAATCCAGTCCTCGAGGTGTTTGATCTGTAAAATTCTCCCCTCTGCTGAAGCAGCATGTGAGATGTATAGTGGAGGGTTTACAAAGTTGTCGATTTAACATCGGGGGGGGAGGGGGTTGGGGGGGATTGGGCTGCATCAGCACCCCCAGGAATGACATTTTAGTGTGCATGGTTAAGTCTCCTTTGATGTTTTGTTTTAGTTCCAGTCTCCCACGTGGGGGCTGTAACCCCCTCTCATCTTTGTTTCCTGATTTTTTTGGGGTGGAGGGGGGTTTACTCCAGAGTGTTGCTAGGGTCTGGCTGAGGCACTGGGAGGAGAGTGTGAGACAGAACGCAATGCTCATCCTGTGCTTCATTCACACCCTTCCTGACATCACGGTGCATGGTTTGGAGAAAGAAGACAGGGCCAAAGGCAGGGTCTTCTGGCGCCATCAAAGATGACCCCCCCTCCCCCCCCCCAACACCCCACAATCGCGACAATCAAAGTGCAGTTAAAATGGCTAACTCCCGATTTAGAATGGCTAACCCATATTTAAAATGGCGAATGGCAAAGGCTGATGGGAAAATCAGCCAACAGGACTAAAACAAGCAGCTGCAGGTTGGCTGTGTATTCACCTCTGGGAAGGCCAGACAAGACTGATACCAGCAACCATCAGCACAACAAAACACCAGCCATCTGAATAGTAATGAGCAATCCCCGGGAACAATGTGCAACAATTTAGACACACAAAGACAACCCAGACTTTTTGGCGCCAACAGGAGCCTACACAAAGGGAGGTGAACGATCACCCCAAGACCGCCCATCGATCAAGGAATCGCTCCAGCATTGGAGAATATCGAACCAAGTGATTGGGACAAGTCCAATCACTTGGAACCAGGTACAGGGTCCGCCCCGAAAGGCAGGAAGCCTCTGGGGACTATAAGTAGATAGTCCAAGTTCAAATCGACCCTTCTCCTCCCTTCGACACCCCTTCTGCAGCCTTCTCCTCTCTGCCACCCTCCTGCGACCCTTCTGCTGACCTTCTGCAACAACGGCTCAAATCGTAAGTCTTACTTCAACGCTCGCTACGAGATAGGAGCTCCCAGCTATCGATCTCTACCAGCTTCGAATCCCGCAGGCTCAGAACCCAAATGAAAGGCCATTCGTTTCCCTGACCTGGTGGGCCATTTCCAAGTTAAGTATTGGCCTGTTAGTTGTAGGAAGTAGCTGAGACGTAGAATTTATGCATGAGTATTGATTACTGTATATAATAAATGTGCTTTGATTTAACTCTTACTAAGCGGTGTGTTGGATTATTGATCATTACTCGGACTTGAACCACGTGGCGGTATCAGAAAGATACCTAGCGACTCGAGAGCAAAGGTGATAGAACAGAGCAATTAAACTAAGGCTAAAGTTTGCAACAACACCCCACACAGTCAGTCACCCGTGGTTGGATTTGATCCTGGGTCACTGGCGCTGTGAGGCAGCAGTGCTAACCACTGTGCCACCAGGCCGCTGGATTAGCCACCCTAAACTGCCCCTTAGTGTCCAAAGATGTGCAAGTTGGTTGGAGATGCTCTGTCAGAGGCTCGGTTACAGACTCGACGCGCCGAATGACCTCCTTCTGCACTGTAGCGATTCTATACATCACTGGTTGTAACAGGGCCCCCACCCTGCCGTACCCTCCCCTCCTCCCGCCAGTACCACTCCGACACGCCAAAATTCAGCACAATACTCCAGGGCTAGGCAAGGGCGGGCAAGACAATGACAGGACACAGGAAAAGGCAGCAATTCCGTCCGGAAGGATCTGGACTGGGATTGGAAAAGAGAAAGCGTGCTGATCAGAAAATCGGGGATGATAAGAAGATCAGGAACAGGAGGAGGTCCGGATCTTCATCGAGGGGTTGTGGGTTAAGGCTCCTCAGTCCCAAACAGTGCATCACCAACCTGTCCACAGAGAGAAAGCAACTTGGCAATGTTTTACAGCTCGGCAGACTGTGGGTCACATTCAATCATTGCTTCAAGAATGGACGCAGCAAACATTTTTTCTTTTCGAACAGATTTTATATCAAAACAGTGCATATCAGACAGATAATGCTGCTATTTATTTACAGATTAAAGATCTCTCACCTTACATCTCTTTGATAATTCATCCCAAATAAATCAATTTACATTAAATAACTTACAGCGGATATTTAACAAGTCTCAAAAATAAAAAAACCTCAATAAATATGTGATGTTTTATAAACCGGCCTCTCCTCACACAGTCTGACCCTCTGGAGCAGACTGATTGAAGGATGACAGACTGTCAGGCGTTCCCCATCTCTGTGTAAATCAGAAACTTCCATGTGAATGATCCCAGTTTCACAAGAGATGGACTTTATCAATCTTCAAGCTGCAAGGTTTGAGTTTTCAAACCAGCAGCACGGCGGGGGGGGGGGGGGGGGGGGGGGAGATAAATCCTTGCTCAGTCAGACCAATACTCTATTGGCCATTTGCCACATCCAGTTGAAAACAGAGTGCAGCAGGCCAATCTTCCCAATACACATAGCTGAGATGACTTTGGGCTGATATTCAACCAAGTGCTTCAGGTCATCTCACACAAGTTGTGCAGCAGAGTTCCTTATCGCCCAGGGGAGATAGCTTGACCCCTGCATGTGTGAAATTGTTGGGAGCAGGGCCGCTCACGTCAGTCACACTTCCTCAGGAATCTGACAACTTTGCAGCTCAGTATAAATAAAGTGACAGGGCCCAATCTTTCCCAGCTCCCACGCCTTCCTATCTCGGCCCTTCTCGTTACCCAGGGTGGCAGTGTTGTTGAGGAAGAGTACGAGACAGCAAAACTGTGCAGGAGCAGGTGGGCTAGCGAGATCCCCAAATAAGATACCCCCCCCCCCCAAGGTGACTTAGATAATCGGAGGACCATCGGAAACAGGAGGAGGCCGTTCAGCCCATCGAGCCTGTCCCGCTGCCCTCTCCTCATCTCGGTGGCTCGCCCTTGTTTTGAAATTGGGCCCCCTGCTTTGAGACTCCCCATGACCACGATGGGCACGATCACCATCGGAGGCTTCCTAGTTTGCTCAGTGACTCTGGGCCACACTGAAGACAGTTCTCTTGTCAGTTCACTCCAAACCTCTCGCTGTGCACCTTCCTCACAACGACACAATTGCTTTCTTTCGGGTTAGGGTGGATCTCAGTAATCGTTACGCACAATCCGTTTGAGTTCCTTTCGCCCAGTCCAGGAATAGTCCATTGCATTTGGTGTTCCTGTTTTTTTGTTTCTCCAATTAAGGGGCAATTTAGCGCGGCGGGAGAATGTGCAAACTCCACACGGACAGTGACCCGGGGCCGGGATCGAACCCGGGTCCTCGGCGTCGTGAGGCAGCAGTGCTAACCACTGCGCCACCATGCGTTTCTCTGGGCGGTGTTTGGGATTCAACCGCTAACCGTGTCCGGGAAAATATGGCTGCTCATTATTCCTCCAGCCCAGGGCCCGGATGGGATCATGACACTCGCATAAACACCTGTTTTTCTTGAATAGAATAAAGCGCATTCTGTGAAAAAGTTTTGTTCACCTTGTTACTCTTGTCAGGGGATACTGTTCACAAGAGTGTCCTGAAGCTACTCCAATAATGACAAAGTTATCCTTTAAGAATCAAAATAAGACCCTTTTTTTTTTAGCAAGAGTAACCTAGGCATGGATTTACATTCAAAGGCATTTTATCTGTACAAATATATACACAAAAAACATTATTGAGGCTGCTGAAACTCTTGTGGAGAGTCACATCAAGTGCATGTACATGCTAGAGTTTAACTTTGAAGGGAAGAGGTGATAATGTCCTCATGAACAGGATACAGAAGACACTAGAATTTGACATACTTTGAAATTTGACTTGGAACCCATCGGGCACACCACCAAGTCAGTTCCCACTTGTACGGTGACTGACAACAGACAACACAACCTCATCACCACCTCCCTCCTGATCATCCGCTGCTCCATTCTTGTTACACTGTCAGACTGACCTCCAGGATCAGACACAGACTTCCTCCAATTAGACACTCTTTTGGTGCCTCCAGACCCCTGACTGAACACTACCCCAGGATGAACCTTGACATGCTCCTTGACACTGAGCTGGTCTCCTGACCCACCACAGATGTCGCCTCTCTCCCTCTACTCCTGCATGCTCCCATACTCCTGCCACCCTCCAACTCTCTGTAAACTTCACCTCCTTGAAAACACACACTCAGTCCTCTTAACCCATCACCCATGCTCACTGACCCCCATAACACTTCAATTTGACAATTCTCATCAACGTATTCAAATCCCTCTCTGGCTTTGTGCCTCGCCATCAATACACTCTCTTCGAACCCTCTAATTGTCCACGTCCTCTGCATTCCTCCAACTCTGCCTCTTGTGGGCCCTTTCACTCCAGCTATGATAACCGTGATTTCAGCTAACTCAGCCCTATTTCTCCCTCCCCTACATCTTGATCCTCCTTTCGGGTACAGTCACAAGTCCGAACGTCTTCTAGAAGCTCGGTGACAAATTCTGTCCAATTACATTTTTGCCAAGCACCCTTGAGAAGCGATGCCCATACTTTAAGTAGGTGCTACATAAATGCAAGGTGCCATTAATTTTTTGGGCCATACATTGAGTGCTTTGGACATGAATGAAATGAAAATCGCTGGCCGGGAAGGGTGCGTGTATGTAGGTTTTGGTACTGGCTCCATGTTGCTGGAAGCACAACGCTGGCTTAAGGACAGATACAATTTGTTTCTTCGAATGTGAAAGCCTCGTTGAAGCAACCCCGCTGGAGTAACCGCAGCGCAAATGCCACATTGAAATAGCCAACGATTCCTTTTCAACATACAGGCATCTTTCCCGGGCCAGCTCTTCCCAGTGTCCAAACACTCAACACATGTCCAAAGAGATAATGTCGCGCATTTCAATCACATTTTGTATTGACGTCACCACCTTTGAAAAATGCATCTCGAGAGGAGTTTCGCAGTTCGACATCCCCTCTTCATGAAGACACGTTCCAACACTGTGGGATTGCAAGGCAACTTGCCTGGCCCTTGGAACCAGGGACAGTGGCAAAGCAACAGCAAGGGCAACAAAGCATTTGCTGAGAATTCGGAGGAAGGGGTTAGGCTCATATCGAAACATATATAAACATTGAGGGCACTGACTAGTTCGTTTAACATTTGAAAAATATTCAAGGGCGTTGGGAAAAGTGCATTAATTCAGATTCTGAGGGGAACTCCAATGCCGGAGCGCAGCACGAAGCTCCCAGTCACCCCCTCCAATTCCTAAGATAGGGAATATCCTCAATATTCTTCCTGTTTCTTTGGAATTGTCCGTGAAGCTTGCCACCGTATTGAGAATTCCGATTGGAGCTGGTTTCTGTGACCATGCTGTTTCTCCAGCAATGAAAACAATAAACACACAGTCCTTTGGAAATCTACAAATAAGCTGTACACCGATCGTTAAATAAGCATCTTCAATAGGCAGTTAAAAATGTACACATTTACAACCATAGCTATTAAATACTTTGACATGAATATATATTAGAGTTATTTTCGCATCATTTTTCTGTACTATCTACAGCCACATTCTGCCACTACCATGCCTTCATACTTGAATTTATATGTAACTACACCCGCATCATCCAAATAGAGAATGGAGATGGGCTCCAGTTTGGTGGGAACACAGCAAGCTTTGGCTGCCATGTTGGGATTGTGAAGATTGACCAGAGTTTGAACAATCGCATGTTTGGTGGGGGTAACTTGCTCAGTCAGGGGGTAGTTACAGGAGCCTTTGCACTCGTATGCTTCATATCCTGTTGGGGCTATGATCCAGGAATCCCACTTGATCTCCTTAAATTCAACGTAAAGGGGGATCCTTTTACAGAAGCTAATCTTGGCATTCCTCCTGATCCTCGATGATGTGTCGTAAAGCATGTTTGACCTCCTTTGCAGCAAGGTCTCTTCACTCAAGTTGATGCCATCATTTCCCACCTCGACGTCATTAAAGGTCACATCTTGTTCGTGGCCAATCATCTGCTCCAACTCTTCAATAGCTTCTTTCTTCATGCCGCTTCGATCATCAGAGAAGACTATGAGCAAAGGCACATGCTTAGTCTCTGGCTTCATGTCTATGTCAAGATTTGCATCTTCCAAATTTAGCTGCTCCATGTTTTCGATGTGTACCTGAAGTCTATGAGTGGTCTCCTCGGATTTTGACCATCTCACGATGGCTTCTGTCACATCAAAGGTCTCCCAACCACCGTCTTTGCCATAAATGTGTCTTTTTGCTAATTTGACGAGACCAGAGTGGTCTCCCATCTCTCCACTTTGTAGCTCATCCACTTGGTAAATGGTGACTTTCCTGTCCACCCCCTTGTACATTCTCCTGTCTGTATCCACCAAGGTGTAGAGTCGGAGTTCAGCCATGGTGATTTCTTCATGGCGAGGCACTGACACATTGAAGAGGAGAGAGTGGATCCTCACACCATTAGTCTGATTGGAGACTGAGACGTCTGCAAAACATGAATCAGCGAACAATTGAAATCTTTCCACGTGCCACAAACCTGAGATTTGAATTTGCTCAAAATGCGATTCCTTCTGTAAGCTCAGTATATATACTGCCTATCTGATTCTTGTACCCAGTTTGAGGTTTCAAGGAAGACCGGTTAAACTGCAGTTTGTAATGATTGCTATCTGCAATTCAGTCCCGCACAATGGCAAGACTGTCAGATTTCAGGAAATATTCTAAATGCAAAAGCTTGTGATAAGGGTAGGGCTCAATTTAAAACGTTCAATCTTGAAATGGATATGATTGTTTACTTGAGAGGGATGGGCTAAATGGCTATTGTCCTCTCTATGCATTTTGGAAGGTCTAATGCAGGTAGGGAATATACAGTGAATGGTAGAACCCTCAAGAGTATTGAAAGTCAAAGAGATCTAGGAGTACAGGTCCACAGGTCATTGAAAGGGGCAACACAGGTGGAGAAGGTAGTCAAGAAGGCATACGGCATGCTTGCCTTCATTGGCCGGGGCATTGAGTATAAGAATTGGCAAGTGATGTTGCAGCTGTATAGAACCTTAGTTAGGCCACACTTGGAGTATAGTGTTCAATTCTGGTCGCCACACTGCCAGAAGGATGTGGAGGCTTTAGAGAGGGTGCAGAAGAGATTTACCAGAATGTTGCCTGGTATGGAGGGCATAAGCTATGAGGAGCGATTGAATAAACTCGGTTTGTTCTCACTGGAACGAAGGAGGTTGAGGGGCGACCTGATAGAGGTATACAAAATTATGAGGGGCATAGACAGAGTGGATAGTCAGAGGCTTTTCCCCAGGGTAGAGGGGTCAATTACTAGGGGGCATAGGTTTAAGGTGAGAGGGGCAAGGTTTAGAGTAGATGTACGAGGCAAGTTTTTTACGCAGAGGGTAGTGGGTACCTGGAACTCGCTACCGGAGGAGGTAGTGGAAGCAGGGACGATAGGGACATTTAAGGGGCATCTTGACAAATATATGAATAGGATGGGAATAGAAGGATATGGACCCAGGAAGTGTAGAAGATTGTAGTTTAGTCAGGCAGTATGGTCGGCACGGGCTTGGAGGGCCGAAGGGCCTGTTCCTGTGCTGTACATTTCTTTGTTCTTTGTTCTTTTATGCATCTTCAGGGTCAGTATTGCAACACGACATATTGAACACGTCACTTCACAGAGGCTTTTATAAAATAAACACTCCAGCTGGCATTGGAGGGAGCAGAACAGGAGGGCAGAGATCTCGGAGGGTGAGGAGTGAAAACGGAGGAGCAATTTGCTAATGGGGTTGGGTTCAAATCAAGTGAAATTCCATGGATGTGGGGCGGTGGGGGCGACCTTGTCACCGCAGCATCCCAGGATGGGACACCACCTGTCTAAACTCAATCTGGTTCTTTGTCTGGTTTAGTGGTACCTGCGAAGATGGCTCGGCCGTGGGTTTGTAAGCCAAGCCAACATTTCCCTCCTCCTCAATGTGCTCTTCGAGCAGGGTGACATGACTGCTGTTTGCTCATTTCGCTTCTCCTGCTGAATCACCAATCATACAAAGCCAAACATTGACTCGACACAAACCCCTGATATTCCTCAGCACACACAGCTCGCAAAAGATGTGTCAGAAAGTTGGCAATGCCACGAGAGGATATATATATCCTGGGAAAGGAATAGGGAGGCGGCTGGTGGGAGCAGGTTCATTGCGGGGGGCGGGGGGGGGGGTCTTTGAAAGGTCGCTTTCTTCCACACCATCAATGCCAAATTGTGACTTTGTTCTTTCCTCTTGACTGGATAGAGTGGGAGGGAAGTCCCTGCTGGAAACGCCAACCTTGACTGGACCAAGGTGAGAAAGTGTGAACTCTGTTGTCGGCTCAGTGTGTTCGCGTCCCGGGGGCTTCTCTTGCTGAACTCTGAGCTCTGATAGAAACACACTCAGGTGAGACCCCACACGTTAACCTGGTTCACCTCTCCACCGAGACTGCCAGACTGGCTGGGTTTCTGCAGTTTGGGATGTTGCAGGAAGACCTGCTTTTTGCTCCAATCCCGCACTAAAGACCAGCTCAGTCAATGACTCGTGTGCCCCCCACCCCCCCCCCCCCCCTCTCCAAGGAGAAGCTGGCGATGCAGAATGCTAGCAAGACAGCAGCGACATCAAAGCGCAGTGAGGAGGCAATGGGATGTTGCACACAATTCTGAGCCCCCCCCCCCCCCAGAGTTAGGTGTGAGCTCCCAGAGTGATTTGTGGAGGGGAATAGTCAGTGGGTCACCCAGCTTCACCATTCCCTGTTCCCTTTGGATTGGAGGCAAGCCTGACAGGGGGAGGTGGGCTTGAGCAGGTTGCCAGGGAGCCGCTGACAGAGGGAGGGAGGGTGAAGAACTTGCCCCAGCACTGACAGCACCGGCACCGTCACAGTGAGCCTACCTTCGTTCTTGAAGCTCCTGACGACGTTGGAGGAGGGGATGGAGGTCCTGTCGGTTGCAAACCTGTTGTACAGCTCGATCATGTACTGAGGGGGCTCCACCTTGGAGGGGGCCAGCTCCACGCCGCCAGGCCAGTTGAGAGTTCTGGCCGAGTGGTTACTGGTCAACAGGCTGCTGAGATCCTGCTGCTGGACAGGGTGTTGGAGCAGGTATGTGTCCCCACCCTGCTCCCCAGGCCTGTTGTCGATGGGATAGCTGGCTGTCCAGGGCAGCACTGTGCACACACAGGCAAAAAGCGGCAGAGTCCAGCTCCTCATGGTCACTGCCTGGGTAGGACTCCTCTCTCCTGGCCACAGGCAACGTGCACTGCTCAAGCGCTGGTCCTGTCTCCTGTGCAGGGGGCTGTCATTCACAGGCAATACTGGCAGGTTTGGGCAAAAACATTTCCTTAAGTCTCACTGTCCAAGGAAACCCGCTCCAGTAATTGGCCAACGTGATGTGACATGGCATTTTCCCCTTATCTATCGGTATATATGCAGAGCGACCAGATTCCCTTATCGTCAGACCTCTTCCTTAATGAGCTTTCTATAAACATTCCCTCATTCAGATCCTGCCTCATGGAGCAGACAATTCCCATGTTTCAAAGAGGCACAGCACCCCCCTCTCCCCCCTCAACACCCCCCCCCCCCCGCCGCCCAACATCTTAAATCAAAATCTGCTTCAATTTTCTGCACAATTGTCCTCTTTCTGAAAAGGACAACATCGCCTAAACTCTGCACCCGCCGACAAACGTTCCTCGAATTGTGTTTTTATATTGAAAAAGAAAACGAGGAAGTCATTATTTGAATTTGTCAACAGAAAGTGATGAGGAACGGGCAGGGAAGCGATAAGGGAATGAGAGCTGCCTGTTTGAAACCCGTGCCCCTTCTCCAAACTCCAATCAACAACTTTGCTAATGAGTGTTTTCTCAGCCAGAATATTGGGAATAATCTATCTGTTCAGGGGAGCATGGGAAAGATCCCTAGTCAGGCACTCAGGAGGAATGAATTCTTCAATTAACAGTGGAATAGGGAGGAAGCGATTAACTCCAACCCGGTCACCACACAGACTGCACGTTGTGCGACTGGATGGAGTGTTTTATAAATTAGGTACAGCATAAACAGGGTCATTAACCGGCAGAGTTTTACTGCACTTGAAGTCACCATGAATTCCTTGGGCAAAACAAGTTGAACTTTACCCTCCAGAATGATCCATCGGTGAGAGAGCCAACTGCTCAGAAATTGGGCATTGTTCAGAGTTGGAAAACTTTCTTGGTCTTGAACCTTAGTTCAGGTGGAGTAATCCAGGAACCTGATTGCGATTGCGATTTGAGTTTTAGGAAACTGGTCTGCTCATTCTTGCTCCCATTAAGTCATAAAAGCATCAAAACAAGGCATCATTGGAACGGGACCAATGTTTTACGGCTTATGATTCTTAAAGCAAATGTTTAGACAGACAGGCAACACTGACACCAAGATATGCACATCAGATTTTTAAAATGTAGACTGGAGGCACAGGCAGTGAGCAAATTCAGCTGCGGATTTTACAGGGAATACTGGGCACGGGGAACATTGTGGAGAGTTGAGACAGAAAGTAGTGGGCACTGGATATTGCTGGATGCAACAAAATGTGACAGACCCAGAAACGACGCAGGCTGGAATGTAAGCAAAGAGTTCAGATGGTAGCCTTCGGAGTGAGTTACAGACTGGAAACTAATGGAGGGCTTCGGGGTGGATTATATATGGAATAACAGATACCCGTGAGTCAGTTACAGACTGGAATCTAATCGAGGGGTTCGGGGTGGTTTATATATAGAATAACAGATACCCGTGAGTCAGTTACAGACTGGAATCTAATCGAGGGGTTCGGGGTGGTTTATATATAGAATAACAGATACCCGGGAGTGAGTTACAGACTGGAATCTAATCGAGGGGTTCGGGGTGGATTATATATAGAATAACAGATACCCGTGAGTCAGTTACAGACTGGAATCTAATCGAGGGGTTCGGGGTGGTTTATATATAGAATAACAGATACCTGGGAGTGAGTTACAGACTGGAATCTAATCGAGGGGTTCGGGGTGGTTTATATATAGAATAACAGATACCCGGGAGTGAGTTACAGACTGGAATCTAATCGAGGGGTTCGGGGTGGTTTATATATAGAATAACAGACACCCGTGAGTCAGTTACAGACTGGAATCTAATCGAGGGGTTCGGGGTGGTTTATATATAGAATAACAGATACCCGGGAGTGAGTTACAGACTGGAATCTAATCGAGGGGTTCAGGGTGGTTTATATATAGAATAACAGATACCTGGGAGTGAGTTACAGACTGGAATCTAATCGAGGGGTTCGGGGTGGTTTATATACAGAATAACAGATACCCGGGAGTGAGTTACAGACTGGAATCTAATCGAGGGGTTCGGGGTGGTTTATATATAGAATAACAGACACCCGTGAGTCAGTTACAGACTGGAATCTAATCGAGGGGTTCGGGGTGGTTTATATATAGAATAACAGATACCCGGGAGTGAGTTACAGACTGGAATCTAATCGAGGGGTTCAGGGTGGTTTATATATAGAATAACAGATACCCGGGAGTGAGTTACAGACTGGAATCTAATCGAGGGGTTCGGGGTGGTTTATATATAGAATAACAGATACCTGGGAGTGAGTTACAGACTGGAATCTAATCGAGGGGTTCGGGGTGGTTTATATATAGAATAACAGATACCCGGGAGTGAGTTACAGACTGGAATCTAATCGAGGGGTTCGGGGTGGTTTATATATAGAATAACAGACACCCGTGAGTCAGTTACAGACTGGAATCTAATCGAGGGGTTCGGGGTGGTTTATATATAGAATAACAGATACCCGGGAGTGAGTTACAGACTGGAATCTAATCGAGGGGTTCAGGGTGGTTTATATATAGAATAACAGATACCTGGGAGTGAGTTACAGACTGGAATCTAATCGAGGGGTTCGGGGTGGTTTATATACAGAATAACAGATACCCGGGAGTGAGTTACAGACTGGAATCTAATCGAGGGGTTCGGGTGGTTTATATATAGAATAACAAACACCCGTGAGTCAGTTACAGACTGGAATCTAATCGAGGGGTTCGGGGTGGTTTATATATAGAATAACAGATACCCGGGAGTGAGTTACAGACTGGAATCTAATCGAGGGGTTCGGGGTGGTTTATATATAGAATAACAGACACCCGTGAGTCAGTTACAGACTGGAATCTAATCGAGGGGTTCGGGGTGGTTTATATATAGAATAACAGATACCCGGGAGTGAGTTACAGACTGGAATCTAATCGAGGGGTTCAGGGTGGTTTATATATAGAATAACAGATACCCGGGAGTGAGTTACAGACTGGAATCTAATCGAGGGGTTCGGGGTGGTTTATATATAGAATAACAGACACCCGTGAGTCAGTTACAGACTGGAATCTAATCGAGGGGTTCGGGGTGGTTTATATATAGAATAACAGATACCCGGGAGTGAGTTACAGACTGGAATCTAATCGAGGGGTTCAGGGTGGTTTATATATAGAATAACAGATACCTGGGAGTGAGTTACAGACTGGAATCTAATCGAGGGGTTCGGGGTGGTTTATATACAGAATAACAGATACCCGGGAGTGAGTTACAGACTGGAATCTAATCGAGGGGTTCGGGTGGTTTATATATAGAATAACAAACACCCGTGAGTCAGTTACAGACTGGAATCTAATCGAGGGGTTCGGGGTTGTTTATATATAGAATAACAGATACCCGGGAGAGAGTTACAGACTGGAATCTAATCAAGGGGTTCGGGGTGGTTTATATATAGAATAACAGATACCCGGGAGTGAGTTACAGACTGGAATCTAATCGAGGGGTTCGGGGTGGTTTATATATAGAATAACAGACACCCGTGAGTCAGTTACAGACTGGAATCTAATCGAGGGGTTCGGGGTGGTTTATATATAGAATAACAGATACCCGGGAGTGAGTTACAGACTGGAATCTAATCGAGGGGTTCAGGGTGGTTTATATATAGAATAACAGATACCTGGGAGTGAGTTACAGACTGGAATCTAATCGAGGGGTTCGGGGTGGTTTATATACAGAATAACAGATACCCGGGAGTGAGTTACAGACTGGAATCTAATCGAGGGGTTCGGGTGGTTTATATATAGAATAACAAACACCCGTGAGTCAGTTACAGACTGGAATCTAATCGAGGGGTTCGGGGTGGTTTATATATAGAATAACAGATACCCGGGAGTGAGTTACAGACTGGAATCTAATCGAGGGGTTCGGGGTGGTTTATATATAGAATAACAGACACCCGTGAGTCAGTTACAGACTGGAATCTAATCGAGGGGTTCGGGGTGGTTTATATATAGAATAACAGATACCCGGGAGTGAGTTACAGACTGGAATCTAATCGAGGGGTTCAGGGTGGTTTATATATAGAATAACAGATACCCGGGAGTGAGTTACAGACTGGAATCTAATCGAGGGGTTCGGGGTGGTTTATATATAGAATAACAGACACCCGTGAGTCAGTTACAGACTGGAATCTAATCGAGGGGTTCGGGGTGGTTTATATATAGAATAACAGATACCCGGGAGTGAGTTACAGACTGGAATCTAATCGAGGGGTTCAGGGTGGTTTATATATAGAATAACAGATACCTGGGAGTGAGTTACAGACTGGAATCTAATCGAGGGGTTCGGGGTGGTTTATATACAGAATAACAGATACCCGGGAGTGAGTTACAGACTGGAATCTAATCGAGGGGTTCGGGTGGTTTATATATAGAATAACAAACACCCGTGAGTCAGTTACAGACTGGAATCTAATCGAGGGGTTCGGGGTTGTTTATATATAGAATAACAGATACCCGGGAGAGAGTTACAGACTGGAATCTAATCGAGGGGTTCAGGGTGGTTTATATATAGAATAACAGATACCTGGGAGTGAGTTACAGACTGGAATCTAATCGAGGGGTTCAGGGTGGTTTATATACTGAATAACAGATACCTGGGAGTGAGTTACAGACTGGAATCTAATCGAGGGGTTCGGGGTGGTTTATATATAGAATAACAGATACCTGGGAGTGAGTTACAGACTGGAATCTAATCGAGGGGTTCGGGGTGGTTTATATATAGAATAACAGATACCCGGGAGTGAGTTACCGACTGGAATCTAATCGAGGGGTTCAGGGTGGTTTATATATAGAATAACAGATACCTGGGAGTGAGTTACAGACTGGAATCTAATCAAGGGGTTCAGGGTGGTTTATATATAGAATAACAGATACCCGGGAGTGAGTTACAGACTGGAGTCTAATCGAGGGGTTCGGGGTGGTTTATATATAGAATAACAGATACCCGGGAGTGAGTTACCGACTGGAATCTAATCGAGGGGTTCGGGGTGGTTTATATGTAGAATAACAGATACCCGGGAGTGAGTTACAGACTGGAATCTAATCGAGGGGTTCAGGGTGGTTTATATATAGAATAACAGATACCCGGGAGTGAGTTACAGACTGGAATCTAATCGAGGGGTTCAGGGTGGTTTATATATAGAATAACAGATACCCGGGAGTGAGTTACAGACTGGAATCTAATCGAGGGGTTCGGGGGGTTTATATACAGAATAACAGATACCCGGGAGTGAGTTACCGACTGGAATCTAATCGAGGGGTTCGGGGTGGTTTATATATAGAATAACAGATACCCGGGAGTGAGTTACAGACTGGAATCTAATCGAGGGGTTCAGGGTGGTTTATATATAGAATAACAGATACCCGGGAGTGAGATACAGACTGGAATCTAATCGAGGGGTTCAGGATGGTTTATATATAGAATAACAGATACCCGGGAGTTACAGACTGGGATATAATCAAGGGGTTCTGGGTGGTTTATATATAGAATAACAGATACCCGGGAGTGAGTTACAGACTGGAATCTAATCGAGAGGTTCAGGGTGGTTTATATATAGAATAACAGATACCCGGGAGTGAGTTACAGACTGGAATCTAATCGAGGGGTTCTGGGTGGTTTATATATAGAATAACAGATACCCATGAGTGAGTTACAGACTGGAATCTAATCGAGGGGTTCTGGGTGGCTTATGTATAGAACAACATACCCGGGAGTGAGTTACAGACTGGAATCTAATCGAGGGGTTTGGGGTGGTTTATGTATAGAATAACAGATACCTGGGAGTGAGTTACAGACTGGAATCTAATCGAGGGGTTCGGTGTGGTTTATATATAGAATAACAGATACCTGGGAGTGAGTTACAGACTGGAACCTAATCGAGGGGTTCGGTGTGGTTTATATATAGAATAACAGATACCTGGGAGTGAGTTACAGACTGGAACCTAATCGAGGGGTTCGGTGTGGTTTATATATAGAATAACAGATACCCGGGAGTGAGTTACAGACTGGAATCTAATCGAGAGGTTCAGGGTGGTTTATATATAGAATATCAGATACCCATGAGTGAGTTACAGACTGGAATCTAATCGAGGGGTTCTGGGTGGTTAATATATAGAACAACAGATACCCGGGAGTGAGTTACAGACTGGAATCTAATCGAGGGGTTCAGGGTGGTTTATATGTAGAAAAACAGATACCCGGGAGTGAGATACAGACTGGAATCTAATCGAGGGGTTCAGGATGGTTTATATATAGAATAACAGATACCCGGGAGTTACAGACTGGGATATAATCAAGGGGTTCTGGGTGGTTTATATATAGAATAACAGATACCCGGGAGTGAGTTACAGACTGGAATCTAATCGAGAGGTTCAGGGTGGTTTATATATAGAATAACAGATACCCATGAGTAAGTTACAGACTGGAATCTAATCGAGGGGTTCGGGGTGGTTTATATATAGAATAACAGATACCCGGGAGTGAGTTACAGACTGGAATCTAATCGAGGGGTTCTGGGTGGTTTATATATAGAATAACAGATACCCATGAGTGAGTTACAGACTGGAATCTAATCGAGGGGTTCTGGGTGGTTAATGTATAGAACAACATACCCGGGAGTGAGTTACAGACTGGAATCTAATCGAGGGGTTTGGGGTGGTTTATATATAGAATAACAGATACCTGGGAGTGAGTTACAGACTGGAACCTAATCGAGGGGTTCGGTGTGGTTTATATATAGAATAACAGATACCCGGGAGTGAGTTACAGACTGGAATCTAATCGAGAGGTTCAGGGTGGTTTATATATAGAATATCAGATACCCATGAGTGAGTTACAGACTGGAATCTAATCGAGGGGTTCTGGGTGGTTAATATATAGAACAACAGATACCCGGGAGTGAGTTACAGACTGGAATCTAATCGAGGGGTTCGGGGTGGTTTATATATAGAATAACAGATACCCGGGAGTGAGTTACAGACTGGAATCTAATCGAGGGGTTCAGGGTGGTTTATATATAGAATAACAGATACCCATGAGTGAGTTACAGACTGGAATCTAATCGAGGGGTTCTGGGTGGTTAATTTATAGAACAACATACCCGGGAGTGAGTTACAGACTGGAATCTAATCGAGGGGTTTGGGGTGGTTTATATATAGAATAACAGATACCCGGGAGTGAGTTACAGACTAGAATCTAATAGAGGGGTTCAGTGTGGTTTATATATAGAATAACAGATACCCGGGAGAGAGTTACAGACTGGAATCTAATCGAGGGATTCGGGGTGGTTTATATATAGAATAACAGATACCTGGGAGTGAGTTACAGACTGGAATCTAACAGAGGGGTTCAGTGTGGCTTATATATAGATTAACAGATACCCTGGAGTGAGTTACAGACTGGAATCTAATCGAGGGGTTCGGTGTGGTTTATATATAGAATAACAGATACCCGGGAGTGAGTTACAGACTGGAATCTAATCGAGGGGTTCGGGGTGGTTTATATATAGAATAACAGATACCCGGGAGTGAGTTACAGACTGGAATCTAATCGAGGGGTTCTGGGTGGTTTATATATAGAATAACAGATACCCATGAGTGAGTTACAGACTGGAATCTAATCGAGGGGTTCTGGGTGGCTAATGTATAGAACAACATACCCGGGAGTGAGTTACAGACTGGAATCTAATCGAGGGGTTTGGGGTGGTTTATGTATAGAATAACAGATACCTGGGAGTGAGTTACAGACTGGAACCTAATCGAGGGGTTCGGTGTGGTTTATATATAGAATAACAGATACCCGGGAGTGAGTTACAGACTGGAATCTAATCGAGAGGTTCAGGGTGGTTTATATATAGAATATCAGATACCCATGAGTGAGTTACAGACTGGAATCTAATCGAGGGGTTCTGGGTGGTTAATATATAGAACAACAGATACCCGGGAGTGAGTTACAGACTGGAATCTAATCGAGGGGTTCAGGGTGGTTTATATATAGAATAACAGATACCCGGGAGTGAGATACAGACTGGAATCTAATCGAGGGGTTCAGGATGGTTTATATATAGAATAACAGATACCCGGGAGTTACAGACTGGGATATAATCAAGGGGTTCTGGGTGGTTTATATATAGAATAACAGATACCCGGGAGTGAGTTACAGACTGGAATCTAATCGAGAGGTTCAGGGTGGTTTATATATAGAATAACAGATACCCATGAGTAAGTTACAGACTGGAATCTAATCGAGGGGTTCGGGGTGGTTTATATATAGAATAACAGATACCCGGGAGTGAGTTACAGACTGGAATCTAATCGAGGGGTTCTGGGTGGTTTATATATAGAATAACAGATACCCATGAGTGAGTTACAGACTGGAATCTAATCGAGGGGTTCTGGGTGGTTAATGTATAGAACAACATACCCGGGAGTGAGTTACAGACTGGAATCTAATCGAGGGGCTTGGGGTGGTTTATATATAGAATAACAGATACCTGGGAGTGAGTTACAGACTGGAACCTAATCGAGGGGTTCGGTGTGGTTTATATATAGAATAACAGATACCCGGGAGTGAGTTACAGACTGGAATCTAATCGAGAGGTTCAGGGTGGTTTATATATAGAATATCAGATACCCATGAGTGAGTTACAGACTGGAATCTAATCGAGGGGTTCTGGGTGGTTAATATATAGAACAACAGATACCCGGGAGTGAGTTACAGACTGGAATCTAATCGAGGGGTTCGGGGTGGTTTATATATAGAATAACAGATACCCGGGAGTGAGTTACAGACTGGAATCTAATCGAGGGGTTCAGGGTGGTTTATATATAGAATAACAGATACCCATGAGTGAGTTACAGACTGGAATCTAATCGAGGGGTTCTGGGTGGTTAATTTATAGAACAACATACCCGGGAGTGAGTTACAGACTGGAATCTAATCGAGGGGTTTGGGGTGGTTTATATATAGAATAACAGATACCCGGGAGTGAGTTACAGACTAGAATCTAATAGAGGGGTTCAGTGTGGTTTATATATAGAATAACAGATACCCGGGAGAGAGTTACAGACTGGAATGTAATCGAGGGATTCGGGGTGGTTTATATATAGAATAACAGATACCTGGGAGTGAGTTACAGACTGGAATCTAACAGAGGGGTTCAGTGTGGCTTATATATAGAATAACAGATACCCGGGAGTGAGTTACAGACTGGAATCTAATCGAGTGGTTCGGGGTGGTTTATATTATAGAATTACAGATACCTGGGAGTGAGTTACAAACTGGAATCTAATCGAGGGGTTTGGGGTGGTTAATATATCGAATAACAGGTACCCAGGAGTGAGTTACAGACTGGAATCTAATCAAGGTGTTCAGATGGTTTATATATAGAAGAACAGATATTCGGGAGTGTGAATTTCAGACTGCAATCTAATCGAGGGGTTCGGTGTGGTTTATATACAGAATAACAGATACCTGGGAGTGAGTTACAGACTGGAATCTAATCGAGGGATTCGGTGTGGTTTATATATAGAATAACAGGTACCCGGGAGTGAGTTACAGACTGGAATCTAATCAAGGGGTTCGGGGTGGTTTCCACAGAGAATACCAGATACCTGGGAGTGAGTTACAGACTGGATTTGAATCGAGGGATTTGGGGTGGTTTATATATAGAATAAAGGATATCTCAGCATGAGTCAAGACGGGGATGTTCTGTTTTCATTACAATATACATTTATTTGACAATGTTTCATGCTAAAACTGATTTAAATAGCAGAATGGTACATCATTCAATGCACATTGCTGACACACAAAATTAACTCATTTTGTAATGTTGTTTAATTGGTGCAACACGCTGGAACAGTGGTTAGCACTGCTGCCTCAGAGCTCCAGGGATCCAGGTTCAGCTCCGGCCTCTGGTGACTGTGTGGAGTTTGCACATTATCCCTGTGTCTGCGTGGTTTTCCTCCGGGTGCTGCGGTTTCCTCCCACAGTCCAAAGATGTGCAGGTTGGATGGGGTGACGGGGTGACGGGGATGGGGTTGGGGAGTTGGCCTTTGAGGGTCGAATGGCCTACTTCTGCACTGTAGAAATTCTATGATTCTATTAATACCTGCAGCTTTAGTACAAGCAATCGTGCCAGACTGCGAGCCGGACTGGCAATCTTAAATTGCTTGTTGGTGTAATCTTCTGCACACTGAGGATTGGTATAACTTTGTCGCTCTGCTGTGTGAAGACATCCAAAATCAATTTGACCCTGAAAGTTCTGTGGGGTTCTGGGAAAATGAGGTGAAAGCGCCACAAGCATCATCTTGTACCATAAAAGGAAAAGCTTGCAGCACTTCCCACAGAGAGGCAACAATGAGCCAAAACTAGGCCAAGTTGGGGAGGGCCTGGAGAAACAATGACGGAATGGAAGAGGAGCCACACAGGAAGAACCAATTACAAGTCAGTGTTTGGGAATTCGATTAGGAAGCAAAACTGGAGAGAAAATAGCTCAATTGGGAAGCACGATTCTCACTTGTGGGTCAAATTCGATAGGCATGGGTTCCATCGGCATGGGTTCTATTTTCCATTCACATTCCCTTGTATCTTCAGGCGGATATTCCTCAGGCAGAGGTCTATTCAAACTTTAATTCACTTCCCCGAGATGCCCAACATCAAGCCCTTGGTTCACATATAGTTATTTGGCTTCGGGCCGCACGGTGGCACAGTGGTTAGCACTGCTACCTCACGGCACCGAGGACCCGGGCTCGATCCCGGCCCCGGGTCACTGTCCGTGTGGGGTTTGCACATTCTCCCCACGTCTGCGTGGGTCCCATCCCCACAACCCAAAGATGTGCAGGTTAGGTGGATTGGCCAGGCTGAACTGCCCCTTCATTGGAAAAAAATAATTGAGTGCTCTAAATTTTTTTTAAAAAATTAGTTATTTGGCTTTAACCTGGTGCTTCATGTGTCAGAATCTACTGAAATTCTGAAAATACCCAATTTTAAGCGAATGAATGGAGGTTCGATCAGGTGCCAAGTACAAGCACCCACAATGGTACTGACAAGTTAAAGACTCAGTGAAAACAGATTTTCCAAAGTGACATGATAACGAGGATTTCTTTTGAACCTGACTCAATTCAGTTCAGCACTGAAGATCGCCATCCGACCTTTAACCCAAGCCCAATATTCGTTCAAGTAATTTCTTGGATGTAGGAGCCATTTGTTGTCCATCCCTAATTGCCCTTGAAAAGGTGGTGGTGACTTGCCTACTTTGACCCTGAGACAGTGAAGGAACGGTGATATATTTTCCAGTCGGGCTGGTGAGTGACTTGGAGGGGAACCTCCAGGGGGTGGGGCTCCCAGGTATCTGCTGCCCTTGTCCACCTCGATGTTAGCGGTTGTGGGTTTGGAAGGTGCTGTCTAAGGAACCTTGGTGAGTTACTGCAGGGCATCTTGTAGATGGTGCACACGGCTGTCACTGTGCGGCGGTGGTGGAGGGAGTGAATGTTTGTGGAAGGGGTGCTAGTCAAGTGGGCTACTTTGTCCTGGATGGTGTTGAGCTTCTTGAGTGTTGTTGGAGCTGCACTCACCCAGATAAGTGTGGAATATTCCATCACACTCCTGACTTGTGCCTTGTAGATGGTGGACAGGCTTCGGGGGGGGGGGTCAGGAGGTGGGTTACTCACCACAGAATTCGCAGCCTCTGAATTGCTCTGGTAGCCACAGTATTAATGTAGCTGAGTCCAGTTCCAAAGATGTGCAGGTTAGGCGGATTGGCCATACTAAATTGCCCCTCAGTATCCAAAGATGTGAAGGCGAGGTGGGGTTACGAGGACAGGGCGGGGGGAGTGGGCCTGGGTCGGGAGCTCTGTCAGAGGGCCGGTGCAGACTCGATGGGCTGAATGGTGTTCTTCTGCACTGTGGGGATTCTATGAGAATGCTCAGAGTTCAGTTTCTGGTCAATAATCCACAGGATGTTGATGACTAACCTTGAAAACCAAGCTAAATATACCTTTCAGAAAAAATGTTCTGTACAGGGAACATCTGCAAATAGCCACCCAAGGTGAGCAAACGAGGCATCAATTGGGCATGGTGGGTGATTGTGAATGGATGGATAGAAATGCTGAGTGACTGGGGCCGCAGGAAGAGACAGTGGAAAAGAGCAGGTCAGGTGGAGGGAGAGAATAAGTCACATCCTTGGAGGGGTGTGTGATGGTGGTAATGACAGGCTGGGGGATAAGAGGTGCAGGGATAAATATTATCAGAATAAACACAATGAGCGATCAGAGACTGAGGGATACACACACTGAAGTGACTTGTATTCTGATGACTTATTATGTTCCCTTGCCTCACCCAAGCTGGCCAGTTGACAGGTGGAAATTTCCATCCCTCTGCTGAATAATTGGCTCAGTGATCTGCAACCGGCTGTCTGGACAAGCTCTGGTCGCTGTGCTCATCTCCTCACGTGTGGAGGAGGTCACAATATTTGCATTGTGCACACAGGGTCCAGCCCAGGCGTTTGCCCCAAGTCACTCTGTGCCTCTGTCTCTGGCCCTTCCTCAAGAGTTTTGGCCTCCTCAGGGAACCAAAAGGTTTTGGGGGCTGGCAAGAAATGGAAGGTTTGAGGGGCCGAATGGTCCTACGATAGTATTGACTGGCCGAGAGCAGGTTTCGGGGGCCAAAAGGTCTACTCCTGCTCCGGTTTGTTAGGTGCTTATAATTGTATCCTCCAATGGCTCTGCAAGGTGCGAAGACCAATCATTTTGTTTGCTCCAAACCTTTTTCCCAGCCTTGTCAGTCGTGTTGCTCGATTTCCCTCCAGTGCCACGCACACAAGCGGCCAATTCTCTACGTTGGAGACACCGAAGCTTCGTGTTGCCATGGCAGGTGTGAGAGCCCAGTTGAACCTTGCCCTCTCCTGAGATCAGCAGAGATCACTCGTCAGCAAGGTTACCAGACAACAATCAGGACGAGAACTTTTCTCAATTCCTCCTGTTTAGCTCAGTTGAGCTCGGAGGCAACTGAAATGCTTTGATTGATACTGAACTCTTTGTGGCGTCAATCATTCAGTCCCACCTCAAGCAGTACATTGACCTGCGGAGCGACCAAGAATTATTGACCTCTGCACATGATGAAGAAAGTGCAAAATTGCAATCCATCCAAATGACACACTGATTCCCCGTGATTCCCTTCTTTCCCATTTCTTTTAGTTTGCAGTTATCATTTTTGATGTTTTATGCCCCTCATAATTTTGTAGACCTCTATTAGGTCGCCCCTCAACCTCCATCGTTCCAGTGAGAACAAACCGAGTTTATTCAACCGCTCCTCATAGCTAATGCCCTACATACCAGGCAACATCCTGGTAAATCTCTTCTGCACCCTCTCTAAAGCCTCCACATCCTTCTGGTAGTGTGGCGACCAGAATTGAACACTATACTCCAAGTGTGGCCTAACTAAGGTTATACATAGAATTTACAGTGCAGAAGGAGGCCATTCGGCCCATCGAGACTGCACCGGCTCTTGGAAAAAGCACCCTATCCAAGGTCAACACCTCCACCCTATCCCCATAACCCAGTAACCCCACCCAACACTAAGGGCAATTTTGGACACTAAGGGCAATTTATCATGGCCAATCCACCTAACCTGCACATCTTTGGACTGTGGGAGGAAACTGGAGCACCCGGAGGAAACCCACGCACACACGGGGAGGATGTGCAGACTCCGCACAGACAGTGACCCAAGCTGGAATCGAACCTGGGACCCTGGAGCTGTGAAGCAATTGTGCTATCCACAATGCTACCGTGCAAGGTTCTATACAGCTGCAACATGCTTTGCCAATTTTTATACTCAATGCCCCGGCCAATGAAGGCAAGCATGCCGTATGCCTTCTTGACTACCTTCTCCACCTGTGTTGCCCCTTTCAGTGACCTGTGAACCTGTACACCAAGATCTCTCTGACTGTCAATACTCTTGAGGGTTCTCCCATTCACTGTATATTCCCTACCTGCCTTAGACCTTCCAAAATGCATTACCTCACATTTGTCCGGATTAAACTCCATCTGCCATCTCGCCGCCCAAGTCTCCAAACGATCTAAATCCTGCTGTACCCTCTGACAGTCCTCATCGCTATCCGCAATTCCACCAACCTTTGTGACGTCTGCAAACTTACTAATCGTTTTCCTCCAAATCATTTGTATATACTACAAACAGGAAAAGGTCCCAGCACTGATCCCTGTGGAACACCAGTAGTCATAGCCCTCCAATTAGAAAAGCACCCTTCCATTGCTACTCTCTGCCTTCTATGACCTAGCCAGTTCTGTATCCATCTTGCCAGTTCACCTCTGATCCCTTGTGACTTCACCTTTTATACCAGTCTGCCATGAGGGACCTTGTCAAAGGCCTTACTGAAGTCCATATAGACAACATCCACTGCCCTACCTGCGTCAATCATCCTTATGACCTCTTTGAAAAACTCTATCAAGTTAGTGAGACACGACCTCCCCTTCACAAAACCGTGCTGCCTCTCGCTAATACGACCACTTGCTTCCAAATGGCAGTAGATCCTGTCTCGAAGAATTCTCTCCAGTAATTTCCCTACCACTGAAGTAGTTCCCGGGATTATCCTTGCTACCCTTCTTAAACAGAGGAACAACATTGGCTATTCTCCAGTCCTCCGGGACATCCCCTGAAGACAGCGAGGATCCAAAGATTTCTGTCAAGGCCTCAGCAATTTCCTCTCCCGCCTCCTTCAGTATTCTGGGGTAGATCCCATCAGGCCCTGGGGACTTATCTACCTTAATATTTTTTAAGACACCCAACACCTCATCTTTTTGGATCACAATGTGACCCAGGCTATCTACACCCCCTTCTCCAGACTCAACATCTACCAATTCCTTCTCTTTGGTGAATACTGATGCAAAGTATTCATTTAGTACCTCGCCCATTTCCTCTGGCTCCACACATAGATTCCCTTGCCTATCCTTCAGTGGGCCAACCCTTTCCCTGGCTACCCTCTTGCTTTTTATGTACGTGTAAAAAGCCTTGGGATTTTCCTTAACCCTATTTGCCAATGACTTTTCATGACCCCTTCTAGCCCTCCTGACTCCTTGCTTAAGTTCCTTCCTACTTTCCTTATATGCCACACAGGCTTCGTCTGTTCCCAGCCTTTTAGCCCTGACAAATGCCTCCTTTTTCTTTTTGACGAGGCCTACAATATCACTCGTCATCCAAGGTTCCCGAAAATTGCCGTATTTATCTTTCTTCCTCACAGGAACATGCCTGTCCTGTATTCCTTTCAACTGACACTTGAAAGCCTCCCACATGTCAGATGTTGATTTGCCCTCAAACATCCGCCCCCAATCTATGTTCTTCAGTTCCCGCCTAATATTGTTATAATTAGCCTTCCCCCAATTTAGCACATTCATCCTCGGACCACTCTTATCCTTGTCCACCAGTACTTTAAAACTTACTGAATTGTGGTCACTGTTACCGAAATGCTCCCCTACTGAAACATCTACCACCTGGCCGGGCTCATTCCCCAATACCAGGTCCAGTACCGCCCCTTCCCTAGTTGGACTGTTTACATATTGTTTTAAGAAGCCCTCCTGGATGCTCCTTACAAACTCCGCCCCATCTAAGCCCCTGGCACTAAGTGAGTCCCAGTCAATATTGGGGAAGTTTAAGTCTCCCATCACCACAACCCTGTTGTTTTTACTCTTTTCCAAAATCTGTCTACCTATCTGCTCCTCTATCTCCCGCTGGCTGTTGGGAGGCCTGTAGTATACCCCCAACATTGTGACTGCACCCTTCTTATTCCTGATCTCTACCCATATAGCCTCACTGCCCTCTGAGGTGTCCTCTCGCAGTATAGCTGTGATATTCTCCCGAACAAGTAGCGCAACTCCGCCTCCCCTTTTACATCCCCCTCTATCCCGCCTGAAACATCTAAATCCTGGAACGTTTAGCTGCCAATCCTGCCCTTCCCTCAACCAGGTCTCTGTAATGGCAACAACATCATAGTTCCAAGTAGTAATCCAAGCTCTAAGTTCATCTGCCTTACCCGTAATGCTCCTTGCATTAAAACATATGCACTTCAGGCCACCAGTCCCGCTGTGTTCAGCAACTTCTCCCCGTCTGCTCTGCCTCAGAGCCACACTGTCCCTATTCCCTAGTTCTCCCTCAATGCTCTCACCTTCTGACCTATTGCTCCCGTGCCCACCCCCCTGCCATACTAGTTTAAACCCTCCCGTGTGACACTAGCAAACCTCGCGGCCAGGATATTTATGCCTCTCCGGTTTAGATGCAACCCGTCCATCTTATACAGGTCACACCTGCCCCGGAAGAGCTCCCAGTGGTCCAGATAACGGAAACCCTCCCTCCTACACCAGCTGTTTAGCCACGTGTTTGTCTGCTCTATCTTCCTATTTCTAGCCTCACTGGCACGTGGCACAGGGAGTAATCCCGAGATTACAACCCTCGAGGTCCTGTCTTTTAACTTTCTGCCTAGCTCCCTGAACTCCTGCTGCAGGACCTCATGCCCCTTCCTGCCTATGTCGTTAGTACCAATATGTACAACGACCTCTGCCTGTTTGCCCTCCTCCTTCAGGATTCCCTCTACCCGTTCGGAGACATCCTGGACCCTGGCACCAGGGAGGCAACATACCATCCTGGAGTCTCTTTCACGTCCACAGAAGCGCCTATCTGTGCCCCTGACTATAGAGTCCCCTATTACTATTACTCTTCTGCGCTTTGACACTCCCTTCTGAACATCAGAGCCAGCCGTGGTGCCACTGCTCTGGCTGCTGCTGTTTTCCCCTGATAGGCTCTCCCCCCCGACAGTATCCAAAGGGGTATATCTGTTCGAGAGGCGGACAACCACAGGGGATTCCTGCACTGACTGCCTGCCCTTTCTGGTGGTCACCCATTTCTCTGCCTGCACCTTGGGTGTGACCACATTTACATAACTGCGATCTATGACGCTTTCCGCCACCTGCATGCTCCTAAGTGCATCCAATTGCTGCTCCAACCGAACCATGCGGTCTGTGAGGAGCTGCAGTTGGGTGCACTTTCTGCAGATGAAGCCATCCGGGACGCTGGAAGCCTCCCGGACCTGCCACATCTCACAGTCAGAGCACAGCACCCCTCTAACTGACATTGCGTCAATTAATTAAAATTAAAATTTGTCTTTTTTTTTTTAATACTTTTTTTTTAAATTGCAAAGTTACTGTCAACTATCTGTTTCCTAGCACTAGATTTCTAATAGAAATGCGATAGCCAACTATAATACTCTCCGATCTCTGGCTTAGATATCCTCTAAATTATAATTAAGTTATTATGTTTAATTAGTTCCCAAATACTCAAATTTTTTTTAAATTTAGGTTAGAATCCCAACCCGCCACTCTGGCCACAGCTTTTCTGTGATGTCACTTCAGTTTCCCCCCGACACACACAATTTGAAAAAAGGTATAAAAGTAAAAATCACTTACTTACCTTCTTACCTTCTGAGTGTCTGAGATGTTCTCAGGTTCTCTCGCTGACAGAGACTGCTCCTCCACCTCCGATCCTTGACCTGCACAATGCTAATAATATAATAATATAATATGGCACTTACCTTACACCAATGGGTCTTATTATTAGGTTAGAGGAGGAGGGCGGGTGGGAGACACTACATGTGTAGTGTCTCGGGTTTCCTCTCCACCAGAATTTATTGGTTGGGGGGGGGGGGACTTGCCAGAGGTCGAACTTCCGGTTCCCGCCTTATATAAAAACAAATAAAACAGAAAAGAAGAACAGACATGGGACCAGGCAAGGCTTTTTAAATTACTACTCACCTCCCAGAAGGCCCCTGCGCACCGCTGCCGCCGAAATCCAAAGGGCTGCTCCTGTAAAGGTAAGAGCTTTTAAACTCACTACTCACCTCCCAGAAGAGTGAACGGTCAATCCAACACGGACGGTAGGAGTGAACGGTCAATCCAACACGGACGGTAGGAGTGAACGGTCAATCCAACACGGACGGTAGGAGTGAACGGTCAATCCAACACGGACGGTAGGGGTGAACGGTCAATCCAACACGGACGGTGGGAGTGAACGGTCAATCCAACACGGACGGTAGGAGTGAACGGTCAATCCAACACGGACGGTAGGAGTGAACGGTCAATCCAACACGGACGGTAGGGGTGAACGGTCAATCCAACACGGACGGAAGGAGTGAACGGTCAATCCAACACGGACGGTAGGAGTGAACGGTCAATCCAACACGGACGGTAGGAGTGAACGGTCAATCCAACACGGACGGTGGGAGTGAACGGTCAATCCAACACGGACGGTAGGAGTGAACGGTCAATCCAACACGGACGGTAGGAGTGAACGGTCAATCCAACACGGACGGTAGGGGTGAACGGTCAATCCAACACGGACGGAAGGAGTGAACGGTCAATCCAACACGGACGGTAGGAGTGAACGGTCAATCCAACACGGACGGTAGGAGTGAACGGTCAATCCAACACGGACGGTAGGGGTGAACGGTCAGTCCAACACGGACGGTAGGGGTGAACGGTCAGTCCAACACGGACGGTAGGGGTGAACGGTCAATCCAACACGGACGGTGTGAACGGTCAATCCAACACGGACGGTAGGAGTGAAGGGTCAATCCAACACGGACGGTAGGAGTGAACGGTCAATCCAACACGGACGGTAGGGGTGAACGGTCAATCCGACACGGACGGTAGGAGTGAACGGTCAATCCAACACGGACGGTAGGGGTGAACGGTCAGTCCAACACGGACGGTAGGGGTGAACGGTCAGTCCAACACGGACGGTAGGGGTGAACGGTCAATCCAACACGGACGGTAGGAGTGAACGGTCAATCCAACACGGACGGTAGGAGTGAACGGTCAATCCAACATGGACGGTAGGAGTGAATGGCCAGAGGGCTCTATCCAATTGCGGGCGCCCCCCGGTGGCTGGAGGGCTGATACGAGACATGTCCCACTGTTCCAATGTGCCACTGATGCCTGCAGAGTGAGGGTGAGGGGGACGGGGACGGGGGACGGGGACGGGGCGGCGGGGACAGGCGGGGGGGTGGGGGGGGGGAGCTCACAATGACTGCAGCTTCAGATGCGAAGTCCCTGTTGTGAGCGTGGACAAGGTGGGGAGAAACCAAAAACTCAGCTGTTCGAGAAGGAGGCCCAGAGAAAACACAAGCCAGGGAAAGGCGCTGTCCCTCCTCCCACTGCCTTCATCTGCATTGGGGGCTGCCATGGGTCAGAGTGGGGCTCCTGTTTAACATCATTGACCAGAGCTGTGTCCCTGTTAGCGTCTGGGCGAGGCCTCCGACAGCATCAAATACAGCCCCCTCTTCTCCTGGGGGGGGGGGGTTCGCGGTGCGAGCCTATCTCTGGTCTCCAGTCTGGGGAGAGCCTGTGCTGACTGAAGAATTCCAGTGGGCGGGAATGGTGGCAGCAAACCCAGCAACACGCGATCCGCAGCTTGATGCTGGATCCCCACCCAGCTTAGCCCCCGAGACTCCATCTCCTGCTCTCTCAGTCTGTACATGTCTGTCTGCGTCGCCCTGGCCTGGTCCCTGGTCCCCTCTGCAGGACCTCTGCCCCGTGTCAGAGAGGAAACCTGGGAGCTTTGCAGTTCACCAATGCTCTGAACATCCCCCGCTCCAGCTGCTTTTCCTTGCCGTTTGCAATGAAATGTGGCTTCTGCAGCTGATTCTTGGCTCAGGGTAGGCACTGGAGGGCCGGCTGTCACCTGAACCATCTCGGATTTTCCTGCTGGTCCCAGGAGCAGCAACATGAATCTTTGATTGAAAAATATCTTAAATCAAATTGTTTTTCCGAAGACACAACATTGACAAGATAAAATCAACCCAAAATAAAAGAAAACCCCAGCCAGCCACCCCCCCTCCTCCCTCACTTAGCTGCGGCAAACTTCTCCCCCAAATGCAATACCAACAAGCCCCATCTCTTATTCTTCAACTACAGGAACTCCATTCGCACCCCCAGCCTCACCGAGGTAGAGGGTGGAGAAGCTGACCCCCAGCCCAACAGGACCCGCCTTCGGGCGATCAGCGAGGCCAGGACATCTGCCCCCAATCCCGTCTGCAATTCCGGGAAGTCCGACACCCTGAATGTGACCCCCAGGGGACTGGGCTCTAAGTTGACAGGATCGCCAACATGGTGCTGAAGAACTCCTCCATCTTCGGGCAGGGCCAGGACATGTGGACGTGATTAGCCCCTCCCACACCGCTCACAAATATCCTCCACCCCCTCAAACTACCGGCTCTTTCTCCGCTTCGTCGGGGGCGCTCTGTGCTCGACCTCTCGCTGTATCGATCCCAGCCTCGCACACGAGGTTGAGGCATTCACCCTCCGCAGTGCCTCACACCACAGCCCCCTCCTCCAGCGCCATCCTCAACTCCTCCTCCCACTTGGCCTTGAACTCCATCAGAGAAGTCATATCCTCCTCCAAAATCCTCCTATAAATCGCCCCCCTCCCCCTCCCAACTAACCCCATCATCGACATCGCCCAGCAACGAGGAGGGGGGTACCACCGGAAAGATGGGACCGGAAAAATCCCGCACCAGCAAACCCTCCCTTGCGGCGCCCCAAACTTCGCCCCCAACTCCTCCTCCTCAGCGTTCGCCCCCCAGTAATAGAACAACAGGTTCAGAAGGGCTAAGCGCCCCCCCCCCCCCCAAGCTCTCTGGAGCACCATCCTCCCCAGTCCTTGCGACCTTCCCTTCCCACACAAACGACAAAATCAGCTTCTCCACCCCCGTTAAAAAAAAACGTCTTCAGCAAAGAAGACCAGCAGGCGCTGAAAGAATAAAAACCGCTGGCACAATGTTCATCTTCAACCGCCTGCACCCGGCCTACCTACCCCACCTCAGCAAACCCGCCTTAACCCTGCCCACCAAACCCGCAAAGTTGAACTGACGGAGTCGAGCCCGGCCCCGAGCCGCCCGCACTCCCAGGTAACGGCAACACGAATCTAACCCATTCTCCACAGTCGCCTCCTGTTGGTGCAGAGGGGACCGGACTGCAGAAGAATCTCCTTCTCGTGTTGTTGTGTTCTGTTATCTTGCCCAGCAAGGATTCGACAGAGCTGCTGGTCTCTCAATCAGGACGATGTTTTATTGATGCGAACGTGGTTCAGGAACGACACAAATCTTGTGCAGACTGAGCCATCACCAGAGTTTTCTCTTGACTCTCCTGGAACTCGACTTACGTGCGACCGTCCTTCCGTGCGTCTTACAACCTTCTGGGGCTGGCCGGATGTCACCTGGCCGATATATTGCACCACCTGCTGGTGGGAGGCCACGCTGCTGAGGACATGCAGTGTTATCCGCAGGCATATCGCCACGCACGACGTCACTTCATTCCAAGGTGATATTCAGACTGGCAACGGCACATGCTCTGAAAGCACGCTGATCGGAGATTTAAGAAACAGAAACAGACTGCGGAAAGGTGGTACAGACTCGAAACTTTAGCTCTGTTTCCCTCTCCACAGCCTCGTATATCCGGCCTCCTCGGTTTTCTTATTTCAGCTTTCCAGCGCCTGCGGTATTTTGCTTTTCTCTGTTTGGGGAATCTCAGCCTCTGCTCCCTTGCTCCTTTCCTTTTCCCATCTTGCTTTTGACCATCTGGAATGAAGACACTTTGTAAAGAAAAACAGGTGCTTCCACTGAGCAGCAGAGGCCTGGAGTTTGCTAAACTCGTGACAAAGAAGGAAAGGAGAAGGGAGAGGATCCACCGATCAGTAACGAGCGAACCTGCCGAGGCCCTCTTTCCCTCGAGAAATGGGGAGACTGAGGGTGACCCGGTCGAGAGCTTGAATCTTACCCGGTTGAATTGGAGAGGATATTTCTGTCATACGAGAGTCAGGCACATGCAGGGTTAATATGTGACTGAGTACAGTCCGGCCCACTATAAATTTGGAGGCAATTTCGGCAGCATTTTATGTTGGGAGTGGGGGGGGGGGGGGGGGGGGGGGGGGGGCAATCAGGGGAAATCACAGCTTTGAGCCGGGAAGGAGGTTCCGGGGATGGGAAGAGCAGGGGATCAGGGAGATGCAGGATCTGTTTTTGGGGAGGGCAGTCTGTGGGCTTGGAGGAGGGCGATGTGGGGTTGGTGCGGTGTGGGGGTGGGGGGGGGGTGGGAGTTTCCAGGACATGTAGGTGCGGGACTTTGCGAGGAAGGTCTTCCCAATAGCGCCGGCCTCCTCGCCGTTGGAGGCAGTGATGTCAGTGGAGGGGGGGGGGGGGGGGGGGGGGCAGGTTGGAGAGGGGGGGGCATCTCGGTGGTTTACGCGAGGATATTGGAGGAGGATAAGGGGTCCATGGGTTAAGGGTAAGCGGGAGGAAGAGCGGAGGGCGGTGCTGGAGGAGTGATTGTGGTGCGAGGCACTGCGGAGGGTGATCGCCTCGCCTTTGTGCGCGAGGCTGGGGCTGACACAGCTGAAGGTGGGATACAAGGCGCACCTTATAAAGTCTAGGACGAACCTGCTGTTTGAGGAGGTGAAGGGTGTGTGCGAGCAATGTGAGGGAGGCCCCATGAACCATGCACTGATGTTCACGTCCTGTCCGAAACAGGAAAGATGTGGAGATGCCGGCGTTGGACTGGGGTAAGCACAGTAAGAAGTCTTACAACGCCAGGTTAAAGTCCAACAGGTTTGTTTCGATGTCACTAGCTTTCGGAGCGCTGCTCCTTCCTCAGGTGAATGAAGAGGTATGTTCCAGAAACACATATATAGACAAATTCAAAGATGCCAAACAATGCTTGGAATGCGAGCATTAGCAGGTGATTAAATCTTTACCGATCCAGAGATGGGATAACCCCAGGTTAAAGAGATGTGAATTACATCAAACCAGGACAGTTGGTAGGATTGGTAGGAAACAGGAAAGGTTTTGGAGGACGTATTCAGTACTACCTCGGGGGTGTTGCAGGTCGATATGGAGCCCGGTCCCCTGGAGGCCACATTCAGTGTGTCGCACCCTGGGTCAGTCTGTCCTCCCTGGGTCAGTCTGTCCACCCTGGGTCAGTCTGTCCTCCCTGGGTCAGTCTGTCCTCCCTGGGTCAGTCTGTCCTCCCTGGGTCAGTCTGTCCACCCTGGGTCAGTCTGTCCTCCCTGGGTCAGTCTGTCCTCCCTGGGTCAGTCTGTCCACCCTGGGTCAGTCTGTCCTCCCTGGGTCAGTCTGTCCACCCTGGGTCAGTCTGTCCTCCCTGGGTCAGTCTGTCCTCCCTGGGTCAGTCTGTCCCCCCTGGGTCAGTCTGCCCACCCTGGGTCAGTCTGTCCTCCCTGGGTCAGTCTGTCCACCCTGGGTCAGTCTGTCCTCCCTGGGTCAGTCTGTCCACCCTGGGTCAGTCTGTCCTCCCTGGGTCAGTCTGTCCACCCTGGGTCAGTCTGTCCACCCTGGGTCAGTCTGTCCTCCCTGGGTCAGTCTGTCCACCCTGGGTCAGTCTGTCCTCCTTGGGTCAGTCCGTCCTCCCTGGGTCAGTCCGTCCACCCTGGGTCAGTCTGTCCTCCCTGGGTCAGTCTGTCCTCCCTGGGTCAGTCTGACCACCCTGGGTCAGTCTGTCCCCCCTGGGTCAGTCTGTCCACCCTGGGTCAGTCTGTCCACCCTGGGTCAGTCTGTCCTCCCTGGGTCAGTCTGTCCACCCTGGGTCAGTCTGTCCTCCCTGGGTCAGTCTGACCACCCTGGGTCAGTCTGTCCACCCTGGGTCAGTCTGTCCTCCCTGGGTCAGTCTGTCCCCCCTGGGTCAGTCTGTCCTCCCTGGGTCAGTCTGTCCACCCTGGGTTAGTCCGTCCTCCCTGGGTCAGTCTGTCCTCCCTGGGTCAGTCTGACCACCCTGGGTCAGTCTGTCCACCCTGGGTCAGTCTGTCCCCCCTGGGTCAGTCTGTCCACCCTGGGTCAGTCTGTCCTCCCTGGGTCAGTCTGTCCACCCTGGGTCAGTCTGTCCTCCCTGGGTCAGTCTGTCCTCCCTGGGTCAGTCTGACCACCCTGGGTCAGTCTGTCCACCCTGGGTCAGTCTGTCCTCCCTGGGTCAGTCTGTCCCCCCTGGGTCAGTCTGACCACCCTGGGTCAGTCTGTCCTCCCTGGGTCAGTCTGTCCACCCTGGGTCAGTCTGTCCACCCTGGGTCAGTCTGTCCACCCTGGGTCAGTCTGTCCACCCTGGGTCAGTCTGTCCTCCCTGGGTCAGTCTGTCCACCCTGGGTCAGTCTGTCCACCCTGGGTCAGTCTGTCCTCCCTGGGTCAGTCTGTCCCCCCCTGGGTCAGTCTGACCACCCTGGGTCAGTCTGTCCACCCTGGGTCAGTCTGTCCACCCTGGGTCAGTCTGTCCACCCTGGGTCAGTCTGTCCTCCCTGGGTCAGTCTGTCCACCCTGGGTCAGTCTGTCCTCCCTGGGTCAGTCTGTCCACCCTGGGTCAGTCTGTCCACCCTGGGTCAGTCTGTCCACCCTGGGTCAGTCTGTCCTCCCTGGGTCAGTCTGTCCTCCCTGGGTCAGTCTGTCCACCCTGGGTCAGTCTGTCCACCCTGGGTCAGTCTGTCCACCCTCCGCCTCGCGTGGCGGGAGGGAGGTTCTGCTGGAGTATTTGGCCCTGGGAAAAGTGAAATTTGTACTTGGTGAGTGACGGCTTCTACAATACTTGGGGCTTGTTCATTTTGCATTTTTTGGAGAGTTGGTTAGTGTTGACCGCTGAGCGAGGGGCGGTGGCTTTCATGTGCTGGGTGGAGTTTGTGTTCGCTGAGAATTGGAAATATGTTGAAAATTCGGAATAAATTGTGGTATCAGACCCAAGCAGAAGGGACAAAAGACGATGACACAGCAAGGATGGAAACAGCAGGCAGATATATCATCTCTCGAAAAGCTCTGTGAGGCCCCATTCTGACCAGTTCAGGTTTGGAGTTGGCGACTGGCAACCCGCCGCTTGCCCGCAGTACCGTGGCATCGCCCCCTGGTTGATTTCCTTTCTCGGCCAGGCAAGGAGGCTCGAAGCGCTGTCGAATTCTGGTCAGGACGTCCGACCCCGGCAGGTGCAGAGACGTGGGAGCAAACAGAGCAGCTCACTCAATATCATCACTGGGTCACACCGCAGGCTCGGGGGAAGCTCAGGATTCTGCCATGGTAAACTGAAGAGCTGCAGAACTGGGTGAGACGACTGACTGTGGACCTGGTGATTCACACAGCCTGTGTGTGTGTGTGTGTGAGACGTCCTCCTCCCTGACAATCTCCTGGCTCTCTCTTCCTTGATCAGCACCACCCCAATTGCCTCTCTGGTGCTGCGGAGGGTACCGATCCACACGGGCGTCTTCAGTGACATGCGCCTGACCTGGGTGGACCTTGATGGGAAGTGTGCATTCACCAGGGGTGGGGGCGAGTGTGGAATTTCAGCTGAAAGGAGGGTTGGGGGTGTGGGGGGGGGGATTAGGCAGGGTGGTCCCTGCATGCCCGGGGTCTCGGCAGAATCCTCTCACACACAGGAGGAAAAGGACAGATCACAAGGCGGAGACACAGGGGCAGATACATTTGTTTTTTTTTTTGTAAATTTAGAGTCCCCAATTCTCTTTTTCCCAATTCAGGGGCAATTTAGCGCGGCCAATCCACCTACCCCCGCGCATCTTTGGGGTTGTGGGGGCGAAACCCACGCAGGCGCGGGGAGAATGTGCAAACTCCGCACGGACAGTGACCCAGGGCCGGGATCGAACCTGGGACCTCGGCGCCGTGAGGCAGCAGTGCTAACCCACTGCGCCACCGTGCGGCCAGAGCAGAATCATTTGTCAAGACCATAAAGATGGAAGTATATTTTGTTTTCCAACAGTCAGCCAAATGGTACCAGAGTTAGAAAATAAAAAGACTTGGCAGCACGGTGGCACAGTGGGTTAGCCCTGCTGCCATGTTGATAGAGGGATTAGTTTTGGCCAGGACACCGGGGACGGGATTCTCCGCCCGTCAATGGGAATTCCCACTGGACCGCCGCACGCCGCCGGGAATTCCGAGCCCAGGCCTCCGGCTCGAGCGGGCGCTGTGGGGTCTCTCGCGGTGGGCAGGTGGGGCCTGGTTTTAACATCCTCATCCGACTGACAACCCCTCCCTCAGGAAGCACGCCGGAACGTCGGCCTTCATTTTGGGATGCCCGACCCCCGGAGCACAGAGTGGGGGCACTCCTCGTATGCCGAGACCTCCCACTGAAGGGGACACCTTCATTGACATTCAGACTCAGCTCAACCCCAGGTCATGTTGTCGCATCTACTGTCCTTCACCACTAGGTGGCCCTGTTGGACTTCAAGCTTGCTTCACAATCTTTATTATTGTCACAAGTAGGCTGACATTCACACCGCAGTGAAGTTACTGTGAAAATCCCCCAGTCGCCACACTCCGGCGCCTGTTCGGGTACACAGAGGGAGAATTCAGAATGTCCAAATTACCTAACAAGCACGTCTTTCGGGACCTGTGGGAGGAAACCGGAGCATCCGGAGGAAACCCACACAGACACTGGCAGAACGTGCAAACTCCACACAGGCAGTGACCCAAGCCGGGAATCGAACCACCTGGGACCCTGGAGCTTGCTTCCAGCTCAATCCGGGTCATTCACGGTCACCTGTCCCACAGGTGGATTTCACGCTGGGTCAGCGGGTCCCACGCAGACAGGAAGGCAGACGTCCCATACTTAGGGCAGAGGGGTGTTCGGCACGGTGGGGGGGGGGGGGGGGGGGCTGGCCCCCAGGCATGGGCTGGAATGCGTGGGTGCTACCCAGAGAAGACAGGACAGTCCCGAGTAAATCTGAGCGCAGCGAGTGGCTCCGGAATGTCAATCGTGGAGATTAGGATGTCCCGAGCTTGAAAAACCTATCTCGGACCAATCAAATAATGGTCAAAATGCTTCAGTGTGGGACAGCAGACAAAGTGTTCAGAGCACCAATAAGGCATTGAGTTCGGAGATCAAGAAGTGTGGCATCTTGGGCCTCTCTCTCGACACAAAGCGTACTGCTTCTACAGCAACGAGCCCCCCCCCCCCCCCCCCCCCCCCCCCCCCCAACCAGCTGGAACAGGGACAGCGTGGGAATACCACCCCACCTGCAGGGCCCCCTGTCACACGGGACTGCGGAGTTAACATTGTGACCCAGTCGGAACACTGAAATTGCCTTCCTACCTCACAGCACTGAGGCAGCATCTGTCCCACACGGGATTCAGCAGCTCCAGAAGGCTGTCAACCTCTCAATGAGCAACAAAGGCCAGCCTCGCCAGTGATACCCAGGGCCCAAGCAAGAATGGAAGAACAGGCCAGGCGGTGTCAACGGCAAAAACCGGGAAACAATCTTATTCCTCATCCTCATCGCTGAGCAAATCATTCTTCTGGAACACTTGAGGTAACAAAGTGCCTGGCAGAACTCACCCCTCCCAATGCTTTTGTGATGGGGGCGGCCAACACCATCTTCCAGCCAGCAGGGGTTGGACCTGCATCTACTGCCCTGGCTACTGTGGCAGTCAACGTAACTCCAGGATGGTGCGTTGCCTCCCTGGTGCCAGGGTCCGTGATGTCACTGAATGGCTGCAGGACATCCTTGAAGGGGGCGGTGATAAGGCAGAGGTCATGGTTACATGTTGGCACCAGTGACAGAGGTAGAAAGAGGTCTTGCATCAAGGAATTCAGGGAGCTAGGCTGTAGACTAAAAAGCAGGATCTCTCGGGTTGTAATCTCTGGATTACTCCCAGTGCCATGCGCTAGCAAGTATAGAAATAGGAGACTAGCGCAGATGAATGCGTGGCTTAAGAGTTGGTGCAGGAGGGAGGGATTTAGATTCCCGGATCACTGGGACTGTTTCTGGGGAAGGTGGGACCTGGATAAGCGGGACCGTCTACATCTGAACCAGAGTGGGGCGGACAGCCTTGCTCACGGGTTTGCTATTGCGTTTGGGAGGAGTTTAAACTGATTCGGCAGGGGGAGGGGACGCAGACTATTGTTAGCAGAATAGGGACACATCATAATACAGTAAAGCATAATACAGTGAAGTAAACAACTGATTTAAGTTTCAAGGGAGTAAGGCAAGTCTGGATGGCCTCTACTTTAATGCCAGGAGTATTACAGGTAAAACGGATGAGTTAAGGGCAAGGGTTGACTTGTGCAATTGTGATGTAGCAGCCATCATGGCAGGGAGGGGCAGGATTGGTAGCTCAACACTTTGGAAGGAGTAATTTGACAAGGACTTATTCAATGAATGGCCTGACACCGGAAAGTTCCGAGGAACAAAGGGACCTTGGCGTGTTTGTCCATAGGTCTCTGAAGGCAGAAGGGCGGGTTATTGGGTGGTGAAAAAGGCAATGGGACACTCGCCTTTATCATTCGAGGCATAGATTACAAAAGCAGGGAGGTCATGTTGGAGTTGTATAGCCGTTTGGTGAGGCCACAGCTGGAGTACTGTGCGCAGTTCTGGTCGCCACATTATAGGAAGGATGTGATTGCAGTGGAGGGGGTGCAGAGGAGATTCACCTGTTGCCTGGGATGGACCATTTAAGTTATAAAGTGAGGTTGGATAGGCTTGGGATGTTTTCTCTGGAGCAGAGAAGACTGAGGGGGCGACCTGATCGAGGTGGACAATGAGGGGCACAGACAGGGTGGATAGGGAGCTGCTGTTCCCCTTCGTTGAAGGGTCAGGCATGAGGAGACACAAGTTCAAGAAGAGGGGTGGGAGGTTTAGGGAGGATTTGAGGGAAAACCTTTTTACCCAGAGGGTGGTGAGGGTCTGGCCTGGGGGGGGGGGGGGGGGGTGGTAGAGGCGGGTTTGCCTCACATCCTTTAAAAAGTACCTGATTGAGCACTTAACACGTCATAACATTCAAGGCTGAGGGCCACGTGCTGACAAGTGGGATTAGGTGGGCAGGTCAGGTGTTTCACATGTGTCGGTACAGACTGGATGGGCCGAAGGGCCCCTGGTGCGGGGTTGTCACTCTGACCATTCCCAGCCACAGCGAGACAACATGAAGCATCTTCAGTGGTGGCAGAGGCCAGAGCCTGGGGGGGGGGGGGGGGGGGGGGGGCGCAGACCCCAGGCAAATCCGCCAGCCATCACTCAGTTTGGTTCACACATTCCCTCTTCGGGCTGGGGTGCTGTGTCCCCTCAGCAGCCACTAGATGTCACCCACGGCTGTCGGAAGCCCACGGAATGAAAGTGCAGTGTCTTCTGAAGATTGGAACGAGGCGCTGAGAGGATGTCAGAGAGTGGAGCTTTCCAGTGTGTTTCTGGTTGAAGATTTGTGCCTGTTCCCAAGGGCTGAAGGCACAGAATAATTTGACGGTTCCACCATTGGGAATCAGGCGCAAAAGAACCTTAGGCCAAAAAAAATCTAACCAAGGACTTTGAACACAATTTTCAAGGAATGAAGGGAAGGTGTCGCAGCTGAACCCATTTCTACAAGCGGACAGCTCATTTATCATTCCTTCCAGAAGCATATTCCTCCATTTAAACATTACTCCAAGAGTCAGTAGAGGAACAATTGATTGCTCAGGTTCACCACTGCCAAGCTAAGTGAGGTGATCTTCCAGTTCAGATGGTCTCCTTCCATTGCCAAGACCTTGAAGTCCCTCTGACAGGCATTTATATCAACCTCCCTTCACAACCAACTCCATTCTGACACTAGTTCTTTTCGGCTGCCACATCCACCTTTCCTGGACCTCCGATGGTCAACGAAAGGCAACGGTGAAGGTGGCGCCCTCTCTCTTCCCAGCTCCGACAACATGCCTCTTTTGAAGAGCTGAAGAAATCAGACATTCGCCCCATTGAGCCTGCCCCATCGTTCAATAAGATCATGGTTTATCTGATCGTGGCCTTCACTCCACTTTCCGGCACGTTCCGCCCGACCATCGAAAATCTAACGCCGCCTTGAATATATTCAATGACCCAGCCTCCGCTGCACTCTGTGGGAGGGACCTATGGGAAGAGAAGTTCCTCCTCATCTTGGTCTTTAAATTGGAATCCCCTAATTCTTAAACTTGTTTAAATTTCTCCACAACTTCTCAGTATCTACACTTCGGGATCTTTCATGTTTCAACAAGACCACCTCTCAGTCTTCTAAACTTCAGTGGGTGCAGGCCCCAACCTGCTCAACCTGTCCTCGTAAGACAAACCCCTCGGTCCCAGGAATCAGCCCTGTGAACCTTCTCTGGACTGCTCCCAAAGCAAGGACATCCCCTGCTCAAGTAAAGAGACCAAAGCCCACACCATACTGCGTGGAGTTTCCCCGGGTACTCCAGTTTCCTTCCACAGTCCAAAGATGTGCAGCTTAGGTGGGGTTTAGGGGGCTAGGGTGGGGATTGGGCCTAGGAAGGCTGCTCTTTCAGAGGGTGGGGTGTGGACTCAATGCCCCAAATATCCTCATTCTGCACTGTAGGGATTCTGGGGTTGGATGATCTTGTAGAGCATCTGTCAAAATACAAGATCTTGGTGTTAACATCAAGAAAAACGGCCTGATTATATATTATCTCCAAGCGTTTTTATTACAATGAAAAGAAGTGGAGATTAAATGGAACTGGAATCACACGAGATGTAGTTGAAAATGACCTCAGAGCTCCAGTCTATCCTTGGGCCTGCATTTCAGAAGACAGGAGAGACGCAAATGCGAAGTTGGATGGGTAACATCATGTTAAAGTCCATTGAAGGCTGTCCAAGTACCCAATTAATTTTTTCCAATGAAGGGGCAATTTAGCGTGGTCAATCCATCTACCCTGCACATCTTTGGGTTGTGGGGGCAAAACCCTCGCAGACACGGGGGGGAATGTGCAAACAACACACGGTCAGTGACCCAGAGCCGGGATCGAACCTGGGACCTCGGCGCCGTGAGGCAGCAGTACTAACCCACTGCGCCACCGTGCTGCCCGGATGGTGACTTTTAAACACACATAACACTTTGTTTTTATTGTCATCTGACTTCAAATGAGGCATCGCTAAATCCTTTGACTAAATTGAACAAAGTCATCAAAAAGTAATCAGGGATATATTGCATCTGCCACTCAATACAGAAGACGTAATTTAAATGGCAGAGGTAAAAATGGAGGTCCGTTTGGCTTTCAATTGTTTGCCGTTTGATTGTGGTCTGACTGTTGACTACTGATTGTGTGTGATGAGTTAAGCCTGGGTGTGGTGTCCGAGAGGGGAGACACTAAACTGGCAGCAAGCAGCTGGAAGAGTGAGTACAACTCCTGTTCAGACAGCTAACGCTGAGTGTGTCATGTCTGCTTTTCTTCAAGGCGTAAAACGCAACAATTCTGATCTCCCAAACTTGTGGATTCAGATACCTGCTGCCACGATCGGGAAACCTGACCCAGTCATCAGTGCACCCCTCAAGCACAGTGGATCTAAAATCAAACCGGAAGATTGAACGTTGCAAAGTCCAAGAGATCGCACATTTTGTTGACGTCCTTCTGACATTGAGTCAATCCCGAATGAAGAAGAATGTGGAAAGGTCATTTCCGTTGGAGTTAGTTCCAGGACATGTGCAGTGGCTGAATATAAAAGGTGACACTTTGGAGATGTGAGTTTTCAAGGCATCGCGACACCGTTTCCGACAACAACAGTACGTCCCACAGTTGGATGCTTTTTAATGCTTTTAACCCTCTCTCATGTATATCTGGCTTAATACCTCTTGTCATTGGAAGGACAATGGCTCGCCCAGAGCTGCAGAAGGTGCAGCTTGATGACCAAAACATTGCACAAGTCTTGGAGAGTTGTACAAACGTTTAAAAAAAATAAAAAATGCCAGGGCTCAAAGATGCAACATTCCAAATCCGCTGAAGTAGCAAGCCACAAGCTATGGTCGGTCAGCAAATGTAGAGCCAAGAGTCAGGACATCAAGTGGTTAGTTGTGGAATGCCAACGTGGTATCAGCTCTGGGTCAGATTGGGCAGAGGGAGGGCCAGGGATGTGCTTGATCGAACGGTCAGCTTCCAGGATAGGAACCTGGAGGAGGTCTGGTCAGAGAAGTTCAGATCGCAAAAGCTGCAACAAAGAAATGGCCACTGGAGAGAAGGTCAATTCTTTTTCACTCTTCGCGTTGGAGTGAGGGGTGAATGGTTCAAATTAAATTACTCTTCAATATGAATTGATGACAAGACAATCACTAGCCAAGCCACTCAGCTTGCAGTGTTCCAAATGGAAATTATACACACGCCAATGGACACCAATCTCTTCATCATTACCCATCCTATTGTTCTTCAATTCTTCACTTCGAATTTTTCCCTTTTTTTGACTTTTTATATTAATTTAATTAATGTTAGCATCTTACACATTCATTACATTTTCAGTCTTCATTATTTTTATATGTCCGCTTCATACTTCAACTTTTTTATTCTAATATTTAGTCATTTGTAAGTGTTCTTTATATTACCGGGCGGCATGGTGACACAGTGGTTAGCACCGCTGCCTCACAGCGCCAGAGGCCTGGGTTCGATTCCGGCCTCAGGTGACTGTCTGTGTGGAGTTTGCACAAAATACCTATGCCTGCGTGGGTTTCCTCCGGGTGCTCCGGTTTCCCCCCACAGTCCAAAGACGTGCAGGTTAGGCGGATTGGATGGGCTAAAATTGCACCTTTGTGTACAGGGTGTGCAGGTTGGGGCGGGGTGGGGGTACGGGGATAGGGTGAGGGAGTGGACCTGGGTAGGGTGTTCTTTCAGTGGGTCGATGGGCTGAATGGCCTCCTTCTGCACTGTAGGGATTCTAAGGCTGGGATTCTATGATTATATATGTATTAACTTCATTTCATTTAATATGCAGCAATAAATGTTATTTATTTTAATAAATACGTCATTGAATAATGATAAGAACCTACCAACATTGCTCAATAAAATGGCTGATTGCCTAGTTTGCCAAGGTGTGTTCCAGGCTTGTGAACATGGTGCTTCCATTTGTTGCTAACTTTTGGTTGGTTCAATTGGCTTTGTTTTATAACCTTTGCTCTCGAGTCGCCAGGTATCTTTATGATACTGCCACAAGGTTCAAGTTCAAGTCATGATCAATAACTTCTACAACTAACAGGCCTATACTTAGCTTCGGACTGGCCCACCAGGTCAGGGGAACAAATGGCCTTTCGTTCGGGTTCTGAGTCTGCGTGATTCAAAGTTGGTACGGATTGGTAGCGGGGAGCGCCTATCTCGTAGCGAGCGTTGACTTGAGACTTACTGGATTTCGGCGGCAGCTGCACCGGTCATGGTCAAGGGTTGGTTCGCGTTGCCGAGTGACCTGGTCAAGAAGAACGATTTGAACTTGGGGGCTTAACTTTATCATCCCCAGGGGCTTCCCGCCTTTCGGGCCGGACCCTGTACCTGGTTCCAAGTGATTGGACCTTGTTCCAATCGCTTGGTTCAATTTCTCCAATACTGGAGCGGTTCCCTGATCGATGGGTGGTCTTGAGGTGTCCGTTAACCCCTTTTGTGTTGGCTCCTGCTGGCGCCGGGGAGTCTGGCTTGGCTTTGTTTATCCCAAATGTTTTGATTGTACCTGAGTATCGCTCATTAGTATGTAGATGGCTACTACATTACTATGCAGGTGGCTGCTTGTATCGATGCTGTCTGGGCTTTTGCAGAGTTTAATACACAGTACCTTGCACGTGCTAGTTTCTGCCAGTGTTGGCTGAATTTCCCTGCAGCCTTTGCTGTTCTCCATTTTACGTTGGGAGTTGGCCAACCCAGGTGGCTACACACCCTCCTTGTGATCCTAACGCGAAGCGTGAAGGATCACATAACTGCGTTGTTTTTCATTCCCTGACCCGGCGAGCACTCTTCTATGGCCTCTACACTGACCATAACTATGCAAAAAAATTTTAACTGACAATTCTGAGGGGCGCTATGTCAAACAGGGACCTGCATTACAAAACAAGAAAATCGGAACCTCTAACTATCCTTAATAAACGAACTCACTCAAACATTTCATCGCACTAACTTCCTAAACCGTACAAACAAATCATAGCAGTTTATACACATTTTCCTGGCTTGGCAGTCAAGCTCAGGATTGTACAATTGCTCATGAACATTTCTTTATTTACAACAAATCGCAAACGAATGCTCTTTATTATAGATCGCGGGGGTCGGGGGGTCTGGTCATATCCGAAAATAGGGGATCTTATTCTACATACCGGGGTGCGAGCGCGGTAGGCTCTCCTTCTCCATTTTCTTACACACATAGTCTGCACGATGCAGCAGAGTATCGCCAATACCAATAGGGATTCTATCAAGTAGGACCGTGAGTACCAGGTTATAAACCTGGCACACCAAGATAGTGTGGTGTCGCTTGTGACTGGGCTCTGGGTACTGTGGGGAAGTGAATCATTAACGGCTGGGGGAGTTGAGGTCAGGGGGTTCGCGTTTGCGCGCAACCAAATGTCCATTAGGGTTATGAGCCATGTAGAGGATGTCCTCATGGTTCTTCTCTTCTCCGGTCCTGGAGCTTCTGGAGTTCTGTGGGATCAAGCATAGTGTCTGTTACTACCTTGGTTTAATATCTCGTATGATAGCCTGTCTGTCCTTTAGTGCCAATTATTCCCTTTATAATTGGTCACTATGTGTGACTCCCTCATTTTTTTTCAAAAACCGAATTTCAGGACAAGGCACACTTACAAATACTGAACCAGTGCGAGCCGTCTCGCAGACTGTGCGGTTTACCATCTAAATGTTTGAGGATGCAAATAGCAGAGGGTTGGCAACCTAAGGGTTACCTGAAACAAAACAAAACTCTTTGAACAAAACTTGCCGAAATGAGGTGCGTATGGGCCGCGACGGGTAAGATTTGGATGGAGTCCCCGGGTAGGACGGCTACCAATGCCGTGTGTGCCCTACCCGAGCGTAGCTGACCAGCGGGGGGGGTTCCCAGGCAGGGCGGGTCCCAATGCCGTTTCTCCACTGCCTGAGCAACCAACAAGAACGGGCAAGAAATGTAGTCATCGTGGGGGGCTGCCGTATTGGTTCTTCCTTCGAACCAGAAGGGCCGTTACGAACAGGGGTCTGTGTATCTGTTGACAGACGAGTTCCGCTGAACTGGCGTCTGGGACATTAACAAGTCTCTGTGGACAAGTTCTCAGAGGTTTCGTCCGAAAAGGTGTGGGGCTGTGGGGAAAAAATTTCCGGTCTAACATGCAACATTTAACAAACAAGTACAAACAACATCAAACATGCTGTAGGTTCCATCAGAAAGGCCACCGTTTTCTCCCAAGCGGTTCCTTTTAAAACATCATCTGGACACCTCAGTTATCGGTTGCGAACATGGTCGCAAAGGGGTTCTCGTTTTGGGAGTCAGACTCAAAGTCGTCATCTTCTCCCGGATGCCATACTCTCGAGTGTATCAGGGCTGATAGGGCTGCCTGATGTGATTTGGGATCGCTCTCGTCGTTCCGGATGAGTCTGTACGAATTATCTCGGTGCCAAAAGGTGGTGTCTAGTTCTGTGGGGACGGAATCGGGGTCGTCATTGTAGGTCGGTGGTCGGTGGTGGGGTTTGTTTAGGAAAGTGATCGTGAAGGGATCACTCGAATCGTGGTCAGATTCGCTGGGTGTCGGTCCTGTTGCATGGGGTTAGTAGGGAGGTGTGCTGTGGCTATTGTCCGAGTCACAGTCGCTGTCTCTGCTGCTGCAGTCTGTGGGCGTTCCGGGGCGGAGTGTATATTTCGGGGGTGGAGTCGAGGTTGAGTCCGTGGCTGGGCTGGACATGTTAGGGGATGGTAGGGTCACGTTGGCTGTGGGCGGGGTGTGGTGTGCTGCGTCGAGCATGACGTGGTGTGCGTGGTTAGACTGTGTTCCATATGCCTTCAGCTGGTTGATATGGAACCACGCAGTCTTTCCATTGGGGTACTTTATTTTGTAGACGGATGGGCTTACTTTGTCCGCAATGGAGTACGGACCCGAGTACTTTGGTGACAGGAATGTGCTGGGGTTGTATACGGAGAGCATGACGTGCTGTCCTACTCTGAACTCAGTCGCATGCACTGTCTTATCGAAACAGGCCTTGCTCTGTTTCTTTCGTGTGCCCAATTTCACTGTGGCTGCTGGCTGAGCCGTTTTAACATTATCCACTAAATGTTTGACTGCGTTCTCGTGTGTGAGGGCCGTCACTTCGGGGCTGGTCAAATCTAATCCGAATAAAAATTCTGTGCCTTTCATGGGGCGTCCGGTCATGAGAGCGTGTGGGGTGTAACCTGTAGAAGTTGAAACTGTGTTTCGCACAAACATCAGCGCAAAAGGGAGGACTGAGTCCCAAGGGGTGTTGTTTTGCTGGACCATTTTTCTGAGGGTGGATTTTAGGGTCCGATTCATGCGCTCCACGATACCACTCGACTGTGGGTGGTATGCTATGTGGAATTTTTGGGTAATGCCAATTATCGTGAGGACGTTCTTCATGACACGTCCCGTAAAATGGGAACCTTGGTCAGATTCAAAGCTGCGGGGGAGTCCCCATCTCATAAAGATGTGGTGGGTGAGGATCTTGGCTGTGGTCTTTGCAGTGTTTGTTCTGGATGGGAATGCTTCCACCCATTTTGTAAACGTGTCTATCACCACGAGTACATATTTATAACCATTCCTGCAAGGGGGCAATGGTCCTATAAAATCAATCTGCAGGTTAGTCCAGGGGCCATTAACGGGTCGGGTGTGACTGAGCTGAGCCTTTTTTGCGTACCTGTCCAGGTTGTTCTGGGCACAGATAAGGCAATTCTCAACGTAGTGAGTTACATCGTCCTTTAAACCCGGCCACCAACAGAGCTGCCTGAGGTGGGCTGTAGTGGGATCGATTCCCTGATGTCCATGACTGTCATCGAACAAACAAATGAGTTGGTTCCTGTCCTGTTCAGGAACCACATAAAGGGCGTCTTTTAACACCACACCGTCATGTGTGGTCAGAGCGTTTTTAAACCTATCATCGGGGGCTGGATAGTTTCCATTCAAAATCTCCCTGAGATTGCTGTCCTGCTTCTGGGCCTGCGCTAAATCCTCGATATTAGTCTGCGAGACCTGAACTGCATTCACTGGTGCGCTTTCGGGAGGTGTCCAAAAATATCCGTGCCTGGAACCTGCTTTAGCCAGTACGTTGGCTTTTACATTTCCAGGGGGGGGGGAACGATGGTGACTTCGAACTTTGACTATCCCAAAAGTCCTGTTCTGTGCTCGCTCGAAAATGTGACGGAGCAATGGGGCTGAAGGGAGGGGTTTTCCGTCTGCGGAGACAAATCCTCTTGCTTTCCACAGGGGTAGGGATTCCGTAAGGCTGTTGCAGACATAGAGGCTGTCTGAGTATACGTCTGCTGGGCTGGGGAAGGAACCTGGGTGTTCCACTATGTATGCGATGGCCGGAAGTTCTGCTGCCTGCGCGCCTAAGTGTCCTGGAAGTTTTATTGCAATTTCCTCTAGGGCACGTCCCTGCGCATCCTCGACATAAATGCCGCATCCTGTTATGCGCTTCCCATATAATATTGTGGAAGATCCATCCACATATATCCTTATGGGTTCGCTAGTGTCTGTGTGCTTGGGGCTCTGGGTTGAACTACCTATCTTTCTGGGGGGTGTTTTAGCAATAAAGGGGCCTGTGTTGTGGTGTGGAGAGATAATTTCACATTCATGGGGGGTTCCGGGGTACTGTAGGTTGTCGGCTAAAAAAGTGTGGGTCTTTGTCCTTTTAACAGTGATGTCCCGTCCCTGCAAAAGAAGAGTCCATCTAGCTGCTCTCATCTGACTGACTGTACCGTCCTTGAGTCGTCCGTCCAGTAAAAGTTGGGTGGGGGTGTGTTCCGTGAGGATTATGATGGGATTCAGTCCGGTAATGTACGAAAAATACTGGACTGCCCAAAAAACTGCGAGCAGGTGCCTTTCACAGGCTGAAAATCCCTGCTCCACAGGATCTAAAACTCTGGAGGTGTAAGCCACGGGCCTTAACTGTTCGTGCCGTTCCTGGAGGAGCACGGCTGAAAGGGTGCGGTCTGTGGTTGCTACCTCTGTGGCGTAAGGGGAAAGCGGGTCTGGAACTTGTAGTGCGGGGGCTGCTATGAGTGATTGCTTCAACGCATCCACAGCATCCGTATGCTGCGGAAGCCATTCCCAGGGGGCTCCTTTCTTTAGGAGGTCTGAGAGGGGTGCTGCCTTGCTGGCGAAACCGTCAATGTGGTTTTGGCAGTAGCCAACCAGTCCTAAATACGACCGGAGGGCTGAAACGTTCTGGGGAGGGGGCAATTTAGCAATCGAGTCAATCCTTTTATGCTCGATCTCGCGTTTACCGTGCGTGATAATTGTACCCAAATATATCACCTTGTTTTCCAAAATCTGGGCCTTTTTGGGGTTAACTTCACATCCAATTGCTTGTAGGAGTTCCAGGAGTTCGGACAGAAGCTCGATGTGCTCTTCCTTGGTGTCTGTCTGCAGTAGTAGGTCGTCTATGTACTGGACCAGACATTCGGGGCGAGAGAATTTGGCTAATCCATTTGCCAGCTGTCGGTGGAAAATGGAGGGGGAGTTGTGGAATCCTTGTGGCAGGCATGTCCACGTGTACTGCTGTGCTTTAAAGGTGAAGGCAAATTTGTACTGGCATGCCTTTGCCAATGGAATGGACCAGAATCCGTTCCTGATATCCAAAACCGTAAAGTATCGGGAATTGAGTCCTTGCTTGAGCATGGTCTCGGGACTTGTGGCTACCGTGGGGGCTGCTGCGGGGGTGACTTTGTTGAGTTCCCGGTAATCGATGGTCAGTCGCCATGGTCCATCGGGCTTTTTCACTGGCCAAATCGGGGCATTATTAGTGGAGGCTACTGATCTAAGTACGCCCTGCTCTAATAAGCTGTCGATTACTTTTGCGATTTCTCCCTCTGCCTCTTGGGGAAATCCGTATTGCTTTTGGGGTCTAGGGTCAGGTCCTGTGATTTGTACTGAACCAGTCATCCGGCCACAGTCGTGCTTGTGGGTCGCGAATGCTGTCCTGTTCTTCTGTAACACTGCCCGACCAAAATTCGCCTACTGCGCTAATTTTGTTGGCGTATTCACCTATTGGGAGCGTTGCGGGGGCTCTTGCAGATTTTGCCATTTTCCAGACACACTGGTTGACTGGATAAAATGAAAGGTGGTGTGAGTTCAGAAAGTCTATGCCCAAAATGTGTTCTGCTGTGTGGGGTAGATCGACTAAAACTATGGGGTGCTTGGTGGTGATGTTGCCGATTTGAATGGGGACAGGGGCTGTGATGTGTCCCTGCTGTGAGTGGCCTGTAAAGCCGCTGAGGGTGATAGTAGCTGTAGTGGGCCACGTGTCCTTTTGGAACATGGTGGAGGAATTTATTGTGGTGCGGGACCCTCCTGTGCCCCAGAGAAACTCAATGGGCTGTCCCCGTATTTTTGCTGCAACTACCGGTCGGCCGGACCTATCCCAAAGGGTCTCGCAGACCCAACTGGGGGAGCCCGATCACCGTCAGTCCGTTCCGTTCAGGTCTGTCTGATCTGAACGGGTGCTCACACACTATGAATGGGCTATGTCTTATTCTTACTTAGAGTGCCCGTCTGCTGGGCTCTCTGTGGCTTTCATGGGGCATTGCACTCTCTTGCAAAGTGTCCGAACTGTCCACAGTTGTAACACTCCTGTGACTTTGGTGGGGGGCTGTTCTTGCCTTCATTTACCCATGCGGGGTTCTGGTGTGCCTTAACTGCTTGTATGTCCGCTTCGTCCTGCTGTTCTTCAGGATTTTTAACTGCGGGTTTGTTTTGTACAGACTGCTCCCAGGCGCGGGACAATCTTTTTACGACCCATTTCTCATTATGAGCCTCCTCTGAGGGATCATAGTTCGCACAAGCTTTTTGTCCTGTTTCTGTGGCATGGAAGATAAGGGTGCGGGTCCATTTGGCCATGTTGTCTGGGGACAAATGGGCGCGGTCTACGTCTCCGAAAACTGCTGTAAAATGGATCCACAGGCGTCCAGCAAACGCTGTGGGGTGCTCGGTTTTCTTTTGCCTGCACTTATTGAGGCCATCTATGGGGTCACCCCTGTTGTACCCGATCACGTCTAGGACTGCGGTATGCATCTCTGCAAGGGTGCCTCCTCCTACATTCTGTGGGTCGGGAAGGGTTGCAACGGCCGAAGGGTCTAGACTCAAAACTGTGAGCTTTACATGCTCTCGCTCATCCAGGCCGTACATGGTCGCCTGCTGCTTTACTCTGGCAAAGAAGTGGTGGGGGTCTGAGGTGGGGAGGAACGGTGTGATTTTCTCGCACGCGTCCCGTAATTGGGTCACTGTTAAGGGGGAGGTGTACAGAAATTCCGTATCGTCCGATGTGGCTGTGCGGTGGGTGGTGACTGGGTTCATTGGAGCCTGAACTATCTGCTCGGTGAGGGGTTGGGGCGCTTTTCTCTTTTGGGGCTATCCCTGCGCACATGTTCCCATAACATATCTCTGCACTGTCTCATTTAACTCTTCCCAATCAGGGCCGTCTTCCTCATCTAATTTTGCTCCAAAGGTTTCCTGGAATCCTTTTTGAACTGAAAGCAGAGATTGCAGCTCTGCAATCTGCTTCTGGCACTTTGCGTGGTTTAACGAGCTTCGTCTTTGCTCCATGGTGGCAGCAGGGAGTGCTCTTAACGCTGCCTTCAGGTCACTACACTGCGTCTGCAATGCCTCTACCTGCTTCTCGGTTTCTTCTCATATCAGGACTGCACGTTGCGTGTCCTGATAGGCCTTTTCGTACTGGGACTGGAAGCTGCTTAAGTGCGCCAGACAAGACTGGTGTGCCCGCTTGGCATCATCCACTTCTCCGTCTTTTGTTGCCAACTTCCTCCTTAACTCTACGTTCTCTCTTTCTACCTCACTGACATCGACCTTGCTCATTCGATGTATGCCTTCTATCTCGTTCCGGAGCATCCTAACGACCTTCTCTGTGCCTCGCAACTGTGTCAAACAGGACACGATTGCCATCGGCTTGCGAGCTTTTCCTAAGCTCTTCTTGTGAATCTTGCTCAGGTTCTCCCACCATGTATGCCCTATACTCCCGGGACCTGTTTCCTCATTGTTACAGAATTCGCTCCAAAGGGGCCATCCTTTCCCTTTGAGGTACTTCCTGATTTCTTCTTCCCATACGGGACATTGTCCTACTCTACTGCTGCTGGTCGCTGCGACCACAAATTCTTCTGGATTCATGAGGCGTTGCATTGCCTGCATTGCCATCTTTCTTATCTGAATGTTTCTTTTAAAATTTGGAACAGGGGGACTAAGGCGGTGCTGTAATTACGGGTACGGCTTTCGCTAATTTCCGAAATACAAACTCCTGACAGTTTTGTCGCAACAAAAAGATCTATCAGTATTACCTTATAGCCCTGTTAGTTATGCATGCATTTAACACATTTCCGAATTATGAGGATTGATCAGAACTGCTTGAACACTTGTGGTTTTCTGTTCCCAATTGGATCTCTAATTCAAATTTTTGGGTTCTCCCGAAGTGGTAAAGCCACTTCCAGATCGGGTCCCGGCGGAGTCGCCAGTAATATGTTGCTAACTTTTGGTTGGTTCAATTGGCTCTGTTTTATAACCTTTGCTCTCGAGTCGCCAGGTATCTTTCTGATACTGCCACGAGGTTCAAGTTCAAGTCATGATCAATAACTCAGTACACCAATTAGTAAGATTCAAATCAAAGCACATTTATTAAACACAGTAATTGCTACTCATGCACAAATTCTACTTCTAAGCTACTTCTACAACTAACAGGCCTATACTTAGCTTCGGACTGGCCCACCAGGTCAGGGGAACAAATGGCCTTTCGTTCGAGTTCTGAGTCTGCGGGATTCGAAGTTGGTACGGACTGGTAGCGGGGAGCGCCTGTCTCGTAGCGAGCGTTAACTGAAGACTTACTGGATATCGGTGGCAGCTGCACCGGTCACTGTCAAGGGTTGATACACATTGATACAGAATATCTTTATAGTCAGCACCATCACAATGGACTGAATGGCCTCCTTTACGTCTCTGACCCTTCTGTGATTCCGTAATATCACCTTCTGAGCGCGGAATCCATTCAGGATTTCTGTTTCCAACTTCTGGTGCTAATTTAGAGTGTTTGAATGTTCTCCGTTTCCTCAGAGTACCATTTCCAAACACCATTTGACTTGAATCGCAGAGGAACAGATTTTACTTTAAATCCTTTATCTATGCGATTTGCGAATATTGTAAACAGACATGGTGTCTTATTAGTCACGGCTGTCCAATTAGAATGGCCATTGTTAAATCATTGGCCAAACAACAAGAGACAAAAGCGAGAGTACTTACTCCTTCATTCAGAGCCCTTCAGTTCAATCACAACACAAGCCTCCTTCTCAAATGTGTTCCCAAACCCACTCTTCTCCTCCATCCTGAAATAATTTTATAGCCCCCTCCCCCCATTCAGAAAACTGATGGGCAGAGGTGACTGATTTCCCTGTTGGTCAATGATCTTTATTTATTGTCTTTATAACAGGCTGATGTGAGGCAGGTTTGTAACTCAGTCAACCTTCACATCTTCATGGGCTTTGGGTGTCGCTTTCTTGAGCCGCTGCAGACCGTGTTGTGTAGGTACACCCACTGTGCTGTTAGGGATGGAGGCTTTCGACCCGGCGACAGTGAAGGAGCGGCCGATATATTTCCAAGTCAGGGTGGTGAGTGGCTTGGAGGGGAACCTCCAAGGGTGGGGTTCCCAGGAATCTGCTGAACTTGTCCTTCGATGTGGTCGAAATCGAGAGTTTGGGGAGCGTGCTTGGTGAGTCACTGCAGTGCATCTTGTAGATGGTACACATCTTGTGCGTCGGTGGTGGAGAGTTTGAATGTTTGTGGAAGGGGTGCCAATCAGACGGACTGCTTTGTCCTGGATGTTGTCGAGTTTCTTGAGTGTTGTTGGAGCTGCGCTCATCCAGGCAAGTGGAGAGTATTCCCTCACACTCCTGACTTGTGCCTTGGCTTTGGGGAAAATCAGGGGGTACGTTGCCCTCCACAGCACTCCCAGACTCTGGAACTATCCAAGCATTTAACAAGCTGTGGACTTCCGGGTGCGGCGATGACCAGCTGAGTCGCACGTTTCGGCAGCTCCCTGTGAAACGGACTTTTGGGCTCTTGATAGGAGCCCCAACGGCAATTTTGACGGCTAAAAACACTGTGCGGTAAACCAGAAGGGAATCCCCCCTGGATACGGATGGAAAAAGGAGAGGGAAGTGGCCAGATTGCAGTGGATCCTTTAGAACAGCGGCAAGGAAGGCAAGCAAAAACCAAGATGGCGTCGGAAGGTGGCAGTTTAACATGGGGCCCTGAACAACAAGAGTTCTTGAAATGCTGTGTGGAAGAGATCAAAAAGGAAATGAAGAAAGAGCTGTTGGCCCCGATACTACAGGCGATCGAAGGGCTAAAGGAGGAACAAAAGACCCAGGAGCGGGAGCTTCGGGTCGTGAAGGCAAAGGCAGCCGAGAATGAGGACGATATACAGGGCCTGGTGGTGAAGACGGAGACGCAGGAGGCACATCAGAAACGATGTGTGGAAGGGTTGGAGGCACTGGAAAACAACGCAAGGAGGAACAACCTGAGGATTCTTGGTCTTCCTGAAGGTGTGGAGGGAGCGGACGTCGGGGCATATGTGAGCACGATGCTGCACTCGTTAATGGGAGCGGAGGCCCCGGCGGGTCCGTTGGAGGTGGAGGGAGCATACCGAGTGATGGCGCGAGGACCGAGAGCAGGAGAAATTCCCAGAGCCATAGTGGTGAGATTCCTCCGTTTTAAGGATAGAGAAATGGTCCTTAGATGGGCGAAGAAAACTCGGAGCAGTAAATGGGAGAACGCGGTGATCCGCGTTTATCAAGACTGGAGTGCGGAGGTGGCGAGAAGGAGGGCGAGCTTTAACCGGGCCAAGGCGGTGCTTCATAAAAAGAAGATAAAATTTGGAATGCTGCAACCGGCAAGACTGTGGGTCACATATCGAGAGAGGCACCACTACTTTGAGACGGCGGATGAAGTGTGGACTTTTATTGTGGAAGAAAAACTGGAATGAGCGGGTTATTAAAAAGAACGTTCGAACAAAGTGGTGGGGCGAATGTGGGGGGCAAAGAGGGGTTTTATGTACTAATCCTGCGATGTGGTAACTTTTCTCTCTCCCACAGGTGGTGATGGGGGGAGGAGGGGAGGTGGAGGAGATGGGGCGTTGGCCATTGGCGGCGGGGCCAAGGGAGAAGCGCAGGCTTGGTTCCCGCGCTATGATAATCATGGCGGGAATAGAGAAGCAGGAAGGAAGGGGCGTCGCACGGTGCGAGCCGAGGTCACGGGGGGAAGCCGAGGTCAGCCAGAGTTTGCTGACTTCTGGGAGCAACATGGGGGGAGTAATTACGCTAGCGGGGGATCTAGCGGGGGGGGTGGGAGGGGGGAATTACTGGGTTGCTGCTGCTGGGGAGAGGGGGGAGCTGGTATGGGAGAGGATGGGCACCGCCTGGGGGAGATACAGCTGCGTGGGAACCGGGTGAGGAGCTGGAAAAAGGTGATGGCTAATCGACAAGGGGGGGGGGTAGGAAGCCCCCCAACTCGGCTGATCACGTGGAACGTGAGAGGGCTGAACGGGCCGATAAAGAGGGCACGGGTACTCGCACACCTTAAGAAACTTAAGGCAGATGTGGTTATGTTACAGGAAACGCACCTGAAACTGATAGACCAGGTTAGGCTACGCAAAGGATGGGTGGGGCAGGTGTTCCATTCGGGGCTAGATGCGAAAAACAGGGGGGTGGCTATATTAGTGGGGAAGCGGGTAATGTTCGAGGCAAAGACTATAGTGGCGGATAACGGGGGCAGATACGTGATGGTGAGTGGCAAACTACAGGGGGAGACGGTGGTTTTGGTAAACGTATATGCCCCGAACTGGGATGATGCCAATTTTATGAGGCGGATGCTAGGACGCATTCCAGACCTAGAGATGGGAAAGCTGATAACGGGGGGAGATTTTAATACGGTGTTGGAACCAGGGCTGGATAGGTCGAAGTCCAGGACTGGAAGGAGGCCGGCAGCAGCCAAGGTACTTAAAGATTTTATGGAGCAGATGGGAGGTGTAGACCCGTGGAGATTTAGCAGACCTAGGAGTAAGGAGTTCTCGTTTTTCTCCTATGTCCATAAAGTCTACTCGCGAATAGACTTTTTTGTGCTGGGTAGGGCATTGATCCCGAAGGTGAGGGGAACGGAGTATACGGCTATAGCCATTTCGGATCACGCTCCACACTGGGTGGACTTGGAGATAGGGGAGGAAACAGGAGGGCGCCCACCCTGGAGAATGGACATGGGACTAATGGCAGATGAGGGGGTGTGTCTAAGGGTGAGGGTGTGCATTGAAAAGTACTTGGAACTCAATGATAATGGGGAGGTCCAGGTGGGAGTGGTCTGGGAGGCGTTGAAGGCGGTGGTTAGAGGGGAGCTGATATCAATAAGGGCACATAAAGGGAAGCAGGAGAGTAAGGAACGGGAGCGGTTGCTGCAAGAACTTTTGAGGGTGGACAGACAATATGCGGAAGCACCGGAGGAGGGACTGTACAGGGAAAGGCAAAGGCTACATGTAGAATTTGACTTGCTGACTACAGGCACTGCAGAGGCACAATGGAGGAAGGCACAGGGTGTACAGTACGAATATGGCGAGCAGGTTGCTGGCACACCAATTGAGGAAAAGGGGAGCAGCGAGGGAAATAGGGGGAGTGAGGGATGAGGAAGGAGAGATGGAGCGGGGAGCGGAGAGAGTGAATGGAGTGTTCAAGACATTTTATAAAAAATTATATGAAGCTCAACCCCCGGATGGGAGGGAGAGAATGATGGGCTTCTTGGATCGGCTGGAATTTCCCAAGGTGGAAGAGCAGGAAAGGGTGGGACTGGGAGCACAGATCGAGGTAGAAGAAGTGGTGAAAGGAATTAGGAGCATGCAGGCGGGAAAGGCCCCGGGACCGGATGGATTCCCAGTCGAATTCTATAGAAAATATGTGGACTTGCTCGCCCCGGTACTGACGAGGACCTTTAATGAGGCAAAGGAAAGGGGACAACTGCCCCCGACTATGTCTGAAGCAACGATATCGCTTCTCTTAAAGAAGGAAAAGGACCCGCTACAATGCGGGTCCTATAGACCTATTTCCCTCCTAAATGTAGATGCCAAGGTCCTGGCCAAGGTAATGGCAATGAGAATAGAGGAATGTGTCCCGGGGGTGGTCCACGAGGACCAAACTGGGTTTGTGAAGGGGAGACAGCTGAACACGAATATACGGAGGTTGTTAGGGGTAATGATGATGGCCCCACCAGAGGGAGAAACGGAGATAGTAGTGGCGATGGATGCCGAGAAAGCATTTGATAGAGTGGAGTGGGATTATTTGTGGGAGGTGTTGAGGAGATTTGGTTTTGGAGAGGGGTATGTTAGATGGGTGCAGCTGTTGTATAGGGCCCCAGTGGCGAGCGTGGTCACGAATGGACGGGGATCTGCATATTTTCGGCTCCATAGAGGGACAAGGCAGGGATGCCCTCTGCCCCCATTATTGTTTGCACTGGCGATTGAGCCCCTGGCGATAGCGTTGAGGGGTTCCAAGAAGTGGAGGGGAGTACTTAGGGGAGGAGAAGAGCACCGGGTATCTTTGTATGCGGACGATTTGCTACTATACGTGGCGGACCCGGCGGAGGGGATGCCAGAAATAATGCGGATACTTGGGGAGTTTGGGGATTTTTCAGGGTATAAATTGAACATGGGGAAAAGTGAGTTGTTTGTGGTGCATCCAGGGGAGCAGAGTAGAGAAATAGAGGACCTACCGTTGAGGAAGGTAACAAGGGACTTTCGTTACCTGGGGATCCAGATAGCTAAGAATTGGGGCACATTGCATAGGTTAAATTTAACGTGGTTGGTGGAACAGATGGAGGAGGATTTCAAGAGATGGGATATGGTATCCCTGTCAATGGCAGGGAGGGTGCAGGCGGTTAAGATGGTGGTCCTCCCGAGATTCCTCTTTGTGTTTCAGTGCCTCCCGGTGGTGATTACGAAGGCTTTTTTTTAAAGGATTGAAAAGAGCATCATGGGTTTTGTGTGGGCCGGGAAGACCCCGAGAGTGAAGAAGGGATTCTTACAGCGTAGCAGGGATAGGGGGGGGCTGGCACTACCGAGCCTAAGTGAGTATTATTGGGCCGCTAATATTTCAATGGTGAGTAAGTGGATGGGAGAGGAGGAGGGAGCGGCGTGGCAGAGATTAGAGAGGGCGTCCTGTAGGGGGACTAGCCTACAGGCTATGGTGACAGCCCCATTGCCGTTCTCACCGAGGAACTACACCACAAGCCCGGTGGTGGTGGCTACACTGAAGATTTGGGGACAGTGGAGACGGCATAGGGGAAAGACTGGAGCCTTGGGGGGGTCCCCGATAAGAAACAACCATAGGTTTGCCCCGGGGGGAATGGATGGGGGATATGGAATGTGGCAAAGAGCAGGAATAACGCAACTGAAAGATCTGTTTGTGGATGGGAAGTTCGCGAGTCTGGGAGCATTGACCGAGAAATATGGGTTGCCCCAAGGGAATGCATTCAGGTATATGCAACTGAGGGCTTTTGCGAGGCAACAGGTGAGGGAATTCCCGCAGCTCCCGACACAAGAGGTGCAGGACAGAGTGATCTCAAAGACATGGGTGGGGGATGGTAAGGTGTCGGATATATATAGGGAAATGAGGGACGAAGGGGAGACTATGGTAGATGAACTAAAAGGGAAATGGGAAGAAGAGCTGGGGGAGGAGATCGAGGAGGGGCTGTGGGCAGATGCCCTAAGCAGGGTAAACTCGTCGTCCTCGTGTGCCAGGCTAAGCCTGATTCAGTTTAAGGTATTACACAGGGCACATATGACTGGAGCACGGCTCAGTAAATTTTTTGGGGTGGAGGATAGGTGTGCGAGGTGCTCGAGAAGCCCAGCGAATCATACCCATATGTTTTGGTCATGCCCGGCACTACAGGGGTTTTGGATGGGGGTGACAAAGGTGCTTTCAAAAGTAGTAGGAGTCCGGGTCGAACCAAGCTGGGGGTTGGCTATATTTGGGGTTGCACAAGAGCCGGGAGTGCAGGAGGCGAGAGAGGCCGATGTTTTGGCCTTTGCGTCCCTAGTAGCCCGGCGCAGGATATTGCTAATGTGGAAAGAAGCCAAGCCCCCGGGGGTGGAGACCTGGATAAATGACATGGCGGGGTTTATAAAGCTAGAGCGGATTAAGTTCGTCCTAAGGGGGTCGGCTCAAGGGTTCACCAGGCGGTGGCAACCGTTCGTCGAATACCTCGCAGAAAGATAGACGGAATGGGAAAAAGAAGGCAGCAGCAGCAGCCCAGGATCGGGGGGGGGGGGGGGGGGAGGGGTGGAGGGGGGGGGGGAGGAGGAACCAGAAGGACTCTCAGGGTTGTTAATATATACTGTATAGTATGTATAGGTCGTTGCTACAGATAATTATATATTGGACTGTTAAATTATATTTTTGGAGAGTGTTACTTGTGACAAGGCAGTTGCCAATTAGGGCTAGTTTTCATTTTTGTTATTTATTATTTATTCATTTTTTTTTTTTGTTTATAAAATAGGTCATTGTTATTTGTGTTGTTATAATATTGTGTAAAGGATGCACAATGTACTGTGTTGGTTGACCAAAAATTTTCAATAAAATATTTAATAAAAAAAAACAAGCTGTGCAAAATAATTTCCCAAACTGTGTCCTTACTTTTTCAAAAGATCTTGGGTGCGCTCCATCTGTTCCTGTTGTTCCTGAAATACTTTGAACCAGTGATAATACATTTCACAAGTGATTCATGCCCTCCCCATCTGACTCCTTCAATCACCAGCAGTGGTAACCCCAACAGCCTGAGCTTAGTTTTCCCCCAAAACTCTCCAACAGCTCCACTTCATTCACAATCAACACTTTAATAAACCGCCAACATCTCGGAGCTGGTACGTGCCTTACCCTTAGCTAGGCTCCATTCTTTTTCTTCTCGATTTTCTCTTCTAGTTTTTATCCTCGCCTTGATCAGGAGTTCAATAACATTTCAATACTGTTTTGGGCCAGGGTTTAGAGAACCCCAAAGTGTATCATGGAGGTCACCTGACCCACAACTTTTAATAGATTGCGGTACGGGGAGCACACGGCCCACTCTACAGGTGTGGGACAGCAGAAATGGAAAAGTATTTCTTAAAGCAAAACAATGTGCAAAAGAGTTCTATTTGTAAGTATTTCTTTGTGCTGTCTTCTGACTAGTTGAACAAAATAAGAACGTATTTAGACGCACAAATTTTATGCAAAAATAGAGGTTTGCGCAATAGCATCAGGTGTCTTTCGCGTTTTTGTTAATTTCTCGTGACCCACCCAGACTGGGGCTGTTGTGCCATCCAAATATCCAGCAGAAAACCAAGATCTTGGAATCTTCCCTGGAAAGAGGGGAGGTGCCAGAGGACTGGAGAGAGAGAGACAGAGACAGAGAGAGAGAGAGCGGCAAATGTGAGGCTTTTATTCAAGGGTAGAAAGATATTCCAAGAAAGTGCAGACCAGTCAGTTTAACCTCACCATTGGAAAGGGTGCACAAAAATAAGAGGCTGGGTTTGTGGGGATGGGGGAGGCGAGAGGTTCGAAAGGCACTTGGCGAGGTTTGACGTAATTGAGAAGCGCTTTCGCGGATTTGAAAAACATGCTCAACTGGTGGAAGTGTATTTCTGCACCGATGGAAAGTGTAATGGATGTTGTCCAGGTGGATTTGAAGGCAGTTGGCTCCACACCAAAGGTTAACAAGCTCACGGAAGAGGAGGGTCAGCATCAGCTTGGAGAAGGAAAATTGGCTTCAGCAACAGAAACAACAGCGACTCGTGGCACGTGCTTGTTGTCCATGCTGGAAGACCGTAGGCAACAGAGTTCCCCAAGGTTCAGTGCCAAAGCCACTGGTTTTTGATATCTTCATATATATACACACACATGATTTGGATATTGGATCGCAAAACTTCACATTCTGCCAATGATACTGAACTTGGAGGTGTGGCCGATAGTGAGGATGATACCCAGTGATCGCAGGCTAACAGAATGTGCAGACAAGCCGAGGACAGAACTGAAGATCGATAAGTGAGAGGTGAAGCATTTTCCTCGAAGGGATGTGGGGGAAGCAATACAGAACCAATGGTACAGTTCTAAAGAGAGCGCAGGGACAAGGGATCTGGGCTTCACCTCCATAGATCTTGGAAGGTGGTGGGACATCTTGAGAGAGCAGCTGATACGCTGTAGGAAGAATGCGAAGGTTTTTGAGAATCTGCAGAGGAGATTCTTCCAGGGAGGAGGGGAATTAGTTCCATGGATTGAGGTTGGAGAAACTTGGCTTGTTCTCCTTGAAGTGAAAGGAGGCTGCGGGGAGAGTCGACACTGCCGGGCAAGATTGTGACAGGTCCATGTAAAAGGTAGAGAAAGAATGTTTGCTCCCACTTGCTGCTCAGCAACTAAGGGACACAGATTTCAGGACTGGGACAAGAGGGGGCGGATTTGAGGACGAAGGTGACACAGCAAGACTTAAAACTCACTGCCTCCAAGGGTAGTGGCAGCAGAGAAGGCGAATGATTTCAAAGAGCGTTGGATGGGCATTTGAGGGTAATAAACCTGCAGAGCCACGAGGAAAGAGCGGGCAACAGGACTGATTGGATATGAACTCTATATTGACAGGACACTCTGAAGGACTCATGGGAAAAAGGGGGAGATTTGATATCAGTTCTGGGGAGGAATTGGCCACAAACTGGGTCATGAGGGGGGCGTCCCACCTCCCAGATCCATAATGACCACTTTTAAACTCGACTGTGGACAACTGATCAAAGGTGTACGAAGAGAGAGGCCAGAATTCTGGCTCAAGAACCTCCTTTCCTCAGGATCACTCTTGTCCTGTCTTCTCAAAAACCTGCACCTCCAAGTTTGACCCGCTGAGTCTCCGGAGGACAAACAAACCGTGATGCCTGGCAGACATCGCCAACATCTCGAGGAATGGCGGCGGAGCAGGCGGAGCTCGAGGGGCTGAATGGCCTCCTGTTGTGCCAACGTAACCCAAAGGCATTCACCTGTCCACTTTGGAAATGCTGCTGTAATATGTGCAAAATGATGAACGCCAGGCTTTCCTATCTTCTCCAGGAAGGGAAATTAGGTCGCCTTCTTTCCTGTACATCCTGCGTGAACGAAAAGATGGAATTGGGTATGGTTCAGGAGGGATTACTGAGACGTGGCTGCAGGGCGATCAGGGATGGAAAGTGAACATCCAGGGCTATTCAGTATTTAGGAAGGACAGACAAAAAAGGAAAAGGCGGCAGAGTTGCATTGATGGTGAATGAGGAAATGAACACAACAGTGAGGAAGGATATTCACTCCGACAATGTGGAATCTGTATGGGTCGAGCAGAGAAACACCAAGGGGCAAAAGACATTAGTGGGTGTTGCATGTGGACCCCCAAACTGCAGTGGTGATGCTGGGAATGGTATTGATCAAGAAAGTTGAGACCCATGCAATAAAGGAACATTTGTAATTAAGGGTGACTTTAATCTTCAAAGAGATTGGACAAATCAAATTAGTAATAATACCGTAGAGAAGGAATTCCTGGAGTGCATAAGGGATTGTTTTTTTAAATAACATTTAGATTACCCAATTACTTTTTCCAATTAATGGGCAATTTAGCGTGTCCAATCCACCGACTCTGCACATTTTTGGGTTGTGGGGACGAAACCCACGCAGACACGGGGAGAATGTGCAAACTCCACACGGACAGTGACCCAGAGCCGGGATCGAACCTGGGACCTCAGCGCCGTGAGGCAGCTGTGCTAACCACTGCGCCATCGTGCCGCCCCCATAAGGGATTGTTTACTGGACCAATACGTCGAGGAACCAACTGGAGAACAGGCCATCCGAGACTGGGGACTGTGTAATGAGAACTGAATCATTGGCAATCTAGTTGTGCGACACCCCTTGGGGATGAGCGACCATAATATGTTAGAATTCTTCATCAAGATGGAGAATGACGTGGCTTATTTGAGACCAGGGTCCTGAATATAAGTAAAGGAAATTACTATGGTGTGAGGCATAAGTCAGCTATGATGGATTGGGGAAAGTTACTTAAAAGGGATGACAGTGAATCGGCAATGACAAGGAGCTCATGGGGAAACTACAACAATTGTTCATTCCTGCCTGGCCCAAGAAGAAAAATGGGAAAGATAGCCAAAGAATGGATTACAAGGGGGATTAGAGACAGTATTAGATACAAGGAAGCGGCATCTCTTCCAACGGCCCCCGACCGGCACCGCGTCGACCGCTCGCACGACTGGCGGGTCCGCGGAGAATCACGGAAGCACTGTTGTGCCGGATTTCCGGCGTGATAGGCTATTCTCCGCCCCCGCGCGATTCCAACGCGGAGGGTTTGGAGAATCCCGCCCAGTGTTCGTCCAGTGAACAGATCAGTCCGAGGGGGAGTCGTTGAGGAGTCTAGCAGCTGTGGGGAAGAAGCTATTCCTATGTTTGGATGTGCGGGTCTTCAGACTTCTGTACCTTCTGCCTGATAGAAGGGTCTGGAAGAAGGCAAAGCCAGGGTGGGACGGGTCTCTGACAATGCTGTCTGCCTTCCTGAGGCAGCGGGAGGTGTAGACAGAATCAATGGGAGGGTGGCAAGCTTGTGTGAGGCGTTGGGCTGAGTTCACCACACTCTGCAGTTTCTTGTGATCTTGGGCCGAGCAGTTGCCATACCAGGCTGTGATGCAGCCGGATAGGATGCTCTCTATCGCACATCTGTAGAAGTTTGTGAGAGTCGATGCAGACATGCAGAATTTCTTCCTGGCTCCACCTCAGATGAGCATCCTGGGCACACATCTCGACATAGTGTGAGGGTACCAAAGGTTATGGAAGTGTAGGCGTGTGCATGGGCATGCGTGAAGTTGGGGAATACCTTGGGAACACGGTCAACTGTCCAATATGGAAATCTCACTGTATTAAATATTATTGTTGCTCACCATGTTCACAACTCAGATTCTTAGGTTTCTTCCTCATGGCATGGTACCTCTCACCATCAGGACACGGTAGCACAGTGGTTAGCACTGTTGCTTCAGAGCGCCAGGGTCCCAGGTTCAATTCCCAGATTGGGTCACTGTCTGTGCGGAGTCTGCATGTTCTCCCCGTGTCTGCGTGAGTTTTCTCCGGGTGCTCCGGTTTCCTCCCACAGTCCAAAGTAGTGCAGGTTACGTGGATTGGCCATGCTAAATTGCCCTTTAGTGTCCAAAAAGGGTGAGGTGGGGTTACTGGGTTATGGGGATAGGGTGTCGGGTTGGGCTTAAGGACTCGATGGGCCGAATGGCCTCCTTCTGCACTGTGATTTCTATGATCCAAATTGGCCAGGAAAAACAGCAGATCTGAGGTTTGGGAGCAGTTTAGAATTCAGCAAAGGAGGACAAAAGGATCGATTAAGAAAGGGAGTACAAGAGTAAGCTTGCAGGGTACGTAAAAACTGACTGTAAAAGCTTCTGTAGGTACATGGAGACAAAAAGGTTGGTGAAGACAAATGTAGGTCCCTTACAGCACAAGGGATTTTATAATGAGGAACTGTTGTGACCTAAGGCAAGGACTTACAGCCAGATAGACAGGACGCAACAACGTTTATTTCACTACTCCACAATACAATAACTCTCTACTCCACTCCCCCTCAGGGTCTTCTTCATCGACCCGCTCCCAGGCCCAGGTTTCTATCCTGCTTGGGATAATTGGGAGGAAGCTCCACCCCCTAATCCCCTGGGGAGTTGGCATTCCCAGGTGTAGGAAGGGAATCTGATAAGATGTAGGTTCTGACCCCTAAGGGATCGCTTGGGTAGCGGGAGAGGGTCCAGAGGAGGCTTGGCCAGTCCGGAGGGCGGGTAGTGCACTGCACTAACGACCGCCGTATTGGTGAAGAGTAACGAAGTTGGGGTTGTTTGTCCGGCGAGGTTGTCGGTGCTCTCGCTGCCAGTATGTGGTTGTCTGGTGGCTCAGTGTCCATGTTGGATCCAGCGTCATTGTCGCTGTTGTTGCTGGATGGACCGATGGTTGAGGCGGTTACATCAGCTTCCAGATTTCCAAAGACCAGCGGGTATAGCGAGTGGGGGTCTGACCTCGGCGGGGCCTCAGGTATCCTCCTAGGCTGCTCGGGGGACAGATCCCCCCCCCCCCCCCGGGTCATTGGTGTCTCTGGATCTCGCTCCGGTGTCTCTTGGTCCCGTCGATGCATGTAGTCCAGCTGGCAGTGTGTTTCATTTCCCTGGGTCTGGACCGCGTAGGACACTGGTCCTGTTGCATGGACAGCCTCGCCAGGGATCCCGGTGGCTCCCACCCCAAAATTCTGTCTCCGTACTGCGGAATTTTGGGCCCAGGCGTGAGTCTCTTGCCGAGCAGTCTTGACGCTAACAGACCCGTGCCCCCACGTCGGGGGACAAGTGAGTATGCGGGATGCAGAGGTGATTGGCCGTTCTGAGCCGTTGGGCATGCAGTGTGTCAGTGCCACTCTGACGCCGTATAGCGAGTGAGGCATCGCATGTAATGAGCAAAGGTTCTGATGGGTGGAAATGGATCCCTTGTCCAACACGAGGCACTATTTTACGTCTTGGTAAAGCCCTCTGGTGCGAGGGAGCCAAGTCTCATCGCCGTCACTCCATCAATAGTTAGTGGCGCAGGATGGGCAATGTCACCATCAGGGGAATGAATTTTCCGTAATAATTCACCAGACCTAAAAAGGGGGGAGCTCCGTCAGGTCACAAGGGATGGGGGCCCTGGCGGATGGCCCGCACCTTGTCCACCACTGGATGGAGGCCCCGACTGTCCACCCTAAGAAGGGGAAAGTATAGTCTGAAAGGAAGCTTGTAGGGAACATAAAGACTGACGCTAAGAGTTTCTACAGATCTGTGAAGAGAAAGAGATTGGTGAAGAGAAATGTAGGCCCCCTACAGACAGAAACAGGGGAATGCATAATAAGGGACAAAGAAATGGCTGAGCAATTGAATGCATACTTTGGTTCTGTCTTCACAAAAGAGGCCACAAATCAGATCCCGGAAATATTGGCGAATGAAGGGTTCAGTGAAAGGGAAGAACTGAGGGAGATAAACATTAGAAGAGAAATGGTGCTGGGAAAACTGATGGGATTGAAGGCGGATAAATCCCTGAAAATCTGCATCCCAGAGTGCTAAAGGAGGTGGCTCTGGGAACAGTGGACGCATTGGTGGTCATCTTCCGGGATTCTATAGACTCTGGAACTGTCCCTGCAGCTTGGAGGCTAGCTCACGTCACTCCGACATTCAAAAAGGAAGGTAGAGAGAAAGCAGGAAATTATAGACCAGTAAGCCTAACATCGGTAGTGGGGAAAATGCTTGAATAGCACCCGGATAGGTGCAGTCCTGGGCCCCGTGACACAGTGTAGCGGCAGGGGCGGTTCCTCAGCCCCCAGGTCTTTCAGGAAGTGTGTTGGGGCTCTCGGGAGGAGATGGGGACTGGCCTTGTTCCTGGCCGTGGCGTCTTGCTCGATGTGGGCGGCCGCCTTCTGGGAGTATTGGGGAAAATTGATGGGATGGATGGTCGATAAATCCCCCGGGTCTGATAATCTACATCCCAGGGTACTGAAGCAAGTGGCTCTAGAAATAATGGGTGCATTGGTAGTCATCTTCCAAGATTCTATAGACTCTGCAACAGTTCCTGCAGATTGGAGGGTAGCTAATGTAACCCCACTATTTAAAAAGTGAGGAAACAGGGAGTTTTCGACCAGTCAGCCTGATGTTGGTAGTGGGAAAAATGCTAGAGTCCATATAAAATATTTAATAGCAGAGCTGTTGGAAAACAGTGGCAGGATTGGACAGAGTCAGCATGGATTTATCAAAAGGGGAAACCATGCTTGACAAATCTACTGGAATCCTTCGAGGATGTACCCAGTAGATTTGATGAAGGGGAGCCAGTGGATGTGGTTTACTTGGACTTTCAGAAAGCTTTCAACAGAGTCCCACACAAGAGATCAGTGTGTACGTTTGAAGTGCATGGGATTGCTACCAAAGTGGATAGCCTCACATTTATCCACATTGTACTGCATCTGCCATGCACTTGCCCACTCGCTCAGCTTGTTCAAATCCCACTGAAGCATCTCTCCATCCTCCTCACAGCTCACCCTCCCACCCAACTCGGTGTCATCTGCAAATTTGGAGATTATGCATTTAGTTCCATCGTCGAAATCATTAATATATAATGTGAACAGTTGGGGTCCTAGCACAGATCCCTGCGGTGATATACATCATTGTAAGTACACAAAGGGTTAATGTACATACACAACAGCTAGATAGACACCAGAGGGAACACCAGAGACATGACACACAGACAGTCAACCAATAGGTCAGTAAGATAGGACACGGCCAATGGGCAGTCACGATACACACAGAGGTGGCACTAACACAGGGGGGGCATTACATCAACCCATACATAAGTACACTGCACACATGATCTTCCTCTTTCCAGTGGAGACACTCAGTGAGTACAGACACAGGGTTGATTGAACATCACACCCACCACATGGATTGCAGCAGACTGGTTAGTCAGTCTGAGTAGCTATAGCAGGATTAACAGTAGCGTCGAATCCAAGTAGGAGAATTGTTGATAGTTTAATAAACGTGTTAAAGCTATCTCCAAGTCTGAACCTTCCTTTGTCAGAGTGCACATCAAGGAAGCAGCTTCTGCTACGTCAAGAGCATAACAAAATTAGTCACTGTCTGCCAATCGGAAAAAGATCCATTTATTCCAACTTTTTGTTTCCTGTCTGCTAACACAGCAATGATCATACAAGGGATAGAGCAAAGCTATTAGCTAACTCCATGCTTGCTTCTACACAGGTCTCTGTCCAGTCCATAACCGCCCATAGTTTCAGGTCAAGTATCTCTTTACATCACACTGTGGGCTGTACTGTTGCCCAGTCCCACATTAATCCTTTCCACGCCTGATACCCTGCAGGTCTGGCAACATCTCTGAAATGGAAACAGGGTTCACGCTTTGAGTTCAGTATGACTCTTCGCAACTTCTCTCAACCGTCTCTGATCTGAGGGGAACAACCTCAGCTTCTCGAGTCAGTCCAGACAATTTTAAATCATTCATCCCAGCCCATCACTCGTGTACAAACCAGTTTACTTGTCATGTGCACGCGGGATACAAAACGGGCCCAAAGTTTTCCCGTCAAATTACACCCAAGGTCGTGTTCCGGAATGGGAGCTTCTGGTTATTTTTTTAAAAACATGAATCTAGAGTGCCCAATTCTTTTTTTTTTCCCAATTAAGGGGCAATTTAGCGTGACCAATCCACCTACCCTGCACATCTTTGGGTTGTGGGGGTGAGACCCACGCAGACACGGGGAGAACGTGCAAACTCCACACAGATAGTGACCCAGAGCCGGGATCGAACCTGGGACCTCGGCTCCGTGAGGCAGCAGTGCGAACCACTGCAGCCACTGTGCCATCCCCGTGTTCAAAGTGCAGGACAGGAACCTTTGCAATCAATCAATTCAATTTTATTCTTGATAGAAATGTTCAGCTCGCACTGGGTGCGCAAAGGAAAACCTGATAGCAACATGTCATCAGAACACTTCGAAAATAGCCACAAGATATACTAAAGTTCTGAACACAGTTCTCTCCATCCACCAATGCTTAACAGGGAGAATAAATTTACAAGGGAAAAATCTCACTCTTTGTGGGTCAGTCTTGATCTTTCCTTCACTGTCCCAGTTCCAGCTGTCCACCCTGATCGTTATTTGTTCTGTTGAGTTGTTTTTTTTCCTTTTTCTAGGTTTTGCCACGTTGCAGTTCAGCCTGAGGCACGGAAATGAATTGTGCCTAATTTAAATGAATAGTTTTATTACATTTCGCCTTATTGCTCGCCAAAAAAAAAAAACCCAGTCGTTTTCTCCATATTGCAACTTCAATTTTGGTTCTCTCTCAGCTCTGTTCCCTCGGCAGGGTCCCTGCCTCCGGCAAGCTTCCCAGGCAATGCTCCACTTCTCCCACGAGATGCACTCCTTGATGCACTGACCAGGCAGATGTGCCAGTCAGGGTGTCCACAGGACTCTGGGGCAATTTTTGTCCGAGGGACCCTCCTCTGGGGAGACCTGCCAGTGTTACTTAACTCCCATCCCGACCAGGAAACCTTGATGGGAAATGAAAAGATTGTCGCTACACTCCCCGAGGACCATAGGCTGCTCTCCCTTTTGGGAGAGAGAGAAAGAGAGAGAGAGAAAGAGAGAGAGAGAGAGAGAGAAAGAGAGAAAGAGAGAGAAAGAGAAAATCGTAGAATTTACAGTGCAGAAGGAGGCCATTCGGCCCATCGAGTCTGCACCAGCCCTTGGAAAGAGCACCCTACCCAAGCCCATACCTCCACCCTATCCCCATAACCCCACCTAACCTTTTTTGGACACTAAGGACAATTTAGCACAGCCAACCCACCTAACCTGCGCATCTTTGGACTGTGGGAGGAAACCGGAGCACCCGGAGGAAACCCACGCACACACGGGGAGGATGTGCAGACTCCACACAGACAGTGACCTAGCGGGGAAGTGAACCTGGAACCTGGAGCTGTGAAACAACTGTGCTAACCACTGCGCTACCGTGCTGCACAGAGAGAGAGAGAAAGAAAAAGAGAGAACGAAGAGGTAACCAGTGGGTCACCACACCTCAGTTGCGGGGAGATGTGGAGAAGGCGGGACCTCTCATGGATAACCTGTTAGCGTCGCTCCGCATCAGAAACCAGCTGTCCGGCCAACTGAGCTAACCAACCTCCATTTCAGAGAATTAGCCCGGGCCTCTGGATTACGGGTCCAGTGACATACCCCAGCAAGCTACTCAAGGGCAATCGAGGGAAGGGCCTCGCCAACTACCTCCACTGTGTCTCCCCAGCAGAGATGATGGCAGACGGGGAGGGGGTGCGGGCGGGGACAGATAGCTTTGCAGGCTACCCGAGAGCCAGGATCGAGCACAGCCAGTCCCAACAGTCAACGTTAGGGTTGCCAACTGTGATTCTATGCATTCCTGGAGGTTTCACCACAGGACTTGCCCCAACCCTCCAGCCAATAGTCAGCAAACACTTCCATCCTCGTGTCGTATGGTCTTCATATGCCGGCTGGAAATCAAAATGCCCGTTACCCAATTAAATGGTGCCACACACCGCACCCCCCCCCCCCCCCCCCACCGTCTTGCCCTAATTTCAGTAACTTTATGTATGGAAAAAGAGAGAAAAATTGAAAAAGAACAAATCCTTTTGTTAAAAAAATGTCCTGCCGATTCCCCAGGGCACAGTAGTGTCCTTAGGAGGCTGATCGTAATCCTTGGAGACTACAGGCCAATCCTGGCAACTCCTTAGTGACTGGGGATGAAATGTGGGGGTGGGATTGGGAGGGGGAAAGCGAGAGGAATTAATGTGAAAAGAGGGGAGGCAGGTAAGTCGGGGAGAAGGGAGGGAGGGAAAAAGTGGAGGAGTCAGAACGTGATTCTTTGCCATCCTATCTTGCCAGATGAGGCGGCACGGTAGCACAGTGGTTAGCACTGTCGCTTCACAGCTCCAGGGACCTGGGTTCAATTCCCGGTCACCGTCTGTGCGGAGTCTGCACGTTCTCCCCGTGTCTGCGTGGGTTTCCTCCGGGATGCTCCAGTTTCCTCCCACAAGTCCCGAAAGACGTGCTGTTAGGTGAATTTGACATTCTGAATTCTCCCTCTGTGCACCCGAACAGGCGCCGGAATGTGGCGACTAGGGGATTTTCACAGTCACTTCATTGCAGTGTCAATGTAAGCCTACTTGTGACATTAATAAAGATTATTATTATTATGTGAGTGTACTTGTGACAATGAAGATTGTTATTATAATGAGTGTACTTGTGACAATGAAGATTATTATTATAATGAGTGTACTTGTGACAATGAAGATTATTATTATAATGAGTGTACTTATGACAATGAACATTATTATGAGTGTACTTGTGACAATGAAGATTATTATAATGAGTGTGCTTGTGACAATGAAGATTATTATAATGTGAGTGTACTTGTGACAATGAAGATTATTATAATGTGAGTGTACTTGTGACAATGAAGATTATTATAATGTGATTGTACTTGTGACAATGAAAATTATTATAATAATGTGGGTGTACTTGTGACAATGAAGATTATTATTATAATAAGTGTGGGCTGTTTAGCACAGGGCTAAATCGCTGGCTTTGAAAGCAAACCAAGGCATGCCAGCAGCACGGTTCAATTCCCGTAACAGCCTCCCCGAACAGGTGCTGGAATGTGGCGACTAGGTGCTTTTCACAGTAACTTCATTGAAGCCTACTTGTGACAATAAGCGATTTTCATTTCATTTCATTTTTCACTTGTGACAATGAAGATTATAATGTGAGTGTACTTGTGACAATGAAGATTATTATGAGTGTACTTGTGACAATGAAGATTATAATAATGTGAGTGTACTTGTGACAATGAAGATTATTATTATAATGTGAGTCTCCTTGTGACAAGAAAGATTATTATTATAATATGGGTGTACTTGTGACAATGAAGATTATTATTATAATGAGTGTACTTGTGACAATGACGATTATTATTATAACGAGTGTACTTGTGACAATGAAGATTATTATAATGTGAGTGTACTTGTGACAATGAAGATTATTATTATAACGAGTGTACTTGTGACAATGAAGATTATTATAATGTGAGTGTACTTGTGACAATGAAGATTATTATTATAACGTGAGTCTCCTTGTGACAATGAAGATTATTATTATTATAATGTGGGTGTACTTGTGACAATGAAGATTATTATAATGAGTGTGCTTGTGACAATGACGATTATTATAATGTGAGTGTACTTGTGACAATGAAGATTATTATTATAATGTGAGTGTACTTGTGACAATGAAGATTATTATAATGAGTGTACTTGTGACAATGAAGATGATTATTATAATGAGTCTCCTTGTGACAATGAAGATTATTATAATATGATGTACTTGTGACAATGAAGATTATTATAATGTGAGTGTACTTGTGACAATGAAAATTATCATTATGAGTGTACTTGTGGCAATGAAGATGATTATTATAATGAGTCTCCTTGTGACAATGAATATTATTATTATAATGTGAGTGTACTTGTGACAATGAAGATTATTATAATGTGAGTGTACTTGTGACAATGAAAATTATTATTATGAGTGTACTTGTGACAATGATGATTATAATGTGAATGTACTTGTGACAATGAAGATTATTATAATAATGTGAGTGTACTTGTGACAATGAAGATTATTATAATGAGTGTACTTGTGACAATGAAGATTATTATAATGTGGGTGTACTTGTGACAATGAAAAATATTGTTAGGAGTGTACTTGTGACAATGAAGATGATTATTATAATGTGAGTGTACTTGTGACAATGAAGATTATTATAATGTGAGTGTACTTGTAACAATGAAGATTATTATAATGTGAGTGTACTTGTGACAATGAAGATTATTATTATAATGAGTGTACCTGTTACAATGAAGATTATTATTATAATGAGTGTACTTGTGACAATGAAGATTATTATAATGTGAGTGTACTTGTGACAATGAAGATTATTATAATGTGTACTTGTGACAATGAAGAATATTATAATGTGAGTGTCCTTGTGACAATGAAGATTATTATAATGAGTGTACTTGTGACAATGAAGATTATAATAATGTGAGTGTACTTGTGACAATGAAGATTATTATAATGTGAGTGTACTTGTGACAATGAAGATTATTATAATGAGTGTACTTGTGACAATGAAGATTATAATAATGTGAGTGTACTTGTGACAATGAAGATTATTATTATAATGTGAGTGTACTTATGACAATGAAGATTCTTATAATGAGTGTACTTGTGACAATGAAGATTATTATAATGAGTGTACTTGTGACAATGACGATTATAATAATGTGAGTGTACTTGTGACAATGAAGATTATTATAATGAGTGTACTTGTGACAATGAAGATTATTATAATGTGAGTGTACTTGTGACAATGAAGATTATAATAATGAGTGTACTTGTGACAATGAAGATGATTATAATGTGAGTGTACTTGTGACAATGAAGATTTTAATAATGAGTGTACTTGTGACAATGAAGATTATTATAATGTGAGTGTACTTGTGACAATGAAGATTATTATTATTATGAGTGTACTTGTGACAATGAAGATTATTATAATGTGAGTGTACTTGTGACAATGAAGATTATTATAATGTGAGTGTACTTGTGACAATGAAGATTATTATAATGAGAGTGTACTTGTGACAATGAAGATTATTATACTGTGAGTGTACTTGTGACAATGAAGATTATAATAATGTGAGTGTACTTGTGACAATGAAGATTATTATTAGAATGAGAGTGTACTTGTGACAATGAAGATTATTATAATGTGAGTGTACTTGTGACAATGAAGATTATAATAATGTGAGTGTACTTGTGACAATGACGATTATTATTATAATGTGAGTGTACTTGTGACAATGAAGATTATTATACTGTGAGTGTACTTGTGACAATGAAGATTATAATAATGTGAGTGTACGTGTGACAATGAAGATTATTATTATAATGTGAGTGTACTTGTGACAATGAAGATTATTATACTGTGAGTGTACTTGTGACAATGAAGATTATAATGTGAGTGTACTTGTGACAATGAAGATTATTATTATACTGTGAGTGTACTTGTGACAATGAAGATTATTATTATAATGTGAGTGTACTTGTGGCAATGAAGATTATTATAATGTGAGTGTACTTGTGACAATGAAGATTATTATTATAATGTGAGTGTACTTGTGACAATGAAGATTATTATAATGAGTGTACTTGTGACAATGAAGATTATTATTATAATGTGAGTGTACTTGTGACAATGAAGATTATTATTATAATGTGAGTGTACTTGTGACAATGAAGATTATTATTATAATGTGAGTGTACTTGTGACAATGAAGATTATTATGAGTGTACTTGTGACAATGAAGATTATTATTATAATGTGAGTGTACTTGTGACAATGAAGATTATTATTATAATGTGAGTGTACTTGTGACAATGAAGATTATTATTATAATGTGAGTGTACTTGTGACAATGAAGATTATTATAATGAGAGTGTACTTGTGACAATGAAGATTATTATACTGTGAGTGTACTTGTGACAATGAAGATTATAATAATGTGAGTGTACTTGTGACAATGAAGATTATTATTAGAATGAGAGTGTACTTGTGACAATGACGATTATTATAATGTGAGTGTACTTGTGACAATGAAGATTATAATAATGTGAGTGTACTTGTGACAATGAAGATTATTATTATAATGTGAGTGTACTTGTGACAATGAAGATTATTATACTGTGAGTGTACTTGTGACAATGAAGATTATTATACTGTGAGTGTACTTGTGACAATGAAGATTATTATTATACTGTGAGTGTACTTGTGACAATGAAGATTATTATTATAATGTGAGTGTACTTGTGACAATGAAGATTATTATTATAATGTGAGTGTACTTGTGGGAATGAAGATGATTATTATAATAAGTCTCCTTGTGACAATGAAGATTATTATTATAATGTAAGTGTACTTGTGACAATGAAGATTATTATTATAATGTGAGTGTACTTGTGACAATGAAGATTATTATAATGAGTGTACTTGTGACAATGAAGATTATTATTATAATGTGAGTGTACTTGTGACAATGAAGATTATTATAATGAGTGTACTTGTGACAATGAAGATTATTATTATAATGTGAGTGTACTTGTGACAATGAAGATTATAATGTGAGTGTACTTGTGACAATGAAGATTATAATGTGAGTGTACTTGTGACAATGAAGATTATAATGTGAGTGTACTTGTGACAATGAAGATTACCATAATGAGTGTATTTGTGACAATGAAGATTATTATAATGAGTGTACTTGTGACAATGAAGATTATTATTATAATGTGAGTGTACTTGTGGGAATGAAGATGATTATTATAATAAGTCTCCTTGTGACAATGAAGATTATTATTATAATGTAAGTGTACTTGTGACAATGAAGATTATTATTATAATGTGAGTGTACTTGTGACAATGAAGATTATTATAATGAGTGTACTTGTGACAATGAAGATTATTATTATAATGTGAGTGTACTTGTGACAATGAAGATTATTATAATGAGTGTACTTGTGACAATGAAGATTATTATTATAATGTGAGTGTACTTGTGACAATGAAGATTATAATGTGAGTGTACTTGTGACAATGAAGATTATAATGTGAGTGTACTTGTGACAGTGAAGATTATAATGTGAGTGTACTTGTGACAATGAAGATTACCATAATGAGTGTATTTGTGACAATGAAGATTATTATAATGAGTGTACTTGTGACAATGAAGATTACAATATGAGTGTATTAGTGACACAGATTGTTGTGATGTGGGGCTGAGGGAAGGATGGGGAGGGCTGTGAAGAGAGTGGGCGGGCTTCTGGCCCCCAGCGAGGACGGGGCGAGCTCCCCCACCCACCCCCCTCCCGCCTATTTAATGCTTGCCGCCACTTGGTGGCGATGGAAGGTGAAGAGGGAAAGAAGTTGTGGATTGTGTGTGCGGGAAGAGTCAGCCTGGAGCAGCAGCAGTGAGTGAGGAGCGGGATTCTCTCCCTCCAGCTGAACACACACACAGGAGTGTTAGTGAATGAGGAGGGAGAGGCTCAGCTCGGTGGGAAGCACTGTCCCTCACCTCCTCCCTCACCCCCTCCCTCTGTCCCTCACCTCCTCCCTCCCTCATCATGCTCACATACCTGTTGCTGGGGACGCTGTTGTCACTTTGCGGCGCTCAGAGCGACGTCACCCCTTCGTGTTATGGAGGATTCGACCTGTACTTTGTCCTGGACAAGTGAGTAGCTCACTGTGTGTGTGTGTCTGTCCCAGGGCCGCTGCTCGTCAGTCTGGGACAGGGGGCTAGTTCTGGACAAAAGTTTTTGTTTTATTTTGCCTGTGTTTATTTTGGGGACTGATTGGGACTTTGGTGTCTGGAATGGTGATGGTGGTGCTGACTGACAGTCCTGCTCAGCCATGGGGCTGACAGAGGGCTTGGTGCCTGGGAAGAGTTGGCAGCTTGTTGGCTGTGAGCAGATGTGTGTGTCCCTCTTTCTCTCCCAGTGGCTGCAGATGTGCAGCTCTGCCCCTCACAGCAGGAGTGACAGGGCCCACCACACTCCTGCATCAGCTCCAACCCCCCCTCCCCCATCTCCCACCCCACAAACAGGGGCTTGAGCAGCAAACTTAAAATCAGCACTCAGCTCCAAACCTAACCTGGGGGTTGGGGAACAAAAACCGACCGAGCTGTTGGATGGGAGAGAGAGGAAGGGAGGCAAGAAGCAGCTTTAAACAGGCCAGCTGCACACGGAGCTGGCCCTTACCCTGCCATTCCTCTTGTCTCATTTTAAAAATAAGCAAGAGCAGATTTGTGTGGGCTTGCTAAACCATTCACTTTCCCACCAGCAACCACTGAGAAAGAATTGCTGGTCTCCCATGTTATACTTCCTCTCTTCCCCCCCAAGGGTTCCTGACTTGTTACTTAGTTGGCAATTTAAAATTTTGTTCTGAAAAAACTTTTTTTTTCCCGAAAAGATAAACTTGTGCTTGGAGCAAACGGTGTCCTCGCTGTCCATTTTTCAACCTCTGATAATGGCCATGCAAGTACTTGTGTGGGTAATCAGTTTACTGTCAAGTTTCTTGCGCAAGCTTTGCCCCGTCCACATCTGTTTGCCACATCAGGGTCAGTTCTGTTTGTCTGTGCCTCGAAAGAAAGTGTTGACGATTTATGTTTCGACCAGTGAGGACCGTCCAAAAGCTGTGTTCCCTCCAGCCCCACACTCCTCCCCCCCCTCCCCCGGTCCTTGTTTTAACTGTGTTCTCTGTCAAGAGAGTCTTTCTAGGAGCCAAAAAAGAAAAAACAAGAGGCGGCTCCAGATTGAAATTGGAGTGAGTCAAAGCTTCATTATTGCTAAACAAAGACGAGGCAATCTTGGCCGTCTTTATGAGCCAAAGATGTTGACCTTGGTGGTTAGATTGGATGCTGACACACAGGTCCCTCTCTTTTTCACCCTGTTTGGATCTAGTGACGAGTGTGCACCGGACTCCAACGAGTAACCATAGGGTCAAATAGCAAGGGAGGAAGCCATTCAGCCCATCACACCTATGCATTGAAAGAGCGATCCAGGTTGTTGCTCGACAGTGCAGAACTTGAGTACTCTGAAAAAAGACACATGTCGTCCAAGCTTTTTGTCTTGCACTCCTCAGGGCAGATTCGCAATAACACCAAATCACAGAAGGGGCCAACGACCTAAAAGCTTAAGCGAACTGCTATCGTTCCTCCAGGAATACGCGAGCTATCCAATTGTTCCCAGTCCTCCGACTCTGTTCCAATAATTCAGCATTTTCAAAACTGTACAACATGTCCCTTCAAGAAATTATTGAATTTCCTTCCATCGGCCTTTCAGGCAGTGTGTTGCACACCACAACAACTGGCTGTGCAGAAAAATATTTGTCTCATTGCCCTTCCCCTTCCTTTCCCTTTTGGCAATTATCTTCTAAGTCTGTCAACTCAGCCATCCAGACACCAGTCGGGATGGTCTCTCCCCATTTACTCTCTCAAAATCCTTGTCGTTTTTCAACACCTCTATTATACCTTCCCCAGGCCTTCTCTGCTCCATCCTGACATCCGTCCTTCGGCTGTACACTGGGTGATGTATCTTCATTAATAGAAAGCATAATGAAGACCATTGGGATCATGTCGTCATCACAGAATGGGGGAGGATCCGTCTGTCTGACTTAGCACTGTCCTCTCCATTTTCTGACATCCTCGAGGGCGACAGAGGTCAGTCTGTCACCACCGATTGGCATGATTTGGACTTCTCAAGTGAAGCCAATTTTTTATTCACGAAAGCTCCTCAGTCAGTCCTGATTTCCAACTGCACCTGTGTTTTGTATATTTTCCGTGGTCTGGAACCCACTCATCTGAGTGTAGCAAGACCAACACTAATTTCTTCATACAAACATATGAATTCGGAGGAAGGGCGTGCCATTTGGCCCCTCGAGCCGTTTAATAAGGTCATGACCTCGCGGATCGTGGCCTCAACTCCACATTCCCGCTACCCCCCCCCCCCCCAATTAAACTTGGACTCCCTGGTTGGTCAGGAATCTACCTACCTCCACCTTCAAATCATTCAACGACCCTGCCTCCACCGCTCTCGGGGCAAGCGAGTTCCAACGATTCACAACCCTCAGAGAAAAACATTCTTCCAATCTCAGTCTGAAACAGGAGACCCCTTATTTTTAAACTTGTGTCCCCCTCCCCACCCCCACCCCAGGTTTGAGATTCCCCCACAAGGGGCAAGATCCTTTCAACATCCACCCTGTCAAGACTCCTCAAGATGCTGTACATGTTTCAATAAGACCACCTCATCATCCTAGTCCAGCCTTCCCCCACCCCACTATCCCAATATATCAGTCACGTGAACCTTCTGTGGACTATGCCAAATGCAATTATATCCTTTCTTGAATGAGGAGACCTTTTTTCTTAAACAGGGAGACTTTTAAAATATAAATAAACAAGGAGTCCAAGGAGCTTTTTCCTACCATCACAAGAAAGGATCACAAGGTTTGAGAGAGAATTCCAGAGATGGAGATCAGGGTAAAGCGTAGGGGGGGGGGAAAGTCACTTTTCCGAAAAGAAAATCTGCTGAGCTGACAGCTGGCACTGCATTAGCTCCTCTGCGCTTAAATATCTCACAGACAAAAATGTTGGCATCACGTCAAAGTTCCTGGTTTTGGGATGTCCCGCATTCTGAGTGACACGGCGGACACCTTTCGTAAAGAATACTCCCGAGGATGGGAAATTTGGCACAAGGCTAAACCGCTGGCTTTGAAAGCAGACCACGGCAGGCCAGCAGCACGGTTCAATTCCCGCGCCAGCCTCCCTGAACAGGCGCCGGAATGTGGCGACTAGGGGCTTTTCACAGTAACTTCATTTGAAGCCTACTTGTGACAATGAGCGGTTTTCATTTCCGTTTCATCTCCATTTCACTTTCATTCATTCATTTCTTTTTAAGAACAGGTTGGAATAATTGTCCGGTGTTCAGCTACAGGAGTCAATTCCAGCCAAATGCCTGCCGTGACAATAAGGACGTTCAGGTCCCACCAGAGAGAATTGCACAGAGATTTTTCCCTGTTTTCCTTGGACAGGTCCCGGACTTGCTCCTTCTCCTCAGTTTGCGAAACCGCGTGGCTCAGAAGGGACACCGTAGAAAATAGGAGCATGAGGAGGCCATTCGGCCCTTCAAGCTACCCCGTCATTCATTCTGATCATGGCTGATCATCCAACTCAATAGCCTAATCCTGCCCCCCCTCCCGCCATATCCTTTGATCCCCATCGCCCCAATTGCTATATCGAACTCTTTCTTGAAAACATACAATGTTTTGACCTCCACTACTTTCTGTGGTAATGAATTCCACAGGCCAACCACTCTCTGGGTGAAGAAATTTCTCCTCATCTCTGTCCTCAATGATCTACCCCGTATCCTCAGACTGTGACCCCTGGCTCTGGACTGTTAAGTAATGAGTTAAGAGTTAAGTAATGCATTAAGAGACATTGCAATTAGTTGTCTCATTTATGTTAAGTATCCATTAATTGACACTGATATGGAAAGGGGCTTCAGGTGGCCTCTGTCAGGTGGTGTGTTAAGAGTTTTGTGCAGAGGCTGTGGAAGTGAAATAAATGGTGTCTGGTGAAAAGGATCAAGATCTTTAGACTCTTCATTTCACAGCAACTAAAACGTCTACCCATGGCAGCAGAGGATGGTTGCTGTGCAAATGTGAAGGTTTGAAAGATACAACTTTTCCTGATCAGTGAGTGAGTGAGAAGGAAAAAAAAAAAAGATACATGGCTGAACCGAGGATAAAGATGGCTGGAAAAGACTATCCTCCCTTATTCTCTGAAAGGGAATCGTACGACAAATGGAGAAGTGCAGTAGTTATGTGGACTAAAGTAACTGCTTTGGGAAAGAGAAAACGAGGTATGGCATTGGCTCTTTCGCTACCATATGGCAGTAAAATCCGAAACAAAGTGCTTTCTGAGCTGGAATTGGACGAGTTAGACTCAGAAGAAGCTCTGGAGACTCTTACAATATATGGATAAGATTTACAAGAAAGATGACTTGTTAAGTGCGTATGAAGCATGGTCGGAATTTGATAAGTTCGGGAAAATAGAGGAATTCTCCATGGAAGACTATATAATGAAATGAAATGAAATGAAAATCGCTTAGTGTCACAAGTAGGCTTCAAATGAAGTTACTGTGAAAAGCCCCTAGTTGCCACATTCCGGTGCCTGTCATTTACGGAATTTGGCAGACTATATAAAAGGCTGCAGAAACACAATCTGGAATTTCCACAGTCTGTGTTGGCCTTTAAATTACTTGACTGTGCTAGAGTGAGCAACATGGATAGGCTCCTGGTTTTGACAGGAGTTCAGTTTACAGATGAGGATACCTTATTCGATCAGATGACAAAAGCTTTAAAGAAGTTTCTGGGCAAACATTCGATTCCAATGGCTCTGATGATTCAAAGAGGTCAGTCTGCTACAAAGCAGAATATGGAAGATACACTACGGATGGAGAAATTTTACGGCTACGAACAGGGCCCAAGACTATAGAAGGAGATCGAGACAAGGAAATTATGAAGACAGAAACCCAGTTAGAACTTACAGTCGGAAGATGAACCCCAGAAATGCACAGGGCATGATAAATCGATGTTTTCGATGTGACTCTCAATACCATTCTGTCTTCAACTGTCCAAAACATTATGATAGAGTGTTTGAAGCAACACATGACACGGAAGAGTCAGAAGAGGAAAAAGATAGTGTTCAGGGAGACGACATTGTCCTATTGACAAGCAGTTTTACGCCAGTAATGAGGGTGTTGGTTGCAGAATCCTTCCATTGTGCTGTACTGAACAGTGGCTGCACATGTACTGTGTGTGGAATTGTTCCCTGGACTCCTTGAATGCTGAAAGTCGTAACAAGGTTAAGGAATTTGAAAGTTCCACAAGTTTCAGGTTTGGGGATGATATTACTCTGAAATCGCTGAAAAGAGTGGTGATCCCTTGCAATATTGCCGGAGTGAATCATTTCATTGGCACGGATGTTGTATCAAGTGAGATACCTTTGCTTCTGAGCAGACCGTCGATGAAGAAAGCACACATGAAACTGGATATGGAACAGGATAAGGCAACAGATTTTGGAAAGACGGTGGACTTACAATTTACACAGTCGGGACACTATTGTATTCCATTACTGAAAAATAATATTTCAAGTACAATTGTGAAGGGTGTGTTAATGGCAGTTGAAAATGGGACTTTAGCTGATAAAAAGCTTGTTGTATTAAAACTGCATAGGCAATTTGCGTATCCGTCTCCTCGGAGGCTGAAAAATTTATTAAAAGATGCAGGGGTAAGGGTTGACGACTATACTAAACTGATAGAACAGGTTAGTGATTGCTGTGAAGTTTGTAGGAAGTACAGAAGGACACCAGCACGACCGATAGTAACCCTACCTTTGGCCAGGGATTTTAACAACATTGTGGATGTGGACCTTAAGATCTGGGATAAGGCCATTTTTCCGAAAGGACAACTACCAAAAATTGGTACAAAGGTGACATACTTGCCTGAAGGGTCTAGTCAATGGAAGGATGCAATTGTTATTAGAGCAGGGAAGGCCACTGGAAAGTATAAACATTGGTTGAATGTACAGCATTCAGGGGAGGGAGTTAAGACAATGGATTGAGAACACAAAGTTCAAAAATGGAGGTCACAGGAACACAGTGCCAGTTCAGATAGTACATCGGTTAGTGAAAAGGTCGAGAATTTTGAAAGGACATCCCACAGCAGATTGGAAAGATCAAGCAGTAGCAGTGTAGAACAAGTTATCAGGCGGAAGAGGGGACGTAGTTTATCAAGGTCTCGGAACATGAGTAAGACTACGAATACTAATAGGAGTAGAAGCCCACATGCACGTGAGATTTTGGTGGCTTCCAATAAATTATATGAAAAGTTATCAAAGATGCTAAACAGCAAGAACTGCATAGTCGGAGTGAATTTGGGGTATACACGGAAGTACCGGGTAGGGGACAAAGAGCTCTGTCCCACAGATGGATTTGCACGGAAAAGGTTCTTCCGGATGGAACTTATAAGGCAAAGGCCAGGCTTGTGACAAGGGGATTTGAAGAAAACTTAGACGATCAGGATTTAAAGGCAGGAAAGGTTAATTTTAAAGATCTTCTTTTAGCCACAAAGGCATGGGAATGCAAATCTATAGATATGAAAGCTGCCTTCTTGCAGGGGCATCAGCTCCAGAGAGACATTTTTCTCCGTCCTCCTAAAGAAGCAGCTAACACAGAAGGGGTACTCTGAAGTTGAACAAATGTGTATGTGGTTTAAATGTTGCATCTAGAGCCTGGTATTCTTCGGTTAGGTCAGTTTTGTTAAAGTTAGGCTGTTACCAGTTGAAAGTAGATCCGCTAATGTTTTACTGGCAGTATAAAGGGAACCTTTCTGGCATCTTTATGGTGCATGTCAAATAATTTTTGTGGGGTGGGACTAGTGATTTTGAAGCTTTTGTAATCTCTGGTTTGAGGAAAGAATTCAGGGTCGGAAGTCAGGCTTCCGGTGCATTTAAATATATTGGACTGGAAATTGGACAGACTAAGTTAGGGGCAACTTTACGTCAGCAATCTTATTTGGAAAGCATCAGCCCAAAAGCAATTAATCGTGGCCGGGTTTTCACAAAAAGATGCAAGGTTTCAAAGATGGAAAAAGAGCAACTGCGAAGTTTAATTGGGCAACTGAATTGGTTAGGTAGACAGACTAGACCGGATGTGAGTTTTGATGTCTTAGAGTTGAGGACAAAAATGAATGATCCCAAAGTGGAAGACTTAATAAGAGCAAATAAAGCATTTGGCCAAACTAAAAATGCAGGAGTATGTTTTGAGGTTCCCGGTTTTAAGTGACCTTAGGCACTTAAAATTCATAGCTTATACTGATGCGTCCTATACAAATCAAGCACAGGAGGTTTTATAATTTTCCTCTTGGGGAACAATGGTAAATGTTGTCCTCTTGCGTGGGAAACAAAGAAAATAAGGAAAGTGGTCGAAAGCACTTTGGCTGCTGAGACGTTAAGCTTTGTAGAGGCGGTGGATATGGCCTTTTATATATCTCAGATATTGACAGACACCCCCCACCATCGGAAACATCATCTTGCACCTACCCTGTTTAATCCTGTTAGAATTTTCTAGATTTCTATTCCCCCCTCATTCTTCTGAACTCCAGTGAATACAATCCTAACCAACTCAATCTCTCCTCATACGTCTGTCCTGCCATCCCAGGAATCAGTCTGGTAAACCTTTGCTGCACTCCCTCGAGAGCAAGAAAATCCTTCCACAGAAATGGACCAAAATTGCACACAATACTCCAGGTTTGGTCTCACCAAGGGCCTGTATAATTGTAGCTGGGCATCCCAGCTCCTGTACTCGAATCATCTCGCTATGAAGCCAACATTCCATTTACCTTCTTTACCGCCTGCTGTACCTGCACGCGTACCTTCAGTACGAGGATATTGTGTCCTCTTCTGGTCGCCTCAGTATGAAAAATGAAATGAAAATTGCTTATTGTCACAAGTAGGCTTCAAAATGAAGTCACTGTGAAAAGCCCCTAGTCGCCACATTCCGGCACCTGTTCGGGGAGGCCTGTACGGGAATTGAACCGTGCTGCTGGCCTGCCTTGGCCTGCTTTCAAAGTCAGCGATTTAGCCCTGTGCTAAACAGCCCCTATAATAGGAAGGATGTGGATGCTTTGGAGAGAGTGCAGAGGAGATTTACCAAGATGCTGCCTGGACTGGAGGGCATATCTTATGAAGAAAGGTTGAGGGAACTAGGGCTTTTCACACTGGAGCGAAGAAGGAAGAGAGGTGACTTGATAGAGGTGTACAAGGTGATGAGAGGCATGGATAGAGTGGATAGCCAGAGACTTTTTCCCAGGGCGGAAATGGCTGTCACGAGGGGACATAATTTTAAGGTGATTGGAGGAAGGTATAGGGCAGATGTCAGAGGTAGGTTCTTTACACAGAGAGTGGTGGGTGTGTGGAATGCACTGCCAGCAGAGGTGGTGGAGTCAGAGTCATTAGGAACATTTAAGCGACTCTTAGACAGGCACATGGACAGCAGTAAATTGAAGGGGTGTAGGTTAGGTTGATCTTAGATAAAGATAAATGGTCGGCTCAACATCGTGGGCCGACGGGCCTGTACTGCGCTGTAATGTTCTATATGTTCTATGATACCCAGGTCTCATTGCACATTCCCCTCACCTGATATTCCCCGAACAGACGCCGGAATGTGGCGACTAGGGGCTTTTCACAGTAACTTCATCGAAGCCTACTCGTGACAATAAGCAATTATTATAGGGGCTGGTTTAGCACAGGGCTAAATCGCTGGCTTTGAAAGCAGACCAAGGCAGGCCAGCAGCACGGTTCAATTCCTGTACCAGCCTCCCCGAACAGGCGCCGGAATGTGGCGACTAGGGGCTTTTCACAGTAACTTCATTTGAAGCCTACTTGTGACAATAAGCAATTTTCATTTCATTTTGGCCATTCAGATAATAATCGGCCCTCCTGTTTTTGCTACCAAAGTGATAACCTCACATTTATCCAACTTATACTGCATCTGCCATTCATTTGCACACTCACTCAACCTGTCCAAATCACACTGATGAATCTCTGCATCCTCCTCACAGCTCACCCTCCCATCCATCTGGAAATTTGGAGATATTACATTTTGTTCCCTCATCTAAATTGTTTGTATATATACATATATATATATTGCGAATAGCTAGCACCACCGATCCCTTCGGTACCCCACTGGTCACTGCCTACCAATTTGAAAATGGACATAGTGCATGAAAGGGCATTAGTGCACCAGATGGGTTTTTGTGACAATTAACAATGGTTTCATGGTCATCATTACACTTTTAATTCCAGATTTTTATTGAATTCAAATGTCACCATCTGCAGTGGCGGGATTTGAACCTGGGACCCCAGAGCATTACTCTGGGTCTCTGGTTTACTCGTCCAGTGACAATACCACTATGCCACCGCCTCCCCTTTGTTTCCTGTCTGCCAACCAATCATGTGCGTTAATTTTACACGCTAATCTCTCATGCAAGATTTTGTCAAAAGCCATCAAACCCATCAATTTCCCCAACACTATTTCTGACTAATATTGATCTCCTTCACTTCCTGCCTCTGACTAAACTCTGCTTCCCCCAACATTTCTGGTATCTGATTTGTGTCCTCATTTGTGAAGACAGAACCAAAGTATGTATTTAGTTGCTCAGCCATTTTGTTATCCCTTATTGTACATTCCCCTGTTTCTGCCTGCAAGGGACCTACATTTGTCTTCACCAAACTTTATTTCTTCACATACCTATACAGTAGCACAGTGGTTAGCAGTGCCAGGGTCCCAGGTTCGATTCCCGGCTTGGGTCACTGTCTGTGCGGAGTCTGCACTTTCTCCCCGTGTCTGCGTGACGCTCTGGTTTCCTCCCACAAGTCCCGAAAGACGTGCTTGTTAGGTAAATTGGATATTCTAAATTCTCTCTCTGTGTACTTGAACAGGCGCCGGAGTGTAGCGACTAGGTGCTTTTCACAGTAACTTCATTGCAGTGTTAATGTAAGCCTATTTGTGACAATATAGATTGTAAAAAAAAATCTTTACAATCAGTTATGATGTTCCCTGCAAGCTTATTTTCATACTCTATTTTCCCATTCTTAATCAATCCCTTGGTCTTCCTTTACTGAATTCTAAACTGTCCCCAATCCTCAGGCCTGTTTTTTTCCTCACCCAAGTTGTATGTTTCGTCCTTGGATCGAATACCGGGCGGGATTCTCTGATCCCGAGTCTAAGCGTTGACGCCGTAGTAAACGCCGTCGCGTTTCCTGACGGCGTCAACATGGCCTCAGGATCAGCAATTCTGGCCCCTACAGCACTGGAGCGACCCTCACCGCTCCAGCTGCTGATCCTGGTGTGAACTGGGCGCCGCGCGGTCCGCGCATGCATAGTGGCACTGGCACCAACGCACGCATGCACAGTGTCTCCCTTCTCCGCGCCGGTGGGACTCGCATTTTGTATTACGGCCACTCGGCTCACCCCGGGCTGAGAATCTGCAGGGGGGGCCGTGGCGAGCGGCCTCCGACCGGTCGCAGCGATTCTCCGGCCCGGCCTGACAGAATCCCGCCCATTATCTCCAATTTCCCTTGGAAGCCATGAATGCCATGGATCGGCCACCTTTCCCATTTTACTTTTGCGCCAGGCAGGAATAACCAATTGTTGCCGTTCACCTGTGCGCTCTTTGAATGTTTGCCATTGCCTATCCACTGTTATCCCTTTCAGTAACATTTCCCAATCGATCGTATCCAACTCATGCCTCACATCATCGTAGTGTTCTTTATTAAGATTCAGGGTCCCAGTCTCAGAATCAACCACTTCACTCTCCACCTTGATGAAAAATTCTTACATATTATGGTCGCTCATCCCTAAGGGGTCTCGCATAACTAGATTGTCATGATTCCGTTCTCATTACACAATACCCAATCCAGGATGGCCTGTTCTCCAGTTGGTTCCTCGACGTATTGGTCCAGAAAACCATCCCGTAAAAACTCCAGGAATTCCTCCTCTGTGGCATTGTGGCTAATTTCATTTGCTCAACCTCTGTGCAGATTAAAATCACCTATAATTCCAGGTATTCCTTTATCGCAAGCGTCTCTAATTTCCTTTTTAATGACATTTCCACATGCTCACTGCAGTGGGGTCTACAAATGATGCCCACCAACTTCTTTTGCCCCATGGTGTTTCTCCGCTCTACCCATACAGATTCCACATTGTCGGAGCAAATATCCTTTCTCACTGATGGGTTAATTTGCTCATTCACCACCAATGCAACTCTACCACCTTTCTCTCTCCGTCTGCCCTTCCTAAATACGGAATGCCCCTGGACATTCAGTTCCCATCCCTGGTCACCCTGCAGCCACGTCGCCGTAATCCCGGTTATATCATACCCATTAGTCCATCCGCTTTATTGCGAATGCTCCACGCGTTAAAGCACAAAACTTTTATTTCTGCTCGTCTTTTTTAACATTTCTTGTCTGGCTCCCAATATTTTTCCACTGAGGCTCTGTTTAAACTTGGCCTTTGGTTTCTCTGCCTATCATTTTTCTTACCCCTCCCCCCCTCCCCTCTCGGCCTTTTGTTTTTGTCTTTGTTTTCTCATCCTCTGACTCCTTGCAGAGGTTGCCAATCCCCCTGCCCTTTTTGTTTAAACCCTCCCCAGCCACTTTAGTAAATGCTCCCCCGCGGACATCAGTCCCGGTCCTGTCCAGGTGTAACCGCCTCGTCCCAACTCCCCCTGAACTGGACCCAGTGCCCCAGGAGTCTGAAACCCTCCCCCTCCCATCATCTCTGGATGTTTGTTTTCTTTTTATACATTTAGAGTACCCATTTCCTCCCCCCCCCCCAATTAAAGGGGCAATTTAGCGTGGCTAATTCACCTACCCTGCACATCTTTGGGTTGTGGGGGTGAGACCCACGCAGGCACGAGGAGAATGTGCAAACTCCACACGGACGGTGACCCGGGGCTGGGATCGAACCCGGGGCCGCGGCGCCATGAGGCAGCAGTGCTAGTCACTGCGCCACCATGCCACCCTTCATCGGCTCTGGTTGCAATAACGCAAAGTGCGATTCAGGTCATTCACAGCACAGTCAGACCTATGCAGAAAGGTCTCTTGCAATGCCCATCCTGGCTCTCACATCTCGCCGTATCCGTCCCTGTCCTAGTGTCTGTTCATGGTTTCATCTTACCTTTTGTTCCCACACGCACCTTCCTCCACTTCTATCTACAACGCCCTCCGCTGTGGCAACGCCACTCACCCATTCTGTTGTACCCTCTGGAATCCTCTCTCTGTGCTCTCCGAAACACCCTCATCCCATACCACCGTCTCCATTATCTCCCTTTTGCATTCTTGCTGTCGACTATCGTCCTTCCCTCCCCGGCTGCAGGTGTTCAAAGGCCAATTCTGTGCGCATTAACATAAAAGTGCTGTAAAGGCAGGTTGCTTTCAAACCATCATTTCAGTAGGAACGGTAGAAAGTGACGAGAAGCTCTGGAATGTTGACCTTCGGACATATTTGGGTGTTCTCGTCCAAGAAACTCACCAAGGCAGCATGCAGGGACTGCATGCAATTTGCGAGGCAAAATGATATGTTGCAAGGGGCCCAGAGAACATGAAAGTTTTGCTGCACTAGTGCAGAACATCGGTGAGACCACACCTAGAATGGTGTACACAACATTGTCAAAAAGCAAGGATATACCTGCCTCGGTGTCGTCTGAATCCTGGGATGAGGATATACCTGCCTCGGTGTCGGCTGAATCCTGGGATGAGGGTATCCCTGCCTCGGCGTAGGCTGAATCCTGGGATGAGGATATACCTGCCTCGGCGTAGGCTGAATCCTGGGATGAGGATATACCTGCCTCGGCGTAGGCTGAATCCTGGGATGAGGATATACCTGCCTCGGCGTAGGCTGAATCCTGGGATGAGGATATACCTGCCTCGGCGTAGGCTGAATCCTGGGATAAGAGGCTTGTCCGAGGCGGAGACATTGAGCAGGATGGGTTAACACTCAATCGCTTTCATCAACACCGAGATAACCTCATTGAAAGCTGAGGGAGTTTTGACGGGATTTGTTTTCCTCCTCGGGGAAGGGTTTAGAACTTGGCAGCAGAGGCTGAAGCCACGGGTGGGACAGGAGTTTGGACGGACCAGCCCAAGATCCATTGACTTGGGGTGGGAATCTGGGAGCAGGCGGATCCCGGCCACTATTGTCTCAGGGTAATGCTGAGATGAGTTGATCGTGGGTTGTGAATTTTAGAAATTTGACATCTGTTTCCGTTGCTTGTTCTTGATAACTGTCCGGTCCGAAATGTCAGTGCCTGTGCATGTACCCGCTGCAAAATAAACAGCCAATTTAAATTCAAGACATGGATGCAACAGGATGCCCGAGGGCAGCAGCTCATTCCGACTGGGTGCGAATGGTAGCTGGGCATGGCCTGGGAGACTGCACAAAGAAAGGCAAATGACAGACCTGATATCATTACCGCAGCAATCTGCAGACATCACACTGGCACCGCTTTGCAAAGTTATTGGTTTGGAATTACAGCATGTTATTGCAGTAACTGTGGAATCCAGACAGCAGCATCCGAACCCACGTCTTGACATCGATGGGAATCAATCCTCTCTTAAAGGGGGCAGCACCTGGAAAAATAAACTTGTTGTTTGAGACACGTGGACTTGTTGCTATTTGATGTTGGATTGGATTTGTTATTGTCACGTGTACCGAGGTACAGTGAAAAGTATTTTTTCTGTGAGCAGCTCAACACATCATTAAGCGCATGAAAATGAAAGAAAAGAAAATACATAATAGGGCAACACAAACACTGGCATCGGGTGAAGCATACAGGGTGTAGTGTTAATGAGGTCAGTCCATAAGAGGGTTGTTTAGGAGTCTGGTAACAGCCAGGAAGAAAGAGTCTGTTTGTGTGTGTTCTCAGACTTCTGTATCTCCTGCCCGACAGTTCCTAATGGTCAACAACACTTGACACCAACTGCAGCCCTTTTCCCCAAAAATACTTCTTCATTAAGTCGAAGCTGTCTGGAATCCCCATGCTGAATCCTTTCGACACGCCTATTTCCCTTTTCCTCTTGCAAAGGCTTCTCAAAACTTTGACAAGACTTTCAGCTACCCCCGGCACCCGGCATCCCCCCCCTCCCACTCCCTTGGTCCCAATTTCCCCGTCCAGAGCCAAGTGTCTGTTTTCCCCCCATGTGCAGTCCCACTTCTAACAAGCCTTGCAGTGTTTCTGATGGCAAAGATGTAACATGACTTCGGGTCACTTGCCCCTCAAGAACTGGGCCCTTCAACAAAGCCCGCCCAGAAATAACGTCACCTCCTTCAGTCCCTGTGTCCATGTTGCTTCATTTTTTTGCTGATGTCGAATGTGATATTTGAGAGCAGCCCCTTTCTTCCCACTTGGTTGCAAGATGCCTGCAGGGCGTGAAGTGAAGTAGCAGGTGAGAAAATTGCTGTAGTTTTTCCTCCTGGAGTGACGTTTACAGCTTGGCACCAGCGTGCAATCGCAGCACCATAATCTCATTACTTAGTGCGAGGGGTTCAGTGGAAAATATGATATTGCTGGGAATGTTGCTGGGAGCTTGAACAGTCTGTGCTGCTCCAGTGTTTAATACTTTGTGGCTTTCTGCTGGAAGAGCACTCGCATTGGACAGGCCAGACCAGGCCTCAATCCTGGTGTGCAGGACAAATATCACTGCCCTTCACTGTGATTCGCTGAGAGGCAGGTGACAAAGTGAGACAAATCCTTGTCTGCCGCGATACTGTCCAAGCTGGAGTTCTCCCGGGGAAGGTCGCAGGAATTGAGTCAGGCTTTGGGCCTATACCGAGAGCTCCTTCCCAGTGGAGGCTGTCCCATTCTTGACCCCTCAGTTTGTTCGTGCCTGACACGTGACACCATTGTCGAATGTGTTGAGATTTGGTTTTGGTCGGGTACCGGTGACAGCTGACTGGCGGCGAGAAGTGAGAAGTCTTTGAAAAACCTTGGTTTGAGATTCCGCACCCGTATGAAGGGCAACATCTGCCTCGCCATGCAGCTGTGGCTCGGCTGGTAGCTCTTCGGTTCCAAGTTCCGTTTCAGGACCCGCGCACCAGAAACCCCTTGCTGAGAGCCCAGCTCAGTCCTACAGGAGCCAAGTCAGGTGCCAGGCTGAGGCCCTCCCTGTCTGCTCCCTCAGCTGGACCGAACCAATCTGCCAGGAAAACTGTAGTTTTCTCCCCGGCGACCTGGCCAACCTTGGCCCCTCGACCAGCGTCGCAAAAAGACAGGTGATGTGGCCACCCTCACGTTGGAGCTCGTGGGATCTTGCTGTGCACAGATTGACTGCCACATTTCCCTTTATAAAAAAAAATAAAGGAAGGCAAGACTTGATTATTTCACTGCCCGGATCTCCCACGGTCATACCTCTAAAACTCAAGTTCATCCAAAAACTCACTTCCAACGTGCCAACCGGCAGCAGGTCCCATTCCCGATCACCCTTGTGACCTCTGACCTACATAGACTTCCGGTCAAACAAGGTCGAAAAATTCTCAATCCTGTCTTCAAATCTCCCCTCCCCCTCTTCCCCCAAACCATGGCGCTGCTCTAACTTTGTGAGCACCTCTCGCCCCACAACCCCTCCACTCTATTCCACCTCCTGGCCTCGCCCCCTCGCTTTCCCCCTGAAAGATCGCCTACTTTGAGCAGGTTTTCGGCTGCCTCTGACCTGACGCCGTGTGTTGCTTGCTGCCATGACTCATTTGGAAACTGCTGTGGAGCTCTTTGGGGCGTTTTATGACGTGCCAGTGTTAATTGTTGTTGATTGTCCGTGCTGGTGAATGATCCCGGCTGGGAATCACGGGTGGTGCAGATCGTTTCACACACTGCAGGCCACTAGAAAGATGTATTGGGTCATCGGGTTGGTCTGGGTTCAACTTTTCTTTTTCATTGAAGGAATCCCACAATCGGACACACCAGACTCGATACGATAAAAAGGTTAACTCCATCTTCAACAGGCGGTGCCTGCAGCACTCGCTCAGCATTGCAACCGAGATTTTCATGCTCAAGTGTGCAGAGTGGAGTTTGGTCACCTGATGGAAGTGTTCCCCACGGAGCCATGGCCTCCACTTTTGGATGCTCCCCTGTTGCTGTCAATCACGTGGAATTGCAACATCCGTTTCTATTTAGAGTCCTGATTCTTCACTCTTTAATATATTCCCAACGAGAACAAACATTTTGTGTGCAGCTGGGCTGCAGATATCGCAAAGCGGGAACTCAATTGTTGTCATTGATGACAGTTCTGCCGGCAATCATTCGTATTGGCGTCTCAGAATTCTTCATGGTCAGTCATGAATTGATCTAACTTCCTGTGGCTCGGGCAACATTCCAAATGGACCTGCTTCTTCACACACACACACACACACTCACACCCCAGTCAATCCAAACTTCTGGGCAGCCTCGGGACCTCAGTAATGTGATGCTGAAGAGAACTGTGGGCCCTCTACCTGAAAAGCAGAGTGTGCAGACGGCTGGGGGGTGGCTCGGAAGGAACCGCAAGGTCGACGGTGGGAGGAACTCCCTTCACGGTGATCTTTAACTCTTCGCCCCAGGTGGCGTCGGCGCAGGAGGATTGAACCGGGCATTTTAACAACTCTGCCCAGATCTCAAGCTGATGAAACATTGCCGGGAAACAGCAGATGCCAGGGTGTGTGGTTTATTCAAAGCTGCATAGTCGAGGATGACTAACATATGTGTTCTTCCAGAAGGAAAATGTGTGAATAGGCTGATCTGAAGCTGGAACCGGGGGGGGGTTGAGCCATAGCCATCAGGTTTTGACTTTAGGTCCCACACTGGGAATTCAGCTATGATGGAACCCCGAGACAAGCCACTTGTTGGCTGTGCTGTAATCCAGACAAATTGGCAAGGTTCCTGCACTCGGTCGATGCAGTTCTGTTCATGGTATACATTTGTTTTCTGAAAAAGGAACGTTTTTGCTGGTCAGGTCAGCGTTGCTCCTGGATTCGTTGGCCGTCTGCAGGAGTGTTGCCACCTACGGAAGAACAATAAGCTGCATTCAAAACTGATGCTGCCATCTTCATGAAAGCTTTCTTATCAGCTTTGACAGAGGGTCATCTGGACTCGAAACGGGAGCCCTTCTCCCGACAGATGCTACCAGACCTGCTGAGATTTTCCAGCCTTTTCTCCTTGATGTTGCCATCTTCCCTTTCTCGGAGCGGTGACCCAGCATCGGCTGGCTGACTGGCTGGGGAGTGAGATCTTCACTGGCGCAAGTTCCAGGTTGTATGGGGGGCGGGGGTGCCGCACTGTCAGAGGTACCTTGTTCAGTTGCGATGTTCAAGTGGACTCTCATGTGGACTATACGATCACAGGGCGAGTTCCACCGGGGGCCCAGCCAATAGTTATCCCGAAAACAACACCACTTAACTGGACTTTTATCTTGTTCCTGTTGTGGGATCTTGCTGTGTGCACCTCCATTACACAGAGGCTACACTTGCAAAGTCATTCGTTGGCAGTGGGGTGCGTTGCTACAAACCGACACAGTGCAGGGCACTTGCAAAAGGCAATTACTTTGGAAAGAAATGCATACTCCTTCTCAGGAGGAGTTGCCACTCGGTCGGTGGGAGAAGACGGGAAGAGGAAAATGCTCCCCTGAACCGGACTTTTTTCAAAATAAAATGTTTTAAAAAAGTGTCCACACTGGAATCAGATCAGCTTGACATGGACAGCAGAGCAAGGAATCAGCTCCGAAAACAGACACAGCGACTGGAGTCCTCGGCCACTCAACTCTGATCCGACTTGCTGGAAGTAGGGATGGCTTTTATAGATTTGTGACTTGGAGGAATGGCTTCTTGGCGTGGGAGAAGACGACGGACAACGGGAAAGGCAGCTCTCGGGACGATTATCGCAACTTGACCGTTGGAAGGTTAGCTCACAATGCACATGCTTCATACATTCGTTGCTAGTGGCATTCCGTCCATTTGACACTGAATTAGAGCTGCTCGATCTGCAGAAGGCTTCAGGCCGTTGTTCCTGGTGGAGTCAGAGTTACCTATGGATGGGCCGGCCAGTGGGACGTTGGAACGTTGGAAAGTGGGAGGCGGAACAGGTTTCAAGCAGGTTGCATTGGCAAGGAAGAGCGCGGGGTGGGGGTTGCGGGGGGGTGGGGGGAAGAGAAGGACTGCGACAGGATACGGTGGGGGTGGGGCAGTGATTAAATTGCCGAAAGGTGGTGGTAATAGGGCAAAGAAAGAGAGGAGAAAAGGAGGGGTCATGCGGACTGGAGATGCTACGGTTTTCTCTCTCTCCACAGACACGGTCAGACGTTGAGATTTCCCAGCCTTTTCTGTTGTTATTTCACATTTCCAGCATCTGCGGTAGTGATCGTCACTGTTGTACTTATATTAGGAGATGTACGGTAAGACCCTGTACTACAGGTACAGCGGTAGTCCCTGCCTGCTGGCTCCGCCCAGTAGGCGGAGTATACATATGTTTGTCCTCCGTGCGGCAGCCATTTCGCCAGCTGCTGTGGGAGGCCACACATCTTAGAGTAAAGAAGCCTCAGTTGTACCCAACTCTCGTCTTTGCCCAATTGATCGTGCATCATTGTGCTCTTTATAAACAGAAGGTGGATCTGGGGGAGGGAGTGTGGGGGGTGGGGGTGAGGGGGGTGTGAGGGGGTGTAAATGGCAACAGCCAAACCCAGGACAGCACTGGCGGTTTGCAGAATGGGATTCTGCAAGGCTCACAAAGGTGGACTGGGATTCCCTGAGCTTACTCATTGGGACAGTGTGGGACAGGTCATAGCCGGAACAGGAGGGAGAATTCAAAAGACAAGTGACCAGGAGAGAGAGAGAGAGAGAGAGAGAGGGGAAGGAGAGAGAGAGAGAGAGAGAGAGAAGGAGAGAGAGAGAGAGAGAGAGAGAGAGAGAAAAAGAGGAGCGAGAGTGAGAGAGAGAGGAGGTGGAGAGAGAGAGAGGAGGTAGAGAGAGAGATAGAGTGATGGAGGAAGAGGGGGGAGAGAGAAGAGGAAAGAGAGAAGAGGAGAAAGAGACAGGGAGAGAGAGAGAGAGAGAGATAGGAGGAGAGCGAAGAGGAGAGAGACAGAGAGGGGAGAGAGTGGAGAGAAAGTGACCTTACATTAGAACTCCGATGAACAGGTTAAGTTGGGGGATTGGCTAATTCCACCAGGTTTCTAGGTAGTGTCGGCAAGCAGGAATACTCAGATGGAACCCATTTCCTCGTTTAACGCTTTCATTCAAAGGGAATTTCAGAAATCCAGTACTTTGCGACCCGTCACACCATTCCAGTCGTTTACCGACCACAATCCACATCAGAAAGTCAGAACCCACTTGACAGACAGCGAGTGCATCTGGCCCTTCAAAGGTTACTTCAGATCAGTTTTCACACAGGCTGGATAATGGTGTGGAGGGGAGGCTGTAGGAGGACATCCTTCCCGAATGCAAACAGTGCATCTGGGCAGGACACTCAAAGCACTGTTCCCCATCTCTATTTGGAATTAAGTGGTAGGTCTGTACGCCTATTGGGTGTCCTCTGCCTGGCAACAGTGAAGACTCAGTTTAAACCTCCCCGAGGCTGCTCACCTCCGTGGCAGTGAAGGAAAACTGCAATGACCCAAATCTCCTGTTTCCCCCCCAAGACCATTGGTTGGTGACACTAAAATGATGGGAAATTCGGTGACGGCAGGTCACCTGCCTGCCGGGTCAGCAAGAGGCTGTGCTCCTCATTTACTGACACTGGCTGGGATGCGAGAGAGAGGATGCGGGAGTGTTGGACACGAGATGCTGCCTCATATGAAAAAGGAAGTGGGAGTGAATCAGAGGGGGGCTGCTTGGGCATCCCAAGGACTTCAGGTTGCAACTGGCTGCTTCAGTCATTCCAAGTGGTTAGCACTGCTGCCTCACAGCGCCAGGGACCCGGGTTCAATTCTAACCTCGGGCGACTGTCTGTGTGGAGTTTGCACATTCTCCCCGTGTCTGCGTGGGTTTTCCCCCCCACAGTCACAAGGATGTGCAGGTTAGGTGGATTGTTAGTCCGAAGGTTAGTGGGGGTTGTCGGCCTGGGTTGTCGGGTCAGCGCAGGGCTCGATGGGCCGAATTACCTCCCCCTGCGCTGTAGGGATTCCATGATTCAAACGAGAAACCGACTGAGTGAGCTGTGGAGTGCAGTTCATCACCAATTCTAGAAGCATCAGGGGGTGCCCGATCAGTACGGATTCTTTTTCATCTCTCATTCAGGAAATTAATTGAAACATTGGGAGCTTTAGTGAGGGTTTGGAAATCCTTGCCCTGGTCGCGTTGATCCGTCACACCAGAGATGGGGTGCAGCCTTGGAGTGATGGGAAGGTCGGATGGTTCCATCTGGAAAAGCAACGCCTGTCACCAACGGTCACACATGAAGCTCTCCCTGTTTGCCAACACCTTGTTTGTCGGCCCGGCCCTCGCTCCGGAGCTTCCAAAACCAGGTTTAGTGGCAGTGCTGGCGGATTCCCGCCCACAGCTGCGGTCGCCATAGTTTCCCAGATGTTGGGGGACTTGCGTGCCTCCTTTGGCAGTGCCCTTGTAGCTGAGCTTTGGGTTCGCTGGGCACCGGCCTCCCTCCCCGAACAACAGACCCTCAAGCATGCGGCCGATTTTTCTCCTGCACAGATGCCAAGGAAATGGATGGCCTGGGAATTGCGTGTGCCCTGCTGAACAGCGGATTGCTTTAACGGCCAATAAACACTGACCTAGCCAACCACGCCCGGATCCTAGAAATTCATATCTAAAAAAAATGCCGGCGAGCTTCAGATGAATGTTTCGGAGGCTCTTTCTTTATTCCTTCTCCCCGTTTTGTTGACGCATCATACTGTAAGTTCATGTTCCACATCAATTTTTCCCCAAGAGAGGCTTCCCCGTTTAATTATTTCCAGCACTTTCTGCTTCTGTTCCACATTTCCAGTGTCTGCCGCTGTATCTTTGCTCATCATTCCAATTCAGTTCATTCTCTCGGTCTGTCTAATAGAACTCCTCTTCTTTCATTCCTGGTGGGATGCGGGCGTCGCTGGGCTGGGCCAGCATTTGATGCCCGTCCCAAATTGCCCATGAACTCAAGCGTCTGACTCGGCCGGATCAGAGAGAGGGGCAGTTAACAGTCAACCACATTGCTGTGGGCCTGGAATCACGGGTAGGCCAGACCGGGTAAGGTCGGCAGATTTCCCTTCCGAAGGGACATTAGTGAACCAGATGGGTTTACACAACAAATCGACCATGGTTTCATGGTCGTCATTAGGCTTTCATTTCCAGATGTGTGGTGTGTGGGACCTGGGTCCACAGGACATTACCCTGGTCGCCTGGTCCAGTGACAACACAACTATATCACCGCTTCACTCTTTTTAAAATCGGTACATAATCGACTTGAAATCATTTAAAATCTTTCATGGACTTGATGCTGGGCGGCTTTTTCTCCCTCGATTGCAGAGTCCAGATTGGATTGATTGGTATTTATTGTCACATGTACCGAAGTACAGCGAAAAGTATTTTTCTGCGGCCGAGGGGGACGTACAAAGTAGACGAATAAAAAAATAATTCACAAGAGTACATTGACAAATGGTAGATAAACAAATAGTGATTGGAGAGCAGCATAGGGCGTGGTGCACAGTGTTCTGACAGGGAACAGATCAGTCCGAGGGGGAGTCGTTGAGGAGTCTGGTAGCTGTGGGGAAGAAGCTGTTCCTATGTCTGGATGTGCGGGTCTTCAGACTTCTGTACCTTCTGCCTAATGGAAGGGTCTGGAAGAGATCAAAGCCTGGGTGGGAGGGGCACTAGTGGACATGGTCCCAGGTTAAGGGGTCGGCCATTTCGGTGGCAGATGAGGAGAAATCTATTTTCTGGAGAGGGCTGCGAATCTTTAGAAATCCCTACCCAAGAGGATGTTGGGCTGTCGAACCCGTTCACGACGGAATCAACAGTTTATAGAAGCAAGGATATCAAGGGGCCTGGGAAATGGACAGGACAGCTAAGGGTCAGCTATGGTCTATGAATGATGCAGCAGGCTGGAGAAGCGGTCTGCTTTACTGCTACTGCCCCTGTACCGTCTAATGTTACTCAGTTCTGGATTTACCTGATCTATCTATTCAACGTTTTTCTAACCACGGGCATACCTTGGTCTTCCTCTGTTGATGCAAACAAAAAAGGCCATGGACTTTCAGCTTGTTCGAAGTTTGGATGCAGGGCAAAGATCTTTGGGATCACAAAGTAGGTGAACATTATTGGTCAACATCTGTCCAAATGACCAAAGAATAGAGGTCAAGAAACAGTCAGGACTGCAGCCTGAAGAAACTCGTGGAAGACCTTGAGTAAATGTGGCACCCACCGCCAGTCAGGCATCAAGTCGGGGTGTTGGGACAAAACATGGACCAGGACAATGACCGCTGCAGGTGCACAGAATGGAAGACCAGGACAGCAAATGGTCCAGTGCAAAAAGACTGAGTGAGAAGGTCACCGTGGGTTCGTTGGCAAGTTCAGACAGCACACTTACTTTGTCAAGCTAACTCCTTAGCTGCAGGAGCAAAATGACGGAGGGAAGCACGGATTAGTCAAGCAATCAATCACAACCTTTAGTGAACTTGTGAATGTTTCCCTGCACCCTCACTCTCGGTTACACTATTGGCCGCTGGGTGCTGTGTAACGTTTCCCAAGCATGGAAACATTCGCGCCTCGCCCACCTCGAGGCGGAGGGAGGTGTGTTTGAAGGGATGTAATTGGGGGCTAGTCATGCGTTGTGGTGGCCTGTGCCACGAGAAGTGTGTGAAAGTTGCAGAGTGTGGCCTTCACACTTCACATTGCTTTTAGGGGTGGGATAAATCTTGCTGCTTTGCAGCTCCCTTCAGTACTTGCTTTGTTTTGGTGGAACTCGTAGCAGTAACGCCCCAAGCCTGCAGGCTCTTTGATTAGTGTGCACAGAGAGGGAATCCTCAGACAGACCCACTTGTGTTTTGATGGGCCCAGCCTTCTGCTGCTCTGCAATGAAACAATGGCACTGTTTGCCAGCATCCTTGGAAACGGAAGAGGACAAGATGCCCAGGGTGGAAGAGTATGGCCATATTGTTGTTGAACAAGGCCCCCATTGACAGCACCACACGCAGCTGGGTTTCAATGGAAACTCCAGTCAAATACTTTGCCGGCTCCTCCACAGCCCTCACGATCACTCCTGCTCCTTGTCAATGAAGAAACGGGAGATTGTTCTCAGGACATGAAGATCATTCCCTTTCAACAAGGCAAAAAGACAAATGAGGAATTGACGGAGTTGAAAAACGTGGGGGAAAAAAAGAGCTAACACCAGCCTGATAATTGGCATTAACTTGTGCAACAGCTCCAGGCTGAACTACTTCAATGTGACGCTCCTACAGAATTGAGCGGATGTTAGTTTGAGAGTGTATGCAGGCCTCACTGAAAAGGTCTCATAAGACCTTGGGCCACTCGGCCCATCGAGTCTGCTCCGCCATTAAATCATGGCTGATATATTCTCATCCCCATTCTCCTGCCTTCTTCCCATAACCCCTGATCCCCTTATTAATAAAGAACATATCTATCTTGGTCTTAAAGACACTCAGTGAACTGGCCTCCACAGCCTTCTGCGGCAAAGAGTTCCACAGATTCTCCACCCTCTGGCTGAAGAAATTCCTCCTCATCTCGGTTTTAAACTTTCGTCTCTTTAGACTGAGATGGTGTCCTCTGGTTCTAGTTTTTCCTACAAGTGGAAACATCCTCTCCACATCCACTCTATCCAGGCCTCACAGTATCCTGTAATTTTCAATAAGATCCCCCCCTCATCCTTCTAAACTTCCAACGAGTACAGACCCAGAGTCCTCAACCGTTCCTCATACGACAAGCTCTTCATTCCAGGCATCATTCTTGTGAACCTCCTCTGGACCCTTTCCAAGGCCAGCACATCCTGGACTTGCCCTGGTTGTCAATCAATCGCTCATTTTGAAGAAAAGATCTTGATGTCACCCTGCCTGGGACACGTTCACTTGCTTTAAATGTAATTGTCAGTAATATTGGTTGGGCGGCATCTTGGGAGAGGGCACCCTGAACTTTTAACACATCCGATTCCAGCAAACCCAACTCAATTGAACAAATGCAGCTTTTAAGTTATCACATTTTGCAATGAGCACAGCCAACTGTTACACTCCAGTCGTGAGATTCTACTTATTTTAGCAATGAAGAATGTAATTAGATCGGCAATTGGGGGAAAAAAGCTTATGATGACAGGCAGTGCTGGGGTGCAGCAGTCACATGGTCTGATAAACACAGCACCAGCTATGTTGTTTGCTTTGTGTTCAGTCACAGAATAATAGTGCAGAAGAGTCCCTTCAGCCCAGCGAGTCTGCACCCACACGGACCTGCCCATCTAATCCCACTTGCCAGCACTTTGCCCATAGACTTGCCAAGTGCTCATCCAAGTAATTCTTTTAAAGGATGCGAGGCATCCTGCCTCTACCACCCTCCCAGGCAGTCCATTCCAGACCGTCACCACCCGGGGGGGGGGGGGGGGGGGGGGGGGAGAAGGGAGGAGGCTTTTCCTCAATCCCCCCTGAACCTCCCACCCCTCACTTTAGAACATAACAGCGCAGTACAGGCCCTTCGGCCCTCGATGTTGCGCCGACCTGTGAAACCACTCTAAAGCCCATCTATACTATTCCCTTATCGTCCATATGTCTATCCAATGACCATTTGAATACCCTTAGTGTTGGCGAGTCCACTACTGTTGCAGGCAGGGCATTCCACACCCTTACTACTCTCCGAGTAAAGAATCTACCTCTGACATCTGTCCTATATCTATCTCCCTTCAATTTAAAGGTATGTCCCCTCGTGCTAGACATCACCATCTGAGGAAAAAGGCTCTCACTGTGCCCCCTATCCAATCCTCTGATCATTTAAATGCTGCAAATAAGTCACCTCTTAACCTTCTTCTCGCTAACGAAAACAGCCTCAAGTCCCTCAGCCTTCCCTCATAAGATCTTCCCTCCATCCCAGGCAACATTCTGGTAAATCTCCTCTGCACCCTTTCCAATGCTTCCACATCCTTCCTATAATGCTGCAACCAGAACTGCACACAGTACTCCGGCTGTGGCCTCATCAAAGTTCTATACAACTCCAACATGACCGCCCTGCTTTTATAATCAATTTGTAGTCAGATTGCATGTCAATAGAACCACTTTAATGATCTCAAATGCTGTCAGCTAAATTATTCACTTCCCAATAGAACCAGCTGATGATGCTTAGATCACAAGACTATTCGGTGCAGCTGTGCAGGCAAAGACATTTTGCAAGACAGCAGTTGTTTGAATTTCAGAGAATTGAGCTCAAGTTGTTGTTTAACTCCCAAATCCACCCACTTGCATGAAAAGCAGCCAGCTACTTTCAAATTGCACCAAGATCAGATTGTGTCAATTAACTCCCAAAAATTAATTTTAGTTTTCCCACCTCAATTACCTGGCTATATTCTTCATGAAAAAGTAGAATTAACTTAGAGCCATAACAGATTCCTCCTGCTCTATGGATGCATTGGACAGGACTTGTCATCTTTGCTCAATGTGATATGAACAGGCCAAGCTTCATTCGGAGGGACCCATTCACAATTGCTTCAAAATGTTTTCAACCCCATCCTATTCCACTCTTAAAACTGTTTTTACTCCGAGTACTTGCAACTCATGTTTTCTTCCACATACTTCATCCCCGTGACTACACTTGTCCACTTAGTACCTCAGGACACTTTGAAGTTCGTATTGGATTAAAAGCCTCTTCCAACCCTTTCAATTTGCCCCAAACTCTCCAACACCTTGGGAGGGCAGAGCACAGCTGCATTCCCATCTCAGAGCAACTTTGCTCTCGAATACAACACACCCTTGAGCCCAAAACAACTTCCAGACTGGCCCACCTCACAACCTTCTCACAGGACAAGCTGAACTGAGAATGATCCAGTTTTGTTCAATTCTACCTCAGCATAATCCTGCCTCCAACTTAACCATTGCACAACGTGACCCAATCATATCTTGTGTCTTAAATACTCTCTGAACAACTCAATCAGGAATGAAACAAGCAATTTGCTCAGCTCATGGGCTTCAAACAGAGTTGACCTCATTCCTTTGTCAAGTTTCTTGGGGTTGAAAACTTTCAGGACATGAAACTGTTCCTCAAATGTTCCTCTGATTTGAGAAAGTTCTGAAATTACTTGGTTTGTTGAATAGCTTTGGATCGCTTATCTTTCTGATAAGCCCATTGAGCAAGATTAATCTTTCATTTCAGTACTTGTCCAGCTTTGTTCCGGAATAAGGTGAGAAACTGGGTGGCAAGGTGGCATATATTGCCCATCCCGACACACCTTGAGCTGCGAGGACTTATGATGCAGTGGGACACCTCCTTGTGTCAAAGTTCTGGGTTTGGACCCCAGTCTCAGGCATGACGACCAACAATAGTGTGTTCATGACGAGGCCAGACAGGTTGCCTCTCAGACGGTGAATCCTTCCAGCACTTGCCAACGGCTGGCTGGAGGAGTGAGGGAGATTCCTGGTCAGCTGCAGATGGAAAGAAAGTTCCTCTTCCATCACCGTCCACAGCTGCAGAGAATAACCTGCTTGTTTTCCTGTTGCCACGACAACTGGGACTCCCTGACAACACACTGTCGCATGCGTGGCGAAGGTTTGGGCCTTCCTTTAGAATTCCTGCCGGCTTTGACATTGACGAAGCACCTCGAAAGCTGTCCGTTTGAGAATTCCAGAAAGTTGACCCAGTGGCACAGAAAAAGCTGAGGTGATATCCATGCTTCCATAAGAACTAGGAGCAGGAGTAGGCCATCTGGCCCCTCGAGCCTGCTCCACCATTCAATGAGATCATGGCTGATCTTTTGTGGACTCAGCTCCACTTTCCGGCCCAAACACCATAACCCCTAATCCCTTTATTCTTCAAAAAACTATCTATCTTTATCTTAAAAACATTTAATGAAGGAGCCTCTACTGCTTCACTGGGCAAGGAATTCCATAGATTCACAACCCTTTGGGTGAAGAAGTTCCTCCTAAACTCAGTCCTAAATCTACTTCCCCTTATTTTGAGGCTATGCCCCCTAGTTCTGCTTTCACCCGCCAATGGAAACAACCTGCCCACATCTATCCTATCTATTCCCTTCATAATCTTATATGTTTCTATAAGATCCCCCCTCATCCTTCTAAATTCCAACGAATACAGTCCCAGTCTACTCAACCTCTCCTCGTAATCCAACCCCTTCAGCTCTGGGCTTAATCTAGTGAATCTCCTCTACACACCCTCCAGTGCCAGTACGTCCTTTCTCAAGTAAGGAGACCAAAACTGAACACAATACTCCAGGTGTGGCCTCACTAACACCTTATACAATTGCAGCAGAACCTCTCTAGTCTTAAACTCCATCCCTCTAGCAATGAAGGACAAAATTCCATTTGTCTTCTTAATCACCTGTTGCACCTGAAAACCAACTTTTTGCGACTCATGTCGCCCTTGCCCTTCCCACCAGCAGAATCTTCCGGTTCCATCAAAGCCAAACATCATCCCAACTGGGGTGGGCATATCCCCATTCAATATCCGTGACACAGCAGTCCAGGCTCAAGAGCTGGCATGACCGTATTGGGGTCACCAGATGTAAATGCAGACCACAGCCCATCCTCCAGTCATTTCCAAAATGCTGCTGTTTGCTCGTGACGTTCTTCAGTGGCAGAGGCCTCGTGAAATCTCAAAAAGGATCGAGCAAATTGCCTACCATCTCGGCATGAAGTTGAACAGCATTTGGAGAGGGCTTTGAGGGGAACACGATGTCCTCTGGAAGAGATGTCTTGTTTAGCCATGACTCGAGGGAGGCTCAGGAGTCCCAGCACAGGCAAAAGCTGGTCAAGTCCAGAAGGATAGGTCTCCAAACTGGACTTCCATCAGCTCGTGTCCCCATCCCAGTCAGTGTTACAACTGGGTGGGAAGATCCCACAATTGGCCAATTGGACGGTTAATTTTTTTTTTAGAACCTGGAGGAAGAGTCAATTAGTTTCAACAACAAGAAAAATAGATTTACTAAACATGAAAACATTGGATTCTGATATAATACTCCCCCCTTAACTTAATTATACATAGATTTTAAGTCCCTTTAAACACACTGGCTGTGGTCAAATAAACTCTCCAGTCAATGTCTGTGAATTTTTCCTCTGATTTTCCCCAGATGATTGTCACATGAGAGTTTCCAAATTCCACTCCCTCCCAAAAACACATTTTAAGTGGCAGCACGGTGGCATAGTGGTTAGCACTGCTGCCTCAGGGTGCCGAGGTCCCAGGTTCGATCCTGGCTCTGGGTCACTGTCCGTGTGGAGTTTGCACATTCTCCCCGTGTTTGCGTGGGTTTCGCCCCCACAACACAAAGATGTGCAGGGTAGGTGGATTGGCCACGCTAAATTGCTTCTTCATTGAAATGAAATGAAAATCGCTTATTGTCACAAGTAGGCTTCAAATGAAGTACCTGTGAAAAGCCCCTAGTCGCCACATTCCGTCGCCTGTTCGGGGAGGTTGGTACGGGAATTGAACCGTGCTGCTGGCCTGCCTTGGTCTGCTTTCAAAGCCAGCGATTTAGCCCTGTGCTAAACAGCCCCTGAATTGAGTACTCTAAATTTATTAATAAAAAAACACATATTTTAAAATCTTCTCTCACAATAATGCTTTCCATTAGTGGTTTGCATTCCGAAATCTAGACCAGGATGCATAAATGACTCGCAGAGACTACTCCACATTTAACAGTGAATCCAGTCCAGGTTTTACACCAACCCCCTTTAGGATTTCTCTGTCCTGGCTGCTGTACAAACTGTTCACAATTACTTTAACTCTTGATTTCCAGATTTTACTGAAATGGAATCAAACATTTCATTCACCTCTGAAGCCTGCTGTCCCCCTTTAAATCTGGTTGCTGCAATTATCTCCTTAACTCAGAACACTTTGTTTATTCTTTCTTCACAGAATCATAGAATTTACAGTGCAGATGAGGGCCATTCGGCCCATTGAATCTGCACCCAGCCCTTCGAAAGAGCACCCTACCTAGGCCCACGGCCCAACCCTAACCCCGTAACCCCACCTAACCTTATGGACACTAAGGGGCAATTTAGCGTGGCCAATCCACCTAACCTGCGCATCTTTGGACTGTGGGAGGAAACTGGAGCACCCGGTGGAAACCCACGCACACACGGGGAGAACGTGCAGACTCCGCACGGACAGTCACCCGAGGCCGGAATTGAACCCGGGTCCCTGGTGCTGTGAGGCAGCAGTGCTAACCACTGTGCCACCGTGCCGTCCCTTCTGAATAATACCTTCTGAACAATACCTTTTGAACAATACCTTGGTCTCTGTTCAATTCCACTCACCGTGACAAATTCTTTCTGTCCCAATTCCTGGTTATCTGGACTGTAACCTGCACTTTGGAAGCATGCATCTTTGCAACTCCCTTGTCCTGTCCAGCTTCTCCTGGTAGAGTTGAGGGATGTCCTCTGTCCGGTGTCCTGTTCCCAACTGCAATATATGAAAATGAAAATCGCTCATTGTCACAAGTAGGCTTCAAATGAAGTTACTGTGAAAAGCCCCTAGTCGCCACATTCCGGCGCCTGTTCGGGGAGGCTGGTACGGGAATTGAACTGTGCTGCTGGCCTGCCTTGGTCTGCTTTCAAAGCCAGCGATTTAGCCCTGTGTTAAACCAGCCCTTATCCAGCTAAAAGCAAAACTGAAAAGCTCTTCACCCTTAAAAAGACCGTTTGTTGCTATGTATTTTCTTTTATTTCCTTTTCTTCCCATGTACTTAATGATCTGTTGAGCTGCTCGCAGAAAAATACTTTTCACTGTACCTCGGGACACGTGACAGCAAACAAATCCAATCCAATATGCAACAACTGCTACTTCTATGTACTCCTCTGTAGCCCTCTCTAAGCACTATATTTGGAACTAAACCAACCCCACACCTACATACACCTTTGTCCAGTATAGATCTAATTTCACCTTTCCTAGCACAGAAACATTAAATTAAATCCACTTAAAACTATACCTGATTTCTAATGTTTACCAATATAAATATAAATCCCTGAAAACTATCTTTGTTTTCCTAATGGAAGCAACATGATGGGTTCATTTATTTGGCCTGATCTTTGCTAACTTTGCTATGACAGACATATCAGTCCATGGAAACCTTGATAAAAGTGACTCAGCTATAGTCTGACAGAAATACCAGGACCTTCTCCACCATGGTGCCTGACACACGTTCGGCCACATCGGCAAGCCCTGAGTTGGGGCTCCATCTTGTGCTGAGGGCGAACAGAAGCAGAAACGTGCGCCGTGGCAATATTTAACCTCCTGGTCCAGCACGTTCCTTACCCCTGGATCACCACGAGCTGTATCGAGTGGGTTAGGCACAGCACCAGATTATCCTCAGAGTGAACCGAGAGATGGCACAACACAGGGTCACTTGCATACGGCACACCAAAGGCAATAGGCCACAGGCGGAGCTAGTCAAACCCACAGCTAACACATCAGATCTAATCTCTCAAGGCCAGTCACGTCCAGTTGCGAATGGCGGTGGATAAGCAGGTAACACACAGCAGGAAAATGAAGTTCTCCACGATCAACCATGGTGGAAGCTTGCGTGTGGGTGCAGAAGGTGAAATAATTTGTGGTTTGTTCAGCCAGAAGGGCAGAGCGTTGGTCCGATGTGGCATCTTCCCAGGCCCCTCCAATCATAGCTCCACGTGTCATTAGGAAATGGCTGTGGATACAAGGAAGCTGACGATCTTGTGTTCCATGTGTCGCTGCAGACCCAGCTGAAATGTTCGAGCGTGGCATTGGCACCTGCCTGACAATGTGGGAGATTACCGAGGCGTGTCTTATTCATAATAATAAGGGCATCAAATTAACCCGGCCGATTGATGTCGAATCAACAGTCGGTATTGACGTGCTCACCAATAATCTTACAGCTTGTTCATCTTGAGCGCTGCCAAAGTCACTCAGCCCCCGATCTGGTCCCATCATTGAACCAGGCACGGGATGTCTGTGAGAGGCAAGGGGAGAGTTTCTGATGAATGGCCCAGCTCCTGAATCTGGACCATCTATTACCCTCCCTCCCCCGGTTAGGAGAGGGAAGCATCACTCCTGCCTTGTACAGGTCTGGTATAATCCTGGCCAGCCGCGAGCCCAACCACTTCACCATTGATGACTGCGTCTTCAGCGAACTGTAACCTGACTTGTAGAATTCTCTCCTTCGGCCCTGCTGCCTCCCGACCTCACTCCGCCCCTTTAAGAAGTCATTGGAAACATCCCCCGCTGTCCAGATTCATGTGGTTGGTGTTTGATTAGACACCTGTGGCTTGGCTTGCTCAAGAAGTGTGACACCATCCAGGACAAAGCAGTTCACTTGATCAATGTCCCTGTCATAGAACTTTCAGTGCAGAAGGAGGCCATTTGGCCCATCGAGTCTGCACAGGCCCAAGGAAAGATCACCCTATCTAAGCCCACACCACCCTAACCCCGAAACCCAATAACCACATCTAACACGGAGGGCAATTTAGCGTGGCCAATCCACCTAACCTGCACGTCTTTGGACTGTGGGAGGAAACCGGAGCACCTGGAGGAACCCCACGCACACACGGGGAGAACGTGCAGTCCCCGCACAGACGGTCACCCAAGCGGGGAATCGAACCTGGGACCTTGGAGCTGTGAAGCAACTGTGCTAACCACTGTGCTAGCGTGCCGCCCTTTCAATGGACCCAGTTTCGGGTGCAGGGTTGAGCAGGTTAGGTTACGGGGTTATGGCGATAGAGCAGGGCGGGACGGGGGAAGTGAACATGGTCCGGTGGTCTTGGGAAGGGCTGGTCCAGAATTGATGGGCTGAATGGCCTCCTTCTGCACTGTAGCTTGAAAACATTTTGCGCCGTGGATTTCTGGGAATCCAGCCTAGGACTGGCATTTATCGCTCATGCAGCCTCTCCCCGCTCAATGCCAAAAGCATTTATCAGCTTTGAAAAATGTCAATGGCACACCCAGGACAATGTTTCTGACACTCAGCAGTGAGAAAGACCACTCATCTTTGCAGAACAATTCTCCGCAGTCCTGCTCAGAGGTCCCCCTCTAGGAGTGAGTGCAATGATATTTGTCTTGGCTTTCCTTCAAATCCTGTTCTCATATTCGGACGCAATTCCAGTTTAACCTTTGGCATCCCATCTGCCTTGTAAAACATTTGATACAGTCACCTCATGGACACAGTCTCAGGTTAAGGGACTCTGATAGGGGGGGGGGGGGGGGGAGAAAGGTCTTCCGAGAATCATAGAATTTACAGTGCAGCAGGAGGCCATTCGATCCATCGAGTCTGCACCTATCCTCTGAAAGAGCACCCTGCCTATCTCCGTAACCCAACCTTTTGGACACTAAAGGAAATTTAGCATGGCCAATCCACCTATCCTGCACATCTTTGGACTGGGAGGAAACCGGAGCACCCGGAGGAAACCCACGCAGACACGGGGAGAACGTGCAGACTCCGCACAGACAGTCACCCGAGGCAGGAATTGAACCCGGTCCCTGGCGCTGTGAGGCAGCAGTGCTAACCACTGTGTCGCCATGTCTCCATGGCCCTAATTGTAGTCTGAAGGCTAGTAGCTCTGATGCTGACAGCCCACACACTTCATTAGTGGTGTCAGATCACGTGTCTCTAGAACTGAGAGAGAGATGCTTCCGGAAGGCGGCACGGCAGCTCAGTGGTTAGCACTGTCGCTTCACAGCGCCAGGGACCCAGGTTCAATTCCCGGCTTGTGTCACTGTTTGTGCAGAGTCTGCACGTTCGCCCCGTGTCTGCGTGGGTTTACTCCGGGTGCTCCGGTTTTCTCCCACAAGTCCCTAAAGACGTGCTTGTTAGGTGAATCGGACATTCTGAATTCTCCCTCTGTGTACCCGAACAGGCGCCGGAATGTGGCGACGAGGGGCTTTTCACAGTAACTTCATTGCAGTGTTAAATAAGCCTGCTTGTGACACTAATAAAGATTATTATTATCTATCCCTGTCCATGGTTGGAGAAAGTTAATAAAGGTTTGAAAGTTCCTGGATGCCTCGATTCCAATGTCTCTGGTAGATACACCCTGGGGTCGTTTCTGATGTTACTTCATGTTCCTGTATCTCGTGTTCGCAAAGATACCTCTTTTCCAGTTTGTGCTCAGGACTGGGTCTGCTGACGTTACCCATCAGTGTTGTGGTCATCCCCGTACAGCCTCCCAACTCTTCAACACCTTCCACGTTCCTCAGTGGCTAGGAGTGGACCCAGGACTCAAGCCACATGGGTCTGGCCAGAGCACTGTACACTTGCTGACCACAACGTTCGGCATCTGCAACTGTTGTCCAGCTACTGATTGCTGCTCTGGATTGGCTAGGCACATGTCCAGACTGCAAGCTCGCTTTCGGTTTCTCCCGCACTTACTCCTCACCGTGGAGTGCATACATTCCATATGTAACACTTGACAGCTGTCCATAAGACCATAAGATATTAGGAGCAGAATTAGGCCACTCGGCCCATCGAGTCTGCTCCGCCATTCAATCATGGCTGATAATTTCTCATCCCCATTCTCCTGCCTTCTCCCCATAACCCCTGATCCCCTTATTAATCAAGAACCTATCTATCTCTGTCTTAAAGACACTCAGTGAACTGGCCTCCACAGCCTTCTGCGGCAAAGAGTTCCACAGATTCCCCACCCTCTGGCTGAAGAAATTCCTCCTCATCTCTGTTTTAAAGGATTATCCCTTCAGTCTGAGGCTGAGCCCTTGGGTCACCACCACACTAACCTTCTGGCCACTAGTCCATGATTTTCTATCCTTCAGACAATTTCTCATCTGTAACCGAGTTCTAACTCTCAATGTTTCCAGTTGAATTAGTTTTTTCCCTGTGGAGCTTTATCAGGTGTTCACCGATTGGTTGACCGCACAACCCAATGGGTGTCGTAGCTTGTTTGTTCCTTCACAGGGTCAAGGAGGTTTATCAAGCGTGATTTCTTCGCCAAAATGTTTAAGGTGACACCTGAGATGGAATTGTTTAAAAATGTGTCTGAGACACTAATCGATGAACCTGAACTTGCCTTTCAGATCTGGGAGCGTTCAACATCACTGGAATGAAATCTTTTTCTTCGTTGACCACCTGGCTCACAAGTTCATCAGGTAAGTCTTCCTCTGAAGAAGGACACTCGCAGAGAAGCCGGCTGTTTCTTTCTCGGGACCCCCCTGAGCAACAAAGAGAGATGGTCCCCTGCACCCAGTGCAGACACGAAATGGCTGCCACGCTAAATCCCCCTCGCCGAACATCAGCTACTGTTTTCAATCCCTTCCTTTCACGCATTCTGAATAGCCGTTTTGTTCTTTTCCAGCCCTCAGCTGAGAATGTCTTTCATCGTTTTCTCCACCAGAGGCACCACGCTCATGACCCTGACAGAGGACAGGTGAGTGACGTCCACAGGGTCAGTGTTCTCATGGAGTCAGGCGGAGCAAGAGGAGGAAATGAGCCCATCGTTCTTCTGCTGCCCCTTCAAAAGACCGCTCCCCCACTATAATCCCCATAATCCGGCAATTTCCCTTTCCATTCAAGGGTTTGCCCACTTCCCCGTGAAGGGACTGGCCGATTCCCCGAGTGGGGTTACCATTTAATTTACACTAAGTGGATCCGACATGACAAAAACTCACTTCCTCAAAAAGAATCCATAGAATCCCTACAGTGCAGAAGGTGGCCATTCGGCCCCCCCCCGCCGAAAGAGCGCCTTACTCAGACCCACTCCCCCACCCCCTGCATGTTGATCATGACCAATCCACCTAACCTGCACGTCTCTGGACTGTGGGAGGAAACCCACGCACACACGGGGAGGACGTGCAGACTCCGCACAGACAGTGACCCAAGCCGGGAATCGAACCTGGGACCCTGGAGCTGTAAAGCTGTGCTAACCACTGTGCTACCTTGATGTCGATTTTTGCCTTGCACCGCTAAGGGTCCCATTGTGCAGAGCAGAGTAACACCTTTCGGTAATTCAGGTGAACCTTTTCAAGAGCATTCACCCAAAGGCTCCTTGTGTGTATGGAGCCAAGACTCCAGGCACCTGCAGAAGCTCGCCAAACCTCAAGGCAGCACAGCGCTGAGGGGTTCGGGGAACCGGGAAGGATCCTCGGGAAGACAGCAGGTGGGATGGTCTTCATTGCCAGCCCTCTGAATAAATTCCAACACATCTCGGGTCCGCCCAGCACCAGGACCTCAGAGCAAGAGGGGAGAGGTGACAGGAGATGAAGAAGTGGAGCTTGCAAAGAGCAGCAGCAACCTCATAACGGGGGGGCCGGTGAGGAGAGGGCAGGAGGGGTAATGCAAGGCGGTGCACTGGGGGCTTTTCTGAGTCACCTTGTTGCTGTCTTCAGTATCCTGGACTTGCTGGCACGTTCCCTGGGTACGCGTGTGGTTTTCCCTCAGTCAGGGACGCCCCGTGTCTGACAGACGGACTTGCCAGTGCTGCTTCCCTCCGCGACAAGGGACATGCCACATCCATGTCGATTCCCAGCGGGTGGAAGGAGAACATGCTTGCCACACACATCATCCCGACCCACCATGTACCGGGCAGCGCTCGAGGGGTTAAACGTGAATGTCGTGTGCTCTGACTGCACGTTGCTGGTGGAAGTCCAGACTATTGGGAAACCACCAGGCTGGCTTTTGAAGGTTGGGATCGGGGAAACAGTTTTGTTCGGCAGACATTCCTTCTGGGATTGGAGTGCAGCAATGAAAGCAGGCGGGGGCGGATGGTGCCTTTAGATGGGGTGATTAGCAGCTCCCAGCTGCTCAGGAAAGCCAATTATACCCACTTCCCAGCTCCAATGTCCGAGTCACCAGGAGCTCAATGTGGTTAAATGGTATGCTTGTCAGTACCATCCCCAAATATGGCACCGGTCCATTCACTCGTCTGAATGGACTTTTATTGTCACAAGTAACTGTGGTTGACGCTGGTCTGGAATCATCAAAAACAGAGGGGAGGGGGAGTGTGTGGCAGGGGTGACTGCTGCCTCATAGCACCGGGTTCAATTCCGGCCTCGGGTGGACTGTCTGTGTGGAGTTTGCACCTTCTCCCCGTGTCGGCGTGGGTTTCCTCCGGAATCCTCCCACTGTCTGAAGAGGTGCAGGTTAGGTGGATTGGCCACGCTAAATTGCCCTTCGTGTCCAAAAAGGTCAGAGGGAGTTACTGGGTTTAGGGTGGGGGCAGAGGCGTGGGCTTTAGTGGGGCGCTCTTTCCAAGAGCCGGTGCAGACTCTATTCCCTCCTCCTTCATGTGTTTGGCCGGCCTTCCCTTCACAATATCAATCGCTTCAAGCACTCCCTGTGGTGAGTTGCACGTTCGCACCATTCTTCGGGTGACAAGGTTTCTCCCGAATTCCTGACTTTAGCCGTCAAGGAGGAGGCCGGACAGAATGGTTCATTTCCAAAAGGCAGGTGAGGTCACCTGCTAGACGTGTAGCGTTTGCAAGGATGAAATTTCACGGCACTTCTTCCAATCAGTCCTGCTGTCCAAAGGCCAACTTCCACTCTCCAAAGAAACTACTTCCTTCCAGTACTTTTCCTGGCGAGAGCGCAGGCAAGCAGACCTGTTTTTGTTAGCATAATGAGATTGATTACTTCCCTGTGAGAAATCTAACCCCCTTTTCCCCCCATTGTCTTCCTCCGAAAGGGAAGAGATTCGCAAAGGGCTGGAAGAGCTTCAAATGGTGCAGCCTGGAGGGGACACCTACATGCACGAAGGCTTCGAGAGGGTACAGTCTGCATGCTGATTCACCTCTTGTACTTTCTGGGATAGTTGTGGGGGGAAGGTGGGGTGGGGGAGGTGGGGGGGGGGGGTGGCGGTAAGGGCTTGGCGGCGGGGTTGCTGTGGTCTGTGCGGATGGACTACTTCGCCTCTGAGTGAAAGGCTCTGGTGTCGGGGCCTGAGCTAGGCGGTTGGGGATTAGACCAGCCCCAGGTTGGAGCGGTTCCCAGCACGGCTCGACATGCCGCTCTCTCACGATTCTGACCTCCGTCAACCCCTCTGATTCCTGCGTTTCGTTTTCTTCCAGGCCAGTGAACAGATCTACTACTCCAGCGCCGACGGTAAGTGGAATGGCTGTCCAGGTGTGATCATGGCATACCCAGGTCATACCACATGGGATGTCCATTGTTGTAAGCAGTGATGATGAAATTGGTGTATTAGTCAACAAGATGAACTTGCATTTATATTGCGCCATTAGCAGAGTAAACCATCCCCAGGAATTTCACTGGGGCAATTGTCAAGCACAACCTAACGCCGAGGCTGGATTGCCCCCGTGTCGGCAAAGGCTGATGTCAGAAGGAACAGAGGTGCTGAAGCCGCCATCAGCAATGACGGCCCCCTCCGCACTGTCATGTGGGACTGCGAAAAAGAATGCTCAAAGTTCACAAGCTCCACGGCCTCTCGCTGGCCAGGCGGTCTCTGGTCCACCCACCCCTCCTGCAACGCAGACGTTCAATGATCCGGGGGAGGAGGGGGACATTCTTAAAGGCTGCCCCAGTGCACAGCGGGCCAGCGAGTTCGCCAGGTGCTCCCCCCAGCAGCCTGCCCCCTGTCCTCCCCCCCCGTCTCCCCACCCCCGTCCCCATGGCACTACCCTGGTATCAAGCTGGCACTCCCAAGACCAGGCTGGCAACCACAGCACTACCCTGGTCCTGGGCTGGCACTATCCTGGCACCCTCCAGCACTACCCCGGTTCAAGGCCTGCACCCTTCCCTGTCAGTCTTCATCCCACCCTCCCCCGCTTTCCTTTGCTCAAGACCTGTTCCATCCGGCGCCGCTACCGATCTCACTTAAAATGTTTACCACGAACCCGGTGGTGGCGGCAACACTGAATATCTGGGGACAGTGGAGGCGACAGAGAGGGGTGCGGGGAGCCCTGGTGGGGTCCCCTATCAGGAACAACCATAGGTTCGCCCCAGGAAGAATGGATGGAGGATTTCAGAGCTGGTACCAGTTGGGAATTAGGAGGGTGGGAGATTTATTTATAGATGGGACTTTTGCGAGCTTGGGAGCATTGGAGGAAAAGTATAAGTTGCCCCGGGGAAATTTCTTGAGATATATGCAGGTGAGGGCGTTTACTAGACAACAGGTGAGGGAATTTCCATTGCTCCTGACACAGGGGATACAGGACAGGGTGCTTTCAGGGGTGTGGGTCGGAGAGGGCAAGGTGTCAGAGGTTTACCGAGAGATGAGGGAAGAGGGGGAGGAGTCGGTGGGCGAACTAAAAGGAAAGTGGGAAGAAGAACTAGGGGAGGAGATAGAGGAGGGTATGTGGGCTGATGCCCTAAGCAGGGTAAATTCCTCTTCCTCATGCGCCAGGCTTAGCCTGATTCAATTTAAGGTGCTACATAGAGCACACATAACGGGAGCAAGATTGAGCAGGTTCTTTGGAGTGGAGGACAAATGTGGGAGGTGTGGCGGGAGCCCGGCAAACCACGCACATATGTTTTGGGCGTGCCCGGCACTGGAAGGGTATTGGAAGGGAGTGACGGGAGTGATTTCGCGGGTGGTGAAGGCCCGGGTCAAACCAGGCTGGGGGTTAGCTCTATTTGGAGTTGCGGAAGAGCCGGGAGTGCAGGAGGCGAAAGAGGCCGACGTTGTGGCCTTTGCGTCCCTAGTAGCCCGGCGCAGGATCCTACTCATGTGGAAGGAGGTGAAACCCCCAGGACTGGAGGCCTGGGTAAATGATATGGCGGGGTTCATTAAACTGGAGCAGATAAAGTTTGCCCTGAGAGGATCGGCTAAAGGGTCCACCAGGCGGTGGCAGCCATTTCTCGACTACCTAGGGGAACGTTAGAGGGAAGACAGATGACCAGCAGCAACCCAGGGGGAGGGGGGGGGTTTAGTTTAGTTTAGTTTAGGTCAAAGATAAAGGGGCTTTGTTACTTGTGTGTTGTTAAAAATTTCTGTATTGTTATTGTTGCGTTTGCTTTGTAAGAGGGGAAAAATTGTTGTTTGGGGAAAAAAATTTCAATAAAACATATTTAAAAAAAAAAGACCTGTTCCATCTTCCCCCAGTTTGGAAGAGAGGCCATCAACCCAGAATGCTAACTCTCCTATTCCCAGCATTCCCGCAGGGTTTCGGCTATGGAGGCCAAGTCACTCAACATATTTAAGAAGGACATTGGATAGATTTCCGGACTCGGAAGGTGCCAGGGGTATGGGGAGATGGCGGGAGGCTGACATTGAGCAATACTGAATGGCGGGGCAGGCTCAAAGGGCCTCCTCCTGCTCCTATTTTCCACGTTTCCATGTTTCCTTGTCCTGCGCTTTGGGCCCTTTCAAGGCTGCTGTCGAAATTCACCGCTGAGTGGGTTAGAGTGAGAGGTTAGAGGTCCAGTGTCAGCAGCGCAAGGTTATTTCTCTTGCTGCTTGAGCGTTTTGAGCAAGAGCTCCGAAAGTAACCGAGTACATTTCACAACGCAGGTTACCGGACTGCCAGTGTCATCATTGCTCTGACAGATGGCGAGCTGATGGAAAATCTCTTCTTCTACGCTGAGCGAGAGGTAAGCGGCTTGTGCCAGATTCGATGATGGATTGTGATCTTTCCCCCTCCGCACTGCCGGGACAAGGGGAGGGAATTTAAAAACCAACACTGGCTCAAAAGAACGCGTTGAGCAAGAAATTAACAATGCGCGATATTCAAAACAAGGCTGTGGGAAAGGAAAGTTTCAACTCTGCAGAGTTAAACTTGCCTGATAAAATAATAGTTTGATTCCCGCAAAGACTGCTGCAGCTTTGACCTGAATCTCAATTCCCTATTTCTCCCGGGATCGATATCCCTCAGCTAATTAATTGCCGGGGTCACCTTTCTCCCCGTTTTAAATTTTATTAGTTCCACCTGGTTGAATGTCAGCAACCCTCCCAAAGACGCGCCGGGTCGGTGGGTTGGCCACGCTAGCTCTTTGACCAACTCGGTCCGCATACCCGTCTCTTCCTTTAGCCCTCCTGTTCACCTCGCGTGTCCTTCAATGCGTTTATGATATTTGGCTGAACAAGCCTCGTTGCAGCAAATCCCGTTGGGTGACCACTCACTGGGTAAAGGACGTGTCTCCCGGATTCCCGACGGGATTGCTTCCGACGGTCACCTTTAAGGCCTGACGTCTCGGTCTCACGGCCGAGTGCGAATATCTCCCTCCGTCCGTTCTGCGGAACCCTTGCGTCATCGCGAGGCCCTCCTGTCGGGTCATTCCTCAAACCTCCCCTCCCCCCCTCTCTGAGAGAACGTTGTCCTGCTGACCCCTCCTGTTTGAGCTGACGGCCTTGTCATGGGAATGTCTCTTTAAGAAATGTTTGTCTTCTCAAGTGGCTGCAGTGATGTGAGTGCGTGGGCTCTGGCTCTGCTTTTTACTTTCGGCTTGAGCTGGAAGCTGATTTTGGCTCTGAATTTTAGTTTCAATTTTCAGTGGGAGAGCTGCATTCAAATCAAGGAGGTTTATTTTGGTCTCTCTCTGCATGCTAAAGAATGTCTCCAGATCACTTGATAATTTCAAAGTAATACCTGTTTCTGTAAGGAATGCAAACCTACTGACTTTGTTAAAAAGGGTCTTTGACTTGTGGATGTTGTTAGGAAAGTTACTAAGGGTTACCTACAGAGTACTGTATCTTTGGGGGGAGTATCAGTGTTGGTAGTTGATAAGATTTTTACTGTGAGTCATAAAATGTTAACTGGATTCATAGAATAAACATTGTTTTTGTTTAAAAAGACTTTAGATCTCTGTTGCATTAAAGTGGGCCCTTGAGCTCCCATAACCAAAATCTATTAAAAGTTGTGGATGAAGTGAACTCCACGATACACTTTGGTGTTCTCTAAACCCTGGCCCATAATAGCCTGCAAGATTTGGAAAGGGTGATTTCTTTTTATTTTCTAGCGTGTCAATTTTCATTCAGGAAGCCAAAGTCGGGACACCAAGAGCAGTTCAGAATCCATAAGACCATAAGACATAGGAGCAGAATTAGGCCACTCGGCCCATCGAGTCTGCTCCGCCATTAAATCATGGCTGATATTTTCTCATCCCCATTCTCCCGCTTTCTCTCCATGACCCCGATCCCCTTATCAAGAACCTATCTATCTCTTTCTTAAAGACACTCAGTAATTGGCCCCCACTGCCTTCTGTGGCAAAGAGTTCCACAGATTCACCACCCCCTGGCTGAAGAAATTCCTCCTCATCTCTGTTTTAAAGGGTCGTCCCTTTAGTCTGAGATTGTGGTTCTGGCAAGTGGAAACATCCTCTCCACGTCCACTCTATCCAGGCCTCACAGTATCCTGTAAGTTCCAATAAGATCCCCCCTCACCCTTCTGAACTCCAATGAGTACAGACTTGAATCTTGATCTTGAGGTTTCTTTTGAAGGGAATGGAGTTTCGAGGAATGAGAGGTGACCTTATTGAGACATATCGGATTCTCAGGGGGTTTGACAGGGTCGATGCTGAGAGGTTGTTTCCCCTTGTGGGAGAGTCTAGGACCAGAGGACTCAGAGTGAGGGGTCGCCCATTTCACACAGAGATGCGGAGGAATCTCTTCTCTCAGAGGGGAGTGAATCTGTGGAATTCTTTACCGCAGAGAGCTGTAGAGGCTGGACGTTAAGCCTGTTCGGTGCTGAGATAGACAGTGAGGGAATCGAGGGTTATGGGGATAAGTTGGGAAAGTGGAGTTTTTTAAAAATAAATATTTTTTATTGGATTTTTGAACAAAGTATATTTGCCGTTATGTACACAGGATATGATATATATATCTATATAGAAGGGAAGGACACACACAAATCGCAAATGGAGAGGAGAAAAGAAAAAAAAACAGTGACAACACGAGAGAAGTACAAAATCAAATAATGTAACTGGTCGGGTATAGTGCACCCGCCCAGCCGCAGCAACTCTGTACACTTGGCAAAATTATTTACACACATAAGTAGGCATCTGTTTGTGCCGGAGAGACAATTCCGGAGGGCACTCCTCGAATGGGTCTGGTGTCGGTGTTGCCCCCCCCCCCCGCTGTGGTTCGCCTTTCCTTCCTCTTAGATTGAGCGCCCCCCCCCTCCTCTCCCGGTCTGTCTCTCCCTCTCACGCTTTGGCTACTCTCCCCTGGTTCCCGGCTACCTGGCTATTCTTCCGCTCGTTTGATGGCCACAAACAAATCCCGGAGCAATTGGGTGAATGGCTCCCACGTTCTGTGGAAGCCGTGGTGGAAAGTGGAGTTGAGGATTGTCAGGTCAGCCATGATCTCATTGAATGGCGGAGCAGACGCGATGTGCCGAGTGGTCTACTCCTGCTGCTACGCCCTGTGGTCTTCTGGGCCGGGTCAGATATTTCCAAAGGCTGATCAAAATATTTGCATTTAATTACCAAGTCTCAATAGGCTTCACACATTGAATGCATTCTGTCAATCAGCAGACAAGGATGCAGCCCATTCCGTACAGGAAATATCCACAAACAGAAATGGGAATTGTTATCATAGTTCAGTTCATTATTGTCATCGGTGATGCTTCAGTTGTCCCTTCTCCACACCTCTACTGGCTTGTTCAATTCTCCATGAAGCATTCAAAAGGGTTATTGACTGTCAGTTGAAAGGGAAGAATGTGCAGGGCTGTGGGGGAAGGCAGGATAAGGGCACTGGGCGAATCGCTCATTTGCAGGGCTGGTGCAGACACAATGGGCAGAATGGACCCCTTCTGCGCTGTAACCATTCTGTGAGGGAAAGTCCAATTGTTTTTTTAAGATATATTTTATTCAAGATTTTTTGGCCAAACATAACATTACATAGTGTTTCCTTTATACATCAATAAAACAATATAAATAACAATGGCCAGTTTTAAACAAATAAATAAATAATATTTGAACAAAATCAAAAACAAAACTAAATGGCAACTGCCTTGTCCACGATAAATACTCTCCAAAAATACAATCCAACAATCCAATATACAATTACATATACCAAATACCTATACATATACAATAACATCCCTCCCTTCTGATTCCTCTCTCCCCCCCCCCCGGGTTGCTGCTGCTGTCTTCTTCTTTTCCATTCCCTCTATCTTTCTGTGAGGTATTCGACGAACGGTTGCCACCGCCTGGTGAACCCTTGAGCCGACCCCCTTAGAACGAACTTAATCCGTTCCAACTTTATAAACCCTGCCATGTCATTTATCCAGGTCTCCACACCCGGGGGCTTGGCTTCCTTCCACATTAACAATATCCTGCGCCGGGCTACTAGGGACGCAAAGGCCAAAACATCAGCCTCTTTCGCCTCCTGCACTCCCGGCTCTTCTGCAACCCCAAATATAGCCAACCCCCAGCTTGGTTCGACCTGGACCCCCACCACCTTCGAAAGCACCTTTGCCACCCCCACCCAAAACCCCTGTAGTGCCGGGCATGACCAGAACATGTGGGTATGATTCGCTGGGCTTCTCGAGCATCTCGCACACCTATCCTCTACTCCAAAAAATTTACTGAGCCGTGCTCCAGTCATATGCGCCCTGTGTAACACCTTAAATTGTATCAGGCTTAGCCTGGCACACGAGGACGATGAGTTTACCCTACTTAGGGCATCAGCCCACAGGAAAGTCCAATTGTGCAGGTGAATCAGAAACTTGACTGGACGAGCTGCAAAACCAGTGTGTCTGAAGCAGAAGGTCACCGAGACTGGGAATCCTGCAGTGAGTAAATCACCTCCTGACTCCCCAAAGCCTGTCCGGAGTGAGATGGACTACTCTCCACTTGCCTGGATGAGTGCAGCTCCAACAACACTGAAGAAGCTCGACACCATCCAGGACAAAGCAGCCCCGCTTGATTGCTCCCCTTCCACGAACATTCACTCCACCACCGCCTTCTCAAGGGGCAATTAGGGATGGGCAGTAAATGCTGGCCTAGCCCAGCGACGCACACATCCTGTGAATGATTCTTTTCCTCCCTCTTGCTCTCTTTCCTTGTGTCCGTCTTTCTAACACCTTTCAACACGATGAGCCCTTCTGGTTTGTTTGGTGTGCTTTTGTTAGTTGACAGTTTCGATTGAGAAAGGAATGTTTCCTGAACATTTGACAACCTTGGTTTGAGAGACTCCTTTGAAGAGCAACATCTCTTGGCAACACGATGTTCCCGGCAATGATATTCCGACTGTGAAGCTTCAGGATAAATATCCTGAAGGTCTCTTTAGGAAACCGCCAAAGTTGGAAAGCGTGGGACACAAGACAGGATAAGATTCAGGGGCAGCTGACGTGTGAGCTGCTTTTCCTGGTTCCTGGTTTTTAGATCCAGGAATAGAAAGCAGCACAATAGGTCACAGTTCCAACATAGCACGGAGAAGTAGAAGAGGAAGAGGTTGCAGGATGCCGGGTATAAAACTTGGGAGAAAGGAAATCTCAATGTGTTCTGAAAGTGGATCTCATTTCGGGCTCATTGAGGTCAGTGGAGTCAATCGGCGGTGGTCATCTGTCGAACTCTGAGGGAACCGGAATCCCTTCTGGTCGCAGAACCTAGATGCTGCGTGAAGGTAGGCTGAAATTCTGCTCTGTGACAGACAGACAGAAATGGGGTGAATAGTGAGCCCGTCTGATGTAAGCCTGTTGATAGCCGCTTCAGCGATTTTAGATTTTCACAGGGCCCGTCTCTTTCTTTCCCCAGGCAGACCGATCTCGAAGTCTCGGAGCCACGATCTACTGTGTCGGTGTGAAAGACTTCAATGAAACACAGGTGCGTAGTCGCGTTTGCTCCCCGGGCTGTGCTAATCCGATGTGTACCACATTGGTCAAGTCACCCAACGGTCCTGCTGTACTTTTAACTCCTTGGGGTTCGGGCTCAGGGACTGTCACTGCTGCAGAAAGTCTTTGTGTGCCACTGTTTATACCTCTTCGTGGCCTTTTCAATTGAGGCCTATTTGATTGAGGCAATGTTTGAAACAGACTGTTCCACTTGGAGTAAGGGGGATCTCATTGCAGTAGCACCTTCATCAAGCTCAGGACGTGTCAAGGTGATTCCCCAGTCATCCCTGGGCTGGGCAGACTTTTGAGATGTCTTCACTATTGCGTTTGAAAACTGACATCGCCTCACTGTCATGTTGAGAAACCCCAGCAAAGTCACTCTTTTGCCCTCGCGCCTTGCAACAAAACAAACCTGGAACAAAATAAGGCCCTTGCATTGCTTGGTCCAACAGAGTAAATTCCCCCTCTCCATTGAAAGAAATCTGCGCTGAAACCTGTGTACCTTTTAAAATAGCGACCAACAGCCCATTCGCGATTGGAATCTGGATTTGGAACCTGCTCCCCAAAGAGCTCTGGGTTTGGCATCAGACATTCCCAGGAGCATCCTGGCGACCTGTATTTTTTTTTAGTCAATCATTTGGAAAGCAGTTGGGAAAATGAGGTGTCCCGCTTAGCAGCAGGCATTCCAATGATCCCTTCAAATCAAGGGAAATAAAACTTGGCCAAAGTTAAAGCCTGCTGCTGAATTGGAAGCATTGCTGGCGGAAGATGCACCCTCATTGTTAGCACAGTCGGAATTTTTGGAAGGAAATCACCGCCACAGTTTTGTGTTGTTGGGCAGCTCATCAGGGGAGACCGAGGGTGCTGGCATTGATGACTGTGTCCCGAATCTTCCTGTGGTCTTCGTCCACAGCCACACAGGCAAGGTTCCCGAAGCGATGGGACATCGCACGTACTCCACGAGTGCTGATAACCTGCGCGGGCCAAGGTGCGGCACTCGTCCAATCCACGAACTGAAAAGCTCATCGTCGCAAAACCTTTACTGCCACCTTCCAATCAACATTGCTGCCAAGGGTTTTTCTTTCAGCAAGTACGTTTTCATCTCCATTTGGGCAGGAACGTTTGTGAGACGTGAGCAGAGACCGTTCAAGGTGTGCTGAACTGCTCCTGACTCACCCACAGACCAGGGGAGTGCCGATTTGAGCCAAGGTGGTGGCTTTCATGTCCTTGAAGCCAAGGCTGAGCAAGTGGGAGCCAGAATTTCCCTTCCTGGAAGCTAGCTGTTCAGTAACTCTTGCCAAAAGTGGGTTTATGCTGCCGCACTCAGTGGCTGTGTCCCCACTGGAGTAGGACGCTGGCTGGTCGATGAAGCGATGTGTTAGGTCAGGAAAGGGAAGTCAGGTGGCAGAAGTGGATTTCAGATCCATTTCAGAACCAATATTTTCTTGCTTGTGTTATGGGCCAGGGTTTAGAGAACCCCAGAGTGTACCATGGAGGTCACCTGACCCACAACTTTTAATAGATTGTGGTATGGGGAGCACACGGCCCACTCTACAGGTGTGGGACAGCAGAAATGGAAAAGTAATTTTTAAAGCAAAACAATGTTTATTCTATGAACTCAAGTTAACCTTTTTAAAACAAACAGTGAACATCTTAGCAACCATCAATTCAAATACAACCCCCAAAGACCACAACACTAAGTAATCCTTTAAGCTTTCCTTTTAACATCCAGAAGACTTAGAAAAGAAATTTTAACAGAAGCACATCAGGTTAAAGTCACTACTGAGAGCAGTTATTAGTTTTCATCGAATTTACAGTGCAGAAGGAGGCCATTTGGCCCATCTAGTCTGCACCGGCTCTTGGAAAGAGCAACCTACCCAATGTCCACACCTCCACCCTATCCCCATAACCCAGTAACCCCACCAAACCCAGTAACCCCACACAACACTAAGGGCAATTTTGGACACTAAGGGGCAACTTAGCAGCATGGCGAATCCACCTAACCTGCACATCTCTGGACTGTGGGAGGAAATCGGAGCACCCGGAGGAAACCCACGCACACACGGGGAGGATGTGCAGACTCCGCATAGACAGTGACCCAAGCCGGAATCGAACCTGGGACCCTGGAGCTGTGAAGCAATTGTGCTCACCACTGTGCTACCGTGCTGCCCTTTTAAATCACCAGGATCGATTTACAGTTTTTCGATTACAGACAGAGAGACTAATACCCTTCTGGCTGTGACTGCAGCTATCCAGCTCTGAAAATAAAACTAAAACACACCCTGCAGCAAACAGCCTAAAACGAAAGTAAAAAGCTGACAGACAGCCCAGCTCCACCCACTCTCTGACATCACTGCAGTAATAAACACCCATTTCGTAACGGTACTCTCACATGACACTTGGGAACAATGAATCGGATTTGACAGCGGCAACACTGTGCTGAGATGCTAGCAGTGGGTGGACTGAGCTCGTTGTGGCTCAAGCCACTCGCGTCTCCCAGCCAGTTTGCTCCCGGATTTCTGTTCTTTCCTCATTGACTGATTTCTGAGCTTTGCACGGATTGGGAAATGTAACGGTTCACTCCAGGGGACTTTTTGATCCCGTTCTGAGGTCGCTGATGTCCTTCTGCACTTGCTCAGCGCACCCAGGGGTGTGACCTCACATCAACCCCTTGGCCACTGCCTCGCACTCTGCAATAATGGGAACCGCAACTTCATTTCAAGCCAAATACAATTCCTGAATCCCTTCATAGCTGATGGGCCTCGGCCATTTGCCTCTCGGTGGATAACAACGTTTTTATCAGCCGCCTGATGGTTAGCACAAATGGGAAGATCTGAGGCTGGAGTTGGAGGGATGGAAGTGAGAACCCTTACTACCCATTGCATTGCAGTACTTGGCTGTCTTCTCTCTATTTCTCTCTCTCTGTTTCTCTCTCTCTCTGTCTGTGTCTGTCTCTCTCACTCTGTCTATCTCTCTCTGTCTCTCTCTCTCTCTGTCTCTCTCTCTGTCTCTCTCTTCTATCTCTCTCTGTCTCTCTCTCTCTCTGTCTCTCTCTCTGTCTCTCTCTGTCTCTGTCTCTCTCTCTTTCTGTCTCTCTGTCTCTGCCTCTCTCTGTTTCTCTCTCACTCTCTCTGTCTCTCTCTGTCTGTCTCTCTCTCTCTCTCTGTGTCTCTCTCTGTCTCTCTGTCTCTCTATCTCTCCAACTCTCTCTGTCTCTCCAACTCTCTCTGTCTCTCACTCTCTCTCTCTGTCTCTCTCCCTCTCTCTCTGTCTCTCTCTCTCTCTCTGTCTCTGTCTGTCTCTCTCTCTCTCTGCCTCTCTCTGTTTTTCTCTCTCTGTTTCTCTCTGTTTCTCTCTGCCTCTCTGTCTCTCTCTCTCTCTCTCTCTGTCTGTCTCTCTCTCTGTCTCTCTCTCTCTGTCTGTCTCCCTTTCTCTTTCTCTCTCTTTCTCCTTCTCTCTCTCCCCATATGGCTTCTCATGTTACCAGTGGGCCTGACGAAGTTTCCAAGTCCGGTGGGCCTCGCTCTGGGGGGCTGCAAGCTGCCCAAAGCTCTTGCCGCACTTCTCCGGGTTATTCCCCGCCTCTTTCTCCCTCACCTCGTGACAACTGTTAAAAGACCCCTGTCCCATGCAAGGAGGGGCCCACAGGGCCCGACCCGTTCCCTGTTCGGTGCTGTCTCCCAACATCACCCCCTGCTGCCAGGGGACCCGCCACGCGAGGACTGCAACACTATAATGTGGAGATGCTGGCGTTGGACTGGGGTGAGCACAGTAAGAAGTTTTACACCAGGTTAAAGTCCAACAGGATTGTTTCGAATCACTAGCTTTCGGAGCGCTGCTCCCTCCTCAGGTGAATGAAGAGATAGGTTCCAGAAACATATATGATGCGACCATCAATTCACTCGAGCCAGAGAGGTGAAGTGAACAGTGGCTTTAATCGACTAGAACAGTGCCTGCCTGCGACTGCTCTGCTAGTGAGAGCCGCCTACAGGGCTGCTGCTCTTTATACCTCCCCTCAAGGGGCGGAGCCAGGGGCGGAGTCCACAAGGGCAACAGCGTGATACAGTGTAATACATGGTGAATGGTTCGTACAATACGTTCACCACAAGATATATGCAGACAAAGTCAAAGATGCTCGCATTCAAAGTATCGTTTTGCATTTTTGAATCTGTCTGTATATATGTTTCTGGAGCAAACCTCTTCATTCACCTGAGGAAGGAGCAGCGCTCCGAAAGCTAGTGACATCGAAACAAACCTGTTGGACTTTAACCTGGTGTTTTAAGACTTCTTACTGTGCAACACTATGGACAGCTTTCAGTGACCATCTTCAATGGGTGCCTCTGTGCCATCCTTTTCGCCCACGTAGGGATTTAAGCCACCACAAAATTAATTCATTTTCTCCATTTCTTTCCGAGTTAGGTATTGTCCAAAGGAATCAAAGTTTGATGGTTCCCGATGAGAAAAGATTAATTTGGAACTGATTTTTACTTTTGCCCAAAGTATTGACTGTGCTTCTTTCTTTCAGCAAACTTTTGTGTGTTCCACCTTGTTGTTGGAAAAGAATGTTTTCTCCCACCTGGAATATTGAGGTTATTTCTTTGTTTTCTCTCTCTCTCTCTCTCTCGCTCGCTCCCCCATCCCCCGCTACCTTCCTTCCTTTCCCTTTTCCCTGCAGTTGGCACGGATTGCAGACAGCAAGGATCACGTGTTCCCAGTAAACGATGGCTTCGAGGCTCTCCAGGGCATCATCGACTCAGTGAGTACGGCCCGGCGTGGCTGCTAATTGTCCTGATTGACGGCAGGCGTTTGCAGGCAGCTGCTTCGAGTTAAGTGGTTGAGGCGCTGGGCCCCGATCTGGGCTGGTCTGCAGTGAGCTCTGAGCGAGATGGAAACTATGAGGGCTTGGCACCCAGGGCTTGGCGTTTTTGCGTCACTGAGGCACACAAGTCAGAGCCGACACATATTGGCAAAAGGCAGCGGGCAGCAAGGGCGAAGCTGACGGGTGAGGGGGTGACAAGAAGAGTCAGTCAAACAAGAGGCAGACTGCGGTGTTTGGTGCACTAAGCTGAGGTCAAGTGTCCAGAGCAGGTTTTGGTATGAGCACTAAGGCTGAATTCTGCAGTGTTTTCCCTGATTCAATCAGGGGCAAGAATGATGCCGACCAGTTACTGGGGCAATTCTTGAAAAGCTCTGCAGCCTGGGTTTAATAATAATCATTATCTTTATTGTCACAAGTAGGCTTACACACCGCAATGAAGTTACCGTGAAAAGCCCCTAGTCGCCACATTCCGCCACCTGTTCAGGTGCACAGAGGGAGAATTCAGCACGTCTTCCGGGACTTGTGGGAGGAAACCGGAGCACCCGGAGGAAACCCACGCAGACACGGGGAGGATGTGCAGACTCCGCACAGACGGTGACCCAAGCCGGGAATCGAACCCGGGTCCCTGGCGCTGTGAAGCAACAGTGCTAACCACTGTGCTCCCGTGCTGCCCATGTTTGCTTTGCCCCAGGGTGGCCTGGCCCGCGATCGAGGCCCACTGATCTGCGGGCTTGGCCTGTGCCGTGGGGGCGCCCTTTCCACCCGCGCCGGCCATGAGAAGAAACCCCCTGCGCATGCGCCAGAACACGCTGGCGCTCCTGCTCACGCGCCAACTCACGCCGGCCGGCGGAGGCCCTTCAGCGCTGGTTGGCGCAGCGCCAACCACTCCAGCGCGTGTCTAGCCCCCGGAGGTGCGGTGCACAGCTATCAGGAAAAATCAGGTTCCGTTTTGACTTCCCTCCAGATTGTCACACACATTCAAAATTGAGCGAGCCTGACTTGAAATGCATTCTGAGCGTCGGAAGACATTGAGATGGAAATTCTGTCCGCCATGTGCTGGAGGAATAGTATTTCTTAGTGAAGGTGGCGCAGGTCCACTACAGCATTGTCTCCTGCCTTCTCTCCATAACCCCTGATCCCCTTATTCATCAAGAACCTCGCTGTCTCTGTCTTAAAGACACTCAGTGACTTGGCCTCCACAGCCTTCTGCGGCAAAGAGTTCCACAGATTCACCCCCCTCTGGCTGAAGAAATTCCTCCTCATCTCTTTTTTTGTTTAAATTTAGAGTACCCAATTCTTTTTCTCCAATGAAGGGGCACTTTAGCGTGGCCAGTCCACTTACCCTGCACATCTTTGTGTTGTGGGGGCGAAACCCACGCAGACATGGGGAAAATGTGCAAACTCCACATGGACAGTGACCCGGGGCCGGGGTCGAACCCGGGTCCTCTGTGCCATCAAGCAGCAGTGCTAACCACTGCGCCACCTTGCCACCCAAATCTCTGTTTTAAAGGACCCTTCAGTCTGATGCTGTGCCCTTTGGTTCTAGTTTTTCCGACAAGTGGAAACATCCTCTCCATGTCCACTCTATCCAGGCCTCGCAGTATCCTGTAAGTTTCAATAAGATCCCCCCTCATCCTTCTAAACTCCAATGTGTACAGACCCAGAGTCCCCAACCGTTCCTCATACGACAAGCTCTTCATTCCAGGGATCATTCTTGTGAACCTCCTGTGGACCCTTTCCAAGGCCAGCACATCCTTCCTTAGATACGGGGCCCAAGACTGCTCACAATACTCCAAATGGGGTCTGATCAGAGCCTTGTACAGCCTCAGAAGTACATCCCTGGTCTTGTATTCTAGCCCTCTTGACATGAATGCTAACATTGCATTTGCCTTCTTAACTGCCGACTGAATCTGCACATTAAATTTAAGAGAATTGAGGACTGGAGAATTTTAGCGAGCAGGGCAGGTTGGGTTTGTGGGTTTGTCTAATTTGGAACGGAGGAGGCTGACGGGAGATTTAACTGAGGTCTTTTAAATGATTAGGTGCCTGCAGAGCATGGATAGGAAGGACCTATTCCGCTGAGCAGTGGCGATAGTATCCAGGGGCTATCGATTTTAAATCATTGGTGGAAGGATGAGAGGAGAGTTGAGGGGAAAGCATTTTCACTGAGAGGGGGCTGGGAATCTGGCACCCCCTGACTGGAAGGGTGGGCAAGGCATAAACCCATTGCATTAAAAAAAAACACTTTTGTTGCAAAAACCCACCTGGCTCACTGATGATTTACAATTTACATTGCTTTTCTTTTCCCGGCTCGAAACGTTTTGGGACTCTCTCATTCCCGAGAGTTCACATCTTCTTTTTCAAAGTAAGCGCAATTATTATTCTTTTTGTCTTTCAGCCGTCAGTCCCGCACATATGTTAATGTTTAGGAGTAATTGTACCTCCCCGGCTCTGGCTACAGAGTGGAAAGCATTGCAAGATTGCTCATTCTTCCTTCTTTCTTCCCGATGGACAGATCCTGAAGAAATCTTGCATCGAGATCCTAGCAGCTGAGCCCTCGAGCATCTGTGCTGGAGGTGAGTACTGGAGGGTACCACCAAGCACGCTGAATGTTACCCTTTTATCCAGAGTCACTCAATCCAGTCCAGCCTTCAGCCACACAGTCTTCCCATTCTCACCCCGTAAGAAAGGCCCATTGTTCCCGGGGATTGGCAGGGAGCTATTCACGGAACCCGTGGTCCTGACCCCTGTCGCCACATTCAGTCTACGGAATCAGTCACAGAGTTTATCCCCACGTGAAGATAAGGTCTGCAGCTTTCAAATTCCTCAAGGTGGAGAACTGATGCAAGAATTTGGAGAAGGTGGGACCAGATGGATAGCTCTTGGAAAGAGCAAGCTCCGACTGGCCCGTCCCGTGATTTAGTCGCTCTTTTCAGAATTGTGATGCTCGTGTCCAACAACGTTGTGTCTTCAGTATCCATGCAGAGTTGCTGGGCATTCGTCCGAGTGGTTGGCCTCACCTTGCACCTCCTGGAGAGAGGGAATGAGCTAAACTTGGTGCTGTCGCTGTGAGCATACGTCAATGGATGTTGGACTGTTTGGTGGAAGCAAGCTCGACCGTGAGGTTATCTCATGCTGTTGCACCAATCACCCAGCCTCCCTCCTTGTGAACCTTCATTCACTGACACAACCTTGGTCATCAATGTAGCCAAACTGTCATGGTGTTGAAGCCTTGCCTGGGATGGATTCATTCCCTGGTGTTGTATCAAATGGAACCTTTCCAACTGGGATTAACTGCAAAACATGCCGATGGCAATGAACTTTTGGCAATAACGAGTTTTTTCTTTCGAAGTTTGGAACTTAATGCAGCATTCTGAATGTTGATGAAGTGAATGCCTCTCCCAGCTCCTTCCCCTGTGGAGAGAGAGAGATAGTGTCCCTTGTGTTTTCATTGTGGCTTTCAAACAGTTTGTTTCCCCTTTATCTGAGCTGCCTGTATTCGATCTTGCAACCAACCCTGCTCACCCATCAGCCCACTGTTTGCTGATCTCAGAAACCATTTCAGTTTTCAACGTCTCCTCCTCCTCGCCAGGTCCCTCCTGGTCCCTTGTCCCCTTCCCGTATCTGTAACTCCCACCAAGGTAGCTCCACGTTTCTCCAATTCTCACCTAGTGCGCATTCCCAATTTTCATCGCTCCACCGATGGTGTATTCAGGGAAGAAAGGATTCTCAGATGAAATATGCTTTTTCATGATGAGTGGCCACAACCAACCAGAAGCTACCCCAGTGGCTCACTGAGCGGCCAGCGTTCGCACGAGAGATTAAATGTTAGAGATGGTGATTGTTGCAATGTTGCCTCATCCATGGGCAGCATGGTGGTTCGCACAATTGCTTCACAGCTCCAGGGTCCCAGGTTCGATTCCGGCTTGGGTCACTGTCTGTGCGGAGTCTGCATATTCTCCCCGTGTCTGCGTGGGTTTCCTCCGGGTGCTCCGGTTTCCTCCCACAGTCCAAAGATGTGCAGGTTAGGTGGATTGGCCGTGATAAATTGCCCTTAGTGTCCAAAATTGCCCTTAGTGTTGGGTGGGGTTACTGGGTTATGGGGATAGGTTGGAGGTGTTGACCTTGGGTAGGGTGCTCTTTCCAAGAGCCGGTGCAGACTCGATGGGCCGAATGGCCTCCTTCTGCCCTGTAAATTCTATGAAATTCTATGAAATCTTCCAGCCCACACTCACCCTCCCTTCCAGGAGTGCGCATCTGGCTTCCTCTTCCCTCTCCATACCTCGGGACTCTTGGGGGCAATTTGGTGGCACCCAATGCTCTCCTCTTCCTGATTGGCTCAATCTTACCCCAGAAAAATTGAATACGATCACAACATTCACTTCAAAAGGTCCTTAACTTTCAGAAGCCCTTCGAGTCTGCTCCGCCATTCATTATGATCATGGCTGATCGTCAAGTTCAATACCGTGATCCCCCCATAACCCTTGATCCCTTTAGCCCCAGACAGAAGGAGGGGGGAAAGAAAGACTTGGATTTGGATACCTCCCAGTCACATCTCTCTGACTTCTCAAAGCACATTGTGTCCAGTGAGTTACTGTGAAGTGCAGTTACTGTTGCTCGGCCTGTGTGGTGAGCAGAGCAACATCGCACAGGAAGCAATGGCAATGAATAGGGAAGCTGCCTTTTCGTTCGTATTGACCAAGAGAGGAATGTTGGCCTGGATACCGACAGGACATCCTTCTCTCTCTGGAGGTGACATCTGGCGAAAACTCCCGTGGGAGAAGCAGACGGAGCCTGATCTGTGATCGCCTCGAAACAACAACAGCTTCAGCATGCCCTTGGTCCCAGCAGCAAAATTTACCTTCCGTGTCTTCAGCACAAACATCTTCAAGAGTTGGAGGAAGACGAACTGGCACAGAAAGAAGTTTGAGGAGGGTGGATCAACAGCCTGGTCTGATGTGTGTTTTGCAGAGTCTGAAAGGAGGACGGAGAAGTGGATTTAGCAGTGAGGGGCCGGGGCGTGGGACCATGGCGGCTGAAGACACAGCGGCAATGGCAGGGCAAAGGAGGTTGCAAAAGGGATGGAGCATTTGGGGGATGCAAGTTTTGAGGTTACTTAGACAGGGGAGGATTAAGACCATGAGCAGATTTAAATGTGAGGAGTGCATAGAACATAGAACATACAGTGCAGAAGGAGGCCATTCGGCCCATCGAGTCTGCACCGACCCACTTAAGCCCTCACTTCCACCCTATCCCCGTAACCCAATAACCCCTCCTGACCTTTTTGGTCACTAAGGGCAATTTATCGTGGCCAATCCACCTAACCTGCACGTCTTTGGACTGTGGGAGGAAACCGGAGCACCCGGAGGAAACCCACGCACACACGGGGAGAACGTGCAGACTCCGCACAGACAGTGACCCAGCAGGGAATCGAACCTGGGACCCCGGCGTTGTGAAGCCACAGTGCTATCCACTGGTGCTACCGAGCTGCCGTATTCGTTTGATGCCTTGGGCTCTGGGAGTTAATCTAGTTCACCGTAAGCAGCAGGAAAAGATGACCGGGACTTGGTGTGGGATAGGATAGGAACAAACGAGTTAAATGGATGGAGGATTGGAGGTTATCCAGCGGAGGCGTTATGAAGGGATGGATGAGTGTTTCAGCCGCAGGTTGGCAGAAGGAGGGGCGATTACAGAGGTGGAAGTGTGCGGTCTCTCTGCTGAGAGGATTTGGATGTGAAAGTTCACCTCTGCAGGCTCGGGCTGAACAGAAACTTGCTGGGAGAGATTGCAGAGACAGCTGCACATTTGGAGGTGACTCAACGCAGGGATAGGAGACTGGGCTGCAGTTCGCAAAGTCAGGGGCGTTGGAGGCGGGCATTGTGAAGAGGGTTTGATGGTGAGGGAGTTGGGAGCCGGTGTCTGTGTGGCTCAGAAGAGAGTGAGACACTGCGCATGGAAAAGCAACCATTTACAATGGCACCGCTGCTTCAGGTACAGCTGCGCAGTCTGTGCTCGAAGGATGCAGAATCATGGGCGGGATTCTCTCAGCCCGGGAGGCCGGGCCGGAGAATCCCCGCGACCGGCGCGGATCGTGCCACGCCGCCCCGACGCCGGCGCGCGATTCCCGACCCCGGTCGGGGGGGGGGGGGGGGGGGGGGCCTCCGATGTGGCCCGGCCCGCAGTCGGGGCCCACCAATCGGCGGTCCGGCCTCTCTGGCTGGGGGCCTCGTTTCTTCCGCGCCAGCCCCTGTAGTCCTGCACCATGTTGCGCCGGGGCCAGCGCTGCGCATGCGCGTGTTGGCACCGGCGCCGCTGCGCTTGTACACGTTGGCGTCGGCGCCACTGCGCATGCGCAGATCCCGCGGCGGCCAGTTCGCGCCGGGATCAGCAGCTCCAGTGCCGTGCTGGCCCCTTTTGCGGGCCAAAATTAGCCGTGGGGTCGGCCCGTTCACGCCGTCGTAAAACGCGACGACGTTTACGGCGGCATGGACACTCTGCCGCGGGATTAGAGAATCCCGCCCCATGTCCCGCATTTCCACCAGAGTGTAACTATCCTGAGAAGTGAGGGTTTGTAGTTTTTTACAGCAACATTCAGATTACCTCTCATTGAACTTTTCTGTTACGAGAAGGAAGCCAACCATTTTTCCAACCAGTAATCAGATGGTGTGCAGAGCCAGCAAGCTTGTTGAAACTGACCTGAAATGACTAGGGTGTGTGCCTTGGCCATTTATTCTCTGCTGTCGGAACGATACAGTTAAGATTCCAGTGTACATTCATACAGGGTGCCTTCATCGGGATACATGGCTGGCTCAGGGGCAAACACCTCTTGATTGGAAACCGTAACTTGCAAGGCATTTGGGTCATGAATTTTAAACGTCCAACCTCGTTAGCCAGTGAGGTTGTTTTCCCCTTCCTATCCTCTTGCGAAATTACCAGGCATGATGTCAGGAACTGGATCCTACCCACACTTCTTTCCCCTCTCGCTAATCAAACCGGTTACAAGTGTCAGTTGAACACAGGGAAGGAAAAAGCAATATTTGGAAGGCTCACAATTCCAAGAGCTTGCTTTCAATTAGGGATTTAAAACCTCTCCGCCTTGGAGAAGAAAACAGTTTGGGCCACCTTGCATGTTTGAAGAAATGGAATCCACACACTGGTTTGTCTGGTGGTTATTTGATGGAGAGCTGAGCACAAAGATTCCAGCCGGCGCATCGCTGGAATGCCCGGAGTTATCCTGATCTCAGCTGGGACCACGGTAGAGGTTTAATTTGTTTGCAGCCAAAAGCCAAGATGGAAACAGGATTGTTCAATGTGTGCTGACCTGAGAGATAGTTTGAAATATACCCGTCCATGCCGGTCACCGGCAAAGAGCTCGATTTGTTGTGGAACTCGATTGTTTTTCTCACTCGTACTCTCTCATTCCCAGAAACATTCCAAGTCGTAGTGAAGGGGAATGGATTTTCCCATGCACGGAGCGTGGATAAAGTCCGCTGCAGCTTCAAGATCAATGATACCGTGACCCTCCGTAAGTATGTCTGGGAAATTTGAAACCTTGGGCGCTTTGGCGAGGACCCCTCGGCCATCGAATAATTCCGGCAACTTTGATTCCCCTTCAGTTCAAAAAGCGACAACACGCAGAACGTTTTTCTCGGCTTTGCTCAGGGGCGGGATCCTCCTGTGCGCGCCCCCCCCCCCCGCCACCCCGCACCCCATCTCCAGCCCCGACCCAATCTGCACACCCTGTTCAGAGTGCACCAGTGGATCTGATACCAGTCGAACCACAGGCTACGGGTTTTCCAGGGGCTACTGGGTGCGCCTCCGCTTGTGCCAGCAGTCACGTGTTGTACCAGCGGGGGTTTACTTTGGAATCCCCTCCAGCCCCACAACCTGTCCGCGACATCTTTGTTCCTCGAATTCTGGACTCCTGAGCATCCCCATTCGCTCCATCGGCAATAGCCTTGCTTTCAGTTGCCTGGGTCCGAAGCTCTGTCTCTCCCTCTAGCTCGCTCTCTCCTCTTTGACCACTTGGACCAATCAATCCTAACATCTCCTCGTTAAGCTCGCTATCCAGTGCAACACCTTGGGACATGTTGAGAGGCACTGTATAAATCAAAGTTATCGTTTAAGGCTACTATTTTATAAAATTGCTGCGTTATGTTCATTGAGAGATATCAGATGCTCTTTGTAATTAATTATCTGGTGATTATGGGATGAACAACACAAAAGCTTCTCCTTCAACAGCACCTTCCAAACCCGTGACCTTTCCCATCTAGAAGGACAAGAGCAGCAGATACCTGGGAACCCCACCACCTGGAGGTTCCCCTCCGAGTCACTCCCCACCCTGGAAATATTTTGGCCGTTCCTTCACTGGCACTGGGGCGACATCCTGGAGCTCCCTCCCTAACAGCACAGTGGGTGTACCTACACCACTGGGACTGCAGCGGTTCAAGAAGGCAGCTCACCATCACCTTCTCAAGGGGCAATTAGAGATGGGCCACAAATGTTGGGCTAACCAACAACGGCCCACATCCTTTGAAAAAAATATCTGGACAAGTTGTAAGTTGTGCGGCCAGGATTCTGAGGCATGGGGCCCCCAGGGTGATGGCCTTGGCTAAACTTTCACCTCAAGTTTGAAAATTAAATTCTGGAAAAGTTGTCCCGGCTGAAGAGGTTTGCATTGTTTCAAACAAAGCTGGAGTCTCCACCGCCCAAGAACCCTCGGGAAGGAAAAATGAAAGGTGGAGCGGGACGTAACATGAGCCCTGACTCGGATTCCGCTGAATGTGTCCTCGGGTCAGCTCAACACTTTTTTCTCCTGAGCTTTTCCGATGATGGAATTACATTCGACGAGGGAGAGCGCACAAAAGGCGGGATGCAAAGCAGAGCGACAATTTAAAGCAGCCCTAATTTGTATCGACACACCTCAGCAAAAGCCTTCGCTTTCCACCCCGATGGGTTTGGTCAGACTACGAGTATTGAGAGGCAATTGAAGACCATATAGAGGTGTTACAGAATCGTAGAATTTACAGTGCAGAAGGAGGCCATTCGGCCCATCGAGTCTGCACCAGCTCTTACAAAGAGCACCCTACTGAAGCCCACGTATCTATCCTATCCCCGGAACCCAGTCACCCCCACTTAACATTTTTTGGACACTAAGGGCAATTTATCACGGCCAATCCACCTAACCCGCACATCTTTGGACTGTGGGAGGAAACCCACGCAGACACGGGGAGAAGGTGCAGACTCCGCACAGACAGTGACCCAAGCCGGGAATCGAACCCGGGACCCTGGAGCTGTGAAGCAACTGTGCTAACCACTGTGCTACCGTGCCGCTTTGCCGCTGACGATTTCACAAGTGAAGGCCCTCAACCCACTTGCCTGCTTGAGTGCTTTTCCACCAAACGTTTACAGTCCTCGAGGTGAGAAGTGGGATCTGGGGACCCATTTCGGCCCACCAATGCCAACCCCATGAGTTTCCAGATCAGGGAAGAGCCAAGTCAAAGATCCCTCTGCACCAACAATGCTCGTCCAAACCAGAAGAGCAGTTTGATTTTCCATTTCCCACACGCAACAGCCTGTGAACTCTATATTGGATTTTGAATGACAGCCAAACTGAGACCAGACCCTGTCGTGGCCTCACATGCACTGGGAATAAGATTTAACTTGATTGAACGCAGGACTCTTCCAGGCAAGAACCAGATGTGTCCGTCAATTGTTCGTCCTGGCTGAATTCAAAATGCTGGCCAGCCAAGATACTGTGCACGTTCCATCTCCAAGGATGCAAACCAGGGCAATACCATGCACCACACTCCTGCTGGCTCAGCAGAAGAAGTTTAAGGATCTGGAAAAAAAAGGAAGAGTGCGAAACCATATCGGCTGCTGTCTATACCCTCACTGAGCTCGTCTCCGCAGCGACATTGATGCATCAGAAAAGAGCTACAAATTAACGCTGGATCTTGAAGGCTCTGGGGGCAAATTGATAAGTTGCAAGTCTGCCAGGAAATTGAAAATTAATTGGGGTGGTTATAATAATCTTTATGAGTGTCGCAAGTCGGCTTACATTAACATGCAATGAAGTTGTGAAAAGCCCCTAGTCGCCACAGTCCGACGCCTATTCAGGGACACGGAGGGAGAATTCAGAATGTCCAAATTACCTAACAGCACGTCTTTCGGGATTGTGGGAGGAAACCGGAGTATCCGGAGGAAACCCACGCAGACACGGGGAGAGCGTGCAGACTCCGCACAGACAGTGACCCAAGCCGGGAATCGAACCCGGGTCCCTGGCACTGTGAAGGAACAGTGCTAACCACTGTGCTACCGTGCAACCCCGTTGTTTAAGGGGTAATTGTAAGCTATTTTCGTGCGTAATGTTCAAGGTTTAACGTTGCGTTAGTAATAATGTTTTTTAAGACACTAAACCCCTATTTTTTCATCCAATCACTCCTGGAGTGAAGTATTCTTTCCAAACAATCTTACAAATAAAGTAAAATGTTGGGGTTTTGGTCAAGTATCCTAGCCACTGCTGGAGTCTGGTCTGGGATCGTAATAATTTTCAGAGCTTAGGGTCCAGGCAGCTGAATGGTGGAGCAAATAGAATGGCCAATAGGCCCGGAATTGGAGGAGCGCAGACATCTCGGAGGAGTTGTAGTGTTGGAAGAGATTACATTTTAAAAAAATTTCGAGTACCCAATTAATTTTTTCCAATTAAGGGGCAGTTTAGCGTGGCCAATCCACCTACCCTGCACATCTTTGGGTTGTGGGGATGAAACCCACGCAAACACGGGGAGAATGTGCTGTTGGAAGAGGTTACGGAGATCGGGAGGGACGAGGCCTTGGAGGGGTTTGAAAAGAAGAATGAGAATTTGAAAATGTCATTCTCAACAACGAAAGGCAATGGTGGCATGCTGATTGATGCAGTAATTTGTCACCCTCGATGGGGCCAGTTCGATGAGAATGGAACATATCACTTCCAAATAAAGGTACACATTGGGGAAATTTCGGGTCCGATCTCACCGGCGGGACTCCTTGGGCCTGCCAAAGTCACTTGTCCGCTGAATGGCTCGCCGCGTTTCCCAGCCCCTCCCCCGCTGTGACAAGGCTGAAATATTCCTCCCAGTCAGAACTACAAGACAAATCTCCCCGACCCAGTAAACAAAGCCTCTTGTTTAACAATGAGTTTGGCAGTCGCGTGGAATGGATAATTGCAGGAAAGATACATTGTGGGTTCCTCGGCAATGGGGACAATACGGCTTGTTTTTTTTTGGGAAAGGAAAGTCACACTGAGGTTTAAATGCAAACCAAGTCTTGTCCGCGGATGGGGGTGTTGTGGCAGGATACCGCTGAAAATATTTTGACCAAGTTTACTTGCTAGCTTGTGAGAATCTGGCCTGCGGGCAACGTTTGTGTGTGTGTGTGAATTTGTGAAATGGTCTGGCCTCCCCCACAGGGACTCAATGGCATTTTTTTCTATCTCTTCCAGTTCAGACGCCTTTGGTGGTAGAAGACACCTACCTGCTCTGCCCCGCACCGGTGCTGGAAGAGGTTGACAGGTACATTGGGATTTGTGCTCCCTCACCTCACCCCACCCCCAAAATGTTTTGGTCGCTGCTCAGAATTCTTGGCACCTTGGAATGCCAGTGGTCAGACAGACCATAATCAGGTCCTCTGACCCGCTGCATCTCGAGGTAAGGTACTGTTCCGATCAGCTCGAAGCAAAAGGGAGACTTTGCATTGAAACAGCACCTATCATGACCACCAGGGCATCTTCACAGTCAGTGAAGTACTTCTGGATTATAGTCACGGTTGTCAGGACAGGATTGTTGCAATGCAGAAGGAGACCATTCGGCCCATCACGTCTGCACCTGCTCTCCCGTGCTACTCTCCCACCTTCTTCCTGTAACCCCCCGCAGAATTCTCTTCCAGCCACCTCGATTGGACCTGCCTCCGCCACGCTCTCAGGCAGTGCATTCCAGACCCCAGCCACTCGCTGCCTTGGGAAAGATTCCGCTCGGATCACTTTGTGCTTCTTTTGCCGATTATCCTCAATGAGTGATCCCACCCGTGAACAGGCATACCCATTCTCCCCCTCTGCTCCCCGTCTTCACTGCTCATGACTTTGAACACCTCCATCCAATCTCCTCTCAGCCTTCACTTCTCCAAGGAACAATTTTAACATCTCCAATCGAACTTCCGGATTGAAGTCCCTCGTCCCTGAAACCATCCTCGTGAATCTTTTCTGCGCCCTCTCTAATGTCTGGTGCCCAGACGTAGACACAATGGCCCAGACGAGTCAAACACGTGTCTTCCTCAAGTGTCTTACGAAGATAGATTGGAGAAGTTAAGACTTGTTTTCCTCAGTGAAAAGAAGGTGGAGAGGAGATTTGATGGAGGTGTTCTCAACCACGAGGGGTCTGGACAGAGTCGATCGGGAGAAAGTGTCCCCACTCGTGAAGGGATCGAGAACGGGAGGGACACAGATCGGAAATATCTGATCCACGTTCAGCCAGAATTTCCTGGCCATTCCTTGGTGCCTTTGAAAGAAAAGCGCAAGGAGCTGAAGTTGAACTTGTGTAAGACACAGGAGTGAGACCTCAGCTGGAGCACTGTGTCCAGTTCTGGGTGCCAGAAGGCATTGGAGAGGGAGCGGAAAAGATTCCCAAGAGTGGTTGCAAGGATGTGGAACCTGTTGTACTCTGTGCCCCTCTGAGTAAATCCTGGGACAATGTGTGCACAATTAACCAGTCTCCCAACCTGACCTGCCATCCTCGATGACTAATGCACATGTATACCTAGGTCCCTCTGCTCCTGCCCTCCCCTTTTAGAATTGCACCCTTCATTTTATATCATCTCCTCACCTTCTTCCTCCAAAAATGAATCATTTCCCATTCCGCTGCGTCGAAAGTCATTTGCCAGCTGTCCACCCACTCCACAAACCTGCCTGTGCCCTTTCGAAGTTCTCCTCACAGTTTGTGACGCTTCCAAGTGTTGTAGCATCTGCCAACAGTTTGAAATTATCCCCATGGACACCAAGGTCTTTCACATCTATATCAGGACAAGCCGGATTGCCGGCCTGGGGAACTGCATGACAAACCTTCCTGCTGCCCAGATAAACGTCCACCAACCTCTGTTCCCTATCACTCAGCTCATCTTGCATCCATGTTGCCGCTGTCCTTTGTATTCCAGGAGCTATGATATCGCTCACAATGGGGCAGCTAATTTGTTAGCGCACAACCAACCACCAGAGGCAGCGATCAGATCGTCTTTCCGGATGTTGGCCGGGACACGCGGGGGGGGGCGGCGGGACGACTCCCCCTGCTCTTCAGCCGAGTGCCATGGGGTCTTCCACGTCTACTTGAGCAGGAGGGTGGGGGAGCCTGATTCAACGCATCAGCCAGTAGGTGTGCAGCAGCACTCCCTCCCTCGAGACCGGGAACATCACATCACAATTAGCGACCAGGAAAGACTGAACAGACGGCACTCTGGGGGTGGGGAGTGGCGGGGGGGGTGGGGGGGGGGCGCGCTCTCTTCCTCCTCCTCTCCAGGATGCGTGTTCTGAGAGAGCGAGTTTCTTTCTTGGGCCTGAGTCTGACCGGCAGATGTGTGTTTCGAGGTTATGACTTGGCCGGGATTAACCTTCCCCGTCATTTCCATTGTATTGAGGCCAAAGCTGATCTTTAAAGCCTGGAGTGCTGGCTCCGTGACAGCAGCTGAAGTCCAAACTGAAGAAATGACTGATGGAGTACTGCCTCACTCAAGTATTTCATAATCTGCTTTATACAAATGTGTTTGTTATCTACCCAAACAGATCGGACTGCTCAATTGAAGGGTTGGACAAGAGCTGCCAGCCATTTTCTTTCCTATTCACCTGGCAGATGAGAAAGGTTGTCCGTTTCCAGGGAGCTAGTCGGTCAATAAGAAAGAAACATCTCTTCTGAGGACTCATTGCAAGAAATGTTTCCCAAGCCCTTCCCCATTGACCTGCTGCTTGTGAATGTCCTCCACCCTGAAGGATAAACTCTGATGATGCCTCTGAAACTCTCCTTGTTGCCTGGCCACCCCCTTTTCCCTGTCTCTTTGTGCCTTGTAGGCTATAATCTCTCCCCTAATCACCGCCTTCAATGTCTCCCAGAACGTGGAAGGTGATTCTTCCGGTTATTTGTAACGTAATCGCCTATGGCTTCTGATATTTTTTTGGCAGAAGACCTTATCGGCCAGCGGGTCCGTGCCTAACCTCCACATCCGTGCCTAACCTCCACGTGGGATGCTCGGCAGGGCCCGTCGCCAACCTCACATCCATGTAATGTGGAGCGTGCTCGGAGATAACTATCGTGGAGTATTCCACTCTTACGATTCCTGGAAGCACTGGTTTCCCCGCTGCAAAGACGTCTATTCTCGAGTATGCTTTGTGGACCGGCAAAAAGAATGATAATTCCCTCTCAGCAGGGTGCAGGAACCGCCAAGGGTCCACCATTGGCATGAATGGTCTGTCCCACCCAGCCCTTTCTTACCCGCAGTCGGTCCTTCTCCCTCAGGGGTGTTTCCTGCAGGTAGACTCTGTCGGCCTCCAGGCTTCTCAGGTGGGTGAAGACTCTTTTCACTGGGCTGTTAAGTCTCCTGACATTCCAGGTGATAATCCTGGTTTGGGGGGGGGGGGGGGTAATCCTGCCACTGCAGGATCAACCGTACTTACCTGGTGGGTGTTAGGGGCCGTCCATTCACACCAGGAGGTCGGGCCCCTAAGCTCTGGGGTTTCCCTTTGTCCAGGGGGCACCCAACATGGCCGCCAACTGCGTAAACAGTATGCGGGTGCGCCCCTGCACTCCTGGGTCGCCCTCTGTTTGGGACCCTCCAATGTGGCTGCTTGCGGCGCCGTCTTGTTTCATCAGCCGGTTCCTCCCTCGCCGAAGCTGGTACGACACCCAACTCATTTTTCCTGCTTTGTCCCCTTTGTGTTCCTTCCCCCCCACCCCCCCAACCAGCAGCTCCCAGCTATTTCTGCTGGTGTGGGGTGGCCCTCCTCCCTGGGCTAATCTAGCCCCTTCCTTATGCCCACTAACTGTTGGTTCGCCCTGTTCAAACCCTCAGCTGCCTTCCCCAGTCCCCGCTCCTTTCTAAGACCCAATCTTCTCTTTAAGATCGGAATGAGGCAGCACAGTCCCGCGCAAACACGCTCACTGTCCAATGAGTCTTTTGCTCTTCCAGAGTATTTCCCTGTACAACTCTCATCATTGGCGTGCCTGTCCCTTGTCCCGGCCTTTGGTTCTGACAAACTCATTCACTTCGCTTCCTCCGAGGAGTTAAGGTGGTGTTCTTTATTTTGGTGCGTGACCCAGTGCCTGGCTGGGAACAGCATTCCGAAACGTACGCCGTTCTTGCACAGGGCCGATTTCGCCTGGTTAAACTCGGCCCTGCCGTTTTCCAGATCTGCCCCGCTGTCCTGGTAGATTCTGATTTTCTGTCTTCCCAGGTGCTCGCTTTAGTCTGCCGTGCCCACCGCAGGATCCTCTCTCGGTCCTCATATCGGGGAGCGTTGTGACCATCGCCCTCTGCTGCTCTCCGGCCTTGGGTTTCAGACTAAGCGACCTGTGTGCTCTGTCGAGCTCTGGGGGTTTGGGGTAGCTGTCTCTCTCGACTAAGTTGCCCAGCATTTGGGCGACGTGGTCCGTCGGGCCTTTGGTCCCACGATCCTGATATTTTGTCCTCAGGACCTGTTCTCCTGGTCCTCGACTTTCCCCCTCGAGTTCTCCTGGACCGCCACCAGCCTCTTGACGTCTGCCTCCAGGGCGACGATTCTGTCGCTCTGGTCCGTCGAGGCCGTTTCCATGTCGAGGATCGCCCTCTCCTGAGTCGCCACTTTGTTCCCTAGCCAGTCGATGGCCTTCTGCATGGTGACCATCGCCTCTGCCATCGCCAAGCTGTTCGCCTCCTTCATGGCGGCCAGCTCCTTCATCGGGGAGCTCTCCCATCCGTCTCCAGGTGGTGAGCGGAGGAGGGCGAGGGAGGGTGGGGGGGCTGCTGCTCGGGTCGCTGACCATCCTCGCTCTTGCGTGGCCGGGGCCCCTTCGCCTCGTGGGTCGGCCGTCTCGTCCGCCTGCTGGTCGCGGCTCTTTCCGCCGCTTGTGCCGTCTCTCCGGCCCCTCGAGCCCCCGTTCGCTGGCATATTTCCTTCATTGACCTCCTTTCGCTGTTGAGGGATTTTCTTCCTTTGCAATTTGGACAAAATTCAACAAAAAGTAAATTTTCTTTTGCCCTGGTTCGGAGGAGAGCCACCGGACGTGCCTCCGCTCGGCACATCACCGTCACTGGAAGTCCCCGGGTTGCACCCACGATTACACTTTGGATCAAACTCTGGGTCACACTCCCGATCGCGCTCCCGATCGCGCTCCCCATTGCGCTCCCGATCGCGCTCCCGATCGCACCCCCGATCGCAGTGCCAAGCGGGACATTCAGCCGCTCCCGGGTGTCCGCAGGTTGAATGGTGCCAGTGCCCAATTCGAGGAAGACCCCCTGGCGGAAGCCTGCGGCCCTTCTGGGCTCTAGTCCGCGGATTGAGGGACATCGAGCAAGCGGCCAAGTCAGAATCAGTGCGGGGAGATAAACCGGGAGAGAAGGAGTCCAGTTACACACTGACCTCGGAGTCTGGCTGAATGTGGAGTCGCAGGAACGGAACCAGATATCCAACTGTCTTGAAGAATGAGGATAAAAGCTTTAGCATTGTCTTCTCACTCCTGATTTTATTCCATGCTTCCCGGATGGATTAAGGGACTTACAGGGGGCACGCTGGTGACAGGTCTGAGGGCGATATCACCGGGATGTTCCCTCAGATCCACATCTTGCTGTTTGATAGCAGAGTGTTCTGGGGTGCCACAGTGGTTAGCACTGCTGCCTCACAGCACGAGGGTCCCAGGTTCAATTCCGGCCTTGGGTTGACTGTCTGTGTGGAGTTTGCACCTTCTCCCCGTGTCTGCGTGGGTTTCCTCCGGGCGCTCCGGTTTCCTCCCGCAGATGTGCAGGTGAGGTGGATTGGCCACGCTAAATTGCCCCATAGTGTCCAAAAGAAAAAAGGTCAGGTGGGGGTCACGGGAATAGGTCTGGGGGGCCTGGTTGGGGCGCGCCTACGGAGGGTCGGTGCAAGCCCGATGGGCAGAATGGCCTCCTCCTGCTCTGTGGGAAATCCATGAGTCTTGTCGGCTTGTTCTGCCAGAGTTAGTGCTCAGAGCTTGACAGGGATCTCAACACAGCTTTTCCACAATGCCTGTGTCAGCATGATTTGTTGGAGTCAACAGCAAGAAAACGATTCTTAAATTGCTCTGTGCTGAGCCTAAAGCTAGAATATTGCCCTGTGGGATGACCCGATGAGACGTCTACTGAGAACTAGTCATTCAGCAATGTGTTATCGTTCATTATCAAATTGCAGGCCGAGACTGCCCCTGATATAGCAGCTCCCCTTCTTAATTTCCAATGCAATTAAAGATTGTTTTACACCCAACCTCATTTCGTTACAAAACGACAGTAACTTCACTTCAGATCAATTCATTGTACATTAAATGCTTTGGGAGCTCTGAAGATGTGTGAATCCGAGAGCTTTCTTAATTCATTTGGCTTTTTTGTCTTCTTGGCCCGCGTCGAGAGCTTAATTTTAAAATGTTTCTCCTTGCAGAGCGGTCTTCTTGCAGGTCAGCATGAATGAGGGGCTGAGCTTCATCTCCAGTTTCGTCACCATCACGACAGTGCGCTGCGTGAGTACCGACGATAGACTTCTTCCAGGGTATAAATGACGGGATCTATCTCGTCCTTCCATGTATCAATGTCGTGGCCTTCAGAAGCAGGCAAAGGCCATTCAGCTGCACCCTATACCGTGTTGTCCATTCCATGACCCGGCAACATCTCCCTATTTCCCCAACAGCCACCAACCTTCCCCCTTCCCCCCCCACCCCAAACCTCTGCAACCGCCCCACTTCTTCATCCCTCTCCTCCCCATCCCAGCTCAGATCCTCGCCATCCAACAGTACCTTCTGCAGCCTGAAGACTCATCTTCCTGGAACAAGCTGCTGCTGAAAGATCCCTGGAAGCTGCTCTGGGCCAGGGGACAACCACATCTTGGATGCTGCCGCACAGAGAATATCTACCTGCCCACTGCCGTGAGTGGTGTTCCAGGGCCTAGTCACTACGGCCCCCCGCACCCCCACCCGATCTGCCCTTCAGTTCTTCACAAGTTGCCCCGGTCCAGAGCATGTCTGGACCAACGTACGTGCCACATTGGTCTAGACGTGCTCTAGACAGGCATGGGTTTCCCACTGGGGGAGCAGGTGGTCAGACGGGTGGTCAGTCCGGTCTTCATCTGCATTCCATTCTCAGGCTGCAAATCTGTTCACGCTGGCCTCTGGCATAAATGCCGACCCTTCCTGGTGGCTGGAGTGCAAGTTTCTGCTGTCACCAACTGAAAACCAAATTTCTAGCTCCCGTTTCCACCACCCCCCTCCAAAACCCCATTAATCATTTGCCTTGTTCTTCACAGCAATAGCTACTTTTGTCTCTCTCTCACTCTCTCTGTTTCTGTCTCCCGATAGAAGCTATCCCTATCTCCGTATCAAGGTGGGAAAACCGTCGCTTGATTTTCCGAAGGTTTGGTTTTAGGTTTCTGTCCCCATGGCGACCAGATCACGAGGGCCTGTCTCCAGGCTGGGCAGGGCGTTTCTCAATTCCCTTACCTCTGCATGGATTGACATTCAGCTCGCTCAGGGCTTCTCTCCCAAGATGGATTCAACTGGCAACAGCCTTAAGTTCGGAAATCTCTCCAGTGGGTTGGGGAGGCAGAGCGACTCTGCTCAAAGTACAGCAATGATGGTGCCCACCGTAATCCCAGAGAGTAGAGTATCCCGGTCCCCCTAGCATCTTCCAGACAGTTGATGAAGGAGGAGAGCGGAAGTCAATCTTGACTGAGTTTTCGATTTACTTGCAGAGTGAGGCATTGCAAGCGTACAGCTCCTAACTCCACAACCCCCCCCGGCTGTGTCCCTCTGGCTTTATCCTCTTTCGAGAAAGCAAATGACCAAATTAACGGATTAACAACCGTTCAGAGGGGCACGGCAACGAAATCAAATACTCCAAAGGGAACGTAGCAGATTGAAACCATGGGCGGGGTTCTCCCAGCCCTGGACCGGGCGGAGAATCCCCGCGAACGGGCCACGCCGCCCGGAAGCCGGCACGTGCGGAGAATCGGCGCCATTGGCGCCAGTGTGGTTGGCGCGGCGCCGGTCGAGGGCCGCTCTACGTGGCCGGCCCGTCGATTCTTCAGCCCGATTGGGTCGAGCAGTCGTAAGGAAAGAGCCGATTCCCGCCGGCGCCGTTCTAACCTGCTCTGGACCGGCCGGACCTCGGCGTGTAAGGGTCGGGTGGTGGCCTTTGGGGGGGGGAGGGGGGGTTCCGACCCCGGAGGGGGCCTCCGATGTAGCCTGGCCCGCGATAGGGACCCACCGATCGGCGGGACGGCCTCTGTGGCTGGGGGCCTCCTTTCCAATGCGCCGGCCCCTGTAACCCTGCGCCATGTTGCATCGGGGCCGGAGCGTTGAAGGAGGCCACTGCGCATGTCCTCGTTGACGCCGGCGCAACTACGCATGCGCGGATCCCGCGGCGCACAGTTCGCGCCGGGATCTGCAGCTGGAGCGGCGCGAACCGCTCCAGTGCTGTGCTGGCCTCTGTAGGGGCCAGAATTAGTCGTGGGAGCGGCCCATTCACAGCATCGTAAAACGCAACAGCGTTTACCACGGCGTGGACACTCTGCCGCGGGATTGGAGAATCCCGCCCCATGTCCCCAGGGGTGAAGATGCACTTCATCCCCTGTGCTGCTCACCGGTCATGGTAAGGCTCAAGCGCCCTCCCTCTGCAGGGACCACCCCCTCCTGCCCCGTGACAGAGGTGACCGTGGAAAGTGCTGATCTCTATGCGTGCACGTTTTCATCCAGTCAGTGCCACCTCCCGCTCGGTAAGCCCCCTCGCCACCCCTGGCTTTCAGAGTGGCACGGGGCTCGACGATTCAACCCAGCTCCCTGAAAAAGGCAGTGCAGCTGGTCAGCACGAAGGTGCCCTAACCAGATGTGGACGTGCAATCTGCTCAAAGCAATGGGTCGATGAGCAGGATTTTTTTGTTTTCGAAAGATCCCTTCTTCTGCCGAAGGAGCAATAATTCATTCGGTCAGCTGATCAACAATACATCCATTGACTGTGTGTGTTCCAACCATCCCCTGTGTGGGGACGTCCTACCCCCTGGACAGCCGTTCCCCCCCCCCCCCCCCCCCTCCCACCCAATTCTCAGAAATGCTGCCGCAAGATACCGTCTCCTCGAAAAAAACAACAGGATCCATTTCCACCCCGCCCCCGTTATGCCTCCACACTAAGCTCGAATAGAAGTGACTGTGAGTTATTAGCCATCGTCCAGAACAGTGTGTTTTGGTAAACAGCAGATTGAACAGTTTATCTGCCAAACGAGATTTTGTGCAATTTGGTCTAAAAATAGCCGGGTGTGCAGAAGAGGAAAAGAGATAATTCCGTGCGTGAAGCTGAGTATTCTTCAAGTGTAGCTCGGCATTAACACAGTACGATCCCCGGGGCTTGTGAGAAAACACAGCTCAACCTCCTGTTAGCCACACAGCCAGGACAAAGGATGACTGAGGCACTGCCGCAAAGCCCTTCGCATGAGGCTTTTCCCAAGTTTCACTCACAGCCAGGATTCAATCCTCCGTTTCATTTGTTTTGGGATTTTTGCTGAGCTCTCAGACGCTTCCAAAGTTGACAAAGTCTTGGTTTTCGAAGAGTGACAGGGGAGGTGACCAGAGGCATGTTGGAAAATGTACGTTTTGAGGAAACTTCGAGCTGTGCATTGGGAATGTTTCACACAGGGGCACAGGCAACAGTCCCTTTAAGATGTCCCTTGAGTAGCAATCTTAAAGGGACCACGCAGGAGAGGAGGCGAGGGCAAAAAGGTTGAGCCAGGGATCTGATGTGTTCAGATAGCCACCAGTTTTCCTCAGCCACCAGCCATGGGAGATTCCACTGCACATTCAGATCAAATAAACCGGTGTGGAACTCGCTTGAGGTGAGGAGAGCACAGGTACAGTCGGGGGAACCCTGATAAAAACATGGAGCAGAAAGGAATAGAACGATTCGACTGATGGCCCTCGAAGCGAGGAGGGTGGGAAGAGGTGGCCACAGGCGGCCTGGTTGTGCGCAGTGCCTTCCAGGTAACTCTGTGCCATGTTTTGGAAAAGGATTGAGGTCCTGCACAGAGAGGAACGATTAAATTCTGATCGGGCGGGGGTGGTGCCCAGTTGCCGGATGCTGTGGGAAGTCATTCTTCGTGATGGGGAGCGGACTGCTCCTCGAGGGGGGTTTCACTTCCAGCTTTCTGAGGGGGATTAAACGGGGGAGGCGGGGGGGGGGGGGGGGGGGGGTGGTAATGACAGAACAAAGAACAAAGAAACGTTCAGCACAGGAACAGGCCCTTCGGCCCTCCAAGCCCGTGCCGACCATGCTGCCCGACTAAACTACAATCTTCTACACTTCCGGGGTCCGTATCCCTCTATTCCCATCCTATTCACGTATTTGTCAAGATGCCCCGTAAATGTCACTATCGTCCCTGCTTCCACCACCTCCTCCGGTAGCGAGTTCCAGGCACCCACTACCCTGCGTAAAAAACTTGCCTCGTACATCTACTCTAAACCTTGCCCCTCACACCTTAAACCTTTGCCCCCTAGTAATTGACCCCTCTACCCTGGGGAAAAAACCTCTGACTATCCAGGACGGAGTGTCTGTGGGAGGAAATGGATCCAGCAACAAGGTAACCAGTGTGGGGGGGGGGGGGGGGGGACTGCAAATGTTGGCATTACATAGCTGGATTCCCTTCCCAAACGGCACCGGGTTCGGACATCTGGACTGCGAACCTGCCCGGCCTTCAGGTGCTGACTGACCCGCTGCTCATTTGGAGTTTTCATTTCTCCTTCCCAACCTTCCCGTGTCGCCACGCTGGGAGTGAATATTATTTCAATGCAGGCGGAAGTCGCATGCCTGTTTTCAATTACAGTCAGCTGCTCCGCCTGACGGCAGCTACATTACACGTCCCCAGCTGGAAGCCTGAGCTGCAGGCCCCTCTCTCGCTATCTCTCCTGCCTTACCATCGTTTCTGATTGAAATCACATGTGTTTCCATTCTAAATCTCCTGCTTAAATCTCCGCCGTGACGGGGGACCCAGAAGTCACATGACATCTGCTGTGAAACAGAAACATTGTGACTGTACCCGAGTGAGTAACTCGTGTGCGTGATTTAATATGTTTGGCTCAAAGGCCTGCCAAACGGAGGGGGGGGGGGGGGTGCGGAGGCTCCTTTACTCCGAGCAGGGCAGCCCTGTAGCACAAGTGGATAGCACTGCGGCTTCACAGCGCCAGGGTTCCCCGCTGGGTCACTGTCTGTGCGGAGTCTGCACGTTCTCCCCGTGTCTGCGTGGGTTTCCTCCCACAGTCCAAAGACGTGCAGGTTAGGTGGATTGGCCATGATAAATTGCCCGTAGTGACCAAAAAAAGGTTAGGAGGGGTTATTGGGTTACGGGGATAGGGTGGAAGTGAGGGCTTAAGTGGGTCGGTGCAGACCCGATGGGCCGAATGGCCTCCTTCCGCACTGTATGTTCTATGTTCTCGGGGAGGGTCATTTAAAAATGGCATGGGCCTCCTCAAAAAGGCTCAGGTCCGACTCCAGACCTCGTTCTGTCTATTCACCTCAACGAAACCCTGCTTCACTGTAACCGGGCTGGACGTGTTTTTCCGTTGCCGCGTCGGCTTCATCGGAGGGGGGTGGGTGGGGGGGGGTGGCGGACTCAGCCTCTGCCGCGTGGCCCACCGCAAGCGGCCTTCGTTTACCATCACTGGCCCATCCTGTCAGATTTCCAGCTCGGAGTCCTCAAGCGTAGCGCCTCGGGACGCGTCCGTCGACGGGTTTTATTCTGGAGGGAAGACCGGGGGCGGGGGCGGCACGGTGGTTAGCACTACTGCCTCACGCCGCCGAGGATCCGGGTCATCGTCCATGTGTTGTTTGCACATTCTCCCCGTGTCTGCGTGGGGCTCACCCCCACCCACAACCCAAAGATGTGCAGGGTAGGTGGATTGGCCACGCTAAATTGCCCCTTAATTGGAAAAAAATAATTGGCTACTCCAAATTGATATTACAATTTTGGGCGGAGGTAAAGTTGCTTTTTAACCCACCAGCTTTCATTCAGGAAGCAACCAGAACCGGTCACCAAGAGGAAAAAAAATGAACCTAACCCTTTTCAGAGGACTGCCAACAAAAATAAATGAGAACTTAAACAAACAACCCAAAGAAAACCTGCACCTGCGGGAAATCAAACTGGGGGAAAGAAGACTAAATATTGGGCGGACATCCGTTTGAGAGACAGATAGTTAATGATTTCTGCAGAGTTTGTCCAGTCTGCATTTCCACAGAGGTGACAGGGTTACTGTTCACCCACCATGGCTGTTACTGCCCCTCTTCTCTCTCGCTCTCTCTCTCTCCGCCCCCACCCCCCTCACCCACCTCCAGCTGAGGAGCTCAGAGCATGATAGTCATGCTCAACTTCTCAAAGCTGTTAGGGAGGGAGTTCCAGGATGTTGCCCCAGCGACAGTGAAGGAACGGCCGATATATTTCCAAGTCGGGATGGTGAGGGGCTCGGCGGGGAACCTCCAGGTGGTGGGGCCTGCTGCCTTTGTCCTCGGTGTAGAGGTTGGGGGTTTGGAGGGTGTTGTCTAAGGAGCCTTGGCGAGTTCCTGCAGTGCGTCTTGTAGATGGTGCACACGGCTGTCACTGTGCGTCGGTGGGGGAGGGAGTGAACGTTTGTGGAAGGGGGAGCAATCAGCGGGGCTGCTTTGTCCTGGATGGTGTTGAGCTTCTTGAGTGTTGTTGGAGCTGCACTCATCCAGGCAAGTGGACAGTATTCCATCACACTCCTGACTTGTGCCTTGTAGACAGGCTTTGGTGGGGGGTCAGGAAGTGAGTTACTCGCTGCAGGATTCCCAGCCCTGGCAGCCACAGCATTTATATGGCTAGTCCAGTTCAGTTTCTGGTGATGGTAACCCCCAGGTTGTTGGGAGTGGGGGATTCAGTGATGGGAATGGTAATGGTGGTTATTTACTCAAGGGCAGGTCCTCTGCTGATTACTCCATGCCTCATAGTTCTGTGCTCTTTCCTCTTCACAAGTTCCGTGCTCTTTCCTCTTCACAAGTTCTGTGCTTTTTCCTCTTCACAAGTTCTGTGCTCTTTCCTCTTCACAAGAGCATCCCATTTCCAACTACAGTGAGCACTATGACTTGAATTGAAGATGGACGGGTGCGGTGTTGCCTTCCTCAAGTGTGCTGAATGGAACCACCCAGGATCCTCCGACTGTGAGCATCTATAGCCCCACAAGTTTCTAACTCTTCTGCCATTGCCACTGAAACTTAGCTGGTTCCACTGCTGGCCACGGCTTGTAAACCCTGAGCACGGGACTCTCACCTGGGACTGGGACCACTCGCATAAAGGTAGTTGGTGACCACCATTCCCAGAGGTCTCAAAATGATCCTGCTCACCCCCGGCATATGGGAATGGGATGAGAGTCAACAACTCACCTCATTTGATTTTTCTCACACGTCCTCCGCCTGTATTGGGTGGGGTGGTCGCTCACCGCCGGTTTTGAGGGGGGCAGGGGTGGGTGGGGTTGGGGTGAGGGCGACACATGTCCAGGTTCCCATTGTGCCCGACCACCAGTCCTCCAGGCCCACTTACTGCCGCTGGCTCCCGCGTAACTGTTTTGTCTTTCGCTTTAACAACATGGTGATTATGAAACTCTCAAACTCTCTGATGCTGTGAGTTATTCCCACTTCCGTTTCGAAAGTTGGCGGCTGGACAGTAACCCGATGATAACTTCTGCCAATATCCCCACAGAGATGAGAAAAAAAAATCCTCCCTGTATTATTGAAAAGTTCCTCTTGGTAGCGGCTATCCCTTTCCCAAGAAGCCGGAGCAGCAAGGACAAAGACCAAACTCGTTGACCAACACAAAGGAGGAAAGTTTTCATTCTGAAAGATCTGCAGTCTCTTCACTCGCTTTGCCGCAGACCTTAGGTTACCCCCACAACACTTGGCCAGCGATACTGCTTTGCAACACAAGCCCTGGAGCCCTGCCACAGCTCTGATCTTTTCCGATCTGTTTGCCGTGGTTCTGGAAGACCAGAATCATGGAATTCAAGAGAAAAGGTTCCTTCGGTGGCTTTTTCAACCGGCAGGGACGATGCCGGTCCTTTCATTTGACCACGGTCTGTCAGCCCAAATGTTTCAACCTCGACATGCATGTGCAAACTTCCTGCCTCGAAGTCTGCCAACAAATCCATTCTTCAGACCCCCACAGAAACCACAAGGATGTCACTGCGCAGCTTTCCAACTCAAGACTTGAACCCTTTCCTTCCCATCCAAATTTCTTTTTGTGCGCTGGAAAAGCTGGAGCCCTGGATCAGCCACTTGTCCCCTCACCCCGTCCAGACCAGCCTCCGGAGTTTCAATTGGGGGCTTTAAAATAAATAATGACAATTGACAGGGGATGGGGGCGTCGCTGGCCCGGCCCACCCCTAGTTGTCTCCTGAGAAGGTGGTGGCCAGCTGCTTTCTTGGACCCGCTGCAGTCTGTGCGGTGCAGGTACATCCACCGTGCTGTTAGGGAGGGAGCTGCAGCATTTTGACCCAGCGACAGTGAAGGAATGGCCACTGTATTTCCAGGGTGGCTCGAGACTTGGCGGGGAACCAAGGGGAGGTGCACCCATGACTGGGCGGAACTAAGCTCCTATTCCCAAAGCTGCTCCCCTGGTACAGTCCCTGAAGGTTAAAAAAAAAGCTTGTATGAGCAGACATTGGGTGAAGGCAACTTTCATTGCCATTGCATCTTTATGGAATCACACAATATACGTCACAGAAGGAGGCTGTTTTGCCGCATCAGATCTCGTTGAAAGAGTAATCCAGTTACTCCCACTCTCCCCGCATTCTTGGACTTTAAAAAAATCTCCTCTGAGGATTCATCCAATTCCCTTTTGTGGCCCAGTCGGAGCTGAAGGAAATTGGGATTAACTAGGTAGCTGTGCTCCAGAGCCAGTACAGGAACGCCCAGCCGAATGGGCTCCTCCTGAGCACAAATCACCTCTCTGACAACTCATTAAAACAATAAAGAGAAAAATGTCATTTGGGCCGAAGAAGGGCCACAAATAAATGAGGTTGCGACCCAGAACGTTGGAAAAGGTTGTCCGCAAGCAGACACGGGCAATGCTGAAGTTAGTGACCCCTGTGGCCGCAACCCAGAGAGAGACCGTCAGCCTATCACAGTTTTTCCAGGCAGGTAAGTACAGGAAAATAAAAAGACAAGAGGAATCCAGAGAGAGAGTGCGGAGATGAAACAAACAAACGAGAGGCTGGCCACACAAACAGTCAGTGAAAACTCAGGTGCCTGACACCAACCTGTGTGGGGCTGTCAGATACAAGTGGACCCGATAGATCAGCAATCTTTAACCAAACCCGAAAACGTATGCACCTCTGCACCCACAATGACGTGGTCCCCAACAACAGAAATAAACAGAAAGAAGAACATAAGAGCTCGGAGCAGGAGTGGGCCATCTGGCCCCTCGAGCCTGCTCCGCCATTCAATGAGATCATGGCTGACCTTTTTGTGGACTCAGCTCCACTTACTCGCCCGCTCAACAATTCCTTTACTGCTCAAAAATCTGTCTATCTTTGCCTTAAAAACATTCAACCAGGTAGCCTCAACCGTGTCACTGCGCAGGGAATTCCACAGACTCACAACCCTTTGGGTGAAGAAGTTCCTCCTCAACTCAGTCCTAAATCTGCTCCCCCTATGTTTGAGGCTATGCCCCCCAGTTCTAGTTTCACCTGTAAGTGAAAACAACCTCCCTGCTTCTATCTAACCTATTCCCTTCAAAACTTTTATGTATCTCTGCCAGATTCCCCCCCCCTCATTCTTCTAAATTCCAATGAGTATAGTCCCAGTCTACTCAGTCTCTCCTCATAAGATAATCCTCTCAACTCCAGAATCAACCGAGTGAATTTCCTCTGCATCCCCTCCAGCGCCAATACATCCTTTCTTACGTAAGGAGACCAAAACTGTACACAGTGTTCCAGGTGTGGCCTCACCAGCACGCTATATAGCTCCAACATACCCTCCCTGTTTTTAAACTCTATCCCTTTAGCAAAGGACAAAATTCCATTTGCCTTCCCAATTACCTGCTGCACCTGCAAACCAACTTTTAGCGATTCATGCACAAGGACACCCAGGTCCCTCTGCATAGCAGTATGCTGCAATTGTTTTAAATGGGTGGATGCGACACACAGCTCAAAAGCAGAGACACCTTCATGGTAATCAGCTGCTTCTTTCCTCCCTCCCACCAAATTATCTCTCTTGGCAGTTTTATGGTGACCACATCTCTAGTCACCTGTTTATCAGAAGACTCACTAAATTGACAAGCAATTTTTTTTTTAACTGTCCTGTCACAGGTGGGAAATATTTGTGACAACATTTCAGCATTTGATTACACCACGGGCAGGTTGGGTTAACAAGGGCATGTCCTCAGTGTCTGGTCAGGATTTATTAATCGAGCTCTCCGGTTCTGTTTCCGTTGCAGTCTGACGGGACAATTCTGGCTATCGCACTCCTGATCCTGTTCCTGCTCCTGGCACTGGTTCTCCTCTGGTGGTTCTGGCCTCTGTGCTGCACTGTGGTAAGTCCTGGGATCAATCCAGAGCTTTGCAATCTCATTACACCAGCCACAGTTTTCCCATCATTGATGAGACACCAATTAATTGTCGGAGCTGACCGCCGAGAAGGACAAGGGCAGCAGACACACGGGGAACCCCAGCACCTGCATCTTCCCCTCCAAGCCACGCGGGAATATATCACCATTCCTTCACTGTCGCTGGGTCAAAATCCTGGAACTCCCTCCCCAACAGCAGCGTGGGTGTACCTACATCACTGGGACTGCAGCGGTTCAAGGAGGTGGCTCACCACCACCTTCTCGAGGGGCAATTGGGGCCGGATGATAAATGATGACCAAGCCAACGATACTCTTATCCTATGCAGCACCCCTGAGGGATACATCACCGCGAGCTGAGATGTGTAGAGTCAAAATAGGCTGGAGTTCTACATTCAAAGAACAAAAAACATATGAAGCACGCATGGAGACCATTCGGGCCACTGGATCTGTGCTGTCCCCTTCAAAGAACCAATTAGTTCCACCCACCATTCTGTCCTCAGGGCTTCAAGTATATATATCCAATTGCTTTTTGAAAGTTACAGTATTTTCCTTTTGGGTAGTGCTTTCAAAATCATAGCTGGTCCTGTGGAGAGAAAAGCGCCCTTGTTGTCCAGGCTCCCAATTCCCTTAAATCTGTCTCCTCGGGTTATTGGACGGTCTGCCTTTGGAATTATGTTCCCCTTATTGACCCTGACACAACCCTGGATGGTTTTGAACATCCAAAGAATTTTGGAAAATAAGGGATTCTGGAATGGGGCTGGTTTAGCACACTGGGCTAAATCGCTGGCTTTTAAAGCCGACCCAGGCAGGCCAGCAGCACGGTTCGATTCCCATACCAGCCTCCCCGAACAGGCGCCGGAATGTGGCGACTAGGGGCTTTTCACAGTAACTTCATTGAAGCCTACTCGTGACAATCATCATTTTCATTTCATTTTTCATTTCATTTCAATGGTTCCTACAGATTGGAGGTTAGTTAATATAAACCCCGCTGTTCAAAAAGGGAGGTGGAGAGATTAAAGGGAAGTATAGACCAGTGATCATAACGTCGGTAGTGGGGAAGTTGCAAGAGTCCATTATCAAGGATTTCATAGCACAGCATTCGGAAAGCAGGGGTGTAATCAGACAAATTCAGCATGGATTTACAAAAGGAAAACCATGCTTGATGAATCTACCGGAATTCTTTGAAGATGTAACTAGTAGACGAGGGAGAACCTTATTTGTTTAGACTTTCAGAAGGCTTTCGACAAGGTCTCACATGGCAGATGATTATGTAACTTTAAAGCACAAGGGATTACGGGTGATGTTTTGAGAGGGGTCGAAAGCTGGTTAGCAGTTAGGAAGCAAAGAGTTTGAATAAATGGGTCTTTTTCCATTTGGCAGGCAGTGAATAGTGGGGTACCGCAGGGATCTGTGCTAGGATCCCAACTGTTCTCATTATATATTAATGATTTGGATGAGGGAACTAAATGTATTATCTCTAAATTCGCAGATGATACAAAGTTGGGTGGGAGGGTGAGCTGTGAGGAGGATGCAGAGATGCTTCAGTGGGATTTGGACAGGCTGAGTGAGTGGGCACATGCATGGCAGATGCAGTATAATGTGGATAAATGTGAGGTTATACACTTCGGTAGCAAAAATAGGAAGGTAGATTATTATTCCAATGGGTGTAAATTGAGAGAGGTGGATACTCAGCGAGACCTTTGTTAGACATTTTAGTTGCTAGAACAAACAAAGAACAAAGAAAAGTACAGCACAGGAACAGGCCCTTCGGCCCTCCAAGCCCGTGCCAACCATGCTGCCCGACTAAACTACAATCTTCTACGCTTCCTAGGTCTGTATCCCTCTATTCCCATCCTATTCATGTATTTGTCAAGATGCCCCTTAAACGTCACTATCGTCCCTGCTTCCACCACCTCCTCCGGTAGCGAGTTCCAGGCACCACTACCCTCTGTGTAAAAAACTTGCCTCGTACATCTATTCTAAACTTGCCCCTCGCACCTTAAACCTATGCCCCCTAGTAATTGACCTCTCTACCCTGGGGAAAAGCCTCTGACTATCCACTCTGTCTATGCCCCTCATAATTTTGTAGACCTCTATCAGGTCGCCCCTCAACCTCCGTCGTTTCAGTGAGAACAAACCGAGTTTATTCAACCGCTCTTCATAGCTAATGCCCTCCATACCAGGCAACATTCTGGTAAATCTCTTCTGCACCCTCTCTAAAGCCTCCACATCCTTCTGGTAGTGTGGCGACCAGAATTGAACACTATACTCCAAGGGTGCCTAACTAAGGTTCTATACAGCTGCAACATGACTTGCCAATTCTTATCCTCAATGCCCCGGCCAATGAAGGCAAGCATGCCGTATGCCTTCTCCACTTGTGTTGCCCCTTTCAATGACCTCTGGACCTGTACACCTAGATCTCACTGACTTTCAATGCTCTTGAGGGTTCTACCATTCACTGTATATTCCCTACCTGCATTAGACCTTACAAAATGCATTACCTCACATTTGTCCGGATTAAACTCCATCTGCCATTTCTCCGCCCAAGTCTCCAAACAATCTAAATGCTGTGATATGAAGAGTCTAAAGTTCTGTTCCTTTTTCACAAACACACATTTCTTTCCTTCCAACAGCCTTTGCACAAAACTCTCACTATACATCACCTGACAGAGGCCATCTGAAGCCCCTTTACATATCAGTGTCAATTAATGGATACTTAACATAAATGAGACAACTAATTGCAATGTCTCTTAACCCATTACTTAACAACCTTGGTATCCACGGGCATCAGTCGCTGAACGTAAGCGTGCAGATACAGCATTAAAGAAGCTAAATGGTACGCTGGGCTCCATAGCGAGAGGACCTGAGTACAGGAATAGAGATGTTTTACTGCAATTGTGTAGGGCCTTGGTGAGGCCACACCTGGAACATTGTGGGCAGGTTTGGTCTCCTTCTCTGAGGAAGGATGTTCTTGCTGTGGAGGGAGTGCAGCGAAGGTTTACCAGGCTGATCCCTGGGATGGCGGGACTGTCACATGAGGAGAGATTAAGTCGGTGAGGATTATATTCATTGGGGTTTAGAAGATTGAGAGGGGATCTCATAGAAACCTCTAAAATTCTAACAGGATTGGAGAGGATAGATTCAGAAAGAATGTTCCCGATGGTGGGGGTGTCCAGAACCAGGCGCCACAGTCGGAGGATACGGGGGGGGGGGGACTGAGGTGAGGAGAAATGTCTTCACCCAGAGAGCGGCGAATCTGTGGAATTCGCTGCCACAGAAAGTAGTTGAGGCCAAAAGGCAGATTAGAGAGATGATTTTATGATTACTGGCACACAGAAATGCACAAAAGTATAACTCTGAAATGATTCACTCCTCTCAATCAGCCTGGATTATTTAGTATTGTTTTCGTGGGGTGTGCATGTTGCTGGCTGGGTCGGCATTTATTGCCCCTTGGGAAGGTGGTGATGAGCCGCCCTCCTGAACCCGCTGCAGTCCCCGTGGTGGAGTGAGAGATCTCCGTGCGGCAGTCTTTCTCAGTGCCGGTAAACACCCAGGAAAGTGCACACATGGAAGGTGGCAAGCCTGGCTGGCAAGGGGCCCAACCTTTCAGTCCCAACGACACAATGTTCAAAGGCTGGCATAATTCAACACATCGGTCAGCACCAGCGATGCCCCATAAATTTGGACAGACCCTTTGAAAGAAAGTGCGAAACATTCTCGTGATTATGTTCCTGCACTGCACAGCAGGGGCCCAAGTTACTTGGCATTACATCACACCCAGTCTTCACACAATGTCTTGTACTGTGCAGCCATTCCAGCGTGTTTGTAATTTCTGTTATCCCTCTCTCTCTCTCCCCTTGTGTCTTGTTTCAGATTATCAAAGAGCCCCCACCACCGCCCTTGGATGACGACGTAAGTGCCGCGCTCTCCCTCTTCCGTTTCATTTGCAGATGTATCTCAGACTTTTTAAACTGTCACAACCTGGGTGAAGGCCACCCCCACCCCCACCGCAGAGTCCAGTTGAGGGGCTCCGCACCCGGCTCGGGAAGAGTGGGAATCATTCGGGAATGGTGTTGTTGCGATTGGAATTTGGGGAAGCATTGTTGTGAGCTGAGGGACGTCAGAGGGTTCGACGCTTGGTGGGCGGGTGAGAATGATTTGGCGGAGGGATTGCCCTCAGTCTTGGGGGGGGGGTGGAAATTCCCCAATTGTGGATTGGTTGGGAAATTGGCCCCCTCAATCTCAGGGGAATGGGAGACCAATGCATCTGAAATTCCTGCAGCACACCAGCCATGAAGATGTCGAACGTCAACATTTGTGTTCAATGCGGAAGGATAAAGAACTCTTGCCGAATTTCAGGTTACTGGCATGGCGGGTGTGTTGCCGGAGACTGGGGAAATGTTTTCGATCGTCCATTCAATCGAACGCCGAGAGACCCGGTCCTAATCAATCCAGTAATAAAAACAGAAAATGCTGGATAAACACAGACGGTCTGGCAGCATTGTGGAGAGAGAGAAACAGAGTTCATGTTTCGAGACCTCGAGGATAATCTAAATCAGCACTCTGTCCATGAGTTCTTCTGTTGCCTTTTATACATTGAGTCCCTGTTCTTTTGTGACTGAAGGTGTGTGCTTATTATTGTCCCAAGCCGGCTTACATTAACACTGCAATGAAGTTACTGTGAAAAGCCCCTGGTCGCCACACTCTGGCGCCTGTTGGGGTACACAGAGGTAGAATTCAGAATGTCCAAATTACCGAACAGTACGTCTTTCGGGACTTGTGGGAGGAAACCGGAGCGCCCGGAGGAAACCCACGCAGACACTGGGAGAGCGTGCAGTCTCCGCACAGGCAGCGACCCAAGCCGGGGATCGAACCCAGGTCCCTGGAGCTGTGAAGCGACAGTGCTAACCACTGTGCTACCGTGCCGCCTCGATGACCCACTTGGTCACGCAGACTCACAATCTCTGACAATGGGTGTCAAGTAGCTTTGACCAACTGGCCCGTTTTGTTGCGTACCATGGCCTTCCAATGGTCGACTCCTCGATATCTGCTGTCACAATAAGTGACTCGTGATGTAGATCCCCTGTCTCAACTTACTGGGCATTCCAATGACTGACAGCTATCTCCCTGTAAATGCTGGGTTCAAAACTGTTCGGGGCCAGTCTGGGCCGGTTTTTCTGTGTCGTTTGTCGAGGCTAACAAATGTCAAGTGTCCCAGTGGTCTTTGTTTGAGGGTTCCTAACTGCGTCATGCTGTGCAACCAACTATCCAGTCTACCTTTGTGGCGAGGGTGTTACCACTTGTGGGAGAAACTAGGCGCCACAGTTTCAAAATAAGGGGTCACTAATTTAAGACAGAGATGAGGGGAATTCTTTCCTCTCTGAGGGTCTTGGGTTTTTGGAACTCTCTTCCTCAAAAGGCAGTGGACATAGAGGGCGGGATTCTCCCCTACCTGGCGGGGCGGGGGGACCCAGCGCCGAGGAGTGGCGTGAATCACCCCGGCGTCGGGCCGCCCCAAAGGTGCGGAATCCTCCACGCCTTCAGGGGCTAGGCCGGCCCCGGAGTGGCTCGCGCCGCGCCGGCCGGCGGGGAGGGGGCTTGGCGCCACGCCAACCGGCGCCCAAGGGCCTCCGCCGGCCGGCGCGAGTTGGCGCATGCACGGGAGCGCCAACGTGTGCGGGCGTCATCCCAGCGCATGCGCAGGGGTTCATCTCCGCGCCAGCCATCGCGGAGGAATAGCAGCCGGCGCGGAGGAATAGAGTGCCCCCACGGCACAGGCCCGCCCGCGGATCGGGGGGCCAGATCCCCCCGCGCCCCCCGAGGACCCCGGAGGCCGCCCGCGCCGCCAGGTACCGCCGGTAAGGACCTGCTCTAATTTACACCGGCGGGACTGGCAAAAAAAACAGGCGGGCACTCGGCCCATCGCGGGCCGGAGAATTGCCGGGAGGGGCGCCGCTGCCAGCGACCGCCAACCAGCGCGGCGCGATTCCCGCCCCCGCCAAATCCTCGACGCCAGAGAAACCGGCAGGGGCGGGATTCACACCGCCCCCCCCCGGCGATTTTCCGCCCCCCCGCCCAGGATCTTCGAATATTCTTAAGGCGGAGTCAGATAGATTTTTGATCAGCGAGGGGGTGAAAGGTTATCGGGGGAGACAGGGGTGTGGCGTTGAGATTATGATCGGATGGGCGGCCCAGTGGTCAACGCTGCTGCCTCGCGGGGCCAGGGGCCTGGGTTCATTCCGGCCTCAGGTCACTGTCTGTGCGGAGTCTGCACGTTCTCCCCGTGTCCGTGTGGGTTTCCTCCCATGGTCCAATGGTGTGCAGGTTAGGTTGATAGGTCAAGCTACATTGCCCCCTAGTGTCCAAAGTCACAGGGGTATGGCGGGGGAATGGGCCTAGGTCGAGTTCTCTCTCGGAGGGTCAGCGTGACCCGATGGGCTGAATGGCCTCCTTCGGCACTATAGGGATCAGTGGATCAGGCACGATCTCACTGAATGGCGGAGTGGGGTGGAGGGGCCGAGTTCAGCAAGAAATCATTTCTTCTTCGCTGTTTCAGCACAGTCTATCCCCAATTATTATTTACCCAACATGCAACATGTTGACAGCCAGCTCAAAGCTCATGACAAGACGGTGGCCGATACACCGTAATGTGATCAAAGTTTTCATCAACAATCGTTTATTCCTGTCTGGCACAAAAGTAAAACGGGGAAGGTGGCCAATCCATGGCTCACAGGGGAAATTAGAGATAGTATTCGATCCAAGGAAGAAGCATTCAAATTGGCCGAGAAAAACAACAGGTCTAAGGACCGAGAGCAGTTTAGAATTCAGCAAAGGAGGATCCAGGGATTGGTTAAGAAGGGAAAATAAGTGGTTAGCACTGCTGTCTCACTCCGCCGAGGTCCCAGGTTCAATCCCGGCTCTGGGTCACTGTCCGTGTGGAGTTTGAACATTCTCCCCGTGTCTGCGTGGGTTTCACCCCCACAACACAAAGATGTGCAGGGTAGGTGGATTGGCCACGCTAAATTGCTCCTTTCTTGGAAAAAATGAATTGGGTACTCCAAATTTACAAAAAAATAGGTGGGGAAAATAGAGTACGAGCATAAGCTGGCAGAGAACATAAAAACCGACTGAAGATTGGCGAAGACAAATGGGGGACAAAGAAATGGCTGAGCAACTGAGTGCATACTTTGGTTCTGTCTTCATATTATGAGGACTCAAATAAGACACCAGAAATGTTGGGGAACGCAGAATTTAGTGAGGGGGAGGAGCTGAAAGAGATCAATATTAGTAGAGAAATGGTGTTGGGGAAATTGATGGGTTTGAAGGTGGATAAATCCCCAGGGCCTGATCATCCACATCACGGAGTACTTCAGGAAGTGACTCTAGAAATAGTGGCTGCTTTGGTGGTCATCTTCCAGGATTCCATAGACTCAGGAACCATCCTACAGATTGGAGAGTAGCTAATGTAACTCCAATATTTAAAAAGGGAGGTGGAGAGAAAACAGGGAATTATAGACCAGTCAGCCTGTCGTCGGTAGTGGGATAAATTCTAGAATCCATTCTCAAAGATTTAATAGCAGAGCACTGAGAAAACAGTGGCAGGATCAGACAGAGTCCGCATGGATTTACAAAAGGGGGAAATCATGCTTGACAAATCTACTGGAATTCTTCGAGGATGTAACCAGTAGAGTTGATAAAGGGAAGGGGGCCAGTAGATGTGGGGCTGCATTCTCCGATTTGGAGACTATGTCCCCATTCTGGCGTGAAAAGGGTGGTGTTTTACACCAGGAAAACTGGTGCAAATCGGCCACCGATTCGCCTGGGGGGCTAGCAGGGAGGCAGCGTAGCGCACCTGGCTCGAGCTGCCGATATGGCCTGGAGAATTGCCTGCAGCCGCCGCGCCGTGCTTCATGGCGGATGCCGTTCCCGGACGCGGCCCGCGATATAGTCCCCTCCTTCGGCTAAACGCTGTGCTGCCCTGCCGCCCGTTCCCTCTGTATCCACCCCATCAAAACCTTCCATCATTAAAGCCCTGAGCCTTCTGTTTCAAGGGAAGCATGTCCCATCCCAATATTTTACATGCTGAGCAAGCACTTCTCCCCCAGCCTCCCCCTCGCGAGCGTGTCCGACTTCCCTTTCAAGTGCGTTTGTGCTATTTCCTCCAAGTGCTCCTCGTGGTCGCTCATTCCACATTCCTCCACCGCTGTGGGCAGAGAGATTCCTCCTTGAGAGTTTAATGATGCGTGTAATCTGGAGAAAGGCTTTGCTGTGAGGCAGAAACCTCTCGGCAGCAACAACAGCAGCACAAATCTCGCCCGGAGATCTCCTCTGCTCCCCAGCTGCTGCAGAAAGTCCCCCACGAGCGACTTGGCTGCAAGTTCCCAGCCCCCACCCCGCCGAGTCCCAATTCTGATTCTCGGGGAACGTCCACAGATCCAACTCACGTGGGGCGGGCGGGAGGGGGTTTTTCCTTTGCGCTCGAGGTGTCGTGAGATTGGAAATCCATTCTTTTGCAGACAGAGCTATGGTTTCGAAACGCAACAGGCCCACCAGGCACAAAGGCTGGCCTCAATAGGATTGGGCCCGTCGGCCTTGGGCACCGGTCCTGCTGCATCTTGCTTCGATTACACTCGATCCCATCTTTTTTGGAAAGCGCTCAGCAAACAAAGTTTGGTATGAAGCTCCAGCCAGTACTTCCTGTTTTGATTGTAGAGTGCGACAATCCTGAAGCAAAGTGTGGGGGTGGTGTTGGGTGGGGAGACTGGAAAGGGGGAGGTGGGGGGGGGGGGGGGGGGGGCGGGGAAATAATTCACTGTCAAAGCAAAGCTCAACAATGACGTGGCAGAATGAATGAGGCCGATACATATTTGGAGAAAAACAACTTCACTGAAGGTTACAAAGGAAGAGCACAGCTCTGGGAATGGAGTGTTACAAATGGAATCGCCTCTGTCTGATTCTGTGTGATGGGAGCACAGTGGTTACGTTGTTGGACTGGGTAACCCAGAGTGTGCCTATGGTCCAGAAACAATACAAACAGAGAAAGTAGAAGCAGGAGTAGGCCGCTTGGCCCCTCGACCCTGCCGGCCCATTCAATCCCACCTTGCCTCATCTGTTTGCGTCACGAGTTCCACATTCCCAACTACCTCCCTTGCCCAACAGGAACGATCTACCTCCGCCTGACAGGTGCTCAAGCACGCCACCTCCACCGCCTTCTCAGGAAGACAGTCCCAAAGGTGCACAACGCTCCGGGAGAGCAAAACAATTCTCATCGTCACTGCCCGGAAAGGGTGATCCCGAATGTTAAAACAGTGCCCCCTGGCTCTGGACTCACCCCCAAGAGGGGACACGGAACAGTAAAGTCGCCACAGTCCCAGATGACCACAGGCGGCTTTCCCCTTTGTAGGGGCGAGCTGACAGGTGGGAAGTTCAGATCAGTTCATCAACTAAATCCACAATTTCCTCTTTTTAATCGTGCATATTGGGACGGCACGGTGGCGCAGTGGTTAGCACTGCCGCCTCACAGCGCTAGGGACCCGGGTTCGTTATTCCGGCCTTGGGTGACCGTCTGTGTGGAGTTTGCACGTTTGCAGTCCCAGTCCAAAGGTGTGCAGGTTAGGTGGGGTTACGGGGATAGGGCAGGGGAGTGGGCTGAGGTGGTGTGCTCTTTCAGAGGGTCGGTGCAGACTCGATGGGCTGAATGGCCTCCTGCACTGTAGGGTTTCAATGATATTATGTCATCCCCAGTTTCACCCTCTCCTTCAGCGATACACACCGGGGGACAAACAACCTCAAGAATAATTCTTGCTTCAGAGCCACGTCGCAAGACATCTCCATCCTGGATCTTATCAAGTCTCTGTCCAACACCACACTGACCCTCTGGGTAATGTGCCTTCCTATATCCCCGTGTGGGGGCCGTCCTCGACTCAGTCCAACATTAACCCTTTGTGTACCAGACTCTTTTTTTTTCAATCTTTATTGTCACAAGCAGGCTTACAGTAACACTGCGATGAAGTTACTGTGAAAATCCCCTAGTCCCCACACTCCGGCGCCTGTTCGGGTACACGGAGGGAGAATTCAGAATGTCCAATTCACCTAACAAGCACGTCTTTCGGGACTTGCGGGAGGAAACCGGAGCACCCGGAGGAAACCCACGCAGACACGGGGAGAAGGTGCAGACTCCGCAAAGACGGTGACCCAAGCCGGGAATCGAACCTGGGACCCTGGCGCTGTGAAGCAACAGTGCTACCCACTGTGCTCCCGTGCTGCCCATGTTTGCTTTGCCCCAGGGTGGCCTGGCCCGCGATCGAGGCCCACTGATCTGCGGGCTTGGCCTGTGCCGTGGGGGCACCCTTTCCGCCCGCGCCGGCCATGAGAAGAACCCCCCTGCGCATGCGCCAGAACACGCTGGCGCTCCTGCTCAGGCGCCAACTCACGCCGGCCGGCGGAGGCCCTTCGGCGCCGGTTGGCACAGCGCCAACCACTCCAGCGCGTGTCTAGCCCCCGGAGGTGCGGTGCACAGCTATCAGGAAAAATCAGGTTCCGTTTTGACTTCCCTCCAGATTGTCACACACATTCAAAATTGAGCGAGCCTGACTTGAAATGCATTCTGAGCGTCGGAAGACATTGAGATGGAAATTCTGTCCGCCATGTGCTGGAGGAATAGTATTTCTTAGTGAAGGTGGCGCAGGTCCACTACAGCATTGTCTCCTGCCTTCTCTCCATAACCCCTGATCCCCTTATTCATCAAGAACCTCGCTGTCTCTGTCTTAAAGACACTCAGTGACTTGGCCTCCACAGCCTTCTGCGGCAAAGAGTTCCACAGATTCACCCCCCTCTGGCTGAAGAAATTCCTCCTCATCTCTTTTTTTGTTTAAATTTAGAGTACCCAATTCTTTTTCTCCAATGAAGGGGCAATTTAGCGTGGCCAGTCCACTTACCCTGCACATCTTTGGGTTGTGGGGGCGAAACCCATGCAGACACGGGGAGAATGTGCAAACTCCACACGGACAGTGACCCGGGGCTGGGAATCGAACCTGGGACCCTGGAGCTGTGAAGTAACAGTGCCAACCACTGTGCTGCCGTGCAGCCCGTGTTTCTGCTGTGAATCACCACCTTCCCAAGAGCAACGAGGAGCGGACATTAAACTGCGGCCTCGCCAGGCAGGCCCACGTGCACACAATTTAAGGATCACAGAATGTTACAGCACGTAATGGCGCCATCCCGCCCATCGGGTCTGCGGCAGCTCTCCGAACGAGCAATTCACCCCAGCCTCGCTCTCCTGGCTTTTCCCCGTAACCCTGCACATTCTCCCTTTCCTGAAAATAACCCAATTGCCCCTTGGAAGCCAAGAGTGGACCTGCCTCCACCACGCTCTCAAGCACCCAATTTCCCATGGCAGGTTGATGGAAAAAGTGAAGTCGTATGGGGTCCAGGGTGTACTAGCTAGATGGATAAAGAACTGGCTGGGCAACAGGAGACAGAGAGTAGTAGTGGAAGGGAGTGTCTCAAAATGGAGAAAGGTGACTAGCGGTGTTCCACAGGGATCCGTGCTCGGACCACTGTTGTTTGTGATATACATAAATGATCTGGACGAAGGTATAGGTGGTCTGATTAGCAAGTTTGCAGATGATACGAAGATTGGTGGAGTTGCAGATAGCGAGGAGGACTGTCAGAGAATACAACAAAATGTAGATAGATTGGAGAGTTGGACAGAGAAATGGCAGATGGAGTTCAATCCAGGCAAATGCGAGGTGATGCATTTTGGAAGATGTAATTCAAGAGCGGACTATACGGTCAATGGAAGAGTCCTGGGGAAAATTGATGTACACAGAGATCTGGGAGCTCAGATCCATTGTACCCTGAAGGTGGCAACGCAGGTCGATAGAGTGGTCAAGAAGGCATACAGCATGCTTGCCTTCATCGGATGGGGTATTGAGTACAAGAGTCGGCAGGTCATGTTACAGTTGTATAGCACTTTGGTTAGGCCACATTTGGAATACTGCGTGCAGTTCTGGTCGCCACATTACCAGAAGGATGCGGATGCTTTAGCGAGGGTGCAGAGGAGGTTCACCAGGATGTTGCCTGGTATGGAGGGTGCTAGCTATGAAGAAAGGTTGAGTAGATTAGGATTGTTTTCGTTGGAAAGGCGGAGGTTGAGGGGGGACCTGATTGAGGTCTACAAAATTATGAGAGGTATGTACAGGGTGGATAGCAACAAGCTTTTTCCAAGAGTGGGGGTGTCAATTACAGGGGGTCACGATTTCAAGGTGAGAGGGGGAAAGTTTAAGGGAGATGTGCGTGGAAAGTTTTTTACGCAGAGGGTGGTGGGTGCCTGGAACGCTTTGCCAGCGGAGGTGGCAGAGGCGGGCACGAAAGCATCATTCAAGATGCATCTAGACAGATATATGAACGGGCGGGGAACAGAGGGAAGTAGATCCTTGGAAAATAGGCGACAGGTTTAGATAAAGGATCTGGATCGGCGCAGGATGGGAGGGCCGAAGGGCCTGTTCCTGTGCTGTAATTTTCTTTGTTCTTTAACCGCTCACTGTGTGGAAAAAGGTTTCTCGATCAGAGTGTACGCTGCAGAGGCAGCAATATTTCACCAAGCGTTCACCAGCACACAAAGAAACATACGTAGAAAATAGGGGCAGGACCTGCTCCTCCATTCATTATCATCATGGCTGATCATCAAGTTTAATCCCATCATCCCTTGACCTCTTTTGCCTCAAGAGCTACGTCTAACTCCTCTTGAAATCACACAATCTTTTGGCCTCAACTACTTTCTGCGGGAGTGAATTCCACAGATTCACCCCTCTCTGGGTGAAGAAATTTCTCCTCACCTCAATTCTAAAAGGTTTACCCCCTTATCCTCAAACTACGACCCCCTAGTTGTGGACTCCCCCACCACCAGGAGCATTCTTTCTGAATCTACCCTGTCTAATCCTGTTAGGGTTCCCTGGCTGGGATTCTCCGATCCCGCGGCCAAGTTCTGACACTGGTGTCAAAAGCGCCACTGCGGCATCAGTGGGCCTCCAGGCCCAGGTATTCACCCCTTCCTAGAACTCCGAGTGCCCGGCGGGTGGGACCATACGTAACCCACGCCGGCGGGACGCAGCCGAACCCGGCCCGTCGAGGTGCGGAGAATCGTCGCTTTCACCGGCCCCCAACCGGTGCGGTGGCGGCACCGCGGACACCAGAGAATCGGCGGACTTTCGTCAGAGCGGCATGGCGCAATTCCCGTGCCCCCCCCACCCCCCCACCCCAGCGATTCTCCAACCGAGCGCGGGATCGGAGAATCCCAACCCATAAATTTCCATGAGATTCCCTCTCACTCTTCGAAACTCCAATCAATATAATCTTTTTTTTGTGATAAATTTAGAGTACCCAATTCATTTTTTCCAATGAAGGGGCAATTCAGCGTGCCCAATCCACCTGCCCTGCACCTCTTTGGGTTGTGGGGGCGAAACCCACGCAGACACGGGGAGAATGTGCAAACTCCACACGGACAGTGACCCGGGGCCGGGATCGAACCTGGGACCTCGGCGCCGTGAGGCAGCAGAGCTAACCCACTGCGCCACCGTGCTGCCCCAATGAATATAACCTGAACCAATTTAATCTCTCCTAGTCTGACAGTCCCACCAGCCTGGTGAACCTTCACTGCGCTCCCTCTATAGGGACACTGACTCCAGCTGCACAGCCAGGCTATGAGGAAGCTCAGAGCTATTTATTGGCTGTTGACCATCAACACAGCAGCACTATTTCCTGGAGCCTCACACCACTGTCTGCAGTGAAGCCTCAGTGTATCCCACTTATTTGGTTATCTCAGCGCATGTGAAACACACAGTTTCCTGGACGCTGGCCTTGCCTACGTATGTGGAGGAAACGATCAAGGGGGGAGTACAAAGAATTCACAAGGGAGACGTTGATTCAGCGTAACGGCAGTATTGACACATTGGACCATTGAAGAGAAACACTTCCTTCTCCCCCTCTGGGTTCAGATTGTGAAGTCCGCACACTGGGGAAGCTCTGTACCGATGCCGGGCTGGTCACTTTGGCATGCGAATGGAGAACAGCAGCTTTCGCCGCCGGCTGCCCTTCGATTCCAGGGTGACCTTGACTCAGGACTTGCCTCTGCGACATTTCCTGGAATCACTGCCCATTGGGGATGTTGAGGAAACGGGACGCGGTGGGGGAGACGCTTCGCCACCGATCGGAAACAGGGCCCTTCAGGGTTGTCTTTGCACGAGCTTTGCCCGGCTGCTTGTGCAGCGGGCTTCTGGGAGACGGTCGAGTTCGCTTGACGATCCTCCCACTGAATCCGGAGGATTTTGTTTCTAAAGCTCTCACGGGATGTGGGCGTCGCTGGGACGAGGCACCATGTGTTGCCCATCCCTAACTGCCTTTGACCTGAGTGTCTGGCTGGGCCATTTCAGGGTGGGGGGGGGGGGGGCGGTGAGGGGGGGAAGGACGGCAGATCCCTTTGCAGTGCAGCAGTGCACTCACAGATCAAAAGGTCAGAATAACAGCTTTAACGGGATGCCAGAGGGCCACCCACTTGTCCCTCCTGACACACAGGGTGGTTCTAAACAAACAATCAGGCTGTCGCCATCCAGACCAGGAACACAGAACAGACTGTGCTACTAGTTAACAATGTGGCTCAGCTTCAGCACAGGCGATTAGCTGCGGTGATCCACCTCTCAATAGGATCCATCATGAAACCGGTTCCCAAACATCTTGGAACAATTTAAATTTTCAGACAAATGCTGGGGAAATTCCTCATCTTCCATTTTTCTTGTATCCAGCACATTTTTCCCAGGCCAAACTCCCCCGACAGCTGCACCGCTTCCCCTGGGCTGCAGCAACAAAGTCATCCAGGACCTTGCAGAACGGACATGCGGTTAGCAATTGAGCTTTCACGCGGATGAATGTGGGCCAATATATTTTGTCAGGGGGAGCAGGGTGTTTCTCATCACTCTGGGCAAAGGAGACCCCCCTCGTGGGCAGTACGGTAGCACAGTGGCTAGCGCTGTCGCTTCACAGCTCCAGGGTCCCAGGTTCGATTCCCGGCTTGGGTCACTGTCCGTGCGGAGTCTGCACGTTCTCCCCCTGTCTGCGTGGGTTTCCTCCGGGTGCAGTGTTAATGGCAGCCTACTTGTGATTATTATAAGTGTCCAAACTCTGTATGGTGGAAAGGAGCACAGGGATTTGGGGCACACACACACAAATCACGCAGAGCAGCTATACAAGGTTAACGAGCCCACACAAAAGAAAGAGCAAGGAAATGGCAGGGGCTTACATCTGGCCGGATAGAATTGAGATGCAGAGGAGCTCTGTACAACTGTTGAGTGCTGGGTGGAAACCACTTGGAGAAACTTCCCTTTTGCAAAGAAGAGTAAGAATCACAGGCTTCGGCCCATCGAGTCTGCACTGGCCCTTGCAAAGAGCACGCTACCCAAGCCCACACCTCCACCCTATACCCATAACCCACCCCACCTTTTTGGACACTAAGGGCAATTTAGCACGGCCAATCCACCTAACCTGCACATCTTTGGACTGTGGGAGGAAACCGGAGCTCCCGGAGGAAACCCACACAGACAGGGGGAGAACGTGCAGACTCCGCACAGACAGTGACCCAAGGCGGGAATCGAACCTGGGACCCTGGAGCTGTGAAGCAACTGTGCTAACCACTCTGCTGCTGTGGAACCCACTACAATGAGTTGGCATTGAGTCAAATAACTTAGATGCATTTAAGGCAAATCGAGATAAGCCCTTGAGCGAGGGAGGAATTCAAGCTATGTGGATCCGGTGGGATGAAGTAAATGAGGAGGAAGGAGGTGTATCGGGGACATTAAGGGCATTGCAGACCATTAGGCTGGATGGCTAGTCTCTGTACTGCAAGTACAATGTAACATGGCTTCTTGTGAGTCTCTCTCGCACACCGCTCGTATACACACACACACAACAGGAACATTGAGTCAACTCAGGTACAGACCAGTTGTAAAGGGTGAGAAAAGCCTCACCTGCAGCGAACACTGCAGGGTGAATGTAACGCGACATGAATCCCAGGTCCCGGTTGGGGCTGTACTCATGTGTGCGGAACTTGGCTATAAGTTTCTGCTCGGCGATTCTGCGTTGTCGCGCGTCCTGAAGGCCGCCTTGGAGAACGCTTACCCGGAGATCAGAGGCTGAATGCCCTCGACTGCTGAAGTGTTCCCCGACTGGAAGGGAACATTCCTGCCTGGCAACAATGGATGAATGGACATTGTGCTACAATCACCAGGCAGGAATGTTCCCTTCCAGTCGGGGAACACTTCAGCAGTCGAGGGCATTCAGACTCTGATCTCCGGGTAAGCGTTCTCCAAGGGCTTGCAAAATCTGACCAACTGTCCTGGCTTGAGACGATTCACACCTCTTTAATCTGGGATTACCCCTCTCTCTTGCTCTGTAAAGACTTAATTACCTGCAAATGCTCGCATTCAAAGTATCGTCTTGCATCTTTGACTTTGGCTATATATATGTTTCTGGAACATACCTCTCCATTCACCTGAGGAAGGAGCAGTGCTCCGAAAGCTAGTGATTTGAAATAAATCTGTTGGACTTTAACCTGGTGTTGTAAGACTTCTTACTGTGCTCACCCCAGTCCAACGCCGGCATCTCCACATCATAGTCTTATTCAGCTTAAGGTGGTCCACAGGGCGCACATGACGTTGGCACGGATGTTCTTTGAGGTTAGGTGTAGGTGGTGTACGGGGGTGCCCATCAATCATGCCCACGTGTCTTGGGCGTGTCCAAAGCTTGGGGGATTCTGGCAGGGGTCAGCCGACGTTATGTCCGGGGGGTCCTGAAGGTAAAGGTGGTCCCGCTTCCAGAGGTGGCGATCTTTGGTGTGTCAGGGGGCGAGAGAGAGGCCGATGTCTTGGCCTTTGTCTCCCTGGTTGCCCGGAGACGGATATTGTTAGAATGGAGGGACTCGGGGTGTGCGTGAAACCAGGGGTGGGGTGAGTGACCTGGCAGGGTTTCTCAGGCTAGAGAAAATAAAGTTCACCTCGAGGGACTCTGTGGAAGGGTTTGCCCGGAGGCGGCAGCCGTTTAAAAAAAAAAGCGAATACGGCAAACAATTCGCCCGTCGCGGCATCTCTAACGCGGTTTTCACACCTCCTCGGGAAAACGGCACCTCCAACAGGTCGGCACGTTCTCCGTACTGCACCCAAGAGTCGACCCAAACTACTGGGTGCAATCTCCCAGCCCCGCCAGAGGCGGGCATCGCTGTGGGCGCAACAGGAAAATTTGAAGAGCGGCCGGGAATCGGTTGACTTTTGGTCACTCCACCAGATATCGCTGCCCCACTGGCGGGGCGGGGGGGGGGGTGACTGAAAAATCGCGTCCAAATGTCTCTGGAATGGGATTTGAATCCTAAACCTGCTGATCTCGAGGTGGGAGATGCCAGCACTTAGCCAAGGCTCACACCTCTTTAAGGAATCAAAAGTGGAGCAAATGAGATGTAAAATTGGACAGTAAGTGGAGGAGGGAAGTTCCGAGGACTACAGTATCTGAAAGATACGGCCAACTAACGACAAAGATGGTACTTGCAATGGAGACGCCATCTGATGGAAGTGATTAAACCTTGTGGGAAACCCATATGCTACGATATTGCTTGGTTTGTGACTTTGTTCAATATTTGCAAAGCTGAAAATATAATTCACTCCGAACAAGTTTGGGACGGCAGCCAGCATTAATTATTTACAACACTTAATTGAAATGATCAATTTTTTATAGGAAGGCAGACAGTGTGAGGGGAGGAAAGGGTGAAAAGATTAGGGCAAATGTCAGCTCTTGTGTGACTCGAACGGATTGAGCAGACACTTCTCAAAACAGTATCTCAACCGGCAGTGTTTTAAGTGCTGAGCATTAATTACCGTTTGCTGGGTGCCAAGACCTTTTTCGCTCTAACTTTACAAATTAAAGAGCAAGTCGGTCGCCTCAGATAACATATGAAAATAGCCACAAAAATGCAGTCATTTTTACAGTCCCGAAATAAAAGTACACATGGGAATTATTGTAGGAGCTGCGTTTCACAAAGGAAGTGTGGCCCCATTAAAACGATCTGCTCAAGCCATTAAGGAACCCTCCAGTTTTGCCTTTTGCCTACACAAATATTTAACTTAAGAAATGAACACATGTGTGTCATGCTATGAGGGTTTTCGCAAGAGGTTAGACATTTGAATAAGGAAAGAAGGAATTTTAGAAACAGAGCTTCAGAAATCTGGACCCGTTCCCGACTCAGTACTCTCCTCAAATCCAAACGCTTCGCTTCCCAGAAGCACTAATCACGAGCGCCTAATAATAATAATCTTTATTGTCACAAGCCTGCTTACATTAACACTGCAATGATGTTACCGTGAAAATCCCCGAGTCGCCACATTCTGGCGGCTGTTCGGGTGCACTGAGGGAGAATTCAGAATGTCCAATTCACCTCACAAGAACGTCTTTCGGGACTTGTGGGAGGAAACCGGAGCGCCCAGAGGGAACCCACGCAAACATGGGGAGAAGGTGCAGATTCCGCACAGACAGTGACCCAAGCCGGGAATCGAACCTGGGACCCTGGGGCTGTGAAGCAACTGTGCTAACCACTGTGCTACCGTGCCGCCTTTTGTGTCAAAGGTGTTTTTTTGCTGTTGTTGTTGAATGGGCTCCTCTTGGACTTTCCCGAAACGGTTGTGTGCCCGTTGGTGCCTTGCTGTTAAATGTTCCAGCTTTGTCCTGTTCACAGAATAGGATGCGGCGTTAACTTAACGGACCTGATATCAAATGGAGACAGCACAAGTTGAGGCTCGTGCATTGGCTTGAGAATGTGGCAGATGTGAAAGTTACTGCCCAGACGCACGGTTTGTTCTTACTTAGTTCATTCCAGATTTTTATCACTTTTTAGTCGATCCACAAAGCGGTTGTTGTTTGGTCGGTTTAAAATAAAACAAAAATTGTGCCATGGTTAGAAGAGAAATAGCCCGGACATATTTGGAATCGGCACTTGGACGAGATGCTGCGGAGCTGCCGATGGCCATGGTAATTGGAGGCAGGCTCAATCATGTCAGGAGTGAAGGGGGCAGAATGGCTCAGTCAACATGTGCGAGACCTTCTTGTGTGCAAATTGGCTGCCGTGTTTCTAACATCACAACAGTGACTCCACTCCAAAAGTAATTTGAGTGCTTCGGGACATCCTGAGCTGATGAATAGGGGCAGGTCTTTCTGTTCACCATGGAACAGACAGCATGCCACATGAAACTTGGCCCTTTCCACCAGGAGCCTCCTCTCTGGTCCATGTTGCAAAGCCACGCGGTAATGACAATGTGTAGCAGCGGCAAGAGAGAGAGACTCCAAGATACAAGATTCTCCACATGTACACGTGTGTGTAGCATCAAGTATTGCTTTGTGCAGTTCGGGAAGCACCAGCCTTTTCACATGAAATCCAGCCCAAATTGATTGAACGGAGCTACTCTCAGTCTCTCGACATTGTGCCTTGAAATGGATTTGGACACAGACCCAAGTATAAAACGACTCCCAATTTGGCAGTGATGAATAAAGATTTCAGAGAGCTATAGGATGGCTACATGAACAATGGAAAATGTTACACTGACACAGTGGGGGCTTATGCTCTGACATGGAGCTCAGATACATTGTTGGGGGCATAGTTAGAGGAACTAACCATTCTGTACACAACCCAGGAAAGGCTGGTGTGGTCAACGACCAGGCCAGCCCGGGGACACGGGCTTGTAGGCGGCATGGTTTCCCCAGGAGAGGTGGCCTGCAGTGCAGAGCTTCGGGAAGGCTGCCTTTTTTTAGGGAGTCCTCGTGTCTTTTGTACCGACGTTGTTGGACCTGGGAACAGTTCCCCATGGGATATCCGCTGGGGGATTCTGCAGTCACCCATCCTGTACTCTCGAGGTACAGAGGGACCTGGGTGTCCTGGTACGTGAAGCCCAAAACATGAGAATGCGGGGTACCAGTGATTGAGAAGGCAGCGGGAACATGGCACTTACTGCAAGGAGAATGGATTGTTAAAGTAGGGTGGTTTTACTGCAGCTGCCCAGTGCGACCAAATCTCATGTGAACCGTTCTGGTCTTATTTGGAAGAAGACAACGACTGGCTTGGAAGCAGTTCAGACAAAGTTCACTCAACCCTTTGCTGGGATGAGGCAGTTACCGCATGAGGGAGGGTTGAACAGAAGCATTTGGGCCTCCACCCGTTGGAGTTTAGAAGAGAGGTGACTGACATGTAAGATTCTGAAGGGACTTGGCAGGATGGATGCTGAGACTCTGTGTCCACTTGGAAAAGGCACTGCAACAAGGGGACACGGTCTAAGAACAAGAGGTCGACTGTTTAAGACAGAGATTATGCTAATTTCATTTTCCTGTGAGAGAGTCATTAGTTTAGTTTCTATCTACCCAAAGGCGCTATACAAATGCACATGAGTCCATGACCCACTGAGAGGAAAATTTTTTTAAAAAAATAAAGCAGCCAAGAACATGAGGGAAGGGCAGCAGGGTGGCGCAGTGGGTTAGCCCTGCTGCCTCACGGCACCGAGGTCCCAGGTTCGATCCCGGCTCTGGGTCACTGTCCGTGTGGAGTTTGCACATTCTCCCCGTGTCTGCGTGCGTCTCTCCCCCACAACCCAAAGATGTGCAGGGGAGGTGGATTGGCCACGCTAAATTGCCCCTGAATTGGATAAAATGAATTGGGTACTCTAAATTTATTAATAAAAAGAACATGAGGGAAACGAACAATACACGCGAAAGGGAACTTGGTCTGGTTTTTACCTGTAAATACACGCTGAAAAGGTCCAAGCGAATACTTTGGTATTAAGTTTCGAGAGTCGAGATGTCACATTCAGGTGGTTCTATTCCACAGGCAGGGAGCCAGCCCGCTATAATCCAGGTGTTTCTCCACCTTGATTAAAGATCAGCACAGTTTATGAATGTTTTATTAGCAGTTACAATTCACAGCATCGGGCAGACCAAGATCACGGCACAATCTGTCACTCGACAGTTTCCCAGCAGCGCACAAAAAGGGAGAGGGCAACGAAGCGAAGATGAGGTGGAGGATACGAGCATACGAACAAGGAGCGAGAGGAGGCCATTCAGGCCCCTCGAGCCTGTCCCACCGTTTAGAGAGATCACGGCTGATTTGATTGTGCCTCAACTCCGCATTTCCCCCTCGCCCCACCGCCCCGATAACCTTTGACTCCTTTGTTAGTCAGGAATCCACCTGATGTGTTGGGTGTTCTGGATCACATACAGGTCACCAACACTTGAAGTAGTGCAACACTATTTTATTAAAAGGTTAACTATTTAAACATACTTGAACTGTGGGTAAATACAATACCAGCTTTAACTAAAGACCTTTGCCTTGTCCTAACCAGTCGATGCACTCAGCACATGGTGAATGTCTGTGTCGCAGGCTGTGAGCTCTGTCCTACTAGGAAGCTGCAGCTCGAATGAGCGGGAACTCTGATGTCCCCTGTCTTTATAGTGCGTGTGCTCTCACTGGTGATTGGCTGCGGTGTTGTGTGTGTTGATTGGTCTTGCTGTGTGTCCATCAGTGTGTGTGTCTGCACCATGATACACTGGTGTATATTATGACACCACCTAGCTCAAAAAATATCCAAGGACCGCTCCTGGGCAGCACGGTGGCACGATGGTTAGCACCGCTGCCTCACGGTGCCAGGGACCCGGGTTGGATTCCAGCCTCGGGTGATTCTGTCGAAAATACCACAATACGGAGTCAGTCACACACCAGAAGTCAGGCTGTCTGCCCACACTCATGGGCACATTCATTGGGTACCTCACAGAAAGAAAATCAGAGAAATTTACAGCACAGAGTTGGCCCACCATCTCTCTGCACTGAAGAACAAACCTTTTTTTTCTTTAAAATATTTTGAGTGCCCAATTCATGTTTTCCAATGCAGGGGTAATTTAGCGTGGCCAATCGTGCAAACTCCACACGGACAGTGACCCAGAGCCGGGGTCGAAGCTGGGTCCTCGGCACCGTGAGGCAGCAGTGCTGACCCACTGCACCACCCTGCTGCACTTACCGACGAACAAACCTAACTCAACTTCACTCCCCAGCTTGTGGCCTTGTACGTGACAGCACTGCAGGTGCACATCCCAGCCCTTCTTCAAATGTGACTTGGGTGTCTGCCTGCACCAACCTTTCAGGCAGCGAGTTCTGCCCCTTTCCCATCGTCTGGGTGAAAAAACCATTTCTCCAGGAATTGGGTCCGAACCTCCTTCGTGCTCTCCCCGCGAGCTTTCCGACCCAAAGTCAATCTCGACCTGGCGTAACTTTATACGCGCCTCCTCTACTCCGAAGAGAAGAACTTGAACTTTTCAAACCTCGACTTGGAAACTTTCGAGACTGTCAAACCAGCTGTACAAGGTATTAGTGGGAGAAGAGAAAGATGTTTAGCAGGGGGCAGCACGGTAGCATTGTGGATAGCACAATTGCTTCATAGCTCCAGGGTCCCAGGTTCGATTCCGGCTTGGGTCGCTGTCTGTGCGGAGTCTGCACGTCCTCCCCGTGTGTGCGTGGGTTTCCTCCGGGTGCTCCGGTTTCCTCCCACAGTCCAAAGATGTGCAGGTTAGGTGGATTGGCCACGATAAATTGCCCTTAGAGTCCAAAATTGCCCTTAGTGTTGGGTGGAGTTACTGGGTTATGAGGATAGGGTGGAGGTGTTGACCTTGGGTAGGGTGCTCTTTCCAAGAGCCGGTGCCGACTTGATGAGCCGAATGGCCTCCTTCTACACTGTAATTTCTAGGATAATCTATGAATGACTCATATTTTTGCTCTTTCGGACTGAAATAAGGGTGCTACATTTTCGCAGTGTCGCAATGCTAAGAAGCAGGTCAATGTGTGCAAGCGATAGAAAAAATGTTACTCTTGGTCAGTCTATTTTTTTTAAATTTAGAGTACCCAATTATATTTTTCCAATTAAGGGACAATTTAGCGTGGCAAAGCCACCGACCCTGCACATCTTCGGGACTCTCGGGCAGAATGTGCAAACTCCACACAGGCAGTGACCCGGGGCCGGGATCGAACCTGGGACCTCCTCACTCTTGGTCTGATGGCACGCTCTGTCATTCCTGATGACCAGGTGCCGGCAGCCGTCACTGACCTTTTCGTTTGAGAGTTTCACATATTGAAATGCCACACGGGTGTTGCAAGAGGCCACCCCTCGAGGGTGGAAGTTTGGGCGCGTAGTGCGACAGCTCTCCCATTTCTGCCACCTCGTTCTCTGCTCAACATCGCAAGAGACCCAATCCCGGCAGCCAGAGAGAATGGGGCATTGTCAGCTGCCCTGCGGCTCTGGTTACCAGAATCCAGCCGGCCCCTGGGTGCTGCACACTCGACCATGGTGGGGACACCAAGGTCCCCTCCAAGTCTGGGTCAAAGTCCTGGAACTCCCTCCCTAACAGCACTGTGGGTGTACCTACGCCACATGGACCGCAGCCATTGAAAATGGTGGCTCACCACCACCTTCTCCAGGGCAATTAGAGACGGACTTCAATGATGACTCTCGCATCCTTGACTTAAAAAGGAAAATGCCAATTGACAATTGCCTTCAGTTGGGACAATGTCATTTTGATTCTCCTTTTAATTGGAGGGTTCGGCGTTCCGCTGTTGAACAGCCGCAGGTTCTGTGGAACGATGAGAAGCTTTGCCCCCTTCAGCCAATGCTCAGATGTGGTCCTGGTCTCGTCCATCTCCCAAGGGTGAAAGGTTGGGCCAGGAGGAAACGGTGGCTCTCTGCGCACCTATGAGCCTGTGATGACGTCACAAGCAAAGCAGAAGGTGGCAGCGGAGGGTTGCTGGCAGAGGCAGAGTGAAGACGGGGAGGTCTCGCTGCACCCTCTGCTCCTGCTCCAGTTGTGTCGGTGTCACAGACCGATATCTATATCCCCCCCCCCCACAATGCTGAGATGGGTAGTGTGAGGAAAAAAGAGGCGACGGGACCTGGCTGAGATTGTAACCTGGTTAATGAAAACTTATTCACTTGAAAATAATCGCGAGCCGCGCGCGGGATCAGCTCCTCAGGCGGAAAATCCGGAGAGAATCACACTTCCCGATTTTCCTCGCTGGCGACATCAGGGAGTAAACCTTATTTGAATAGATTCTGAGGCATTGCAACATGATTGACGCTCCCCCTCCCTGCCCCACCTGATCACCCCTCACTAAGTATTCATACCGTCGGCGAGGTTTGGCCGAATTAGAATCAGGGGCCCTCCAGGGGCGCAGAGTTAGGTATAGGCCCCGGCGGTGAGAGGGTAGCTCTGACAGCCCTGGCACTGAGCCCTGTCGCAGGTGAAATGAAATGAAAATCGCTTATTGTCACAAGTAGGCTTCAAATTAAGTTCCTGCGAAAAGCCCCTCGTCGCCACATTCCGGCGCCTGTTCGGGGAGGCCGGTACGGGAATCGAGCCGTGCTGCTGGCCTGCCTTGGTCTGCTTTCAAAGCCAGCGATTTAGCCCTGTGCTAAACCAGCCCCTAAACAGGCGGGCACAGTGACAATCTGGCAGGGCGAAGCTGTGCCAGGGCAGGCCCTAGCAGGAGCTCCATGGTGGGGGTTGAAGAGCAGGAACTGGAGGCGGGGAGGGGAGTGGGGGGGGCGGGGGGAATTGCTGGCGATATTTCTGCAGTGGTGAGGTGGTGGGGGAAATTCCGGTGCTGATTCTCAGGGGACAGGAGCAGTGGTGGGGGTTGCGGGGAATCTGTTATATGTCTGTGGCGGAGGCTGGGGCACCATGGGGGGGGGGGGGCGGGGGGGGGGGGGCGTTTAGTCTCAGTGCTGTTTGGGGGCCCTTTAACGATGGCACCCCAATCCCGGAGGAGACGGTGCAGCCGCGATAATGCTCCCCCGCCCTGCCCAGATGACAGCGTTAACCATGCCCACTCATCCTTTCGCGAAAGAAGTTCAAGATCCGGAGAAAAAAATGGGGTGAAATTCTCCGGTATCGGCGCGATGTCCGCCGACTGGCGCCCAAAATGGCACAAATCAGTCGGGCATCGCGCCGCCCCAAAGGTGCGGAATGCTCCGCATCTTGGGGGGCCGAGCCCCAACCTTAAGGGGCTAGGCCCGCGTCGGACTAATTTCCGCCCCGCCAGCTGGCGGAAAAGGCCTTTGGTGCCCCTTTGATGTCTCCAGGTGCAAGCTGTATGGAAAATGTTGACTCGTGCACATCCGGTTACCCCCCCCCCCACCCACTGATTAAATCTAGGGCAGTGCAAAAATAAAAATTACTGCTTCAAAACTCAGAGCGCCTCTGAACCCAGATTGGGTGCTGACCGAGTTGCCAGGGGAGAAGGTGTGGTTGTACCGGCAGTGCTCGGAGAGAGGGGGGAGAATCAAATCCTGTGTCTCCAGGACCTGCACAGTTAATATGCAGAGCGGGCGAAGGACAAAATTCCTTGTATTTGTCACAATGCTCCTGCAGGATCAAGCTTAATCTTCAAGGGCAGCAGGCAGAGAGAGTCATGACACAGGCGGGATAAAGACAGCCTGCTTGAGGATACTGTTGAAAGTCAAAGAAAATAAACTTGATGGAACAATTTTTGTTTCGAAATGGTTTTAATGCTTTTGGTTGTAAACAGAGAGGGTGATTGCAAAATCGAGCAAGTGTTATAAATCTCCTCTGGCTCATCCCAACAGCCATGATATCAGGCTTCTTCCTGTTTTTATACACGCTCCCCCAAAAAATTAAGGTCGCGCAGGTCGTGCACAGAATATGTTGTGCACAAATTCAATAAGCTCGGGTAATTTGTTCCCCTCCCCTCCCTCTCTATTTCGCTCCCATGCGTTTGAAAGTGCCCTTCAGCAGTTGGTTCCAAGTCGAGTGGCTGGGTCAACGATCCCCCCCGCCCCCCCAACCCCGGTTTCAAGGGTCGGTCTGCTTTGGGGAACTTTTAAGAGCCCAGGCATTTCCTCTTGTCCAATTGCCAGCAATGATTTTGACAAATCTGGCAACGCCAGGCCAGCTTGGCTCCACATGTTCCTGCTGCCTGCTAATCATCCTCTCTCTCTCTCTCTGGCAGGACGATTCGGACTCGGAAGGAATGCCGAAGAAAAAGTGGCCAACTGTCGACGCTTCATATTACGGGGGGCGGGGCGTGGGAGGAATCAAAAGAATGGAGGTAAAGAGAGCGACCAATGCCCCTCATTGTCCATCCCTGGGAGAGTGAGTGGCAGAAAGCACAGTGTTGATAGGAATAAAAGCAAATTATTGCGGAGGGCTGGAATCTGAAACCAAAGAGAAAATGCTGGAAAATCTCAGCAGGTCTGGCAGCATCTGTAGGGAGAGAAAAGAGCTAACGTTTCGAGTCCGGTGACTCTTTGTCAAAGCTGATAAGAGTTTTTCGAGGAGGTCACAAAGATGATTGATGCATGTAGAGCAGTGGATGTTGTCTATATGGACTTCAGAAAGGCCTTTGACAAGGTCCCTCATGGCAGACTGAACTTAAATGAAAATCACTGATTGTCACAAGTAGGCTTCAAATGAAGTTACTGTGAAAAGCCCCTAGTCACCACATTCCGGCGCCTGTTCGGGGAGGCTGGTACGGGAATAGAACCGTGCTGCTGGCCTGCCTTGGTCTGCTTTAAGAGCCAGTTCTTTAGCTCTGTGCTGAACAGCCCCATGTGGTACAAAAGGTGAAGTCATACGGGATCAGGGGTGAGCTGGCAAGGTGGATACAGAACTGGCTAGGTCATAGAAGGCAGATAGTAGCAATGGAAGGATGCTTTTCTAATTGGAGGGCTGTGACCAGTGGTGTTCCACAGGGATCAGTGCTGGGACCTTTGCTCTTTGTAGTATATATAAATGATTTGTAGGAAAATGTAACTGGTCTGATTAGTAAGTTTGCAGACGACACAAAGGTTGGTGGAATTGCGGATAGCGATGAGGACTGTCAGAGGATACAGCAGGGTTTAGATTGTTTGGAGACTTGGGCGGAGAGATGGCAGATGGAGTTTAATCCGGACAAATGTGAGGTAATGCATTTTGGAAGGTCTGATGCAGGTAGGGAATATACAGTGAATGATAGAACCCTCAAGAGTATTGAAAGTCAGAGAGATCTAGGTGTACAGGTCCACAGGTCACTGAAAGGGGCAACAAAGTGGAGAAGGTAGTCAAGAAGGCATACGGCATGCTTGCCTTCATTGGCCAGGGCATTGAGTATAAGAATTGGCAAGTCATGTTGCAGCTGTATAGAAGCTTAGTTCGGCCACACTTGGAGTATAGTGTTCAATTCTGGTCGCCACACTACCAGAAGGATGTGGAGGCTTTAGAGAGGGTGCAGAAGAGATTTACCAGAATGTTGCCTGGTATGGAGGGCATTAGCTATGAGGAGCGGTTGAATAAACTCGGTTTGTTCTCACTGGAACGACGGAGGTTGAGGGGCGACCTGATAGAGGTCTATAAAATTATGAGGGGCATAGACAGAGTGGATAGTCAGAGGCTTTTCCCCAGGGTAGAGGGGTCAATTACTAGGGGGCATAGGTTTAAGGTGCGAGGGGCAAGGTTTAGAGGAGATGTACGAGGCAAGTTTTTTACACAGAGGGTAGTGGGTGCCTGGAACTCGCTGCCGGAGGAGGTGGTGGAAGCAGGGACGATAGTGACATTTAAGGGGCATCTTGACAAATACATGAATAGGATGGGAATAGAGGGATACGGACCCTGGAAGAAGATTTTAGTTTAGACGGGCAGCATGGTCGGCGCAGGCTTGGAGGGCCGAAGGGCCTGTTCCTGTGCTGTACTTTTCTTTGTTCTTTGTTCTAACAGACAGAGAAAGTGGGAAATATTTATACTGTGGAGTGAGAATGAAAGATGAGTCATAGCCACAGAAACCCAGGGAAAGAGTGCTAATGGCCCCAGAAACCAAGGGGAAAGAGTGCTAATGGCAGTCCCCAGAGAGGACAAAAGATGTGAAAGGCCAAACAGCAGAGAAACTAACATCAGAGGGTGAACTGTAGATGTGAGGGGAGGGGAAGGGGGAGGGGAAGGGGGAAGCAAAGAGGAGAAAGGTTAAGGAAAGGTGGATACGATTGGGGGGGGGGGGGGTTAAATATATATTAAGAAAGAAAGAAATGGTAAAAGACAGTTAAAATGAAATGGGATGAAAACAAATGGGTCTAGGTGGGGTCGAGCTGATCATCTGAAGTTGTTGAATTCGATGTTGAGACCGGAAGGCTGTAGCGTGCCTAACCGGAAGATGAGATGTTCTTTCTCCAGTGATAGGCATCCAGTCCTCTGTCTGTATGAAAAAGTCAATATCCGCTGATCGATAAATAGGTGATTGGTTTGTTGAAAATTCATCACGTGCCAAATTGTGACAAAGAGACAAATAGAACCAGTCAACATAATTCATGGCGTGGTTATGGACTATCATTCAAGTCAAAAATAATAAAAGCAGAGCACAGTTACGGTCATTTCAGCATTCCAAGAAAGACAGCACATTGCAAATGCTCTATGATTTACAGAATAGAAATAAAAACGTCTACTGCAATCTGCGGGGGGGAGGGGGGGTCGGATTTCCACTAAGCCCCTGCAGACAGTGGGGGCGGCTCGGCATTGGTTGCCGGCGGCATATTAGGTCACCCTCGGATCCAACGCCGCGTTTTGTATTAAAGTCCATAGCTCATACATTGCCAGGTTGAACACGTCAATTCTCACTCGTCTACGTGTGATTGGTGTGTTTTATGAAGTTGCGGATTGGGCTGCCCCGTTGTCTGTTTGTTCTCTATTGTATTTGTGGAACTGTGGTTCTCTCGACCCTTTACTTTGGTGCTGTTGCGACTACCTTTCTGTCACGGGGTCCCAAGAGGAATCTGGAGCCGTAGGTTCGTGCCCAAACCCCCGGGAACACAGGTACAGACTCCCATTTCTAGCCCCCCCCACCCGTTCTAATATATACCTCATAATAATGCCCTCATCTTTTCCCAGTTGGGGAAAGCCCAGGCTGAGCTCTTTCTGTCTTTCAGCTCGAGAGCACATAACTCACTTTTTAAAATAAATGTTGAGTACCCAATTCATTTTTTCCAATTAAGGGGCAATGTAGCGTGGCCAATCCACCTACCCTGCACATCGTTGGGTTGTGGGGGCGAAACTCACGCAGACACGGGGAGAATGTGCAAACTCCACACGGACAGTGACCCAGAGCCGGGATCGAACCTGGGACCTTGGCACCGTGAGGCTGCAGGGCTAACCCGCTGAGCCACCGTGCTGCCCTATAACTCACTTTTTTAACTGCATCAGAGTAGCTTTGGTACACGTTACCTAGGACACGTCTAGGCTCCGGCTTCCACTCGATTACCCAAAGCCCCAGCTTCGAAAGCTGAAAACGAGATTATTTCCTCAAGGAAGCAAGTTTCGCAGAATTCATCCCAAATCACCTCAAAGAGATATTCTTGTCAAACCGAGTGCTCTCGGGTACATCGCTAAACCCCAATTGTGTTTAAAGCCACCCCCGTGTCTCCAAGACCCCTCTCTTCCTCGGCAAACGAACCCACCCCGACCCTCCCCAATAACCAGAGATCCATGAAGCCACATCCCTGTCAACAACTGGAAATGGAGGGACGCACTGAGCTCAAGCTCAGATTTTCAGCAATCTGAGCTGAGTTATTTTTCCAACACTGTTGAATTTCACTGTCACTTGCTTAATCTTCCCATTACATATCAATTTCTCTTTAATAAGTTGCCAGTTACAGCACTCTAAATCATCCACCACCAGGCCAAGAATGCAGCCGCTTAAGTGATAATGCTTCTGTAATAGCCCGTACCAGCCTCCCCGAACAGGCGCCGGAATGTGGCGACTCGGGGCTTTTCACAGTAACTTAATTTTAAGCCTACTTGTGACAATAAGCGATTTTCATTTTTCATTTTCGTTAATACGAGGCGGTGGAGAGACAGCAGAAGGGGAGGACTTCAGGGAAAGAGTTTAAAAGGGACGGCTGAGTCATCTGAGACCACAGTATTCACGCGGTGGTTCTCACTCACTGCGTTTCCAATGGGCCGAGGCTGGAGGCCCATTCAACTACAATTGTGAGATGTCTGCTGACATCGGGCGGCATGGTGGCGCAGTAGTTAGCACTGCTGCCTTACAGCGCCAGGGATCCGGGTTCGATTCCGACCTCGGGCGACTGTCTGTGCGGAGTCTCCACGTTCTCCCCGTTTCATGCGTGGGTTTCCTCCGGGTGCTCCGGTTTCCTCCCGCAGTCCAAAGATGTGCAGGTCAGGTGGATTGGTTGTGCCAAATTGCCCCTTCATGTCCAAAGAGTTTAGGTAGGAATATGGGGATAGGGGCTAGGTACGGGATGGTGCAGACTCGATGGGCTGAACGGCCTCCTTCTGCTCTGTTGGGATTCCATGATTCTTGTCCCGAGCCCCTCTTCCTGTGCCAACACCGCTCCTCACTCCAAGATCTTTTCCCTCTGCCAAGATCTTGCTTTTTCACTTCTCAACCTGCCGGAAGTTTTTTTCCCGGGAAACTAGCCGAAGACCATTCCACTTCCTCAGAGTTGGAGCCGTTCACTCAAGTGCCGGCCGCCATTAGTTCCTGTTTGCCCCTTTGTGACATTTTTCTGAACCTGGCTCCAGTTCTTTCCTGGAAACGTTGGCTGCTTGCTGCAGGATGTCTTCCAGAAGCGTTAATTCGATGCTGGCGCCACAACGGCAGTCCCCACAGAGATGTCCCGTTTCCACGTGGCTGCGCCTGTAAATTCTTCAACAGGCTTGTTCCACCCCCAACCCCCCCCCCCCCCCACTCCTGCCTGACTACCTGCCCCAACTGGGGGAGAATTACATCATCACCTTGCCCTCCAGTCCCCACCCCAGTTCCTCACACGTCCTGAAATGTCCTTCTTCGTCCCTCTCCCTTTGCCTCTTGTCTCCTCACTTCACCTTCAACTAAACTCTTCCGGGATGACTCCTGTATTCCTGATCAGGCTCAACCTGGTGGAACACTTCAGGGTCATTTTCCTACCATGGGTGGGGCAGCTGGGCGGGCCCCGATGTCCACCTGCTGCTCCGGTTTCTGACCAAGAGATTGGTTGTCTTTTGGTGAAGTGCCATTGGGAGAGGACGCAGAAATGTCCAAGCTCGCGCAGACCAGGCAGAGCTGCAAAAAGGTCACTTCATCCATTGTTCGGCTGCCTTTAATCAATTGGTGGATGTCCCCCGATCGTGCGCCATTCGTCACGCGGGGGAGGCTGCTGATCTCAGCTTCACCTCACCCAGCTGTCATAACAAAGACCCTCGCCCGCTTCCTTCCTTCCAGCTTCTCGGCATCCAGGAACAAAAGAACCCAGGGATTTATTCTCACCGCAGATTTCTAACTTTCCAGGTTCGTTGGGGAGAGAAGGGATCAACAGAAGAGGGTGCCAAACTGGAAAAAACCAAGAACGCGAGGGTGATCATGCCGGAGCAAGAGTATGACTTCGCAGAGTGCGGAATGCACAACAATGGAGGTCGCAGGCTGAACTCCCCCAGAAAATGGTATTCGCCAATCAAGGTAACCGCCTCCCCTTGCAGAGGAGGATTGCATTCCCCCATACCAGCTGGGAGGGAGAGCAAATAAATTGCGGGGGCTTCGGGGCGGTGGTCGAATCTCGTAACCCAATTTCCGCAAATGCTAATGGAGTCTCTGACTGCTTGTACTGGAGGCAGTGCTGTAGCAGGGGAGGTGGTGGACACAGACCCTCTCTGTCAGTATAGACCACACGTCCGGGCATTGAATAGACAATTTAATTTGTTAACTAGGGGGCCAGTTATTGGAGGCAGCATGAGGTTCGAAGGTGAAAGTCGGTTCAAAAAATCTGTGTCTGAGTGTGTGTGTCATTGTGGTAGTGTGCTTGTCTGTGTAAGTGTGTGTTAGTGTGTGTGTTGGTGTGTGTGTGTGTCTGCTATGGGTTGCGTTGAGAAAGCAAATTCTTAAACGGACGGGAATAGATTTCCTTCCCTTTTCTGTTTCATTGACATCTGCTGAATAAATAATGTTCACTAATCACAGGAATGCTTTGAAGGGATTGGATAACTTGCCTTTCTCGTTAGAGGACAGACAATGACAATGATTGTTTACTTGCTCAGTGAAGTGCAGAGCGCAGGTTACATTCAGAAAAGGTCAGTGCCACTTGTTCCCCTTGTGTGGGAGATCAAAGCGAGGAGCCACAAATCGTCACCCATTAGCCCCGCACATCTTTGCCCAGCGAGTGTTGAGAAAGTGGTCCTCACCATCACAGGCAGCGACTGAGCTGGATAAACACGAGGGAGGAAAGAATAAAGGGCTGGGTTGAAAGGGTGAGATGCAAAAAGGTGGAAGGGAGCTGGCAAGGAACATTAAATGACCTCTCTGCTGTACACCCAATGCTTCGCGCAGGATTGTTGGGTTCTGATGCTCAAATAATGAATGAAGGGTTGACGCACCTACTCGTCCAAACTAATTCCACCCGAATCCAGGATGCGAAGGGCTTGAGCTGGTCAACTATTCAGCTTACCGGCAGGGACACGAGCAACACGGTGCCACATGTTCCAAGGGCTGCTGGATGTCGTCGTCCCGAGCAACCTATTTGACTCATTGGGAGGGGAGAGGGAGGCACATTCGGATTGCCCCGGACGTGCGAACAGAAAGCTGCCACTGTATATTCCGAGAGCTCGTCGGCCTGTCTCACGATCCCAGTGGAACTTGGTGTCCTGAAGCGGCTGACCTGGAACAATGTCCCTCGCGACCCAAGGACGGTCAGGTTAACGGCAGTCCGAAGAGCAAGGGTTCTATTCCTCAGGTTGGGTCGGGGGAAAAAAACAAGGCTTTGCTTCCTGCCTCACAAACCCCAGCAGAAATTGAGATAACTACATTTCGTGTGTGTGTGTGTAGGGGGTGGAAAACAGGAAACGTGTGCAGCATGGTTTTGATTACAGCACCTACCATCTCTGCAACAAGTACTGGAGATTAATTACTGAGATTTGCAATCTGAAATGTCAAGATAATGCATTAAAAACAAATCTGTTTGTCTCCCGTGATTACCCAACAATCCTGGCTTGGAAACGGTGCGAGTGTCTTCGGCTGTGGTCTTTGCAAAAGGCACAAAGTACTGCTGCTCCTGAGGTTTGACCCCTGAGGCAGCATCATCTTGGCCCGAAATGTTTGAATTGCTCAAGAAGGCAGAGTTCCAGGTTTGACTCTGGCAGAGCCCCGGCTGGAGGTGGCCTTGGAAAATCACAGGCAAAGTCCCGAGACTCCTGACTAGCATCTGCCAAATGACCCTGGGTGGCAGGCACAGGCTGGGTCGGGGAGGAAAAACAAAGTGTTACCCTTCAACAAGGACCGTCTTGCACCAGTGGACCATTTTGTGAATGATACTTGGTCAGTAATGCTCCACTCGGTTGAGGATTCAGCTGGACAGCCTTCAGATTTCCACCCTCTTTTAGCGATTCCACAGGTGACAATGGGTTCTGGCAACTCACAGATGTGAATCTCAGCAGGGAGTCCTGGCCATGCCTGGGTAACATACACAACCCCATGTACACAAGCACACGCACACTGACAAACACACACACACAGAAACATACACACACATATACGCACACACAGAAACATACATACACATATACGCACACACAGAAACATACATACACACACATATACGCACACAGACTCACACATACACACAAAGAGCAAAGAAAAGTAAAGCACAGGAACTGGCCCTTCGGCCCTCCAAGCCTGTACCGACCATGCTGCCCGTCTAAACTAAAATCGCAGAAGCACATATACACACATGAACAGTGAGCAATGGAGTGAGAACCTCCTGAGCTCGGGGGTGAAGGAAGAGCATCTTAGTCATTGCTGAAAGACATCTTTGTTGCCGGGCCCGCACACGAGTCAGGGTTGTGACGCCGTGAGTTTTTGGTTTGGGTTTGCAGTGGGTTGCGGTGCGTTTCCTCTCCGGCTCTCCTCTCACTGAGGACAGCAGCCTGGTTACTGGCTGGGTTTCAATGGGAAAATCTCAGAGGCAGCTTGAATGTGCAAGTGGTGAGGTGCGATGTCTTGGTGAGTTGATTCAGGAGTCTAGTGCCGCTTTGACCATCCACCTCGCTAAAACCGGGCTGCTTGCGGGTATACAGTCTGATGTATAACCCCCCCCCACCGTTCCAACACCCTGTTTGATTATCACAACAACTTGCACCTTTTATGGAGCAAAACATCCCAAGGTGTCTCAAAGGGAAGATTATGAAACAGGAATATTGTTCAAAAAGGAGACACGCTGTTGAAGCTTTCAATCTTGCATTTACCAGGACAAATGCAGGAAAACCAAATTTCATAGGGAGCAACGATTTCTGATCGGTTGAAGTATTGCCGTGGAGGATGTACCTGAGAACTATTGGTCCCAATGCTTTTGCCGAATGCAAAAAAAAGGTGGACCATTTGACACTGGGCCAAGAAGAAGATCTTCAGGCTCCTGACCGAAGGCTTGGCCAGAGACTAAAGCTTTAAAGAGGAGAGCAAGGCTGAGGCAGGGACTTGCAGAGCTGGGGGCTCAGGAAGCTGAAGGCAGGTTCATTGATGGAGCAATTAAAATCGGGGGGGGGGGGGTGGAAAAAGCCAGGATTGGAGGAGATTTCAGAACACACTGGGAATAACGGCTGGGCCAGTACAGTCATGTGACCCGTGGTGAGAAGACCCAGGAGATCCATGTTGCTGACTGTGCTCCAGCGAACCTCCTCCCATTCTCCCTCCCTCTCTCTTCATTCAACTCCATCAATACACCCCTCCATTCACCATCCTGCGTCTAACCAGCTTCCCTTTAAATGCATCTATTCCAACTCGCCTCAGTCACTCCCTATGGTCGTGAGTTCCACATTCTAACCACACTCTGGGTAAAGAAGTGTCTCTTGTTTTCCCCAATGGATCCCTTTGGTGACCATCTTACACTTGTGGTCCCCTGTTCTGGAGTCGGCCACAAGTGAAAACATCTCGGTGTCTGCCAATGTCAAAGTCCTTCGCAGTGTGAAACAAAACACTTAGCGGGAACGGTCCTCGCTCTTCTTTTCCCTCAATTAGAGTGCCGCAGGTCTAATTTGAGCGGTAACAAGTTGAGTGTTGGTCGGAGACCCCCAGTTGAGGAGCAGTGGCATTTTGATTAAAATAAACAGGTACTGCTTACAGGTCTCGCGGCTTCACTAAACAGGAAGGGATGAGGGAAACAGAATAGACATGGAAATTAATAATGCGGGATTTGGATGTGTTGTTTCTGTGAATAAGGCCACGATTGACTGTGCTTGTCATTTCAGGGCAAGTTGGATGCATTATGGGTCCTTCTGCGGAAAGGTTACGATCGGGTGTCCGTGATGAGGCCTCAGCCTGGAGACAAGGTAGAGTATGATATTCAATACTTGCAGAGTAGCCCCGGGGCCTCTCCTCCTATCTCAGTGTAACTGAGTTCTGTCCTCCGACGGTGCGGGAACCCTCCTGGGAGTCCATCCGTCTGCTTGGTGTCACCGAAACTGTTTCATGCACACTGGCTCCCCACACCCCTTCCCTCAATGCCCCCTACACCAAGACCCTCCCTCCCCAGCCCATCTTTAGTTACCACCTCCCAAGGGTGATCCATCCAACTTGTCCATGATGTAATCTTTCCGCAAGGCAACTTGAGTCACCTTGTAACATTCGACGGGCTTGATTCAAAGCCCTCCTCTTGGGCAAACAAGATTCATTGGAATAATTTTCCAAAAGTAATTCCAATAATAATCTTTAATTAGTGTCACAAGTAGGCTTACATTAACACTGCAATGAAGTTACTGTGAAAAGCCCCTAGTCGCCACATTCCGGCGCCTGTTCGGGTACACAGAGGGAGAATTCAGAATGTCCAATTCACCCAACTAGCACGTCTTTCGGGGCTTGTGGGAGGAAACCGGAGCGCCCGGAGGAAACCCACGCAGACACGGTGCAAGAAAGACAGAAAGCATTGTCCCATCAGCTCCAGGCTGAATGTTCTCGTGTTGCCAACACGATAGTCTGTCGGTCGGCTGGCCAGATGTAGTTAAGAGTGGCCTGGGGAGCTTTCCGGATATGACATGTTGCCTCCAAACGAGGTTCAGGACCAACAGTCGCAAGTAAAAGGGTCACGAGGGTTTGCCCCATCCTCTGAAGCTCAGCTCCCAATTTGGGACGGCAGGGTACAGTGGCGGAGGTACAGGGGCATCAGAATCCCCCCCCCCTATCAATCGCCAATTGCTCACAGTGGCATGTGGAAGAAACTCATCTTCAATTGCCGGAGCTTCCTGTACAGCGCAGGGAGGTTTAGCAGCCTTTCTGGTGTGCCTCCATCACTGAGCTTGGAGCCAAGAAGCAGCTCTGCCTCATCCTCAATCGTCTGTTTATGTCTGGTGGGAGAATGTGGTCAGTGTCACATGACTTAAGATAATCATTTGTGCCTTTTCAACGTCAGCCCTGGGACAAAACAAAAAGGGGAAAAAAACCATTCCGTGAAATGTTGCGAATCGCGGGCAATTGTGAAAGTTTTCAGAGCACATCAAAGCCAAGTGGCCATGTGATTCCAGTGTTGACTGGTGATGTCAGTGTAACAGCTGGTTTTCATAAGGCTGAAAAGCTGGTGGAAGGGAGCTGTGCCTTGGTGATATTTCATCTGGAGCAGCAACCCGTCCCCAGGGGACTTCTCCACAACACAAGCAACGATTGCCTTGCGCTGCTCTGATTGAGAGCAGTAAAAACATTTGCAAACCCAGTGGAGGGCTGAAAGCGGAAATTGCCAAGTTAGTCAACGGTTACGGAGGCTCCCGATTGAACTGGGGGCTTTGCTGCCAAACCGAATATTTTCCACATGCTCACAGAGGAGGCGTCACCCACTTCGTTCGGGGGGGGGGGGGGGGTGCTCGTTCTTTTTTTATTTTTGGCTCTCTGTCAGCTTCCTCGAGGCCTCACAGATTGTTTCATTGCAAACGGGGAGCAGGAAGCTCAGACACACACTCTTGGTTTGCGGGTTGCGATTTGTCCAACTTCAGGCCGGGTGCCTGCGGACCATTTTCAGTCTGGGACTTTGGTCAACTTCAGTCGCGTTGAATGAGGTGTATCCAGTTTCCAAGCTCTTTCCCCCCATTTCAGCTGAGGCGTTCCGAGGTTTGTGTTTCCACGGGTTTCAGACAAGGATCCGCAAAGAGCTACGTGAAGGCGCCAGGCTAATTCACACCGGCATAATCTATGGCATAATTCTATGGCACATCTCGTTCTTGGGTGATGGGCGTGACTGATGAAAATGGGCGAGCCAACTGCCTCAGGAATTGGGCACTCCAGTGCCATGTTGAGGGAGGGTCACGCTATCAGAGGTGCCACCTTCCAGGTGAGGCCTTAAACCGCCCCCTCAGGTCGACGTCAAAGATCCTGTTTTGAAAAAAAGAATTGGGGCGTTCCCGTGACCCTGATGACTGCATCCCTCGTCGCCAGAAAACTCGTGCGCCAGCGTGAGCCTGGAATATCCCGCCGGTGGGAACAGCCAGCAGGTCGCGCCCAAAATGTTGTTTGATAGCGGTGGGGAACTTGCCAGCAGAGCCGGTGGGGAACTCCCTGCAAAACCCGCCACAAATAAACTTAGAAATATTTCCGTTAAATTCCGCCTGATGTGTTGGCATGAATCCTTCTCTTAAAGCCCATCTCCGTGGCAGTGGGAATCACATGATCCCTACAACCAGGTAGAAATGGTAATTAGCTATCCTTCAGACCCGAAACTCCATTCTACCTTGTAATTAAATGGACAGTTTAAAGTATAACCTTCTACAAAGCCTGACATTCCTAACAGCTTCTTGTGAAACTTGGAGACCACAGGTCGACACACAGTCACCACAGATACCCTTGACCATGTCCACATGTATGAACACCTTGGGCGTCATTCTCCGACCCCCCGCCGGGTCGGAGAATGGCCGTAGGCCGCCGCGAATCCCGCCTCCGCCCCCGCCGAAGTCTCCGGTACCGGAGATTGGGCGGGGGCGGGAATCGGGCCGCGCCGGTTGGCGGGACCCCCCCGCTGGATTCTCCGGCCCGGATGGGCCGAAGTCCCGCCCAGAAATTGCCTGTCCCGCCGGCGTAAATCAAACCTGGTATTTACCGGCGGGACCAGGCGGCGTGGGCGGGCTCCGGGGTCCTGGGGGGGGGGGGGGGGGCACGGGACGATCTGACTCCGGGGGGTGCCCCCACGGTGGCCTGGCCCGCGATCGGGGCCCACCGATCCGCGGGCGGGCCTGTGCCGTGGGGGCACTCTTTCCCTTCCGCCTCTGCTACGGCCTCCACCATGGTGGAGGCGGAAGAGACTCTCCTCACTGCGCATGCGCGGGAAACTGACAGCGGCCGCTGACGCTCCCGCGCATGCGCCGGGAAACTGTCAGAGGCCGCTGGCGCTCCCGCGCATGCGCCGCATTTCCGCGCCAGCTGGCGGGGCAACAAACGCCATTTCCGCCAGCCGGCGGGGCGGAAATCCCTCCGGCGTCGGCCTAGCCCCTCAATGTTGGGGCTAGGCCGCCAAAGATGCGGAGCATTCCGCACCTTTGGGCCGGCGCGATGCCCGTCTGATTGGCGCCAGTCGGCGGACATCCCGCCGTTGGGGGAAAATTTCGCCCCTTGTTCCTACTCCCAGTACCCTCGGACTCTTTGTCCACCACCCCACCCCTCAGTATTCGGAGTCAGTCACATGATCACCCTCACATCTTAAACAGACAGTCCCAAAACATGACAAACTGATCTATAAACATGGTTTGATCCAGGAATTTCTGGGGCTTCAGTTAGGCCTATTTTGGCTTCGTGTTGCATCTGAATGTCAACAAGGGTAGGCCAAACAAGAACAGGTACACACATACACACACGTATGGGAATCGCTGGCTTATGCACCAGGAATGGAAATGGTTAACAAAAAATGTCGAATTCAATACTTGGGAGTATTTATTGACGCTTGGGAATTTTGTGAGGGAGGCAGTTTTCCTTCTGTTTTAAGTGTGCTACAGCAGTAGAATCCTGTCCCTGTTATAATGCCGAAGAAAGGTTCCTGACAAAAATTAACTGGAGCTGGATTTTGGCAGCCTCACTCATGATCGACAAGGGACTCGGGCAGCGAAGGAATTTACTGCAGAGCAGAGCGTGAATATTCATCAAATTTGAATTGTTTTTGCTGAGAGGAGTTGAGGCCATCGGAGCGCGAACTACCATTCAAAGTTTCTGAACTATTTGGAAAGCAGGATTATTTTGCGAGGCCACGTGTACGAAGGCTACAATGGAGGGAGGAAGGAAAGAAATAATGAATTGGAGAGGGATGAGAAAGGTTTACATTTAGGGCAGCACAAGTGGCTAGCACTGTGACTTCACAGCTCCAGGGTCCCCGGTTCGATTCCCCGCTGGGTCACTGTCTGTGCGGAGTCTGCACGTTCTCCCCGTGTGTGCGTGGGTTTCCTCCGGGTGCTCAGGTTTCTTCCCACAGTCCAAAGACGTGCAGGTTAGGTGGATTGGCCGTGCTAAATTGACCTTAGTGACATGACGTCACGGTCAGGGAGGTGGGTCACGTGATGCAGCCTCAGTTTCACTTTGGCCTGGAGCGGAGCACACACACGCACGGCTCTGATGTCTTTTGAACTTTCTATCCATGTCCACATGTGTGCCGAGAATTCATAAATGAACCCGCAACGTTTTGTGCAATCCCTTATGAGCGATTGATGCCTTTGTTTCATTATAACGCGCGCAGGACACACAAGACCTCATTCTAGGAAAGGTCTCTGCCCTGTTGCCCTGCACATTTGTGACTCCATTGCCAGAGCGACGCTCTGTGCACTGAGCGCTTTGTGTTGTACGAGATGGGATCGGGACAAGACCAATAATTGCGAATCTGGGGCGTCATTCTCCGACCCCCCGCCGGGTCGGAGAATGGCCGTTGGCCGCCGTGAATCCCGCCCCCGCCCCCGCCGAAGTCTCCGGAGATTGGGCGGGGGCGGGAATCGGGCCGGTCCGGTTGGCAGGACCCCCCCGCTCAATTCTCCGGCCCGAATGGGCCGAAGTCCCGCCCAGAAATTGCCTGTCCCGCCGGCGTAAATCAAACCTGGTATTTACCGGCGGGACCAGGCGGCGTGGGCGGGCTCCGGGGTCCTGGGGGGGGGGGCGCGGGGCGATCTGACCCCGGGGGGTGCCCCCACGGTGGCCTGGCCCGCGATCGGGGCCCACCGATTCGTGGGCGGGCCTGTGCCGTGGGGGCACTCTTTCCCTTCCGCCCTCGCCACGGCCTCCACCATGGCGGAGGCAGAAGAGACTCTCCCCACTGCGCATGCGCGGGAAACTGTCGGCGCCTGCTGACGCTCCCGCGCATGCGCTGCATTTCCGCGCCAGCTGGGGGGGCAACAAACGCCATTTCCGCCAGCTGGCGGGGCGGAAATCCCTCCGGCGTCGGCCTAGCCCCTCAATGTTGGGGCTAGGCCGCCAAAGATGCGGAGCATTCCGCACCTTTGGGCCGGCGCGATGCCCGTCTGATTGGCGCCGTTTTTGGCACCAGTCAGCGGACATTGCGCCGTTGGGGGTGAATTTCGCCCCTGATCTCGCCTTCAAGCCGCGCTGCCCGGTGGTATTTTCGGGTCATTTTCACCAGGTCCTTTTCAGCGCTGCTATCAAATGAGGAAGGAGCAGTGCTCCGAAAGCTAGTGATTCGAAACAAACCTGTTGGACTTTAACCTGGTGTTGTAAGACTTCTGTCTGTGATCAGATGTGGCATTCAACCTTCGCTGTGTCTGTTGCCTTGGCCTCATTGGCATTTCCGCGCTGCAGGGCGATGTTCAGAGTTGGTCCCATTTTTTATTTTGGACACGATCTGAAGCATTTAGAAGCTGTTCACCTGAAGTGCGGTCGGGGATGTTTCCGCCCGTTCACTCCCTGAACTCAAGGAGCGTTAAATATTTTTGAAAAACCACGCCCTGTGGAATATCCCCGATGGAATGTCAAGTCTGTACTCCCATGGATAAATCCCGTCTCAGGAAATAGTTTTGTGGGATGTCTCCTCTGGCCAAGCACTCGAAAGGAGTATTGAAAGAGCAATCCAGACATACCACAACCGTGACAGCTTTTATTTATGTAGCAAAATTTAATGCAAACCCACCAAAGGTGCTTCACAGGAACATTCCAAAGCAGAATTTGACTCAAAGCCAGACAAGGCAATATCACGTCAAACCCATGGTCAAAGAGGCAGGTTCTAAGGAGCATCTTGAAGGAAGAAAACGAGGGGAGTGAGGTGGGGAGGCGCGGGGGTAGACTTCCAGAGCTTACGGCCCAGTCAGCTGAGGGCGCGGCCGTCCGTGACGGAGCGAGTGTCTGCGGGGTTGCTGCCCCAGCGGGTTGTTGGGCTGGAGCAGATCCCACAGACAGGGAGGGAGACAGGGCCCCGGTTGGGATTTGCAAAGAAGAGATCATAGAATTTACAGTGCAGAAGGAGGCCATTCGGCCCATCGAGTCTGCACCGGCTCTTGGAAAGAGCACCCTACCCAAGGTCAACACCTCCACCCTATCCCCATAACCCAGTAACCCCACCCAACACTAAGGACAATTTTGGAGACTAAGGGCAATTTACCATGGCCAATCCACCTAACCTGCACATCTTTGGACTGTGGGAGGGAACCGGAGCACCCGGAGGAAACCCACGCAGACACGTGCAGACTCCACACAGACAGTGACCCAAGCCGGAATCGAAGGGTGAGAGTTTTAAAAATCGAGGCCCTGTTGAGCTGGGAGCTGGAGCAGGTCAGCGAGCAGGATTTCGTACGGGTCGCGGTTTCGGACGTTGAGTGGGGACGCACAGGAGGCTGGCCGCGGCTGCCCTGGAAGAGTCAGGTTGAGCTTTAGCAAAAGCTGCGCCTGCGTCTTCCCCCCACCCCACCCCCCCCGCAGTATCACTTCTCACTCAATTTTCCCCGCTCGCAAGAGCTACGAGAGGCTGTGAAACTGAAATAACACATTGTGAAGATGGTAAGTAAAGCCACTGAACTGGTCAGATGAAAGACCGCCCTCCTTTCCAAGCCTCGTTGGACTGAATTTTTTTAAAAATCCGTGGGGTGTGGCTGGGGCAGCATTTGTCACCCATCCCCAATTGCCCCTGGAGAAGGTGGTGGTGAGCTGAACATCTTTAACTGCCGCAGTCCCTGCGTGTGTCGGTCCACCCACTGTGCTGTTGGGGAGAGGGTTTCCAGGGCTCAGACCCACCCACGGTGGAGGAACGGGGGCGACATATTTGCGAGTCAGGTGGTTGACTCGGACATCCTCATTCTCAATACGGTGAGCGGGTCTGACAAAAATGAAACAGCATCATCCCCAACCGAGTGCTTTTTCATTTGGCAGCAGCCGGCTCCTAAATGTCAGCGCAAATCCAGTTCTCGATGACATAAGGATTATTCAACATCAGGCCAAGTTCAATAGAAAAACAGTCATGCCCGCCAAATGTTGAGCATTAGAGTGAAAAAAAACATTTTTCCAACACAGCTCAAGTCAGAAGAACACAACACACATCCCATTTGAAAAAGCCCCTCCTTTTCATTGAGGTTTAAGTTTGATTACTTCATAATGCTGGGCCTCATTATTCCACATTCGGTGAAGATTAAAGCCAACGGAAAATTGATACGTTCAAGGGGGGGGGAAAAAACCACGCCCCCCCCCCCCCCCGGTCAGGAATTTCACTAAATCGTGTGGACGAAATCAGTTTGTGCACAGCAAGATCCCACGCGCAGCGAGCGACAGCGATGAATGCTTCTGCAGGGAGAGGAGGACCTTGCCAGGGCCTTTTCTCTCCCACAGGTGTGCAGCAAAAGTCTTTTCATTTGGGCCCACCCCGTCAAGTACTTCACCATCACGCAATCTCTGCCCATCGACGTGCTCGGGAGAGATGGAGAGTGGGATGCTCTCTGAGCCGGGTTGCCGCTGCCGTCGGGGGTTCATCACGTTTGACGAGGCGGCAGGGTGCGTGCGTCCGCTCTCGCCGATGCCATGACCTCTTCTCCCCGCGCTGCCTCCTTGCTTAGACCAAGTCGGTCGGTCACAGGTCGTGGAATTTTTATTGCAGAAGGAGGCCATTCGGCCCATCGAGTCTGCACTGGCCCTTGGAAAGAGCACCCCACCCAAGCCCACACCTCCACCCCATCCCCGTAATCCAGTAACCCCACCTAATTTTTTTTGGACACCAAGGGAAATTTAACGTGGCCAATTCACCTCACAAGAACGTCTTTCGGGACTTGTGGGAGGAAACCGGAGCACCCGGAGGAAACCCACCCAGACACGGGGAGAACGTGCAGACTCCGCACAGAGAGCGACCCAGCGGGGAATCGAACCTGGGACCCTGGAGCTGTGACACAACTGTGCTAACCACTGGGCAACCGCACCGGCCACGGTATGTCATGGACCCTCGCGAGTCAGCAGTAAATTTAAGGAGGAGTTGGACAAATTTTTAATTGGTCATGGGTTGAGTGGTTCTGGAGAACGGGCAGAATGGTGGAGTTAAGGGCAGGATGAGATTGGCCATGATAGAATGGCGGAGCAGACCTGATGGGCCAAACGGCCCAATTCTGCTCCTATATCTGATGAACCTATGGATGCCTGGGTGTCTCCCACCATGCCCGAGGTCTGGGCAGCCCAGTTTGGGAATCTGACGTCGGGTATACGAATGACAGGTCTTGGTTTTGAACGATTAGCTCCTCGATGCTGAGCAAGTTAGTTTGGAGGGGCAGGCACTATTGTTGGACCCCCAGCCTCGCCACCCAATTTGGAGGATCTTGCAGGGGCTCGAGTCTCGTCCGGCACCAGACTCCGGAAATGGGACTTTGCCACTGTTTCTGAGCTATCCACTGGCCGACCACCAGAACATAGCTGGCCAGTGAGCATCAGCACATCCAGCCAAAATGTGTTCCGTCACATCGGGCAAGAGCAGGAATCCAGCCCATCGTTACCTACATCCCCCGAGAAACTCCGCAGAGATCCCGTCAAATGGCAACGGCACGAGCCCCAGACGGACAAGGTCTATCCAAAGCCACTGGTATCAAGGTGCTGCTGAGGAAACCTCAGCTTTGCAGCAGGAGCTGGAGCAGTCTGACCGGAGGCAACAGGCATCTGGTGCCAATATGTGAGGCTGATATGCAGAAGGCAGGTTTGTACATAATGCTACGCACGACCTCCGGCCACTAGGTGGCAGTGTAAACTCATCACAGGCCCCTGTGGTCTGGGAGTTGGGAGCAGGTCGCGTTGGAGGATAGACGTATTTTGCAGTAGTTCCACAATAATTAGTGTTTCTACTTTATTATTTTATTTATCCTCCTTATCTTATCACGCAGCTGTTCTACGACAAATTATTCAAACTTAATGTTCTGTCGGTCATCATTCAGTGTACAGAACATGACAGGGAGAGCAGCTTCTTTTGCAATGGGCAGAAGAAATAATAGTCCCCTTGAAAAAAAAATTTACTTGGGGGGGGGCGGGGAGAATAGGGTGGGGGGAGAGGTCGAGTCCTCTTTTGGAGGGTCGGTGCAGGTGCGATGGGCCGAATTGCCTCCTTCAGCGTTGCGGGGATTGTCTCGACTCTGTGAAGGTTTGACCAACCGGAGAGGATGGTCCACCATCAAATTCAGTAGAGTTTTCTCAGCAACTGTGCATTAATCACCAGCACCCACGGTTTGGGCAAAGGGCTCCTTTTGTTTATGCCATGACTTAGCCACTGTCACAACCTCAGCACGACTGTTGTCCTCAGTCCGGTTGCGACTGGCTTCACATTTTGTGCCCCCCCCCTCCCTCAAGGATGCAAAAAGAGGACGGCAGGAGAGATTATGCAGAGACCGGAATAGGCAATGGCAGGAGAAGGGAGAAGGGGGGGGGGGGCAAGCAAGTCACTGACAGACCATTGGTCAATTAACTCACAACAGGCACCATTGGTTTGTGAAAATTGTCTGTTGTTTGTTAATTGAATATTTTAATGACACAATGCCCTCGGGCGGTGCTTTGAAGAAGTGGCCAATTAAAAATGAAGAGACAGGAAAGGGTTGAGGGGCCAAAAGTGAGCCAGGAGCTGCCTGGTTTTAATGGTGTGCATGTGGAAGATATTAGCCGGTGTGGATTCCCAGCTCGGTGCTGTTGGAAATCCTCACCTGCAGAACCGGAATCCCGAAAGGCACCCACTCCCTTTGTGGAAGGGCTGTGTCCTCTTCCTCCCAGTTTGACAGAAACTTCAGCTTTTTCAGATTTTTAGAAATATTTTTATTCAAGGGCATTTATCATATGTACACAGAGTCCAGAATATCAGAAGAGCAACACATCAACACCACAAACCTCCAACCCCCTGACACCATCACCCCGCCACGTCCCGCCGTCCCCATTTTAACACCGCCCCCCCCCCCCCCCCCCGCCCCTCCCCCATCCCCTTGCTGACCGTTCAATTCTCCTTGAAGAAATCGATGAGCGGTTTCCCCCTGCTCACACACCAACTCCACATCACACCAATTCCACACCAACTCCCCATCACACCAACTCCACATCACACCAACTCCACATCACATCCACCGACCCCCGCAGAACGGACTGGACTTTCTCCAACGTCAGGAATTCCGCCAGCTCGCCCACCCACCCCCCTGCCTTCGGGATTTGTGATTGAAGCAATATGTCCTCCCTTAATCTCCAACCCACCTCGCATAATCCAGGGGAATGCACGGTTTACAATTCATTCTGAGAGACCGCTTAATAAATGTGACGAGGGATGACGGGGGCAGAAGGAAAAAAGCCAGCGATGTGCAAGGAGGGTGGACTGGCCACGCCAAATTGCCCCTTGATTGGAAAAAAAGAATTGGGTACTCTCAATTTATATTTAAAGAAAACATCCAATGCAGCAACACGGTGGCACAGTGGTTAGCGCCGCTGCCTCACAGCGCTGAGGGCCCGGGCTCAGTTCTGGCCTGGGGTCACTGTCGGTGCGGAGTCTGCACGTTCTCCCCTTGTCTGCGTGGGTTTCCAACGGGTGCCCCGGTTTCCACCCACAGTCCTAAGGTGTGCCGGTTAGGTGGATTGGCCACAATCGATTGGCCCACAGTGTCCAAAAGGATAGGCTGGGTTGTGGGGGTGGGGGCCGCGGTCGGGAGCTCTTTCAGAGGGTCGGTGCAAACTCGATGGGCCGAATGGCCTCCTTCTGCACCGGGGGGATTCTAAGATTCTATTGCTCCCTCTTGAATGTCTCGATTGAACCCGCCTTCCCCACCCTTCCAGACAGTGTATTCCAGATCCTCAAAGCTGTGCTCATACCGCCCATCTCTCTGCAAAACCAGTGAAGCTGTTCCCACTTCCCCCCCCTGACCGTTCCCCCCCACCCCCCACCCCCACAACCCTGCCCGGTTTGTTCTCTCGCTGGGTGCGTAGCCAATGCCTTTGTGAGAGCTACCATTGGAAGCTCAGCGCTATTAGGACTATTATCCTCATGTCACCTCTCCTTCTGCCAGCCACCTTAAACCTGTGTGTACTCTGAAGCTTGGCCCAACCAGCAATGGGAACAGTCCCCACAGCACTGGACGCAATAGTCCAGTCGAAGCCGGTGTTTTGGAAAGCTACTCCATATTCCCCTTGCCTTTGTGCTCCGCACCTCTGCTCCGCGCATTGAAAATGGCCGATGTAAATCACCACACCTCCCCCAGTGCGCTCCAAGGAACGGCAGAGTTTAGCTCACGCGTTCAAGGCTTGCGAATTCAACGCCAGCGGACCTTGGGTGGCCTTGGACTGTTTTATGGCCGCAGCTGCGGGAAATGACGGCAGGAACCGCGCTTTAATCTCCTGTTCGGACGGAGCTGAAGGATCCCTTGAGGAGCTCAGCGTCGCTGCTCTCACTGACCTGAAAGATCTGGAAAAGAAAGACTTCCGTTCATGGAGCACCCCCCCCCCATGGTCCCAGGATGGCCCGACGTCAGTGAAGTGGTTTGATGCTGGTGTGTGGGAGGCGCAGCAACCAATTCGCGCACAGCAAACTCCAGCCAACAGCAGCTCGCTCAATGGCCGGAAGGAAACGTGCTCTGGGTGGCGTAGACGCTGCAAATGCGAAATAAAAACAGACAATGCCGGAAATACCCAGCAGATCAGGCAGGATCTGCGGAGAGCAAGTGAACATTTCAGGCCTGTGACCTTCGATCAGAACAGTTGAAAGGTCATCTGCACCCCCCCCCCTTCCCCACAATGGCGGCTCGCCATTGGCCAAGATCTTCCCGACCCGCCGATGTCTCCGGCGTTTTCCCCTTCCCGCCACCTCGGGATACGTACTGTCAGACAAAGTGTGCTGTCCTTTAAGCGGCCTCTTTGGCGGGTTTCCCTGGAATCTTTCTTGCTGGATTGCCAGCCGCCGCTTCCCCCCTCAATGGGCCCTCACTCCGTGAAAGGACACTTGTGTGGGATCGAGGGGAGGTAGGCTGCATGAGTTGCCCTCGGGTTTCTCGCTCTGCTGCTTCAGTCGGGGCGTGACACCATTTTAAAATAAACGAACCGATTAACGCTGTCACTGGAGCAACAGAGGCAGGGAAACTGAAATGAAAACGAAAAAAGAAAAGCTGCAGAGACTCAGCTGGTCTGGCGGAACCTGTGCGGAGGGGGAAATGGAGTAACCGTCTCCAACTCAACATGACTCTTTGCCAGGTCTTGAGGAGAGGCAGAAATTGTGATGTGATGGATAAAGGGGGAGAGGGTCAAGGTGGAGACAAATGGTGTCATGGGAGAGAACTCCTGTTCTAAGAACCAAACAGAAGGGGATTCAATTTTCGTGTGAGCTAAAGAGCCACTAACTTGGGCGGCAGGGTAGCACAGTGGTTAGCACTGTTGCTTCACAGCGCCAGGGACCCGGGTTCGATTCCCGGCTCGGGTCACTGTCTGTGCGGAGTCTGCACGTTCTCCCCCTGTCTGCGTGAGTTTCCTCCGGGCGCTCTGGTTTCCCCCCACAAGTCCTGAAAGCCGTGCTGTTAGGTGAATTGGAAATTCTGAATTCTCCCTCTGTGTACCCGAACAGGCGCCGGAATGTGGCGACTAGGGGCTTTTCACAGTAACTTCATTGCAGTGTTAATGTAAGCCTAATTGTGACAATAACAAAGATTATTATTATTATTGACAAATGACAAACCCAGAAATGAAATCCTTTGGGTTTGCATCTTGTTGTGATTTTACTGCGGTGATTATTTCATTAGAAGTGAAGTTTTGTCCCTGCTAAATATATTCAGGTCAGAATGGACCGGGACAAAGTCCTTGGGATGGTGATACTGAGGGATATCATCCAGGGTCCCATTGAATGGCATGGAACTGGCTTGTGGAGCTGAATCAACAGCTCTTTCCTGTTCCTGCTTGAAGCTGCAAATTTAGTCTCCCATAAAAATTCAGCCACGCCATTATTCCTGAAGCCATTTCAACATTTAAACTCACGGCTTAAATTTGACTTCAATTTGCTTGGTTTCTCTCGCTCCCCATGTCCGTCTCGGGGGTTTGCCATTCTGGTCAGTGTCAGTAAGTGGCTTTTGATGGAGGCAAGGGAGATACAGCCAACGACCTCCATGGTTATTTCTGTTTCGGTTGAAGCGGGATTTGACCAAGTTTTAGAGTCAGAACCCCTTTTGCGAGAAAAAAACATGAGACAAGACGGTCATATGCAGATGTACATCGTGGGAGGCATCGCTGTCTCACGACAATAATTATTAACCCGTCATTCTACAAGTGGTTGGAGAGCATGGCAGCCTGGACTGGGCTGAAACGTGAGATGAGAAAAGTGACTCCCCTCAGCAAATCAGTGGTGGATTGAGTGGCGTTGGTGAAAAGCAGGGGTATACCACCACGACCCCCTCCCATCCCCCATACAGCCTGGAGCGGTGTGTTATTACACATCCATCGCTGAGCTCAGCTAGTGCGTCGACTTTGGAAGTACCAAGAGGGTGTGGAGTTCTTTGTGTTACTTATTTCAGGATGGTTGGCGTAGTGTTCACAAAGACCACAAAATAGCTTGAGCTTAAACAAAACTATACATTTATTAACACTACTAACCTGAATTCGACACGTACTCCTAAAGAATACACAGTTGATTAATAACATTTAAACTACACTCATCTACAGCTAATCTCACTACTGATATAAAGTATGATCTGCTCTCACTTACACTATCTGTACTTCTGACTCTCTCGAGCTAACTCCTGCACACACTCTCCCACAAGGCTCAGCATCACTGCCTTATATCGTTGCAAATGTATAAGCTCCCTCTGGTGGCTACTTTCGACACTTCATTAACCCTTGCAGTTCTGACAGTTATGATAAAACCACAGAGGGGCGGCGGCTGCTTTGAAGCAGGACTCTTTGAAGCAGAACTGGAGGGAGCTGGCCATTGTTGGGCTGGCCCTCTTCTTCTCCATCAGCAGCCAAACGGTTTGAGAATGCCGACACCCGCTGCCTGCTCAGCCACAGGGACCTGAGGAGGGAAATCAGGAGAGGGGAAAGTAATATGGAAAAGTACGGGAACCAGGAGCGAGTTGAAGAAAAGGGATACGAAGCAGCTGTCAGCAAAACACATGGGCAGTATATACATTTTTCTGCAGGAGAAGCTCAGTATTTTGGACAGAATGGGGGTAGAGAGTTTGTAACTTTGCCAAACTAAACAGTGTTGTTACATAACTTCTCTGGTTGACATCTGGTTTTATCCTTTGAGAGGTGTAGTGAACAGTTATGACTGATGGATACTAACTTAAAAAAAAGCTCTTAATTCTTCCCAACGTTCTGTTCCCAGAATACCTCCCCTTTAAACATCGAAAGTGTTCTTCCTTGATTGAGAGGATTGACCTGGTCCATCATCACACGTTCGGGCACATGACCTGTGTGTGTGTATCCTTGTTTGACCCAGACACGGAATGGAGATACTGGGTCAAGCAGAGGAGGAGGGGGGGGAGGGGGGGGATGGGGGGGGGGGGGGGAGAGCTCTCCCACGGAACAGATGGCGGAGATTAACAGCTTTATTTTCTGGGAAATGTTGGGATGGCCCAAGACTGGGTCAGTCCCATCAAGGAACTCGATTGTCTCATATCGCAGCTGTGATATTGTCACAGTAATATTGTCTCGGCAAGGCGGTCAGGAGGTTAGTGGGGGTGCGGAGGAAGGGTGAAGGTGGGGTGGGGAGCTGATGGGGGGTGGGGAAAGAGATGAGTGAAGGAAGACAATTGAACGATTCAGAGCCTGGCCTCGAAGGTGATAAAGGCTGATGAGGCCTCGGTTAGCTTAGCATTTATTCTAAAGAAAACGCAGGAATGGATTTACCAGCAAGCCAAGAATCAGGCCACTGTTTCCCCTGTCACCTCAGTGGCCTGAAGCAGTAACCCCTGACAGGGGATCAACCTGAAGACAGAGGACAAAGACGTGAGATTCCGCTTGGAATATCACACATGACAAATAAGTGGCATTGGTTCAATTGCAGCCCAAGGTTGAGAAGGCGGGGCCTTCATGGACAACCTCAGCCGGTGCGGGGAATTTCAACGTGATCTGCGGCAATAATAATTCAGCCCTTCTTTCCTGACTGTAGATTTTGAGCTTGATCTTGTTCTCGCGGCCTGGCCGACTTAACCCTTGTGATTAATTAGTTAACTGGGTTGAGGGCTTCCAACAAATTAGAAATTTAAGAAGCTCATATTCACGGCGTGACACATCAGGGTCTGCAGTCTGGAAGTGTTATGATCCCAGTTGGTGTAGCAACCGGGCGGGAAGATCCCAGAATGGAACTATGTCTTGAAAGACCGTAATAAAACGTGGAGGAGCAGAGAGACTGGGCCGCTAATTTGTTTTAACAACAGGAAAATAAATTTAAGGGGCATCTTGACAAACACATGAATCGGATGTGAATAGAGGGATACGGACCCAGGAAGTGTAGAAGATTGTAGTTTAGTCAGGCAGCATGGTCGGCACGAAAAATTTGGATTATGATACAATATTCCTTTATTACCCCATTACCTTAATAATTACTCTCGGATTTTCAGATTAACACGGATTGCAAAGGTCATCTTACCCTATAACGAGACCTCATTAACACACAAAGTCCCTTTTAAGGACACAGGGTGACTGTGGTGAGACACATTTCTCCCTGAACCCAAGTGAGTGTCTGTGGATTTCACCATAGAATCCTCCCCAGATGATTCTTATACCCTGAGCCACCTTGTCTCACTGAACACCGGCTTTCACACCAGTGATTTCAAATTGCGTCTTCAAAAGTCACACTTTCAAATCTTCTTTTAAATTATGTTTTCCCTCTGCTGCTTCCATCAGGATTTCGCTTTCGGATTTTACATGCCCCCGTCCCTTCAAGTTCCCTTTGTCTCAAAGGCTTTTATGCAAACTCCAGCCGCCAATTTCCACAATTATTTCAAATAATGTCGCCCAAACTGTAGCAGTTCCTCACAAACCTCAACACTGCTGCTGATAGCTTTCTGACCTCTCACGATCCAATGCCTTTTCAATTCTCTGTGACATCACTGAACAGTAATCTGTTCTGGTTTCCAGTTTACTCTGTTGTGTTAACTTCAGACTTCTTGGAAACTTCCCTTTGTTTCTTTAGTTTCTTTAATTAGACTTTAGATTTCTGGCGTCTGTTTTCTGAATCATTGCTCCATGGTATGACTTTACTTCCAGCAAGGCTGAGAGAGATGTGCCTTCTAAAACCAACTACTTTGAGCTGAGGGCTGCCTTCTCTCTCACTACCTATTTCCAACTGCAATCATACTAGCTAAACTAAAACCTCTAGACCAGGGTTGGTATGCAACCACAGCTGGTTCATTTACTCTTCATGCCGTAGCCCTCTCTAAGCACAATAGAATCACAAGTTGGAATGTTCTCACATTTATCGGAGTGTCAGGATCTGAATTGTTTTCTGATTCTCGTGGGGTTTTTCCACCCGCATCGCCGTCCTCGCTGACGTTTACACGGACTGAGAATCGTCCCCAAAGTTGGAATTGAAACGAACACCTCAACATACAAACACCTTTGTCCAGCATGAATCTAACTAGAGGTTTTACCTTCCCAGGCACAGAAACATTAAATTAAACCCACTTAAAACTACATTGTATTTCCAGTGTTTACCGATACAAATATAAATCCCTTTAAACTGCCTTTGTTTTGCTAACAAAACATATTCCATTTTTTCCACAGTTAATTCCAGGAATCCATTCCCGTCAAATTGTTTGTTCATTAAATACCATCAGTTGCTGAGTTGGTCATCCATTGTACCGATCATCTTCAATTTGTTCATGCTGTAGCCATGGGTCCCTCGAGGTCGTCTATCTCGGCGATGGGTTCTTCCTGATTTCTCCTGGTTACCCGGTGCAGATACAAATGATCCAAATGGGGATCATTAGCATGAGTTCACTTTCTCTCTGTGTGACTTTGTCGCCTCAATTTCCAATCCGGCATTCCACCAGGCGGAGAGGGTGAAAACGGAGCAAGGAAAATTTCAGACAGACATCTGACGGTGCCTGCTCCACATAAGGATTGATCTCAATATGACCATCTGCAGCGGACAAAAACTTTAGATTTGTTCCAGAGCTCGAAAGAAGAAATTCCAAGGGATAACCGACGGAACAGGAGCAGAAGGAGGCCATTTGGCCCCTCGAGTATGTTCCTCCTTTGAATAAGATCATGGCTAATGTGGATGGGTTGAGTTCCACAATACCCGTCTTCTCAGCCACAGAGACCCAAGGAAGGAAATCGGGAGCGGGGAAGAACATATGGAAGGGAGTAGGAACCATGATCGAGCTCAAGAAAAGGCAATAAAGCAGCTGTCAGCAAACACATGGGAAGTGCATGGTTTTATTTTGAAGATCTGTCTGTGCTGAGTAGACCTTTTAATCTGAACTGGTCAGTACAGATGGGCACAAAGACCGCTATGGCAATGCCCTGGCCTGGCTCCACTTAATCCTATTGCAGTGAAGACATTACCGTGCCTCCAGTGGCTACTTGGTAAAATCTGAAGATTTCCACCTCGTCATACCTTCTTCATCACGTAGACATTACCCTTCAGTCTCATCGTCTGGAAGCAAAGTGTCAACGTCTACATGGAGACCATCAACCTTCAAGGTTACTTATATCATTGTTGCAATCTCTAATGGCCTGCCTGGTATCGAGACCCCGATGAACTTCCTGCTTCAAAAAGGAAGCGATCTCATTGGCTGCCACATCCTTTATGGGCCTTTGACTCCATCAAACCCCCAGCTGCCACCTCATGGAGTGACATGGAATCTTGGGAAGTTACCACACCCTGACAGCTCCGCCGCATCTCTCTGGAGAGAGAGCCTCTGTCGCCACGCTTAGGTCTGCCGGTGGCTGACCTGCCAATCTCCCCACTCGGAAAACCATTCAGAACGCTCCAGCCTGTGTCCTCATTTGTACAAACCTTTCCCCATGGCCTCATATTCCTCTCCAGGTGCCCTTGGCTCCGTAGGATTCACCTCAACACAGTTACCGTCATGTCCCTCAAGCCCTTGCCCTTCGCATTCCTACTGCGCCAACCTTCCCGTCTTATATCAACACACACCCTCTGCTGGTTCATCCTTGTTGTCTGCACTCTTTGCTGAACCATCCACGCTATTCTTCAGTCACAACAACTGCTCCATCGGGAGTTGGTACTCCCGGATGGTGTGAAAAATGGGAGTGAGATCTTGAACTGATCTTTCACCCTCACCTTCCAGAAATTATTTTGCTGTTGCTTCCGCCTCTTCGGTGCCTCATGAATCATTGCGAAACACTGCCCAAGACACAAGAATTTCTGTAGAAATGTGAATGACAATTTCATTCCATTTTCACTCAAAGCTAGACTCTCATTGCTCATGTTGACATCTCCCCGTTCCATCGAGGATTTGCCACCGAAAAACCCAATGGAAACTCATGCAGCTAACTGGACCCCACTCGTGTAGGATTCAGACATAAGTCCTTTGACCAGCTTTTAGTGGCACAAAGCCATATTTTTTTGTTGATGGCACACACATACCATCGTTGTGCCAAATCCCAATCAGCTACATTGCGTAAAGATTGGGTAGAATTCTGGCCCCCCAGCTTCAGGAAGAGTGTAAAGGCCTCAGAAAGATTACAAAGGAGATCAGTCAGGATGTTCCTAGCAGTGAGGGAATTCAGTTTTGAGGAGAACTGAGAAAAGCGGGGGGGGGGACTGTCTTCTCGGAAACAGCGATGAAGAGGTGACCGAATGAAGGTTTTTAATATGAAGGTTTTCATCGAGTCGACCTACGCAGTTCCCACTGGTGTGTGGGTCATCAAACAGGGGGTCGCAGATTTCAAATCACTGTCAAAAAGGATTTGACATCTTTTCGCTCAGAGTTGTCAAGAGCTGGCACACTCGACTTGAAGAGGTGGTGTCAGTGGATTCGATAAATCATTCGAAAAGGGAGTTGGGCTGGCAATTGAGGGGAAGGAACTGATGAGGTTGTGGGCAAAAAGCAGGGACGTGGCAGGAAACACAAGTCCATTTCCAGAGACAAAGTGCAGGAACGGGGCGGCACAGTGGGTCAGTACCCCTGCCCCTGCCTCACAGCGCCAGGGACCCGGGTTCAATTCCTGCCTTGGGTCACTGCCTTTGCGGGGTTTGCACATTCTCTCCGTGTCTGCGTGGGTTTCCTCCGAGTGCTCCGGCTTCCTCCCAAAGTTCAAAGACGTACGGGGGAGGTGGATTGGCCGTGCAAGTTTTCCCGGGATGTGCAGGTTAGGTTATGGGATTGCAGGCAAAGGGAGAGTGGACATACTGGAGTGCTCATTTGAAGGGCTGGTGCAGACTCGATGGGCCGAATGGCCTCCTTCTGCACTGTAGAGATTCCCGGATTCTATAAACCCACTGGGCTGAATGGCCTACTCCAGGACTGTAAGAAGTGGCTTCTGAGTTAGTAGAATCTATGGATGTGCTGTTCTTGGAATTCCAGGAAGCTTTTGACAAGCTTCCACATCCAATATTACTGTGCAAAGTAAGAGCTCATGGTGTAGACTGACATGGGTAGCATGGATAGAAGGTTGGCTAGCCAACAGGAAGCAGAGAGTTGGCATAAATGGGTCTTTTTCGGATTGGCCTCAAGCGTTTCTAAGTTACGGAAACGAATTGGATGAAGGAACAAATGTGCAGGGCACGATTTACTTGCCACGAGCCGCCAGAATTGGAGTGGGACGTGGCCGGTAGATCCTGGGAGAGGCCTTCCCTGGGATTCCCGACGGGCGTTGCGCCTCGCGAGATCAAACGGATCGTAGTTTAAAAATTAGGGGTCTCCCGTTTAAGACGGAGGTGGGAAATCTTTTTCCGGGGTGGGAGGGGTGGTGGTGAATCGTTGGAACTCTCTTCCTCACAGAGCAGTCGAGGCAGGGCCATTGAATATTCTCAAGGTGGAGCTAGATAGATTCCTGACTAACAAGGGAGACAATGGTTATGTGGGAAGGGGGGGGGGGGGTAGAAGGTGGATTTGAGGCCACCATCAAGTCAGCCATGATCTGAATGAATGTCAGAGCAGGCCTGAGGGGCTGAATGGTCTACTCCTGCTCCTATCTAAGTTTCCAGGAAGCCCTGAAGCCCTTGACGGAGGCTTTGGTGTCCCAGCTCCATCCGTAACGGAGACAACCGTTGAGGACTGAAGACGGTCAGAAACAAAAGACTCGCGTCATTGGTGGAGCAGGCCCCCCCCCCCCCCCCACACCCGTTCACCGTGCAAACAACCACCTCAGGCACATTCCCTCCGCCTGGCTCGGAGCACCACAGCTGTGTGTGCGCGACCTCAAGTTATTTGGTGACTGGAAACACTGGAAGTGTTCCAGATGAATGACGATGGAACCACTGTCTCCATGCTCAGTGTGTGAGGCGGTCCTCTCAGACACGGCCATCCCCTCACTAACAACATCAACATGCCCCAAATCAAAAAGGAGTGTGTTTTGTGGGGGGGGGGGGGGGGGGGGGGGGCAGTGGTGGTGGGCTCCATCTTATGTTCTACAACGTTGCTCGTGCATGTTTATTTTTAATGAGGCGTGTTCTAAAGCTCCAGCGGTTATTTCTGTATCAGTGCGCGGGGCTCGATGAGCATTCAGACCAAGGAAAAGAACTTTGCGTTTCTTGCTGATTTGGCAAATTCGTCTCCGCTGAGCATCACATCAAGCTGCCTGCAGTCAGTCAGCAACTCAGTCAGCATCTTGCATTAATTACTGTCTGACCACTGCCTACATACGCTGTGCTGAGTCTTAACTCCAGCACAGCACAAACAAAGTTATTGGGCAGCGGCCAACTGTACTGTACTGTATTAATGTTAACCCTCGTTCGCCCAGATTGGAAGCCTTTCCCAGCTGTGGCGCTTTTCAAATGACTGGAAACCTCCCTGAGAGCACTGTGGATGGACCTACACCACACGGGCTGCAGCGGCTCAAGGAGGCAGCTCTCACCCCCACCTTCAAGGGCAATTAGGGATGGGCAATAAATGCTGTATTGTCCACAGTTCTGGTCTCCTTACGTCAGGAAGGGAGTGCGACCAAGGTTTAGGCTGGTGGGGCGACTGGGCCTGTACACTGTGGAGTTTGAAGAGATGATCTCATTCAACCGTATTTTAAAAATGATTCCGGGGCTCGAAAGGATGAACGTTGCCCTTGACCTGAGGCGGGGGGGGGGGGGGGGGGGGGGGGGGGGGGGGGTGCAGAACCAGAGGACACAGTCTCCGAACAAGGAGCCGGCCATTCCGGACTGAGATAAGGAGGAATTTCTTCACCCAGAGCGCAGTGAACGTTTGGAATTGTCTGAGCCATTGAGAATGTTCAAGACAGAGGTAGAATTCCCGGTTTTTAAGACGTCCAGGGATATGGGGATAATGCAGGAAAATGACTTTGACATGGTACGTCAACAGTGACCGATCTGAATGGCGGAGAAGACTCGAAGGTCCGAGTGACCCGCACCTGTTCCGATCGACTCTATTTGATTGTCAATTAGAATGGTTAAACCTTGAGTGCCACCCCCTGTTTCAAGAGGAAAAAAAGAGTATGGGTTAAAAACAACCTGAACCTCCTTCCAAACAGCACGATGCACTGCGCCAATTCAAGATGGTGGCTCATGACCATCTTCTCAAATTCAGTGAAGGCTGGGTAGCACACACTGGCCTTCTCAGCAACGCTCACATCCCAGGAACAAAAACAAAAGTATTTCCGAATTGGGATGGAACAAAGGAAAAATCTCCTCGCATTCTAATTCCATTTCCAATGTCTGGTTGTGGAAAATCGGATCACCTGCTCCCTCTGCAGGACTATCCGGGCAATGACATGTTGTGCATTCATTAATTCTGATGTGGAGATGCCGGCGTTGGACTGGGGTGAGCACAGTACGAAGTCTTACAACACCAGGTTAAAGTCCAACAGGTTTGTTTCGATGTCACTAGCTTTCGGAGCGCTGCTCCTTCCTCAGGTGAATGAAGAGGTATGTTCCAGAAACACATATATAGACAAATTCAAAGATGCCAAACAATGCTTGGAATGCGACCATTAGCAGGTGATTAAATCTTTACAGATCCAGAGATGGGGTAACCCCAGGATAAAGAGGTGTGAATTGTGTCAAGCCAGGACAGTTGGTAGGATTTCGCAGGCCAGATGGTGGGGGATGAATGTAATGCGACATGAATCCCAGGTCCCGGTTGAGGCCGCACTCGTGTGCGGAACTTGGCAATAAGTTTCTGCTCGGCGATTCTGCAGTGTCGCGCGTCCTGAAGGCCGCCTTGGAGAACGCTTACCCGGAGATCAGAGGCTGAATGCCCTTGACTGCTGAAGTGTTCCCCGACTGGAAGGGAACATTCCTGCCTGGTGATTGTTGCGCGATGTCCATTCATTCGTTGTAGCAGCGTCTGCATGGTCTCGCCAATGTACCACGCTTCGGGACATCCTTTCCTGCAGCGTATGAGGTAGACAACGTTGGCCGAGTCGCACGAGTATGTACCGCGTACCTGGTGGGTGGTGTTCTCACGTGTAATAGTGGTATCCATGTCGATGATCTGGCATGTCTTGCAGAGATTGACATGGCAGGGTTGTGTGGTGTCGTGGTCACTGTTCTGAAGACTGGGTAGTTTGCTGCAAACAATGGTTTGTTTGAGGTTGCGCGGTTGTTTGAAGGCAAGTAGTGCGGGTGTGGGGATGACCTTGGCAAGATGTTCATCGTCATCAATGACGTGTTGAAGGCTGTGAAGAAGATGATGTAGTTTCTCCGCTCCGGGGAAGTACTGGACGACGAAGGGTATTCTGTCGGTTGTGTCCCATGTTTGTCTTCTGAGGAGGTTGGTGCGGTTTTTCGCTGTGGCGCGTTGGAACTGTTGATCGATGAGTCGAGTGTCATATCCCGTTCGTACGAGGGCATCTTTCAACGTCTGTAGATGTCTGTTACGCTCCTCCTCGTCTGAGCAAATCCTGTGTATACGGAGCGCTTGTCCATAGGGGATGGCTTCTTTAATGTGTTTAGGGTGGAAGCTGGAGAAATGGAGCATCATGAGGTTATCCGTGGGTTTGCGGTAAAGCGAAGTGCTGAGGTGACCGTCCTTGATGGAGACGAGTGTGTCCAAGAATGCAACTGATTTTGGAGAGTAGTCCATGGTGAGTCTGATGGTTGGATGGAACTTATTAATGTCATCGTGTAGTCGTTTCAGTGATTCTTCGCCGTGGGTCCAAAGGAAAAAAATGTCATCGATGTATCTGGTGTATAACGTCGGTTGAAGGTCGTGTGCAGTGAGTAGGTCCTGTTCAAACTTGTGCATGAAGATGTTGGCGTATTGGGGTGCGAATTTGGTCCCCATGGCTGTTCCGTGCGTCTGGATGAAGAACTTGTTGTCGAAGGTGAAGACATTGTGATCCAGAATGAAGCGGATGAGTTGCAGAATTGCGTCTGGAGATTGGCAGTTGTCGGTGTTGAGTACTGAGGCTGTTGCAGCAATGCCGTCGTCATGGGGGATGCTGGTGTCGAGTGCCGAGACGTCCATTGTGACGAGGAATGTTCCTGGTTCAACTGGTCCATGGGTGCTGAGTTTCTGCAGGAAGTCCGTCGTGTCGCGACAGAAGCTGGGCGTACCTTGTACGATGGGTTTCAAGATGCCCTCGATGTAGCCAGAGAGGTTCTCACACAAGGTCCCATTGCCTGAAACGATAGGGCGGCCTGGTGTGTTGGCCTTATGTATTTTCGGGAGGCAGTAGAGATCTCCGATGCGGGGAGTGCGTGGGATGAGAGCACGTAGGGTGCTCTGAAGATCTGGATCCAAGGTCTTGATCAGTCTGTTAAGTTGGCGGATGTGTTCCTTGGTCGGATCTGCGGGTAACTGTATGTAGTGTTCTTGGTTGTTCAGTTGTCGGTATACTTCTTTGCAGTAGTCCGTTCTGTTCAGTACGACAGTGGCCCGGCCCCTCCTTTGTCTGCTGGTTTGATGACGATGCTGCGGTTGGTCTTGAGAGCGCGGATGGCATTGCGTTGTGCTTGGGTGACGTTCGGGGCTGTCTTGTGAATGCGACTGATGAATCTGGCATTGACGCGACTCCTGACAGCTTGAGCATACATGTCGAGTCTAAGGCAGCGGCCTTCCGGAGGGGTCCAATTCGACTCTTTCATTAATTCCAACAATGTGTAAACTTGTGATCAAGAAAGGATCAGATGGAGGAAGGGAACTGCTGATGAATAATGCCCAGATCCATCGCGACACTTATCTCCCATTCTCAATGGGTCTGCCTGCTCCAGCTAACAACCACAGCGAAGGCAGGAAGAGGGTACATGGCGCTACCCCATTCCACCCAGCCGACTGGTGCCCCCAGGAGGAGGAGTTCAGCAGAGTCTCGATTCAAGGCACTCTCTTCTGGTCCTCGGTCATTCCCAAGCTAATCGCACTCTGCAAATGGATGTGCGGGCTCTGCACAATCAATCAGACCTCCTTGACTATGAGGCTGGTCCCAGTGGCTTGGAACGGAGCAAATGTTGCACCTCTATTGAACAGAAGGGGAGAGGGATAAAACCACTCATTACAGGTCCGTCAGCCTCATGTTAGCGGGGGGGAAACTATTCAAGGCAGCGCGGAGCTAGTGCAGGCACAAAACACATGACCAATTAGAAAAAGAGAAGTGAATGGCAACCAGCAGGGATGGACGTGTTTAAGGCCAATTGTTCCTGATCAATTTTTCTTTTGACAAGTACTTTTATTCAACAGTTTTTCAACATTTTCACAATTCAAAAACAACCACAAACAAACGAAAAAAAAATCCCTCAACGGTCCATAGTAACCAAATCCTGAAAGTGCATGATGAACGAACCCCAGAAATTGCACAACCCCTCCCTCACCCCCCTCAACGCAAACGTCATCTTCTTCAGGGTGAAAAACTCCCCCCCGCCACACCGAGACACAGGGAGGAGAAGCTGACCTCCACCCCAACAAGACCTGCCGACAACTGTTCGGCGAGGCGAAGGCTAAGATGTCTGCCCCCGCTCCCGCCTGCAACTCTGGCCCGTCCGACACCCTGAATGTGGCTTCCAGGGGACCGGGCTCCACATCCACTTGCAACACCCCCGAGATAGGACTGAATATGTCCTCCAAAACCTTTCCAGCTTCAGGCAGGATCAGAAGATCAGTACGTGGTCCACGGGGGGCCCTCCCACACCGCTCACAGACATCCTCCACCCCCTCGGACAGCCGGCTTATTGTGGATTGTTTGAGGTGCGCCCTGTATCCCACCTTCAGCCGTGTCAGCCCCAACCTCGCGCACAAAGTCGAGGCGATCACCCTCCGCAGCGCCTCGCACCACAATACCTCTTCCAGCGCCACCCCCAGCCACTGCTGCACAATTTGATTGGATGGAGTAATGGGGAGTGTCGATGAGGATTCCGTGCTTGACGCTATGCGCACGGACTTTCAAAAGGTGTTTGATAAAGTGTCACAAATGGACTTGCAGTACAACTGAAGCCGGCGGGGTGACAGGAAGAGTGACAATATTGGCTGAGGGATGGAAAAAAGAGAGTGAGAGTGTTTTTCAGAGTGGAGGGCAGAGCTATTCTCCCCAGAGAAAGGTTATTAGGACCATGCACGTTTTCTTCCTGACATACAAGGCACCTCTTCAAAGTGATAAATAGCAAAGAGACTTCAGGGGCACAGAGGCAGGCTGGGGAAAATAGGTGGACACGTGACAGATAAAACTGAACGCAGCGGTGAGGAGACGGAGTGGGAATGAAATGGTGCTTCACGCATCTTGGCAAGTAGATCAGACTGTTAGAAAAGCAGACTGAATTCTTCTTATCGTAAACGGGAGTAATTGTAATCTGACAGCAGGAGGGGACTGAGTCCAGTGTTAGACTGACTTCATCAAGATTGCAATGATGTAAAAGTGACAACAACCCTTGTGATGAACGGTTACTGCCTTATCATCATGTAAGGTGATGTCCCCTTTAAGACCGGGCTTGGACCGGGTCTGTGTAACAGTCAGCTCTCGTCTCTAGCTGTAGTATAGTTATTAGTCTAATAAAGCCTTCTTTACAGTTTAATCTCTAAGCATCATTATTGAGGGTACCTCAACCCTGTTATGACCTCCCCCCTTGGGGGCCAAAGACTGTCCTCCATTCAACAGCGGAGCATCATCATTGGGGGCGGGGAATGTCGCCTGGATAAAAACCCTGACCTGGGTGCTCGTCAGGGAGGGTGGTCCGTCTGGGAGAGGAGTCTGAAACCCAATGGTCATATTCATCCACTGACCCAAGTCTTGAACTGACCCAGTATTCTGGCCAATGCTTGTCCCTCAATCGCCATCACTAAAGCAGATGTTCTGGTCATCACCTTGGTTTCCACTGTGAATAATATTCGGATTTATCTTGGGGTAGTGTGCAGCCTGTTCCAGATTGGAAAGGTTTCCCATTACCTCGGAGCGATTCGTGTCTCACTCGGCGTAGTTTCCTCAAAAAAAAAAGCTTCATTTCTACCATACTACAGTGTGAGCTTCGAGGGGACGACATCGTTCTGGTGTGCAGGCAATTCCATCTTCTCTTCTTTGACTGCTGGTGTCACTATCTCATCCCCATAAATATTCACCCATGCTTTTACACCATCGCTGTTTGACACAGATTGCTTCGATTTACACATTCCAACAATAACTGCGCGTTAAAAAGTATTTCATTTGGCTGGAAAGCTCTTTGGGAGGTCTTGAGGCTGTGATGGATGCGACCAAAGTATAACTCGCTCATCCTTTTCTTCTTACTGGTGAACTCAGCAGTTACTCCGAGCCAACGATGTTACTAACTCACTGATCCAACAGACTCTTGCTCACCCAACAAACCTTTGTTGTAACAGCTTTGTTGATCTGACCGTCTCTCCGACCTTCCTGCGTGATATTTGGCAAGTCCTCCACTGCCTTGTGACAGAGAGCGCGGTCTCCTTTTTAGGCAGATGCACCTTGGCCAGATTCTATTTGTATCTCTTTCCAAACGAGACAGGAGAGTCAAGTGTCCGGAAGGATAATCCAAGGTGTCGTTGAGTGGTGTGACGCCAGTCAGCACTGAAGATCCTGGGAATGACGTGAATGATGCATTCCATTGACTGTTGCACTAACGAGATGCAGCAAAATTGTCTTCCTAAATGACCCATGTCCTGCGTGGGCCAGTTTATAAGGTAGTGTCCACACCAGTAGACCAGACTGGCAGAGAATTATCCACCTTTCCTTGAAATGAAATGAAAATCACTTATTGTCACAAGTAGGCTTCAATGAAGTTACTGTGAAAAGCCCCTAGTCGCCACATTCCGGTGCCTGTTCGGGGAGGCTGGTACGGGAATTGAACCGTGCTGCTGGCCTGCCTTGGTCTGCTTTAAAAGCCAGCGATTTAGCCCAGTGTGCTAAACCAGCCCCTTGCAGGAATATCCTCAAGGTTGTTACTGAATACCTTGACTGTATTCTTGGGAAAGAAGGCTGCAGTGTGTGGTGTGTTTATTTAATAGACACTTTCCTGATTTAATCACATACAACACATCTTGAGGCATTGGGAATCAAATGCTGCAACATGAGATGTTCCAGTCCACAAAAAAGCAGGAGGGGGTGTTATCGTCAAGAGGCCCACAATTGAAGCTCCCTCTCGGAGGTGACTTCCTCAGAGCTGGGGCTGGTGTCTTCTGGAATATAATTTGCAAGGCTCTACTCTCGTGAAGCCTTCAAGAAGGAATTTTAGCCGGACGCGCGGCTCCAACAAGGTGTGTGGAATTGGGATACGAAATATCACAGACGGTCAGATCACAGGACCTAGAATATCGGAGAATTTGGATGGGCCGAGTGGCGAGGTTTCCTGATTTCTGCGTTCTTTAATCCTTCCCACTTCTGCATTCCAGTTGGAATTGCTGCACCATTGGTGGCAGTGCCTTGAGTTGCCTGGGCTCTCAGCTCCGGAATTCCCTCCCTGAATCTCCAGGCTTCTCGACCTGCCTTCCCTCCTTTGAGACCAACACCTCTGATCAAGCGTTTGGTCACCTGGCCGCATATCATAGCATCTACAGTGCAGAAGGAGGCCAATCGGCCCATCAGGTCTGCACCAGCCCTTACAAAGAGCACCCTATTCAAGCCCACGTATCTACCCTATCCCCATAACCCCCACTTAACCTTTTTTTGGACACTAAGGGCAAATTAGCATGGCCAATCCACCTAACCCGCACATCTTTGGACTGTGGGAGGAAACCCACGCAGACACGGGGAGAACGTGCAGACTCCGCACAGTGACCCAGCCGGGAATCGAACCCGGGACCCTGGAGCTGTGAAGCAACTGCGCTAACCACTGTGCTACCGTGCTGCCCATTTCCTCATGCACATGTACTTTGTCTTTAAACGAATCAGTGCAGCTTCCTCTAAAGTGGTGATAGAAATATAAGTTGTTGTTTTATTTGATGCATTTGAGAACCGTCTTTTGGAAGTTTGGGCAAAATTATGTCGGAGCAGCCAATCGGGTTTTTTGTCGTGCGGCACACGGACTGGATTGAGTAACCACTTGCCTTTCTGTTTTACCCTCAGGGTCGCTGCATCAATTTCACAAGAGTAAAGACCAACGCAAAGCCACCCAGTTACCCAATCTACAACAACACGTGGAACAATGGGCCACCTCCCATCTACCGCCCGAGCATAAGTCTTCCTGCGTCGCCCGCCCCGTCGCCTGAGCCGTCGCCCACTCAGTCAACAACTCCTTCGCCATCCTCGTCGCCAACCTCCACCCTGCCTCCACCTCCGCCAGGACCGCCGCCCACACGGGCTCCTCCCCCATCGCGCCCACCTCCTCGCCCTTCTTTCTAAACCACAGGCAAGTCCCGTGGTTAACCCTTCGTTCCAACAGCAGATGGGAAGGGCGCCAAAGAGATACTGTGTCGAGGTCCCCAACCGGCCTGAAGGAGACTGTTTCCTTTTTTTTGTCGGCCTCTTGGAGGACGCCTGCGCCGAACCAAACTCCAGCTTACACAGCAGGTATCCTTTTGAACTTGTGCCGGTTCGAGGTTGTCATCGTTGCCTTCAACTTGATCAGTTGTTGCTTATAAATGTGTGATCTATTGATATGCGACAGTTACCATTTTATATATATCTTATTGCATTTTAGAATCTCTCTGCAACTAAACTGGGAGTCAAAATTCGACGTCAAACTTTTGGCCATATTGTGTTGCATTCTGACTGGTCAATTCTTGCGTTCTTACTTCTCTCCAAATGGATTTCTGGGAGAGGATGTCAATGTTCCTTGGAGATTTTGTCGCTCTCACTGCAAGAGTCAGAAACTAGCATCCCGGACATGTTGGTATTGAGGGGCCGGTCCTCGGAGCACCAAGCTAATTGGCCGCGGTTTTCAATCTCGCCTCGGCCCCACCCTTGGGGTCACCTTGCCTCAGCCGGGGGGGGGGGGGCGGGCGGAGAAGGGGAGTCAAACTGTGGAGGTTCTGGCTGGGGCAGGAGGTCACTGCCGGGGGCACGGTCAAGGAAAAGCGGGCAAGAGCTGTTTGTCTCCGCCCCCCCCCCCCCCCCCCCCCCCCCCCCCCCCCCGCCCACTGTCCCTCACCCTGACCTCAACCTGTCAGAGAGAGCGGCTCCACGCGAGTTGGGAATTTGCAGGCTGGGCGGGGAGAATGGAGCGAGGTAGGAAATTCTGTCAAAGAGGATAGAAGGAAGGGGGGGTGGACGGGGGAGGCGGTAAATACAAGCACCACGGATTCATTCAGCCAGTGTCCAGCTTGGAGCTGTTCAGAGTTTGTCCAGCTACCGGCAGTATGGTGACCACAAATCCCTCCAGGAACTGACTTGGTCCTCCTCCTGCTCGGCAACATTTGGAAAACCGCTGTGGTCACTCTCCACTTTGGCTTTTTTTAAAAAGGTCAGGAACAGAGCTTCCTCCTCGCGGGTCGAGGCGTGAGGGAGCACTTGGGTGGCGTTGTCCCTGGGGTGGTGCCGGGTGGGTGCGCGGGTTCAACCTCCCCACTCACCGAGGTCAGTCGCAGCTCCAGACCCCACTTGACGGTTCTGTTGAATCGACGGCTGGAAGCAGGGTGCCCTGCCACCACCCTCGCCCTGGGGCAGAGGGGGCAAACAGAGACACCTCATGCCCCGAGGAAGCGAGAATCACCTTGTGCCTCCATTTCTTCACATGGATCCGACTGGGCATCCTGGAAAAGGGTTCAATTGCTGGAAGATTCCATGAACCTGGGCACTTCCTGTGCTTAATCAGGGTTCCCTGGGATTAGGGAGCGTGGAAAGCCCGTAGTTACAGGCATCCTGAGAAATGGGTGCATTGAAATTATTGTGGAGCTCGTGTGGATTTGTAACCTTGTGGAATCAATAATGCTGGTTAGAAAAAGGTCCTGATGCCAAACGCACAGACAGGTTCAACTCAGAGACCTTCCAATTAGTCATGAAGAGAGATTGGATTGTTTTCCATGGAAAGCAGAGGAGACTGAGGGGGACATGAAAATGAAAATGAAATGAAATGAAAATCGCTCATTGTCACAAGTAGGCTTCAATGAAGTTACTGTGAAAAGCCCCTAGTCGCCACATTCCGGCGCCTGTTCGGGGAGGCTTGTACGGGAATCAAACCGTACTGCTGGAGTGCCTTGGTCTGCTTTCAAAGCCAGCGATTTAGCCCTGTGCTAAACCAGACATGATTGAGATGTATAAAATGATGAGGGGCATAGACAGGAAGCAACGTTTCCCCTTGGCGGAGGGATCAATGACCAGGGGGCAGAGATTTAAGGTGAGGGGCAGGAGGGTTAGAGGGGATGTGAGGAAAATCCTTTTTACCCAGAGGAGAGGGGGTGGGGGGGGGAGGTCTGGAACTCGCTGCCTGAAAGGGGGGTGGAGGCAGAGACCCTCAGAACATTTAAGAAGTATTTAGATGTGTGCCTGCGATCCCAGGGCAGGCAAGGCCAAGTGCTGGGAAATGGGATTGTCATACTTAGGTGGTTTGTTTTGACTGACGCAGATGCAATGGGCTGGAGGGCCTTTTCTGGGCTGTTTGACTCTTTGGCTCTCTTGACTCTTAATTCACCCTTCCACACCTTACTCGGCATCATACTTTCCCCGGTTTCGAAGGGCAGGAAAGCACTCACTCACCGCTCTGTCAATGGAAATAACACCCTTCTGTGCTCTGCTCTCAGGCATCACACCTGTTCATTGCTTCTCCGAACCCTTGCCATCCGTGTCACCCACCACCTCCCATGTGACGAAGCCTTGACATCATTGACCCTCTCTTCCACATTTTGGACAACAAACAAACAATCCTTATTTGTGGGGGAAATGGAAAATGAACCTGCATTTACCAGACATAATCACAGTGGTCTGCTTGGACTAAGATTAAAGAGACCGATTCTGCGCACTGCTGGGCAAACTCCTCAAACTGTTGCCTGAACCAAACCCACCATTTGGAGGCTGACCCTGGAACCCTGCCTGTTCAGTATTGCCTCACTGACAACCTGCTCTTACCTTGCATGCTCCACGGAGCTCATTCACCTGTCAGCGAGACAGATTGCTTTTGCATCCTCGAGCAAGATGTGGATTTTCAAACATGCTGTCCTGCAAACGATTTCCGTCAACACCTGGAATCATTTGAACGTGTTCGGTGACATTTTTAAGCAGATGTTACTGTGCTCATGTGATACCAAGGTCACCTGGAATGGCACAGTGCTCAAGCGAATTTACCAGGCCTTGTTATTAATGCAGGAAAGGCCTCGAGTTCTTCAGTGGATAGCATCACTTCAATCTAACAGGCATGCTGGTCATGCAAGGTAACAAAAATGGCCAAGATGGTCAGATCCCAATGGTAAAACCACATTTCTCGTTATCATGGTGCATTGGCAAGTTGCTACATTCTGTGAACACGACTTGGACTGAACTGACACGAATCACTTACCTTTCTTTTCATTCATTGTGGGCATCGCTGGGCAGGGCCGGCATTTATTGCCCATCCCGAATTGCCCTTGAACTCAGTGTCTGGCTCGGCCATTTCAGAGAGGGGGCAGCTCAGAGTCAACCGCACTGCTGTGGGTTTGGAGTTACATTTCGGCCAGACCGGGTAAGGACGGCAGATTTCCTTCCCAGGAGGCTAGAAGTGAACCAGATGGGATTTTACAACAATTGACAATGGTCAACGTGAGGCTTTTGACCAAATCCGAATTTCACCCTCCTGCGTGGTGGGTTTCAATCCCCCCCGGTCTCTGGATTACTCAAGACAGAGCCCAAGGTTCACGTTCATGAGGGTTGGTTTGCCCCTTGTCTATTTTGGGTCCAACACGTCATCAGAAGGGGTAGGAGAGTGATCCCAGGCGCTGTGCGGTGTGGCTTGTGTAACCCGTGGTTACAGGGCCAAGGCTCAGGGTGCAGGAGATCAGTAAGAACATGGGACAACAGGTGAGCTAACTCACTGGTCAGCTGAAACCTCGCGTGCAGTGAAGACGACCAAGACAGCGAGGTCCGAGGAAATACGTAATCAGAGCAGGAAGCGTTGCAACGAGTCTCGATGTAGAGTGTGTAGGGAGAGGTATTTAGAGTTCAGGAGCAATGGGAAGGTCCAAAGGAACAATGGACGTGGTTATATTGATAAACAGAGAGACATGATAGGCTGGACAGGACAGAAAGATCATCCAGCGAATGAGAAGTTGTCTGCAGCTGAAAGGTGATGTTGGAGGGCAGGCTGTCAGAGGTAGGGGTTCTATTCACACCTCCACCTGGCAGGTCACATCTTTGATGGCAGGCCAGACTATTATGTAATAATTGGGCAGGCGAGTCAGGATGGGTCAAGTCAGCAGAGTTGTCTTCGTCTGTGATGCAGAGCCTGGGAACGTGCGATTGGACAGAAACCTGTCAATCCCCAGGCAAATTAAACAGAACAAACTATTGACCCCAGAAGTGGAACGCACGTGTGTGGGGCCCTCTGGATAAATCCAGTACTGAGAATGCCACTCAGAAAGTCCCCTTTTGGCACCAAGCCCGTTGGTCTGGCCCAGGGCAAGCTGCACTGGGTAAGGTACTGTGGCGAGGGATTGGCATCACACTGTCTGTGCTTGAAAGTCTCCTCTTAGAATCAGGTGATGTTCACTCACATCCCTTCGGGAAGGAACTCTGCTGCCTTTGCCCTGTCTGGCCGACATGTGACACACAGTGTGGTTGATTCTGAGCTGCCCCCTGATGTAGCCTCGCAACTCTCTCACTTGTCCTTCTGAGCGCCTTGGGAAAAGCAACATTCTTTGTGAATGCTTCCTCGGGCCAGTAGTCCGCTGACACTGTCGCCACTCACATCCGAGGTGCTGGGTTCCAGCCTCAAGAACTGAGTCCAGTAAAGTGAGCCGCTTCAGTTTGGCTGCAGAGGGCACCAGCTCCGGTCATTCAGCAACAAAAACGAGAAGACCATTCAGGTACAAACCATGGTTCTCATGGGGTTCCCTGCAGCAGTGTCCAACTCTTTGCGTTTAATCGCTGGAGACCCCAATGAACTTCAAAATAAATCGGTGTGAATTGTCATTGGGGTGCTATACGAACGGAAGTATTATTACTGCTTAGCAAAGGAACTGGAGACTGGAGACTCAGAACTGCACAGGCTTAACATCAGTTCGATGGAAACCTTTAGCTCTGGAAAAAGTGCAATGCAGTGGCATCAAACACATTTGCACTGGAAATAATGCACAATTCGTCCACTCTCAACCCCAGACTATCAGCTTCACATGAAATGAAAATCGCTTATTGTCACAAGTAGGCTTCAAATGAAGTTACTGTGAAAAGCCCCTCGTCGCCACATTCCGGCGCCTATTCGGGGAGGCTGTTACGGGAATTGAACCGTGCTGCTGGCCTGCTTTCAAAGCCAGCGATTTAGCCCTGTGCTAAACAGCCCCTACATCCACAGACAGCCTCCCTGAAAACAGCTGCCCCTGCCCAAGTGGCCTTGTGACTGAGTGGGTGGGCAGGGGTGCCCTCCGGTGGCCAGAAGGCGAATGAAAAGTTGGCAGACTTACAGGGTGTCCGGGGAGGAAAAGAAACTCTGCTGTGTCCACTGCTCCCTCTCACAGGAGGGACAGGAAAATGGAAAGGTTCATGGAGTTAGTGCGGCACGGATCTCTCCCAACAAGGTCACAATGATTCAAAGGAGCTCGCCCTTGCAGTGCATTCCACATCAGGGCCGCAAGCTCCCGCCACTGGGCAGCACAACCCCGCCCACCGGTCCCCGTGCATGACTTAGATCCTCCTTCTTGTGAAACTGTGTGGATGGATGCAAAGCCACATCCTTGGAAAAGTAACAGCCCGTCCCACCCTCTGACGCGCGTCAGCTGATGGAATATTTAATTGGGACAATACGGCCTTTGCTCGTCCGCAAGCATGACAAAAGCCCCTCAGCAGGATCCACAGACACATTGTCAGAGGCACAGGCCAGCGCACCGTGGAAACCAGAGGCATATGATAATGCCACTGCATTGCTCAAGACTTGAGATCCATAGATTGAAACACATTCAAAAAGTCAAGTGCAACGAGGAAATGGTGTTGAAGTAAAGATCAGCCAAGATCGGGTGGCACAGTGGTTGGCACTGCTGCCTCACAGCGCCAGGGACCCGGGTTCCATTCCAGCCTTGGGTGACCATGCGGAGTTTGCACGTTCTCCCCGTCGTGGGTTTCCTCCCACTGTCCAAAGCTGTGCAGGTCTGGCGGGGTGACAGGGTGGGGGGGGGGGGGGGGGGGGGGAGAGAGTGGGCCGAAATTAGGGTGCTCATTCGGAGGGTGGGTGCAGACTTGATGGGCTGACTGGCCTCCTTCTGCACTGTAGGGGTTCTGTGGGTCCTATGAATGGTGGACTGGGCTAGGAGGACTGAATGGCCTCCTCCTGCTCTTAGCCTTGTGACATTCTAGCTCCATGTGATAGGATTTGCCAGGTGCAAACTAAAGAATGGGGCTGAGCTGGAATGGTGCGTTCAAATAAGACCTAATGGGAATGTTGGGATGTAACACTATGAGGGTGGAGCACAGCATTACGGTACAACTGAGCTGCTGATGGGAATGTGGCGGAACAATTTCTCTTTAAGAACCAGGGACTGGAGAGTTCTACAATTGAACAACATGGAAGGAGATCTTTTGGACTGTCCGGCTTCCGACACAGGTCTCCAATTAATCCCACTCCCCTGCACTTTCCCCGGGGCCCTGCTGAGGGTTGTGTGACAGCGTTCTCGCAGTCACCCCAGGCAGATGATCGAATTGCTTTCTAATTATCCCGGGTATATCAGCACCCGCAGGAAACCCACGCAGACACGGGGAGAACGTGCAGACTCCGCACAGACAGTGACCCAGAGCCGGGAATCGAACCCGGGTCCCTGGTGCTGCTGCCCTAAGCCCTCTCACTGGTGGCCCTCTCCGTGTGTGGGTGCCGCTCCCTGAGCTGCCTCGACGGCTGGGTGGCTTACGAGGCCATCCCCTCACCGGGCATCGAGACAGTGTGGGGCCGCTGCGCTCAACATGTTGGGCAGTCATCGCCAGCTGGGGGGGTGGGTGGCGGTGGGAGGGAGGGGGGGGGGCCGTTTCCTGAAACACTTGGATTCTTACATTAATCGGGAACCTTCAGGTCACCGTGCCTGCCAGCCCCCCCACAAATAAGCAGCTCTTTTGAATTCTCTCGCACCTTGCTGCGATGGCCTTTCGCCCGAGTTGTTTACCTCGTAACCTGGCCATTGATCTAGAGGGCAGCTACGATGCCCCCATCACAGCCCTCAGATTTCCCTTGCAAGTGTCTGCCACACAATTACAGTACCCAATTTTTTTTTTTCCCCAATTAAGGGCCATATTAGCGTGGCCAATCCACCTACCCTGCACATCTTTTTGGGTTGTGGGGGTGAGGCCCACGTCGACACTGGGAGAATGTGCAAACCCCACACGGAGAGTGACCCGGGTCCTCAGCGCCCCAAGGCAGCAGTGCTAACCGCTGCAGCCACCGTGCCGCCCCCAAGCGTTGCCATCCTGCCTGGGGAAATCACACTCCACACATTGAGAAGCTGGTGCAAAGAATAGGTCTGGACTCCCCATCACAAGTGCTGGACGCAAACATGGCAGCTGAATGGTTGGCATCACGGAGCATTTCAAACAAAAAACATCTCCAGGGCTTTGGTAGTTTTGTGCAGGAAGGAGAGGTGAGGAGGTGACGGGGGAAGTAAAAACTCAAGAATTTATCACAAGCCAAGAAAAAGGTCTGAGTTGAGCATCTGTGGAAAAGGAAAAAAGTTCATCTTGTGCCTTTGGTGTTCATTCCACTCCATGCTCAGCGTTTCAAATCCACGATGGGAATTCTTTTTATTTCAAGGGGTGGGTTGAATCAGTAAATTATTGTACAGAAGCCAAGTTGATGTTAATGGCATGTTTATCAAGCTGTGCTTGTTAACAATTGTTTTACTGCATATTTGTTCTGTTTAATGTTTCTTTGGGTTTTGAACGAACGCCTGACTTTCAGAGTTACAACAAAACGACTATTAAACATACACAATTTTACAAACTGATTGGGACAGATTTAATCGAGACTGGTGACAAAGTGTTGCACTGTTTGACTTCTCCACTTTTGGCAAACCCCCTGGGCATGTGAGCCGCAAGACACTCAAGTCATTCTTACAAATACTGACCCCCACTGTGGAACAGGATTGCAAAGAGTCACCTGCACAGGGCAGCACGGCGGCGCAGTGGGTTAGCACTGCTGCCTCACGGCACCGAGGTCCCAGGTTCGATCCCGGCTCTGGGTCACTGTCTGTGTGGAGTTTGCACATTCTCCCCGTGTTTGCGAGGGTTTCGCCCCACAACCCAAAGATGTGCAGGGTTGGTGGATTGAACACGCTAAATTGCCCCTTAATTGGAAAAAATGAATTGGGTACACTAAATTTTTTTTTTTTTTTAAATCGCCTGCACACCGTGTGATGTATCATTCAGATCCTGAATCACCTCACCGGGTCCAATTCCAGTCTGGCTTCTCTGGAATCCAGAGGACGTCCTGCTTTCGCCAGGGGGGGTCACTTGCCATTTCGAACATCCACCAGTAAGTTTTATGTTGAGTGTAATTCTGATGAAGGAAGGCTGAATAAAGAACTATAATATCCATTCGAACGCACTGTAAATAAGGTGTCTGCCTGGGAGTCAGCCTTCAGCTTGTACCCAATTCTGACCTGGAGCACATTGCTGGTTTGCTTCAATTGAATGAACTGGTTGGGAATGCAGTGGTCGTAACGCGCAACCTTCCTGCGCACATAATCTCAGAATGATGGCTCGCTGCAGCTCCAGTGGAAGGTGCAAGCCAATGAAATCGTCGCTGCAGATTTACACGTAAAAAGGTCCAGCGCGCGTGTGTCTGCGACTTTCCCGGAGAAATCTACCCAGGTAAAAGGAAGAGGCTCACAGCTGTGCTCAAATGGGAATAACGCCAATCTCATCCCTGCTGATGCCAGCAAGTCATTTGCAATCTTTTGTGGGTAGAATTCAATTCTGAATGCTGCACGCGTGCAGCTGGGAAAGGGCGAGAGAGGGCAGGGGTTGCTCGTTCTCCGTTTGAAACATGGGATGTCCACCTCATCAAAGCTGGGGTGGAAAGTCAGGCAAACCTCACAGGCCACGGCCAAACCATGTTATTGTTCGACAGATCTTTTACAAGTGCGAGAAAGATCAAGTCAACCTGCGATTCATGTCGGCCCAGCAAAGTATCCATTCAGCCCAAGTTAGGTTGGAGCTGCCAGTGAGGTGGAAAGGGAGAGTTTGAGGATGACCCCACCCCATGGCAAGTAGGCATGGAAATTAACCAACAGACCCATACCATTTTGTTTCCAGAAAAAAAGATTGGCGGGGGGGGGGGTAGTTTTTTTCTGTCTATTCTATTTTCCCTCAATGTAAATTTAGTCCAATAAACTTGGTGTGTTGGTACAGTTGTGTTGTCATGTCTCTTGCGTCCGTCTTGTTACAGCGTGCAACACCCAACCAGCAATCCAGAGTTTGATGATGGCCTTGGGCAGCACAGTGATTAGCACTGCTGCCTCAACAGCACCAGGGACCCGGGTTCGATTCCCACCTTGGGTGACTCTTGTGCGGAGTCTGCACGTTCTCCCATGTCTGCGTGGGTTTCCTCCGGTTTCCTCCCACAAGTCCCAAAAGACATGCTTGTTAGGTGAACTTTACTTTCTGAATTCTCCCCCTCTGTACCCGAACAGGCGCCGGAGTGTGGCGACTGAGGGATTTTCAGTAACTTCATTGCAGTGTTACTGTGAGCCGACTTGTGGCAGTAATAAAGATTATGTTATTACATTATCCCGGTGTCTGCATGGATTTCCTCCCACAGTCCAAAGAAGTGCAGGTTGGGTGAATGGGTTATACTAAATTTCCCTTTGTGTCCAAGGATGGGTGAATGATATGGGGTGCTCTTTCAGAGGGTCGGCGCAGACTCGGTGGGCCAAATTGCCTCCTTCTGCACTGTGGGTGCTCCATGGTTCTAAATGTATGTTGTTGCCAAGGTGAACAAATGACAGGAGCTCAAGTTTGGAGTCTGGATGACTCTGACAAAGATTCAAAACATTAGCTCCCTTCTCTCTCCCAGATCTGCTGCGATTGTCCAGTATTTTCTGTTTCCGATTCCAACATCCGCTGTAATTGGCTTTCATCGGAACAAGTGACTGCACGGTACGCGGTACGTGGCATTGGTTAGCAGTGCTGCCTCACGGCACTGGGGACCCGGGTTCGAATCACGGCCCCAGGTCCCTGTCCATGTGGAGTTTGCACACTTTCCACGGGTCTGTGTGAACTCACCCCCGCAACCCAAAGATGTGCAGGGTTAAGATGGATTGGCCACGCTAAATTACCCCTTCATTGGGAAAAAAAAGAATTGGGTCCTCTTAAATTTAAGAAGAAAGCAAGTGACTCCACATTTGTCATTCTTCGTCTGTTGCGAAGCACTCAATGGAAAATGCAAGTTAAAATGGATTGCTGGTTTTAATGACTTAATAACCCTGTGAGCTCAATGTGTGCACCGGAGCATTTGTTTTTAACCAACCCATTTGTGCGTGAGATTAGCGGTGGTTTCGCATTACGGGGGCAAAACTTTGCTCGGATCTACAGCTTAATTCACGAAGGACCTTTCCATCCAATCATTCTGGGCTGGAACAGAATCCATCCATCAGGGGTCCTGCACCTTTTGCACTTGTAAATAGTAAATAACAAAACGCCTGCCTGCTAACCTTGGAAAACTTCAGCGGATCAAGTCTGGACAATTCTAACGACGAAAATAAAATACTGGCCAGAGTCTTGCAGAAGAGCTTAAGTTTTTTTAAAAATTGGATATCACACAAACTTGGGTGGTTTAAGATGCTCGTTTGATTTGGTATGTGTCGTTTAAAAAAGAGGCAGATGAACGAGGTAAAAGCAAGAGGTCGCATCAATCATTCTGTTCACAGACTTCCGTACCGGGCGGCAATGAGTGAGTGAGCCGCACATTCGGGGGCTCTCACTCAGGCGGGATTTGAGGACCTGGTTCCCCGGTTTTGCGGGACTGCGGAGCGCTGGAAAGACGGCCACGGAGGTGCTGAGGAACGGGCAGAGCTGTATGGAACTGCGGGAGAGCAGAAAGCAGCGCAAACGGGAGAGGAAGGGATAAAGGCAAGGTGCAGGGGAAGCTGACCCGGGAGCAAAGATGGCAGACCTGGGGACCTCGGACCCTGAGATCCAGCAGGCGCTGGAAAACATGCTGCAGGTGATAAAAAGCAGTTTTGAATCATTGAAGCGGGATAACTTGGACCCACTTCAGAAGGCAGTGGATCAGCTGAACCAGAGACTGGATGCCCAGGACGAAAAGGTTAAGGAGCTGGGGGAGGCAGTGGAGGAGCAGGCGGACGCGCAGACGATTGCTGCGCTAGATGTCGATGGGTTGAAGGAGAGACAGAGAAGGCTGCTGGACAGAGTAGATGAGCTGGAATATAGAGCCCGTGGACAAAATATGAGGATCATTGGCCTCCCGGAGGGGGCGGAGGGAGCTGATGCCACAGTGTTCGTGGCTGACCTGTTGATGCAGCTGATGTGGGCTGAAGCCTGTCCGCGACCGCCGGAGCTGGAGGGGGCACACAGAGTACAGGCGAGACAGGTGCGTCCGGGGGCTCCCCCCCCCCCCGGTCCGATGGTGATTAGGTTCCACAGGTTTGTGGAGAAGGAGCGGGTGCTGCAGTGGGCAAAGAGCGCTAAGAGCAGCACGTGGAATAACAGTGTCCTTCGCATTTACCAGGAGGCCTTTAAACAAGTTAAGGTGTTGTTCAAAAAGCACGTGAAGTGCCCGGCCCCGTCTTTGGGTTACGCATCAGGGCCAACACCACTACTTCTCCGAGCCCGAACAAGCGATGGACTTTGTGAGGGATCAGGGGCTGGTCTCGAAAAAAAGTCCCACGGACACAAGCTAAGGTCCGAGAATTACTGGTTGAAGGGACGCCTACTGTGCCTGGACTGCAGGTTGACTGTTTACTGCTTTAAAGGTGCCTTGTGTATTTTTTTGTGGGCAGTTTTTGCCTGTGGGGGATGTGGGGGGAGGGTATTCCCCCCCCCCCCATTCGAATTGTCTTTTTCCTTGTATTGCGGTGTTATATATTTTTCTTTTCTTTTTGGTGCTCAGAAAGGGAGGTGGGTTAACTTTTCTGTGTACACAGCTGGAACTGTATTGTACCTGGAGCAGCCTCGCGGTGCTGTTTGATGTTTACATCTTGTTTGATCTTTCCCATCTTAGTGAGACTGCTCCAGTGGGTCGGAGTGGGGGATGGTGTGCTGGGGAGGGGGGGTGATGAGGTCGGGGAAACAATGGGAGTGAGACAAGTGGGCGCCGGAGCGATGAGTCACCGGGCTAGCAGATTGGTTAGTCAAGGGAGTCAGGTGGGGTGGAGGGGGGGGGGGAAGAATACAGCCAGTGAATGGCAGGGGTGGGGCTATCGGGGACGTTGCTAGGGGGGTGGGGGAGGGGAGTTATTTTGCTGACGTGGGGGGGATCTGAAGTAGGTAATGGAAAGGAGGTCGGGGGTGGAGGCAGCCAAGAGGCGAGCCAGGAATGGCACGGCGCATGGGCCGGGGGCGGGCCTGAGAAAGGTTATGGCTGACCGGCGGGGTGGAGGGTTGTGCCCCCCAACCAGGCTGATCAACTGGAATGTCAGGGGACTAAATGGGCCAGTTAAAAGGGCACGTGTGTTCGTGCATTTGCGAGCTCGAAAGGCGGACGTAATTATGTTGCAGGAGACACATCTGAAAGTGTCTGACCAGACTAGGCTAAGGAGGGGCTGGATCAGCCAGGTGTTCCACTCGGACTTGGATTCTAAGTCCAGGGGGGTAGCAATTATGATCAATAAGCGGGTTCAATTTGAGGCTGAGGGCGTAGTCGCAGACGGCGGGGGCAGATTCCTTATGGTAAGGGGCAAGCTGGAGGGGAGAAGAGTGGTGCTGGTGAACATATATGCGCCGAACTGGGACGACCTTGACTTTATCAAGAGTGCTGGGGAAGATCCCGGACCGAGACTCACGTAAGTTGATAATGGGGAGGACGGGGGACTTTGACCCGGGGCTGGACCAGTCATGTCCGCATGATGGGCAGACTCCCAGCAATGGCAAGGGAGCTGAAAGGGTTCATGGAGCGAATTACCAACGCCCGCAATGGAGGTTAGACGTAGGACTGTTGTCGGAGGAGGGGATATGTGAGAGACTTCGGAAGTGTATGCAAAATTACTTGCAGGTGAACGATACGGGGGAGGTTTCAGCAGCGACCCTGTGGGAGGCGCTGAAGGCAGTAGTGAGGGGGGAGCTGATCTCAATTCGGGCTCACAGGGTCAGGGTGGACAGAGCAGAAATGGACAGGTTGGTTTGGGAAATTTACCTGATAGACGAGGAGCATGCGGGGTCCCCGGGGGAGGACCTACTCAGGGAGAGTCGGAGATTGCAGGTGGAACTGGGGGTGCTATCCACGAGTGGGGCCGTGGAACAACTTAAGAAGGTGAGGGGAGTCGTGTATGGGCATGGGGAGAAGGCCAGCAGATTGCTCGTGCAGCAACTCAGGAAGAGGGAGGCGGCCAGGGAAATAAGTACAGTGGTTGATGGGGAGGGGAGCAGAGTGGAGGACCCGGCCGGACTGAATAAGGTATTTCGGGACTTCTATAGTAAGCTGTACACTTCAGAACCCTCAGAAGAGCCGGAGATGAAAAGGTTCCTGGATGGACGAACCTTCCAAAAGGTAGGCAGGGGACTGGTGGACGGGCTGGGGGCCCCAATTAGAGCAGAGGAGGTATTGGGGGAACCTAAAGGCCATGCAGTCGGGGAAAGCCCTGGGACCGGATGGATACCCAGTAGAGTTTTACAAGTTTCTCGGAGATAGTGGGACCGGTCCTGACAAGGGTTTTTAATGGGGCAAAGGACAGAGGGACCCTGCCACCGACGATGTCGCAAGCCACCATCCCACTGATACTGAAGCGGGACAAGGACCCGGAATCCTGCGGGTCATACAGGCCAATCTCCCTGATCAATGTGGATGCCAAGGTCTTGGCGATTAGAATTGAGGACTGCGTACCGGAGGTGATTGGGGACGATCAGACAGGTTTGTGAAAGGCAGGCAGCTGACAGCTAACTTGAGAAGATTGCTTAATGAGATCATGATGCCCCCGACGGGCAAAGAGGTGGAGGTAGTGGTGGCAATGGACGCCTTCGGTGGAGTGGGGCTATTTGTGGGAGGTGCTTGTACGGTTTGGATTCAGGGAGGGACTGGTTAATTGGGTCAGACTATTGTACCAGGCACCAAAAGCTAGCGTTAGGACGAACAGGATGTCAGATTATTTCAGACTACACTGCGGGACCAGACAGGGGTGCCCACTCTCTATGCGGATGACCTGCTCCTGTACGTGTCGGACCCACTGGCCGGGATGGAAAATATACTGGAAACAGAGGACGTTTGGCCGGTTTCAGGGTGCAAATTAAATATGGCCAAGAGTGAGATGTTTGTGGTGCAGGCAAGGGGCCAGAATAGACTGAAGGAGCTGCCATTTAGGTTGGTGGAGGAAGGTTTCCGGTACTTGGGGATACAGGTGGCACGAGACTGGGGCAGGTTGCATAAGTTAAATTTGACGAGGGTGGTGGAACAAATGAAGAGGGAGTTTCGGAGATGGGATGCACTCCCGCTGTCACTGGCGGGGGAGGGTGCAGACTGTAAAGATGACAATCCTCCCTAGATTTCTGTTCATCTTCCAGTGCCTCCCGATCTTTATCCCACGGTCCTTCTTCAAAAGGACTGGCAAAATCATCATGAGCTTTGTCTGGGCGGGAAAATCCCCGCGGGTGAAGGCGGTGCTTGAAAGGAGCCGCAGCGAGGGGGGACTGGCTTTAGCTCACTGGGCTAAATCGCTGGCTTTTAAAGCAGACCAAGGCAGGCCAGCAGCACGGTTCAATTCCCGTACCTGCCTCCCCAAACAGGCGCTGGAATGTGGCGAATAGGGGCTTTTCACAGTAACTTCATTGAAGCCTACTCGTGACAATAAGCGATTTTCATTTCATTTCATTTTCATGAAGGGGGAAGAGTCCCAGACGGAGGAACTGAAACTCAAACGGGACGAGCTTGGCGGGGAGATGGAGGACGGGCTGTGGGCGGAAGCTGAGTAGGGTGAATTCAACCGCAACAAGTGCCAGGCTCGGCCCGATTCAATTTAAGGTCGTTCACCGGGCCCACATGACGGTAGCTCGGATGAGCAAATTCTTTGGGGTAGAGGACAAGTGCGCTACTTGCGCGGGAGGACCAGTGAACCACGTTCACATGTTTTGGGCATGTCCTAAGCTTAGGGGGTACTGGGAGGGATTTGCGGGGGTCATCTCCCGGGTGCTGAAAACAAGGGTGGTGATGAGTCCAGGGGTGGCAATTTTCGGAGGACCCGGGAATCCAGGGGGAGAAAGAGGCAGATGTTCTGGCCTTTGCTTCCCTAATAGCCCGAGGACTCAAAACCCTCGAAGACCGAACTATGGCTTTCGGGCATATCAAGTTTTCTGGGTATGGAAAAAATTAAGTTTGCCTTGAGGGGATCTGTACTGGGGTTCGCCCGAAGGTGGCAACCATTCATCGACTTCTTCGCGGGAGAGTGAACGTCAGCTGTGGGGGGGGGGGGGGGGGGGGGTGGAGATTAGGGTAGAGTAGGAGGGCTAAATAGGCGGGTAGTGTCTATGGGAGAGGAGTGGGCATGTGCAGTATGGTTTGATTGAAGTAGTGGTTTTATATTGATGTTTGCACATTTCTGTTAGCTGTAACTGTTTCCAATGCCAAAAAAATACCTCAATAAAATTGTTTGTTAAAAAAAAAAATTATTTTCAGTTAAAACCAGTTAGCTTCTCAAATAGCCGCTGCTCCAAGGAGAGGGGAAATAAAAGGTCCCCTCCTTCTCTTCAGTTATTATTAATCAGCTCATGTTGCAAATGTTCAGAGTTTTGAAACAATAGGGGCAAATCTTGAAGAGTTTATACCGCTGTGGTCACTCTTTTAATGTCGACTGGAAACACCTTTGCCGGTAGTTTGAGATTTTGGGGGTTTCAAGGATTCGGTCCACCCTGTCTCAGGACCGCAGGAAGGTCCCTTCGCCGATGCGACAGCACCGTGACCTCGTACACTGAAACCAAAAAGGGGTCAGCAAAATCTTTATGCATTGACAACTCCAGGCCGCCTCCACTCCGAATAACCCTTCCTTCAGGTGACTGACGGACTGCCAACTGGAGGCATTGGCAATATTCACTGCACAGTCCACAGATGGGGAGGCAGTGGCGTACTGATATTGTTGCTGCACTGGTAATCCAGAGACCCAGGTCTCTGGGGACCAAGGTTCAAATCCCACCACGGCAGAAGGTGAAATTCAAATTAAATTTGAAAAATCTGGAAGTAAAAATCTCAAGATGACCATGAAACCATTGTCGATTGGCTCAGGGAGGAAATCTGCCAACTTGACCTGGTCTGGCCTCCATGTGACTCCAGACCTCCTCCTGCACCGCAACCTTTATGATCATGATCCATGAATGGCACATCAGCCGGGACACGCCCTTGGGCCTGGTGTACAAGGAGGCCATTGAAACACGCAGATCTGCCAGCGAGCACCCCCCACCATTCCCAGGGCCTCCGTCCTCCTGACCCCACCGACTCAGAGCCAGTGAAGCAGCCGGTCACACTTGCAGCAGTAGCATTTGGGTTACTGTTTCTTGTTTCAGTTAAGTAGGTCGGTCAGCCTTTTGCTCCCTGGGTTGAACACAGTTGTGTTCCTCCCTGTGGAAATTACATCTTATCCTCTCTTGTTGAGGTGGAGCATGGCGGGGGATGGGACAAAACATGGAGGAAAGGGGGATTTGTGATTTTCAAATTCATTCCAGCAGGGATATTGTGCGTGGCCCCGAAGCCTGGATTTCCCGGTCATTTACACCCTGCAGACTGGCACCCGTCTCACTCGCTTCCCTCGGCTGACCCTCAAGACAACCGCAACGCAGATCGAGCCTTTTTGGTGACTTCTTAGGAGGAAGACACGAGTGGTGACTTGGAGCCCAACCCGGGGGCTACACTGCCTGGGCACAGGAAGCTTCAGCACACAGGCAAGACATTCCCCACCACAGCTCCCTCCCATGTGCAGGTGGCCCTGGGCCCCCAGCTGCGCACACATCATCAATCACCCGGACTTCGCATCAGGTGACTGAACTCGCTTGAAAAATTAAAATAGCAATTACATTGAACCAAAAAATGAAACCAGTTGTTAAAGGTTTTCTCTCTCTGTGCTTTCTGAGATTTTAGCACCTGGGGGGTCAGAGGAAAGTCCTGCCCACTCCCCCTTCCCTCAGTCTCAAACACTGCTTTGTGCAGCCAAGTCCATCGTTCCCACTCAACTCCTGCAAAGGGAAGGTGGCCTTCAGTGGAACACAGCAACTGGATCAGGGTTTGCAGAACCTATCACGTCCACAACCCTACGGCCACTGACTGGCCCGCCCCAAAGGCTTAGCCATACAGCATTTGCCGCGTCTGTGGACAGTGAAACAGAGTCGCCACTTCAGACTGATCAGGTCAGTGGTGCATTATGTTGATCCCGGATGTCAGGCATTCTGCTTCGGCATTTGCTGCCCGCCTTTTACTGTGAGAAGTGTCCTTCAGCCACATTTCAAATGGGGAGCTCTGTCTGGGGGTGCCATTCTTAACAATGATCTATATTAACTGGAGACAGCTTGGGGAGGCTCACGTGTATTGCACCAGACCTGATCCTCTCTGTGTGATATCCTTGAATGTCCCATGTTGCCCCCCCCCCCCACCTCCCAGTCCCCATTCATATTTGGAACAGTAATTCATCATGGCCACTCTTGATCAGTTTGTGAAGGGGCATCGTCTGCAGTCCACCCACCCCAGGCTGCTTCTGATTAGCCCAGCGCAACTTCAGTGCACAGATAACTCCACACAGCCTCACTCATCATCAGCCAGGTCAGCAGATTTTATTTCTTCTTTAAATACTCCAGTTAGTATAATGCCCCAAGGGTCGGGTTTCAGGCTCAATTCAGTTACAGTGAAGCTGGAATCAAACCCCAAGCTCGCAGCAAGGTCAATAAAAATCTTGGGAGGTATCTACATCAGGGGTGTGCAGGGGATGGAGTGGGGTGGGGAGGAAGGGGAGGAGGGACAGAGGGGGAACCCTTCATCGGGGGAGATTTTCTCTCGCTCTTCAGGATGGAAGAACAGAAACACTGCGTGGCATCGCAGACCAGTATCAGTGTGTCGTAGTCAGCAAAAGCAAGTCCAAAACTGATTCACAACTGAGCAGCTAATAGTTTAAACATGGTGCCTTTTGATATTTACACAGGGGAGAGCAGCCTTCATTACTCCATCCACACATTCCTTCAACTTTTTACCTGCGAAACCCATTGGTACTGGGTTCCTGAAGCATTGCGTGCTTGGAGATCTCATCGTAACGGGACTATGCCATTACCCAGAGTTGGAATGGTTGAAATCCTACTTCTGCGTCCACCGTATTCGTACCATCGTTGGGATAGTGACGTGCCTGCCCAGGAGTAAAAGACCGACTCGTGTTCACATTCGTGAGTCCCTTACTCCAGGAGCTAAGAAAGATTGTCCTGGGACGGATTCAATGTCCTTTTTGTACAATGATTGGAAAAGTTTGCCTTCATTTCATTTCTGGATTTGCGATTTAGTTTTTTTTTAACACAATGATTGACGTTTTCAAACAAAATCCATGGATTTCCTGGAGTGCCACAGCTTCTACTTCATGCTAAAGACCCGGATAGGTTAAAAAAAGAAATCACAGTATAAAGTATTAAGCCATCATAAATAATGAATCATTCACACAGCAGGGTTTCAGCACACGGTCAAACTTATCATTTTGTCAGTTTTTTTTTAAAAAAGGGGCGTTTGCGTTTCTTTCCCCATTTTGGAGGTAAGAGATTTACCGGGGTGGGGTGGGGGAGTGGGGCAGGAGGAGAAAGTGCAAGTTGAATGAGCTACCTTTGTTCTCCGCAGACTGCGCCCCCCCCCCCCTCCTCCCGATAAAACAGAGTTGGGTCAGCCAACCCCGACACCCAGCAAACTTTGGACTTTCACTCCTTCAGGATGTGTTTTACATGACTGTGGGTTATGCTGTCTGTCACGAGAATAACTCTGCAAAACAAGCTCCCAAGAGCTACTGACAAAAAAAAAACAGTACGCCCCCCCACCCCACCCCCCGTATCACCAAGTGGAACGAATGATTTGAAGTTTAGAACATTTCTCCTCTCGCAGGAGCACGTTGGACAGATCGGAGTTTTCAGATCACAGGGCTGATAGCAGCCAAGGACAAAACAATCCAGAGCTCTCAGACGTTTGAAAATGGAGACAGTAAGAAAATGACCCGTGGGCGCGGGGAGAATAGGGGGTCTGCTTCTCCCACTCCAGCCCAGGTGGCCGGATTCCCAACACATGAATTCCAAAGCCAGTTTCTGGCTCAGTGTTGGTCTGTCACATCTCTGAGCATGTGCAAGTACAGGTCCCACCTAAACGCCTCCTGTAAGACATATCTCCCCCCCCCCCCCCCCCCCCCCCCCGCCCCACAAGGGATTGCAGTGTTCCCCAGGTCACCGACTTGATCGGTTATTCTTGGTCCAAAGAAAAGTCACCTGTACCGCTCACGGAGAAATTGGAGTTCAGTACACCCTGGCCACCGGCCTGCCCCGCCCCCTCAGGGTGGTGAACATTTGACAATTCGGGTAAAGGAAGCGAGGGGAGGCGGCTGAAACCCTGGTCTGAGATTCCATCATAACTGAAGAAACATTGAACATAGATAAAACCAAACAAAATAAAAGTATAAGAGCCCGCTGCACAGCGATCGTGCCCTTTTCTCACGAGACAGAGATACATAGCTCCACCGATGTGCTCGTTGCCCACACTATTTTAACTACTCTAAACAGTAAAATAGGAAGATTATTCCAGTGGGTTTGCTTACACACTTCCTAAAATATAAAAGTTAAGAACGTTCAGGTTACAAAAGAAGCATTGGCCCCCTGTGTTTGATGTGTGATCTGCACCATCTGGTCACTCCACGGTCACTGATTTGGCCAAGTTCCGGGGACAGTCAACCTGCAGGAGGACATGAAAGATGGTTAGTTCCTGATGTTTCATTGCTGTTGTGTTTCACCCCCGCTTCCCTCGCTCTTTGCATGGTTCTTCTCATTCCGATACAATTCCACACGTCCCGCCAGCAACCCTGTGCCACATCACCCAACGAGTCACTCTTCACCCGTGAGAGCCCATTTGCTGCTTGTGGAAAGGATATTGAATCTCGAAGGGCTGTTCTTCATGCAGTTGATGTCGTTTTCATGGATTTCAGCAAAGCCTTTGACAAGGTCCCACATGGGAGACTTACATGGGCGGCACGGTAGCACAGTGGTTAGCACGGTTGTTTCACAGCGCCAGGGTTCCAGGTTCGGTTCCCTGTCTGTGCGGAGTCAGCACATTCTCCCCGTGAATGTGTGGGTTTTCTCCGGGTGCTCCCGATTTCCTCCCAGGGTTTCCTCCGGTTTCCTTCCACAAGACCCGAAAGTCGTGCTTTAGGTGAAGTGGACATTCTGAATTCTCTCTCTGCGTACCCGAACAGGTGCCGGAGTGTGGCGACTAGGGGCTTTTCACAGTAACTTCATTGCAGTGTTAATGTAAGATTGCTCGTGACAATAAAGATTGTAATTATTATTACAAAGAAGGCAAATGAGACACAGGGTAACTTTATAAGGTAAATTAAAAATATGCTTAGCTGTAGGAGACAGAGGATGGTGACAGACGGCTGCTTTAGTGACTGGACGCCTGTGTCCAGGGGTATACCACAGGGATCTGTGCTGGGTGCCTATTGTGTGTCAGTTATACAAACAACATAGAAAATACAGTGCAGAAGGAGGCCATTCGGCCCATTGAGTCTGCACATCCCACTTCAGCCCTCACTTCCACATTATCCCAGTTACCCAATAACTCCTCCCAACCTTTTTGGCCACTAAGGGCAATTTATCATGACCAATCCACCTAACCTGCACATCTCTGGACTGTGGAAGGAAATCGGAGCACCCGGAGGAAACCCACGCAGACACGGGGAGAACGTGCAAACTCCGCACAGACAGTGACCCAGCAGGGAATCGAACCTGGGACCCTGGCGCTGTGAAGCCACAGTGACAGTGATAGCAGATCATATATGACTATGTGGGGGTAGGGTCAGTAAGTTTGCGGGTGACACAAAGATTGGCCGGGGGGTTAACAGTGAGGTTGAGTGTCTTGGGTGTCAGGAAGATATAGACGGGATGGCAAATAGGCAGAAAAGTGGCAGATGGAATTTAACCCTGAAAAGTGGGAGGTGATATACTTTGGAAGGAGTAATATGACAAGGAATTATTCAATGAATGGCCTGACACTGGGAAGTTATGAGGAACAAAGGGACCTTGGTGTGTTTGTCCATCGCTCTCTGAAGGCAGAAGGACAGGTTAATAGGGTGGCGAAAAAGACAGATGGGACATTCCCTTTTATCAATCGGGGCATAGATTACAAAAGCAGGGAGGTCATGTTGGAGTTGGATAGAACTTTGGTGAGGCCATAGCCGGAGCACCGTGAGCAATTCTGGTCGCAGCATTATAGGAAGGATGTGATTGCACTGGACGGAGTGCAGAGGTGATTGACCAGGATGTTGGCTGGGACGGAACATTTAAGTTATGAAGAGAGATTGGACAGACTTGGGTTGTTTTCGCTGGAGCAGAGAAGACTGAGGTGCGACCCAATCGAGGTGGACAAGATTGAGGGGCATGGACAGATTGGATAGGGAGCCGCTGTTCCCCTTAGTCGAAGGGTCAGCCAATAGTTTTAACTAATAGAATCCAGCCAATTCCCCCCTCGCCCACGGCCATTAGGGTCAATCACACACCACTCACACTTGGGAAGTGGTGTACTCTTCACTATTTTTAGAGGCTTTGCTGGATTCATGTTTCTGCGACCAATGAACAAAGAGCTTTAGCGCCAGCTTCTGATGCTTGCTTTCAAACACCTGTAATTTTTGTCAAGCGCTTTTACAAAAGCTGAAATATCTCGAAGGATTTCACGTGGAGGGGGGGTGGGGTGGGGTTTCGAGGACCGCCATGCCGTAAACCAACATGGCAGCTATTACGCACCGACAACCTCCCAGACACAGCGATGAGGCAAAGCACATGCCCCGCCGGTCATTCCCGGGATGGTGGTTGAGGGAAGGTTAGAGCAAATTGAAACAGAACATTCCGGAATGAACAATTTGGTTTGAGTCAGCACGTGGAAGTAAGGCTCAGCCGGAACCCACGGTTCCCATTAGGGCGGAATGGCCTGCTGCGAGACATTCTCTTTCAGATGCCGAGTGACCTACTGGGCAAATCTAGCATGTTCTGATTTTATTTTGTATCTTCAGTCTTGACTTTCACCTCAAGACCGTGTAGTTTTAATGCAAACCTGAAATGATACAGAAGGAAGCCAGTGGCTGAATGCTCAACAGGTTTGGCGTTCCTGTCTCTGCGGCTTTCGTGAAGGTAGGTGCTAACACCGTTGCAACCACAGTGGTATTTCCGATGAAATTACTAAACTTTGATCCTGGAGTATCCCACAATGTAATGCCTGGGCCTTTCTCTCTATATTTTCCTGCCCACGCCACGTGACGTTAAGAAATTGAACTGGACATGCCAAAAGCATTCACTCACGTCGAATCCTCGGAGGACAGCGAGATGGAAGGACAGAAGCTGGAGTGGGATGACACTGAGGATCCCCTGCAGGCAGTCCACACTGTGAGGCACTTTAATCACCCGGTTCACACTTTTTATGGTCTCGTAATCATCCCGGTCACAAATCACCACCGGACGACCCTGAAACAATGACAACACAATCATATTTCCAACAAACTGCAGATGAAGATACTCCCGCCTCTCTCTGTGCTCTGATGCTTATTTTATTGTGACCACTCTGACCAACACTCCTCTGAACTGTGCTCTCTCCTTCCTTATGCATCGTCCTACCTACTGTTCTGACTCTCTACGTCCTCGCTGTGTTGCGCTGTCTCATACTGTAACTCATTCTCGCTCAGGGTTCCAATGTTGTGGAAGCTGACACTTCTCTCTGTCTTCCCCTCGTCTGCCAATTCCAGGCTTTTGAAAGAAAGGCATATGAAAATACAGACAGCATTTCCAGCATGTCAGAAACGACACAAAAAAAGCTCTGTGCACAGAGGAAAGGCTTTGGAGCTCAGCGACCAGAGTTATGTGGATGATGACATCAGCCATTGCATTAAAAGCTTGGTCCCGGAATGCAATGGGCTGAGGGACCCAGTTTATCATCTTGTTTCTTAGTTGCACTGGTTGAGGAAGGAACTTTGCCCAGAACACAGGAACTTCCAACAACCAACCAGTCTGCTCTGCTTATCTTCATCGGCTGTGTCATTTTCCTCGGGAAACAAAGGCCGAGAGAGGGATCTCATGGAGGCCTATAAATCAGGGAAAGGGCGGACACAGAGACGCTCTTGCGGCGGAGAGCGTAGCTCAAGGCCGTCGATATCAGGCAGTCACCAAGCTGCCCAACAGGGAAACCCCTTTATCTTGAGCGTGGCGAGAATGTGGAACTCGCCACCACAGGGAGTGGTTGGAGTGAATAGCATCGATGGATTTAAGGGGAAACTAGACAAGTGTGAGAGGGAGAAGGGAACAGTGATAGATTTAGAGGAGGAACGATGGGGGGGGCTCAAGTGGGCCATCACGGGCTGGTTGGGCTGAACGGCCTGTTCCTGTGCAATACCATGTAACAGGATCACTAATAAACAGCTGAAACAGGCCGACGAGGTGTCTCATTAATATCTCGACTGAAGGCAAATGTTGCTACTTTACCGTGCCAGCTCCTTTGCTCTGCTCAACCTGGTTGGCATCCTAAACTTTGATCCTGGAGTATCCCACAATGTAATGCCTGGGCCTTTCTCTCTATATTTTCCTGCCCACGCCACGTGACGTTAAGAAATGTGACGTTAGGAAAAGATTTAAAAATCTGAGGACACAGTTAATGCAGTACCTGCCGTGCGACCACCTGCTGCAGGGCGTTTTGGCACTTGGTGTAAGTGTGGTCCCTCATGATCACCATGATAACTGGCATCAGCTTGTCCACCAGAGCCAAGGGTCCGTGCTTCAGCTCACCAGCCAGGATACCCTCAGAATGCATATATGTGATCTCTTTGATTTTCTGCAGGAACAATTTTCGACATTTGGTACAGAAAGCAGAGGCTGCAGGTGAACTAGAGAGGCTTCATTCGCCACACCATCATCTCACAAGGCACACAAAACTCCTCACTGGCCACCTTGATAAACGGCCGAGTATTCCAGGAAGCTCACAAACTCACGACAACGAAACACGCAGTGACGTGTGGGTGCCTGCTGTGTTATTTCCGTCAGTGAGCCTGCTGTTGTGCTGAACTCAGCTATCGCCCTTTTTGGGAGGTGTCACGAAATGACCACTTGGCTCTTTTTGGACCAGGCATTTAATATGTTTTGAAGACAATATGCACGGTCCAAATACTTCACGTCCTTGGCACATGGCTCCAATTGATTTTCTCTGCAAGCACAGCCAGAATCCTTTAGCGTCTCGGTAAAACAATTATTTTCAGACGGTGCTTTGTCTAATTAATGGCATCAAAAGGACACGCTAGTGGGATGCGCGTGGTGCAGCATCTCGACAAGAGGGTTAATTCTCTGTCCCTGAAGCTCATTGCGGAAGCAACATTGTGCTTTTCATTTTCCCCAATTAGTTTTCGAGGAATTGCCTATAAATCAGTTGCATTTCGTAAACAGAAGAAAATTAACTGCGTTCAGCTGCTGGGGGCTGTCGAAGTATTTGAGGGAACTGTTGCTGCCGACTGTCAGGAAAACAAAGGTAGTTTTAAGGGATCGAGACTGTTTTGCTTAACATTAGAAATTGGGTACAGTTTTTGGTGGGTTCAATGTAATGTTTCTAGTGCCTGGAAGGGTAAAACCTCAAGTTAGATCTGTGTTGAACAAAGATGTTTGTATGTGCGGGGGTTGGTTTCAATTCCAACCGTGGAGGCGATTCCAGCGCGCGATAGCCATCAGCGAGAACAGCGACGAGGGGAAAATCCCAGCAGAATCGGAAAAGGCGATTCTCGCCGGCGAAATCGCCTTTTCTGACTTTTGCCGCCCCTCACTGTTTATGTTACAAGGTGCAGGCCCAGAAAGCACCGGAACCTCATTTAAATATCTTTTAATATACTTAGCGAGTGTCACCCCCCCCCCCCCCCCCCCCCCCCACCCCATCACATGACACCCCCTCACTGAATAGTCATACTCGTCGAGGGTTACACCAGGTTCAGAAAAACGCAAACTTCCCCCGGGGGAGAGGGACACGCCCGGGGAGTGCCCTGGACTGCTCCCTGTTCCACAATGGCACTGCAGGTGTTGACCCTCTGGGGAGCTATTGGGGATGTTGGTTTCAATTTATAAAATCATGGACGTTTACAGAATGGAAACAGGCCCTTCAAACCCAGCTTGTCCATGCCGCCCAGTTTCAATCACTGAGCTAGTCCCACTTGCACGCAATGGGCCCATATCCCTCTATACCCACCCCTGCCCATGTAAATGTTTTTTAAAGAACAAAATTGTACCCGCCTCTACCACTGCCTGTGGGCAGCTCGTTCCAGATGTTCACCGCCCATGCTTTCCCATCTGCTCTCTTTTGTATCTCTCCCCTCTCACCTTAAACCTATGCCCTCTAGTTCTGGACTCCTCTACCTTTGGGAAAAGATGTTGACTATCTACCTTATCGATGCTCCTCATTATTTTATAGACCTCTATAAGATCACCCCTAAGCCTCCTACGCTCCAGGGAAAAAATTCCCAGCCTATCCAGCCTCTCCTTATAACTCAGCCCATCAAGTCCTGGTAGCATCCTCATGAATCTATTCTGCATTTTTTCTAGTTTAACAATATCCTTCCTATAATAGGGTGACCAGAACTGAACACAGTATTCCATGTGTTGTCTTACCAATCATAGAATTTATAGCGGCGAAGGAGGCCATTCGGCCCATCGAGTCAGCACCAGCCCTTGGAAAGAGCACCCCACCCAAGCCCACACCTCCACCCCATCCCCGTAACCCCACCCAACCTTTTTGGACACTCAAGGCAATTTAGCATAGCCAATCCACCTAACCTGCCCATCTTTGGAACAAAGAACAATACAGCAGAGGAACAGGCCTTTGGGCCCTCCAAGCCTGCGCCAATCATGAGTCCCTTCAAGACCAACCGCCTGTATCCTTCCATTCCATACCCCGTCTGTTCATGTGCCTATCCAGCAAAGTCTTAAAGGTCACTAACGGATCAGCCTAAACCAACTCACTTGGCAGTGCATTCCAGGCCACTACCACCCTCTGTGTTAAAAACTTCCCCCGCACTGAACCTTTCTCCCCTCACCTTGAACCGGGCCCCCTTGTAATTGTTATTTACGCCTTGGGAAAAAGCCTCCAACTGTTCACCCTTTCTATACACCTAATAATATTTTTAACTTCTATCAGGTCGCCCCTCAGCCTCCGTCTCTCTGGGGAGAACAATCCGAGTTTAACCAATCTCTCCTCACAGCTAAAACCCTCCATACCAGGCAACATCCTGGTAAACATTTTCTGTACTCTCTCCAAAGCCTCCACATCCTTCTGGTAGTGTGGTGACCAGAATTGGACACAGTATTCCAAATGTGGCCGAACCAACGTCCTATATAACTGCTTTTATATTCGATACCCCGTCCTATGAAGGCCAGCATTCCATATGCTTTCTTCACCACCATTTCCTCCTGTGCTGCCACTTTTAAGGATCTGTGGATCTGCACGCCCAGATCTCCCTGTGTCTCTACGCTCTTAATGGTCGGGCCATTTATTTTATAGCTCCCACCTTGAAATGCATCACCTCGCATTTGTCCAGGTTAAATTCCATCTGCCATTTCGCTGCCCAATTTCGCAGCCTATCTATATCCTGTTGTATTTTTTGACAATCTTCATCACTATCCCCAACTCCTGCAATCTTAGTATCACCTGCAAACTTGCTAATCAGACCCGCTACGTTTTCTTCCAAGTCATTTATATATATTACAAAGAGCAGAGTCCCAGAACTGATCCCTGCGGAATACCACGACTTACAGATCTCCATTTGGAAAAACACCCTTCCACTGCTACCCTATGTCTTCTATGCATCCAGCTCATTCACCCCTGACCTGATGTGACTGTGGGTGGAAACCGGAGCACCCCGAGGAAACCCATACAGGCACCGGGAGAACGTGCAGACTCCACACAGACAGTGACCCAAGGCGGGAATCGAACCTGGGACTCTGGCGCTGTGAAGCAACTGTGCTAACCACTCTGCTACCGTGCCACCCACTAGTTTGAACATGACCCAAGAATGAGTCTCTCTAACTTGGAGCTCCATTTGATCAAATTCCTCTGTGGTTTATATATCCAGGAACCTCACATCGTCACAGCTGGCAGAAGGTCAGGCTCCATCTTCATGGAGGTCTCGTGCTGTCCAAGTTTAACTCTGGCAATTTACAATCAAGCCATACTGCACAACGTCCATCGTTACAACATCAAAACCACTTCTCAGTGATGCCTTTGGAACTCTCTTCCACAACAGGCAGTGGAAACGGAGGCCCATGGAATCTCGCGAGAGGCCTCCTGCAAGATTTGGACACTTCTCACGAGACGTCGCGATCAGGGTCTCGCCCTCCAGATCAGCATTTTTAATGAGCGAGGCAAGGCCTCAACCAGGCGCCGTTTCGTACTCGTCCACACAAATGTGGAACAGGCCTAACGGCACCTGGGGGGGGGGGGGGGGGGGAAGGGATGCTGAAGGGGGAGGGGGTTGAAAGATTGGGGCTACCTTTAGAAATGGCGCCCCGCTCCGCGTGTACTCTTCTGGCATTGGCGAGCTATGTTCATCGGTGGGCGAAATGATGCAAGTGTGGCTTCGACGGGGAATTCCCCACCAAGGCCAAAAAGAACAACAAACTGTTGAATAACGGGGATACTGCCAAGAAACACCCGCTAAACGGATTTTTTACCCAAGTCTTTTCAACATTTGTAAGGCAGAGCCAGATAGATTCTGGATAAGCAAGGGGGTGAAAGGTAATCGGGGTAGGCGGGAATGTGGAGTTGCGGTTACAATCAGAGCAGCCATGATGTGATCGAATGGAGGAGCAGGCTCGAGGGGGTCAGAGGCCCTGACGCCAGCTCCTAATTCGTTTCTGCTACATTATCTGTCAACCTTCAAAAGCTGTTCCAGCTGTGCACCTTACCAAAGCTGCCCTCACGCTGTTTACAAGTGGCTGCTTGGGTCTCGCTGGGGCTCGCGGGTTTTAATGCACTCCCCTGTGTGTTCGCTGGCCAACACTGGCTTCCAGTTCGACAAACATGCCAAGCCACAATTTACAATTCTCAGACTTGTTTTTCAAAGCCTTCTTGGCTGCGTTTCTCCACACCTCTTCCTTGCCTGCACTAGCAAGCCTGATGTTTCCTAACATGACTTGCCGTTTAACTATGTTCAAGGTTCTAGATAAATGCAAGGTGTTGTTGTTAGTGGACGTAATGTCAATTTCGAGGAAGTGGCCCAAGTGACCATCGGCCTTTAAAGTGACCCTCCAGGGATAACACAAACTCGTGACAAAAGGCAAGCGTGTGTAAGCTGAACTTTTAGATCCGGTTTGATGTTTCCAAACAAATGTGAGATTTGTGCCATTACTAAGGAACAATTCTCCACCCGTGACAACTTGTTATTGATTAAAAATTCCCAAAGCGCACTGAGATTTTCCAAAACAACTTGTCCGATGAAAGCTTTATCCTGTTGGCATTTTCATATTATTTCGAATTGGCTTTTATTCCATTTGTGTGCAGTAAGAAATACGAACATGACGCGATGGCAGGAGTGACCCGCTGTTTTCAAGTGCGCGCGTCTCAGTGAAAGCACTGCCATGGCCTGCTATAAAATCAAAACAGTGCGGCGATGGGTTTTCTGATCCCCTCGGCCTGCTCTCCACACAAAAGAAATATCCTGCAAGTTGGTCAAGGTAACAAAGCGCTGCGTGGTTTAAATTCGACATAACAGAGCTCACTGCGTTCCGATAGATGTGTGCAATCAACACTATTTTGTTTTTGAAACCAGACAGCCATCGGGGTCTTTGTTTACTTCTGTGACTTTAATTGAAACGAGTCTAGTTGCGGAGAGAATAGTTTTCATTGTGTCTCAGAATGCTGTGTTTTCCCTGGTGTGCCCTCAACTTAACTCTGGGAGGCCGACATCTATACAAGTCCCAAGACATTGCAGAGCTGTGTTGGCTTCTGTCCAGAATTATTCATACAGCCCCTCAGTAGCTCATGCGGTGAATCTCTCACTGAGAAATCACACCATTCCAAAATGGAACTGGATGTGTTCCCAACACATCCAGGAAACTTCTAACAGGATTAGACAGGGGAGATGCAGGAAGGATGTTCCCAGTGGCAGCGGCCGGGGGGGGGGGGGGGGGGGGGGGATACAGGGTAAACCATTTCGGACCGAGATGAGGAGAAATCTCTTCACCCAGAGAGCAGTCGGCCTGTGCAATCTGCGACCACAGGAAGCAACTGAGGCCAAAATATTGTATTTTTCAAGAAAGAGTTAGTTGTAGCTCTTGGGGCTAGATGAGTCAAAGGATATTGGGGGGGACAGACTAGAGTTGGATGATCAGCTGGATTAGAATGAATGGCGGAGCAGGCTCGAAGGGCTGAATGTTCTCCTCCTGGTCTGCTTGACTATGTTTCTATGGCAGAATATGACAAGGCCAGGGAAAATAGGCAGAGAATTGATAGCTCCAGTCACAGACCTCGCACCGGTACAGCTGGATGGCCCAACTTGCCTGCATTGATTATTTCCATCACCCCACCAGGCGATGGCTCATTCTCCACCTCCCCCCGACCCTTCTCAGCCTGCCAAGTTAACTGAAGCACCGTGCTGGGCAGTGACACAAAACGGCCCCTGGTAACTACTCACCACGTTACAGGTGAATAAGAGGGAGCGACAAATAGGAGGCTGGCTGAGGTCTCTCCCGCGCACTGTGTTACATTGTGGCTTTCATGGCCAGCGGCCTCTTAGCTATGCAAAGGTAGGAACGAGAGCGAGTCCTGGCATAAACCCAACTCTTTTGAAAGGAAAGGGTGTTCTTTTCAAAAGTCAATTTTCCGGACATTAGCGAGCAACAATCCTTAATTGAACCTCTCTGGAGCGGCTCGCGTTGTCGGACTCCAGATGTGGGCGATTGTGAAGGGACTCGTTATTAGCCAGCTGGGCTGTCTGGCCTCCTGTTCGAAACATCCACCTTTACAACTTGTAAATTATATAGCGCTGTGAAACACTAGTACCTGTCAGACGTCATTATACAGAGGCAAAGCAACTGCTTTAAAGGGAACTTTAGTGAGGCTGCGATTGGGATGTCTGTTCTGACAAGAGTGGCTTGCACACCTCGTATTCCAACATTTCGCCTGATCTGGAGAGACTCACATTCCCACTCATGAGATGTGGCCAAGTAAGATCATGCAGTAACTCACCAGTGCCCCCTCCAGGCAGGTGGCGTAATGATAACCTCGGCCCATTATGAGAACCGATTTCTGTTGGTATAGTTCCCGTGCCAAATTCTGGATCTCCTCGTCCAGAGTTAGGATCTCTTTAATGAGGTCTGACAAAGAGAGAGAGAGAGAGAGAGAGAGAGATAAAATAATTGATTCAGCCGAAGAATTTCCTTTTATGTGTCAGTTACAATCCCCTACTCAAAATCGGATGTGTGGTCCTTTGATCAGCTCACTCCTGGAAGTCAAAATTCGACTCCACATTCCTTTCAACTTGGTCACGAATGTAGGCAGATTTTGTGCCTGTGATTCTGTACTGAGGCGTGCACTCCAGGATGAGAGAGCTGTGTTCGGAGGAAAGACTGAACTGAACTGAATGGACCGAAGAATGAGGCGTGATCTCACTGAGATCTGCAAAATGCTTCGAGGTCAACTGGTTCGTGCCGCAGACCCAGGCCGGCAGCGCAGGTTCAATTCCCCGTACCGGCTTGAGGTTATTCATGAAGGCCCCGCCTCCTCAACCTCGCCCGAGGTGTGGTGATCCTCAGGTTAAATTCCCCTGGTCGTCTGAGACTACGACGACTTTGCTTACTCACACTTGGGAGTGAGGTCCAATCAAATATAGGATGAAAACTAGGTCAGTCCAGCAGGCAGAGAAGTCACGGGCATGATAAGGCACATGGGAGGATTGCAATTATTTTAATGCCCGTCAGGTAAGGCAGCGTTGATCTGCAAGTGGAAAAACACTATTGTTGCAATAACTAAGACATGGTTGAAAGGAGGACAGGACTCAACATTCCTGGGTATGGGAGTTTCAGGTGTGATATCTGGGGGGTGGGATGTTAGAGAGGAGGCGGCATTGCAATTATTGATAAAAGAGACCATCACTGCAGTAATGTGGGGGGATGCCTCAGGAGGCTCTTCAAGTGAAGCCATAAGGCTGGAGCTCAGAAATATAAGCGGGGCAATCAGTTTAATGGCATTATACTACAAGCCTCCCAACAGTCAGAGGAAGATAGCGGAGCAGATCGGAAGGCAAACCACACAGAGAGGTGAGAGAGGAATAGAGTTATAAGTAGGAGGAGACTTTAACTTTGTCAATATTAACTGGAATCGCCGGGGTGTGAAAGAATTAGACGGGGTAGAATTTTTTAAAGTGCACCCAGGAGAGCTTTTTGTGCCAGCACGTAGATAGTCCAGCTGGGGATGGGGCAGCTCCGGACTTCATCCGCGGAATAAAGCTGGGCAAGTGGTCCAAGTGTCAGCGGGCGAGCATTTCCGGGATAGTAACCATAATACTATAAGTTTCAAAGTCATCATGGAAAGGGATAAGGATATTCCAGAAATCATGCGTCTGAATTGGGGGAAGGCAGATTTCAAGATCATTCGACGGAGACTGGGAGCTCCTACTTGCTGCAAAATCTACAATTGGAAAGTGGGAGGCTTTTAAAAGTGAAATAATGAGAGTTCAGGGCCAACATGTTCCTCTAAGAATGAATGGCAAGAGTGGCAAGTCCAGGGAACCTTGGATATCAGGGCATATTGAGGCTTTGAGAAAGAAAAGGAAGCGTATGCTAGGTCCCGAGCACTAAAAATGGGGAGGCCCATCAGGAGTACAGAGTGTGTCAGGGGAGGTGCTTAAAACATAACTTAGGAGGGCAAAGAGGGGTCACGAAATGTCACTGGCAGATAGGATTAAGGAAAACCCCCAAGGCATTTTATAAGCATATTCAGAGCAAGAGTATGGCCATGGTCAGGGGATCATTAGTGACCAAAAGGGCAATGTGTGTGTGGAGCCAGAGGATGTGGGCAAGGTCTTAAATAAATATTTTCACCAATACTCACTCAGGAGAAAGACATGGTAGCTGGAGATTTTTGCTGGGACGGTGAAGTTTAGGGCACGTTAAGGATGGGGTACTGGATGTTTTAGAAGGCATAAAGGGCCTGATGAGATGTAGACCAGGCTGCTGAGGGAGGCAAGGGAGGAGATTGCTGGGGCCCTGACGGAGATATTTAAATCTTCGCTGGTGAAGTGCCAGATGACTGGAGCACCGCTAATGTGGTACTTTTATTCAACAGCATCAGGGATGAGCCAGGTAATTACAGACCAGTTTGTCGAACATCAATGTAATTATTGGAAGAAATTCTGAGGGACAGGATTAATCCGCACTTGGAAAGACAGGGATTGTCAGCACGGACTTGTTGGTGGGAGATCCTGTCTGACGAATTTAATTGAGTTTTTTTGAAGGGTGGCTAAACATATTGATGAGAGGAGCACAGTTGATGTTGTTTATTTACATGGACTTCAGTAAGGACTTCGAGAAGGTCCCACACGGAAGGCCGGTCCAAAAGGTTCGAGCCCATGGGATTCAGGGCAAGTTGGCAAATTGGATCCAAATTTGGCTTGTTGAAAGGAGGCAAAGGGTGAAGGTGGGGGCTTAATGTTATGAATGGAAGCCTGTGACCAGCGATGTACCACAGGGATCAGTGCTGGGGCCGTTGCGGTTTGTTATTTAAAATAACCACTTGGATTTAAATATAGACGATATAATTAGTAAGTTTGCAGATGACACAAAAATTGGTGGTGTTGTTGATTGTGAGGAGGATAGTCTTAGGCTACAGATTGATATTGATCAGCTGGTAAATTGGGCAGAGCAATTGAATCCAGGTAAGTGTGAAGGGATGCATTTTGGGAGGTTTAATGAGGGGAGGAGTTACAGAGTGAACGGCAGGTCCTGGGAGTATTGAGGAACAAAGGGACCTTGGTGGACAAGTCCATGGATCCCTGAAGGTGGCAGCACAGGTACATAGGGTGGGGAAGAAGGCATACGGAATGTTTGCCATCATTACCTGGGGCATAAAATATACGAGGTCTTGGTACAAATTAACAAAACATTGGTTCGGCCACAGATGGAATATTGTGTGCAGTTCTGGTCGGCACGCCATCGGAAGGACGAGTTCGCACCAGAGGAGATTCACCAGCATGTTGCCCGGGATGGCAAGTTTCAGCCAAGAGGAGGGATTGGATAAGCTGAGTTTATTTTCTCTGGAACACAGGAGGCTGAGGGGGTGAGTATCTGATAGAGGTATACAAAATTATGAGAGGCATGGATAGGGTAGATCGGAAGAATCTTTTCCACATGGCAGAGCTTTCGAAGACCAGAGGGCGTAGGTTTTACGGTGAGGAGTAAGTAGTTTACAGGGGACCTGAGGGTGGTGGAAATATGGAACCCACTGCCTTAGAGGGTGATGGAGCCAGGTACTCTTGTAACATTTAAGAAGCATCTGGGAGAGATTGGCATCAGATGGTCGGCATAGGCTTGGAGGTTAGACGGGCAGTATGGTCAGTGCAGGCTTGGAGGGCCAAAGAGCCTGTTCCTGTGCTGTATGACTCGACGGTATAGAGGTTCAGGCATTATCACTTTTAATGGTGAAACAGGTTCGATGGGCTGTGTGGGCTTCTATTTTTCTTACACTGTGTTTCACGGTGATCGTTTTGCATCGGGCAGGTATCGTGCTTCTGTGGCAGTGCACGGGAAGCGTGGACAATTGCAATGCTCAGAGAGATGCTCCAAGGTTGACTTCTTTCGGACATTGCCTCCTTCGATGCAGGGTCCTCTTAACCACCGTCTGTGTGTCAGACCTTGTATATTTACACTTGAGATTTGAGGTGCAAGAGAAATATAAGCCAGCCCTGGAAATGATCCCAGTGAAAAGTCTGCTTCCTCAATCAGGTAAAGCAAAATAGGATCTGGAAATTTATGTTGTTTATTGTTTGCGTCAGCCTGTGGGTCAGTGGGTGGCAATCTTGCCGACATGTCAGGAGGTTGTGGGTTCAAGTCTCACTGCAGGACCTGAGCACTAAAACCTGGGCTGATATTTCAGTGCAGCGTCCCCTTGCTTACCTGGTAACTCCTTCAAACCCCGTATGATCTCCTTTCTTCGCTCCTGCATGGAAATTCGATCTTCACACATCAGGAGTGCAAACATCACCAGAGACACAAACTGGCTGGTGTAGGCCTGGGTGGAAACAGAAGGGAGCACATTACTACCCAAATCCAAATACTTTCGGTGGTGTTCAGGACAGCACAACAACAACAAAAAGCAAGCTGATCTTGGGCGAGGCCTCTGGAAGCTTACAAGAAAACTGCTCGTCATCAGTCACGAGAGCAAATTGAAGCATGTTCAGCAACATGCCAACATGGTTTAAATTGGATTGGTCATATCTCCTGCTCAGCATATGCCTCTGGAGAGAAGAGGGGGGATGCAAACCTGGAACTCTTTCACTGAACAAGTGATGTGCGATGGAAACTGTGTCAGAAGGTGCAGTTTCACAGCAGCCCACGGAGTAGGATTATCAAGCTTCCAGAGCAAGTAAGTTCCAGGTTCAATTCTCTCCCTGAGCAGCCTTGCCAGATTAGAAAGGGAAGAATAGCACCGATGTTTCCTGATGGATGGAACAGAGCCCAGGGATCCAAAACATTAACTCTTCCAGTCACACTGGAGGGAATGGCAATGTGCACATCTCACCCGTTTCACTGCCAGGGGGAACCCGCGGAGGGGATCGACATTAGTGGGGGCTGGAAGGCCCTGGCCGATGGGTCGGGCCAGTAAATCCTGCCCAAGGATCCGAGGTAACACGTCGGGCCTCAACTGCAATAGTCCATCACAGTGGATCTGGAACTTGCAGAGTGACCAAGGGGAACGGTTACATTTGCAATAGAAAGTAACATCAGCCAATAAGATGTTCACAGACAGGAGTGCTCGAAAACCTGGTCTCGGGTCAAGGTTAACCTGGCAGGCTGCACCCCAGTGCTTCCTTGCCTTGCCAAAGGGAAGCAGCCATAATGTCAGTGTCAAACCATTTCATTACACAATGAGTGAACACAATGAAGAATAAAATCAAACAAAGGTCCTTCAACTGAGTTAACCACAGCAGTCAGATCAGTGGCATGAGCAGCGTTTGAGAATAATTTCAGCTGTGGGCCATTAAAGGGGGCGAAGGGGAATTGCTCACTTCCCTTGCGCACTTCTCGAGTTGCAGCTCTGTGAAGGTACTGAGTGACAAGTACCAGGTTTACACCCTGCACAGGAGCAGAGGGTCCAGGGTGAACTGACGCTGATGTGGAAACTCAAATGAAAAGACCACAGCAGACGCCCCCTCGCCCCTGCCTCCAACATACTCCAGTTGTTTTCCATGATCAAATCCTCAGGGGAACAGTCAAGGCCTGGAGTAGTTTTAACGAAGAAAGATGTGGCTCGCTGACCTCATTTGCTCACCATCGGAGCTAAGCAGAAGCAGATCCCCAACACAAACAAGCAGCGTATCGAGGATGAGAAGAGAGGAGAGGCAGGGGGGCCACGTCGAGGGCATTTCTGTTACCCACATGTATTGTGGGGGGGGGGGGGGGGTGGAAATAGGAAACATGGAACCAAGCCAGGTTATCTGGCATAGAGGACGTGATTGCACAGGTTTATAAATCCCCACTCTCGTTCACATTTTCTGTGTGTTCAATTAGTCGCTGGATGGGGCGGGGGCTTCAAATCTGCAACTTTAAGCAGAGCCTGTGGATAAAGTAAAAGCACAAAGATGTACGGCACATCGACCGCAAGCAGAGGCAGTGCTCGTACCACAGTGCACCAGGGTGTAAAAATGGTCAAGAACGAAAAGCGCCTGACACATATGAAACAGGGAAGATGGCAGCTGACAGACAAACTGCAAGCTGGAAGGTTTGGTAAAACCGCAGTTCATCTTTCCAGAGGCAGGCAAGTGGCTGGCATGGATGTGACTGCAGGGCTGGTTCAGGAGAGGACTGGGCTGCTCAGACAAAGATATTGCTCTCTAACCTCACGCCTGAAGAATGCTTCTTGAACAGAAGCACTCGCGACGTCCCGGCAGAAAGCAGCTAACCTCAGCAGAGAGGGGGGAGGATTCGCAGAAAGCCTGAATGTGCTTGTGCGCAGCTTATTGCTTCCAGATGTGAAGCGACAGGTCAGAGATGGCCCTGCCTCCCATGGAGCTACGTCCCAGCTCCGAGAAGCATAGCATGCAAATGAATGAACCAATTGGCCGGCGGAAGGGAAATCCAGACACAGAATAACGACAGAAAGATACCGGCTGCAGGAATGTTTATCGGGGGGGGGGGGTTGAGAGAGGGGCCACGATACAATGGTAAGCACTTGCCTTTGTGCTGGCGACTCCAATTTCAGGTCCAGCGTTGATGTGCACACCACAGTCCGTCTCTCGCGAGATGGAGCTGCCGACTGTGTTGGTGATGCCCACCGTCAGGGCACCCCGCTCCTTGCAGTACCTCAGTGCCATCAGAGTGTCGGCTGTTTCTCCTGGAGATAAACAAACAAGTCGAACCAGGGTGTCAAGCAGACCGCAATGTTCCCTTCCATCCATTTTTCACACAACGCTTCCGCCATGTGTCACGGGCAAGGTTCATTGACTGAGTCATCCCAAGAGGGAAGTGTTGCTACGCTGTTGTTTGGCCTGGCAGCAACTCTGTACATTCTTCCATTGGGAGAGCTGACCTCAGGCAAGGAAAGCTGACCTCGAAACGCAGATTTATCAGAACAATGCCAGGGCTTAAAGCCAGACTTCAATTATGAACACTGGCTGCACAAGCTTAGCTTGTATCTTCTTGACTTCTGAAGGTTGTGGTGGGGTGGATGATCTAATCTTGATCGTTAAAATGATTAAGGGAACTTGAGGTAAATACAGAGAAACTAATTCTTCTCGGAGACACCCCAGTAGACTTTGAGCTAGGCTGGGTGATGTATGGACGTTCGACTGGACAAGAAATCTGGAAAACTGAATTGAAAACTTGAAAAGTTAAGATTGCTAGATGTTTGTTCGACAAGGTTGCAGAGGTGAATGGATAGCGGTAAATGACAAGTCAGCCATGATATGTGGGTGGCACTGTGATTAGCACTGCTGCCTCACAGTGCCAGGGATCTGCGTTCAAATCTTGCCTGGGGTGACCGTGCGGAGTTTGCACGTTCTCCCCGTGTCTGCGTGGGTTTCCTCCGGGTGCTCCCACAGTCCACAAATGTGCAGGCTAGATGGATTGGACATGATAAAATTGCTCCTTAGTGTCCAGAGATGTGGTTAGGTGGGCTTACGGGGGTAGGAGAGGGGGTACTGGGCCTAGGTGGGGTGCTCTTTTGGAGGGCCTGTGGAGACTCGATGAGACTCCTTCTATGATGTCTGGATTTTATGGATATGCTGGAGGGGCTGAATGGCCAACCCCTATGCCTCAACTGCGTGCTTCGCAATTATTAACGCAATTGGTTTAAACTTGTCTGTGTGGATTAGAACGGAGGCATTAACACACTTATTCCATGCAGATTCATGCCCTTGGTGGAATACAGGACCAGAGGAATTTCATCGGAATATGTGATGCACTTGGGAGCTGAGTTTCACGGAGTCGAATTCTAAACCATCATTTCTTACAAAAATACTCTGCCAAATAAAACAGTCTTCCCTGCAAGTTGTATTTCACGGGCAGGCACTGTCGACACTTCCAAAACTTTAACATGATCCGAGCCAACAAGATTTACATCATCGTGCTCGCCCATCCCTGCCACCCTCTATGACTGGCTGGCTGATGGCAATGTTCCTTGGCATCTCCAAACAGGGCCAAACTGCTCCGGTTAAATCCCTGACCGTAACAGAGCATTTTATTTCCTCAAAACGTTCTTCTTGCATGCAAAAACAGAAGCTTCACAACAAGGCAGACTGGTCAAAGAAGTAAAATCCCATGGGACGCAGGGAAATGTGGCGAACTGGATCCAATCTTGGCTCAGTAACAGGAAACAAAGGTTGATGGCTGCCCTTGCGAATGGAAATCTGTGTCAAGTGGTGTTCTACAGAGCTTGGTGTTGGGACCCCTGCTGTTGTTTTATATATTAACGATTTAGACGAGTGTTGAGGGGAACAACTGGGAAATTTGCAGACGACACAAAGATTGGTCATGTAGTGGATAGTGTAGAGGAGAGCTGTAAGCTCCTAAATGAAAAGGTGGGTTGGGGGAGTGGGCAGGAATGTGGCAGATGGAGTTCAACTCTGCTAAGTGTGAGGCAATGCATTTCGGGTGGTCAAACAGAAGAAGAGATGCACAGTAAACGGGAATATACTGAGAGGGGTAGATGGAGAGAGAGATCTTGGCGTACAGGTCTCTAAAAGTAGGAGCACCAGTAGAAAAGGTTGTACAGAATGTTCCCTTTCATTGGCAGAGGTTTAGAATTCAAAAGTAGGGATATAATGATGGAGCCGCACAAGACACTGGTGAGGCCACAACTGGAGTATTGTGCGCAGTTCTGGTCACCACATTCCAGGAAGGACGTAATTGTTCTGGAGAGAGAGCAGAGAAGATTCACTAGAATGTTGCCGGGGCTGAGGAATTGTCGCTCCGAGGACAGATTGGGGTGTTTTCTTTGGAACAGAGAAGGCAGAGGGGGTGACACGGTTGCGGTAGAGATAGCCAAAGGTAAGGACGTCAGACAACACCAGGAAGGCAGGATAACAACTAGGTTTATTTACTCCACTCACAATGCTACAATGACACTGCTCCTCACCCCGCAGGGACACCCTGTGATATCCTGTGAAGTTCCTCCCAATTCGGGGGGGGGGGGGGGGGGGGGAGGCTCTGCGCGCCCCCTGCCCACCAATTACCTGGGGAGTTTGTACTCCAAGGTGTAGGAGGGTAGGAGGGGAACAGTATACAATAGAGAGTTTGGCCCCTGACGGGGTCAGAGCAGGGATAGAGATAGAATGGACAGGAGGAACCTGTTTCCCTTGGCAGAGAATTCAAAAACCAGGGGCTGCAGATTCAAGATAAGTGGCAGAAAAATTAGGGGGTGGGGTGGGGGATATGAGAAAAAACATTTTTATGCAGAGGGTGGTGGTGGGAGTCTGGAATTCGCTGCCTGAGTTGGTGATGGAGGCAGAGACCTGAAGTCTTTTAAAAGGTACTCAGTGATGTAAGCTGCAGGGCTATGGACTGTGCAAGATGGGATTGAAGAGGTCACCCGGGTGTCTTTGCATCGGCATGGACAAGGCGGGCCGAATGGCACCCCCGCCCTCATTTCTATGGTTCTAAGCCCCAGCCCATAGGTTCAACCAGATGTTAATATGAAATACTCCACATGCCCAGATTGAGAATTGTGGCCGCTACCCAATATTTGCATGCTCCCAGCGAAATATTTGCATGTTCCCAGCGAATGGGCTTGTCAAGTACACGCAGGTCACCCATCAGAGATGATGCAACGAATGACTTCTCCCATCCTCCTCTATGGGAAATGTCTTCAATTAGACTGGGAATAAAATGGAGGAGGAGTACAGCCACAAATCCAAACCCTACCCTTCAACGATTTAAGGTGATTTGAGGTTAAGCGGCTTAAGTCTACAAAAGCAGCAGCGGCAACATTAGGAAAAACAATTTTACACAGTGAGTGCTTCGCCTGTGGAACAGACTACCCGAGCCGTGATGTGAAGGCAGACTCAAGGGAAATGGATAATAACCTGGAGAGAAAATAGTCTACAAGGACACAGGGAAAAGGTGTGGGAGGGCTGCCTGGGACGAGGGGAGTTACTCTTCCAGGCAGCTGGCACAGAGAAAAGGGCTGAATGGCCTAATTTGTTTTTGATTCAGTGTTTAAAATTCATGAGGCCAATGGTCAGCACTGCTGCCTCATTGCGCCGAGGACACAGGTTCGATCCCAGCCCTGGGTCACTGTCCGTGTGGAGTTTGCACATTCTCCCCATGTCTCCATGGGTCTCACCCCCCACAGCCCTAAGATGTGCAGGTAGGTGGATTGGCCACGCTAAATTACCCTAAATTGGGAAACATCTAATAAAGAAAAGAATTAACGTGGCAGGGGATACCAGAGGATTTCATTGCCAGGCCAACTTCGAACATCCGCAGCCACATCCACTTCACTCCGGTTTTATCGCAATTGACCCTAGAACAGTGTTTGTACTGGCAGAGAAAGTTAAAAGGTGCAGCGATTTGCAGCTTTCATCTTGAAGTACCTGACTGGCTGAGGAAGAAACAGACATCATCTCGAAAGACGGGCGTGTTTCGGTCCAAAAAGTCACTCGCAAGCTCCACCATGACGGGCAGTTCTGTAAGTTCTTCCAGCACCTGTCGAGTCTGCAAACCCACAAGCAAACATGGTCAGTACTTGAGTTTCTGTACCGAAACAGTGCTTCTGGTGGTATCTGGCAGCTGGGTTCGGAGTGTCTGGTCAGGCACTCACTCAAACCCAGCCCAGACAGGGTGAAGCAGTCCCGTCTCAACTCGACGTTAAAATCAAGAGCACAAGGTGAAAAGGAGGAAGTCACATCACATTGTGCCCCATCACGTCAGACACGCGCCTCACTTGTTTCTCGAGAAATGAGAGCCAAGACTTCGCTGTTAACACCCAGAATTGTGAGGAGTCAGATTTGTCCTGGAATGTTAACTCGGTTTCTGTCTCCACAGATGTTGAGTATCTCCAAGCAGAGGTCGACTCGCTCACCAAAGAACGGAGACGGGGCCCGATAATGTTCCAGCTTGATCATGCTCAACACTCACCACGTGGCCTGTTTTCTCGCTCATCCAGGCGGGAGAAGAATTGTTGTACTGCAAGTGCAAATTTGCAGGCAGCTAAATTAACCATGTCAGCATGGATACCAGGGCAGCAAACCACTTGTTTTTTTTGCTTTTCAAAAACCCAATCCCGACATTGCGACTGTGTCGCAGCTTCCAACAAAGATGGTGACACTCGATAATTCACACTGAGATACCATTGAAAATAACCTACAGCAACACCAGCATGAAAGCTCGTCCCACAGGCGATGAGGATCAAACGTCTGCATCTGAGAATCTCCTTGATGTGATCTTGCAAGCCACCGAGGATCACTGTGAAAGCAGAAACAAACACTAAGCACTTGCCTTTCCGGAAATATGAGGCACAACGTTAATTATCATCTACACCCAGACGAAAGGTAACAAAAGGCCGATTGGCCATTGAACCTGACGCTGCTCTTGGCAACTCAACTTGGCCAGGTATCCTATCGCAACTTGATCTACCTCAACCTCTTTTTGGCTGCTGGAGCATTACGTCGAGATAAAGATCTTGTGCTGGACCCTCTGCGTCCCCTCCCGCACCCTCCCCCCCCCAACGGCCGTGTGTTTCTCGGTGACGCACCATTCACTGACGGTGGGATTCCCTACTCCCGCTGCTAGTCAAATGGGATTTCTCATTGGAGCCACTCCATGGTGCCGGGAAACCCATGGGCAGGAGTGCACGGCTGGCGGGAACAAGGAATCCCAATGGCCGGAGAATTCCGGCCTATTTCTTCAGGATCCACTTGAAAACTGCCCATCAGGGAAGTATTATCCTGTTCTGGCCAACAAGACAATACTTTGGCGTCAACGTATCGATTTGGTTCGACGCTTCATTAAGTCCATCTCACCCACACCCTCGTTCTCCCACATGGCACAGCTTAAGTTTTTGAAGTCTCAAAAGCCTTTTAAAATCTTGTTGCTCCTCCCTGTATCCTCTACAACGCTTGCAATTTCTGGCAGGTCAGTCAACGCCTGAACGTGAAAGGCATGTTCTGTTGTACTTTTTGTTTTATTGTCCCTGATGATGCAAATTGATGGAATGATCCGGCCATAAAACATTTAATCGTTCCTCCTTTCAGACATGGGACACCTTCAGGACATCGGTTTAGATTTTTTTTCTATTGCAGTTCCCCCCCACCACCACCTTATTGCTCCCATTCTGTATTAGCTGGTGCGATCAGGATCAGGCACAGACATTCAAAGTAGCCTGAGGGAAATTTAGGATTGTCAGCAAGTCCGTCACAAACGGTCATCAACATTTGGAATGGACTCGACACAAAAAGACACTGAGGATGAGAGATTACACAACCTCGGGTTGTGTTGCTGGGAATTTAATAGATTTGATCCAGGTTGTGAAGATGTGGAAGGGAACTGGTGGAGCAGACCCAGGCAAACCATTTCCACTGGTTGGACAGTACAGGACATGGTGCCAAAATTAGAGGCAGGACTTTCAGGAAGAATTTCCTCAGGCAAAAGGATGGGTGAAATTTACAACTCTCCTGCAGGTGGCAACTGATGCTGCATCAATTGTTGGCAATAAAACTGAGGTTTACAGATTCCCACCAAACGTGGGAAAGGATATTGGGCCAAGGCAAATACATAGACTCAAGCCATACGTCAGCCACGATGTCGTTGAATGGTGCCGAACAGGCTGAGGGTGTCCTCCTGTTCCTGGTAGCCAAGGGGAAAACTCAGTTGTCATGCAGTAAATAACTCGGGGCAGAACTTGGGGTCTTTCTCAATAGGCTGGGCTGTCTTTCACATCCAGAACTATTGCAAAGTGGTCTGTCGGCGTCACCACTAACCTAGTGAAGAACGCGAGTGCAATTTTTAGATGGGACCTCCCCCACCCCCACAGCCAGTACTTTGTGCACACTGGATTCGCACTCTGCGCAGTGCCAAACCGATGCCAAGTCAGAGTCATTTTAATTCAGCTTGGTGAACAAGGGGGCAGCTTTACGGAGATTAAATCAATGCAGCTCTGTCCTTGCACACGAATTACAAAATATTAACATACAGTTGCAGCAAGGAGGCAAGCGGAATCTCAGCCTTTATTGCCAGGAATTGGAGTATAAAAGTTGGGAGATCTTGCTACAACTGTGCGGGGTAGTGGGGAAATTCCACATGGGGTAGCGTCGACAGTTTGGTCTGCTTACTGAAGAAGGGGTATGCTTTCATTGAAACTCAGAGAAGGATCACTCGGTCGTTTCCTGGGACAAAAGGGTTGGCATTTGAAGAAATGGGCCCATATTCATTGGAGCTCGTACGAATGAGAGGTGATTCTGAAGGGGCAGGGGAGATGACAAGAGGGTCTTTCCCGGTGTGGGGGAATCTTCTCACACGAGAAGAATCACTGCTCGGGTTTTTGGAAACTCATGGCCCTTTGGAAACTTCAGCATTTACGGACGGTAGGTCAGGCTGTGAAAAAACCGTGCTAAGTTGCTCCAAAACCGCCCCCCCGCCGCCCCCACCAAAAATGTTGAGATTTAACAATACAGGTGAACATGCCAAGGCAATTTAAATGGCACAGATGGTATTACCATTTCACAATGAAATATCAACTATGAGATGCACAGTGGGCAAAGCTGGCACCTGAGGGGCTGATGTTCACATGGGTGCAGCAATTGCAACAAGACAAAGGTACCTCCCCTCTCCTTTCCGGTTCAGGCAAATGGGCATGAATCCACGGTGTACAACAGACCTCAGGGCAGGTGATCGGCACACCTCCAGGTCTCAGCATCCGTGAGCTAAGGACTGACAGGAGAATATGTACAGCGAAGTGTCAAATTCAAACAGTGGCAGCAAGCGGCCCTCAACTTGGGTTACCTGTGTGGTCGTCGAAGTTGACTCTTCCTCTCATGGTGTTCAGCACAGACTCCGGCTGCTCAAAGATTTCCTTCTGCATGAAGGAGCTGAAGTTGCCTTTAAATAAAAGCGGGGGGAGAGGGGGGGGGGAAAAAGACGAGAGTGAAATTAGGGTAGAACATCATCATCATCACCAACACACTCGGCGAGAGTTGTACGATGCATTGCTCAATGTACATATCCAGCCCTTCAGGGTCAGCATTTCTCGGTCTGGCGGCACTACATGTACACAATCTGGATTTGTTTTTTTAAAAAAAACAACAAATAAATGGTGAATTAGAAATTCTGGAATCAGCAGAATTGTCTTTATATTTTTCTCCTGATTTGAGCCGGTTAACTAACCCTTACACACTGCTGAGGTATTTTTCCGCCCTGGGCTTTTCCAAGCACAGGGCAGCAACTTGAAAGTCACCCTCACGTCCCCTGAACCCATTCAAAGCTGCTGCAATCTAACTAAAAAGCTGAAGGTCGGGAGAGCGCAGGCAAAACGTGGTCATTTGCGAACAAACTGCTTGTCCAGCAGCAGCAGCACTCAAGACTGGAAACTGCTTTCTGCGGGGCACCAACCTCTGATGCGCGTCCTCTACACATAAAACTGGACAAAGCTCCCGATTCACCGAAAGGTTAAGCAGCCCTCCAACACCAGACACGTGAACAGATTTTGTCACGTGGGCACAAATTATTGCGCCAACAGACCTGGCCAAACAGAGACCCGATTAGTGCCAAAGGGAAACATCGCAAAACTATACTTTAACTCTCTGTAGCAGAAAAATTACTGAAATTAAACTTGGCAGAAGTTGTAAATTTTGAAATGGCACAGATGGTATCACTTTCCGTCAGGACACATGGAATTTATTACAGGATTGGAGCACTCAGGGGCAGTTGCATGCTTGCTTTTTAAACATCTGGGCCTGGGATCCACTCCAACCCAGACTAATGGAATGAAAGTTTCTTTTCTGCCAGATCTGTGTGCTCCGCACAAAATAATTCTGACCTGTATGCATATTTTTTTTAAACATTCATCAATGGGATGGTAGCGCTGCTGGAGAGGCAGCCCACCGCAAGGTGCTGGACAGCTACATTCTTGAGCAGCTGCAGTCGGTCAGAATGCTTGTTCGGGAATGGGCCGCAAGGCTATTTCAGAGTCAAACACATCAGCGGGTCTGGAGTCACATGTGGACCAGACTGGCTCAGGGTGGCAGCTTTCCTTGCCGAAAGCACATTAGTCAACCAGCTGAGTGTCTACGATAATAGTTCCATGGTCACCATGGCCGATACAAGCTTTTTAATTCCATATATATATTTTTTTTAAATTAAACTGAATTACTTCAGTCCTTGGATTAATTGACCTGCCCTCTGGACCCCTGATCCAGTGGCAGGCCACCGCACTATTTTACCCAAGTCAACTTACTGAAGAGGAACAGCAAAAAGATTCAATTCCGTGTCCAGTACAACTGCTGCCGCGCGAGAAGAAGAATAGGGATCAAGTCAATTCTCTAGACTTTTACCAGGTACTGTTCATCACAGGAATGATCACCTTGCAAGGAAGAGTTCGGTCACACTGGCTGGCAAGACCGGACTGTGCGTCTGCAAACCCTGCTGACTTCAAACAGCACTCGGTTTTATCCTGCCTTATTAACTGAGGTGCAGTCTGTCAACGCCACAAGGTCCAGCTCAAGGACGAATTGTGGGTCAAGGTGTCCCAGGTGACTCCTGTTCACCTCTGAGGCGACAGGGAATCAGGGAAAGATGGACAGGTTGGGGCTGGTCTGTTTAGAAAGGAGGAGACCTTTAGGGGGAGAGCGGACAGCGGTCATTTGAATAGTGCCTTGGAAAAGATAGTTGTGGGGAGCTTCCGCAACCATCAACAAAACAGTGGCCAAACAACCCCTCAAAATAGCACAAAGAGAGATTCCCGGGCCTGGCCAGGTTGACCGTTCACAGGTCCAGGCTGTGGGCGGTCGAGGGAGAGGGAGAAGATCTTTTTAACTGCTTGTGCCCCCCCCCCCCCCCGCTCCCTCGACCACAGCTCCATTCACGACCGGGTGGCATAGAGAGGGAGCACGTGGTGTCCACAAATACGCTTCAGGCCTTGCGTGACCGGTGGGCGCTACGGAGCCTGGGGGGGCATCATCATGCCTGTTATGGACAGTCAGGTTTAGTTAGTTAAGTTTCCTTGGACGATTTGTTCTAGTTACGAGAGGGTGCACCCCCTGTCATTTTTGTTTGATTTAATGATATTTTTGAAAGAGGAAAAATAGCGATTCAGTTGGCAGTCGATGTGGATCGTCCGTTACGACCATCTGCCCTTCTACTGGGGCTATGTTGGCGGCCGGATGGTCCCGGAGAGGGGGCACACGGTATCCACCGGTGGTACACTTCAGGCCTCCTGCCACCAATGGCATGGTGGCTGATCATCACACCTGGGAATGACACGTTGGTTTAAGTTTCCTTTTGGTTACAGGCCCCCCCCCGACCCCCTCGTTTTTATTCAATTTATCGATTTTTGTTTAATTTTTCGAAGAGTATAAAGAGAGACTTAAGTGCCCTTTAAGGGGCTATTAATCTGTCTAATAATCCATCAGCTTCTTTTATTGGTACTCCAAAGAATGAAAAGAGAGATTTCTCGGACATTGGGTGTCGGTTACGGAGGACGTGCACGTTTGGAATTGTGGAAATAAATCTCGCACGATTGGTGTCTGCTTTCCGACTTCACCGTCTGGCTTCATGTTGAGTCAACAGTTAGAACGTGGGACAGCCTACCGCACAAAGGGACTGAGGCAAATAAGTTGGATGCTGTCAAAGGAAATCAGAGGAATGCACGGAGGGGGAATAGAAAGATGTGCTGAAAAGGCTGATCACAAAGTGGGAGGAATGACTGGAAACTTGCGTCCAGCACAAAGGGACAGCCCAGGTGGCTGAGTGGCCTGTTACCCTGACGGCCAAGCACAGAATATCACCGGCAGAGGCTGCCGAGGACATTTGACCCTTCCTCATCCGTGGATGCTGCCTGACGTGCCGAGGATTTCCAGCATCATCTGCACTTATTTCACCCCTCCATCTGGTCAAGGGATCGCGCCCGAATATCTGACAAGCTAAGTGTCCAGGATGCAGCTCCCGGCTGCGCGCCTGCCCTTGGGGCCCTCGTACCTTTCATGATTTGCTGCAGTTCGAGCTGCAGGGTCTGGATGGCACGGGCTGGATGGTCCCCCGCCCTGCGTTTGATCCTGTGGATGGAGAGATGCCCGTCTACCACTGCTGCCACGTCATCGTCCTCCAGGAAGATCACTCGGTTGGTGTGCTCAATCACGGCGCTGTTGGGACACGAGTAGGGCAACACGTTACAGCGGGCACGTGGGGCACACGTTCGAGGTTTCTCGCTTGGTCTCCACGCACCCCCCCCCACCCATTCTTTGCCCGACACCAGGCAGAGACCAGCCAGACACTAAAATTTCCACTCCCTGTTCAGTGCCAAACACAAATCCTATTGGAACCTGCTTGGCTCTGCCCACTGGGGAATGAGGAACCATAAACCTGCCCATGAACCATCAATGCTCTGCATCGCCAGCTCCGCTGCACACCCCGGACAAGTTAGCCTACCTGGCATCTGATGCAAAGTAGTACTCGACGGCTTTCTCCTCCACCGGAAACAAGCAGGTGGTGCTGTCAGTGCGAGGAAGGCTGCAGTTTCCCTTCTTATCCTTGCCTGTAGGACGCAGGACACGAGAATCAATACATACGCACAGCATAAACGATCAGAGGCCCAAGGATCAAACCTCAAAGTGTTCTCTCATCTGAACAAAACAAAACCTGATCCAGACATTAGCCCCTGTAACACTGATCAGGGAAACCTCAACTCTTTGTGTAAACACATCACATTCCTCTGCATGCCAAAGCAGAAAGAATATGACTTGTTTCCACTTTCCCCATGGCCTGCCTTTGCTGCTCGCACCTTCTGCAGGCAGCCTGTTCTAAGGCCCTCATCAGCATTACAATAATAATGATTTTTATCAGTGTCACAGGTAGGCCTACATTAACACTGCAATGAAGTTACTGTGAAAATCCCCGAGTCGCCACATTCCGGCGCCTGTTCGGGTACACGGAGGGAGAATTCAGAATGTCCAATTCACTCAACAAGCATGTTCTTTCGGGACTTGTGGGAGGAAACCGGAGCACCCGGAGGAAACCCACGCGGACACGGGGAGAACGTGCAAACTCCGCACAGGCAGTGACCCAAGCCTCGAACCCGGGACGCTGGCGCGACGACACCACGAAGATTTGTAAATCTTGGCTGGCGATTGTGATTTTCAGCCTCGTGCTCACCAATAATCCAGCTCTGCCTTAAAAATACTCAAGTACTCTGCTTTTGCCCGCTTTAGAGGAAGAGTTGCAAAGACTCTCAACCCCAAGAGAAAAAAAGTCGTATCTGCCCAAAATGGGCGACCGCTTATTTTTAAAACAGTGACCACCCCCCCACCCCCCACAGGATTGTCCCACAAAAGGAAACATCCTCTCCACATGCACCCCTGTCAATCCCCCTCAGAGTCTTGTACGTTTTAATCAAGTCACCTCTCACTCTTCCAAACTCCAGCCGATACGAGCCTAGCCTCTCCAACCAGATAAGAGAACACTCCCATTCCAGGTATTGGTCGAGTAAACTTTCTCTGGACTGCTTCGAGTGCATTTACACCTTTCCTGAAATCAGGAGACCAACACTGTACACAATACTCCAGATGTGGTCTCACCATTGCCCTGTACAACTCAAGCATAACCTCCCTTCTTCTGTAATCGATTCCCCCTGCGATATACAACAGCTTTCCTCATTACTTGCTTGAGCTGCATACAAACCTTTTGTGATTCATGCACGAGAGCTCCCATATCCCTCTGTACCAAGCTCCGCAATCTCTCACCATTTAGATAATTATCTCTTTTATTCTTCCTTCCAAAACGGACAATTTCACATTTTCCCACAATAGACTCCATCCCTTTGTCGTCTTCATCACAACTTATTTCCTATCTTAGTTTCTTCAGCAGGTTTAGTCGGTATACCGTCGGTCCCTTCCTCCAAGTCATTCATGCCCGTCTTGAGTCACTGTCTGTGCGGAGTCTGCACGTTCTCCCAGTGTCTGCGTGGGTTTCCTCCGGTTGCTCCGGTTTCCTCCCACAAGTCCCGGAAGACATGCTGAAGATTATTATTATTATAGCCAACATGACCCTCGGGATATCATGCAAACCTCTTCCATGTGCAATATAACACAGCCACAAAGAGCAGGAAACCCTGGCTGATTTGCCCCCCTCGAGGTTAGCGGCACCGAGGTGACACTTCATACTAATTCAACTAACTCAGCACTGACCCGGGATCAAAACCAAACATTTCTTGATCTCTGTGGCTCAACGCCAGATCATTTGGTGCCCGTGGACCACTCGGCCATCAGAGAGACTCAATTCATTTTATCTCAGGTCCCCCCCCCCCCGACCTCGAGAACCGCAGGCCAGGTACCTCACCCACACAAGATGACCGGTTTTTAGGCTTGGACGAATGCTCAATCAGCTGCTCGGGCGGCCACTGCCAAGTAGATAATTACGCTCTTTGTCTTTGCTCTCCAGCATTACAAACGCTCGTCGTAACCTTACAACAGTTACGTGGCTGAGAATGGTAAGTCAAAGACATTCCCGGCCACTCTGATCTCTGATGCAGCTTGCTATCAGGCCAATTCCAGCTGAGAATGCCTCTCAACGTCACATTTCCCACCTTTGAACGGCAATGTGGTGGAAGGGTCAATTGAACTACAATTAAGCCAATTTGACTGACTGGCTGAATGACATCCTCCTGCGCCAAAAACTTCTCCGATTTCATCCCATGACGTACGCAAACACATGTGAAAAAATACCTGCACTTGAAATAAAATATGTACGGTAATTGACAAAAGAACCAGGGATAACAAAGAGTGGTGAGGATCTGAAATGCACTGCAGAGAGACTCAATCATGACTTCAAAAGGGAACTGGATAATTACCTGAAGATGTAAACATTGCAGGGCTGGAGAGTAGGGGAGTGAGACTGAGTTCCTCTTGGAGAGAGCCAGCATGGACACATTGGGCCTTGCTCGGGGCTGTAACCATTCTGTGATTCACTTTTGACAAACCTGATTAAAAACAATGCTCACTCTCTGATTTCCAGTTATCAGAGACTGCTGTGACTGGATATTTGGACATCGTTCATGATTGCGACGTAGCACTTTCCAATTCAAGGCCAATTGTGTTCAGAGAAGTGACAAGAAGAACTGGACAATTCCCAGGGAGGTTGGAAGGAAATTGCCCTAATCTACCTTCAAATCAGAGTCTGTCAGCTGGTTACAGGGTTGGTGAGCCTGTCCTGGCTCACAGCCAGGGTGTTGCGTGGAGCATATTGAGACCAGGGAGGGACCACAGTAAATAAATAAAGCACCTTAGATTGAAATAAGGATGTGCCACGTATTAAAGGCCGGTCTTGGAATTACGCCATGGGCCTGACGAGGGGGAACAACTTGAAACAGGATCCCGTAACAAGACGTGGGTCACATCCTGGAAAAGGCGACCAAAGTCCTTTACCTGAGCGGTACAGCACGGGGATGTGGTCAGTCGACAGTCTGTGCTCACTTCTCACACCAATCAGCAGAGGGCCCCCACGCCTGAAAATAGGAAAGGAACAGATTAACAGATTCCTCAGCAGGAAAACACAACACTGGGCGCAAGAACAGGAGGCCATTCAGCCCCTCAAATCCACTCCAACATTCAATCAGCTCATGCTGCTCTGAGCAACTCCATGTGTCCAAATACGTCACAGTGGGAAGATTGGAATTTCACATTAACCCCGGCTGAAGACGAGGACAACACAGGACGAACTCGTGGTGAAAGAGCAAACGTCACGGCTTCAATCAGGGAAGGTGAAGTTTTACATTTCAAAACACAACACAACAGTAAGAGCGCACACAGTTCTATCTGACACGAGCCATTACATCAGGGAATTGCATCATCCGTGCCCTCGGCCAACCTGAAAATACACAGATAATTCAGTGCCAGCACAGCAATGCATAGGCATCAATGGACAGCACAAGTGGCTAGCACTGTGGCTTCATAGCGCCAGGGTCCCAGGTTCGATTCCCCGCTGGGTCACTGTCTGTGCGGAGTCTGCACGTTCTCCCAGTGTCTGCGTGGGTTTCCTCCGGGTGCTCCGGTTTCCTCCCAAAGTCCAAAACGTGCAGGTTACGTGGATTGGCCACGATAAATTGCCCTTAGTGACCAAAAAGGTGAGGAAGGGTTGTTGGGTTACGGGAATAGGGTGGAAGTGAGGGCTTAAGTGGGTTGGTGCAGACTCGATGGGCTGAATGGCCTCCTTCTGCACTGTCTTCTAAATGCAGAATCAGTAGCACTTCCAGTGTTTCATGATCAAGTCTGACTTGGAAATTAGACAGCAAAAATGACATGTGAACTTCATCTGAACTGAAGAGAGATGATTCAAGTGGCAAATTAGGCAAAGGAGCCCCTCATTCACCAAGCTGTGGCTTCAGATAGTTCCAGCAACATTAGTACGCATTCTCTGAATGAAGCGCAGAGAGAAGCTATTTTAATGACCCAAGGCTTCAACTGGAATCTTACCATTGACCTGTTGACCCCCCCAAAAAAAACACTGAGCAAAGGCTTCAGTCAAACAAAGACTCTTTCATCATTGGTCTAGTTAATTAAGCACAGATGCATGTCTGCAGCATTAATTAAAACTTCGATGGAAAAGGGCGAGTGAGTAGACTGCCTCAAGGAAGGCTTCGATTCTGATGAAGGCAGGGAATTAGGAAGTGACATTTGCTCCTAGGGTATCGGCGGAGGGGTTTAGAGGCCGACAGACGCTGGGGAAATTCTGACAAGGTGCGACTGTGTCACAGGATTCACGATGGCTGAACAAAATCGAGCCTCACACAATCGGGCGTCAGAACCTTTTGGAATCTTGGCTGTCTGATTCGATCGACAGTTAAAGCCGGGGGCTTGGGGGAGGGGGGTTGGCGGCATTGGGAGGCATCAGCTGCTCAAACGGAGGATGAAAAGTCAGCAATGAGGTTGGCATGGCTTTTCCTCCCATTCTGACATTTCCTTTGCCCCGACGCAATGCCAACAGGTCAGGCTTGGTAAGTTTCTGCAAAGCCACATTAATCTAGACTGTCCAACGAGCCCTGGCCTGTCCAGAGATCAAAATACGCTGCTGATGAGGTTTATAAACTAACTGCCAATCTATATTCATTTATGCTCGAAAAAAAATACAAAACCACGGCTGAAAAATATATATATTTTTTATGTTCTTGAGAAGAGTTTGACTGGTCATGATCAAAGTCGCACTGTGGAACAGTCAGTCAGCTCGCTTGAATAAATCAGTCGAAGCATAAAAGAGAGGTCAATGTTCTCAACCCAAAAAATAAATGCTTCATTCTCTCAGTGAAGCCCAAAATCACAAACTCAATCATTCGGCTGGAATGCAAGCTTTTCAAAGCCCCCAGGTTTTCGTCAGCCAATTGTTAATTCATGCAACAAAGCTGCAATCCTCTATTTTGATTTGTTTCAAGTGTGACTTCTGGGCTCTGGGTGCATCACATGGTCAGCGCTGGCAAGGGGGTCACTTCACTTGAGCAAAGGCTGCTGCTGATAGGACGGGGAAAAAAAACAACTTGCCTAAATTGTACCAAATGTCTTCATATCAACATCACAGACTTTAGTGGCAAGTGTCTGTTTACTGCCCGTCCACTTAGAAATTGCCAAGAAATGTTAGACATTGACTATTAATGCCAAGCTGCGTTGAGTTGAGCAATTGACACGTTCTAAATTCAGCAACCAAGTGATTCAGCTGTGCAATAATTACGCTGGTCGGTCATCGGAGCTGGAAAGGCAAGGAGCTGCTGCCAATAGGGTACATCAAGCGGCGACGTTTTGGGCCCTTGGTTATCGGAGTGAGTCAAGTATTGCTGCGGCCACAGCTGCTTCAAGCCCTGCTCCCTCGAGATCAGGAAAATATCATGCTGCGTGTACCAGCGAGCAGATGTGGAACTCGCGGTGCTCTGCACTGCTTCCCACTGGTCATTCAACACCAACATCATCTTTATAATTTGACTCGGCTTTTGTAGGGCAACACGAGCCACATTAATGAGCATAGATATATCAAGTCAGCATATTCTGATCACTGTTTTCAGCAACAGAGGTACTTCCACTTCATCATCTCTCCTCAACCATTATTTTTTGATTTTAATTTGTTGCACTGCTTCTTTGAAAGCTGTCTTTTCACAAGTTTGTTTTCCCACCCCAAAATCTGTAATTAATTTCCAGCTCCAGTCCGCCACCCTTCTCTGCGGTGCGCAGCGTTGGATCTTCCTGTCCAGAGGTCCACAGCTTGGCCACTTCAGCAGAAATGGTGAAGCAGGTGGAGTTTTCAGTGGATTTATCAGCTCCTGATTGCGTTCGTTCTACCAGTCAAACATATTTAAACATTTTTCGCTCAGAGAAGCAGCTGTGCCAGAACCCAAGAGTCCCAATGACCCCCCCCCCCCCCCCGCACCCCACCACCAAACAGGAAAGAGAATACTAAACGTGTAATATACAGAATCTGTTGGATTACTGGTACCTTCAAGCAGCAGAGAAAAATACAGCATGGCCATAACGTTCCAATCTACATACCTGGTGCAAACAGCTTCGCCTGGGTAGTGGACACTCTTCAACACCAGAGCAAATGCACCTTCCTATATTTAAAAAAAACACGTGCTTGGATCAGGGTTAAGAGCAGGCATCGCCATCTAGCTCAATCAAAATCAAAAACAGTAACTGGCTAAAATCACACAGCCTGCACTTTTTCTCTTCCAAGTTGACAAAGAGTTACACCCAAAGGATGCAATCCAAATGATCCTGTCCCTTGGGGAGCTAACTGGGTTCAGCAGGAGGTTTTGGGTGGTGCTGCGTATTAAAAATGTTACACAAAGTAGGCTTTGTGCTCACGGCATGACAAACACAGTATCCAAGGAAGTGGAGGAAGTTGGAAACCTCTCTGAGCAGGTCAGGGCAGTATTCCAATCGAGGGGTTCCAATCTCACCACAAAGCTGACGAGGCACGTTCAAGTCGCTCAGGAATGTCCGACGAATCCCTGACACTGGATCAGTGCCGTGCTGTCATGAAGCACCCTGGCTTAGATCTTAGAGTAACATGAAAAATTTACATTAAATTCTGATTTTCTTCTTGCTGTGGCACGTGTTGGCTACTTCCACGTCAGCACTTTCCAACACCATTCAGATTTTATACCACACGGTAGAGAGGTCCACGAATCGCAATTTTTATGTGAAGATTGGAGGGGGACATAGTATATCAGGTGAATTGTCCTGAACTTATTACCAACCCCACGTTAAAACACTGCAGAAGGGGGGATCTCAGAGAAACCTCTAAAATTCTTACAGGACTGGACAGGGTAGATGCAGGAGGGATGTTCCCGATGGTGGAGGGTGTCCAGAGCCAGGGGTCACAGTCTGAGGATACGGGGTGGACCATTTCGTACAAAGATGAGGAGTGATTTCTTCACCCAGAGAGTTTTCGGCCTGTGGAACTAGTTACCACAGAAACCAGTTGAGGCCAAAGCATTGCATGCTTTCAAGATGCAGTTAGATACAGCACTTGGGGTGAAGGGGATCAAAGGATATGGGGGGGGGGGGGGGAAAGCGGGATTAGGCTGTTGAGTTGGATGATCAGGAACAGAATGAATGGCAGAGCAGGTTCGAAGGGCTGAATGGCCTCCTCCTGCTCTCATGTTTCAGAAGGACTGACAACAGTATAATAAACCAATACATTAACTCGCCACAGACTTTAAGTGCACCCAGGCTGTGTGCGCAAGACAAATATTCAAGGTACAGCACATGAACATCAGACAGCTGGCCTGCACAATGAAACTGACAGTGCAAGTATTCTTTTCATAGCTTGCAAGAAAAAATTGGTTTCCAATCATGCTTTTGGCCTGTTGCAACTGCAGTACAGTCAGCGCTCATTTCATCTGCTGTGCAGTCGCTAAGATTTCAAGATCTCCTGCTCACACCACACTCAAGACCTTGTAACATAGAATGATAGAATTTACAGTGCAGGAGGCCATTTGGCCCATCGATTCTGCACCGGCCCTTGGAAAGAGCACCCTACCCAAGCCCACACCTCCACCCTATCCCCGTAACCCCACCCAATCATTTTGGACACCAAGGGCAATTTATCATGGCCAATCCATCTAACCTGCACATCTTTGGACTGTGGGAGGAAACTGGAGCACCCGGAGGAAACCCACGCAGACACGGGGAGAGCGAGAGACTCCGCACAGACAGTGACCCAAGACGGGAATCGAACCTGGGATCCTGGAGCTGTGAAGCAACTGTGCTAACAACTGTGTTACCGAGTTGCCCTTCATGGTAGCTGCAATGTTAAACAACGTACACATTTTGGTAGAAACAAATATCAAGGTTGTTGAGTTTGAGCAAGCCCCTTGAGTTGGGAGCAAAATAAAAGATCAATCCACATCCACCACTCTGTTCTCTCACCCTTTCTGAGCGGTTTCCAACCACTGGGGAAAAAAAGAGGTTGCATTTCTGTCGATCTTTTACATCCACAGGATGTCGCGATGCAATTTATCGATCACGCACAATTTATAAATGTTACTTTGTGTGAGAATCCAGCAGCAAATTTATGCATCGCAAGGTCCCACCACCAGCACCGCGAGGAATAACGAGTTACTCTTGGCTGAAGGACACCAGGAGAATTCCTCTGCTTTTCACTGACGTGTGCTGCTATCTTCCATGTTCCCCTCAGCAGGCAGGCGGAACTTTGATTTATTATCTCCCCAAATAGACTACGAATGAAGCGTTACTCTTTCGGTAACACACTGAAGGTATCATCCCAGATGACGTGCTTGCCTCCGGAGTGCTATTTGAACTCGCACTGAAGCTTCAGAGATAAGTGCTAACACTGACTCACGTTTGACAATTTGCAAAGCGAAAAGTGGTACATTTAAACCACCAGGATGTCACAAGAGTAGGTTCTGATCAGTGACTGTGATGGTAGGAAATAGTTTCAAAGAATGATGCCGCATGATCAGGGGGTTAGATAGGGTGGTCAGTGAGAGCCTTCTCCCGCGGATGGAAATGGCTGGCACGAGGGGACATAGCTTTAAACTGAGGGGTAATAGATATAGGACAGAGGTCAGAGCTAGGTTCTTTACGCAAAGAGTAGTGAGGCCGTGGAATGCCCTACCTGCAACAGTAGTGAACTCGCCAACATTGAGGGCATTTAAAAGTTTATTGGATAAACATATGGATGATAATGGCACAGTGTAGGTTAGATGGCTTTTGTTTCGGTGCAACATCGTGGGCCGAAGGGCCTGTACTGCGCTGTATCGTTCTATGTTCTATACTCGAAGGGCCGAATGGCCTACTGCACTCAGCTATTTGGTCATGTGAAGTGGCAAAACAGGGAGACAGACTAAAGGTTCTGAGGGTTAGGTGAGCAGAACGCGACAGGTGATAAGGGAGATGGCACCTGTGTGGAGACTGCCAGATGCACAGGGCAACAGGAGCCAGCGTGCATTTCAGCCCCCGCCTCAGGACAATTCTTTTCCCAAAAAATAAAAGGACGATTTTGGAAGGTGGTGGAGGTGAGCTGCTTTCCTGAACCGCTGCAGCCCATGTACACAACCAAAGCCATGTTAGGAAGGGCCTCTGACACCCAAGCAACTGTGAACTATTTAGAAGTCCAATGGTGTGTGATTTACAGAGAAACCAGCAGGTGGATGTCCCCATGTGGCTGCTGCTCCCGTCTTTCTGGGCGGTAGAGTTCATGGTTTCGGTTGATGCTGCTGAAGCCTTGGTGAGTCGCTAAAGTGCATCTTGTAGATGCCGTGCTTCCTCAACGAGATGGGAATGAACGTTGAAGGTGGTGGATGGAGTGACAATCAAGTGGGGCTTTGTCCTGGATGGTGTCGAGCTTCTCAAGTGTTGCTGGAGCCGCACTCATCCAGGCAAGTGGGGAATATTCCATCACAACCATGACTTGTGCCTTGTAGATGGTGAACAGGCTTTGGGGAGTCAGGAGGGGAGTTACTCTCCACAGCCTTTATATGGTGAGTCCAGTTCAGATTCTAATCAATCGTCACCCCGAGAATGTTAATGATGGGGGATTCAGTGATGGCAATGCCACTGAATGCCAAGGGGAGATGAGTTTGGTTCTCTCTTGCTGGAGATGGTCACTTCCTGCCACTTGTGTCACAAATGCTTCTCAGCTCAAACCTGGATGCTGTCTATGTCTTGATGCATATAGAGAAGGATTGCTTCAGTATCTGAGAAGTTGCGAACGGGGCTGAAAACGATATACTCGATGAACATCCCCACTTCTGGCTCTTACGGTGAAGATACAGCCAGCAAGAGTAAAACAGTGACAATGAGACGTGGAGAAGACAATGAGGGGAGTAGGCAAAGAAAAAGACAGATGGAGAAGAGAAATAAATATTTTAAAAGGGGCAAGTACTGTGCAGGAAAGAAAATTTGAATGTACTTTGCTAGAAAGCGCGGGAAGTATCAACAGACCGTAGTGATTTTAAAGCACGATGTTTAAAAAGCAAAGGGGAATATTGCAAGAGCAGGTGTTGTTGAAAACAGAAAATTGTATCAGAGCTCAATAAAGATCGGGAAAAATTCCTATTTGGAAGTATGGTGGAGGGTCATGTGTCTGGGAAGCAGGTAAGGAATCTGTTGGGAGATCTGGAAGGCTAGATTAGACTGGCTTCCTTAGGTCCAAAGACACTATTGCACGCCTTCACCCGACTTTCCCCAACCACAAGAAAAAAAAAAGTAGACTAATATGTTACCAGTTGCTGAATGACTCTCTCCACAAGGGTGGCGAAGCTGATGTCGTCGCTCTCGCGATTGTCAAACATGTACTTGACTAGCTTTGCGATGGATTCAGTGTCAGTGTCCGATTCAAACTCATAGCCTTTGCTTTCCTGTGAGAAAGAGGGAGAGGTAGTTGGAGAAGCTGACACAAATGTTCGTCATTTTCCATTTCATTTTTCATCATCGGCGACCCAGCATTTACTCCACAGTATACAGTGCAAACAGACTGCGCGTGTTCTATTATCTCTGTAGATTTGCTGGCTACTGCAGTGGCTTTTTGCCCAAGTTCAAACACGAGTCACGAAGCACAGCTTCCTGGTCACTGCGGTACACTGCAATGACGGAACGATGACAGGACAATCCCCTCTCTGCTCGGTCAGTAATCTGGGCTCCACCGCAACGTGTAATGTGACGTGAGGGCCAAATGTACAATGAGGATTAAGACTCAGATTGCTACCAGGGTGTATACATCATAATGACTGGACTGAGGCCCTGGGAAGGTCATTTTAAGGGTGGAGTGTGAACTGGCAAGTTCTTCACTTGGTGTTTTAAGTGTGAGGTGGTTCAGATCGTCTTCGGAAAATTAAGGTTTCTTTTGCGGGAGTCGGTGCCCGTGGCAAATGGGAAATGGTCGACATTGTTCGCCCCATGTAAGCAGTCACCTGGGTTAAATAGGAACAGTCGAAGTGATGGTGGTGGGGGGAGAATTTCTTCCCCCCTGCTCTTCCTTGGGATACGAGCTTTGCTGGCGAGGCCAGCGTTTACTGTCCATCCCCAATTGCCACTTGAGCAAGGAGCGGTGAGTCGCTGTCAACGGTGTCAGACCGTTTCACACTCGGTTAGGAGTGAAATGCACCGCCGTGGGTCTGGGGTCACGTGTCGGCCAGGCCGGACGAGCATGGCAGATTTCCTTCACTGTGGGACATTTCCGAACCGGATGGGGTTTTTTTGACAACAATCTGGTGATTTTGTGATTATTTGCACGTCTCCGCAGCCTTAGCCCAGGCCTCTGGGTTATTGGCTCAGCAACGTGGTCTTTGTGCTGCCATCCCCTTAACGAGCACACACTCGCCCCCAGTCAATAAACACGAATGAAGCCATGCCTATCAGTAATAATTCTATGTGTACGCACCAGGAATTTCCTCAGGTCCTTGTAGTTTGTAATGATGCCATTGTGAATAACGATGAACTCTGAAAGTAAAGAATACAAGCGTTACGTCAACACGAGTCGTTTCTGTCAACTTAATTGTTTTGAAACGTTGAGATGGAAACCAGGAAATTGGGGGGCTGCCAACATTTATTGCAGGAAGTACTTGGAATCAAATTAAGGGCAGAGTGATTCAGCATTTCGAGAAATTTCAGATGATATGAGAGAGAGTCAACATGGATTAAAAAAGTAAATCATGACTAATGGATGGGCTTGAACACAAGCTGGAGAGAGAGAGAGAGAGAGAGGGAGGAAGACATCGATGCATCTCGTTTACATGAATTTCTGGAAGGCATTCAATCAAGAAAAATCAGGGTTCACAGAGTTGGAGGAAAAAGATTGACCTGGTGAGGAGATGGGTTGAATGGGAGCACAAAGCGGGGAAAAGTTTGTGTACTCAAAATGAAAGGAAATGACTGGTGACGACGCCCAAGGATCTGAACTGGGCCTTCAACTGCTCACTCTTATGAGTTATTCAGAAAACACCCTCCCACCTGTACCCTTAAATATTCTATCAGTCTACGTCAGAAAACACGTCAAGCTGATGACATTGCAGCCCAAGAGACCATAGCTAATTCAGCGAGAAGACAACTGTGGCAGATGGACTTAAACACGGCCAACTTTAGACCCCAAAAAGGGGTAGTGTTGCTTAATTTTTCAGAAACCAAAAGGAACAGTCCAAAGAGATTGTAGGGGGTCATGCACATCTTAGCTGAAATGCAGTGATGAATGGAAAGCTAGACTTCATAAACAGAGGACTGGGACATAAAAGGGCGGAGGTTTTGCTCAAGTGGTTGGACCACAACTGGAGTGCTCTGTGCCGTTCTGCCCACAGTACCCGGGAAAGGACTTACTGGCTTCAGCAGAATCTTATCATGATTCAAAGGGTTAGGCTGTGGGGAGACATAAACTAGGATATGCAAATGGAAATGGCGATCGGACCATTTTACCATTTTGAAAGCAATTGATAGGGTAGGTAGAGATGAACAATTTTTCCGGGGGCTGGAGGGGTGACTGCGAAAAGGGAACAGGTATTTTGGGAGGTAAATTAAGGAATGGGTCTTCAAACAGAGGGAGATCAGCATGCGGAACGCTCCCCCAGTGCAAGCAACAGATGCTCGCTCAGCTGATCACTTCAAACCCGAGGGCAATTGATGGTCGCTAGCCAAGTCCAACGGGGTGAAACTGAGATACAAATCAACATTGATTTCACTGAATGATCCAACAGGTTCGAGAAGCTTAACATCCAACCCCAGTTTTTCTGTTACCAATTGCTGCAGGTGACTACCGGGAGAGCTGGACACCTGCCACTTCTGCCTTCGTTTCAAGAGGACATGGGAGCTTTAAGGTTCATGACTTCACCCGGGATGGTGAAAATCAGATAGGAGGAGCTGAATTGGGGAGAGGTGAATTTGAAATTTTTCAATTGAAGCCAAGAACTGTTTTGTGGAACGATGTTAACTGCTGGACAAGAAATCATGAGTCGAACATTACCCAAATTAAATATCGCAGGATTTACGACGAAACACATTTTCCCCCAAATGAGAACAGGCCAGTAACAGAGGAAAATCAGTCACGTGTCACGATGTCAGGTGTCACAATGGACGCAGCTCCCGGTCTGCACCAAGTCTTCAGAGTACTGACAGCGACATAAATATGGAACATGGTTTGAAGGGACAGAAAAACTGTTGAGTCTCCGTTAACCACATCGATGGAGAAGGACGATCTGTCCTAACCTCAAGAGTGGCTCTGGGTCTCGATACACAGTGACAGAAGGGAGTCTTCTCTCGCCAAGACACAGAAATGTTTGCTTTTGTGACTTGAAAAGAGAAACCGAGGCAAATCCATTTCTTACCATATTCCCAAGCCTCTCACGTCAGCTCTCACAACAGTGTCCCCCAAAAGACTATTGACCAAACGGGTCAGAACTTACCATTGTTCTTGTCAGACCGATGTGGGTGGCTGTTGACGGAACTCGGGACACCGTGGGTTGCCCAACGGGTGTGAGCGATGCCGAGATGCACTTTGAAATCAATGTCAAAATCTATGGAATCTTGCTCTGGAAAGGATTAGGCATTGCGACAGTCAAGATCATTGACAGCTAATTCCTTCACATATCGTAAGCTGCTGTTCCTCAGAAAACCAAAATGTTAACAGCCTCAAAGCCTCTGTTTTGACCACCATGAGAGCGAGAAGGAATACGGCCCGGCTTCAGTATAAACAAGTTTGAGGAAGAGACATACATAGCTGTTCAGGGCAGGGGTCTCTCTCCTTCTGGGAACACAAACTGCAGAGAGCATTCTGAATGCTTACCTACGATTTATAGTAAAATGTAATCTGTGTTGATGACTCATTGCTCAGCAGGGGTACTGGAAGATTAGTTCTGACTAAACTGTGTCTCAACCCAGCCAGGTTGGTTACTCTGCAGTGGAGCATTCTCTGCCAGATTCAGAGATATTTTGTGTTTCAAAGAGATCTCTTATCATGCTGGATAATCTGCAATTTCACCGGCTCCATCAGTCAATCATGGGTCTATCAGGTATTAAACTTTTATCACGTGCTCTGCATGGTCTAAACTTTTATTTTGATATTCGTTCTGTTTGATGGCGGCATGGTAGCACAGTGGGTAGCACTGTCGCTTCACAGCTCCAGGGTGCCAGGTTCAATTCCCGGCTTGGGTCACGGTCTGGGTGGAGTCTGCACATTCTCCCCGTGTCTGCGTGGGTTTTCTCCGGGTGCTCCGGTTTCCTCCCACACGTCCCAAAAGACGTGCTTGTTAGGTGAATTGGACATTCTGAATTCTCCCTCTGTGTACCCGAACAGGCGCCGGAATGTGGCGACTAGGGGCTTTTCACAGTAACTTCAATGCTGTGTTCATGTAAGCCGGCTTGGGACAATAATAAAGGTTATTATCTGCATAATAAAAAGCACTGATGTGCCTTGAATATAATTAATAGCAGTGGGCAGGAAGAACAATGGGACAGCATTGGGGATTGGAGTGGGGAACATGGGTTAGAGATGGTTTGCCAGTTTCCCCAGTCCACACATGTATCTGGTTTTCCCAGTGCTGCTCTCATACACTTCCGAGCAGCGAATTTTCAATCCACATTCACAAAATCGACGTGCAAGTTATTCAGCTGATCCATCCTAAATACAGGAAAACATGCAACCCAATGAGTTCATTTAAGTATCGTTTGGAAAGGTCCAATACTGTGGCTTTCACTGAACAACCTAGGTGGCCATTTCAAATGTTCACTGCTCTGTATTTGAGCAAATTCTTTGAGGTTTGCCTGTGTACGCGAAGGAAAAACTATTGGAAAATGGGACACGAGTCGAAGGTCACAATGGCCTCCTTCTGTGTTGCATTATTCTGACAGTAAAAATGCTCCTTTTAACCGTTGTCGTGACCCGCCCTGTTAACTCCGTTTTTCTCTTCGGGGTCACTGCCAGATCTGCTGACTATTCCCAGCATTTCTGTTATTACTCCCTTCATCCACTTGCACCTCAACTCCCAACCCCCGGGCATATCCCGAAGTGGTCTTTCTGACTCACGTTGGCGCGCCCACTCCAGGGTGCGCCAACACTTAGTCTCAGAATTGTAACATGTCCTCTTGATCTTGTCGGGATTCACAACTGGGAAAGAGAGAGGGGAAAACTCCATTCTTGTATTTAAAGCGGAGTTCTCAGCGCAGAATAAGATTTACGCAAGATGTGGATTTTACGTACGTCGTATGCCTGGTCGTGTGAATCCTTTCATCAGATTCCTGCCTCGATCATTTCAAGATATCCCTGCATCTCAACTTATTTCTATTTCTTGCTTCGTCATGCCCGCAATCAGCTGGTGCACCTTCTATCCTGGCTTTCAGGTCAAATGCTTCGGGAAATAATCTACTCAAGTTCCTCACTTAATAATGAGAATATTTATTTTGGCAATTAAGCTTTTTAATATCCGAATCTCATCCCAATTTGATCCCTCCCTGTCGGAGGTGTAGCCGGCAGCAGTTCTTCGATACCTTGTGCGTGTACCATTCTACTGTGCATCAGCATTGCAATTAAACTCATCACAGATTTAAACCCCGGGACAGATCCTGCCCTTATCTGGTATCCACACATTGACGGTTTCTGCCGAGACTCACTCGTTAATCGGGAAAGGCAGCCGAGGGCCGTTTCTTGCACCCCCCCCCCAGAAACTACAATTAACACCAAGGTGACTCAACAGATACTGGGGAGTGAATTGTGATTCCTCTTCATTGGGCAGCACGGTAGCACAAGTGGATAGCACTGTGGCTTCACAGCGCCAGTGTCCCGGGTTCGATTCCCTGCTGGGTCACTGTCTGTGCGGAGTCTGCACGTTCTCCCCGTGTGCGTGGGTTTTCTCCAAGTGATTTGGTTTCCTCCCACAGTCCAAAGACGTGCAGGTTAGGTGGATTGGCCATGATAAATTGCCCTTAGTGGCCAAAAAGATTAGGAGAGGTTATTGGGTCACAGGGATAGGGTGGAAGTGAGGGCTTAAGTGGGTCAGTGCAGACTTGGTGGGCCGAATGGCCTCCTTCTGCACTGTATGTTCTATGTTCTTCACTCCGTATGAAGGTAAAAAAATCCAGAGACTTGTATTCACAGACAGCTTTTCGCAAGCACTGGGCATTTCAAAGCACGCGACAGACAATGAAGTACTTTTGAAGTCTATTGCTGTTGTCACGTGTGGTTCAGTAACATCACGAGTCAGGTGCCGGAGGAGGCCATTACCCCTCGAGCCTGCTCCACCGTTCAGTCAGGTCGTGGCTGACCTGATTATGGCCTCAACTCCACAATCCGCCTCCCACCTGTACCCTTAAATATTCTATCAGTCTACGTCAGGCTTAAATATGGTCAATGATCCTGTCTCCACCACTGTCTGGGGAAAAGAGAGTCCCAAAGACTCGCGTCCCTCCGCGAGAAAACATTTGCGTCGTCGCCGTCTTAAATGGGAGATCCCTTTATTTTTAAACTAGTTCTCGTCTCTCCCACAGGCGAAGCACCCTTTCAGCATCCACCCTGCCCAGTTCCCTCAGGATCATATCCCATTCTTCTTTCTCAATGCAAGAAAGTCATGCAGAATTATGGCAACTCCTACACCAAACTGTAAATGTATCAGCTCAAACACCTTTGACTCCTTCCGCCAATATGCACTTACGAGAGCGTGCCAAACAGCAGGAACGTTTAACCTCTTGCCTTCGTCTTGGGAGGCATTTTCTAACTTCCACGAGCAGGCAGGCTCCGTCCCCTGACTTCAGCCAATGCTGCTGTGCGCTACCTGTTAAGAATGGGCCACCAGGTTAGCCCGGGGATGTCTCGACGACTGTCCACATCAAAAGGGGTGGGCAGAAAGACCCACTTCAGAAGAAATAGGAAGACAATCAGATCGGATGGCATTGAGGATAAGTAACTGACAACCTAAATCGACCACGTCTCCCGTCGGGTTCGGCCAACAAACTGTTTGGGCTGGTCCTGCGGTCGAGTGGGTGATCACCGTTCCTCGTTGCTCACTACACTGGCCAGATAGTTTTGTGCAGATCAAGCTGCCACTGAGCGAGCTGCCCGTCACGCACCCAAACACCTACTTTCAATTTCGTCTTCCAGCGCTTTGACCTTGCCGCTCTTCTTGATCAGATGGATCTGGCGGGCATTGTTTTCCCAGTTCTTGTCATTTCCACCATCGATCCCAACACCTGGAAGGGGAAGGGTAAAAAGGGAATACGTTGGAGAAATCGATAGAAAAGAAACTCGAAAGCAGCCGAGTCTGAAGAAAGGACAAGAAGCAAATGGTAATTTAAGATTTGAAGAACTCAAGAAGTCTTCCCCCCCCCACAACCACCACCAGCATCCTCTCCTCTCTCTCCTTTGCCTGCAGTCTTTTTGTTTGGGATTTTGTAACTGTGGGGTAATTTCCAGGCTGGTATGAAGTTGTATTTCTGTCCTCTCTCTCGCTCCACTGTTTCTGAAGTTCCCCTCAAAGCATGGTAGCACCAGTGGCTAGCACTGTGGCTTTACAGCGCCAGTGTCCCGGGTTCGATTCCCTGCTGGGTCACTGTCTGTGCGGAGTCTGCACATTCTCCCCGTGTCTGCGTGCGTTTCCTCCGGTTTCCTCCCACAGTCCAAAGACGTGCAGGTTAGGTGGATTGGCCACCTAAATTGCCCTTACTGACTAAAAAGGTGAGGAGGGGTTATTGGGTTACGGGGATAGGGTGGAAGTGAGGGCTTAAGTGGGTCGGTGCAGACTTGATGGGCCGAATGGCCTCCTTCTGCACTGTGTGTTCTATAGTTCAAAGATGCTCCATGTCAGCCAAGATCACCGGGGTGTTGGGGACAGCGGAATGGCCAAGTTCATTTTTGAAGACAAAAACAATCTAACATTTTTGAATGTTTTCTTCTATGAAACGGGAGGGAAGAGACGAGCAAAAATAAAAATTAAAAGCATTACAAGTAGAAAGCATTCACTCTGGACTGCCTCCCTCTCCCCCCATCAAGCGACCTTCAAGTGTTCGGATGTTGAAATTTGTACATAAATATTTATTGCCCAGGAGTTTTCTGATCGATCAGGTTGCAGATGCGAGTTTCAATGATACCTTGTTTTCCAACTGCTGGGGGCTGATTACATGATCCCACAGAAATGTCACTCTGACGCAGTCAGCCCGGGCTCCCAGGATTGCCAGAGGGCAGGTGCACGTGACCAACTTTACAACTCCCTTCCCTCCCTCCCTCCCAGCAAGGAAACCAAAATCAGTGCACTTGCCAGCGGAGTCGTATCCTCTGTACTCGAGACGCTGAAGTCCCTTAATGAGAGTTTCCAGGATCTCCCGCCTGGTCCGAGGGACATGGTAGTTCAGGTACGCAAAGATTCCTGCAAACAGAAAACACATCTCAATCTCCTGTTCTCAAGTGCCGATAGAGCAGGAAGAGAGGGGGACCGGTGTTGAAAGCGGCCAAGTACAAAGATTAACATTCCTTCCCTGTGCAAGTGAGTTTCTATGAATGAAAAATAACAGAACATGAAACATCAGGGAGGCATTCAAGATATTGACACATTATGATTTTTACACAGTTTAGCCAGACTTGTCCCAATTTCCAGTAACATGAGGGTGGACTGAAACTTCCAAGGGTTGAGAAAAAATAAAACTGCTCCTCAGAAATGAACTTCAAAAGTGCCTTCCGCAGTCAGGCTGACATTCTCAACATTCCACACTGCCACACTATTACTCACGGCGGGCAAGAGGGGCCTCTTTCGCTTAGCTTGAAAGCCAAACCAACAAACCGAAGGAAGTCTCGTCGGTCAGGTATCGCTCTCTTCATTCCTCACACCTCATCATTTCTCGCATATCGACAATGTCAGTGCCGAAACTGCACAAATGAAATTATTTTTTGCAACGTACACATCTCTGTCCAAGAGTGCATTTCTACCCAATTGCAGAATCGGCATAAGGGCAGCCTCCCCTCAAACCACCGTTGTGTTTGTGGTCTCAATTCTTGAATTGAAAGTCAGGCCTGATGTAACTTACTCCGTAAAGCGGTGGGACACTCTCTGGCTTGTTTCAGAGAAAAGCCTGAGTCTCCCCGCCTGACTTGCACTCCCAGGCGCAACGTTGGAGCAAAGCATTTCCACACCCATGCAAAATATTTTGTTTCAGAGTGGGACTGTCGGCACGGATCACTGAACGTAAGAGAAGGTATTCAGCCCAAGCTATTCAACACTGAACATCGACCCACAACATTCACTCTGAGCTTTGTCGGGTACGGAACATATGGCACAGCGGAACTGAAGACATGTTTGTGTGGCCTTTGAAGAATTAAAGCGCTCTTCCCAGATATTAAAGAGACAAAATATTTCCTACACACACAGGTAATTGGTGCCTGAAGTCCTGTCCAGTTTTTATTTGTTCCTCATCCTAATGGCCCCTTGATCTGACCGGCTTGTCGGGCCATTTCAGAGGGCAGCTCATATTCAACCACATTGCTGTGTGTCTGCAGTCACATGTCGGCCAGACCAGGTAAGGACGGCAGATTTCCTTCCCAAAAGGACACGAGTGCACCTTCTGTTACAATAATTGGTGATAGCTTCGCAGACACTATTACTGAGACGAGCTTTGAACTCCACATTATATTAATTGAAATTGAACTCCATCAGCTGCCATGGTGGGATGTGAACCAATGCCCCCAGAGGATTAGCCTGGGCTTCTCGATAACCAGTCCACTGACACTGCTCCTAAGCCATCATCTCCCTTTCTTTCCTTTAACTCCAGGCTCACAGTGAACAATGACAGTTGTGGTGATTGCCCCAAATGTCACTGCCCTACGAATGGTAAATACACTAGACGGGTCCTTCCCACATCCTCCTGCAAGGGGTTGCTGAATACGACACCTCCAGCAATCGGAACAATATTCCATCAGCCCTCTATATATGAAGAAGTAAATGGTTAGATTCAATCATGCCCTCATCTTTTACGGCTTCTTAATTACAGCGTTAGCAGACAGTCTGGATACCTCAACCACGATTCTTTCATGATATTACTGCAGCAAATATATACCATAACCCAGGCTAGAAAAAGCATGACTGCAACGGATAAAATATAACAAGTTCTAGATTCTCACAGCCCTCCCTTTAGTCCTTTCCTCCTCTGCCACCTTTTTCCGTCTCTTCAAATGTTTAAAACGTGTTCCACCTCGAACATCTTCCCAGTCCTGACGAAAGGTCGTCGACCCAAAACACAAACTCTTTCTCCCTCCATCGATTCTGTCTGTCTTGTTCAGCTCAGTGGGCTAGACAGCCGGTTTGTGATGCAGCACAAGGCCAGCAGCGCGGGTTCAATTCCCGTACCAGCTTACCCGAACAGGCGCCGGAATGTGGCGACAAGGGGCTTCATACAGTAACTTCATACTTGTGACAACAAAAGGTTATTATTATTATCCCCACCAGTTTCTTTTTAAATCATATGCTTCTGTGCCAAGTAACCTTTCAGTGTGACATATTCTCTTGCATAGAAGAACAGAAGCTCCGATCATTGCTAATAGTGGGTGAAACCATTATGTGGAGGTCCCCGTGATGGCTGTTGCTCTCTGCAGCGCACACGTCTCCAGTTTCACTCTTGTGCGACTTGTCTGCTGAAGCTCTGGGTTCATCCCTTCTGCTGTCACCGCCCCTGGTACATTCCAGAATCCTGTTCTCCATCGAAGTGTGTGTAACAAGCTGCGTATTTTTTTAAATTTCAAACAGGAGCAGAATCAGGTCATTTGAGCCTGCTGTGCCCATGAAAGAAGATCTGACTGTGGCCTCAACACTACTTTCCTGTCTGCTGCCCACAAACCCCCAAATCCCTTGTGGCTCGAGGATCTCCCGAAATCAGCCTTGACCCTGTTCGACGGCCCGCGGCAAAATCACCTGACCTCACCTTCAGTTCAGGGAACTGACTTGGGCAGTCTTTTGTCACTGAGTTTTGTCACTGAGTCAAGCAGCCCATCTTGAGAAATTTGCACCCTGCACACAAGATTCCAATATAAAAGATTAATAATTACAAGCAGCATTGCACAACTGGAATTTCATTGCATTCCATCGACTCCAGCACTCTTTTATTGCTGAACAATAGGTGTGCCGGCAGCCAATGGCAAGTCTGGCAAAGATACGGCAACACAACAGCCAGGTCAGAAGCACATTCCTCATGCAACATATCAAACCCAACTTTAAACAAACCAAACAAGGAGGTGGTTGTCAGGTTTGGAGGCCGTTTGACAAACATCCAGGGGATACATCCTGCTCTTAGCTGTGCAATGTAGATCAAGATCTTGGTTTTGTACTCATTTTAATTATTAAATACCCCTGCACAGGATTCCGCCTAATCCTTGGGCTTCGTGCCTGGAGTTTATTTCAAGTAGAAGCGAACTGGACGTTTCCACTGGTCTGCTTTACAGATCGGTACATTGTGCCTCAGTTGTGGTTCCAGCTCTGGGACTGCCCGCATGCGACAGTCAATGAGTTCAGGAGACCCCGGGGAAGAAAGACACAAATATTACTGCCATGTGTCGACAGCCACCACTCCCAGAGGCCGGTGTACAGGAGTACAGCCGGTGCTCGAGAGACACCGGATGGCTGAGGCCGGGCTTTTGTGTTGGGTGGGGTTACTGGGTTATGGGGATCGGGTGGAGGTGTTGACCTTGGGTAGGGTGCTCTTTCCAAGAGCCGGTGAAGACTCGATGGGCCGAATGGCCTCCTTCTGCAAATTCTATGTTAATCTATGTTAAAAACCTCACATCATACAAACTGAGACAAAAAACAGTTGTACAATTCGCACATTATGAAGCCCAATGCTTTTGCTGGAAATTCTCTTCGGAGATTCCAAATTCTGGGTTCTGTTTCCAACACGTCCAGTAAAGCAATTACACTTTTTTGCATCTTCCAATGTCGAAAGGAGGGGTTTATATTTAATCTTGATAAAATATTTTTTCAAGTGTTCAGGGAATTTTTATTTTTATAAAATCGGCAGAAAATACTTAGCTGGACTATCGACAACGCAAGACAGAAATTATATTCAGGTCTAAATTTTTCAGCAATGGATATGAAGGATTGGTTGAATCTGGAAAGGATCTCAGGAATGGGATGGTGACCGACTCATCACGATTGCCACTTTCTACTCAAGGTGAAACTGGATTTTACTTCATTTAACTGAAGTTCTCAGTTGTATCATTAGATTCACACACCAATTATTTGGATTTATGTAGCATCTTCAACCTAACTTCCAAGGTACTCCACAGGAAGTACTTCACAGGAGTACTATCTGTTATTCCAATCCCAGCGGTCTCTCTTTGCATGTGTTCAGTGTACTTAATAAAAAATGCCCCTTCTCAACAACATAATTGACATACCACTGACACTAGCAAACAGAAGTGGACATCCAGTCACACGAGGAGACATTAGACAAAAAATATGGGACGATTTTAGGGAGCCTTAAGAAAAAAAGAGGTGAAGCAGGTAGAGAACTGGGAAGTCCACAGTTCAGGACCGAGGCAAGGCTGCTGATGTTGGAGTGATTAAAGTCAGAGATGCGCAAGGGGGCAAAGTTGGAGGAGCAAAGGGGTCTCAGAAGGCTTTGGAGCTGGAGGAGGTTACAGATAGGGAGCGGCAAAGCTATGCGGAGAATTGAATGCAAGGATAGGAATTTACAAACTGAGGTGCTTGTGCACAAGAGGTCACCGTGGGTGAGTGAGTGCAAGGATGGACGGAAGGAGAGGACGTGGTCAGAGTTATGAGCCGGGCAACAAGGTTTTGGATAAGTACAAGGTGGAAGATGATAGGTTGGTCTCCAGGGTGTCGGAGTCGAGGGGCAGCAAGGGAGGATTTCAGCAGAAGGGGAGCTTGGGCAGAGCTGATAAATGTGACAGAGGTGGAAGTCGCAGTTTTCTGAAGTCCTTAAAGTGTGGTCAGAACTCAACTTGGCATCTGGTATCACGTCAAGACTGATAACAGTCTGATTTGGATTCAGACTGTTGCCAGAGACGGGCATCAAGTCAATGGCCAGGACTCAAGAGTTTGAGGCAAGGGCTGACGACAACAATAGATTCCCTGCTTGTCCCAATTCCCCAGATACTGATTTGGTGCTCGTGTCAAGCAGAATGCCACTCTGCTTCTGCACGGTCGATCAGAAACAAGCCATGTCCCTCGAATGCAGTTTACACATTGCCGCGGTGCAAATTTTCCTGGCAATGAATTTGTTGATATTGTTTTTCCAAAATATAATTTGGTGCAATGCAATTCTCTCAATCCAGCAACATACCGAGAGCGGCGACAGAAATGTTCCTGTCGACGCACAGTGTTGATCAGTTGCATTCACAGTCCCTTGACCTTGCAACAAGGACCAAGCGCTCCACAAACCCTCGGTCTTTCCTGCAGAACAGAGTGTCTGGACTGTGAAATCAGTGCCGAACCTAATGCTCCCGAAGGTTGACCCCTGCCTCCACATTTTGAATTTGCTCAGCCAGAGACTGATTTGATCGGGTCTCACAGTCACTGTGTAACTTCACGAGTGAAGGTAAAACTATTCTACCTGTTACACCGGAAAGGAACAGATCAGTCAGCTCAACCTGTCTGGTGCCAATGTTTCTGTTCGACACAAGCCTCCTCCTACCCTTCCTCATTGAACCCTCCATTCCGTGCTCCCTCCTGTGTTTAGTGACACCCCCTAAAACGTATCAGGGCAATGAGTTTAATGCTCCCTGTGGTGACGAGTTTCACATTCTCACCACTCTGGGCAAAGGACACCCTTCTCAGCACCTCACTGGATTTCTGTGTACTCCTCTTCTCCTAATAGCAGCAGCTTTACTCTTTCACACAAGTGGAAACGCGACCCTGTCTTTGCCCGATCAAAACCTATCATCTGAAAACCCTCAAATCGCTGACAGCCTCTTTAACTTCTCTGGACAAGGAAACGAGAAAGAGTGACGGGGAAACCTCTATTGTGAAGACAGGTCAAATGAATATTTTCCCCATCTGAAGATGCTCCCCCCCCCCCCGCCCCGCTACACTCCAGTTGAAAGGGCCCTCAACCGTGCCTGACCCATTTCCCGCACTTGCGCTCTCACCCCTTCCCCCACCCTCCCAGAACCACCAGCGGGTTTCTCCTCGTCCGCGCTTTGCACCCCACCAGCCGCCATATTCAAAGGGCCACCCTCCACCAGATTCAGCACCATTCTGTCACCAAACGCGTCCGCCCCTCCCCAATTGGCATGCCGAAGGGCTGTTCACTCCCCAACATCCTGTTCCGCTTCTCCATCTCCCCTGGCACCTCACCGCCCCCCCCCCCCCCACCCGCCCCCCCACCCCTCCCCCCCGTAACAACACTTTCCTGGGCAACAAACAGCAGGAGGTGGAGGACCAGCCCTTTAACCTCACTGCAGCGATTCAGTCGTACTTCTTTCAATTCGGTCGACTGTATTCGCTGCTCACAAAGCGGTCACCTCGACGCTGGGCAAACGCAGAGTGCATGACCACTTTGCGGAACACCTCCGCTCCAACCTTCCAGTCACTTGCCATTTCTGTTCAACAGCTTGGCTCTCAAGCTCGTACTCCTCGGCCTTTGACAACGTTGTGGTGAAGCCCAGCCCAAGCTGGGGGTGCAGAACCTCACCTTCTGGTTAGACACTTCCTAGATTCCTCCACTCAACATCCGAGTTCAACAATTTCACAACGGAACTCTGCCCCCCGCCCCCCCCGAATTATTTCTGTTGCCACCTGCCAGTCTCCATCTCGTTTTTGATATCAGACAGTCGCTGACCTCGATTCCGTTCCTGAAACTTACTCCGGCCCTGGCACCTGATCAAAGCAAAATCCTGCAGGTGCTGGAAAGCTGAAATAAAAAGGGAAAATGCTGGATCGGCTCAGCAGGTCGGGCAGCTTGGAGAGAGAAGCAGAGTTGGGATCCAAGTCTCTCTGACTCGTTTACAGAACTGAACAAGAGTCATTCATACCGACCCAAAACATTAACTCTTGTCTCTCACTCCACACACGCTGCCAGACATTGAGTTTGTCCAGCACTTTCTGTTTTTGCTGAAAACACGAATGCTCCTTTTTTACAAGAACCAGAACGTTCTGTTCCACCAAGAGATAGTGGAAATGAAACAAAGTCAGCGCAGACTGAAGAGAAAAGGACTCGGCAATCAAAAGAGAAATGATAATTAGAAGTCTGATAATCAGAGGAGCATTATTAATGAGTTGAAAGGGATCGGTTTTCCACGCACACTCAAACAACAGGTTTACGATGACCTGTCAGAATTCTGAACAGCACAATAATGAAAGGTGTACTTGTGAGAGCAATTCAGCTGCCTCACCCAAACTCTCGAGGGCGACATTAGGGCAGACTGAAAATGTACAGCAGTGCTGGGGCTGATTCAGATCATGAATTAGCACTCTCATGCTTTCACGTCTGGGACCACGGTTTGAATGCGGGCCACATGAACAAGCTGAAAGTTTCCTCTGTCTGCTGGCTGGCACAACTGGGCAGTCTTGACCCATTTCCTGGTGGAATTGGGCCAAAAACTCTCTTTCACCTGACACTGAAACTGTGATTTGATCCGCAGAGTCCGACTGGCGTTTGGAAGAGCTGAGGTACTGTTCTGGGGAAAGAACTGGGAGTTTTGCTCAGAACTCAATGGGAGCATTGTTTGAGGGTGACACCCATCAGCACATAGCATCATGCAAACCTGGGAGGACAGCTGGATGGGGGACGGGACGGGACATCGAAATGGATGAGCTTGGGTCAGGATTTCTGCGTCCCACTCATCGCTTTTTGGGGGGGTGGGGGGGTGGGAGAAGTTTGATTTTCCATTTTCTTTCAGTCTAAAGCATCCTCCCACACTCAGGAAATATCTTTCTGATGAGGATAGACTGAGGATTGATCTGTTGGTTAATCACCAGGGAGCTGGATGCACTGCCAAACCTGAGTTCGCACCCTGCACAAATTTCCATTGTGCCGTGACTCCACCATGGCAGCATTCCACCAATCATGGCTGAGACAAGAGTGAGGCAAATGGGATCGGCATTCTCATTTCTGATCTCCTCGACGAGGAAGCAAGGTTTTACCCATGCCAAGCTCTGAAGCGTTTGTTTCCAGCTTGCCAGATGGGCAGCCACTTACTTCAATTCTTGCACCCAAAACGGCACTTCTGTCGAGCTGCCGAAAACGGCCGGATCATCAGTCTGAGATGGGGGAAAACAGTGGTCGGTTGTGTCCACTGATCGATGAATGAGTGAAGTTCCTTCCGGCGGTCAAGGTTTCAGGACACAGGAGGACCGTTGGTCCATTGTGTGTCTGATGAAGAGAAATCAAGGCCCAACCCCACTCTTCAGCTCGTGGTCTGGGTGCCTTGTAGGTGACAGCACTCGCCTTCAAATTACTGGGCTAACAGCTGGAATGGCCGGGTTGTCTGATAAGGAAAGGTTGGAGAGGCCAGGCTTAGATCCGCTGGAGTTTACAAGAGTAAGAGGAAACTTTATTGAAACATATGAGATCGTTCGGGGGCTTGACAGGTTGGATGTGAAGCAGATGTTTTCCCACGGGAGAGAATCTAGAACAAGGGATCACTGTACAATAAGGGGTTGCCCATTGAGGAGGAGAATTTAGTTTCTCGGAGGGTAGCGAGTCTATTGAACTTCCTTCCCCAGAGAGCAGTAGTGGAGGCAGGGTAAATGTATATTTTCATGGCAGAGTGGCGAGTTTCTTGCCAAGCAAAGGGATGAAAGGCTGCTGTGGGGAGGGGCGAGGCAGGAATGTGAAGTTGAGGTTTACAATCCGATCTTATTGAATGGCATAGCAGGCTCAAGGGACAGAATGGTCTCCTCCGGCTCCAAATTCCTAGGAGTTTCTGTTTCGGCCGCCCTTTCAGACTGAGAGTTCCGGGATCCCAGCGCCCTCTGGGCAAAATATTTCCCACTTAAGAACTTCTCCTCCCTCTTACCCTGAGTCGACCCCTCAACAAAGAATAGGACCTTCCTGCCCACTCTGTTGGGACCCATCCTCATTTATACATTCGGATTTGGTCTCCCCACTCCTTACTCTGTCGCAAAGAGAAGAAATCCTCGTCGGTGTAATCTTTCCTCGAAAGAAAACTCTTCAGGTCGGGTAACATCCTCATACTCCATCGTACTTTACCATCCCCAGCGCAATCACATTGTTCCTTTAGTGCAGTGACCAGAAATGCACGCAGCGCTCCAGCCATGGTTAAACTAGTGTTTTACACAGATCTAGCATAACCTCCCACACAGAATTAGAACTTAGAACATACAGTGCAGGAGGCCATTCAGCCCATCAAGTCTGCACCCACCCACTTAAGCCCTCACTTTCACCCTACCCCTGTAACCCAATAACCCCTCCTAACCTTTTTGGCCACGAAGGGCAATCATGGCCAATCTACCTAACCTGCACGTCTTTGGACTGTGGGAGGAAACCGGAGCACCCGGAGGAAACCCACGCAGATACGGGGAGAACGTGAAGACTCCGCACAGCCAATGACCCAGTGGGGAATTGAACCTGGGTCCCTGGCACTGTGAAGCCACAGTGCTAGCCACTTGTGCTACCGTGCTGCCCTAATTGGCTATTGAGGGCGAGGAATGGGGATCGGATATTTATTTCGAAAGGGAGGGAGAATATTAAAGTTGAGAGAAAGGACAGCGGGATGAGATGAGTAAACACAGCTCCATTTGAAAAGCCAGAGCCAATCTTTTTGAGCCCTGTAATCGCCAGTGTTGCCTCCTCACCTCAGGACAGTATTGTTGCAGGGAAAATGTTTACTGTGAGCGGAATAGTTTTTAAAAAAAAAAGAGAACACACGTGTTGAAACGCCAATGGCTTTTGCAAAATTGTCAAAACATTGAAGAGAGTTGTGAACGCAATGTTTCAAGGATGGGCATGGCATACCCCATCAGATTGAGTCCCATATTCAGTGTGGTGAATGGGTGTTCTTCAAAGTCAAACGACAATCCTGGCTCATGGTACAAGCCACATGAGGTGGAACCTGTCTAGGTGGAGTCGGCACATTGCAGCATACAGGTATGCACTTTGCTTCACATCCTGACGATATAGCCAACGTCACAACAGAGGAGGTAGCCCAGCGGCTTGTGTCCTGAAGGCTTGGGACGAGAAAACTGAATTCATGGGTTCAAACCCACTGCGGCAACTGGAGAATTTTTAATTGACTTAAATAAAGCACGGAATAAAAAGCTGACCCCAGTAACGTTGACCACGAAACTACGGGTTCGCTGTAAAAACCTATTTCGTCCCTTCGATGGACGGCAATCCGCTGCTCTGGCCTCCATATAAGACAGCTAATCACCATCCTAGCAATAGCAATTTGGGAGGAGCAATAAATGCTGCCTTCAACAGCCATGCCCACATTTTGTCAATGACTTGATAAATAAAGGTTCACAGTCAGGTTGGCTAAATGTCTCAGCAAGAATCACAGACAACCCCATCTTTACAGTGAACACCACAAATACTGTCATGGTTGGCATCCCAGTCACTGCCAGGGCAAGTCCCACGAGAAAACTGTTGCATCACGGCTAGTATCAGAGTACCACAATGAGCATCAGAACGTGCACCACTAATATTGTCACATCTGGATCACAATTTATTTCTTTAATTTTAGAGTACCCAATTCGTTTTTTCCCAATTAAGGGGCAATTTAGCATGGCCAATCCACCTAAGCTGCACATCTTTTGGGTTGTGGGGACGAAACCCACACAAACATGGAGAGAATGTCCAAACTCCACACGGACAGTGACCCAGAGCCGGGATCGAAACTGGGACCTCGGTGCCTTGAGGCAGCAGTGCTAACCCACTGCGCCACCGTGCTGCCCCTCATCTAGACCACAACGGCATCAGACTGTCAAGTCAGCTCAATCACAGTATCTGTGCAGGCATCGCACCCACCGGTGCCGGCGTCACCAACCCATCACAAGCAGACCCACGACCATCAATGTCATGGCGGGTGCCACAGCCCAGCTGGGTTGGACCTAGTGTGGGGTGTCGCGGTGAAATAAATGTGGCAAAACGACGACGGGCCCGCTGGGGCCCGAATTGTGGTACCGCCCGCAGCGGGCGCCACGGCGGCCTCCGTGGCGAACCCGGATGGGCCGACGTCACGGCGGCAACAGACCCCTCCAGGCTGGTGTCGCAAACGGGGCGGGGGGGGGGGGGGGGGCTCACATGCCAACCGCAATGAACCCCGAGGTGGCGGCACGGCCAGCCCCACTCGCCCTGAACCTGGTGCCATGGTGAACTATGACGTGCCAACATGGCACCAGGCCTGGCATCACTACAGGGCGGGGGCATCTCAACAAGCCCCGTGGGCACCGCGACGAGCCCCGTGGGCACCGCGACGATCCCCGTGGGCACCGCGACGGCCCCATGGCGATCTCAATGAGCCCCGTGGGCACCGCGACAGGCCCCGTGGGCACCGCGACGGCCCCATGGCGATCTCAATGAGCCCCGTGGGCACCGCGACGAGCCCCGTGGGCACCGCGACGAGCCCCGTGGGCACCGCAACGAGCCCCATGGGCACCACAACAAGCTGTGGGCACAGTGATGAGCCCCGTGGGCACCGCGACGATCCCCATGGGCACCACAACAGGCCCCATGAGCACGGTGACGATCCCCGTGGGCACCGCGACGATCCCCGTGGGCACCGCGACGATCCCCATGGCGATCTCAACGAGCACCATGGGCACCTCAACGGATCACCCAAGAGTGGGGGGTTGGCAGCCCTGCCAAGGGTGACCTACCTGACCGTGCCCCCCTCCCTCGCCATTATCAGAGTGGGGGCTGTGGGCCGGCTACTCCCCCCCCATTGGGGAGACTTCCCCGCGGCCTGAGGCCCAGCTTCATCCCTCCCTCCGGCCGGCCCGGGCACTCACCGCACATCCTAGCCGCTTCTCCCTCCCACACACACGCGCCTTTCCCTCAGCTCCTCCGCCGACTGCGAAGACGGCGGCCTGACCGCCCCGCCCATCGGCCTCCTCCTCCTCCGGGGCGGGCCCCGCCGCTCCCATTGGCCCACCGCTCCCATTGGCCCGCCCCGCAGCGCCCCGCCCGCCCATTGGCCGCCGCCGCTGCCCGTCAAGCCGACGTCGAGAGCGGGGGTGGGCGGGGCAGGCCCCTCCCCCCCTTTGATTGACAGCTCCGGGTCTGCCGCCTCTCCCCGGATGATTGACAGCTCCGCTGGAGACGTGGCAGCAGATCCTGCAAGCTGTGTGCTCAGCTTGCAAAGATGCATCTTGCTGACCGCCCCCCTCCCCATCCGCCAAAGGACGAGTTGCAGCCCGGTCAGACCTCTGCTCAATTACAAAATAAATCACTTGTGCACTGGGGAATTCACTTGCTCACTGAGCAAGAATGCAGCCCTACCTCTCTCCAACCTCCTGGAGGACTGGAAGAAACAGGCTGCAATGTTTGTAGTGGAAAAGAGAGAGAATTGAATCTGCACTTGAGGCAAGAGCGAGGCTGATCTGGGTCGTTCTCTCCAACAGGAACAATAATAATCTTTATCAGTGTCACAAGTACAACGTAGAACATGCAGTGCAGGAGGCCATTCGGCCCATCGAATGTGCAGACTCCGCACAGACAGTGACCCAGCGGGGAATCGACCTGGCGCTGTGAAGCCACAGTGCTAGCCACTTGTGCTACCGCGCTGCCCAAGGTAGCACAAGTGGGTTTGCATTAACACCGCAATGAAGTTACTGTGAAAATCCCCCGTTCGCCACATTCCAGCGTCCGTTCACAGGGACGATCCGACACCTTGAGCCCTCCCCCTGGTCATTCTACCATTTACAAAATTCATTCGGGTCGACAGAGAATGCCTTGTTCCTCCTCGACCCCCTTTATAAAAAATGTAATTTTTATTAAAAGTTTTCATAAAATATCAATAACAAAATGAGAAAGAAAAAGGAACCCAACAGGGTTAAGTACAAAACACAATCTAAAAAAGGAACCCCCCCCACACCCCTTCCCCCGTACATAAATAATAAATTAACATTAACACCCCGACTTAACACAACAGGTGTATACACCCCCTCAGACCCTCCAGTGTAAATAACATAAACAAAAATAAAGTAAACCCCACCCCCCGAGCTGCTGCTGCCATTGACCAATGTCTATCGTTCTGCCAGAAAGTCTTAAGAACGGTTGCCACCGCCTGAAGAACCCTTGTACCGACCCTCTCAAGGCGAATTTCACCCTCTCCAATTTAATGAACCCTGCCATATCGCTGATCCAGGATTCCACGCTTGGGGGCCTCGCATCTTTCCACTGAAGGAGAATCCTTCGCCGGGCTACCAGGGACGCAAAGGCCAGAATTCCAGCCTCTTTCGCCTCCTGCACTCCCGGCTCCTCTGCCACCCCAAATATTGCGAGCCCCCAGCCCGGTTTGACCCTGGATCCTACCACCCTCGACACCGTCCTCGCTACGCCCTTCCAAAATTCCTCCAGCGCTGGGCATGCCCAGAACATATGGTGTGATTTGCTGGGCTCCCTGAGCACCTAACACACCTGTCCTCACCCCCAAAGAACCGGCTCATCCTTGTCCCGGTCATGTGTGCCCTGTGCAGCACCTTAAACTGTATGAGGCTGAGCCTCGCGCACGAAGAGGAAGAATTCACCCTCCCTAGGGCATCTGCCCACGTCCCCTCTTCGATCTCCTCTCCCAACTCCTCCCCTTTCAACTCCACCACCGAGGCCTCCTCCTCCTCCTGCATCACCTGGTAAGTTTCCTAGATCTTCCCCACTCCCACCCACCCCCACCCTCCCGAGAGCACCCTGTCCTGTACTGTGTGTGGCAGTAGCTGCGGGATTTCCACCACCTGCCGTCTGGCAAACGCCCTTACCTGTAAGTACCTGAAGGTGTTCCCCGGGGGGGGAGCCCGTACTTCTCCTTCAGCTCACCCAAGCTCGCCAACTTCCCGTCCACAAACAGGTCCCCCAACTTTTGTATCCCTGCCCTGAGCCACCCCGAAAACCCTCCACCTGTTCTTCCTGGGGCGAACCGGTGGTTCCCCCGTAATGGGGTCCACGCCGACGCCCCAACTTCCCCCCTATGCCGCCTCCACTGCCCCCAAACTTTGAGGGCCGCCACCACCACCGGGCTCGTGGTATACCTCCTTGGAGGGAGCGGCAGCGGCGCCGTTGCCAGCGCCCCCAGGCTCGTACCCACACAGGACGCCGTCTCCAACCTCTTCCATGCAGCCCCCTCCCCTCCATCACCCACTTGCGCATCATCGTCGCATTGCGGCCCAGTAGTACCCACAGAGGTTGGGCAGCGCCAGCCCCTCCCTATCTCTACTCCGCTCCAGGAACACCCTTCTCACCCTCAGAGTCCCTCCCGCCCACACAAACCCCATTATATTCCTGTTAACCCGCCTGAAAAAAGCCTTCGCGATAAACACGGGGAGGCACTGGAACAGGAACAAAAACCTTGGGAGCACCGTCATTTTGATTGACTGCACCCTACCTGCGGGGCAGCACGGTAGCCTTGTGGATAGCACAATTGCTTCACAGCTCCAAGGTCCCAGGTTCGATTTCCGGCTTGGGTCACTGTCTGTGCGGAGTCTGCACGTCCTCCCCGTGTGTGCGTGGGTTTCCTCCGGGTGCTCTCGGTTTCCTCCCACAGTCTAAAGATGTGCAGGTTAGGTGGATTGGCCATGATAAATTGCCCTTAGTGTCCAAAATTGCCCTTAGTGTTGGGTGGGGTTACTGGGTTATGGGGATAGGGTGGAGGTGTTGACTTTGGGTAGGGTGCTCTTTCCAAGAGCTGGTGCAGACTCGATGGGCCGAATGGCCTCCTTCTGCACTGTAAATTCTATGATTAATACCCGCCAAGGACAGCGGCAACGCGTCCCACCTCTTGAACTCCTCCTCCATTTGCTCCACCAGCCTTGTAAAGTTAAGCCTATGCAGGACCCCCAAATATCTTAAGCTCCTCTCCGCCCTTTTTAGTGGGAGCTCGCCAATCCCCCTCTCCTGGTCCCCTAGCTGAACTACGAACAGCTCACTCTTCCCCATATTGAGCTTGTACCCCGAAAAGTCCCCGAATTCCCTAAGGATCCTCATTACCTCTGGCATTCCTCCCACCGGGTCTGCCACATACAGCAGCAGGTCGTCCGCATAAAGCGACACCCTATGCTCCTCCCACCCCCTCCAGTTCCTCGACCCTCTCAGTGCCATAGCCAGGGGTTCAATCGCCAGTGCGAAGAGCAGGGGGGACAGGGGACACCCCTGTCTCGTCCCTCGGTGCAACTGAAAGTACTCGGACCTCCTCCCATTTGTGGCCACACTCGCCATCGGGACCTCATTCAACAGCCTAACCCACCTGGACAAACCCTTCCCCAAACCCGAACCACTTCAGCGCCTCCCACAGGTACCCCCACTCTACCCTATCGAAGGCTTTCTCAGCGTCCATCGCCACCACTATCTCCGCCTCCCCCTCCCTCGCCGGCATCATGATAACGTTCAAAAGCCTCCGCACATTCGCGTTCAACTGTCTCCCCTTCACAAACCCCGTCTGGTCTTCATGCATGTCCGCACTGGATCGGCAAATGAGCAACTCATCCCGTGGCGTTCCCCAGCTTTCTCCCCACCACCCTGCACATTCCTCTTTTTTCCAGGCAATCCAATTTCTCCCTTGGTGCCTCCACCAGCACTTTCCAGATCTTAAGCACTCTCTGATGGTGGCAAAGTGGGGATGGTATTGAGCTGGTCAGCCAAAGGGCCAGGCAAATGCCCTGGTGACACAGGTTCAAATCCCAGGTGACGTGATGGGGGAGGCATCTGCCAGCCTTACCTTGCCTTACTTCCGCCACCTAGTTCTTTGCCCCGTGAAGGAGAAAAAATAAAAAAAGTTCCATTTACCTCCCCCAAACCTACCGTCCAATGCTTGTAGCTTTTTAATTCACTCCTTCACGCCAGCAGGGGTTGAGAGTTCACAGGCAGATTCAACAATCAAACACTGAACCCCTCATTGTCGGGGGCAAAATTCCGAGTGTGAATCTCAGCGTTCCCCAACACTCCGTTACGATGGATGCCACCACCACCACCACACCCGTTCTTATAATTTCACCTGCTTCGCAAAATTGGCTCCACTTTGAGAAGTGGAGACAGATGACTGGTTTGACCTGTTGCAATTTGTAAACATTAAATCCGTTCAAGCACCCAGCCACTCAGGTCAGGAGCGTGACAAGACTGCTTTAGCTGTGTTGCATTCCATTTGGATGTTGCACTAAACCTGCATTGAACCTTGGTTCAGCCAAGCCGATCACATGACGTGCAGGTCTGGTCGTCTTCTGACATTAAAGAGGGTGTCAAGAGGGTGGGCAGCACAGTAGCACAGTGGTTGGCACAGTTGCTTCACAGCTCCAGGGTCCCCGGTTCGATTTCTGGCTTGGGTCACCTCCTGTGCGGAGTCTGCACATTCTCCCCGTGTCTGCGTGGGTTTCCTCCGGGTGCTCCGGTTTCCTCCCACAAGTCCCGGAAGAAGTGCTTGTTAGGTGAATTGGACATTCTGAATCCCCCTCTGTGTACCCGAACAGGTGCCAGGGTGTGGCGACTGGGAGCTTTTCACAGTAACTTCATTGCAGTATTAATGTAAGCCTACTTGTGACAATAAAGATTATTATATTATAATGTGCAACTCGCTAAGTTGAAGTGAATGGGAAAGATGTATCGAGGAGGAGCCGAGGAAAAACATTCGAAGAAGGGGATCGAGGTGGCCATGGTAGCTATAGATGGAAAAAGACAGGAGGAGGGTGTGGTAACCGATCAGGCCTCGTTTTGAACACAATTAAAATTGGGCATCCTAAATCAAAGAATTGGACACTTTAAACTGCAGTCAGATAAAGGCAAATTACTGCAGGTGCTTGAATCTGAAACATAAACAGAAAATACCGGACAATCTCAGCAGGTCTGACAACATCTCTGGAGAGAAACCTGAGGTTTCGAGTCTGGGTGACTCTTTGTCAAAACTTTGTCAAAACTACAGTCGGCTACAGCCAACGGCCTGCTAGGGATTCGGACTTGGCCAAGTTCTAATGTACAAACTCAGACAGGCTGCCTGGGCATGTTTGGTCCTGTACTGTCAATCGCCCATCAAGAGATCATGGCACCCTCTTGACATGCACCGGTCTATTGTCCTCAGCCCAGATCCAGCCAGACTCTCGGGCACCCAGTGTTTTGTGGCTCGTTTTAGCCTTAGTTTAATTGCTCTTGTTCTGTCACCTTTGCTCTTGAGTCGCCAGGTATCTTTCTGATACCGCCACGTGGTTCAAGTCCGAGTAATGATCAATAATCCAACACACCGCTTAGTAAGAGTTAAATCAACGCTCATTTATTATATATAGCAATTAATACTTATACATTAATTCTACTTCTAAGCTACTTCCTACAACTAACAGGCCAATACTTAACTTTGGAAATGGCCCACCAGGTCAGGGAAACGAATGGCCTTTCGTATGGGTTCTGAGCCTGCGGGATTCGAAGCTGGTACAGGTCGATAGTCAGGAGTGTCTATCTTGTAGCGATCGTTGGGAGTAAGACTTACGATTCTAGCGGCTGTTGGAGAAGGTCAGAAGAAGGGTCTCGAAGGGTGCGGAGAGGAGAAGAAGGGTCGATTTGAACTTGGCCCCTATTCTTATAGTCCCCAGGGGCTTCCCGCCTCCCGGGGCGGACCTTGTACCTGGTTTCAAAGTGATTGGACTTGGTCCCAATCACTTGGTTCGATATTCTCCAATGCTGGAGCGATTCCTTGAACGGGAGGGGCAGTCGTTTACCTCTCTTTGTCAGCTCCTGCTGGCGCCAAAAGGTCTGGGTCAGCTTTGTGTTAATAATTTGTAGCATATTGTTCCCGGGATTGCTACTTTATATGCATATGGCTGGGTTGTTGTGATGTTGATGGCTGCAGGTATCGGTCTGGGCTGACTTCCCCAGAGGCGAATACACTGTTTTACCTGCAGCTGTCTGTTTGAGTCCTGTTGGCTGATTTTCCCATCAGCCTCTTCCGTTCGCCATTTTAAATCGGGAGTTAGCCATTTTAAGCGGCTACAGTTTCTGCCGTCACCTTATAGGGGGACAAGTTATGTGCAGACCAGACCACTAAGGATGGACACCTGGGGCGGGCGCACGTGTCCTGTCAACCGGACCACTGGGTGCTGAGATCCCGTCACGAGGCCTCATTGGCAGCAAGCCAGAGGAAATGGGAAAAGGACGTGAAGGGAGGGGTTATAAAACAGGCCCCGCGGCACATCAGCAGTGAAGGCTCCAAGCAGAGGCAATCGAGACATCCGAGAGGGAAGGAAGGAGCGCCAGTGAGACTCACCTTCTGTGGTGTTGGGTGCTCTGATGCACAGATGAACCAACACAGTTGTATTTGGTACAACTCTATTTTATTTTAACTTCTATACAGTTCGTTCTGGATACTCTGCACGTTGTGTCTCCCTGAGTGTGTCGTGTAACAGGTCTGTCCTTGTCCTGGTCTCCAGCCAATACTGGCCACCAGGTGTCGTGTTTGTCCTTTTATACTGTCCCTGTCCTTGTCTGTGATTGGTTGTGGTGTTGTGTGTTCTGATTTGTCTGTTGGTGTGTCTATCATGATGTGTGTGTTTGAATATCATGACATCTTCGTGACGGCGGACCTGAGGAACTCAAGAATCGGACTCACATTTCAATGAAGCCATCTTGGTGGATCGTATAACTGAATCTTGGGTGTTTCTCGTATTACATATTTTGGGTTATTTTATGGGTCAAATGTGTGTTTAACACAGATTGTTGAATTTATCCTCATGTTTGTCCTTTGTTCTCCTCGCGATTAAAAGACGCCTCGGTAAGACCTTTAAGTAAACTGGCCAAAAGTGTCTGAATTGGACAGGTACAAGGGACATGGCTGCCAGTCTAGTTCCCAGGAGCCAGGTCTCTCCTGAGCGCACCACAGCAACGACGAAGTACTGACGTCAAATTTGTGGCTGCACTTCAACCAATCACCTCAACCAGATTTCGTTGTTGCAGTGGAGAAGGAGGCCATTTGGATTCTGAAGTTTTTCATTCTGACAAGAGTCAGGAAACTCTGTTGGATGCTGGTCAGCCGTGATAAAAGCTGGGTGTTTGGATGTGAGGGTGTAAGTTGTGTACACCTCCTGCTGGCTGGCTGTCTGGTTCCAGGTGCCTGGAACATTAACTCGATTCACCTCTTCTATGGGCGGTCTCCCAACTTCCAGCATGAATAAACCTGGCTGAACAGGGGGAAGGCAGTGGTATAGGATCAGAATTAGGCCATTCGGCCCATCGAGTCTGCTCCGAACATGGCTGACATGTTCCTCATCTGCTACCTACAACGCTGCAGGCCAAGAGCTGGATTGCGAAAGCAGCCAGAGCATCGCCACCCGAGAACACATGATCTAGGAGCGGGAGGAGGCAATTTAGCCCCCCTAGCCTAACACCCTCAATGTGATCATGGCTGATCCCATCCTGGCCTCAACTCCACCGTCCTGCCCGTTCTCCGTAACCCTTCAACCCATTACCGATTTAAAATCTGTCTAGCTCCTCCTTAAATTTACTCACTGTCCCAGCATGCACCACACTCTGGGGTAGCGAATTCCACAGATTCACCACCCTTTGGGAGAAGTAGTTTCTCCTCAAGTCTGTTGTAAATTTGCAACCTCTCAGCCTAAGTCACTGGAGCAGTAATTCAGAGACCTAGGACAATGTTCTGGTGACCTGGGTTCCAATCCCACCACCGTAGACAGCGACATTTTAAAAAAAAATTTAGAGTGCCCAATTAATTTTTTCCAATTAAGCGTGGCCAATCCACCTACCCTGCACATCGTTTGTGTTGTGGGGGCGAAACCCACGCAAACACGGGAAGAATGTGCAAACTCCACACGGACAGTGACCCAGAGCCGGGATCGAACCTGGGACCTTGGCGCCGTGAGGCAGCTGTGATTCCCACTGCGCCACCGTGCTGCCCTTGGAATCAATTTTTTTAAGAAATCTGGATTTCAAAGTCTAATGGTGACCACTGCTAATTGTCACAGAAACCCATATTAATAATAATGATAATAATAATAATAATCTTTATTAGTGTCACAAGTCGGCTTACAATAATACTGCAGTGAAGTTACTGTGAAAAGCCCCTAGTCACCACATTCCGGCGCCTGTTCGGGTACAGAGAGAGAATTCAGAATGTCCAAATTACCTAAACAGCACGTCTTCCGGGACTTGTGGGAGGAAACCGGAGCACCCGGAGGAAACCCACGCAGACACGGGGAGGGCGTGCAGACTCCGCACAGACAGTGACCCAAGGCGGGAATCGAACCCGGGACCCTGGCGCCGTGAAGCGACGGTGCTGACCACTGTGCTAATGTGGTGCCCTTCTTCCTCAGAGGCCGACATGTGACATCAGATCCACAGTGAAGTGACTGACTCTTAAATGACACTCAGTTCAAGGGAAATTAGGGATGGGCAATAAATGCTGGCGCAGCCAGTGGCTCCCACACCCCCTGAATGGGTTAAAAAGAAAACCCTGCCTTGAGAAGCTCCAATATTCAGCGAGTTCACACAGATCTGTGTACGGCTTGTTCAACAGTCAAAGAAATTATTAACAGACGGAATACAATGGAACTATATTTAACCTTCTGAAAATTCACACCAGTGCTCAGAACCGAATAGAAACTCATGACGCCACTTCACTCCCTGGGGCTACAGATGGCATTATGAGGATGGGGCCACGTTTCATCGCTCCCGCACAGCAACCCTGACAATTCATCTGTGGGTCCACGTGGAGCGGGGTCAGGGCATCGTGAACATTTTAAAAATAGAGACAGAACTAGTTACTCCCCCCCCCAGAACAATCGCCAAACTCTGGTGTGTGTTCAGGTGTGTGGTAAATAGCAGCAACCACCCGTCAGATGGGCTGGGTCATGTTTATCACGTGATTTCTCCAAACAAATCAAGTTCAGCTCCAGTTCCTACGGCATGTGAGCAACATTACAGAGTGAAAAAGGACGGCGAAGACTTTGTCTCTCTTTGACAATTCCTTATTTTGGGTCTCACCACAAAGATGTGCAGGTTAGGTGGATTGGCCACGCTTAATTGCCCCTGAATTGGCAAAAAAAAAAGAATTGGGCACTGTAACTTTATAAAAAGAAAAACTTTTGGATTCTTGTCATTCCTCAATTGAATGAACTGGGAACTATTTTAAAAGAGGGTCATCAGCTCTGCCACTCTCACCGCCCGCCATTGGCAAGTGTTGCAAGGGTCGGCCATCAAATCCTGGGTGTTAATTCCAATAATTGTATGCCGAGGAAGACGGAACTAAGCCTGCGAGCGAGCTTCGGACTCCAAGGTGGGAAAGCCGAGACCCGAACCCTCCCAGAATGAACTGCTTTACATTCTCTTAAAGTAGCTCCTCTCTGCTTCCCAAAGTGTCTCATGACCAACTATTGCATCACCAATTAAACATTCACACTGGAGTGGGACCGGAACCCACAGCTTGAGGTTCAGAGGGCAGGGGTACGACCCACTGTCACCTCAAGACCTCCAAGCTGTCCATTAGCCCCTCAAATGCTTACTGTGCAAACCTAAACCTTAGTAAGGAGGGGTCGGGGGATCACAGCACCAAGAAGGGGGGGATGGCAGGGCAGAGAACTGGGCGGAAAAGCAGACCAGAGTCAAACAGCACCGAGACATTACTGTCCTGAGACAGAGCTTGTATAGCCGTCAAAGAAAACGTCTAAAACCAACTGAAAAACTGAAGCTTTAATTCTTTATTGCAAAATATATTAGGATAGTTTTACTTTACCACAAATTGCAGCCAATACAGGTGCCAATAATAGTTCATGTGCACAAGGAGTTGCTGATCAATAGGCAGCTTCTTGGTCGGAGTGCAATGGTTGAATGACCCGTTCAGCAGCTGGTGTGGTCAGGGACCGTTCAGGTGCTGTCAGCGTCTTGTTCCTCCTCTTTCACCTGGCAATACAATACGCAGGAATCAAACACGCGGTTCCTTGGTCGTGAGACTTCATTGTTTTGTTTTGGCAGAAGGTACTATCATCAAGCTCTGTTCAGACTGAGGAAGGCTCAGAGTGAAAAGAGAGTAACACCACGTCCCCTGGTTTAAGGAAGATTGTTGCAGCTCTGTGAAAAGGTCATCGAGCCCATGGGTAAGCTAGCCCCTTTTAGGGACATTTTCTGTGGGAGGGGGGTCATGTGACCCACCAGTCACATCAGGGAAGGATTTGTCCCAGCAGCTGGACTCCAGAGCCTAGTATGGAAATACCGTTTTTTTTTTCTAATTTAGAATACCCAATGAAGGGGCAATTTAGCGTGGCCAATCCACCTACCCGGCACATCTTTCTGGGTTGTGGGGGGGGGCGCGAGACCCACGCAGACACGGGGAGAACGTGCAAACTCCACACGGACAGTGACCCGGAGCCAGGTCCTCGGCACCAAGGCAGCAATGCTAACCGCTGTGCCACCCTGCCATCCGGAACCACCGTTTTAAAGCACTCTTTTTATTTTTATAAATTTAAATTACCCAATTATTTTTTCCAATTAAGGGGCAATTTTAGCGCGGCCAATCCACCTACTCTGCACATTTTTGGGTTGTGGGGGCGAAACCCACGCAGACACGGGGAGATTGTGCAAACTCCACACGGACAGTGACCCAGAGCCGGGATCAAACCTGGAACCTCAGCGCCATGAGGCAGCTGTGCTAACCACTGCGCCTCTGTGCTGACCCCGAAGCACTCTTTAAACAGTTGTTTATAGTTGGGATAAAACTGAACTGGTGGAACCAATTCTTGAGGTTATTGCAGCTGGGATACGATCTCTCTTTGCAGGTGCTGCCCGACCTGCAGAATGATCCCAGCATTTTCCTGTTTTATTTCTGTGTGATGGTGAAGCTCTCACGACTCCCTCAAAAGGAAACAGATGATCTCGTCATGACCGCAGCGCTGTTGGTGGGAGCTTGCTGTGCGCAAATTGGCTGCTGCCTTTCCCACCGAGCACCGACGACACTGAGAAGCGTCCAATCACCTTGCGGGGACCAGAAAGGTAACCACTGTTGCAAATATCTGGAAATAGGGAGGCCGGTCTGCGCACAGAAAGATCGCACAAACAGCAACTTGAAACACCAGATTATCTGCTGTGGTGGCACTGCTCGAGGGATACATGCTGGCCACGACACAGGGACAACTCGACTATTCTTCTTCAAACCATGGTGTGGGATCCTGTCCCAACATTCAGGGGTAAATATTCCGGGTCCGCCCGCTATAGGAATCCAGGGCATCCATTTGGCGTCCATTTAAACATCCATAGGCCTGGGGGGCGGGCGGGACTGGAACATTCCACCCGGAGGGTGCAGCTCTCAAGCGGCAGTGCAGCACTCCCTCAGCACTGCACCAGAGAATCAGACTAAATTAGGCGCTTGAACGGCTGGAGCTGCTCCGTAGCCCACAAGCGTCAGACTCTGAGGGGAAAGGCTGCTCGACGAGCCAAGCTTGGATAGAGGGTGCAGAGGAGATTCGCCGGGACATTACCTGGGCTGCAGCGTTTCAGCTATCAAGAGGATAGGCCGGGGCTGTTTCCCTTGGAGCAGAGAAGGTTGAGGGGAGACCTGATTGAGGTGTATAAAATTATGAAGGGTGGATAGGGAGGATATATTCCCCTTAGGAGAGGGGTCATCAACCAAGGGGATAGATTTAAGGTGAGAGGTAAGAGGGAACGTGTGCCTTTTTACCCAGAGGGTGGTTGGAATCTGGGCCTCGTTGCCTGAAAGGGTGGTACTGGCGGGAACCCTCACAACATTTATGAAGTATCTGGATGAGCACCTGAAATAGCCGACAAGACTACGGACAAATGCTGAAAATTGGGATTGAAGTAGATAGGCGTTTGATGGCTAGCACAGGCATGATGGGCTGAAGGGCCTCTTAAAATGCTGTAAACCCCATGACCCTTGACTTTGGTGCCCTGACCTTGCCTGCAATCCCGAGACACAAATTAATCATCCACAAGTTGATGTCCAAACCACATGCTAACCCCCGTGCTCAACCCAACACCACCATGGTCAGGAGGGGCCTTTCAAAAGTTCTTTGGGCAGCCAAGCTGTGGCATCTGCTAAGAATTTTGCCAGAGGTAATGTCTCAAAGTATTTCCGGGTAGCTACACAAGCCACTGGCTGGACTCCAAAGGAATTAATTATGTACAAAGTGTTGCAAAAATGGGATGAGACGCGATATAAACTCGCTGTTCCTTTTTCTTGCACAGGCCTCTCTTTGTTGGAGGTCTATTAATGTTGGACACTTCCCTCATGTGGAAGCCACAAAAGAGCTCTGTCGACCCCCATTGATTAACCAGCTCTGAATCGTCTGAGCTGATCTATTGATAATTTACTCTCCCTTTCAGTTGCCGACACACCACTGACACACCAAGAGAAGCACTCGCTGGTGTCTATCCCAGTGATACTGGCTGCAGATGCGGCGAGGGTGCGAGCCTACAACTCGAGGGCCACGGTATCAGGCATTTTGGACTGAGACGTGGAGAGATTTCTTCACTCAGAGGGTGGTGAATTTTATGATTCCACAGCCAGTGGGCTGTGGATGCTCAGTGGCTGAGTATATTTAAGATCGAGATTGACGGACACTCGGGGAATCAAGGGTTCTGGTGAAGTGGGGTTTGAGGATTACGCTCGGCCATCATATTACTGCGCGGTGGAGCGGGCATGAGGAGTCTTTTCCTGTTGCTATTTCTGATGTTCTGAAACTTTCGCCACGTGCAGGTTAAGAAGGATACATTGCCCACTCGCAAGCTGCCCAAACATAGTGTGCAAGCTGGGGAGTGATATCACCCAGTGTACATTCACCTCTTTAAATGCCTTTACCTGAACAACGCCTTCCACCTCTGGGACGTAGAACTGCAGCATGTTTTGAATTCCGCTCTTCAAAGTGATGATAGAGCTGGGGCAGCTCGTGCACGAACCCTGCAGCATCAACTTGACAATCCCATCTTCAAACCCTTTGTAAATCACATCACCTCCATCCTCTTGAACTGTGGGCCTGTACGCCCAGGGGTGCCGTCGGGCAGGAGGGGAGAGAAATCACGGTTAACATGTTTCAGGTCTCAAACGCCCAGCTCAGGTTATCACCGGACAAGTCAGACCCTCGGGTGAAACTTGGCTGGGTGGATCCTAACTTTGAATTATTTTTTTTTAAGTTACCGAACAAATTCACAGGAGCTAACTGATGAACTTTTAAAGTAAAGAATAAAACATATATTAACCAAGGAATAATAAACTACATTGCACCAGTCAAAAAATAACTTGCAAATATCTCAAAACAAATAACAGCACAATTTATTTTATTCCTTACATGCACACACAAAAAGTGAAGATTTACGCCAAAGCTTTTTGCTCAGACTGGCCCAGTTGCAAATGGTTCTCTTCCAACCGATGCTTTTTCCCCAGATATCTCTCGCCGAGACACCTGAAACCGCATTTTAAGCACACTGGACTCTTGCTGCAAGGCAGCAGCACATTTTTCCACTTGGCGTTTCCCCCCACTACCAAAATCATTAAACTGTTTGTCATGATATGCACTCATGCACATAATGAGATACAGACAGGCAGTGACAGACACCCAGTACAGCCAATCAACACACAGGACAGAACACAACCAATCACCAGGCAGAACATTAGAGGGTGGTCTCCCACGAAAAAAACACGAGGCATCAACACTCTGCCTCTTTCCACTGGTGACAACTGTAGTGACAGTCAGGGTGTGTATATCAGTTAGCACCTTCTACACGTGGCTCAGAGCTGGTCTGGTCTAGTTAGTTATAGTAAGCACGCTTGGATTAGTAGAGTGTCAAACCCACAGCGAACTGTGTGCACTGCTTAACAAGTTCAATAAAGCGTATTGAACTAACATCACAGTTTGGAGTCTACTTTCAAGTACAACTGCATCCAGTTGCAGTCCGTGTTACCCCAAGGTGAATAACAGGACACTGTTAACCCCTTCGTAACCCATCTCTTCACTTCAAGGGTTGTAAAACCCCAATAAAAATGTACAAACCCGCCCCCCCCCCACAAAAACAGAGCTTTTTGCAAGGAGGCCCTCCAGACTTATTGGCACTAAGCTCACAAAAAAGTAGCCAAATGAAAGGGGGAACACGTTCCAAGTGTAAATTTAAATTAAAAACTTAGTTACACATTCACAGAATCATACAGCATTGAAGAAGCCCTTCGGCCCATCAAGCCTGCATGGACAAAAATAACGACTCTAAATCGACACTCATCCCACTTCCCAACACTTGGTCCAGAGCCTCGAATGTTTTGGCATTTCAAGTGGGCACGCAAGTTCTTTTTAAAGTGTCATTTCCTGCCTCAACTACCCTCCCAGGCAGTGCATTCAAATAATCACCAAACACTAGGTGATTTCTTTCCCCTCTGAACCTCCTGCCCCTCACCGTAAAATGATGCCCCTTCGTTATTGACCCTTCAACTCAGGGGAAGAGCTGCTCACTATCCATCTTGTCCATGCCCCTCATAATCTTATCCACCTCAAACTGGTCCCCTCTCAGCCTACCCTGCTCCAAGAAAACAACCCGAGCTTATCCAGCCTCTCTTCACAGCTAAAATGCTCCATCACTGGGGCATCTCCTCTGCACCCCCACTACGCAAAGAGTAGTGAGGCCGTGGAATGCCCTACCTGCTACAGTAGTGAACTCGCCAACATTGAGGGCATTTAAAAGTTTATTGGATAAACATATGGATGATAATGGCATAGTGTAGGTTGGATGGCTTTTGTTTCGGTGCAACATCGTGGGCCGAAGGGCCTGTACTGCGCTGTATTGTTCTATGTTCTATGCACCCCCTCCAGTGCAATCACATCCTTCCTGTGATGCAGCGATCAGAACTGAACACAGTACTCCAGCTGTGGCCTCACCAAAAGTCCCGTGCAGCTCCAACATAACCTCCCTGTTCTTACGATCTATGCCACGGCTGATAAAGGCAGGTGTCCCGCATGCCTTCTCAACCACGCTGTTAACCTGTCCTGTCGCCCTCAGGAATCTGTGGGCAAGTACCCCAAGATCGCTCTGTTCCTCTGAGCTTGCTCGTGTCCTGCCATTCACTGAGTACTCCCTTGTCGCGTTACTCCTTCCAACGTGCGTCACCTCATACCTTTCAGGGTTAAATTCCATCTGCCACTGATCTGCCCATTTGACCAATCCATCTATATCCTGCTGTTCCCCAAGACCACCTTCTTCACTTCCAACCACTTTGTGACATCTGCAAACTTATTTATTACCCCCCCCCCCCCCCACATTTTCTTCTATATTGTTTATATCTATCACAAATAGTAAGGGACCCAGCACTGATCCCTGTGGCCCACCACTGGACACCAGCCTCCAGTCACACAAACATCTTCCTCCCACCTCTGTCTCAGTTTTGGATCCAATTTGCCACATTACCCCGGATCCCATGTGCTCTTAGCCTTCTTTATCAGTCTCCCATGTGGAACCTTGTCCAAGTCTTTGCTGAAATCCATGTAAACTACATCAACTTCACTACCTCCATCCGTACACCTGGTTACCTCAAAAATTCAATCAAATTTATTGGGCATGCCCTCCCTCCGAAGCCACACTGACTGTCCCTGATCAAACCTTGCCTCTCCAAGTAGTCTGTCCTTCAGAACTTTCCCCAATAGATTCCCGATCACAGACGTGAGACTCACAGGTCTGTTCTCCCCTGGTTTCTCTCGACCACCCTTCTTAGTTGTCCTCCAGTCCTCTGGCACTTCCCCTGTGGCCAGAGAGGAATTAAAAATCTGGGCCAGAGCCCCTGTAATTTCCTCCTCTGCCTCTCACATCAGCCTGGGACACCACGCATCCAGTCCTGGGGGGTTTGTCCATTTTTAAGCCCAGCAAAACCTCGAGTACCTCCTCACTCCCTGTGCCAAACTGCTCAGTAACCTCACAGTCCCTCTGTCTGAATTCTGTACCCACACCCTCCTCTTACAAAGTCAAGACAGGTGTGCAGGGCTCATTCAACACCCGACCAATGTCCGTCTGCTCCATGTTCAGATTGCTCCCGTGATCCCGACTCTGTCCCTGGTTATCCTCTTCCCCTTAATATACTGAAAGACTATCTTGGGATTTTCCCTAATCTTGTCCATCAGTGCTTTACATGCCCCCTCTTTGGTCAAAGCTGCACTTTCTATACTCCACAAGGGCCTCTGTAGATTTGCTCCCTTTGTACCTATAAGACCAGAACACATAGGAGCAGAATTAGGCCACTCGGCCCATCGAGTCTGCTCCGCCATTCAATCATGGCGGATATTGTCTCATCCCCATTCTCCTGCCTTCTCCCCATAACCCTGATCCCCTAATTGATCAAAAACCTATCTATCTCTGTCTCAAAGACACTCAGTAACTTGACCTCCACAGCCTTCTGTGGCAAAGAGTTCCACAGATTCACCACCCTCTGGCTGAAGAAATTCCTCCTCATCTCTGTTTTAAAGGATCGTCTCTTTCGTCTGAGATTGTGTCGTCTGGTTCTAGTTTTTCCGACAAGTGGAAACATCCTCTCCGCGTCCACTCTATCCAGGCCTCGCAGTATCCTGTAAGTTTCAATAAGATCCCCCCTCATCCTTCTAAACTCCAACGAGTACAGACCCAGAGTTCCTCATACGACAAGCTCTTCATTCCAGGGATCATTCTTGTGAACCTCCTGTGGACCCTTTCCAAGGCCAGCACATCCTTCCTTAGATACGGGGCCCAAAACTGCTCACAATGCTCCAAATGGGGTCTGACCAGAGCCTTATACAGCCTCAGAAGTACATTCCGGGTCTTGTATTCTAGCCCTCTCGACATGAATGCTAACCTTGCATTTGCCTTCCGAACTGCCGACTGAGAATCTTGCGCGAGGACGTCTAATTGTCACCCTGCCTCTTCAGATGCCCCGCAGACGCTCAGTGAACATCCCTGATTCTGGCACCAGAGATGACGCCAAGAGCATCTTGAAACCCATCGTACAAGGTACGCCCAGCTTCTGTCGCAACACGACGGACTTCCTACAGAAACTCAGCACCCATGGACCAGTTGAACCAGGAACATTCCTCGTCACAATGGACGTCTCGGCACTCTACACCAGCATCCCCCATGACGACGGCATTGCTGCAACAGCCTCAGTACTCAACACCGACAACTGCCAATCTCTAGACGCAATTCTGCAACTCATCCGCTTCATTCTGGATCACAACGTCTTCACCTTCGACAATAAGTTCTTCATCCAGGCGCACGGAACAGCCGTGGGGACCAAATTTGCACCCCAATACGCCAACATCTTTATGCACAAGTTTGAACAAGACCTCCTCATCGCACAGGACCTTCAACCGATGTTATACACCAGATACATAGATGACATTTTTTTCCTTTGGACCCACGGCGAAGAATCACTGAAACTACTACACGATGACATCAATAAGTTCCATCCAACCATCAGACTCACCATGGACTACTCTCCAAAATCAGTTGCATTCTTGGACACACTCGTCTCCATCAAGGACGGTCACCTCAGCACTTCGCTTTACCGCAAACCCACGGATGACCTCACGATGCTCCACTTCTCCAGCTTCCACCCTAAACACATTAAAGAAGCCATCCGCTATGGACAAGCTCTCCGTATACACAGGATTTGCTCAGACGAGGAGGAGCGTAACAGACATCTACAGACGTTGAAAGATGCCCTCGTACGAACGGGATATGGCGCTCGACTCATCGATCGACAGTTCCAACGCGCCACAGCGAAAAACCGGACCGACCTCCTCAGAAGACAAACATGGGACACAACCGACAGAATACCCTTCGTCGTCCAGTACTTTCCCGGAGCGGAGAAACTACAACATCTTCTTCACAGCCTTCAACACGTCATTGATGACGATGAACATCTTACCAAGGTCATCCCTACACCCCCACTACTTGCGTTCAAACAACCGCGCAACCTCAAACAAACCATTGTTTGCAGCAAACTACCCAGTCTTCAGAACAGTGACCACGACACCACACAACCCTGCCATGGCAATCTCTGCAAGACGTGCCAGATCATCGACATGGATACCACTATTACACGTGAGAACACCACCCACCAGGTACGCGGTACATACTCGTGCGACTCGGCCAACGTTGTCTACCTCATACGCTGCAGGAAAGGATGTCCCGAAGCGTGGTACATTGGTGAGACCATGCAGACGCTGCGACAACGAATGAACGGACATCGCGCAACAATCACCAGGCAGGAATGTTCCCTTCCAGTCGGGGAACACTTCAGCAGTCAAGGGCATTCAGCCTCTGAACTCCGGGTAAGCGTTCTCCAAGGCGGCCTTCAGGACGCGCAACAACGCAGAATCGCCGAGCAGAAACTTATAGCCAGGTTCCGCACACATGAGTGCGGTCTCATCTGGGACCTGGGATTCATGTCGCATCACATTCATCCCCCACCATCTGGCCTGCAAAATCCTACCAACTGTCCTGGCTTGACACAATTCACACCTCTTTAACCTGGGGTTACCCCATCTCTGGATCTGTAAAGATTTAATCACCTGCTAATGGTCGCATTTCAAGCATTGTCTTGCATCTTTGAATTTGTCTATCTGTATGTTTCTGGAACATACCTCTTCATTCACCTGAGGAAGGAGCAGCGCTCCGAAAGCTAGTGACATCGAAACAAACCTGTTGGACTTTAACCTGGTGTTGTAAGACTTCTTACTGTGCTCACCCCAGTCCAACGCCGGCATCTCCACATCATGGCCAAGATGAGTGGTAGAGCAAAGTGTGCAGAGGACACTGAAAGTCTGCAGAGAGGTACGGATAGTTTAAGTGAGTGGGCAAGGGTCTGGCAGATGGAGTTCAATGTTGGTAAATGTGAGGTCATCCATTTTGGGAGGAATAAGCTGCAAAACGGACTATTATTTAAATGGTAAAAAATTGCAGCATGCTGCTGCGCAGCGGGACCTGGGTGTCCTTGTGAATGTATTGCAAAAAGTTGGTTTGCAGGTGCAGCAGGTAATTCCGAAGGCAAATGGAATGTTGTCCTCCATTGAGAGAGAGAGATGGAGTTTAAAAACAGGGAGGGCATGTTGCAGCTGTATAGGGTGTTGGTGAGACCACACCTGGAACACTGTTTACCGTTTTGATCGCCTTACTTGAGAAAGGATGTACTGGCACTGGAGGGGGTGTAGAGGAAATTCACTAGATTGATTCTGGACTTGAGAGGATTAGCTTGCGAGAAGAGACTAAGAAGACTGGGACTATACTCATTGGAATTTAGAAGAATGAGGGGGGATCTTATAGAAACATATAAAATGATGAAGGGAATAGGTTAGATAGAAGCAGGGAGGTTGTTTCCACTAGCGGGTGAAACTCGAACTGGGGGGCATAGCCTCAAACATGTACAGTCAAACCGCCCGTGGAGCCAGAAGCCTGGCTCTGTCTGCACTCCCTGGAGGAACCAGCTTCCGAAATCGAAAACCGATTTGGGAGCGGGACCCCAGGGGGGTGCCTGCAATACTTGCCTGTTCGCCTTGTACTGCCCGTGGGTCATCCATTCCCCTTTTTCCTCAAGTCCCTCGAGCTGTGGTGTGACCACCTCTCTAAACGTGCTCTCCATTGACGCCCAGTCTCGCGGGTGTGGCACACTGACTCCAGCTCCCGCCGGAGCTCCGAATCCCGGACCTTGTTCCCAACACGGGCACTACTCAAAACAAGGATCAGGCCGCACGTGACATTTAGCCAGGCCCCCTCGAGCTGGAATTATCTGAAAAGTAGTGGTTTGATTTCTTTTTTTTTTACGCTGAGGAAAGGCACTCCACTCTGTGAATATAATTGGATGAGGGGGAAGGAGGACTTGGTGCTTGGTTGCCACCTGCTGGTAACGCAGAACAGGGGCGGTGACCAAACCGCAACAGAAATGGAGACAGCAAATGATCAATTCCTTCCAGCACAGAAACATGCTACGCAGTGCCACAGATTCAATCAAACCGGTGTGTCTGCTTCACCCGAGCCCCCTGCCACATTCCTTTCTCCCACATCCAGCCTCGCCTGAAATACATCCACCCTGCTCACCTCAGCCATGTCGGCAGCAAGGGAACCTGGAAGCGCGTGGTGGCGGACCTTATCTTTTGGTCACAATTAAACTCCGGGGAGGGGGGGGGGGCAAAACATACACAGCTGGTAAAGGCAACGAAAGGACGATAACAGCAGGATACAGGATATGACTCATGTTTACAAACTGAACACGGAGCTGGATTAGGTCAATCAGCCCCTCAAGCCTGCTCCGCCGTTTCGCAAGCTCAGTGTTGATCTGAGTCAGTTCAATCCTGCCTATCCCCCCCCCCCCCCCCCCCCCCCCCCCCAAATAACCCATCGCCCCCTCGCTGACCAAGAATCTATCCAACTCTGCCTTAAAAATATTCAACGTCTCTGCTTCGGGGAACAGAACTGCACCCTCGGAGCGTAAAGGTTCTGCCTCATCTCCGTTTTAAATGGGTGACCCTTTAAAAAAAAAATCAGTGACCCCCCCTCGTTGCAGGTTCTCCCGGCAGAGGAAACATCCTCTCCGCATCCCACCCGGTCAATATCCCTCAGGATTTTGTGTGTTTCAATCGAGTCGCCTCTTACTCTTCTGCACTCCAGTGCCTCGCCTAGCCACAGAAGACAAACCACCCATTGCAGGTACGAGTCTGCTGAACCTTTGTGTGCGTTTGTCTGCGACCTCACTGGAGGTTCACTGAACACCCAAAATTAAACTCCTCGACGAGAAGCAGATAATGAATTATCTTGGGGTTTTTTTTTTTTAAAAAGTGGTGGAGGTGGAAAACTTAGCTCAGTTTGGAATGATGGCCACCTTCCGGGGCGATGACCACAAACGATTGCGACAGCAGAGTCTCACTCACAGGTCCCGGGTAGTTCATGGTGTGCCCATTTCCATTCCGAGGACTGCGGGTCCAGCTCTCTGAGCAGCCTTCAGGTCAACGTTTTGGAATGTCAGTGCGCTCGATAGACTTGCATTGAGATAGCGCATTTCACTGTTTCAGGGCACCCCAAAGTGCTTTGCCCCCTCTGCAGCAGAGACACTGGTGTGGTGTTGGAAAAGCGACAGCCCACGTCTGCACACTCAGATCCCACACGCAGCCGTGTGATAATGTCTGGGTTTATCCACTTTAGTCGTGCTCACTGAGGGATCAATATTGGCCAAGACACCTGTGGGCGAGCTCCCGCAATCGTCGTCATGAAAAACATGATTAAAGGGAGAAGGAAGAAGCTAACCAAGAGGATTGTCAATCGGAGATTTGCAAAACCTTCCGACACTCTGGGTGTAATTTTCATCCCAATCCAGTGAGAGCTGATGAAAAGGGACGTACCCCATCTCCGTTTGGTCAGTGGGAACCGGTGGGTAAGGTGATTTTTCAATGAGGACAGGACATTTCGCTCTTCCAGTCACCCCCAGAGCTGGAAGATTGTGACCTGCAGGTTGCATCAACAGGAACAAATCGTTGCGAAGCAAAACAGGCGCAGTAAGTGAGCTCCCTGCTCTCTGCTCAGTGCATGCGAACAACACAGCCCAGCTCAACTTGCAGGCCAGGAGCTCTGTTAAACATCCACTCTGCAGACAAATAGCTCTTGATCAATTAGTATCGGTGTACGGACAATTGTCCAGTGAGGGGACCCCCCCACCCCAAACAGCATCTGAAGCAGGAAACAATTTGCTGGTGGTTGCTGGAAGAAAGGCCCACCACCCAGCACCTTCTGTGGCAACATCTAGTGTTGACTGACTCTTGCCATGGGAATCAAGACGAACGCGTTAATATTTGAAGTGTGTTTGCGGTGCTCCACTGCGACTCACCGGATTCTGGTGTCCAACAACTCCTTGATGATGGCGACAACTTCATCATCTTCTTCCGAAGGAGCTAGAAACAACAGGGGAGCAAAGAAAAACTTCAGCCAATCCGCGACGAGGAATACACATTATTCGCGGGGTCGTGTTCCCATTTTGTGGGTCGATCGCTACATTTTTAAAAATCGTGACTATTCGCCGAGCACCGCTCGAAACAGAGGACATGCAACCCACTCGCCCCTGGACCCCAGTGGCCGCACCTGTGACTCCCAAGAGGGCCAAGAGGCTACAAGAGTCATAGCAGTTTCCTCAGAATCTCTTGCTTCCAAAAGGACCCTCACTCCGACCTCAACTGACACCAAAATAGGTGGGAAAGGAGGCAGTGAAGTACTGATTTTACAGACGGGATATAGCTAGGCTCGACGATTGGGCAAAAATTTGGCAGATGGAGTTTAATCTAGGAAAATTAGGTTATCCATTTTGGCCGAAAAAACTTGAAAGGCAAAGTGTTATCTGAATGGAAAGTAGATTCAAGATGCATCTGGGCAAAGGGATCTGGGCGTCACTGTTCACGAATCGTAGAAAGTCAGTAACCAGGTAAAGCATGTAATTAAAAAGGCAAATGGAATGTTGGCGTTTATTGCCAAAGGACTGGAGTGTAAAAGAAGATAAGTGTTGTTGCAATTGTAGAGGGTGCTGGTGAGACCATATCTGGAGTATTGTGTCCAGTTTTGCTGGTCTTATTTGAAGAAGGATGTGGCGGCTTTGGAGGCAGTTCAGAGTAGGTTCACCAGATTGATAACGGGGATGAAGAGGTTGACGTACGAGGAGAGATTAAACCGTTTGGGCTTATACTCGCTGGAGTTGAGATGGATGAGAGGGGATCTGATTGAGGTGCATAAAATACTAAACGGAATTGATAAAGTAAACGTAGACCAAATGTTCTCCCTGGTGGGACAATCTCGAACGAGAGGTCGCAGATGTAGGTTGAGAGGCGGTAGATTTAGGACTGAGATGAGGAGGAACTACTTCTCGCTGAGGGTGGTGAATTTGTGGAACTCACTGCCCCATAGTGGGGTGGAATCTGAGTCATTAAATGGTTTCAATAAGGAGAATAGATATATTTCTGATTTAAAATAATCAGGTTAAAGGGATATGGGGAACAGGTGGGGAGATGGATTTGAGACCAGGAAGAGATCAGCCATAATCTGATTGAATGGGGGAACAGGCTTGAAGGGCAAAATTGTCTCCTTCTGCTCTTAATTCCTATCAACTGATCAAGGTCCTGTTGACTGATCAAAACCTTGGATCCAAACCTTCAGAGCACCCTACGTGCTCTCATCCCACGCACTCCCCGCGTTGGACATCTCTACTGCTTCCCGAAAATACACAAGGCCAAGACACCAGGCCATCCTATTGTATCAGGCAATGGGACCCTGTGTGAGAACCTCTCTGGCGACATCGACGGCATCTTGAAACCCATCATACAAGGAACGCCCAGCTTCTGTCGCGACACGACGGACTTCCTACAGAAACTTAGCACCCATGGACCAGTTGAACCAGGAACATTCCTCGTCACAATGGACGTCTCGGCACTCTACACCAGCATCCCCCATGACGACGGCATTGCTGCAACAGCCTCAGTACTCAACACCGACAACTGCCAATCTCCAGACGCAATTCTGCAACCCATCCGCTTCATTCTGGATCACAACGTCTTCACCTTCGACAACAAGTTCTTCATCCAGACGCACGGAACAGCCATGGGGACCAAATTTGCATCTCAATATGCCAACATCTTCATGCACAAGTTTGAACAAGACCTCCTCACCGCACAGGACCTTCAACCGATGTTATACACCAGATACATCGATGACATTTTTTTCCTTTGGACCCACGGCGAAGAATCACTGAAACGACTACACGATGACATCAATACGTTCCATCCCACCATCAGACTTACCATGGACTACTCTCCAAAATCAGTTGCATTCTTGGACACACTCGTCCCCATCAAGGACGGTCACCTCAGCACTTTGCTTTACTGCAAGCCCACGGATAACCTCACGATGCTCCACTTCTCCAGTTTCCACCCTAAACACATTAAAGAAGCCATCCTCTATGGACAAGCTCTCCGTATACACAGGATCTGCTCAGACGAGCAGGAGCGTAACAGACATCTACAGACGCTGAAAGATGCCCTCGTACGAACGGGGTATGGCGCTCGATTCATCGATCGACAGTTCCAACGCGCCACAGCAAAAAAACGCACCGACCTCCTCAGAAGACAAACACGGGACACAACCATCAGAGTACCCTTCGTCGTCCAGTACTTTCCCGGAGCGGAGAAACTACTAAATCTTCTTCGCAGCCTTCAACACGTCATCGATGAAGATGAACATCTTACCAAGGTCATCCCCACACCTCCACTACTTACCTTCAAACAACCGCGCAACCTCAAACAAACCATTGTTTGCAGCAAACTACCCAGTCTTCAGAACAGCGACCACGACACCACACAACCCTGCCATGGCAATCTCTGCAAGACGTGCCAGATCATCGACATGGATACCACCATTACACGTGAGAACACCACCCACCAGGTAGGCGGTACATACTCGTGCGACTCGGCCAACGTTGTCTACCTCATACGCTGCAGGAAAGGATGTCCCGAAGTGGGGTACATTGGCGAGACCATGCAGACGCTGCGACAACGAATGAACGGACATCGCGCAACAATCACCAGGCAGGAATGCTCCCTTCCAGTCGGGGATCACTTCAGCCGTCAAGGGCATTCAGCCTCTGAACTCCGGGTAAGCGTTCTCCAAGCCGGCCTTCAGGACGCGCGACAACGCAGAATCGCCGAGCAGAAACTTATAGCCAAGTTCCGCACACATGAGTGCGGCATCAACTGGGTCCTTGGATTCATGTCGCATTACATTCAGCCCCCATCTGGCCTGGCCTTATGAAATCCTACCAACTCTCCTGGCTTGAGACAATTCACACCTCTTTAACCTGGGATTACCCCTCTCTCTGGATCTGTAAACACTTAATTACCTGCAAATGCTCGCATTCAAAGCATTGTCATGCAACTTTGACTTTGTCTATACATATGTTTCTGGAACCGACCTCTTCATTCACCCGAGGAAGGAGCAGTGCTCCGAAAGCTCGTGATTTGAAACAAACCTGTTGGACTTTAACCTGGTGTTGTAAGACTTCTTACTGTGCCCACCCCAGTCCAACACCGGCATCTCCACATCATTTCTTCACCCCATCCTATTGATAAATTCCAATGAAAAGATGTGCCCCTGTGTGAGGTTCAGCAGGGGCGGGTGTCACATCTTGAAAGCTGAGAGGCGACCTCCAACTTTCCTCTGCACGTCCGGGCTTTCTGACTCAGACAGGGAAGAACATCAGAACAACCTCCATTCGCAATTAACCAACTCAGAAGGCTTGCTTCTGCAAAGGGTTTAATGATTCGGCCTTAGTCGTGGTCTGAACACACTCTATTCCAAAGGTCTCACCTCAGACAACCCGAGGACCTGCAGCTCAGGGTCGCTCGGAAATCAAGCCCTCAAAATCACAAATCGGGACGGCAGCAGTGACGCTGAATTGCGGCCCAGGATCAAGCGGAGTCAAGCGGCCAAGGTTTCTGCTCCTGATCTCCATCCACCTTCCACCTTCTCATTTGCCTGCTTTGGGAGACAAAATCCAAGGCATCACGAAGGCAGGGAGACTGGAGGAGCAGCGTTTAGCTTTGGCTGCAGCCTGACTCGTCGCAGAGTTCTGGGTTCGGGTCGAGCGGCGGCCCAGCTGCTGCACCCACCTGTATCAGAACGTGGAGCTTCGTCCGTCAGTATCGGGAGGCCAGAGGCAAAGAAATCCATGATGGTGGCGTACACGTCCGGCTTGAGCAGCTTCCACTCCACCTCGCCATCTGCCTGGGAACACATGGAACACAATCAGAGTTAAGAGAGGAAGTGGCCATTCTGCCCATCGTACCTGTGGCAGCTCTGTGAAAGAATTATTCGATTAGTCCCAGCACCCCGAGATTCCATGTAGCCCTGTAATATTCTCCGCTTTCAAATCGTTAACCAAATTCCTTTTGAAATGCTGAACCTGATTCCCGATATCCATATAGGTCAGACATTACAAACCGTACTAACGTGCTGCCGAAGATTATTTTCTCCTCATCCCACTTTTTTTTTCTTCTTTTAAAAAAAATTTAGAGTACCTAATTAATTTTTTCCAATTAAGGGGCAATTTAGCGTGTTCAATCCACCGAGCCTGCCCATCTTGGGTTGTGGGGGTGAGACCCACGCAGACACGGGGAGAATGTGCAAACTCCATGCGGACAGTGACCCAGAGCCGGGATCGAACCTGGGACCTCAGCGCCGTGAGGCAGCAGTGCTAACCCACTGCGCCACCGTGCTGCACTCCTCATCCCACTTTTGATTGTTTTGGAAATCATCGGAAATGGGTATACGTTTCTCACATGATCTAACTTGTCTGATCGATCCATTCTATCCATGACGGGAATGTTTCTCTGCAGAGACATACAGAGAACATGGAATATACAGTGCAAAGGGAGGCCATTCAGCCCATCGAGTCTGCACTGACCCACTTAAGCCCTCACTTCCACCCTATCCCCGTAACCCAATGACCCCTCCTAACCTTTTTGGACACTAAGGGCAATTTATCATGGCCAATCTACCGAACCTGCACGTCTTTGGACTGTGGGAGGAAACCGGAGCACCCGGAGGAAACCCACGCACACACGGCGGGAACGTGCAGACTCCGCACAGACGGTGACCCAGCGAGGAGTCGAACCTGGGACCCTGGCAGTGCTAACCACTGTGCTACCGTGATGCCCCAACGTTGGATTGAGTAACTCAGAGGAAGCCATCAACAGAATATTCCATCTCTGCTGGAAGCCTGCCCGATCCTGGCAGGGCCAGCTTTACCCGACGAGAAACACAGGGTTCCTCCCACTGTCTGACGACTATGATTGTGAAGGGTGAGGGGGCTCACGCACACCTCGCAGACGTGATCTCTCTCCTCCCTATTATTCCTGTTCTGCTGGCGCAGATCACTTCGCAGGTAACCCTCTTCCAGGCCTCAACTTGGTAACCAACCCCTGCTGTGCGGCACGGAAGCACAGTGGTTAGCACTGTTGCCTCACAGTGCCAGGGACCCGGGTTCGATTCCCGGCTTGGGTCACTGTCTGTGCGGAGTCTGCACGCTCTCCCCATGTCTGCGTGGGTTTCATCCGGGTGCTCCGGTTTCCTCCCACAGTCCTGGAAGACGTGCTAGTTGGGTGAATTGGACATTCTGAATTCTCCCTCTGTACCCAAACAAGCGCCGGAGTGTGGCGACTCGGGGCTTTTCACAGTAACTTCACTGCAGTGTTAATGTAAGCCTGCTTGTGACACTAATAAAGATGATTATTATTATTACAGTCGAGCAGCGATGCCTGTCACTCAGCCAGCTGCCACTCCTCCGTCGCACATGGAGAGCAAATATCGAGAGTGACGATAAGCAGCTCTTGTTGGTCAGTGGTTTCACAGGAGGTTTGACGTTGGTCGAATCTGATAACTGCTATTGGGCTGGGAGATGATGGCTAAATATTCGCAGTGCATGTCCAGGCCTAATCAGGCCGGGAAGACAATTCGACGGCTTGAGATTTTACACTATTGGATGTGCTATTTTTAATCATCTAGAATGGTTTCGGCTCAGTTAATTCATTTGGCAGGTCGGCTAATATCTATCCAGGAGGTAGAATGAGGTCTGACCAGGCCATGGAAGAGGAGTAAGCTAACCCCAGGGCCAGCGGTCCTGAAGGAACAAACACACAACAGACTTCCGAGTGGGGCAGCCGGAATAGGGATCAAGACCCTCAGGCGAAGTAGGCCATTCGGCCCATGGGGTCCGCTCTGCCATTCAATGAGATCATGACCGATTCTCACAGCGGATCGATTTCATTTTCGACTGCCTGCTACAAATCCATTCCGATGCTGGTCGGACGGCCCGTGTAGAAATACAACAACTGTTTTGCGGCAATAACCGCAATATCCTTCAGTAATGTCGCCTCACTTAATCATCCGCTGGCTCGTTCCCGAGGCTTGAGAATTTATTTATTTCACGCAGTAAAAACAGATATTTTAGGAAACGTCATCCATGACTGCACGTTTAATGCAGCGCATTTGTCGCTACCCATTATTTTGACAATTTGGAACTGGATTTGAACGGGATCTCCCCCCCCGATTCACTGACGCACTTGGGCATTTAAACTTTACTAATTGGTGAAAAAAAAAAGGGAGCAGGGATTTCCTTCGCTGACGTCTCCAATTGGATGACCAGGGGTGGGAACTGAACATCCAGGAGTATTCCGTCTTTCGGAAGGCCAGACAAAAAACATAAAGGCGGCAGAGTTGCATTGCTGGTTAAAGATTAACACAACTGTGAGGAAGGATATTTGCTCCAACAACGTGGAAGTTGTATGGGTCGAGCGGAGAAACACCAAGGGACAAAAAACGCTAGTGGGTGACCCCCAAACTGTACAGTGATGTTGGGGAGTGGCACTAAACAGGAAATTAGAGACGCATGCAATAAAGGAACATCTGTAATTATGGGTGACTTTAATCTTCACACAGATTGGGCAAATCAAATTAGGAGTTGAGGGGTTACGATCTTCCTGACCGGCAGAGGAGACTCGAGGAGCTGAGGGCCTCCTCCTGCTCCGAATTCAGGCGTCAGAACTGTGGATGGTTTCCAACTCCTCCAGTCAAATCTGCCCTTCACTCTGCTTTTGTCACGTTGGAGAGGGCGGCAGTGCAGTGTGGTCTTACCTTGGTGACGGTGATGAAGTCAGGCCCGAGGAAAACTCCTTTCACTCCGTCAATCCGGAACAGCTGTCTGCGGAGCAAAGGAACAAAACCGTTCAAAGTAAAATGGCAGCGTTGTTTCTGCCCATTGGAGGGTGGCGGTTGCCGGGGTGTCCCGTCCCCGGAGCTGTCAAAGGCCCCTCACCTTCCACCAATTCTCGCCCATCCACCACCCCCCCCCGGACCTCCTCATCCGTCCCCCCGTCCCGTCCCGTTCCCCCCCGGATCTCCTCATCCGTACTCTCACTGATGGCTTTGTTGCCAAACGCCTCCGACCCAAGCTCGCAGACTCACCCCTAAATCTCTCCACCTTCCTCATCTCCTGTCAGGCAGGCGCTCCTGAAACCCACCTCTTCCCTCTGCTCTTGGTCTCTGTTTGGTTGCAACCAGGCAAGGGAGTGGAAGCAGCCATGTTCCTTTCAGTTCTAATGTTTGAACTTATCGCAGTCTCCCTCTTTAGCTCGGTGAGGGTTTTTGTCGGTAATTTTACTGCTGTGACATTTCAATGCAAGTTGCCGTTGCTATCTTTGACGTAGCAGTAAATAGAACCTCGCACAGACCCACACCCACGAGCTGAAAGAGTGCGACCGTCGCTTTGGAGGTTATGAAGCAGCTTGGGAGCGAGAAAAGCAATCCACTCCGTCCACAATTCGGCAGGCCACCAGAACAGGCTCATTCTCACCCCTGCGTCCATCAGGCAGATCGAGTAATATCTCTGGAACCCTTGATTCTGTCACACAATCCATCTCAAAACAACTGCAGCCTGATCGCAGGCTGCCTCCAAACTGTGGGCCACCAGAAGGTTTGCTTGCAACAAGATTCCCTCACCTTTAAATGAGGCTCTTATAGAAAACAGGAGCAGGAGGAGGCCATTCGGCCCTTCGAGCCTGCTCCGCCATTCATTATGATCTTGGCTGATCATCCAACTCAATAGCACTGATCGCTGTGATACCCCACTAGTCACTGCCATTTGGAAAAAGACCCTTTAATTGCTCCTCTTCGTTTCCTGTCTGCCAACCAGTTTTCTATCCATCGCGATACATTTCCCCTAATCCCATGCGTTATAATTTTACATGCTATTATCTTACGTGGGACTTTGTCAAAAGCTTTCAGAAAGTCCAAATAAACTATATCCACTGGCACCCCGTTCTCAACTCTCATAGTTACCTCCTCGAAGAATTCCAGCAGATTTGTCAAGCATGATTTCACCTTCATAAATCCATGTTGAGTCTGTCCGATCCTGACACTGTTTTCAAAGTGCTCTCCTATAAAGTCTTGGATTCTAGTATTTTCCCCACTATCACATCAGGCTTACCTGTTTTCCCTCCTGATATCCTTTTTTAAATGGTGGAGTTATATGAACTACCCTCCAAGCTGTAGGATTGTTGCAGAGTCTATAGAATCCTGGAAGAAGACCACCAATGCATCCATTATTTCTAGAGCCACTTCCTTACGTTCTCTGGGATGTAATTATCAGGCCTCGAATTTATGACCCTTCAAACCCATCAATTTCCCCAACACCATTTCCCTACTAATATTGATTTCCTTCAGTCCCTCCCTCTCACTAAATCCTGCGTTCCCCAATATTTCTGGTATCTTACTTGTGTCCTCGTTTGTGAAGATGGAACCAAAGTATGTATTTAGTTGCTCAGCCATTTCTTTGTCCCTTCTAACAAATTCCCCAGTTTCTGACTGTAAGGAACCTACTTTTAGCGTCACCAATCCCTTTTCTCTCCACGGACTTGTCAAAACTTTTACAGACAATCTTTACGATCCCTGCAAGCTTACACTCGCACTCTGCTCAATCAATCCCTTGGTCCTGCTTTACTGAATTCTAATCAGCTCCCAATCCTCAAGTCTGTTCTTTTTCTTGGCAGATTTGTATGCTTTTTCCTTGGATCAAATCCTATTTCTAATTTAACTTTGTCAGCCACGGATTGGCCACGTTTCCCGTTTCACTTTTTGCCAGGCAGGAATAAACAATTGTTGCAGTTTCGCCCATGCGCTCCTTGAATGTTTAGATTGCCTATCCACAGTCATCCCTTTGAGTAACATTCTCGATCAATCATAGCCGACTCACGCCTCATATCACTGTAGTTTCCTTTATTAAGATTCAGGACACTAATCTCAGAATCAACTACGTCACTCTCCACCTTGACGCAAAATTCTGTTATATTATGGTCGCTCCTCCCCAAGGGGTTGCGCACAATTTGATTGTCAATGATTCCCTTCTCATTACACAATACCCAGCCTTGGATGGCCTGTTCTCACAGAGGTTCCTCGACGTATTGGTCCAGAAAACCATGTCCGATACCCTCCAGAAATTCCTTCCTTCTGGTATCGTGACTAATCGTGATTTGCCCGATCCATATGCAGGTGAATGTCACCCATATTTACAGATGTCCTTTATCGCATGCGTCTCCAATTGCCTTTCTGATGCCATTCCCAACATTACCACCACTGTTTGGGGGTCGAGATTGCTCACTTACATTTTTTGCCCCTTGTTGTTTCTCAGCTCTCCCCATACAGATTCCACATTGTCGGAGCGAATATTCTTCCTCACGATTGCATTAATTTCCTCCTTAACCAGCACTGCAACCTCACCACCTTTTCTTTATTGTCTGTCCTTCCTAAATACGGAGTACTCCTGGATATTCAGTTCCCATCCGTGGTCACTCTGCGGCCATGTCTCCCCGATCCCAATTATATGAAACCCGTTTACATCTATTTGTGCAATCACTTCAACCGCTTTATTGGGAATGCTCCACGCGTTAAGGCACAAAATCTTTAGGCTCGTCTTTTTAACATGACCTGTCCTGCTCGCAAAATTTTCCACTCTGGCCCTGTTTGAATCTGACCCTTCGTTTCTCTGCCTATCACTTATTCCCCTTTCTGTCTTTTGTTTTTGTCCTCGATTCCCCCTCCTCGGACTCCTTGCATTGGTTCTCATCCTCCTGCCTTTTCAGTTTTAGCCACTCCAGCAAATACTGCCCCCCCCCCCCCCCAGGTGTAACCCGTCCTGTTTGAACCAGTCCTGTAATTGAAGGTGGTCACGGTCGACCTTCTATCTTCAAATAATTTCCCGTTGAATCTTAGTGACGCCAGTCTTTAAGAGTTGAAGAAACAGGAGGAGGAGTAAATCAAACTCCTCGATATGTTCCATGGATCATGGCTGATCTTCTAACTTAACTGAATAGGGAGATTGCTCTCTCCCTATTCCTCATTGTCCAAATGTCTCCCAATCTCAGCCTTGAACATAAGCAACATCTGAGCTCCCATAACCCTCTGGGGTGGAAATTCACCCTCTGAGTGACTCTTCTCATCTCAGACCTCAATGGCAAGTCCAGTGTCTTTATCGTACGACGATGGCCCTGGATTTTACACTCTCCTGACCGGGTTCCGTGGGATTTTCTAATCCAGCAATGCTCAGGCCCCGGCAGGATATTCAATTCTGAGATTGACAGATTTCCCTGCACTTGGCTTCCATTTCCTCCCAAACCAGGACCAATGGGAATGGTGACATACTGTACCGGGCCAAAGGTGAACAGAAGGCACTCCGAGGTGCGGAGAAATCCATTGTTCCCGATTCCAACACTGGACAGCCGGGGATAAACTTCAAGCTGTTCGGGTTTGGTGTGTCCTGGGTCTGGATAAACATACTTCTCGCTGGAAAACAAAAGGCAACAAGACAATGGGTTAACACCAGGGTTGACTTACCCTCTCGGAATGATGACGTTGTCTCGCCCCAGAGGGCGGCAAGACATTGGGCGGGATTGACAGGAAGCACTGCTGCCTGAGGTGCTCTGTTTCGGCCCAGTCTAATCCTGCATCGAGCTTGTTTTCCACAGAATTTGGGAGACCCAAGCTGTACATGTAACACAGGATTCATCCCCTCCTTTAGCTACCCTGCCCTGAGAGGGTGTTGGCAACCAGGCACGTATATTTGATTGGCCCATCACTGTGCTTGGCAAAGTAATCTGCCATTGCATTCGAGAGCTGACCAGGAAAGTCTCCTGTTAGGCACATTGATTGGGCCGATAGTCAATCTGTCTGGCCATCACGTCCTGGGTGGGACTTGAACGGAGAGCGTCTGGCCCAGAGGTGAGAGTGCCCCATGCACACAAATAGACACACACTGTCCCATGAGACCACACCTCCCCCCAAACTAGGGGCTTTTCACAGTAACTTCATTGCAGTGTTAATGTAAGCCTACTTGTGACAATAGTTCAGATTGTGATCATTATTTGCAAAGCACCACAGGGCAGCCTCCTGAACTACTCTGACGCCCCACCTGGTGGCCGGTGACAGAACAGCAGCACCTGACAGACAATAAAGGAAGTGCCTGCCAAAAATGAGGAAATCGGCACATGCTTGGGACAAATAGGACACCTACTTCATCACGTCAGTGCCTTGGGAATCGTCCAAACTTTATTCCCAATTGTCGTCACTTCACAGCAGTGCCTTATATGTTTATGAGGTGGCGATGCCGGCGTTGGACTGGGGGTGAGCACAGTAAGAAGTCTTACAACATCAGGTTAAAGTCCAACAGGTTTGTTTCGATGTCACTAGCTTTCGGAGCGCTGCTCCTTCCTCAGGTGAATGAAGAGGTATGTTCCAGAAACATATATATAGACAAATTCAAAGATGCCAGACAATGCTTGGAATGCGACCATTAGCAGGTGATTAAATCTTTACAGATCCAGAGATGGGGTAACCCCAGGTTAAAGAGGTGTGAATTGTACCAAGCCAGGACAGTTGGTAGGATTTGGCAGGCCAGATGGTGGGGGATGAATGTAATGCGACATGAATCCCAGGTCCCGGTTGAGGCCGCACTCATGTGTGCGGAACTTGGCTATAAGTTTCTGCTCGGCGATTCTGCGCTGTCGCGGGTCCTGAAGGCCGCCTTGGAGAATGCTTACCCGGAGATCAGAGGCTGAATGCCCTCGACTGCTGAAGTGTTCCCCGACTGGAAGGGAACATTCCCTTCATTGTTCAGATGAAGAAATTCACTTGTGTTCGTAAATGCACGGGATGGGTAATCTGCCCGTCAACATTCCTTCCTCCAGGTGCCATCGGTGCAAACGCCTGTCAGTGGTGGCCACCATCGATGATTACAACGCCGGAAGTGGATGTTTGCTCCATAACCTCGGCTCAGTTGGCCAAAAGAGTGTGTGCTGTACTTTCCAGGGCTGGAGAAAGAACAAGTAGACTTGGGCAGGAGAAGACAAACCCAGGGGAAGGCGGCCTATCAACAGTGGACCAGAAGCAGCACTTCCCCCACATGAACATCAAGTCAAGCCTGATAAACACCCACAGCAACAAGACTCAGGGAAAATAAATTCTTCCTGTGGGTGAGCAAGACCTGCATGGAGTGGGGGCTGCCAGGTTTGACACTGCAGGAGTGGGGGTCAAGCACTGGTCTCGTTTCAGGTGTGTGGCGGCACAGTGGCTAGCACGGCTGCCTCCCCGTGCCGGGAACCCGGGTCCAATTCCGGCCTCGGGTGACTGTCGGTGGGGTGTTTGCACATTCTCTCCGTGTCTGCGTGGGTTTCCTCCGGGTGCTCCACAGTCCAAAGTTGTGCAGGTTAGGTGGGGTTAGGAGGATAGGGCGGGGGGAGTGGGTCTCGGTCGAGTGTTTTCAGAGGGTCAGTGCAGACTTGACGGGCCGAATGGCCTTGCATGGATTGTATGGTATGGTGGTATGAAAAGATATGGAGGAGAAAAATGAAAAATGAAATGAAAATCGCTTATTGTCACAAGTAGGCTTCAAATGAAGTTACTGTGAAAACCCCTCGTCGCCACATTCCGGCGCCTGTTCGGGGAGGCTGGGACGGGAAGATGCAAGATGCCTGGCACTGCTTTTTTGTCCGTGTTTTAACAAGATCGGATTGTTGTTACACAGATTGTTTGAAGGGATATGTCTGATAAAGTCTGTTTCTAAATGTAACAAACTGAAGCAAGAATTATAATTGATTAAATAATGAATTCCTCTTTTTGCTGACTCAGGGAATCACTCCAAGGCTATGATACAAACCCAAGGTTAAAACAGCGCCTCTCAATCAGCCGTCTTGAGAATATTCTGTTCAACAATTCTTGGAACACGTGTATTTTTTAGACAACCCCGAATACACTCGCCCATGTCTTGCTGACAGATTGCACGGCAGGTATAAACTGCATTGAAGAAATTTGCTCGGTCAACGCATCCACTCCCTCTTTCTAATTTACTCTGACCTCAATTGTCTAACACCTGATTCAGCGCAGCCTGAGTTAGGAAAGGCGACAAAGAATTTCACCTCCAACCAATTCAGGTCAGAGAAGGAACTGAGAGAGATTAAACACAGGTTACCACGCGAGAAAGAGGATGCAGCCATCGGGTTCTTTCAAAAGAAATTGCCCCGCAGCTCCAAATGATGGGAATTCACCTCCCTTGTCCCACACATTTGTGTCTGTTGAAAGCAATGGTGACTGGCAATACTGTGGGCAGCAGCTTGAGAGCAATGCAGTGGCTGATGACTGCAGAACTGAAGCAACGTTATCTCAGGCTCATGATCAGAGGGATGATTCAGCGCCTCACCAACTGAGCATAGTAATTAAGCTGCTTCAAGCCAATCAGGTCGCATCGCCCATGGGGCTGCCAGGTATAATTAACACTCAGAGATTATGCGTCATGCCAGTGTGCAAACTATCTGGAGGCTCCTCCGCCCGGTGTCCCCTCTGACAGAGCCTTCCGCCCGTCACCCTCTAAATCCCTCGTTCTCAACACCCCGTCCAAATCCGTTTCCAAATTATACGTCTGGTGTTCTATTGCATCCAGCACCCCCCCCCCCCATTTCTCTGCAATCTCTCCAGCCCCAAACTTGTCACCTTCAGTCGCCTGGACTTCACTTCTGGAATGTGGTCTCTAAACCTCTCCTTTTCTCTCTCCCTCTCTCTCCTCAAAGACGGCAGTAAAACCTCCCAATCTGACCATGCTTTTGTTCATCCCACACAACATCTCCATCTGGATAACTGTCAATTTTGCTTTATTTTGCACCCAGGAACATATTTTCTTATTCATTCACGGGATGTGTGTGTCGCTGGTTAGGTCAACATTTATTGTCCATCCCCAATTGCCCCCTGAGAAGGTGGTGGTGAGCTGCCTTCTGTAACCGCTGCGGTCCCTGTGGTGTAGGCACACCCACTGTGCTGTTAGGGAGGGAGTTCCGGGATTTTGACTCAGAGACAGTGAAGGGACGGCCAATGTATTTTCAAGTCAGGATGGTGTGTGACTTGGGAGGGCAACTTGGGGTTCCCAGGTATCTGCTGCCCTTGTCCTTGTAGCTGTTATGGGTGTGGAAGATGCGAACAAAGGAGCCTTGGTGAGTTTGTGCAGTGCATCTTATAGAGAGTACATACGGCTGCCACTGTGCATCGGTGGTGGAGTGAGTAGATGTTTAAGGTGGTGGATGGGGTGACTGGATGGTGTTGAGCTTATTCTTGAGTGTTGTTAGAGCTGCGCTCATCCAGGCAAGTGGAGAGTATTCCATCATACTCCGGACTTGTGCCTTGTAGATGGTGGACAGGCTTTCGGGGGGGGTCAGGAGGTGAGTTATTCATCAGAGGATTCCGAGCACCTGACCTGTTCTTGTAGCCACCGTATTTACGTGGCTAGTCCAGTTCAGTTTCTGCTCAATGGTCAACTCAGGATGGTGATAACGGAAGATTCAGTGATGGTAATGCCATTGAATGTCAAGATGAAATGGTTAGATTCTCTCTTGTAGGAGAGTGTCATTGCCCGACGCTTGTGCGCCATGAATGTAACTTGCCACTTGTGAAGCTCAAGCCCAGGTGTGTGTGCACACTTTCCGTGCACTTGAATTTGGTATTCAATGAATCAGTTCCGAAAGATGTAACAAGCTTAGACTCTCTGAATGAATACAACTGTGAGGTACAACATGATCGATACAACAAAACTTAGCAGAACTTGAGACAGTCAGAGGTGAGCGGAATGACCATCTCTAAGAAGGTTCTGGAGAAACTGAAAGGTCTGAAGGTGGATAAATCACCCGGACCGTTCTGAAAGGGGTCGCTGAGGAGATTGTGGAGGCATTGGTGATGATCTTTCAGGAATCATTGGAGTCAGGGAGGATCCCAGAGGACTGGAAAATGGCTAATGTAACACCACTGTTTAAGAAGGGAGGCAGAAGGCAGGAAATTATAGGCCTGTTCGCCTGACTTCAGTCGGTAAGATCTTCGAGTCCATTGTTAAAGATGAGATTGTGGAGTACTTGGAAATGCACGGTAAAATAGGACTGATCAGCACTTTGTCAAAGGGAGGTCAGGTCTGACAAATTTGTTAGAATTTGCAGAGGTAACCAGGAAATTAGACAAAGGAGAACCAGCGGACGTGATCTATTTGGATTTCCAGAAGGCATTTGACATTCGCAACTGAGCCCTTTGCAAGCAGCCACACGTATGTGCATGTCTGAAGCTGTAGCCAGTGGCAACTAATCAGCAGCTGGAAGTGTGGCTGAATTCTGCCCCCGCATCCCCTCCACTTCATCCGACCCGCAGGTCACTGGGGCTAACTACGATAGCTGATTCACCACCGGTCAACAACTTTCCTGGGTTTCAGGGCTCAACGCTGTGTGGGAGGATGTATCAAGTCACTGAGAATTACTTTAAACCAAAACATATCAATGTAACAGTCTGGTTCAGCAAGAGTCGACGGTGCCTGCACAAACTGAGAACGGATCCGACTGGCAATAAAGAGAATCAGCAGAGGGCTGGGGGGGCTGGGTCTTGGGGCATGTTGAAGGCTGAGGTAGGGCGGGGAGAGGAGAAGGCTGGAAAGTGTAGTTGAGGATCAGAATTTCATATTAGTCATGATTTGATAGAATGGCAGAGAGACTCGGTGGGTTGAATGGCCTACTTCTGCCCCTCTGTCTTAAGGTCATCAAATGTGTTTGCGAGAACTTTGACTCAATCTTGAGCTGGTGCTGGGAACGCTAGCATTGTGGTTACCTTGCTGGGATCCAGAGGCCTGGGTGAATTATGCAGGAGACACGAGTTCAAATCCCACTGCAGAAACTGCGGATTTTAAATTTGGTTCATGAAATCAATCTGGGATTAGAGAGCTGGTATCAATGTTGGTGACATTGAGATGCCTGAAGGTGATTAAAAACCCATCTGGTTCACTCACATCCTTCGGGGAAGAAAATAGAATGATAGTACTTTACAGCACAGAAAGAGGCCATTGGGCCCATCATCTCGGCACTGGCTCCCGGGAGAGCGATCGAGCTAGTCCCATTCCCCAGCCCTATCTCCGCAGCCCTCTAGATTTATCACTTACACACATGTATCCAGCTCTCTTTTGAAACCGCCTCTGGAATCCGTCTCCACCACTCTCCCAGGCAGCGCATTCCAAACCTCAACAACTCTTGGAGTAAAGAAGTTTCTCCTCATCTCACTCCGAGCTCTCTTGCTGACCATCTTGAAATTGTGACCCCGAGTCACTGAGTTACCAACCGGTGGAAACAGAATATCCTTCTTTCTCCTCTTAAAATTATTCAGAATTTTGAACACCTCAATAAGGTCGCCTCTTAATCTTCTATACTCCAGGGACAACAAACCCAATTTCTCCAATCTTTCCTTGGATCTAAAATTCCCCATTCCTGGTATCATTCTAGTAAATCTCCTCTGCACTGTCTCCAGGCTGTAACATCCTTCCTTAAATAAGGTGCCCAGAACTGAACACAATACTCCAAATGTGGTCTGACCTATGATTTATAGAGGTGTAGCATCACTCCCTTGCTTTTCTACTCTTATGCATAAACCCAAGGATGCCACAATCCTTCTTAACAACTGTTTCAACTTGCCTGGCCACCTTCAGAGAATTATGCACTTGAACCCAGAGGTCCCTCTGCTCCCCTAAACCTTGTATCATTGACAAGTTGGCCACCTGACACATGAACTTCAATGCAGCAAAATGTGAGGTAATGCATTTTGGTAGAAGAAAGACAGGGAGACAATACCGGCTCAATGTCCCTCTGCAGTCACTCAGCATCTTCCTCACAATTCACTATTCTCTCCAGCTGAGTATCATCTGTAGATTTAGAGATCTCGCCCTCAACGCCCTCTTCTAAACTATTTATATAAATCGGAAAAAAGCAAGGGTCCCAAACGCCCTGGGGAACACCGCTTTCAAATACTCATCTCCAGTCTGAGAAATGCCCATCTGTACCTACCCTCGGTTTCCAATCTCTTAGCCAACTTCTAATCCATGCTGCCAAGGACCCATCATCCCAAACATTTTTCATTTGCGAAACAAGCTGCCATGTGTCATCATATCAAATGCTTTCTGAAAGTCCAAATTTCCAACATCCACAGCACAGCCCTCATCCACTGCCTGTGTCACCTCACCAAAGAACTCAATTAAATTTGTCAGACATGACCTGCCCTTGGCCATGTTGACGAGTATTAACTTATTATTCTCTGAAGTATATATTTATCTTATCCCTTATTATGGCCTCCATCAGTTTTCCCTCCATTGATGTCAAGCTGAGAGGTCTGTAGTTTCGTGGGTTATCCTTCGCCCCTTTCTTAAACAATGGCATTTGCAATCCTCCAGTCCCATGGGACTAATCCGGTGTATAGAGGGGCCTGGTAAATTTCTGTCATCGGCTCTGCAATTTGCTTCCTTACCTCTCTCAGCAATCAAGGATGCATCGCATCTGGGCCTGGCGACTTCTCTACCTGGAGTGCTGCCAGCCTTTTTAACACCCATTCTTTATCTGTCACTATTTTGCTCAGTTACTCAACACCCACATTTTCAACTAGGCCGTTGTCACCAGCTTCTAATTTGGTAAAGACAGAAGCAAAGTGCTCATTTAGTACCACTGCTATGCCCTCTGCTTCAGTGAGCAGGTTACCCTGCTTGTCCCTCATGCCATCCTAACCTGGCCTACATTTGATTCCAGACCAATAGTAATGGCGTTGACTCCTCTCACCCCTCACCCCCATATCAAATCGCAACAGAACAGTTACGGACTGTGGTTCGGAAAGGCGGCTCACCATCACGTCTCAAGGGCCATTAGGGGTGGGCAACAGCTGCTGTCCTTACCAAAGATGCTTGCTCGCATCCCATGGCTGATTGGGGGGAAAAAAAAGGTTGATATTTTGAATAGCTTACAGGGAACGCAGAATGCTGGTGATGGTCTCAGAGTCTTCTGATATCCCGGGCCATTCCCACTCCATCTCCGTGTGCAGGACAAGCATTTCACCAACCGGCCTGTGGGTTTTCTATAAAAAGAGGAATTAAATCAGCAATGAAGTTCAGCTCGGTCAAAGGAGGGAGGAGAGACATTGCAGGGCTCTGCTATAAAAATAAACATGTTCCCCATCAGATTCAAGTTGCTAGTTTTAGAACAGGCGTTAATATTGCAATTTTATTTCCAACTCAAATGTTGCCAATGCAGAAAACAGTCAATCCATCTGTCGCCCCCGGGCTGCATGTATCTCTGGAAACGCATCTTTTCACTAACAAACACGATAACAAGTCAGGAGGTTTGCTTTGTTCTTTGTTTGCGTGCAGTACAAACATAGGCAGGAGTCTCTTGTAGCAAATGGCCTGTTTCTCAGCTGCAAACGCAATGAGCGTCCACCCAAGACCAACACAAACAAACTGAAGTGCAATTACAAGCTGTTTGTTGCTCCAAGTGAATTACAATATCCTTCCACTCTTATTGCAGCCGAAGAATTGCCCGTAACAACTCCTCTCTCTCACTTCCAGACCGTGACCCTCTGGTGTTCCCAAGGATCTTCCTTGACCCCCCTCTTATTTATCACCCACACGCTGCCCCTCGGCCGCTGAATGTATTTGAAATCGACCAATGTCCCTGCTCGGCAGGCACCAACTCCACCTCCCTCCCTGGCGACTGACGGAGGCTGAACCAACCTAATCACGACTTGCTTGGTTCAGAAATAAGCTTTCCACCACACATCCGCAACATCACTAACACAGTTTATTCCATCGACTCGGCTTCTGTCTCAGCTCTTCCACTGTTGAAACCCTCACATTTGCCTTTTTTTTTTAAACCTCCAGGCTTGACTGCTCCAACACACTCCCACCCGGTCTCCCACATTCTGGCCACCGGAGGCTTGAGGTCATCTTGCCCGTATTTTGATGAAATCTGTGCACCAAATCACGTTCACTCATCACGCTTGTGCTCGCTGACCAGATTGGTTCCTGGTTGAACAATGCCTTGACTTTAAAAATCCTCATTTTAAAATCCCTCTCCGGCTTCTCCGGCTTCCCCCCTCTCCACATCTCTGTCATCTCCTCCAGCCCCAAACCCGCTGCAATTTCTGCCATCCTCCAATTTTGGCCTCCTGAGTGTCCCTAATTTTAAACACTCCCGCCAGTGGTAGCAATGCCGAGGTCCTCGGCAAGAATTTCTTCCGTAAATCACTTCATCTCTCTCCTCCTTTACGACCCGACTTCTCAGCTGCCTCTTTGGGCAGACCTCCGGTTCTACTGCCAGAATCTCCTGACCCGGCGGACTCTCTAATTTTGCTCTAAAATGCTGTTGTCAAAGAATTTCCTTTTTTAAAAACTTGCTCTATCACGGGATTTTAAAAAAATTCCTTCACGGGACGTGGCCGTCGCAGGCTGTGCCGGCATTTATTGACCATCCCTAATTGCTCTTGAGGGGGCCAATTAAGAGTCAAATACATTGCTGTGGGTCTGGAGTCACATGCGGGCCAGACCAGGTAAGGAAGGCAGATTTCCTTCTCTAAAGGACTTGAGTGAACCAGAATTTTACGACAATGGTCATTGTTCCGCTTTCAATTTTTATTGAATTCAAATTTCACCATCTGCAGTGGCGGGCGTTTGTTGCCCATCCCGGATTGTCGTCGAGCAGGTGGTGTGGAGGGGTGGGGGAGCCGCCACAGTCCACGTGCCACGCCGGAGGGATTTTGACCCAGCGGCAGTGATGGAACGGCTGACCTGTCCGCAGGTCGGGGGATGGCGTGCGGAGGATGGCAAGGCGGCGGTGTTCACACCTACCTGCTGCCCTCGCCCCTTTCAGGCGGTGGAGACTGGGGGTCCGACAGGTGCTGCCGGCGGAGCCCGCCCATGTCGTTGCCACCTGAGGGACACCACAATGCTGGAGCCACCTGGTCTCCCAGGACACAATGTCACTGCTCAGCAGGCCTGTGGAATGACCCTGGAGGAGACGAGGGACGGGACATTTGCACACTTCCTGAGTTCATTCAGACGAGTTGAAGAAGGGGCCGACCACCAGCAGCGTTGGAGGAGGGCTCACCGCTCACCTGGGCCACCAGCCCAGACTCACCTTGAAGCCAGGATCAGATACAGGCCCAACTTCACCGCCGCCATCTTTGATCAAGTCAACCTCCAGAACCCCAGTCCTCACGCCGTCTATCCCACCCGCCCGACCTAATTGCCCCCCACCAATCGGCGTCCCCTTTACTTTTTTTTCCTCCCTTTTACTCCTCCCGGGAAGCCTTTGATTTCCAAATCGAAGTCTGCGGCGATAAGAATAAAGAACATTCTTCTCGCGCGTGCGCGCGGGCTTTGCGGCAGACGGCCCGGACACTGCTGGAGATAGAGCGGTTTCCCTGGGCGTGGCCACGGCCGGAAGGACCCCAGTGGTGGGGGGAGGGGAAACTAGCTGCACACTCCCTGCAGCAGAACAGCTCCATACTGTGGCTGTTGCACATCTCACACACCAGCAGAGATCGAGGGGGGCGGTGCAATGATTCAGCTCAGCAGAACTGGAATTTATTTATTTATTATGTTAAATTAAGAGTACCCAATTATTTTTTTCCAATTAAGGGGCAATTCTGTGTGGTCAATCCACCTACCCTGCACATCTTTGGGTTGTGGGGGTGAAACCCACGCAGACGAGGAGAATGTTCAAACTCCACACGAACAGTGACCCAGAGCCGGGATCGAACCTGAGACCTCGGCGCCGTGATAGTGCTACGCCACCGTGCTGCCCAGAATTGGAATTTATATATTATATTCCAATTCTCATTATTTGTAGTGATTATATATCGTACAAAAACAGGTTTCAAGCAAGTACAGAGGTCGGAGGAAAAGAAAATGGATCATCCGGGACAGGGCATTTTCACAGAGCAGATAGAAACTTTTGTTGTTCCAGTTCGACTCACATTTCCCCCACCCTACCTCTGCCTCACCTCCTTATCCAGTGACGGTATCTCATTCTTAGGCTTCATTTCAAATTCATACCCAAGGACCATCTCTGATTCTTCCCCACCTTGACACCTGCGCCTCCCATTTCCAGATGTGGACTGCCAACCGGTGTCTGCCGCTAAACCTCACAAGATGGCACTTCTTCCATTCCTCTCCCCGGAAAGACTCTATTTCATTCGCCAAGTTTGAGTTGCATGGTCCTCTGATGCCCCTTTCCACTGCAGTACTGCTGTCTTCCTTTGCAAGTATTCCCTTCCACAGCAGCTGATAGCACCCTTAACTGTATCCATCACAATTTCAGCACTCTGCTCTCACCTTTCAGCTGACAAGGAGCATTCTCCACCATTTCTGCCACCTCCGGCATGATGTCAACATCAAACACGTTTCCTGATCCCCGTCCCCTCACTGGCATTCCAAAGGGACTGTTCCCTCCATGACATCTTGTTCGATTTCTCAATCACTTCCAACAATCCATTTTGTCATCTTATTTTCATATTGGCACAAGAACTACTAAAGAACAATAGTATCTACAAGCTGCACTGCAGGATCTCAAGATTCCTTCAACAGCACCTTCCAAACCAGTGCCTCTGCACCAGGAAGGACAAGGGGAGCAGACACATGAGAACCTCCAAGCCACACACCATCCTGACTTGGAAATATCACGGTTCCTACAGTATCTCTGGGTCAAACTCCTGGAACTCCCTTCCAAACAGCACTGTGGGTGTTTCTGCAACACATGGGCTCAAGATGTTCAAGAAGGCAGCCCTAGCCAGTGTCCCCCACATCTCATGAATGGAAGTTCAACATTGAGGATACCCTACATAGTGTTGTGTGGCATTAGCATCATGCTGAATGGGATAGATTCATTACAGATCTCGCAACTCAGGACTGGACATCCATGAGATGCTGTGGGCTATCAGCAGAATTGGATACTGTAAAGGCTATGGGCCCTGACAATATTCTGGCAATAGTATTGAAGATTTGTCCTCCAGAACTTGCTGCGCCCTTAGCCAAGCTGTTTCAGCACAGTTACAACACTGGCATCTGGCCAGCAATGTGGAAAATTGCCCAGGTAAGACCTGTACAGAAAAAGCAGGACAAATCTAATCCAGCCAATGATCACCCTGTCATTCTACTCCAAGTCATCAGTAAAGTGAAGGAAGGGATCCTCAATAGTGTTATCTGGCGGCACTTACTTTGCAATAACCTGGTCACTAACGTTCAGTTTGGGTTACACCAGGGTCACAACACCTGGCCTCATTATAGCCTTGGTTCAAACATGGACAAACGAGCTGAATGCCAGACGTTGATGTTAGAGTGGCCGCCCTTGATATCAACGCAACATTTGGTCATGTATGGCATCAAGGAGCCCCAGCAAAACTGGAGTCAATGGGAATCAGGGGGAAACTCTCCACTGCTTGGAGTCATACCTGGCACAAAGGAAGATGGTTGTGGCCAACCATCTCAGTCCCTGGGCATCTCTTCAGGAGTTCCTGAGGGTAGTATCCGAGGCAGAACCATCTTCAGACGCTTTATCAATAACCTCCCTTCCATCATGTCAGACGTGAGGATGTTCGCTGATGATTGCACAATGTTCAGCACCATTCATGACTCCTCAGACACTGAAGCAGTCCACATCCAAATGCAGCAAGACCTGGACAATATCCAGGCTTGGGCTGACAAGTAGCAACTAATATTCGTGCCACACAAGTGTGAGGCAACGGCCATTTCCAATAAAAGAGAATCAAACAATTGCCTCTTGACATTCAATGGTATTACTATCACTGAGTCCCCCACCATCAACATCCTGGGGATTACCATTGACCGGAAACTGAACTAGCCATATAAATACTGTGGCTACAAGAACAGGTTAGATGCTCGGAATCTTGCAGTGAGCATCTGAAAATGAAAATTGCTTATTGTCACAAGTAGGCTTCAATGAAGTTACTTGAAAAGCCCCTAGTCACCACATTCCGGCACCTGCTCGGGGAGGCTGGTACGGGAATTGAACCATGCTGCTGGCTGGCCTGCCTTGGTCTGCTTTAAAAGCCAGCGATTTAGCCCAGTGTGCTAAACCAGCCCCTAACTCACCTCCAGACTCCCCAAAGCCTGCCCATCACTGACAAGGCACAAGTCAGGAATGTGATGGAATACTGTCCACTTGCCTGGATGAATGCAGCTCCAACAACATTCAAGAAGCTCAACAACATCCGGGACAAAGCAGCCCGCTTGCGGCATCCCTTCCACAAACATTCACTTCCTCCAACATCGCACACAGTGGCAGCAGTGTGTACCATCTACAAGATGTACTGCAGGATGGCATTTTGCCCCCCTTGTGCAAGGGTCAAGGATGTCTCGGAGCGGCTATTTCTGGAGGGGGAGGATGAACAGCCAGCTGTCATGGTGCATACAGGCATCAACGCTATAGGTAAAAAACGTGATGAGGTCCTACAAGCTGAATTTACGGAGTTAGGAGTTAAACTAAAAAGTAGGACCTCAAAGGTAGTAATCTTAGGATTGGTACCATTGCCATGAGCTAGTCAGAGTAGGAATGTCAGGACAGATAGGGTGAATGCGTGGCTCGTGAGATGGTGCAAGAGGGAGGGATTCAAATTCCTCGGGCATTGTTACCGGTTCTGGGGGAGGGGGCCAGTACAAACTGGACGGTCTGCACCTGGGCAGAACAGGAACCAATGTCCGGGGGACCGGGGGTGTGTGTGTGATTGCTAGTGCTGTTGGGGAGGGTTTAAACTAATGTGGTAGGGGGAAGGGAACCGATGCAGCAAGTCAGACAGGAGTAAAGTGGGGACAGAAACAAAAGGCAGTGAGGGGAAAAGTGAAAGGCAGAGAAACCAAAGTCAAAAAACAAAAAGGGCCATAGTACAGAGACCGTTGAGAACTAAGTGAATGGGTCCAGGAAAGCTTAGAGAAATAAAAATGGGCATTGTACAAAACATGACCGGTCGGATGGTCTGAGAAAGCAGGGCAGAGAGCAAAAGAAGTCTCGATTAAATTGCATTTATTTCAATGCAAGAGGTCTGACAGGTAAGGCAGATGAACTCAGGGCATGGATTGGTACTTGGGGCTGGGATATCATAGCTATTACTGAAACATGGCTAAGGGAGGGACAGGACTGGGAGATCAATGTTCAAGGGTACAGACACGATAGGAAAGATAAAACAAGAGCGAAGAGAGATGGGGGAGTTGCATTTTTGTTTAGTGAGAATATCACAGCAGTACTGAGAGGGGCATATCCGTGGGTTCTTCCACTGAGTCTCTATGGGTTGAACTGATAAATAAGAAGGGTGAGATCATTTTGATCGGCTTGTACGAGAGGCCCCCCCAAATCGTCAGTGGGAAATTGAGGAGCAAATATGTGAGATTACAAATAGCTAAAAAAAAAAAAATAGGGTGGTAATAGCTGGGATGTTAACCTTTCATAGAATTTACAGTGCAGGAGGTCATTCGGCCCATCGAGTCTGCACCGGCCCTTGGAAAGAGCACCCCACACCTCCACCCTATCCCAGTCCAGCAACCCCACCCAACCTTTTGGACACTAAGGGCAATTTATCATGGCCATTCCACCTAATCTGCACATCTTTGGACTGTGGGAGGAAACCCACAGACACGGGGAGAACGTGCAGACTCCAGTTACCCAAGCCGAGAATCGAACCTGGGACCCTGGAGCTGTGACGTGACAGTGCTAACCACTGTGCTGGCCCACGGTGGAGATGTGTGTGTGAAGTTGGATCAAAGAAATAAAGGTGTTTTTGGAGAAGCATAACTCTTGACTCCTTTACACGAACCCGGAAGCTTAAACAAAGGTGAACCCTTCCGCCGACCCCCGCAAAACAAACTTGACCTTCTACAACCACAGGAATTCTAGCCAGGTCATTTACCTATACCCCCTGCTTCGGCAGCTCCGAGTCCCGCCAATGCAACAAAATCTGTCTGCAGGCTATCAGGCAGGCAAAGGCCAACGCATCGGCCTCTCTCCACCTGGACTTCCGGATCTTCCAACATAACAAATATTGACACCTCTGGACTCGGGGCTACCCCCACACCTAGAACCTTTCCAACATTGACTGGGACAGACATAGCACCAGGGGTTTGGATGAAGAGAAATATGTTCATTGTATTCAGGAGGAATTTCTCATTCAGTCTGTGGATTGCCCGGCTAGAGAGGGGGCAAAACCTGACCTCCTCTTGTGAAATAAGCAAGGACGGGTGACAGAAGAGTTAGTGAGGGATCACTTTGGGACCAGTGACTATAATTCCATTTTAGTTTTAAGATAGCCGTGGGGAATGCTAAATTCTAAATTGGGGCAATGCCAATTTTGATGGTATTAGGATAGGAACTTTCAAAAGTTGTTTGGGGGAGTCTGTTGCCAGGCCAAGGGACGGCTGATGAGTGGGAGGCTTTCAAAAGTGTGTTAACCAGGGTCCTCTCGGGTCCAGGGTGAGCACATTCCTTTTAGAGTGAAGGGCAAGGCTGGTAGAAGTAGGGAACCCGGGATGACTCGGGATATTGAGGCCCTGGTCAAAAAGAAAAAGGAGGCATATGACATGCATAGGCAGCTGACATCAAGTGGATCCCTTGAAGAGTATAGAGGTTGTCGGAGTAGAGTCAAGAGAAAGATTCAGAGGGCAAAAAGAGGACATGAGATTGCTTTGGTAGATAAGGCAAAGGACAATCCAAAGAGCTTCAACAAATACATAAAGGACAAAAGAGTAACTAGAAAGAGAAGTAGGGCCTCTGAAGGATAAAAAGGTCATCTATGTGCAGATCCACGAGAGATGGGTGAAATCCTAAAATCAATATTTCTCTTTGGTATTTACTATTGAGAAAGGCATGGATGTCAGGGAACTTGGAGAAATAAACAGTGATGTCTTCAGGAGTGTACATATTACTGAGAAGGAAGTCTTAAAGCTTATCAAGGGAGGTAAATCCCCAGGACCTGATAAAATGTATCCCAGGACGTGGTGGGATGCCAGGGAGGAAATTGCAGTCCCCTAGCAGAGATATTTGAATCATCGACAGCCACAGGTGAGGTGCCTGAAGATTGGAGGGTAGCAAATGTTGTGCCCTTGTTTAAGGGCTGCAGGTAAAAGCCTGGGAACTGCAGACCGGTGAGCCCAACGTCTGTAGCGGGTAAGTTGTTGTAAGGTATTGAGAGACAGGATCTACAGGCATTTTGAGAGGCAAGGACTGATTGGGGGCAGTCAGCATGGCTTTGCATGGAAAATCATGTCTCATGAATTTGACTGAGGTTTTTGAAGGGGCAACCAAGAAGGTAGATGAGGGCAGTACAGTCGACATTGTCTACATGGACTTTAGCAAGACATTTGACAAGGTACTGCATGGTTGGTTGTTGCCAAGGTGAAATCTCAGGGGATTCAGGGTGAGGTGTCCAATTGGATACAAAATTGGCTTGGCGACCAAAACAAAAGTGTGGTTGTTGAGGGTTGTTTTTCAAACTGGAGGCCTGTGACCAGCGGTGTGCCTCAGGGATCAGTGCTGGCCCCAACGTTATTTTATTAATGATTTGGATGATAATTTAGGCGGCATGGTTAGTAAGTTTACAGATGAAAAAAGATTGGTGGCATAGTGGATAGTGAAGATGGTTATCTCGGATTGCAACAACTAGATCAACTGGGCCAGTGGGCCGATGGATTTTAATTTAGATAAATGTGAGCTGATGCATTTTGGTAGATCGAATCGGGGCAGAACCTACTCAGTTAATGGTGTAAGGGTATTGGGAGAGTTAGAACACAGATCTCAGAATACAGGTTCGTAGCTCCTTGAGAGTGCAGTCACAAGTAGATAGGGTGGTGAAGGAGGCATTCGGCATGCTTAGTTTCATTGGTCAGAACATTGAATACAGAAGTTGGGACGTCTTGCTGAAATTGCACAAGACATTAGAAAGGCCAGACTTGGAATACTGAGTACACTTCTGGTCACCCCATTACAGAAAGGATATTATTAAACTGGAGAGTGCAGAAACGATTTACTAGGATGCTACCAGGACTTGATGGTTTGAGTTATATGGAGATGCTGGATAGACAGGGACACTTAGGGTTGGTCTTATCAAAGTATATAAAATAATGAGGGGCCTACATAAGGTAGATAGTCAACATCTTTTCCCAAAGGTAGGGAAGTCTAAAACTACAGGGCATAGATTTAAGATAAGAATTTAGGCGGCATGGTTAGTAAGTTTACAGATGAAAAAAGATTGGTGGCATAGTGGACAAAAGGGTCCAGAGGGGCAATTATTTCACACAGTGTGTGGTGAGTGTCTGGAACGAGCTGCCAGAGGCAGTGGTAGAGGCGGGTACAATTTTGTCTTTTAAAAAGCATTTAGACAGTTACATGGGCAGGGTGGTGAGAGAGGGATATGGACCAAATGCGGGCAATTGGGACTAGCTTAGTGATAGAAACTGGGTGGCATGGACAACTTGGGCCGAAGGACCAGTTTGTATGCTGTAAACTATGACTCCAGTAACTCACCAAGGCTCCTTAGGCAACACCTTCCAAGCCCACGACCACTGCCATCTAGAATGACAAGAGCAGCAGATACCTGGGAACCCCACCACCTGGAGGTTCCCCTCCAATTCACTCAACATCCTGACCTGGAAATATATCGGCCGTTCCTTCACTGTCGCTGGGGCAACATCCTGGAACTCCCTGCCTAACAGCACTGTGGGTGTACGTACACCACACGGACGACAGAGATTCAAGAAGGCAGCTCAACACCACCTTCTGAAGGGCAACTCGGGATGGGGAATAAATGCGGGCCCAGCCAGCCAAGTCCACATCCGGGAAAATGAATAAAACAACCTCTGATTTTGAGGCCACGTTGATATCAAATGAGCCAAGCTGCCGACCATCAAAATAAGCAAATATATTTACGCAAGAATGAATGATGGACTGCGCGTTCTCTGACCATACTGAAAGGGAACAATTTTCCACTTCATTTGTAAGTAAAGCACCACACATTTTATTCTCAACAAGACCATTTTAATACAGATACTTTAAAGTGTGTACAATTTCTTCATAAAACTAGAGGTATACAGTGCTATTGAACACCAGAATACAATAAAAATGGGCTACAGTGGGGGGGGGGGATCAATAATCTCTGAAGAGAGACACACTAACAACCACGGGGGGGATAAAAAGTCTACATTTAAAACCCAGTTCAGGTCCAGAAACACAAGAATGATATTCAGCTTTTAGAGTCCAACAGGTTTATCTTTGGGTAATCTCTCCAATGCATGATTGCTGTGTATTATATTAATGGAATCAATTGCAGAACACGAGGGTCAGTAAAACAGGGACACTGAAAAGGAAAATTCCTTCACCCTCTGATCAAGGATACAAAAATCTCCATCGATTTATCACTCCACATTTTTGTGTATTGATTAGTTCCTTCAAGTCAGCCACCCCATATCTTCAGTTGTGCACTACTCTCATTATTGCGTATTTGTCTTGCTTTCCTAACTTGGTTGATTTTCCCCAAAGTGTCCTAAGGTCACTGCTTGGCATCGCGTGGAAGTCGCATCAGTCTAACGGTCGCGTCGCTCAGCCTGCGCTGAATTTGCTCACCTGGGGCTTGGTCAGGCAGTGGGTCCGGAGCGAAGGTTGACCTCGAAAGTCCATGGGCCGGAGCTGGGAGAAGCCAGGGTTTCTGCTCTTGCTTCTCCCCTCCCCAACGATTCTCGGAGTAAAGTATGGGGTTCAGCTGTGCGGACAAAGGCGCTCGGCTCCGATACCATCACGAAAGAGGCTGCCAATACTCACCCAATGGTACCCTCGCAACAGGCACAGTCGGATTGGGAAGATGGGTGTAAACAAGAAGTGCAAACACCACGCTGATCCGACGCTGACAGCACTGACAGGGTCAGTAAACAATGCACTGAGATTGCCGATGGAGATACCCTGCTGCCAGTAACGGGCTTTAAGGAAGATGAATCCACACACAGAAGAAACAATAAGCTACCTTGTGAAAGCAGAACAGTAACCCTTCAAAGAAGAATGATACCTGAAGCACCTTCTTTAACTGCCATCACAAGGCCACGTCATCCACATACAGATCAATTTGAAGTGTTGCTCACATTTAGTTACTCACCCTGCCATTTCACACACATAAAGCACATGCTAAGCTTGTCCTCCCCCCTTGAAATTATCTGGTCCAAAGTTTGCACAAACCTTTAATACATCCACATTAAATTCACCTGTCTAATTTACTGGGTGATTGTTTCCAAATAGATGAAACATCTCCATAAAAAAATAGCAAAAGATTATCATGCAAATGTCTGAGGTCCTGTACGATAATATTCCAGTGTGATCTGAGTAACAGGGTGGTGATTGATGTCGGGAGGAAATCTGGATCCATAGAAAGGGTTTGTGGGGGAGCCAAGGACACAATCTCACTGTAAACAATCTCACTGAAGAGATTTGGGGAATTTGGGTGCGTGGCTCCGGGTGTGTGAACATCAATCCAAGGGTGCATCTACTGGTTTAAACGGACAGCTAAAGCATGAGCAAGTCTTGATCACATTTTCAAATCATAGCTGACACAGTCGAGGGTATTCCAATAAGAACGTGGATCTAAACAGCCCACGGTTCATTACCTTGGGTGCTGTTTAGCACAGGGCTAAATCGCTGGCTTTGAAAGCAGACCAAGGCAGGCCAGCAGCACGGTTCAATTCGCGTAACAGCCTCCCCGAACAGGTGCCGGAATGTGGTGACTAGGGGCTTTTCACAGTAACTTCATTTGAAGCCTACTTGTGACAATAAGCGATTTTCATTTCAACATTTGGCTTCCAGTGCTTTTGGTGGTGGATAGATACATTTTATGAAATTGACACTGGCCTCCTTCTTGTAGAGCTGGGTTTCTGTTGCTCGCCCAAGGTAAAGAGTCCTTGCACTAACTTTCCTGCCTCTCCAATGTCCCCACCCCTCCTAATCCCATGCCCCCCCCCCCCCCCCCCCCACCACACTCCTCAGAGTTGGTGTGGGAACCCCTCAGTCCCAGCATCAGCACAGGCAGATGAACAACAATTCCCCATGATGTAAATTAATTTGCACAGGGGAATGCAGCGAGGAGGGTCAATCTGCCCTCAGGGTTTCGATGGCAGTACACAATTTGGAAACTGTGGGTTGTAGCAGCAACTGACACGTGATGGAGCGGTGAGGCCCATGAGGTCAAACCAACTTCAGAAATACCCGAAGACCAATTTTACAGCTGCTCTCAAGCCTCCCCCTGGGTCCTTGCTGCTTGTTGGCCTGCTCCCATCGCTTCTCAATTGTCACAATGCCACGAGAAGCCAATTCCAATACCCCTCCAAACAATGCCTGCTGTACCAAAGATTTTCCAAAGAGTTAGACATCGGCAGCGTGACAACCACCCATGCAGTGCCGTCTCTCTCCTCGGAAACTCAGCTTTGAACGAGCATTTGACGAGGGCTCCTTTCTGTCCCATCAGCAACCACGGCTCACTGGACACACTGGAAGGGTGCAGCGATTATCCAGAATGTACCTTCATCTCAATTCGGGGCAATGCGTGTGCTGGATTCCTCCCAATGACTATCGCCAGAACAGATCAGTGCTCTTCGATACAAGGTCGAGATAATCATTCAGGTATCAACACATTCATAGACCTGTCCACTGAAAATGAAGCAGCTTTGGATTTAAGAGAGCAAAAACATATCATTCGACAAATATCGACTCGACTTCACAATTTTTGTTTTGGGAGTGTTTCCAAGAATCTGTGCGTATCAGATTTTTTTTTTTGTAGGAAGGATGCTTAAAAGACTTCTCAAGCAGTCGAAAATGTGATTGGGGGGGGGGGGGGGGGAAGTGCATGAACAGGAGACACACAGAATTGTTCAATGGAAATTGTCTTTGTGCAACGTTTGCTCAAATCTCTTGTCGTCTTGGACCTTCGGGAAACATAATTCAAGGTTCAGATAACTCGAGTCTTTTCAGTTTCATTAAAAAGGCAAGAAGCAAAATGGGGAGGGGGGAGGAAGCTCATTCTCAGGACGAAGGGGGGGGGGGCACACAGCGTGCTGGATTGTTGGAGGATGGCCTGCATTGTAAAATAGACAAATTCCTGACTCCTTCCCCCTGCAGCTGACTCTGTTTAAGAATGCTGCTCACTGCAGTTGAGACTTCTCCCAAGGAGGCTGGCTGCAGAGGGTCTTGACGGACTGGAAAATAAAGCAAATTGGAAGCTGTGAATGCTGGGAACACGCACACATAAGAGCAGTCAGCTGGCTGCAGAGTGAAGAGGTTGCCACACCGTCGTGGCCTCTCTCAGAACCAAGGGGACACACAACTCTCAACGTCAGAACCTAGATCACTGTAAGCCAGTGAGGAAAAACATAAAGTGCGGAAGCACACCATGAATCTGGCCCGTCTGCAGCACTGGGCTGCTGACAGGGTTCAATTGTGCCAACAGGTTGTGTACAGGAGGAGTCATATACTGCATGGAGCACAGGAGTTTGAATGGAGTGATTGAAAGGAGATGTTTGAAGGAGTTATTAAGGTAGCTAAGACGGAAACTCAGTCTGTGCTCTGCAATCGGAAGAAAAAAAGGGGGCATCGTCTCGAGAGTAGAGTCAAGTCATTCGAAGGTGACGTTGGACACCACTTCCCCACACACAGGGGAGCGGAAATCTGGTCCCCCCCCCCCCCCCCCGCCACCCCCAAAAGGCGTTGGGGCGAATTAAAAATTCAAAACGGAGCTGCCGAGATTTGTTAGCTGAGGGTGATAAAATCAAAGCGGGAAATCAAGACAAGACACAGATTAGCCACGAATGAACTGAATGGCAGGGCAAGGTCAAGGGGCTGAGTGGACTGTTCGTGTTCCTTCTGGGCGCTGACTGGCTATTACCAACATGTTCTGTTTGCATCCCTGCCTTTCAGCTGACTAGTGCTCTGGGATCACATTTGTGATAGTCTAGGTTTTCTTTCTTCATTAAACATTGCAAATCAAGTCAGAAAAACGGGTCAAAGAGGCTGAGATTCTCTCGGGGTAAATCAAAGACCATTATATTTAACTCCAACAAAACACAGAAAAGGCCTTATTCAGCACACAATAGAGTATCAGTAAGGTCCAGTTTTGGAGTGGGAACACAAGACCACTGGGGCAAAGGGAGACACTGACCTCATCATTGGAGCTGAGAGACAATTTAATGGGAAGGATTAGGGCTACAATCCATGGGATTTCATACAGATGCCAAGCCCAAGATATCCGGCGTCACCAGGGAACGCGTGGAATACAAACCCCCCCCACCTGCAACCCTCTGGCTTATCGCTGCCGTCTCCGGTGCCCAGAGAATTGAAGCCGCAGAAAAACAAATAAACTTTTCATTTCGAAATTAGGCATCTTAAGAGTTTGGGACATGAAGAATTCATTGAGTAGCCAATGACTGTGATTTTAAACACTAAGGAAGAAGGGTGTCAGGTACAAATGTGCCACCACCTTATTTGGAAAATACCTTCAGCAGCATTTCAACAATTATTGCCAATCCACTCTTCGCCTCTTCTTCCCCCATCAGTCACAACATAATTCAAGACCCAGCTTGGCGAGGCTCAGAACTGGCACCAAGCTTAAAGGGCAGGAGGGTATGACTGGCACAACATTTAGAAGAGAACCATAGAATCCCTACAGTGCAGAAGGAGGCCACCGGGCCCATGAGGTCTACACCAACCCTCTGAAAGAACCACTCCCTCACACTATCCCTGTAACTCCACCGAACCTTTGGACACACTTAAGGGACAATTTAGCCTGGCCAATCCAGCTAACCTGCACATCTTTGGACTGTGGGAGGAAACCGGAGCACCCGGAGGAAACCCACGCAGACACGGGGAGAAAGCGCAGACTCCACCCAGACGGTCGCCCGAGTTCGAAATTGAACCCGGGTCCCTGGCGCTGTGACGCAGCACCGCTAACCACTGTTGCCACCGTGACGCCCCGTTTCATGAACACTCGCAGAATAACTTGGAATACCAACTTCAAATGTGGGATTCATTCACAGCTTGATGGCCGTGTTTCGTGACGCCTGTTGACGTTTCGTACACCGAAAGGTGAACGGAGAGGTTGCGTGTTTTATCTGCCACAATATTTTCCCCGCCTCAGCCTGTTCCGGCAAATCTCAAGAATCGCTGAAAACCCATCGGTGGAAAATAATGAAATTCAAATCTCCTCCGTGGCGTTTTCTGCTCAATGCGAGGTTGAGAGATCTCTGGCAGAGTCACTTAAACAAAGATATTCGCTCACGTTTGGTCACGCTTTTGTTCGCCTGAGCTTCACTGTCTGAAACCCCAGGGCAAGCGTTGAAGGGATCGATGATTGTGTCGCTTGCTTCTTGTGCTCACTGTGCGACAAGACAGGGTTAACACTGCACACATTGTCACTCTAAACCACACTCCACACTTTGGGAGGACAGCTCTATCAGAGCAGCAAGTGGATTGTGTCACTATGAATGTCCGGAGGCTTGCAATATCCCAACTCACACGCACCAACTCGCCCCCTGGAAATAAACTACTCTCGTTTCGAAAGGCACTATTAAATTGCATTTTCCATTCAATTTACAATGAGGCAGTTGACTAAAATTTGGTTGGGTGGTAGTGTTTAATATTTACACCTTCGATGCGGTGTATGAAAGATAAACTCATCTGCAACGAGGCAATTGCTAGAATTATCGAACACTGTGCAATGTGAAACACTTGTCTGGTGCGTTTTTTTGTTTTTAGTCACCCCAGTATTTAAAGTGAAGTCCGAGGTGCGATCCAGCACGTTAAAAGCTTAAATAAAGCTGGACTCTGCTCACAGCCAGCGAAAGGATCAACGCGACTCCCCAAGGCGAAGCACTTCATAGTCTACTTCCCTTCTCCTGTAAAGGTGGGCCCCACTGTGAGCCAGGCGCGCCTGGGCTCCGGGAGACAGACGACCGGGCCAGGTTGACGGAGGTGGTCATTCTGTCAGACTGGGCCTCGTTCAAACGTGAAGGCCCGAGAGAGACAGAGAGAGTGAGAAAAGAATCTTATTTGCACAATACCATGGCCTGAAATTTGACAAACTAGTAAGTTTGATACAGCACCCCACCCCGTTCAGGTGGTGAGGGAAAAAAGAGTGCATTGTTCCTCAGCCCAGCTAAGTGTTGTAAGTGAGATACCGCGATCTGAACCAATGCCTCCCCACCCCTCCGCCCCGGCCGAACCTTGGGTCGCACATTAAGGTTTGTGATTTCGGGATGTGGAGGAAAAGGGAGCTGCTGCAAACGGGTCCGCCCCGGGAGCTTGTGAAGTCCTTGGGTGCAGAGAGGCAGGGCTGTCGTCGGCCCCTCGCGTTTTGTCGGCCGGGTACTCAGTGGCGGGCGGCCGATTCTGCCACTGCTCCCCCTCCTCTTCTTTGCAGTGGCGCGAGTATTTGGCCAGCGCCCGAGGGCGGAAGGGCTGCTGGCTCACTGCCGCCAGCAACACCTCCTCACCCAGCAAGGTGCTGGCACGGTGCTTTTGGTGGTTCGCAAAGTCGGCGGAATTTTTGAAGGGGTCCACTTCCCTGGACTGACGCTGGGTGGGGGCTTTGAAAGCTGCAAACCTGCTTTGACCCATCTGATGGGCACCCTGGCCACTGCTGCCAAACCCTGACTGCTCAGGCACCAACTCTTCACTGACTGTGGAGGCGGCTGGGTACGAAACCGCCTCTTCCAGAGTCGCCAGCGGTTTCTTTTTGGAGAACGGCGCCCTTGTGAAGACGTCCATTTCCTCGGTTTGATGGGGGGCAGCACTGATTTTCGTCTTGAAGGGGGCCTTGGCGAAAACGTCGAGAGCGCCCTGCACCGTTTCCGTGCCCCTGGGGTTCCTGAAAGGGGCGGCGGAAAACACATCCATCTCCTTGGTGGGTTCAGCAAGCGTTCCCTTGGCTGGATGCCCCAGCAGGTCTGCCACACCTGGGCGGGAAATGCCGGGCTCCCCTTCCACCGAGTTCTGGGCTTTCCCGGCCTCCTCATCCTCTTCCGAGTCCATCAGGAGGGGTCTGTGGCCGCTGCTGTCCAACAGGTCACCCCCATCCTCCATACACTCTTGGTCGCTGCTGTGCGCGGAGCTGCTGGACAGTCGGGCTTGGCCGGGCCAGTCCACGGCCAAGTCATGAGTCCCCGTGGAGCTGCCATCCTCGGGAGTGCTTTTAGCAATCGACAGCAACTGCTCCGCGGGATAGCCAGCCGGATCCGTTGGGAAACCTGGAACAGAACAAGAGATGGTTAGTTCACTGTGACGACAGCACTATTGCTCCCTGAACATTGTGGGATTGACGTCGATTCAATAGAGGAATTAATTTGCAATAAGGCACGAATAAATCCCTCTTGTCCTCCAAAGACTGGCAGCAGAAATCTAGCCGCTGTCACTACATCATCAGTACATAGTTACCCAAGGGCTTGAGACATCCTTTTCACAGCCCGATTGAAAGGCCATTCTCGGGTTGTTTGCGGATAAAGCAGAAACTCTTGTCTCAGCACAGACTCCTTTTCAATTGGAGAGCTTTGGCTGGACATTGTCATGGCCCACTGGCGTTTAAATGACCATGAAAGCAATGGGCTGCCACAGCCAGAGTCAGCTCACTGTGACGCATCTGAACCTCTGCCCCTACAAAATAGTTGTGTCCAAGTAATACCCCCATATTTACAGAGAGAGAGGGCAAGAGAGGGAGAGACAGACAGGCAAAGGGGGCGTATGAGCGAGATGGAGGCTGGATTGTGTTTGAAGGAAGCAACACATAGTGGTTCTGAAATCCGTGATACTACACTGTGCCCTGGAAGTTTAGGATTACTCCTTATCGCCCTGCTGCTTCATCAGCTGCTCTGAACTCGCGACAAAAATCAGTTTTCAAGAGTCTGGACTCTTGTTAACGTTCTGTTAATTGTACTGTTCGCATTAAGGGTAAACAAGTGATGGGTGCTGATTGATCAAGGAGGACATCTATAAAGGGACTGCCGCAGGGGCTGGGGTACATCATCACCCCCAGAAATAATATTTTGGTTGAGTTTGTTCAGTTTCCTTTGACCTTTTTGTTTTGGGTACAGTGCCAGGGGCTGTGACCCCTGCTATCTGTGTTTAATTTATTGATTATTGGTTTTATTAAAACTCTTTAAAATGGGGGACTGGTCCTGGGTGTCCCCGAGGAGGGAGCGCGTGGTGTCCACCGGTACGTTTGAGGCCCTCCGTGACCGGTGGGCCCCACGGGGACTGGAGTGCATCATCGGCCACCAAAACAAGATTTTAATTTAACTCGCTTAGTTTCCTTTGACAGTTTTGTCTTCTTTTGGTAGAGTGCCCCTTTCAGGGGCTGCCGCTGGATTAACTGGGTTGTGTGTTTATTTTAGCATCGATATTCGAGAAGAGGGCAAAAGAAAATCCTTAAGTTCTTGAGATGGTTCCTTTGGACCAAAAGCTCTGGGTTCGAGTCCCAGGCCTGGACCTGTTAGACATGGAAGACGTGCTCATGATGCAGTTCAATGCGATGATCACCAGGCAGGGGTTACTTCCATCATCTCTCCGTTATTACCCAAAGGGAACAAAGTTCGTCCGACGACAATGTGATGAATGGAGGGAATTGTTATATTTTATATTTGTTGCAGTAATGCTATTAAGAAACGGGTTTAAGATGCACACAACCAGTAACTTTGCAAAAGCGGTGATTGAGGGTTGTAAAAGTGAGGTAAACATTGATTTTAACCATTTACTTGTTTCTTGATAGCGAATGGGATATTGTCTTGAGTTTGGGAGGACTTCTTGTGGGAGGAGACAGTAGAATGTCTTCTGCTTAGGGTAGAGATTATGTAATTTTTTTAAAAAAATCCAATGAAGGGGCAATTTAGCATAGCCAGGCCACCTATCCTGCACATCTTTAGGTTATGGGATGTGAGACCCAAGCAGACACGGGGAGAATGTGCAAACTTCACATGGACCATGACCCAGCTCCGGGATCGAACCCAGGTATCGGCGCCGTGAGGCAGCAGTGCTGTCTAGCCCACAGAGCTAACCCAGCCCCCACTTAACCACGCTGGACACATTTGCAAGGCGTCCAGTCGTAATATTGCGTGTGTTACATGGGAAACTGATCGGCCAGTTGCTGTTTAGTGCAACATGATTCCCAAAGGAGTGCCAAACATTCTCCTCCAATACTTTTTAATAAAGGCCACATCTGAATATTGTCACTATTCAGTCACAATAGTGGGCTGCACAGTAACACAGAGATTAGCACTGTTGTTTCACAGTGGCAGGGTCCCAGGTACTATTCCCAGCTTGGGTCACTGTCTGTGCGGAGTCTGCACGTTCTCCCCGTGCCTGCGTGGGTTTCCTCCGGGTGCTCCGGTTTCCTCCCACAAGTCCCGAAAGACGTGCTGTTAGGTGAATTGGGCATTCTGAATTCTCCCTCTGTGTACCCGAGCAGGCGCCGGAATGTGGCGACTCGGGGCTTTTCACGGAAACTTCATTGCAGCGTTAATGTAAGCCTCCTTCTGACAATAAAGATGATTAAATTAAATCAGCAGCAAGTCAATCTGGGGATCAGAATTTCAGCAAACAAGCCAAGTTAAAGGTGGTCCCCACAGTCACATGCTCGAGAAAGGGTGACAAAACATGCAGAACTATGCTGCAAAGACATGAAAGAGGTTTTGGGGCAACATACATGGAGTCCGTTGCTCTGCGAAGTGACATTCTGCTCATGAATAACACATTTCAGAATATGCATACTGAGCTTTTAATCCTCGGTGCAAAACCCTTCATTTTATGGGATTTAAATCGAGATCCATGATTGTCGACTTGATCTGCGAGAAGACTTTGAATACTAAATCTCACCAAATGCTGACGCATTCTGCTTCAACTGCACCAGATAAAAACGGATGGGATTCTCTCGAAAATCTCATTATCCAGGGCACAAAAAAATGACGGGCTTTACAGGATTCGGAATCGTCAAACTACCCTACTGCGAGTGGCATCAATCTTTGACTTTCAGGAATGCACTTTTAAAAACTTCTTACCTGAATAGGAGTAGCGTTAATGGCTTTCAAACGCCATTTCTGCCAACCTCTGGCTGCTTTTACAGGAAAGCTCAGCGAGAGTTTAGTGCCCTTCAGCAACAGATTAATTCGGCCTCAATTTCATTCCTTTCCCTCCCCGTCACATACTTCTTTCCCCCTGGCATTTTCCCTTCCATAGCCTCTGCTGTGCTCCGGATTCCCTCGTCGGTTTGTGGCGGCAAGATTCAGAAACACAGCTCTTTTCATTTGCAACCCTGCCGGGTTCCAGGGCCGAGGGAGCGAGCACGCTTTTTTACCCTTCCTCTGCCCGTGTCTCCCATCGCCCCCCCCACCCCGCCCCCCCAGTCCAGTCAGCATCAACAACTCCTCGTCAACACTGGTAGGATTTGACAAAGCTGCCTCTTCTGTACCCAGGTAATCTTCCGCCCGCACCTCAAGGAGGGCACGTCTAACTGGACCAGGGCCACATTTCCACCTCCCCAATGCCAAGGTGGACCCACAGTTTAAAGGTAAGAGGTTCCCCCGTTTAAGACAGCGGGGACGAGAACTATTTTCTCTCAGATGGTTGTTAGTCTGGGGGAACTCTCTTCCCTCGAAAACAGTGTAGGCTGGGTCGTTGTATATATTGAAGACCGAGTTAGATAGATTCTTCATTGACAAGGGGTCAGGAAAGAAAGCAGATTTGAGACCACAATCAGATCTTATTGGATGGCAGAGACAGTTGAGGGGCCGAATGGCCTACTGCTGATCCTAATTTCTATGCCCGCATTAGGAACCAGGCTTTGATGCCCAATTCCTTCTTTTTGTGACACAATTGTAAATGGATAGATGAAGTGTTTGATCAATCTACCCGGGCTGGCTTCAAGGACTGGTGGGAGAGGACTGTGAACCGGACTGCTCCAGTCTTTCTCTGCTCACTCTATCTTCAGGGTGCAATAGTTCCAAGTGATTTAGTTTCCTGCTGAAGTGGTACTTCTGGAAACCTTTAATGGCACAGTGTCAGCTGGAGATGGTGCTGTCCATGTTAACTGGAGGTGCTGCTCGGGACTCTGTCAGGGAGGGAGCTTTGTGCTGGAGGTCAGGGCCAAATTTCAAACAAAACCACTCGGCACGATACCTTTCTCATTTGGAGGAGACTGGCTGGGTGGTTTTGAGGGGGCGGGGGAGTTGGGAGGGGGGGGGGGGGGGGGGGAGAGGAGGCTGTGAACTGTCGACCGACAACCCCCAAGGGTGGGAACAAGGGGAGCTGCAGAGCCGATAGCCACATGCCCACTTTCTCTGCATTCATTCCCCGCATGTCCAGCAGGTATAAGGTGTGGACACAGAATTGGGGGCAGGAGGATGGAGATAGTCAGCAAAGGAGACTAAGACACGATACAAATCTCATTTTAAGATATATGCATCAAAACATTATTTATTGGGAAAATGATCACTTGGATACATTACAATCTAAAGTATAGATACAACGTCGTCATCGGCAAGACTCCCCTTTCGACACTAGAATCTGTACAAAAATACTCTGCTTTGATTTGATTCGCAGCTTCACTCTCTGCTCAGCAATGCTTTAAACGTTCACTCTTCTGTACCACTTGATGCAAACCAGCATTCCAGTAAATATTGTGATTGTAGAGAGGAGGCCGGCGCCTCTCTCCTTCAGCGGGAGTTACAGAGGACTTCAGGTTTTACAATCCATCTTTGGCAAGCGGGCCACGACGGGAGGGGGGGGCCTGGAGGTCGCATGTCTCACGGCTGCGCCTCTGCCACTTTAGGTAATACACTTAATGCAGAAGAGGGGCTTTTGCCTGCCAGTGCCACATGAAGGGTGATCGCTTACACATTTACCAAGCGCTGAACCGGGAACACAACTCTACAGGAGAGAGGGAAACCAAACAACCAGGGCGCATTCTAAAAAGCCTGATCTGGACGAGAGCACAGAAGCAGCGTCGGTGTGAGAGAAACAGAAAGAAAACACGTCATCGACACACCGTCTGTGTAAGCCAGAGAGAGAGAGAGAGAAAGAGAGAGATATTGGAGATTTGAAATCTCACAGCAAAGTCAAAGCTGATCAAAGCCTGCCAGAGAGGCTTTCCCAACTGCTTTCCTAGTTCTGGTCAGAAACATGTTTCTTGCACTGATCGTGATCGACCTTTTGCTTTAAGTAATACCCAATGGTGTTTATTTTTTGTGATCCAGAGCACCTCCCTTGAGGTTGAGGTTTTGAAGAGTGCATGTACAACAGACATCACATTATACTAGAATTGCACAATACTGCAGCTGGAATAACTACGAGTCACAACAGTATAGCCTTATTGATATGAATATTAAAGCAAAGGGAAATAAGACTGACCTTCCAGAGATCTACTTGCTAACCCACAATGATTTGAAACTACAGTAGCAGAAGTTGCATAGCTTTGCAACACATGAACCTCCAATAAAACTTCAGATTGGAAAGAGGGCATTTTACAGGCAGTTCAAATGTACAATATTTCAATTGACGGAGTTATGAAAATAAACATTAGTTCCGTAGGAAGCAAAACAAACAAGGGAGTGGGTGCAGGTTACAAAGATGCGATTCCAGGTTACAACAGTAAAGACATGAAGAGGAGGAAGGAAAATGCAACCGAGTGCAGTATTAGAAACAACATAAATAAATCACAATGGGAAATCTCATTAATTATTGAAGCAAAATAAGTGAACATAGATTGGCTTCAAATGGCTTAAACCTGGATGCTGAACAAGGATAAAATGGGAGTTGCATTAACAGCTACAGAATGAAGCTGACTGGAGACTGTTACATTATTCATTCATTTTGCGGCGAAGGTTGATTGATGTCACATTTGTACAGCCTTTCCACCACTGTTTATATATTTGAGACCCCCCCACCACGTGTCGGTTCTTTCTGCAGGCTGGTGTGCCAGCTACGAGCAGCCGAACAGAATACGCTGCCGTCAGCACTGCTCTTCTAACGCCAGCCACGAGCTTTCACACATAACACTGCTCACCTTTTCAGCCTGTGCCCTGTGGCTGGGTGAGGGAGTTTACGTTGCACAAGAGGAAGGGTGTCGACAGTGGCTTCCACCTCGAGGCGCTCCACCGACAGCTCACACCCCCAAGAGGCAGATGGTTTTACCACATTTCGTTTCGGGAGAGACGGCGGCCAAATGGCATCGCAAAACTGCTCGCTCCACCGTGGCCTCTGCTGCCCGGGTGAAGCCAGGGGCAAGGCTCTTGTGCACCTACCTCACGGCAGCGACGAGGTCACCGCAGCACTGAAATCTTCATCTGAAGTAGCCTCAGAACCTTGGTAGCGATCCTCGAGTCCCAATATTTTCACCCGCTAAGTTAAGACTGCCACTGCATGGGACAGCAAGTAGTGCCCAATTCTGATCAAGCTGCCGGGGCCTCATTAATCTTTACCTGACTGAATTTTGTCGGACCAAAATGAAGCCTTGCAATTTTGACATGAAGAAAGCAGTGCTGCTGAAATTAATGCTGGCCCCTTTGGAACAGCAGAACAACAGCATGCAAGGCATATTAACCCCATCACTGGAAAAGTTAATGTCGCACAGAACTGACATTCATGTTAAAAAGAAAAAGATACATTTGATGATGTCTCTGGCAGGATGCTGAAACTTCACTCACATTTGGTGGTTTACAGCCTCAGCCTATCTCCATGCCATGCGTCAGAAAGATGAGTGAGGGTGAGAGATTTAAGTGCAGTGTACACAAGTGTAACTTTAAAAGCAGTGTGCCCGAACAGATGCCGGAATGTGGCGACTAGGGGATTTTCACACTCACTTCATTGCAGTGTTAATATAAGCCTACTTGTGACAATAATAAAGATTATTCTTGTTAGAAAGTTGAAGACAGAACTGAAGCATCGAGAAGTAAAGTCAGACAGGTTACTCTATATTAAATTTACCCAGAATTTCAAAATGACACTAATGATATTGGAGTATACCCATCATGCACACAGACCGTTTATCCAATCCTCTGAAAATACATCAATCTTCATTCACACGTGGGCTGCGTGCAGTGTACTTGGACTTCCTGTCTTCATCGCCATCGGGCAGATGAAAACGTCAGAAGTAACAATAATAATCTTTAGTGTCACAAGTAGGCTTACATTAACACTGCGATGAAGTTACTGTGAAAAGTCCCTAGTCGCCAAATTCCAGGGAGGATTCAGAATGTCCAATTCACCTAACAAGCAAGCCTTTCGGGACTTGCGGGAGGAAACCGGATCACCCGGAGGAAACCCACGCAGACACACACGGGGAGAAAGTGCAGATTCCGCGCAGACAGTGACCCAAGCCTGGAATCGAACCTGGGACCCTGTCGCTGTAAAACAACAGTGCTAACCACTGTGCTACCGTGCCGCCCACATACAGACTTCTTTCATCATCCCCAGACTCTCTACACAAATTCCATTACACCACAGGACCCAGCAGGCAGACTTAAGAGGTGCCGCTGACGATCACTGGCGATGGGGAAAAGGGTTCAGGAAATATGCAACATGGTCCCCAGAACAGAAGGATGATCAAGTCTTTTAAAGATACCGCTGGATAACAAAAATCCGTCGGCACTGCGTCCTTGAGATTTACAGCAAGGCTTCGATAAAGTACCTTCACAAATTGGAATTCTGCCATAATTTAGTCACCGGGAATTGGTCCAAATCAAAATATTTCCAGTTTATGGATGCATGTTACTGGTGGTGTCCCCCAGGGATCAGTCCTCAGCTTGCTGAGTAACTGAATAACACTTTTTATTCATGAACTGGACAGTGGACAATTGCCCATTGTACGATAAATCTGAACATGATTGAAAGACATTAGAGCAATGTAATCTAACAGAAACAGATTTAGGTTTGGACGTCCATAATACATCGAATGACATTTAACCTGGATAACTGCAGTGACATGCATGTTGGAAGCACCAACTCAGAATAATATAATAACAATAATTTATAGGGACTGATGGCCAAAGTGGTTGTGAGAGAGAAAAGGATCGATCGGTTCATAAGTTCACAAGATACAAGAGCAGAATTAGGCTATTCCGCCCATCGGGTCTGCTCTTCCATTTGACCATGGCTGATCCCATCTGGGTCTTTACTCCACCGTCCTGCCCATTCTCCATGACCATTCAACCCATTACCAATTAAAAATCTGTCTCACCTCCTTGAATTTACTCACTGTCCCAGCATCCATTGCACTCTGGGGTAGCGAATTCCACAGATGCACAACCCTTGACAAGTCCTTTCTCTTCAACTTTGTTTTAAATTTGCTCCCTCTTATCCTCTCGTTCCAGAATGCCCCACACGAGGAAGCATCCGCTCGACTTTAGCCATACCTTTTATCATCTTGCAGACCTCAATTTGATCTGCCCTCATTCTTCTAAACTCTAGAGAGTATAGGCAAAGTTGCAGAGCCAATAGAGAAGCCACAACCAAAACAAACAAGTTTTGGGGTTCCTGACAGAGCCAAAAATAGTACAAATTAAAGGACACTGTTGTGATAATTGTGCGGGTCTTTGCTCAGACTGCATTAAGGGCAATTTGTCAAGGTTTGCTTGCTTCAAATGCTGGGTGGCCTTGAAGAGAGCTGAGGAGAATGACTCCCAAGCATTAAAAAAATTAATCACCGAGATAGGCTTTAAAAAAAACTGGGTGCATTTTCTGTTGAGCAGCGGAGACTTCGAGGCAACTTGACCAAGGTTTACAAGACAGTAAAATTGACAGACCTTTCCAATTAATTCATCAGAATACTAACACATGGTCCATGTCATCTTGTGGACTACACCCATTTGCTTGGGTTTCAAGGGGGTGGGAGTGGGGAGGGAGGATGCACAAAGAGAGTCACAGCTGCACGCATCATGTGTGGGGCAGGCTTGACAGTGGAGTTGCAGTGAAGTCTACTCCCCATCTTACTACCTCGATGTGACATATCCCCGATTACACCATCCCTGCTCCACTTTTCAACAGGCTTGGTGCTTTGGGAATTGACCCCTGAGCTAAAGTTGCTCAGTGAAAAGGATACCGCGGGCAACGCGAGCCAACATAGCGACAAGAATACAGGACAGGCCACATGTCCAGGGCATGTATTATTCAGAGCCCTTCTCATTGTTTCAAAAGGATCCGATTGAATGACGATCATTGCTGCTATTCGCGCTGGGCTGAACCAATTCAAAATGGGGTCAACAGGAACAAGAGAAAGATGAGGACACCAGTTTCTTTATGCTCACAAAGAAAACAGAAGATTTCTAATTTGCCAGAACAATCTGGGGAATGTGGCAACTGGCAGAGAACAGCGACCTTTACACAACAGGCAGAAAATTGCCACTTGGTGGAGTGACAAGAAAAGAGTCACAGTCCAGTATGGAATTATTACAGCAGTATTAAAATGAATAAGCAGCTGGAATGATGGGAGTGTAACCCCAAACAGTGCCCACAGCTGAACGTTTGCACTGATCGGGACATTAACACCGACAAATTGGGCTTTTTGACTCCCGGTATATGCACCGACACAGTCTGGGATTTTGGGAGAGGGGTTACTGATTCACACATGCTGCAAGATGGCTCAATGAAACCATTCATCTTGGAAACATCCATCCATGAGGCTTCCCTGTGGTTGAGCCACACCCTGAACATCCCACAACTCAATCTTATATTTTCCAGTCAGCTGAACTGAAGGCAGAAGAGTCACGCTGACTGAAAGACGGCATCGATAAATAATCAACAAGCTAGTTATTTCTCTGGCTCTTTGCGATTATTTCCGGATATTCAACAAAAAAATAAAATAAAAAAATCAGACACTCCAGTGAAGGACGATGGTGAGAAAATGGGCCTGCTCAGGTTCACACAGGAGGTTAATGTAAAAATGCCCTCTCCTGGAGGCCAAGCAATTTCATAGATGAGTAATTTAAACTCAAACGCACATCTCGTTGAAGTTTTGGTCATGGTTTAGTTTAAAACGGTCTCCTCTCTCTTCAACACAAAGTGCTTGTTTGAGAAAGAGGAAGCCAAAATAAACGCACCAACGCTTCCCGTCTCCCTCAAGGTGCTAAATTTAAAGAGATTTCAATGTCCAAGGCAACAGAACATTCCCTCCATGGAGCCAACCTCCCTCTCATGTCTTTGCCATCACTGATGACTCCAAGTAAACACATCATGAACCGAGCAGCAAATTCCACTCCGTCGAGTCACTTCCCACCCTCAATTCCCGATCAAATGTGACGCCGGCTGCTGAAAAATGGCCTTGCCGCGGACATTCCCATTATTCAATTTCCTGGATTTGCCGAGATCCACAGCTGGACAATTACTTCCTGCATATCAATGTCAGCTTCTCAGGGATCACATTCCTGCTCGACATTAACTTGAATCAGAAGGAGTTGCCAATTAGACGAAGGTATAACAAAAATAGTCCCTTTTACAAACAGCCAGGCTTACCGTGCAATGTTAGCTGGCAAACCATTCCAGCTAATTTAATCGAGACAGAGCCATTGCTTTAGAGTGGCCGATCCCCCCATGACAGTGTGGAATTGTGAAATTCTCACTGGTGTTTTGGGGAATACATTCTGTCATTCCATCATTTTATAAACTGAGTCATTGATTTAGAATAACCAAATAAGGCAAATTCCCTTCTTACATCAGATCCTCCTGGTTATTTTTTGGATTGAAGTGCAATTTTTCTCGCTTTATTGACGGAAAGTTTAAACTTCAATTGATCTGACTGGATGTAGCATGATTTGGGGAACACAGCCGGGCTAACTGGTGACCGATCGCCTTTCGTTCAAAATGCCCATTCTGCTCTGTGATGAGGTCAGCCTAATGTCCGCTGCAGTCATATCCCTCGGGCCTTCAGGGCTGGCCTCGCAGTTTGGAACTGCAGTCACCCCGTGTGGCCCTTGCCCAGGTCTGAACCTGAATGGGGGAAAAGTAGAAGCAGTCGCAGCAGGGTCAAGGGGCACAAAGTGGGAAAAGGTGCATGCAGGAGAAGGAACACAACGTGGCCTTCTGATCAATTATATTCCCATCTGCAGCAGGGAATCCTGGCAATTCTCTCGGTGCAGAGGGGCTTTATGTCCTTTGACGCTGTCCCCACCAGTCAACTAAAACTCGGTTAGTTGGTGGAAAAATATGTTCCGGCATCTCTTGTTGCGCATTAATTTCCATTCGGCATTTAAAGTTTAAGAAATTGGAGCTCAGTGGGAGAGACAGAAAGATAGAGAGATCGATCGCTGCCATTGGTAACTCAATGGAATTAGTGGGCTATTCGAGGATATTCATCCACCAAAGTGCCAACAAAAAAGATGAATCATACAATGGTACAGCGTAGGAGGCCCACTGTTGGCTCTTTCGAAGAGAATTCCAGTTGGTCCCTGTTCCCCACTCTTCCTATCCCTGTAATTTCATTTCTCCTTTCAAGTACTTATCCTGTTCCTTCCAGAAGGTTTCTACTCAACCCGCTTCCAGCAGCCGAACCCGACATCGCCCTGTTCTCTGAGCCACAAAGGAAAGCTGTGCAAGTCTGAAGAAATTTGCCGAATCCATCAGCACAAAAGGATTACGTTTCCTACGCTGTCTTGACAGATGACACCCACCATTCCTTCATTACATGGCATCCTGTTTGCAGGAAAGCTCCTTCTCCTCCACCTCTTCACCACATCATTTCTGAGGGACCAAACTCATCGGATGTTCAAGGGCACCGCAGGGCAGTGCTTCGCATCACAACAGACTTGAAGCACGCACCTGAATCGCTACGCTTTAACAAGAAATTAAGATCGGGACACCTGTCGCTTTTCGATTATAATGCACTCGGTGTGCCACAGCCTACAGAACGCCCTTCCACATCAAGTTATGGGGATAAGGCGGGAAAGTGAAGTTGAGGATGATCATACCAGATCAGCCACAATCCCATTGAATGATGGAACAGACTTGATGGGCCGATTGGCCTACTTCTGCTCCTACATCTTAGGGTCTATAATTGAGGTTGTGCTTATTTTATGACCGTGCTTCATCTAAAAGCACAACATTTCTTAAACAAAGGGTCCATTTGATCGGAAATCAAACCCACTTCAGTAGAGGCCAGAAATCTCATCTTCACATCAAAACAGGGAGAAGACAACAGACGCCACAATTGCTGTGAATTGTTTCTGCAAATAGGATTACCCCACACAACGCGATACACACACTATCAGAGATAAGAGAGGAAGGGAGGAGAGGAGGGTGAAGAAGGCAAAAGAGTCTCCAAAATCACTTCAGTCCTGTAAGTCTGTTCAAAATTCTCTCTCCTTTTGAAGTTCCAATTTATGTCAAGAAATAGGCTCAAATGGAGAGATATTTGATCCAACAATCGTGACATTGCAATGCACTGCAGTTATCCACCTCCATAACTGTGCTGTCAAATCATATTTTGGCAACTCTGAACTATCATAAAAACTGCACGGGGAACAGTTTTCAATTTGCTCATAGTGAGACGATGTTGGGAAATGCTGACTGTAATCTTTTTCAAATGTGCAAGGATGGGTACTTTTGACTTCAGGAGGGCTGACTCCCAGATTACCTATCGTAAATACCCCCATTGTCATTGAGATAGACACACACACACACACACATACAGGGAGGGAGAGAGGGAGAGAAAGAGGGAGAGAAAGAGGTAGACAGAGAAAGCGAGAGAGAGAGAGCGCGAGACAATGATTTATCAGTGATCTGTACAAATCATTGAATATTAGACCCTCACGATAACCCGGATTAGAATTTTCAACATATATTGCTCAGGACTTCCTGTCAATGCAGATACCATGCACACTACATTGCTGTATCCAATAATTCACCAATCTGACTTGATTGATTTCTGAAAACAGTCTTGTAATGGCTGGATACAAAGATCGCATTATCTTTCCCAGTCTCATAAATTCCTTGGCCCCTTTTTTATGAACAAAAGTGATTTTGTTTTAAACTTAGAGGCGCCAGTCGGTCGTTCTGGCCATGCAAACCTGCAAGTCTTCAATGCCACATTCCCCAAAACTCCACAAACCCTCCATTACAGTCACCGCATTTCAAGAGATAAGCAGCCTTCGCCCCTGCAGTAAACAACCACCATAAAACTGTTGACTTTGACAGTTCCACAGTAACCTGGACCTTCCTGATGTGACAATCTAGCCTCCAAATAAGTGTAACAGTTTCCTCCGCCCCCCCCCCGCCCCGCCCATTGCATTTTTTGCTGAAAATGCCACAAATAAAAAAATCAATTTGAACGATGGAAAAATGTCAAAAAGGACATGCTGGTTAGATAGGACACAACAGCAAAGACAAGGAAACGGAAATGTAGCGCAGTTCCTCAGTTTAGTAAAGCCCCTCATCACAGGTAGCATGGAAAATCCAGAGGGAGGTGGAAAAGCTGACGCAGAGGACTGCTGAACTCAACGTGCTGGCTGGGCCATCCTACAGGTCTATCAGTTGATCCACAAGCAGTAAAGACCTAGCTAAGTTGGGGAGACTGGATTCAGAGCTCCCACTGTTGTTTCTAGAATGGCCACCTGGAAGGGCAAGACAAATTGATTTACCATCAAGCAGCAAAGAGTTAACATCATGAGATTAAACAAGACGTCAGAAAATACACAGGGGGAGCGGCAAGCAAATCTCGAACATGATCTCATGCTAGGCTACACAAGGGGTGTTAAGGCCAAACGCAAACTACTGGTGGGGTAACAATTGGGACCAAGCAACTGCAGAAGCCCAGGCAAAGGTGTTTACACTGGTTCAAATCCCACCATGGCAGCTGGTGGAATTTAAACTCAGTTGATAATATAAATTGGGAACATCAAGCTAGTCTCAGTCACGATGACCATGAAGCTCCAATCGACTGCCATACAATCGCCATCTGGTTGGCGAATGTTCTCGGCCGACATGTGGCTCCAGGCCCACAGCAATATGGCTGACTCTCACCAGCCCTCTCGAAATGGTGTGGCGGGCCACTCAATTCAAGGGCCGTTCTGGAAGGGGCAACGAACACTGGCCTTGCCAGGGATGCTCACATCCGATGACAACAATGGAGGGGGGGGTCCATCCCAATTCCAGCTCTCCTTACAGGATGGGTGCTTTAATGTAACAAGTTTACGTGGGCAGAGGAATTTCAAACAGAAAAAGTTGACAGGAGATCCACATAGGCATAAAAGCAGTACGGATATAAATGCTGGTGTCACTCAATCCGGGCTCTATTCTCAATCGACAAGATTTCCAACCGTATTGCAAATGTGCAACGTCCTGTGCCGTACATTGTATTTAAACCCTGGAAGGTTTTGATTAGAAGGGAAAGGTTTAGCGAGGCAAAAATCACATAAGCAGTGACAATTCCACACACGGATTATTTTTCAAGTGATTTTGACCGCTGAATAGGTTGAGGTTTAATTTACAGGCAACGGCAACAGATCGGCAGCAAAACTGCTGTTAGCTTAAGAGAGTGAACGGGAAATGCAGATTGCTGTGACATTGAGCTCAAGTGCAGCATGGTTATTACAAACATAAAAGAAAATAAAATGCACTTTTCAAGTAACCAGGCATCGACCACAGACTTCAGGATGACGGCAGGTTTGATCCCCAGTTACTGCTCCGCTAGAATGAATTCCAGACAGAATTCCAGCTCTCTGTCACCTTTTGCTGGGATAAGGAGTCAATGGGCAAAGGAGGGGTTGCGCTTCACGGTGATGGCTCTCCTTGCGGAAGGAAACTTCCCACAACAGCCCAATGCAAAGCTCAGTCGCTGCTGCAACGTCGCAAACCGAGGCATTCAATTTGCAGGAAGCGGCTGTCACAAAAAACAATCAGTGGGATAAATGACGAGACAACTCATTTCAGACGTTTGAGCAACAAATGTTGGTTGTGGCACTGGGTGACTTTCACCGTTTTGCTTCCGATGGTACCGTGTAACCTTACGACATTCATCGATGAGGGCAGATGGGTCTCGATTTAATGGCCCATCTGCAAGATGGCAGCTTCCACAGTGCTGTGCTCCCTCAGTGCTGCACCAAAGTATCAGCTTGGATCAGGTGCCAACACCTCGGCAGTGCGACCACTTTGCCCAGGTTGACACCCAAGGGTGGCCAGTGCCCTCGCAACCAAAACCCGGGCTGAAATCCGTCGCGAGGAGGCACTCGTTTTCAAATTGCTGTACATTGTACAATCCAGGCAGCAAAAGCTCATCCTTTCAGCGTCAAACATCCTTGGCCCCAATATCCTCTCTCCACCGCGCCCCCGCCCCCGCCCCCCCCCCCGCCCCCAAAAGAATATTTCATGTTTCCTCTTTGGTATTCTGAAGCTGCTCAGCTCCTTCGCCTTACTTATTGCCTCACGCTGAGTGCGTGCGGGAGCCAGAAAATCAAAGGTGTCGAGGGTCGAACCCTTTAAAGGGCTGGAACATCCATCAACGTACAGAACGAGATCCCAACGCAGGGTGCTGCTTTCCGGAGAAATATCCAGGAACATTTCAGAAACAGAAGTCAGCTGAATACTGAAGGATCAACTTGGAACAAGTTGGCTGGCCTCCTCTTGCTCTGTTCAATTTCACCAGTCCTTTGAGACTGTGCGTACCAAATTATTGTGGAATAAGAATAGTCCACGATAGTGGCAATTTCAGGCAATTGGGAGAACACAAAATGCGTGAAAACTGTGTGTAGAAAGAAGTTACACCTCGAGTTTAAATAAGTGTCTGGTGAAAAGAAAGGGAATGAACTCGTTTCTTTTTTTACTTCTGCTGCCTAACTAATCAACTGGGACAATTTTTGCCCTTTCAAGATTGAGAAATAGTTCAGAATTTCATTCTACACGTGATTTATATTCTGCATTGCATCTTTGACTGCTTTATCAGTTGGACATTCTTGAGATTGAAAGACTGATGGATTCTTAATGGCCGGCTGGCATCGTTTACATTTAGCTTGGATTTATCAGTCCAGAACCTCTATATGCCTGTTTTGGTGGCGTGCTTCTCTTTGGATCATGGAGCCCCGCAAATTGCAATGATTTGAAACCATAAGACGTGAGAATAAAGACAGGCTGGGTGAAGCCAGCACGAGTCAGAGCTCCGGACGACAACATGCATGTAGCCACGGCAACTCGGGACTCCTCAGGGCGAGGGGCTCAGTTGGCTGGTGTGGATCAGAGCGGTGCCAACCGTACGAAGTCCGATCCCATTCCAGCTGGGGTGGATCCGGGACCTGCCTTCATGTCCGGCCTGTGGTGGAGATTGCGGCGCTGTGGGTCAGGCCTGCCTTCCAGCCGAGAACTCAAGAAGATGCAATAATATTGCCCTCTCTGTATGCAAGATGGAGGCAGCCAGCTGGAGGGTGAACTCACCGGAAGCCAACTTCTGTGATGAAGCATCCTTCACAAGTCCTTCCAAGACCCTGGCCAAAGTCCCTCAACCAGCACCGTCAACAATGACGGACCTGCTAATTTACCCCGGGTAGAAACAGGACTGGAGGAATCCAATGGCTGTCGAGCACGTTGGGACATCCTGAGGCTCTGGGTGATGCTGGCCAAAGTTGGTTCTTCTTCTCTTGTGTTCTGCAGCTTTGGCGAAAACAGCACTCCGGCGCTTCAAAAGATAGATTTCAAATGGAGGATCCACAGTTTGTGTTCTTCAAGGTGGAACCCACAAAACCTCAGCTGCATCATCAGAATATGCAGGTTCATACGTCTCCCAAACATGTGGCAATACACACAGACAATACACAAATTGAAGCAGTGAAATAAAATCCCACTGCCCAGGGCTTGACTACCACAGTCAGACAAAAACAAATAACATCTTCTCCCGGAGGGTATACGTAGCAGTCCAGTGGGAAACAGAGCGATAGGACATTGTTGGGGTCCACAGGTAAGTCAAGTGCAGAAAACGTAAACAGCAGTTATGATTGTGCATTCATATTTATGCACATGAAACATAAACTACTTCGGAAATGGCGGACAAAAGAAATCCCCAAAGCCATTGAGTTATGAACATCGAAAGACAGCGAAGTCCCATGCTTTTGGATTTCTGTCCAAATTGAGATGGGTCATCACCAGTTGGCACAAACCCAATTGGAGGTGTAGTGAATGGTAATGCCACTGAACTCGCAATCTCGTAGCCCAGGCTCATGCTGTGGGACATGAGCTCGAAAGCTGGTGTAATTTAAATTCCATTAATAAATTCAAAGGCTGTTAGGGATGGGCCACAAATGCTGGCCTTGCCGGAGGCCCCCATGAAACAAATAAAGTTACAAGAATACCAAGCAGCTCAATGTGCAACCAGCCAACGTCAGGGAGAAGGTCAGTTCGCTCACACAAATTCAACTCCCATTCCAGCTGTGGTCCTTCATCGAGGCCGGACTCCTCACCTTGCCCCACGCTCATAGAGTGGTGCCCCTCCAGCACAAATTATCTCTTTCTGTTCATCGAATGGAGAAATGATGCCAGTGGTCCTTTGTGGCCATTGGTTGAATTACTGAGTTAAAGGCAGAACTCCTGAAGAAAAGGCAAGGTTGCTGCTCGATAAGTTAAGCTTCACGCAGTTCCAGATCTTCAATCAATGAAGTTCCACAGTTTGACTTTTGGAATGAACTTCTCTTCTACCAAGTAGTACATTGGAGTGAAGTTCGAGGAAAATGTTCAAAGGGAAGTTATTTCACCATGGTTTTCGTAAGGGAATAATCAACATTCAAACAGACCCCAGAGTGACTTGGTTTCCATGTAATCGAGGAAAGTTGTTTTAAACGGGTGTTGCACCAAAAAGATGCAGATTCAACCTCGCCCAATGTTTCCCACTAATCAACTTCAGACACACGGAGCCCACTCCGAAACACAGCAGAGGATGATGCAAAACAACATTGTACTCTCAGGAGTTTAATTTTAAAAATGGGATGTGAGCATTGCTGGGAAGGCCAGCAGTTTTAAAATCCATCCCTCATTGCCCTCCATAAAGGTGGTGGAGCGCCACCTTGAACTCCAGCAGTCCATCTGGTGTAGTAGAGGTTTTAATCCATTAAGAGAATAAATCGTGATATAGTTCTAAATCAGGATGGTGTGGGGCTTGGAGGGGAACTTGCAGGTGGAGGTGGCAGGGCTTTCAGCTTTGGAGGGTGCTGTCAAAGGAGCCTTGCTGTGATACATCTTGTAGATGGCACACACTGCATCAGTGGTGGAGAGAGTGGGGTGCCACTCATGCGGGTCGCGTCATCCCGGATGGCGGTCGAGGTTCTTGTGTTGTCAGAGCTGCACTCATCCAGACAAGTGGAGAGTATTCCATTACACCCCTGACTTGTGCCTCGTAGATGGTGGACAGGCTTTGGGGAATTTCTGCAGAATTCCTAGCCTTTGACCTGCTCTTGTAGCCACATTATTTATCTGGCTGAGTCCAGTTCAGTGTCTGGTGAATGGAAACCGCCATAATGGGGGAATTCAGCAATGAAAATGCCATTTAATGTCACGGAGTGATGTTTACAATCTCTCTTGTTGGAGATGTTATTTCCTGTCATTTGTGTGGCATGACTCCTGCATTGAGTGTCTTGATGTCAAGGAAACCTTTTGTTTTGCAGGAACTGGACTGAACCACCAGCAATCTGGCCTGAAGCTATTTGATACTTGCAAGGAGGACTTCAAGACCGATGCTGCACCACCATCTAAAACTGCCACATCCAAGAGTTTCGGGTACACCTGTAACAAGATACGAAGACAACCACGTTTTCACTACCACCTCCAAAGGAAATGTTGGCATGGTTGAATGATTAAAGATGACATTTAGACCCTCTCAGAAGCATTTCTAAAACGTGACAGAAGCTCGCAAGAAACCAAGGTCTTCTCAACACGATTCGTCATGCAAGGAGCAACTATGTATGTCTGAACAGACAAAACTGTTTGCACCCTGTGACCTTTCACACTCCGACCACAGAACCCATTCCAAGCCTGGCTGTTCAAGTGTGGAGATATGTGCTGCGGGAAACCCCAGCACACTGGAGATGAAGTCCCGGGAAGGGACATGCCGTATTCGGATGCCACTCTTGGCAGGCAGTCAACAACGTCTCGGAGGTTGTACCCAACCACCCAGCTGGAGGTCAGAACATTTCTCCCAACAAGTCGGAGTGAGGATTCAACGAAAGCTTTGCAAGTTTGACTTGGCATGGCCCCCACCAGGGTATGGTAAGAGCTTGAGATGCAATTAAAAAAAAGGAAAAATACAGAGTTAATACCGGGGCATTGATTTTGTGTGGATTTGGAAGGTCCTCTCCAGGAATTAATGAATGGTCAGGATTGAATGACACTTGCATTGTATATTTCCTGGCCCAAGATGGCTCAGTGAAAGGCATATCGAAGGCAAACAAAGAGGGACGAGGACACAGACAATACTGAACACGTTTCAACTCGAACCTTACCTTGGGAATTTTTTGATAACACAGGAATGGGGTCAAATTCGTCGTCCTCCACTTTGTCATTTTTAATAGAGAGATTGAAGTCTGAGATGAGGTTAGTATCCTCTGCAGCATGTAAAAGGGAGGAGGCACGGACAGTAAGATGCAAGATTAATCAGAAGGTCAACATTAAACAGGAAGAAAAGGGTTGAGGATGAAACAGAATATAGCGGACATACTCGGCAGCCTCTGCGGAGGGAAACCATCATCAGACTGAGAGTCTCTGCTCCATTTTGGTTTTTTTTACTTCTGAAGGTGCCAGTCTGACAAACCTGGTGGCTGAAAACAGGGCAGTTCCCAACTTGTAAGGTAAGTCTAAAGGTTTTGCAAGCTTAAGCCAAGCGCGCGGTGTGCACTGCACAAGGCAAAATGGAGTCCACCCAAAATTGCTCTCTGCATCACCTAAAGCGCTCACCCTCAATTTTCTAGACATTAGAACAGCACGCCAATGATATGATTACATATTTTTTCTGCCGAGTCATGGTTATGACTGGTTCTTTCTTCTGACCACTGCCTTCACCAAACCACATCCCCTGGACAAAAGTAACAACTTTTCGTCCCCCTCGCCTTCCTTGGAAAAGCGGCAGCTCTTCCCAGGGACAGAACTCTCCACGTGGATCCATCACCAGCACAACCCTCCACACCCGAGTGTTGCCTGGGCTATATCACCCCTTAAACCTCTGAATACTTCAGGGTTTTTTATTTTACGCGCACATTTTCCTCAGGCGACATTTGCGTGTCATATTGAATCACACGGAGTGGTTTCGCCGAAGCACCGTGAGTCACAACAATACAAGGAGTCGATCCCTCTTTAGAAATGCTTCTGAAAGGGTTAAAAACCATCTTCAATCATTCAATAATGCCACATTTTCCACCACCACCCCTCCCCCACCCTAGACACACCGAATATCTAAATCCAATTGTGCTGTGTCATGTGAGAGTACCTTTAAGAAATGGGTGTTTATCAAACAGCTGCAGTGATGTCATTGTGTGGGTGGAGCTGGGCCGTGACTCTGCTTTTACTTTCGCTTTGAGAAAAGAAAGCTGGTGTGTCTCTGTGTGTTTGAGTTTTGTTTTTGGAGTTGAAGAAGCTGCAGTCACAGAAAGAAGGTGCATTGATCTCTCTCTGCACTCTAGACTGTCTCCAGATCATTTGAGGAAATACAAAGTAATACCTGTTTCTGTAGAGAATTTAAACCTGCTGTCTTTCTATAAAAAGGGTCTTTTGGATCTTGAGGAAAGTTATGAAGGGTTGCGTACAGACTATTGTATCTGTGGGGATTATTGGTGTTGATAGTTGTTAAGATGTTTACTGTGGGTTTATAAAGTGTGAACTGGATTCATAAATAAACATGGTTTTGTTTTAAAAGTATTTTAGATCTCTGTTGCATCACACCTGTAGAGTGTGCTCCCCATAAGCACAATCTATTAAACGTTGTGGGTCAGGTGAACTCCATGATACACTTTGGGGTTCTCTAAACCCTGGCCCGTAACAGCTGTCAAACTTGGACATTTTAAGCTATGAATTCATGGTTGCCAAATTCAGGGCTCCCATTCCTGTCGGCTGTCCATTCACCTCGGAAAACAGATCCCGATGCAGCCTAGATTTCTGAAATCGAGATTTCCCAATCTGCCTTTCTGGTGGCCTTCCTTGCCCAACATAATAATAATAATAATAATATGAAGGGGCTTGCACCAACGTTCACTCAATTCCTCGTGGGTGCAGTCCAGAATTATTAAGACAAGCCACGAGTCAATACAAGCTGGCAGAACACATTGACTTGCAAGCAGCAGAATCTATGCATCTCAAAATATGTAAACTGCCTGCCTTCCAGAGCCTCACTCATTCATTTGCGGAGACAGAGAAAGAGAGTCAGCATTTCAGGTCGGTGACTCTTTTGTCAGAACTGTAAAGATCATTGCCCTGAAATGGTAACTCTTGTTTCTCTGCACACAGATGTTGGCAGGCTTGCTGAGTTCTCCAGCATTTTCTCTCTCGCTCACGGCTGGTTGCAGTGAAGCCCACCATGGCAACGTTCACACATCACCGCAGGAGTTAAGCCGGGTTGCGGACATTGGAAAGGGGGCCAGCGCAGCTGTAACCTTCACAAACAGCCCAAAGCTGCAGTCCCGAATCGCACTCGATCGCCATTTCCGCAAATGTTAAACAGTGCCTCAGACGGGATGCAGCACTGATCATCTCTTCAACAGGTGATGGGAGGAGAGTCGAGCTAGCAGAGAGGAGAGGAGAGAAAGGAAACGTAGACCCATGGCTTCAAATGGGAGGGGATTAATGGACGGGTGTTCACATTTATGACACTTGCATGGCAGCCCAAAGATGTGCAGGTTAGGTGGATTGGTCATGGCAATTGGCTAAATTGCCCCTTAGTGTCCAACGATTATGTGGGGATAGTGTGGGGGAGTGGGTCCTAGGCAGGGTAATCTTTCAGAGGTTCGGTGCAGACTTGGTGGATGGAATGGCCTCCTTCTGCACTGTAGAGATTCTATGAGGCAGAAGCCTCCGTGTGCACATTGAGCTGCTGCTCTTGTCAGAGTCTTGTGTAAACATTCTGATTGTTTTAGATTAACTTGTGTTCCGGGAGATGAAACTGAAGCTGAGACACCGGACAGGTGAGCAATTCATGCAAGAGGCCATTTTTATCATAGCATTTACAGTACAGAAGGAGGCCATTCGGCCCAGCGAGTCTGCACCGGCTCTTGGAAAGAGCACCCCACCCAAGGTCCACACCTTCACCCTATCCTCATAACCCAGTAACCCCACCCAACACTTAAGGGCAATTTTGGACACTAAGGGCAATTTTTAGCATGGCCAATCCATCTAACCTGCACATCTTTGGACTGTGGGAGGAAACCAGAGCACCCGGAGGAAACCCACGCAGACACGGGGAGGATGTACAGACTCCGCACAGACAGTGACCCAAGCCGGAATCGAACCTGGGACCCTGGAGCTGTGAAGCAATTGTGCTATCCACAGTGCTACCGTGCTGCCCAATTTGGCTTGTCATGTCTCTGCTACTTCATTGAAAGAGCTAACCAATTAGTCCCAGTTGCCCATTCTCTCCCCATGGTCTGCCAATTCTTTTACACTTGAATTAGCAGTCCAATTTCCCTTCAAATATTGCAATCAAATTTGTTTCTGCTGTCCTTCGAGGCCTCACGTTTCTGATCACAACAACGCGTTGCATTAAAAAATCTCAGCTCTCCTCGGGTTCCTTTACCCTCTACCTTATATGGGTGTACTCTAAATATCAATCTTCCTGCCGGTTGTCTCCATTTACAAAATCCTTCAGCGCTTTAAACAAGTCCATTCGATCTTCCCTCAACCGTTTCTGCTCGGACAACAAACCCCGCATCTTTCCTATCTTCAGGTCAATTATTACTGGCGACGAGGCCACAGATCTTATTCAATCCACAGCGGGACCGATGGGGATGATGGGCAGCAAGTCAGGAGATGAAAATCTGAGGGCTGAATGTTTCTGGAGACGTGACATTCACCTCCTGAACGGCACTCGGTGATGTACAATCCAGTGCAGTCGACAACAGTGTATTATTGATGCTAGAATCACTGCCAAGACTGGAAGGCAAGCAGAGAATGAAGACCATTCTGTCTTCGAGAGATCGGCACCAGTCTTTTGCACTCTCTCATGTCACCACCAATGTCCCAGATCGGAAGATCCAATCAGACAACAGAAGGGCCGGTAGAGAAAGGCAAATTCGAGAATTTGGTTGATAACCTTTCCCTCCCCCCAGACGTGTACTTCCACAGGTCAAGGGAGAGGGGAAGAACACACCGCACTATGTCACCGACTGATCAGGCAGACTCATGGTCACAAGGATATCAATGGATGCTTCTCCTCTCCCTCACAGCCAAGAAGGAGCCTGATATGTTCCTCAATGGGCATTTCTTTATACCTTGGTTGAAATTGTAAAATCTTTTGATATCTGTTAAACACAGATGGAAGGAAGTGGGGGAGGGTGTAGAGGGAAGGAGGAACGGAATGATTATGTACCACGTTCTTCTTGCTGCTCAGCTAACGCAATTGCAAATACTATGGCGGTCAAACATCACAAAGTTTAGCACAGAGACTCCACGGAGCTGTCAGCACACAGATCCATGGAGAAGTGCACCTACAATGAGCACCTCTCCTTAAGGCGAACTGCCCCTTGGAACTAAATCATTCCACTTGAAGTAAAAAGGCAGAATATATGAAAGAAAGGAAAGCACCATCGGCCAGTCAATGCCACCGACGAGGAGAGCATGGAATCCGAGCCCATCCAATAATACATTCAGGACAGTTTGCAGCTGTCAGCTGCGAGAGACAGATACAAATCACAAAGACTTACAGCACTCTCACAAAGAAAATACCAAAGGCCTGGTAACCACGGAAATATCGCAACCTCCTCTCCCAGACCAGTCGTACACATTAGGTTCCACTTTGCCTCAAGTTTTCTCCTACGCAAAACTAAGCGATTTGCTCAAAGACCCGGGAAGAGATTTCTCCTACAGCTTCGAGGCGCGGGGTGGGTGCGCCTTTCTTTTGAAAAAAAAAAGGACTCGGAAGAGACCGAAACCAGAGGGGGGGGGGGGGGGAAACAAAAAAGTTGCTCGGAATAAGAAGTGTCAAAAGCAGCAGCGAGAGATTTAGAATTTTAAACAAAAACAAAGGAGCGGATGGCCCTTACCTGGCTTAACCTGGTCAGCGGAAACTACAGGAGTAAATTCGTCAATAATTTCAGTCACTGGGTTAGAGAGGAGAGTGTAGTCGAGAATGGAGTCCTCACCGGTGAGACAGTCTAAGCAAGGTTCAGCAGGTGCAAGGCAGAGAAGCGGGGGGAAAAAGTGTTGGGGGAGGGGGTGGAAAAGAAACAGCAAATGGTTAGTGAGAGATTCCACAAACTGCAGTGCTATTTTCCAAAATTCACTTTGCCAAACCACGCGGGGGGGAAAGTTTCTAATTAGCATTAAAATACTTCTTCCCCATGCTAGAAATTGGGGAGAGGGTTTCTTTTAACGTTCTGGAAAATACTTGACAAAAGACAAAAAACGCGCACAGCTTCTCATCACCCTGGCCCGCTCACACCCACGTTCAGCAACTCCTTCCATCCAAACAGTTCTGCTTGAAAATATATTTGACAATTTTCACAAAATGATGCGCGGCTGGCATCGACATTTGGATCAGCATTAAACTCAGAGCCTTCCCACATCACTGGCAGCTGCCCTTTCATTTATTTCCTTTCTGAACCTATTTTCTCTTAAATGACTCAATCTCGAGACTCAGAGCCTCCCCCCCACCCCCCTCTTACCTCTCTCGCAAGTGGAACCAACTCACACTGCAAGCATCGCACCAGCTCAACAGCCCAAGCTGCTCCTTAAGAGGAACGTTGTCACCCCAGCAAAGGCCAGAATTGGACACTGCTCCAGTTTAACGTCACAGCTAGGCGCAATGAAGAGAGCAGTCCCTGGGTGAGATGGCGGTGCCAGACTGGTTCGAAAACAAACTCATTACTGTTGATTCAAATGTTTCGACAGTGCAGACACTCCGCCTTGCTGCCTCAGCATTTAAATTCCCACCACAGTGTGCCCAATGTTCATTAGTTACACTGAATCAGATCCCGTCACTTTGCACTGCCTGGCTGGAACCCGTACTGTGGCACTGGACAGTGAACTTGACAGCTACAGCTCAACTGCAGCATTTAACGTGTGCTCGTGTTTGGGAGACTGACTTTGCTGCAGGTTCTACTCATCTGGTGCTGCACTGCAGTAGAGTAGCAACAGCCCCACCTGCATGACTGGCGACTCAAAATAGCACAGACGGCCCAGAGATGCTGTTAAAAATCAACATCAATTGAATTTCCTTCTTTCTCTTCAGCACAAACCACCGGGAGATGGTCATCCTGGCTGCTGGCAAGTAGATTTTAAAATTTGCACCATTGCTTTTTATTACAGCATGCCTGAATGCTATTGGCTGGGGACTATCCATGCCTCTTGGGGAGTATGAGCTCCCCAATGATGGGGGGTGTCAGGGCAATCCTCCTGTATAAATCGAGCTGGCCAGTGTGGTATCGGCTGGAGTAGGAAGCAGTGGTGAGTTACTGCTGCTGCGTATATATTGTGTAAATAAAGTTATTTTGACCCTACAAACTCCTTACGACCATAAGACATAGGAGCGGAAGTAAGGCCATTCGGCCCATCGAGTCCACTCCACCATTCAATCATGGCTGATTTCAACTCCATTTATCCGCTCTCTCTCCATAGCCCTTAATTCCTCGAGAAATCAAGAATTTATCAACTTCTGTCTTAAAGACACTCAACGTCCCGGCCTCCACCGCCCTCTGTGGCAATGAATTCCACAGACCCACCACTCTCTGGCTGAAGAAATTTCTCCTCATCTCGGTTCTAAAGTGACTCCCTTTTATTCTAAGGCTGTGCCCCCGGGTCCTAGACTCCCCTGCTGATGGAAACAACTTCCCTACGTCCACCCTATCTAAGCCATTCATTATCTTGTAAGTTTCTATTAGATCTCCCCTCAACCTCCTAAACGCCAATGAATATAATCCCAGGATCCTCAGACGTTCATCGTATGTTAGGCCTACCATTCCTGGGATCATCCGTGTGAATCTCCGCTGGACCCGCTCCAGTGCCAGTATGTCCTTCCTGAGGTGTGGGGCCCAAAATTGCTCACAGTATTCTAAATGGGGCCTAACTAATGCTTTATAAAGCTTCAGAAGTACATCCCTGCTTTTATATTCCAAGCCTCGAGATAAATGACAACATTGCATTTGCTTTCTTAATTACGGACTCAACCTGCAAGTTTACCGTTAGAGAATCCTGGACTAGGACTCCCAAGACCCTTTGCACCAGCATTATGAATTTTGTCACCGTTTAGAAAATAGTCCATGCCTCTATTCTTTTTTCCAAAGTGCAAGACCTCGCACTTGCCCACGTTGAATTTCATCAGCCATTTCTTGGACCACTCTCCTAAACTGTCTAAATCTTTCTGCAGCCTCCCCACCTCCTCCATACTACCTGCCCCTCCACCTATCTTTGTATCATCGGCAAACTTAGCCAGAATTCCCCCAGTCCCGTCATCTAGATCGTTAATATATAAAGAGAACAGCTGTGGCCCCAACACTGAACCCTGCGGGACACCACTCGTCACCGGTTGCCATTCCGAAAAAGAACCTTTTTTCCCAACTCTCTGCCTTCTGCCTGACAGCCAATATTCAATCCATGTTAGTACCGTGCCTCGAATACCATGGGCCCTTATTTTACTCAGCAGTCTCCCGTGAGGCACCTTATCAAAGGCCTTTTGGAAGTCAAGATAGATAACATCCATTGGCTCTCCTTGGTCTAACCTGTTTGTTATCTCTTCAAAGAATTCTAACACGTTTGTCAGGCACGACCTCCCCTTACTAAATCCATGCTGACTTGTCCTAATCCGACCCTGCACTTCCAAGAATTTAGAAATCTCATCCTTAACAATGGATTCTAGAATCTTGCCAACAACCGAGGTTAGGCTAATTGGCCTATAATTTTACATCTTTTTCCTTGTTCCCTTCTTGAACAGGGGGGGTTACAACAGCGATTTTCCAATCCTCTGGGACTTGCCCTGACTCCAGTGACTTTTGAAAGATCATAACTAACGCCGCCACTATTTCTTCAGTTATCTCCTTTAGAACTCTAGAATGTAGCCCATCTGGGCCCGGAGATTTATCAATTTTTAGACCTCTTAGTTTCTCTAGCACTTTCTCCTTTGTGATGGCTACCATATTCAACTCTGCCCCCTGACTTCCTGAATTGTTGGGATATTACTCATGTCTTCTACTGTGAAGACTGACACAAAGTACTTATTTAGTTCCTCAGCTATTTCGTTGTCTCCCATCACAAAATTACCAGCGTCATTTTGGAGCGGCCCAATGTCTACTTTTGCCTCCTGTTTGCTTTTAATGTATTTAAATAAACTTTTACTATCATTCCTAATGTTACTGGCTAGCCTACCTTCATAATTGATCCTATCTTTCCTTATTTCTCTCTTTGTTATCCTCTGTTTGTTTTTGTAGCCTTCCCAATCTTCTGACTTCCCACTACCCTTTGCCACATTCTAGGCTTTCTCTTTTGCTTTGATGCATTCCCTAACTTCCTTTGTCAGCCATGGCTGCCTAATCCCCCCTCTGATAACCTTTCTTTTCTTTGGGATGAACCTCTGTACTGTGCCCTCAATTACTCCCAGAAACTCCTGCCATTGCTGTTCTACTGTCTTTCCCACTAGGCTCTGCTCCCAGTCGATTTTCGTCAGTTCCTCCCTCATGCCCCTGTAGTTACCTTTATTTAACTGTAACACTTTTACATCTGATTCTACCTACTTTCTTTCAAATTAGAGATTGAATTCTACCATATTATGATCACTGCCTCCAAAGTGTTCCCTTACTTTAAGATCTTTAATCAAGTCTGGCTCATTACATAACACTAAGTCCAGAATGGCCTGTCCCCTCGTGGGCTCCATCACAAGCTGTTCCAAAAAGCCCTCCTGTAAACATTCAATGAATTCCCTTTCCTTGGGTCCACTGGCAGCATTATTTACCCAGTCCACCTGCATATTGAAGTCCCCCATGATCACTGTGACCTTGCCTTTCTGACATGCACTTTCTATTTCGTGGTGCATTTTGTGCCCCTGGTCCTGACCACTGTTAGGAGGCCTGTACATAACTCCCATTATGGGTTTTTTGCCTTTGTGGTTCCTCAACTCTACCCACACAGACTCCACATCATCTGACCCTATGTCGTTTAGTGCTATTGATTTAATTTCATTCCTAATTAACAAGGCAACCTCGCCCCCTCTGCCCACCTCTGTCTTTTCGATAGGTTGTGAATCCCTGGATGTTTAAATGCCAGTCCTGAACCCCCTGCAACCACGTCTCTGTGATGCCTACCACATCAGACCTGGCAGTCACAATCTGGGCCACAAGCTCATCTACCTTGTTCCGTACACTGCGCGCATTTAAATATAGCACCTTTAATTCTCTATTGACCATCCCTTTTTGTTTTCTTAGTGTGGTGGACCTTGGTTTACTGAGCCTTTCCATACACTGTGTCATATTTTGTGGGATGGGGACTATCGTAACCTCTCCTGAGTTCTGTCTTTTCGTGCTTTTTTGTATTCCAAAGCAGCTACGCTTCCCACTGATTACTTCACCTCTTGGTTCCCTGACTTTCCCTTCCCCCCCAATCTCTAGTTTAAAGTCCTATTGACCACCCTATTTACTCTTTTCGCCAGAACACCGGTCCCAGCTCGGTTCAGGTGGAGACCATCCCAACGGTATAGGTCCCCCCTGTCCCAAAGCTGACGCCAGTGTCCCATGAAAAGGAACCCCTCTTTCCCACACCACTCTTTCAGCCACGTGTTAACTTCCCTTATTCTTGCCTCCCTATGCCAATTTGCACGTGGCTCGGGCAGTAATCCGGAGATTATGACCCTTGAGGACCTGTTTTTTAAATTTGAATCCTAGCTCTTTATAATCTCTAAACAGGTCCTCTTCCCTAGACTTGCCTATGTTGTTGGTACCGACATGGACCACAACAACTGGATCCTCCCCCTCCCTCTCCAGTATCCTTTCAAGCCGGTCAGAGATGTCCCGCACCCTAGCACCGGGCAGGCAACATACCATGCGGGACTCTTTATCCTGCTCACAAAGGATACTATCTATCCCCCTGATAATAGAATCCCCTACTACTACAACTTGTCTATTTACTCCCTCCCTCCTGCTGGATTCTTCGTGGCACTCACAAAACCTTTGAAGCCTGTCCTACCTAATCAAAGCAGTCTTCTCCAGCTGCATGTCCCCACATGCCAACTTGGCTCCTCTGGCGTTAGTTTCCACCAACCAGGTACAGCACAGGAAGAGGTCATATGACACGCTGGAGTCTACACAAGCTCTTTCGAAGAGAATCCCGCTCGTCCTAGTCCCCCCAACTCTTTCCCCATATCCCTGCAATGTTTTCTTTTGCAAGCATTTATCTAAATTCCCTCAGAGTGCTGCTATTGAACCTGTACCCATGACCCTCTCGGGCAGTGCAGTCCAAATCCTAACCAGGGCTGTTTAATCAAGGTTATCTCTCGGGCCTCTGGCCTTCCCAAATCCCACCAACCTGCCACCTCTCTGCCCCAGTTTCAATGTCTCCTTTCGCCTTCACTTGGATCACACTTCAGGTGCTCCATTCCCATTCCTGTAGCACGGAGGCTGCAGTTCTAATGTGCAAATGCACCCCTGAACCTGACTGATGAGTGTCGGCGAGGATCAAATGTATTTCCCACACCATGTCTTCCCCTTACTTCACTCAGCATGAGAGCATGGAGTACGGGCGGGACCATCGTCTGAACATTTGCTTACAGTTGCTGCTCCTCTCTTCAGAATTGCGGTTGTGCCTTGGGCCTGTGTTTGGGATTTTGTTGCGTTATGTACTACGCATGTAACTCCCTGTAGGTCTGGGGTTTCCGCGCATTTGCACATTAAAACTGCGGCCTCCAGTACTACAGGGGTTTCCGCACGTTTCCTTTTGTTTTTGCAAGGGTGGGGGAATCACAAATCCGTTCTTGGCTCCTGCCTCCTTGCCTCCTAATTCCCATCGTAGGAACAGCAGGCAACAACAAAAATGCAGGCAAGAGGGCGCAAGTTAGAAGAGGAAGATGTAATGATATGCATAAGCAATTCTGCATGTTAATATATCTTAGACCGCCAACCAGCAGGTGGCAGTACAACTACACCACGTGACACTGCGATCTCGGGGAGTCTGAGTGAGGGGCCATCGTGGATAGCCGAGTTTAGTGTCAGCTCTCTTATTCTAGTTAACAGTTTACAGTTCGTTAGTAGTATTAGTATAGTTTTCTACCCATGTTATTGTAATTTAATAAATCTTAACTAGTCACGAGCTGGACGTTCTTTGGTGGACTGACTCAATCATTGCAACGTAACACAAGGGACAAAAGGGAAGGTCGTACAAGGTTATTCCTTGCCAGTTATCGGTTTGGCTCATTTCACTTGTTCTTGTGCTGTCTTCTGGCTGGATGAGGTTTCTCCTGCTCTATCAGTGACTTTGACAGAGACTGCATTACATTTTTGTGAAATTCTTTACTTACTATTTACATCCAAAGCTGCATGGTAAGTATATCATTCTCTAGACTTAATGTTGTGTCTTTCTCCCCTGGAATCCCTTGAACCACGTACACATCATCAGTAACATCATTATCCAACTGACATAACTAGTAACCCTTCACTCTCCTGTTACTGCTTTTAAAATATTGACTTGACTTGACAACTGAAAAATACCGGATGTGAAACATTCATTATTTTAAGCTGTGGCGACAGTAGACGCTGAGATTTAACTGCAATGTTGTGTACCAACCTGAAGCGTTTTTTGCAGCCACAGCAACTACAGATTCCACCTGCAGCGGAGACAGTGGCTGAGGCGTTGAGGTCTCAAATCCAGCTATGAGATTTCCCACCGCTATCTCAGCCTTTCCTTTTTCAACCAGAGCACAAACAGACAATTAAAGGCCAGCACACAGAAAATTACATGTGAAGGTGCATCAAGAACATTGCCAAGCTGCCACAGAGCACAATGCTGGCTAATTACAGATCGTCTGCACTTTTCAACAACAGGCCCTCAAATCTTTGCGCTATTAATAAAAATGCAGACAGGGCAACTACATTTTTTTGGATAATTCTCCAAGGACAATTGACACTGGAAATAAAAGTACTCTGATAAAACGTAAAACTGAACTTGATCGGTATCATTAGGATTGTACATTCTCTAAAATTCTATTAAAAGAATACTTGGTTTATAAACCCATAGTTCAACATTTGAACTGGGGCTGCAGATTCTGCAATGTTCCACAACCTCGCTTTGGATTTTTAAAGTGAGTGCTGAAGAAACATACGAATCGGAATATGGAAGGCCATGAGACAACCACATAACGTGGAGAGTCACGGGCTGGGGCTCAAACACGTTTATCTTCCATTATCTTCCCTTCATACTTCCGTTTCATAACTTGTGTCACCTTGTCGGCGAATGGTATCGAGAAAAGGAACAGCTTAACCCATCAGCACACACAGGGTTCAGGACCAAAGAGGAGAGAGTCACGGTTTTTAATCAAGCTTCAAAATATGTCCAAGTGCCCATGTCCCGACATGCGTGCTACTGCTGCAGCTGGGTATTGCTCGAAACACTTAACACGGATTAATCCGGTAAAATACAGACTGACAGACCACAATCAGCGCCCTTAACAGGAAAGAGCTGCACAATGGAAATGGAGGACCAGGGCAAGAAGCTCACGAGAACCACAATATACACACACACACACACACACACACACAGGAGCAGGGATGAGAGCACAAACAGATTCAGTGGATGTGTAAAGAATAGGACCCAAGAGAATTTTCAACCGCAGCCCAACAAATAGGAATGTAGCGAAACAACTGACTGGGGAAAATCCACTGAGCCACCAGCAGTTTTGCAGCTGCATTGGCCATTTCGTGGCAGCAGCGGTAAGGCACACATCATTGGGCACAGGTCAAGAATGTTGCTGAAAATCAAATCAGGCACACTCAATTTTAGTACCCTTACTCATCGGTAACACACACTCCCTCTTGACACTCAAGTTGAAGGGGTCCAAATTTAACTGGCTGAAAATACTCCCATTCCTACGGCATGATCATGCACGTCAAAAACAAAAACTGCAGCTGGAGATTTGTTACCATTGATATTATCCTCAGTACTCCCAAAAGGGTCACCCAGAGGTAAACGGTCAGGGAGGAGAAATGAAGTCTCGGGAGACTTCAAACCTTCAATGAGTTTTTCTGTATGAAGAGGCGAGGAAGATAAAGACATTGAAAGAGGAGATACAAGTTGAAACATAGCGACGCAGCAAACACACTCAGTTATTGGCAGCATGGAAAATGTACAAATCAATGGCTGATTGGGGGCATGGAGGCAAGATCGGGACCACAGGTCTAAAATCACGAGCAATCGGAACTGGTCACTGAATCCGAAAATCTCAAACTGTGGCAGAGATTGGGAGCCCTGTTCATCTAACAATCTCTCGATGTTTTACACCGGTTCTTCAATTGGCAATGCACTATATAGTCACGGTAGAGGTGTCACGTTCCTGAGGGGGATGGACAGGATAACCACTGAGAAACCGCCCTCACGGCTCAGCTTCAAAATAATTGGCAAAGGGAGGACAAAAAGTGATGCGAGGGAAGATTGAATCATTGGTCTAAAACCTCGAGGGTAGTTGGAGACTGGAAGCAGCCTCCAGAGAGGGTGGTGGTGGTTGGTTCAACCGAGGTTTCCAAAAGGGAACCGGATTGCTGTCCGAAAAGAAAGAACGTGCAAGGTTACGGAGATTCAGCAGGGGGGGGGGGGGGGGACAGGAAGAGGTAGATGCTCTGCGAGCCAGTACAGAGGCGATGGGCCAAATGGCCTCCTCCTGCACTGTAAAGATTCTGTGATCCACTCAGACTCCTTGCTCTTCACAGCATTCACAGTTTTCCGAAAACAATGGAGGGAAGGGGAGTGCAGGATTATCATGAGATTATCATGAAGAGGATCCGACATCTGCGACAGTGAAACCAATGCTTTTCACTGTGCATGGAGAGCCACTGAAGACGATCCCAAAGGCGAGGTTAAACATCCTGAAACCCGAATGTGTGGGAGAGAGAAAATTACCTTCTTCAGTCCCTGCAGAGCAGTAGCATCAACACTCTTATAGATAGAATTTACAGTGCAGAAGGAGGCCACTCGGTCCATCGAGTCTGCACTGGCCCCTGGGCCAAACATCGCCCCCATACCCTCAACCCAACCTAACTTTCAGACAGGGGGCAATTCAGCATGACCAATCGGCCTAACCCGCACATCTTTGGACTGTGGGAGGAAGCCGGAGCACCCGGAAGAAACCCACGCAAACACGGGGAAAGCGTGCAGACTCCGCACAGTCACCCAAGCCGGAATCGAACCTGGGTCCCTGTCGCCGTGAAGCAACATTTCGAACCACTGTGCTACCGTGCCGCCCTAAATAGGCTCTTAAATATGTGAGACATCAATGAGAGTGGAAACACAATGGTGCAGCTTCTAGAAATGATGCTACCTCCAAATCAAGGGAGAATGGGAGAAACTGGGGATGGAGATGGAAGCGAGTTCCTCATCATTTTAAGTTCATTAAAATCATCTCTGTCGAACATTGGAGTCTGACAATCTACTTCAGTTCCATTCAGCTGTTACGGCCACACACGCAAGTCGAATCCTCACGCTGGACTGCGGGTTTCCCCTGGATAGGGGCTTTTGAATCGTAAGTGCCATCAACTCCTGATGCATTGGTCTTCCGCAATCACACTTCCCAGCACAAATCGCCCGACTAGTGGTACACAAGCTAGGGATTGAAGCCGAGACCTCTGGTCTGCCTTCCTGAGTGCATGGGAACGTGTACTTCTGAAACTGAGCTCCCATCCATATCTTTATTATTTAGGGTCCAGGGAAGGAAAAAGGTCCAAGATACTTATGAAAAAGATTTAACCTACTCAATATTACTTCAAATGAATTCAACCAAGTGTTTGAACATGGTTGTTATGGGCCTTCTGTCACGGGATCTAAACTGTACAGCCTAAAATAACGAACCCATCCAGTGACTGGGGTCACTGAATAATAAAGATTGACGATGCAATCCTGAACTTTGCCTGATTCAATCATGACACAACTTCACCATTCTCTAAGCTTCTGGAGGGGAGCAGTGGGCCGTGAGAGGCACTGCCCATTCATGCCGTGACAGAAGCAGGATTTAATATTCCCATGCCATGAGCTAGTTTGCGATCATGGATTTATCCCTGTTCCTTGCACATTGCTGTTCATCAAGAGGTCATGGCAAATCAACGAGCTTTCACTCGGAGAGGGATCGGCAACGGCAGGATTCTGCACAAACGGCACAGGCATAATCTGTCCGTCGTGCCCATTTATCACATCACTGGAACAGAACTTCACACGGTCAAATCAAGGGGAACGAAAGCTGCCTTTAACTCACAGTTTAACGGAATACGGCAGAAAGAGAGGGAGCTTCGACCTCCTTTTTGCAATTGTGATGGAAAAGCAGAATACAATAGCCCTTTTAAACAAGTTAGCTCAGTAGAATTAAAACCAAAATCAAAGGATACCAACACAAGTGGACTCTTGCTGTTTAATCAGGTAATGAGGGGAAACAGAAGCAAGCGAGCAGCTTAAATTAGCACCAGCTGCCAAAAAAGAGTCACAACGAACATCAACTGATGTCTAACATTCTGACAATGCTAAAGACAATATTAGTTCAAGCCGCAGGGGAATTGATTTTCCATGGCTGATGTGGCTCCAACATGATGAACTGTTTGCTCAACAGCAAAGCATAATTTCTGGCCAACAAAGTTCTAAAACACAACTGGGTTACAGAGTAGAGGGCGGCTAGGAATCTCTGTGCAGCGCAAGTTTAGAAATAATTACAGATTTGGCATTTAAATTTGCAATTTTCGGTCTCCAATTTACAGTTTCCAAGCCGATTTTACCTGGGTTGTCCGTACACTGTACCAGCTTGTGAAGATGGCTCAAGTGCAAACTCACGGGCTTTCAACTACAAGCGCCTTTTGCCGAGCAAAAGTCTGCACGAAATATCACGTCCCCTCACTCAAACACGTTTGGATGTCCAAGTTCCTTCCTTGCTCCCCTTGGCAAAAACTACGGAGGGTCTACAACTCTTGTGGCCAGAGCATTTTCCCACTGCCGCTCCCAAAGTGAGCCTTCGGGAGGAAAGGTGGAGGCCAACACTTGAGGCATTGTGAGGAAAAAGGGTTACTGACGCCATAGAAAGAACAGTGAAAATTTACACCATTATTGCCTGGAAGTGTGGGCACAACAACAAAAGCTCAGCTTTCTGCGATGCTCCAAATGCTGCAATCTTGTACGACACGCTGTTCCGAGACAGCAGCAACTTCTGAAGCACATTTTGTTTGATGTGAGGCGTGGGCCTGCAGCAGCTGCTTTTAGCACTGTGGAGCGTGCTCGTAACAGCAGGTATAATCACACTGCCTCCAATAAAACAGACCGGATTAAAGAAGACACACAAACACTTGAAACGCCCACCGAGGTAGCTCAAGCTGTTTTTAAAAAAAAGGGCTTGTGGAGGATGAAAATGTGAAAAATTACTGCAGGGGACTAAGGTAATTTCCCCAGCTATGAGCCACAGTGCGTCATCATAAACCTCTCCAGGAATGTTTTCAGACACACAGCACATCAAAGCATTTAATCATTCCCGATTCCGCTAAGGTGACGTATCAAAATGCTTCCTCCTCACCTCAACCGTTATATCTATAGATATTACATAAATATATATAGAAAACATATGAAAAAAAGATATATATATTATACACATGTTTCAAGTTGGGGGAATACCTTTCACAGGTGAGGTGGAACAAGGGAGAGCATGCAGACATTGGGAGGTTAGGGGGTCTCTGACATATTCCTGCCAAGCATTCTCACCTCTACAAAAGATAAAAGTGACATATGCTGCAGTTGGAACAAGGTCACGAGGGGTTCGGCACCAACTTGGACGAAGCTTAGCTGCTAAATATGTTTCAAAATAACAGACTTGCTCGGATGTGACAACCTGGCAAAGGGGAGATCTGATCAAGTCCCCCAAGGGGGGCTCCCAATTGACTTGCCCCGGGCGGTGAAGGGACCGAAAGGCACAGACTGCGCTCGTTACCTGGTTGCTCTGATGTCGGAAGAGGAGCGAAAGGATCAGGTACGCTGATTGTCGGGATGGCAGCATCCGGAGCAAACAGTTCCGTAGACATTTCTGCCGAGCCAACCGAGGCGACAAGAGTAGGCAAGGGAGAAGCAGAAGGCAACACAGAGGAGCAAGCGGCGGTGAAAGGAAACAGAAAGCATGTCACCACCTTACTTCATATCCACCCATCCCATCACATAGTCCCCACATTGTATTCGTAGCACAGAAATAAGACCGTTTAGCCCTGGCTGGCATTCACACAAACCTGTGGTTGGAACTGTTTCAGCCCCGCCACCCCAGAAACAATCAGCAGGTTGAAGTTTGAGTTACGATCAGCCAGCACAATTTTCACATTGCACAAGAGGAAATTGTTCCCACTGAGTTCCGCCAGAAGACCTCGGACTTGCAGGAAAGGCAGGAAAATCATCTGGCGCTCTGGGTAATACGAGGGATCTCTCTCTTCATGACTTCGCTATTTCCCGATCAAACTTCGGTCAAAAGAAGTAAAGACATTTTTTGCCACGAGATGGCTCGGGCTCCCAGTTTCAAAAAGGTACCGCTCAACGATTGCCGAGGCTGCTGGGAAAAGGAATACTTTGCCCTGGCAACTTGCCGTTGACGTGACAGCACAGAGCCCTGCGAGAAGAGACTCAGCAAAGAACATGATCCTAACTGGAAGCCAGTACCTTGTGCAATTGACCTAGGAGGGGTTTGATAGGCTCTCACCCTGGAGTTTTCTAGCACAGTGGGCTAAACAGCTGGCTTGTAATGCAGAATAAAGCCAGCAGCGTGGGTTCAATTCCCATACCAGCCTCCCCGAGCAGGCGCCGGAATGTGGCGACTATGGACTTTTCACAGTAACTTCATTGAAGCCTACTTGTGACAATAAGCGATTATTATTATTTCCTTAAACTCCTAAAAGCACGGCACAGGTCCTCAGCCTCGCAACAGCCACTGACACTCAATAATGGTGGGGGGGACGGTGGTGGAGATGAAAGGTAAGTGGGAGGAGGAGTTGGGAGAGGAGATCGAAGAGGGGACGTGGGCAGATGCCCTTGGGAGTGTGAACTCTTCCTCTTTGTGCGCGAGGCTCAGCCTCATACAGTTTAAGGTGCTGCACAGGGCACACATGACCGGAACAACAACAAGGATGAGCCGTTTTTTGGGGGCATATGTTCTGGGCATGCCCAGCGCTGGAGGAATTTTGGAAGGGCGTTGCGAGGACGGTGTCGAGGGTGGTAGGATCCAGGGTCAAACCGGGCTGGGGGCTCGCAATATTTGGGGTTGCAGGGGACCGGGAGTGCAGGAGGCGAAAGAGGCCGGCATTCTGGCCTTTGCGTCCTGGTAGCCCGGCGGAGGATTCTTCTTCAGTGGAGGGATGCGAGGCCCCCAAGCGTGGAATCCTGGATCAACGATATGGCGGGGTTTATTAAATTGGAGAGGGTGAAATTCGCCTTAAGGGGATCGGTACAAGGGTTCTTTAGGCGGTGGCAACCGTTCTTGGACTTCCTGGCAGAACGGTAGACATTGGTCAGCAGCAGCAACCTGGGGGAGGAGGGGGGGGGTCTATTTCCTTTTTGTTTATTTATCCTGGGGGATCTGAGGGGGTGTATATATTTGCTATGTTTGCTTTGTGTTAATTCGGGGTATTAATTTATTATTTATGTATAGGGGGAGGGGGTTGTTTTGATTTGTTCTGTATTTAATTCTCTTGGGTTCCTTTTTCATTCTGTTGTTGATATTTTGTGAAAACCTCAATAAAAATTATTTTAAAAAAAATAAAAATAATGGTGGGGGGGGGGCACAAATGACCTCCGAACTTCCGCATTCTGTTGCACAAAGCCTTTTCACTTGAGAAATTATGTCTATGGTTTTTTTAAAAACAAGTAACTGTTTTTGCCTAAGCTACATTTCTCCCGTGACTCCAACTGAAAACAGCCCGACTCGCTCTCAACTTCATTGCTGAAAAGAAATTACATCCCGTCGAAGCTTTCCGTTTTGTACTCATCAGGACAAATGCAAGAATACCAAATTTCAAAGTGAACAGCAATTTACACTGCACAAGGGGTGCTGGCTGGTTGCCAAGGAGAATGCACCAAGCTGCAATTGTTCCCCTGCTTTTGCTTAATTTAAAGAAGGCACAATGACTAGACATGTTCAGTTTGCCACCTTCAGAGTACAGGTCCTGGCAGACGATTATGTAGCAGTATACATTGTTGTCCTCTTTAAAATTTGACGATTCTTGTAACATGTCCTGGGGTGAGTGTAGGACACAAAACTTGGACAGCATGTCTCATTATTCAGCAATACCCAAGTTCTGCACTGCTCAGCGACTCTGCGTTTCACGTTCTTTGCCACTTCTCTTGGGTCAGGTCAACAAAACAAAAAAACACATTTCCTCCCCAGACATACACCTTTCTCCCACCTTCGGACATGTATTGTGAAGGGCAGCACATGTCTGGATTTCGAAAGCTACAGTCCTGAAAGGAATCAACGGGATTGGTTTTGTGCACTAACCTGTGCCGCTGGCAAAGGGATCAACTCCAAAAGCATCAGCTTGCGACTGCACCTGAGCTGGTGCAAGTCCTGGTATTAGACTCTCAGATGATAGATTGGTCTTCTCAACCTTGCCTGCAAAATTCAGAAACAACGTTAAGCTTTTCCAATCATTCGTGAATGTTTTTCTGTCAGAGGCAACATAATGTCACCAAAATGATCAAAGACTTGCTCGTCAACAGAGGACTCGCGTACCATAATTTAAGCCATCATTGATACAGGTTTCAAATGCTGATTTTGAATGTTTAAAAGGGGGCTGCCTTAAGGAATAAACTTCCCCTTAACTTTGTAACTTTACTCCAACAGTATCTCCTCCATTCTGAGAATGTGTTGGACATCTTGTGACTGTGAGTGGCAGCTTGCTGCATGCAGTTTTGAGATCTTTCTCAGAATACAGCAGTGACTACATTTCAAGATTCACCCCACGGTGTCTCAGGATATCCTGAGGTTATGGAACATCAGGATGAAAATGTAGCACAAATCTTATGACGATGCTGTTGAGTGACCGTTTCATCCAGCTGGAGTCCAGAGCATGGTGTTGCAGCCTCCAAAACATGGATCCATCAAGGTAGGATTGGACTGAGAAGACACTTCCACACTCAAAAAACTGTGAATCTTTCCAATTCTCTACTTGTGAGAGAGGTAGATGCACAGTTCACTGAGAGATGGATTTTTACAGAGGGAAATGATTCGATTGAGGATCAATTCTGATGTGAAAAGGTTCGAGGGATGGTTTGGTCTACAATTGCTCGGTCATAGAAATCGTAGAATTTACAGAAGGAGGGCATTCAGCCCATCGAGTCTGCACTGGCACTTGGAAAGAGCACCCTAAATAAGCCACACCTCCACCCTGTCCCTGTAACCCAGGAACCCCACCTGAAGTTTTTGGACACCAAGGGTAATTTAGCGCTGCCAATCCATCTTTGGACTGTGGGAAGAAACCGGAGCACCCGGAGGGAACCCACACGGACACAGGGAGAGAGAGCAAACTCAAGTCACCCAAGCCGGGAATCGAACCTGGGACCCTGGAGATGTGAAGCAACAGTGCGAACCACTGTGCTACCGTGCCCCCCCCTCTGATGCCATTACATCAAGTTACAAACAATATTTCTTTTAAAACCTTTCTGATGATTTTTTTCCCATTTGAACAAGAATCAAAATACTTCAGGTATCATTATAAAAAGAGCACAAGCAAGAAACAAGGGCACATCCAATCCTAACTCTCCACTCCCCACAACAAAATAAACTAATAAACCAGAGCTGACATTAATGAAGACTTTAAAAAAGGAAATGAATGGCTGCCATCTTAGGTAGAACCCCTCTCCCAACCACCTCATGGTGCACTTGACTGTTTCCAAATACAGAAACTCCAAGAGGTCACCCAACGAAGGCGAGGTACTGAGCGGAGTTAGGTGACCTCCACCAAACAGAACTCACCTCCGAGCTATTAACGAGGCGAAGGCGAGAACTTCCGCCTTCAGCATTGGCGAATCCTATACCCTGAAAATGGCCAACAACCGATAAGGTTCCAGTTCGACATTTAAGAATGTCTGACGCGGTGTTGAAGGAGACCCAGAATCTCAACAACTTGGGACAAGAGCAGAACATACGGGTGCGGTTAGCCGGCCTCCGAGAACACCGCTCACGCCTGTTGTCCACTCCTCCCCCCAAAAAAACACTCATCCTCCCCTGCAAAGAGCCTCACTCCACATCTCCTCATCGAGAATAGGACCCAATTCTCCCTCACCTCACTCAATGGAGCCAATTGCGCTGACAAAGTCTGGCCATGAATGCCCAAAATCCTTCCCCCACCAGAGCCGGCCAAAGATAAAATCCTGTTCAACAGGGAGGACGGTGGTGCCACTGGAAATGAAGGCATGGCCTTCCGCAGAATAGCGCGAATGTGGAAATACCTAAAGAAACTGGTAGAACTGCTTCCAGATCCTCAGGGTGGACACCAGCACCGGATTCGAAGAACATCTTGCAGGGCAGAACGGGACAGAGGCAAAAGCGGATTTAGGGAGAAAAATGACGAGAAATTTAGGGAGAAAAATGGATTCCCAGATAACGAAAGCTCTGGAGCCGCCCAAAGCGGCGATGTGGGTGAGTTACTTGGCGGAATTCCTGCACCTGGAGAAGATAATCTGATAATAATAATCTTTATTAGTGTCACAAGTAGGCTTACATTAACACTGCAATGAAGTTACTTTGAAAAGCCCCTAGTTGCCGCATTCCGGTGCCTACTCGGTTACACAGAAGGAGAATTCAGAATGTCCAAATCACCTGACAAGCACGTCTTTCGGGACTTGTGGGAGGAAACCGGAGCACCCGGAGGAAACTCACGCAGACGCGGGGAGAACGTGCAGACTCCACACAAGCCAGGAGAGGAACCCGGGACCTTGGCGCTGTGAAGCAACAGTGCTACCCACTGTGCTACGTGCCGCCCATAATGTTCTCCATTCGCGGGTGAGAGGGGGACTTCCTCTCGAGGTGGATTTTGTTCATCTCCTGCTTACAGGATCTGTGAATGTTAGCGGGTAGGGGCGGGCGGTTGGGTTTTGTTACCGTTTTGTGTGATAGCCATTACTGTTTTATTGGTTAGCCATAAAGCGGTCCGTGTCGAGTGTTTAGGGGAGTGGGGTGGCAGTTATTGATAGTTATATAAAGATGGGTATGTTTCTTTGTTTTGTATAAAAATTTAAACGCTTTGAATAAAAATATTTTTTTTAAAACACTTTCCTCGCAGCGACGGTCAGACATTTGCGGTGAACACTTTCTGACCAAATTAACAAATTTGCCAAGCCCATCTCTGATAGCTGCCGCCACACGGTGTGAAAGGTGAACCGCACACGCTCTCGTGACAAACTGCATCAGAATCCCCAGCAGTCAGCATGCCAGACCACTCACCATTTTGCTTTTCTTCACACAGGGGCTGGTTTAGCACAGGGGCTGGTTTAGCACAGGGCTAAATCGCTGGCTCTGAAAGCAGACCGAGGCAGGCCAGCAGCACGGTTCAATTCCCGTACCAGCCTCCCCGAACACGCCGGAATGTGGCAACGAGGGGCTTTTCATTTCACTTCATTGGAAGCCTACTTGTGACAATGAGCGATTTTCATTTCATTTCATTTTCATTAAGCTCAATTCTGCTGTGCTGCAGGGCTCGAATTAACAGAACGGACCAGTTGCTCAGTTACCAGAGCTTCAAATGACTGCAGCGGTCTGATTTAATTAGCAAGGCAACAGCAGAAATGTAAGAACCTCTTGCCCATTTCCATTGCTGCTGCATGTCTGGAACAGCAGCAGCAGCAACACTGGCTGAACAAATGTCAACGGCCCATCGACAGTGCGAGCAAAGTCCAATGCCAGGTGCATCCCAATATTTGGTGTTCTCGTGCTACTTGTGTTTCCACCACTTCAAATTGGGACTGCTGTCCAGACCGGGTTTGCTGTACAACCCCCCCCCCCCCCCCCCCGCCCCCACCGACATTATAGAACCGGATGCAAACTGCAGCATATTTGCATGCAGATAAATGCCAGTGCAACATAAATCATTGTTTTGTCCAAATGTCAGGCTGCAGACTGTGCTATAATCACTCTCATTTTTTCTCCGATGGATACTGCTCCGATAGACTAAGATACACTCTTGCCTGCTGCATTAAAATAAGGACCTCCTAGTGCTGAACTGGGTCACGTGAAATTTCTTTGTCCGCTTTGTGAAAAGATGCCAACTAGTTTGTTGTATTTGGAACAGGTTTGTGCCTGTTTAAATAGACAAAGTGCGCGCATTCAAAGGCTGATTGTTTCTACTATAACTCAGCCTTCCCCAGGCCTCTCGAGTGGAGAACGTTTCAGCTCCTTCCGTCTGTTCCTCCTCTCAAAACCGTCCGCTTGCGTTCACCTTCATGCTCGCCGCGTCGCAACAGCTGCTCGAGGTCGAGCTTACCGTCTTTGAGCTTCTCGAAGTCCTTGTTGAGCAGCTCTTCGGCAGTGAGCTTGGAGAAATTGTCGTCGGCGAAGGGGTTCCACGTCGACACATCGGGAGGATTGTAGACGTTCTGCTGGGAGGTCCGTGGCGACCCCGAGGGGGTGGTGGTAGCAGACCTGAGTGGAACAGGATCACATGTTAAATATCCAGTGTGAATGTGATGGGCCAAGTGACCCCGTTCAGTGGGTCGATGTTAAATGTCTTAAATTGGTTGGTGGAGAGTAAAAGCTCCTCCAGCATATTCAGAAATTCCGTCAAGAGGAAGCCCATGGCTTTGACGGGCAAATGTTCTGCCCCCACTCAGCGTGCGGAAGACCAGGCAGTCCCAGGGCGGCTTTCTGACCGCCACTCAATTTACTGCCCTCGGCTGGGTCAGCATGGGCCTCAGCATTTAGCATTGAGGGAAAGCGGGTTTAAAAAGGTCAATGATGTTTTCTAATATTAAACACTAGCCGTTGACTTACACATGTCAGACGGAGAATGAGGGCAGAGTTGGACTCGAATGGCCAACGGTCCGCCCTGTTCCTGCACTGTGAAAATGAATTATCAGTGAGGCAGGAAGTCATTGAGGCCGGGCATTCGAACGTTGACCCCTCTCGAGCAAATAGAAGTGAACCTACTTGGATTTGTTCAAACCAGCCTCAGCGGCTGCTGCTGCCAGGAGCTGGGTCGATTTACTGACTGGGACGCCAAAGACTGCGCTGTACGTGACGTCACTCAGGATCCTCCGGTGGCCGGAACGCTGAGTCCTGGGAGACGACGGAGGGGTCAGTGACACCGGCACCATTTTCGGAGACTGGTTCGGTGCTACTTGCGGCTGTTGTTGTTGTTGTTGTTGTTGAATCTGGCTCTGCAATACATCAGTAAAAAGAGAATTCAGCACATTCTGCCACCAACGTCCAGGAGGTCAAAACTTATAGGATCAAATTTGGGCACCACAATATTTCTAAATGTTTGTGTTATCTCACATGTTTTCATGGGTATCACCACTTACTTTTCTAAAGTTACCGCTGCTTATAACTTGCAAATATTCAACTCCCAACACAGGCACCCAAAAATGAACTTCAATCTCAGTCTCCGCTCAGCCAACTTTATTTCCGAATGAAAAAAATAACAGTCTGGAACCCACAAGGGTCTGTGTTGTGCCTCAACTATTTACAATCTGCGTCAACGTGGAATTTGCTGGTAACACGAAAACAGGCAGGAAAGAAAGGTGCCAAGAGGACACAAGGGGATTTGGATAGGCCAGGTGGGTGGGCACAAATGTGGCAGGTGCAATGTGATGTGGGAAAATGGGAACTTCTCCACTTTGCTCTGAGATACAGAGGGATCTGGGTGCCCCACTACACGTATCACAAAAGGTTGGTTGCAGGCACAACAAATAATTAGGAAAGCTAAAGAATGCTATCCTTTATGGGGAAGAGAATTGAATACAAAAGGAGCGAGCTTTACGATGAGCAATCTCCCATTTAAGACTTTACTTAACATTTCACCAAAAGATCCCACTTGAAAATCTATTTCCTCTTGCAGCTTGTTTCTTTGGAGTGATAGTCACAGAGGTCTCCGGCACAGAAAAGGCCCTTGGGCCCACCGCGTCTGTGCCGGTTCAAAACAACGGGCTAACCATTCTAATCCTATTTACTAGCACTGGCTCCACAGCCTTGTCATCGCAAGCGCACGCCTAAATACTTCTGAAATGTTAGGAGGGCCTCTCCCTCCCCGCCCTTTCCAGCAGTGAGCTTTTCCATTCATTCATGGCCCGTGCCTGCTGCTGGTAAGGCTGGCAAGATTCTCAATCATCCTGGAGAAGGTGGAGGTGAGCTGCCTTCTTGAACTGCTGAAGTCCATGCAGTGTAGGTACACCCACCGTGCAGTCAGGGAGGGAGTTCCAGGAATTTGACTCAATGACGATATGTTTCCAAGTCAGGCTGGTGTGTGCCTGGGAGAGGAACCGGCAGGTGGTGGTGTTCCATTGTGTCTGCTGCCCTTGTTCTTCCAGGTGGCCAAAGTCACAGGTTTGGAAGGCGCCACCGAAGGGAGTTTTGATGGATTTCTGGAATGCACCTGATGGATGGTGTGCACAGCTGTCACTGCACATTGATGGTGGAGAGAGTGGATGGGATACCAATCAAGTGCCTGCTTTGTCCTGGGTGGTGTTGAGCTCCTGGAGTGCTTCTGGAGCTGCAGTCACCCAGGCAAGTGTCGAGTGTTCAGTCACATTCCTGACTTGGAGATAAATCAACATGCTTCAGGGAGTCAGGAGCTGAGCTACTTGCTGCAGACTTCCCAGCCTGTGAAACAGCTCTGGTAGCCACTGTATTTAAATGGCATGTTGATGTTTGGCCATTCAGCAATGGTAATGCCATTGAATGTCACCAGGAGGTGGTTAGATTCTCTCTTGTTGGACATGGTCATTTTCTGGCAAGTAACATGAGTGCCTGAATGCTGTGCAGGTTTTGCTGCAGGTGGACAGGGGTTGTTTCAGGATCGGAGGAGTTGCAAATGGAACAATTATTACTGAACGCCCCCACATCAACCTCATCATGGAAGGTAGGTCATTGATGAAGCAGCTGAAGATGGTTGGGTTAGGATACCAGCCTGAGCAACTCCTGCAGGCATGCCCTGGGACTGAGATGACTGACCTCCATCCACCACAATCAACTTTCTTTGTGCCAAGTGTGACTCCAACCAGTGGAGAGCTTCCATTGGCTTCAGTTTTGCCATGGCTTTTTGACACTACTTTGGTCCAAATGCTGCCTCGATGTCAAGGGCAGTTACTCTCATCTCCCCCGGTGAGTTCACCAAATTTGGTTCAAGGCTGTGGTGAGGTTAGAAGCGGGGTGGACCTGGTGGAACCCAAACTGAGTATTTCACAGCAAGTCATTGCTGTCTAAGTGCTGCTCGGCAGCACTGTCGATGATACTTTCCATCGCTTTGCTTGTGATCGAGAGGAGGCTGATGAGTACTTGGCCAGATTGGACTTGTTCTGCAGTTCCTCACATTGCTGAGGAGTACGGACTCTGCAGGTGTAATCAGACGGCCTGAATTAGACAGGAAGGGACGCAAGTTTAAACAAACCTCACCCGTGATAAAAGGTCGTAACTTTTCCTCCCCCATAGCCGCAGATGTCCCTTCAAAGGTTTTCTGGATATCCATTTGGTTGTGAGCAAGGTTGGAGATTTATAGGGTTAGATATGGCTGGATATCATTAAATATTCTGTGGGATGTAATGGTGTTCTGAAATTGGAAACTGGGACGGGGTGAGAGTCCTAGGTTGTTTTTAATATAAATTTACAGGACCCGATTCATTTCTTCCAATTAAAGGGGCAAACTAGCGTGGCCAATCCACCTACCCTACACAACGTTTCGGTTGTGGGGGTGAGACCCACACAGACACGGGGATAATGTGCAAACTCCACACGGACAGTGACCCGGGGCCGGGATCGAACCCGAGTCCTTGGTGCTGTGAGGCAGCAGTGCTAACCACTGCACCACCGTGCTGCCCAGGGGTGAGAGCAATACATTTCAGGAAATTGTAAAGACGGAAGTAAGGACAAACTAAGTTTTGGTTGAGAATCTCTCGAGATAAAGATGTACAAATTCAGAATTTCAAACCGGCACAGTGGCACATGATTTGGAGTTGAAGCAGGTTTAGCAGGTACAGTTGTCCCTCACTCGATACCTTTCCTTTTTGAGAACAAAGATCCTCTATGTAAGTATAAAGAGCACATGTTCTCTCAAAGTTAAAACGCTTCATTTCTGAACTCTTACCATTTCCTGTTGCTGAGGGGCTGCTTGTGGGTGCTGCAGCGTGTTGCTGCTGTGGGGGCAATGGTGTGTGCTGGGTGGGTGCGGAGGTCAGCGGTGGCTGGGTAGCGGCAGGCTGGCTTACGTACTGCATCTGCTGCACAGCTGTGGCAAGCTGCTGCTGCTGGAGGTAGTAATTCTACGTCATCGAAGCGCATTGCATGGCTTGCTGCATGATGCGGTACCAGCGCAGGCACATGCAAATGAGAAAAAAAGAAAGACCCAAAAATATTGACAAAATAAAATATCTGAAAAGAACGGTAACGTGAAATGGTCAGAAATTAAAAAGGCGGAACGGATTTGGCGAGACTGGATTTTCACCATGGGTTTCCAGAAGCATGACTGACCAGTACGCACACAGGGTCTGCGTCACATCATATCACATAACGTCACCGAAAAACTGAGGCTGTAAACAGAGAAGCACACCTCTGCAGCAAGTAGATCAAGTTCAAACTGACTGGAATCACAGACCATGTGGTAACATATTTGGAATGCAGTGTGTCATCAAGACTTGCATTTCGCCCGCATCCTTCACAACCACAATCCGGCCCAAAACGCTTCACAGCCAAGAAAATGCCTTTGATATCTGGTCACTATTGCAGTGCAGGAAATGTGTCATCCAGTTTGCACATATCCAGCCCCCATCAACAGCCATGAGACTATGACTAGCTAATGGTAACTAGGAACACTGATTGAATGCCAGTACAGCGGGGACAACTCAATGGGTGCAGGACAGAATTACACTGAAAAGGCTAAAGATTGATGTTAAATATAGTTTGGAAATCTCAGATGATTTTAAGCCTACATGAACGTTTTACCCTGCTGCACAGGCTTTCTTTGCTCACTTTCTCTGCCACAACTCTCCATGAGCACCATCAACAGCTTCAACTAAAATCTCAGCTTCAACCAATAAAGTCTCTGTTAAAATCCTACAGGAGGGCCCCGCACCCGCTTAATCCCAGGACTGGGCCAGGCGCGGGAGGCCCTTCGGGGAGCAGGAGGCGTAAATAGCAAGGAGAATAAATCAGAGCTTTTCCACGGTCAACGATTCAGACTAGTCCCTCGCCTGAGTCTTTACAGTCTCAAAACACACATGAACCATTTGACTGGTGAAAGTTTGACTTGAGGACAACACTGTTAATATAAGTTGGAGAATTCACCTGATAACACTCCCAGCAACAATTTGAGAAGGATCCTGGAGAATGCCAGTCAGATATTCAGGCCAGTCAGATGGGATAGGGTAACAGGCAGAGGCATGTCAGTGTGGACAAGTGTAAAAGTGATACACTTTGAGTGGGCAGTATACCGGACAGTATGGCAGAAACTGCACTGTTTTGAAAATTGTAAATGAGCGGAGAGACCTTGGTGTCCATAGCCACAAATCCTTAAAAGGTGGCAGGACAAGGGGTTTATAAAAACATACGGATGACTTGAATCTATAAACAGAGGAACAGAATATAAAAGCAGATATCACGCTCAAACTTCAGAAATCAGTGGCGAGGCTTCAGTTGGAATGTTGTAGACAATTCTAGGCACCAGACTTTTGGGCAGATGTAAAAGCCAGAAAAGGGCATTGAAGGGTGGAGGGAACGTTAGTTAATAATAATGAAAAATGAAAATCGCTTATTGTCACAAGTAGGCTTCAATGAAGTTACTGTGAAAAGCCCCTAGTCGCCACATTCCGGCGTCTGTTCGGGTACACAGAGGGAGAATTCAGAATGTCCAAATTACCTAACAGCAGGTCTTTCGGGACTTGTGGGAGGAAACCGGAGCACCCGGAGAAACCCATTCATGGGGAGGTCGGTAAAGTTCAGACTGTTCTGCCCAGGAAATGAGGGGTTCGGGAGCTAAACGACGGGATATGGTTTTTTTGGGGTCTCGAATGCTCCACCTGATAAAAGTGGTGGAAGTGGATTCCACACATGGTCTTCAAAAGGATGTACAGAATTGCAGATGTGGAATTTAGCAGCGTCACTGCCTCAAAGAGCCAGCATAGGCATGGTGTGCCAAATGTCCTCCCCTCCTGTGCTGTAGGTTTCTATCGTTCCTTTGGTCTCAGCCGACGGACGCAGCCCACATACATCTGCACAGCAGTAGAGTTTATTGAACTCACAGTGCTGACAAGGCAAGGCAGTTCCCTCCTACCAGGAAGATGTGCATGAGCAGATTTAGCAGGACTGAACCCAGGAACTCAGTGGAGAAACCACAAGGATTACATCGGTCTGATCATTTTGTGCAGCGTGCCCGGCAAATGAGCCAGAATAAATCAAAAAGCAGCCATGACTGCTTGGAAAAAAATATCTAGTTTCTTTCTCACCAGTCTGGGACGCTGCTCCTGGACAGGTTTTGGTGCCACTTAATGAAGATGTGGGTTATTTCAAATGGTGATTTTTAATTCACTGGCTGGAAACTTGGGGACTCGAACTTTTAAAAGCAGACTTGTTAAAACAACATGCCAAACAGGATGACAGGGAATCACAGCCACAAACTAGCTGCCCCCAATTTGTATCACAATGCACTCCACATGCCAATTCACTGGGATGGAGACGTCGGGTCTGCAGAGAAAATAAACCAGAAAATCATCTCCCGAGGAATGTGAAAAGACCCTGTTTCCTGTGCCATTAGCAGGGCACGAGGGCAAGTAACTAAGGTACAACTGTTGGAGACGGGGGAATTGAATCGAATAACATGAGCCAGGAGACAATGTTAAGCTATCTTTGGAGACATCATGCTACCTTTCGGAATACATGAACAGCTTTTGTTGGATTTCCTTCCCCACCACCCCCTCAGGATGGAGAGCGCAAGTCACATGACAAGCAGAGCCTTTGCGGGTGTTAAAAAAGACACATTTCACAGACATTTGATGCGGATGAACTGCGGACAAGCAGTAGAAGCTGTTGAGACTTGATCTTTCTCTCCACGTCTCCCCCTTTCCAAGCAAGCTTCGAACCCTGTTTGCTGATCGAGACCAGCAGCACACCTACCTCCAACAGAGACCTTATAAAACCCGAAATTCTGCTCAACACCACCACCTCCATGGGAACGACCAACTGAGACCAACACTGGCTCTTCTGCCTCACAGCGCCAGGGACCCGGGTTCGACTCTGGCTTTCGTGGCTGTGTGGAGTTTGCAGCTTCTCCTCGTGTCTGCGAGGGTTTCCTCCCACAGTCCAAAGATGTGCTGGATAGGTTGGGTTTCAGGGCAGTGGGCCTAGGTAGGGTGGCTCTTTCAGAGGGTCAGTGCAGACCCGATGGGCCAAAAGGCCTCGTTCTACGCTGTAGGTATTCTATGGATTCAACCTGAACTCAAGACATCCATTCAGGACCACCGATTCAGCGTCTGCCCAGCAGGGTTACGGAGCAGACTGTACATATCGTTTGGACTTTATTTTAATCAAACTATCCTCCCTCACTCTGTAATCGGTACTTGTGCGTACTGGGACCCTCAGTTTATTTTAAATTCGTTCACGGGATGTGGTCATCGTTGGCCCATCCCTAATTGCCCTTGAACTGAGTAGTTTGCTAGGCCATTTCAGGGGGCACTTCAGAGTCAACCACAATGGAGTCACATGTCAGCCAGACCAGAGGTACGGGTGACAGATTTCCTTCCCTGAAGGACATTAACCAACCATGTGGGTTTTTACGACAGTCCACACTAATTCCATGATCATCGTTAGATTTTTTTTTAAAAATTGAACTCAAATTTCAACATCTGCCGTGGTGGGGTTTGAACCCGGGCCCCCCAGAAGCAACGTCCTGGTCTCGGGATTCAGTCCGGTGAAAATACCACAACGCCACAGCCTCTCCTCATGCAGGTGAAACTTGGGAGCGTACTTTATTATTTTACCCAGATTGGTCGAAAAACGAGAAAACTCACCTCTTGCTGTACTAAACTCAAGAAAACCTGGCCCATTGCTTTACAGTTTGTGGTCAGTGTGTGGACAGTCAAACACTTCACAGAATCGGCAAGGACACTCTTTGAAATGCAAAACCGTACGATCAGATGTGGAGTGCGAAAAATGGGGAGTCACTTGAGCCCTCCTCACCTGGTGCAGCCTTTTAACTAGTTCATGGCTGACCTTCAACCCCATTCTCCCTCCCCGTAGCCCTCAATGCCCAAGGGAACTCTCCTCGAATGCACGCGACAGCTGATCACAGCCCCCAGATCACCACTCATTCTCTTAAACCTCCGGGGAGTGCAAGCCCAACCTACTCAGTCTTGTGAAGGGGAGGTTGTGTCTCACTAACTTGATAAGAGTTTTTCGAGGAGGTCACAAAGGTGATTGATGCAGGGAGGGCAGTGGATGTTGTCTATAGGGACTTCAGTAAGGCCTTTGACAAGGTCTCTCATGGCAGATTGGTACAAAAGGTGAAGTCACACGGGATCAGAGGTGAGCTGGCAAGATGGATACAGAACTGGCTAGGTCATAGAATGGCTAGGTCACTGGCTAGGCGCTCGACTCATCGATCGACAGTTCCAACGCGCCACAGCAAAAAACCGCACCGACCTCCTCAGAAGACAAACATAGGACACAACCGACAGAGCACCCTTCATCGTCCAGTACTTTCCCGGAGTGGAGAAACTACGACATCTTCTTCACAGCCTTCAACACGTCATCGATGAAGATGAACATCTTGCCAAGGTCATCCCCACACCCCCACTACTTGCCTTCAAACAACCGCGCAACCTCAAACCATTGTTTGCAGCAAACTACCCAGCCTTCAGAACAGTGACCACGACACCACACAACCCTGCCATGGCAATCTCTGCAAGACGTGCCAGATCATCGACATGGATACCACCATTACACGTGAGAACACCTCCCACCAGGTACGCGGTACATACTCGTGCGACTCGGCCAACGTCGTCTGCCTCATACGCTGCAGGAAAGGATGACCCGAAGCGTGGTACATTGGCGAGACCATGCAGACGCTGCGACAACTAATTAACGGACATCGCGTGACAATCATCAGGCAGGAATGTTCCCTTCCAGTCGGGGAACACTTCAGCAGTCAAGGGCATTCAGCCTCTGATCTCCGGGTAAGCGTTCTCCAAGGCGGCCTTCAGGACGCGCGGCAACGCAGAATCGCCGAGCAGAAACTTCTAGCCAAGTTCCGCACACGAGTGCGGCCTCAACCGGGACCTGGGATTCATGTCGCATTACATTCATCCCCCACCATCTGGCCTGCTAAATCCTACCAACTGTCCTGGCTTGAGACAATTCACACCTCTTTAACCTGGGGTTACCCCATCTCTGGATCTGTAAAGATTTAATCACCTGCTAATGCTCGAATTCCAAGCATTGTTTGGCATCTTTGAATCTGTCTATATATATGTTTCTGGAACATACCCCTTCTTTCACCTGAGGAAGGAGCAGAGCTCCGAAAGCCAGTGACATCGAAACAAACCTGTTGGACTTTAACCAGGTGACGTAAGACTTCTTACTAGGTCATAGAAGGCAGGGAGCAGCAATGGCAGGGTACTTTTCTGATTGGAGGGCTGTGACAAGTGGTGTTCCGCAGGGATCAGTGCTGGGACCTTTGCTGTTCGTAGAATATATAAATGATTTGGAGGAAAATATAACTGGTCTGATTAGTAAGTTTGCAGACGACACAAAGGTTGGTGGAATTGCGGATAGAGATGAGGCCTGTCAGAGGATACAGCAGGATTTAGATTGTTTGGAGACTTGGGTGGAGAGATGGCATATGGAGATTAATCCGGACAAATGTGAGGTAATGCATTTTGGAAGGTCTAATACAAGTGGGGAATATACAGTGAATGGTAGGTAGAACCCTCAAGATTATTGACAGTCAGAGAGATCGAGGTGTACAGGTCCACAGGTCACTGAAAGTGGCAACACAGGTGGAGAAGGTAGTCAAGAAGGCACATGGCATGCTTGCCTTCATTGGCCGGGGCATTGAGTATAAGAATTGGCAAGTCATGTTGCAACTATACAGAACCTTAGTTAGGCCACACTTGGACTTAGTGTTCAATTATGGTCGCCACACTACCAGAAGGATGTGGAGGCTTTGGAGAGGGTGCAGAAGAGATTTACCAGGATGTTGCCTGGTATGGAGGGCATTAGCTATGAGGAGCGGTTGAATAAACTCAGTTTGTTCTCACTGGAACGATGGAGGTTGAGGGCCGACCTGATAGAGGTCGACAAAATTATGAGGGGCATAGACAGAGTGGATAGTCAGAGGCTTTTCCCCAGGGTAGAGGGGTCAATTACTAGGGGACATAGGTTTAAGGTGCGAGGGGCAAGGTTTAGAGGAGATGTACGAGGCAAGTTTTTTTTACACAGAGGGTAGTGGGGCCTGGAACTCGCTGCCGGAGGAGGTGGTGGAAGCAGGGACGATAGTGACATTTAAGGGACGTCTTGACAAATACACGAATAGGATGGAAATAGAGGGATATGGACCCCAGAAGTGGAGAAGATTGTAGTTTAGTCGGGCAGCATGGTCGGCGCAGGCTTGGAGGGCCGAAGGGCCTGTTCCTGTGCTGTACTTTTTTTTGTTCTTTGTTCAAAATTCCTTGTTCCAGCATGAACAAGAGGTTAATTTCCAGTTAATGTCCGGACACCACATCAGTAACCTTCAGTAACATTAATCAGTAACATTCCCGATTACGCCCTGGACACCACATCAGTAACATTCACCTGCTGAGCAATCATCTGTTGCTGCTGATGCAGGAGCTGCGGTTGCTGCACAAAGAGCGGTGGCTGCACGGGTGTTTGTGGCGGGGCAGGCGGAGGCTGCACTGCTGCCGGCGGCTGCGGTTGAGGCTGCTTCTGTTGCACCGTCGCCTGGGGCTGCTTCTGTGGCAGCACCCGCTGCGGCTGCTGCAGCTGGGATTTGGTTTGCTGCGGAGGCTGCTGCAGGACTTGAGGCTGAGCGTTGTGAACGCCGCCAAGAACAACACCTGGGGAGAAAACACACAGGGGGAGGTCAGGGAAAGACGGAGTCACGAAGTGGCATTACCGCAAACAGGTTTTACTGAAACCCACGGCCGAGCGCCATTTCTATTTCAAACGGGTATCTCATATTAGGTAACTCGACCGAAAATCAGGAACTGGAAATCAAGACTTCACTTTCAGCACCAGGTGCTGTGTGAAATTTCAAAAAGCAGGCCCACAATCACTGACCTTTCTGGGTTGAGCAAAGCGAGGGGAAAACTGTTTCCTCTAGCAAGATCATCAGTAATTAGACTCGAAATAACAGGCAAAGGAACAAGAGGGGAGTGGAGAAGCAATTTCTACACACTGAGGATTGCTGAGATCTGGAACCCTTCCCCCGAATGGCTGGTGGAAGAAGATTCCATCGGAACCCGCCAAAGACTGATGGCCCGTGAACTGGAATATGACTCTCAGAATCCCTACAGTGCAGGAGGCCATTCAGTCCATCGAGTCAGCACCGACACTTAGAAAGAGCACCCTAACCCCGTAGCCCCACCTAACTGTTTGGACACGAAGGGTCAATTTAACATGGCCAGTCTGCATAACCTGCACATCTTTGGACTGTGGGAGAAACCGGAGCACCCGGAGGAAACCCACGCAGACACGGGGGAGAAAGGGCAAACTCCGCAGTCACCCGAGGTCGGAATTGAACCCGGGGCCCTGGCGCTGTGAGGCAGCAGTGCTAACCGCTGGTTTTGACGAGAGCCACTTAGACAAGAGGATTGTTTCCGAACATGGAACATGGCCAAAGTAGAGACACCTGAACAATCTACGCTTGCTTTCTATCCCACTCCCTGACAGCTGAAGGATTTCTTAATCAGCTGCTTTCTCACTGCTGCAGTAAAAATAATGTATTCAGTGCTATTCTGGAGACAGTGATTCAGTGAACACCAAATACATGCCACTGCTCACGAGACAACCCAGCACAAGCCAGGGTAGCTCAGCAATAAAGGCAGATTCAGGAGCGGGCTGGGGAATGAAAATTGGGGGGAGGTGGGGGGAGGGGAAGGGTGCGGAATGAAACTTCAGGAATACAAGTGAAATCCTCCTGACGTCTTTTCAATAGATCCAGGCAAGAGACAGCAGCACTTGCACATTTTTCATGACTTGAGAGAACAAGGTGCAGGGCGAGGGGACCGAGGGACGTGACACCGAGGATCCTTTGTGCAGTCATCAAAATTATTCACAGTGGCACAAGAGACAGAACAAAACGTGCGGTTGCCAGGAAACTCCCCAAGTTTGAAAAGTGGGATCAGAGAGGTTTAGGGGTTTAGGGAGGGGATCTGAGGAAAAACCTTTTTACCCAGAGGGTGGTGACGGTCTGGAATGCACTGCCTCGGAGGGTGGGAGAGCTGGGTTTGCCTTTAAAAAGTACCTGGATGAGCACCTGGCACCACATAACATTCGAGACTCTGGGCCAAGTGCTGGCAAATGGGATTAGGTCGGCAGGCCAGGTGTTTTTCACGCGTAGGGGCTGACTCTATGGGCTGAAGGAGCTCTTCTGTGCTGTATGATTCTGTTACATTGGTGTCAATCAACAGGGACGCGGAAAAATATAATGGAGTGTGAATTTGGGAATGGGAAGCGGAGTCATTTTCCTTTGAATAGGTCATGAAAGGTTTCAACTTTCCAAGATGTCCACAGGTCTTTAAAGGTGACAGGGCAGCTGGATAAGTTGGCAAAGAAAGCACATGGAATGCTCTCCTTTATTGGGCGCGGTATTGAATACAAAAGCAGGGATGTAATGCTGGAACTGTATAAAATGCTGGTTAGGCCACAGCTCAATTTCTGTGTGCAGTTCTGGTCGCCGCATTACAGGAAGTACATAATTGCTCTGGGGAGAGTGCCGAGGAGATTTACACGAAGGTTGCCAGGGCTTGAAAATTGCAGCTCTTGAGGAACGATTGGAGAGGCTCGTGTTCTTTTCCTTGCAACAGAGGAGGCTAAGGGGTGACTTAACGGAGGTGTACCAAATTATGAGCGGCCCAGGTAGGGTAGACAGGAAAGACCCGTTTCCCTCCAGCTGATGGGTCAAGTACCAGCGGACATTGGTTTAGGGTGATTGGTAGAAGGATTAGAGGGAAAAACCTTTCCACCCAGAGACTGATAGGTGTCTGGAATTCACAACCAGAATTGATGGTTGAGACAGAGAAGCTCAACTCATCTAAAATGAGACACCCAAATTATCTAAAATGTACCTGGACCTGCAGCTGAAGAAGTGCTGCAACCGGCAAACTGGAAAGTGGGATATCAATCAGCAGCTTTCTTTTCTCTCTCTATTTTATGGCTGGCGCAGAGCTGATGGGCTCAATTGGCCTCTTTCTGTGCCGTAACTGTTCTATTGCTTCTAAGACGTCTGAAAGCCTTATTTTGTTGTGTTCACTTTTCATTAATTAGACGCCCAAATGATAAAGAAAGACTGGACACAAGACAAGCCTTCAGATATCACGGTGACGTACAGTTATCTGAGGATCTGCTCATCAATCATCAATCCGAGCTACCTCGGAAATTAGTGGAAAGAAATAAGAAAAGGAAGTTGTCAATTATCCCACTGTCTTCAACACAGAGAGCTCTGACAGCCAAGACAGGGACGATATGAAGAGAGGCAAATTGCTTCTGAGAGTTTAATTAAATAGCGTCACATGCCAATGATATATTAAGTGGGAAACAATTGTTTTGGCAGCAAGATAAAAGTGCATTTTCTTTGGAAAATTCTGAATGCACGCGGGTGATTTTGAAGTTTGTTGTTGCAAAGAGACAAACTCACTGTTGGAGACTATTGGAATGAAAGTTAGTGCTCGCCAAGTTAGTTGGGCAGATGCTTTGATACAATTCATCTCTTCAAACCAGCCGTGTTGTCTCTAGAAGAAATATCGCCTCCTGGTTGACAGACACTGCGATTTGATTAAGCACATCTGTCCCTCCGCTCTGCTGCCTCATTCACATTCTGCTGTTTGCAGACATTTTGCCTCCAGGCACTTGGCAAAGTCACTCTGAACACAATAACAAGGTGTTGACCAACAATGAACCCAATGGGGCAACTCATGTTGATGCCTGATGTCAGCATGTAGACTCCGCCCAGATGTGCAGATGCAGCCAGTCCTTGCCTTGCCCTCCCTGGGCAGGACGCTGAATACTCAACTGCGAACGCCTCAACCAAAAGGGAGTAAAATACAACGGGCGGTTGCCTCCTCTCCCCCCCCAAATGCACTAAGCCGTTGTCAATGATTGAGGGAAGTTCTTTGTGCAATGAGACCCACCAAGAGGATGGATTTCAAGGTGGAGGAGGTGGTGGGGAAACCCCTGGAATTATTTTGTGGATGGGGAAACTCCAGAGGCACCCTGGCTGAACTACAACAGTCTTCTGTGCCTGTATTTATCTTGTAATCCCCCGCAGAGTTAATTTCAAACAGATGTAATCTGCAACAAATGGATGTCGATGTGAAAAGGTGGCTGGAGCCTCTCTCCCCAAACTCGAGCCAGCATTTGCCAGGAGAGAAGCGGAGTCCGTGCAGCTCACTGCAGGGGTGTTCGCGAAAGCACTGCGTGGAGGGGGAACACAGAGGAAGTCACTCTGTGCTCCTTACTTCCCGTCTCACCGTCAGATACAACTGTCTTCCAGTCTGACCTGAAAACCTACATTTCTCCTCAATCATAAAAGCATTTGCAATTGGACTTCAAGTTGCAATTTCTGACCAGTCACACTGTGCGGGTCAAAAACAATAAACAAATCACGTTTCGATTAAATTCTCACCCTCTTGCATGTCAGCTTCCTATGATCAAGGCAAATACATTGGAGGGAAAAAATTACAACATTCTTGTGAAAGCAACACGACAGCAACGGCTACAAGTGACTGTGCCCTCTCTCATACCTGCTGGCGGCACAACTGCCTGATTCGATGGCCTCTTGCGTGGCGTGAGGGAAGGTTGAATTGGGAGCATCCCTGGATTGGCTGGAGCCTGCCCAGCTTTGGGCCTTTGGCGAGGAGCTATCGAGGTCTCAGTGGGAGGAGTTGGGTCTGTGAGCCTAAGAAACGAGGAGAACATGTGGATAAAGATACCAAACCTCACAGCACTGTAACCCTGTCCCCGTTCCTCAATTTTCTACATTTTAAAGCCACAGTCTTATTCAGGATAAGGGCAGATCGAACGAATAGTACAGAACGGAAAATTCAATGCTGCAGATCATTTTTACCCCGGAGGTGTGCTCTGGTCCCACAGCATTCACAGTCTGGTCCAATCCTACCCTGCTTCTCATTCCTCACAACCTTTAATCTTCCGACTCATCAAGCAATTAATTTCTGCTGAAAAAGGATTCACAGACAGGTGCAGCTTCGACAGTGTGACAGAGAATTGTAAATTATATGTTAAGAACGGTTCTCATCACAATTTTGTGCCTTTGGTTCGCATCTCAGTGATTCGCAGAAGCAACATCAATTGCTTCACTGTCTGCGAGGCGGCAAACATTTCACCTCAACCTCTTCAGTGCTCATCAAAATGGCTTCAAGTCTCCCTTCCTAACACCACATCGGTGCTGTCAAACAATTAAAGAAAAAGACTTACACACGCAAAGGATTTATTTAAATACTGTGAACACTACCCAGAGAGATCTCACACAGACATTATAAGTGAGGCAAGTGGGTTCCCCTTCCTGGCGGATGGCTTAAAGAGGAGGAAGTAATAATTATAATAATCTTTAGTGTCACAAGTAGGTTTCCATTAACCCTGCAATGAAGTTACTGTGAAAAGCCCCTAGTCGCCACATTCCGGCGCCTGTTTGGGTACATGGAGGAAGAATTCAGAATGTCCAATTCACCGAACAAGCCCATCTTTCGGGACTTGTGGGAGGAAACTGGAGCACCCGGAGGAAACCCACGCAGACACTGGGAGAACGTGCAGACTGCGCACAGACAGTGACTCAAGCCGGGAATCGAACCCAGGACCCTGGCGCTGTGAAGCGATGGTGCTAACCACTGAGCTAGCGTGCTGCCCACTGTAGGCCATTAAACCATATCAAAACCTTGGGTAGGGTGCTCTTTCCAAGAGCCGGTGCAGACTCGATGGGCCGAATGGCCTCCTTCTGCACTGTAAATTCTATGAATCTATGAAAACGTTACAGCGCTGAGAGAAGCCCATCATGCCAGCTCCAGCCCAAAAAAAGGAAGAGAAAAATAAACTGGCCACCCGCTCATTTTAATTGCACTTTCCAGCACCTTGTCCCAGGCCTTGCAGGTTCCGCAGATCCAAGTACATTTTAAAGGAGTTGAGCAAGAGCACAAAAAGGTCCCTCCTGGCCGAGGTGGCACCTGGTTCGATTACCGGGCTGTACTCTGTTAGCTGGAGCATCAGAGTGGGTTCAGTGTTCAGGGAAAGGGGAGCCTCCTGGTACCGACGGCTGCCAGTATTAGTCAAAAAGGCTCGGTTGAGCAAGCACTCGCCTCAGCCCCCTGCTGCGTATCAAAGGACACGGAATTTGAGAGGACGGAAACTGGCCATTTTGGCCCAAGTGGTCAGTGCTCCTGTTCCACACGAGCCTTCCCCCACCTTGCTTCACCTAACACAATATTCCTTTCTCTATCCTCTGTGAGCTGGTGCCTTCCCTGAAGTTGACCCATCCTCACCACTTTCTGCATAAGTTCATTTTTTGGACATCCCGCACTGGAATTGACGGTGACCAACTCGTATCAGCGTGACTTCCAGATTCTCCTGAACAACAGTCACTGCCATGCAAGGTAATAAACTGTACGTGTCGGGATAAATTGGGAATATCTATGTGGGCATTGGATGCAGATCTGATCGTGCAGCCTGCCAGAGCTCACTGCGGGGGTTGGCACTTGGAGCTGAGCCACGTCTCTGATGCAGAGTCACTCCTTCGGCAGAGAAGGAAAACAAACGGCAGTCAGGGGAAAACAAGGCTAACCTAATCCTCACCCAAAATGTTTGGCAATGCTAGATTTCTTGTCCCTGGGTTCGTGAGACCCCCCTACCCCTCCCCAAAGAGGGCCAGGTGAACACTTCCGCCAAGAGTTTTACACTGGTGTTGCACAACTATTGAAGTGGTTCCAGGCAAGTGCTTTCCTTGCTTCATCACAGGCAAGACGATGTATTAAATAGCTAACCTCGCCTTGGGCTGTGTCTTCTTTGCAGCAGCTTCACTGGCTTTTACCGGCTCAACAAGCTTGGTTGGAATGGGAGAGTTCTGTAAAACAAAGCTATTGTTACATCAACCGCACTGGAGTGATTTCCTGCTGGCAAGCTGCTCACAGATCGGACGCCAGCTTGTCAGGCAACCCCACTCTCCCCCTACCGCCCACCTCCTCCTTTTTGGACCCCCCCCCACCACTGCTACTTTGACCCCACCCCCTTAGCCCCGTCAACCTTACGCCCCCCATCAACCTTGGGGAGGCCCCCCAGGAACCCAAACTCACCCCCACTCTACCTGGCAAAGCCCAGCTCCAACCCAGGTCGGACCCGGCAATGCCAACCTGACATCGTGGCAGTGTCCCCAGCACACTGCCAGTGCCACCCAGGCACTTTGGCAGTGACAGGGTGGCACTGCTAGGGTGCCAGACCGACAGTGCCAAGGGAGTGGCAGGGTGCCACCCTGCACTGTCCCCGGCCACCCGGTGGTATGCAATGGCCTGAGAGATCCCCCCCCCGCCCCATTTGTGTGGCCCAGTACTAGACAGTGCCCTGGCGAGGTGCCCAGGTGAATCCGCCGCCCGGGTATTTAAATATCCAGATCGCAGCAGGTGGAGCGAGTCGGATGACTCGTGATTGGCTCAGAGCCCACTCTGGGGCAGGTGCGCGATTCACCCGTTGCGACCGGATCCACGCTGGGGGCAAAGGGGTCGCTGAATCATGCGCACGGCTCCACCGCAGCTCAATTAATCGCACAAAGCGACTCCTCGCACATTCCTCTCCCACAAGTCAAACCTCCGGGTCCAAGAATACCACTTGAGCGGCAGAAAATTGTTCCTCAAGAGGGTGCGAGAGCTCAACATATTAATTTGGGCCCATTGAAGGATTAAAATTCTGCCTCAGTATTGCAATTCAATTCTTGGTGTATTTTTGCAGGTGTAGCGCGTCACTGAACAGCTTACAGAACTTGTCAAGCTTTCAGATATTCCACAGGCTGCTTGTATTGTGGCAAGGCAGATCACATCCACTGATCTAAGTCCAGTTTCTCATGCAGGGAGGTTTACAGTTAAAGTACTGACTTGCAGTTGGTAATTTGCTTTTCTCGTTGATGGACAAGAACAGGAACTCATTATGTGAGACACACAAGGCAAGCGGTGGTCTCAGAATCCCACAACAGGACACGAGTGGAAACAAGTTGCAGTTTAATATTTGTGCGTTGCGAGTCTCAGACTTTGACGTGACACAGACTTTGGATTATATTTAGACTTACACACACGTTCTGGACAGGACACTCCTTGCGGATTTGTTTAAATGCAAAGTGAGACACTTGGTAAATATCAGGTCGCTTCTCTGGATCTGGCTCGAGCATAAATCCTGAAAAGTGAAATCACCATTGGTAGATTAAATTACACCAAAATCAGCTTCAACACAAAGGTAACACCAACTGCATTTTCCACGACAACAAAAGTAGTGCTGCATGTTCAGAGGCAGGTTTCAGTTTCAGTTTTATTGCATGTTTATTCACACATCCTGATCCCCAATCATCCGGAATACCTTTGAGGTGTGTTAAAGGGAGCATTCTCACAAATAATCCAACGTGAAACCAATCGTAACTTCACAGAATGTCTAGAATACCGCCATTGTTTCACTTTGTCATCACGGTCACATTGCTTTCTACGTTATTCCCACACTTCCTTCCTTGCTTCTTTAACACCTTTTGGATGTTCCACAGGGAAAGGAATGAGAGTGGCTCAGGATTGGCACCATTTTATCGTCAGAAGTGGCTGGGCATCGCACACACGCACATGCACTCACACACACACACGCGCGCTCACACACACACACAAAGTGGTTCATTAACCTGCTTTACAGAAACTAGGGCAATCCTGCTGCCAGAAAGTGTCCCATTGACTTCTTTCACTGGACAATCAAAGCAGGGAACAGCAATGAAACCCAGCTCACAACACTGAGCAGACCACATGAACAAGGCACACGTAACATCAAGCCTGCCAGCGGCAGTAGGTATGGGTAAGTTAGGACCATGTAATCACAAGTAACGGTGTCCTCCACTTCCTACATCACAAGTGATTGAAAACTCAATGTCTTCCGCTGCTGGCAAACCTTTGTGGATTTCAACATCAATGTCGTTTTAGCTTAATCTGTACAGAAATCTGCCAAATTAAGACTTCTGATGATGGTGCATTCGTAAGGTGTATCCAACCAAACAATGCACACAGGAAATCCATCCCAATCTATTATTAATCTGACCATTTTATTGTTACCATGGGGCTCAAAAGGAGCCAAGCAGGCAAATGAAGAAACAGAGGGAATCATGTGAGTGCTTACTTATGAGGCAGTGCATCTCGCTGGAATACTTGGAGCTGTCCGGAATGGTGAAGCTCCCATCGCAGATTGCAACTTGGCTTTCTCCAAACGGTAGTGTAAAAAAGCAGAGTTTGTACAGTAAGCATCCAAGAGCCTGTCGGAGAAAGCACAAGAGTCATGACCGGACACTCAGATGTTTTTCCGAAGTTAACGCCACCCTTATCAGCAGTGGTCTTCTTCGGTAATTGGATTCAATGACGGGGAAAGCCAAAGTCTTGCAACGTGAGTTTTCACATCTAACATTTGTTGATTTAAAAAAAAAATTTTTAAATGTGCGATTTGTTTGGCTCACAGTTTAAGAGATAAAAATCTGTTGAGGGTCGCAGGGGCTCCTGCTGAACAGTGGCCCACGCGTCAATGCCCCAGGGTAGGGAACGTTGTGACCAAGCTGTGCGGGGTTTCAAGGCTAGCCCCTTCTCAGAGCCAGGCTGGTGGTGGTGGCCAGCAATTACGCTGACTGAAAAAGTCAACAGCCTAATCTTGCCTTTGGCGACTGCTTTCAAAAACAAAAATTGTGCAAGAAATTCAAACCACAGTGCTTTCTAACTTACAAAACTCAAAACCTAAACCTATCCTAACCCATCTGGATTAGCTGCAGGCAAAACATGTCCATCCTAATTACAATGCCAGTGCCTCCCATTGTACAAACAAACTCACTGCTTGTGTATCCTGCTGTAAATACTTCAGTTTTGGGAACCGGACGAACATTCAGGGCAAAAGCCATTGGAACCAGAGAATCTCATGACTGCCCACTGATTACCAGTAAACGGCTACCCCAGGGGAATGAAGCGCTGAAATGTGTCATGCCCGTCAATGTGAAGCAGCTTCGTCCTCTTGTCACTCAGGTTTGACGACATCAACGTCACGCTGTTTCCACTGAACAGGCCTGCACTGGTACAGCTTCAATGCAAAAACAGAACCATTGCAACACAAAGGCTCTGACATTTTCACGGCAATTTGCCCTCGGAGACTATTTCAATAATGTGAGCAAGAGAGCCAATTCTTCCAATTAACAATTACATTTAATTGACATTGCAGCAGAGTGGAGCCTTCCATGGTACAAGTCAAACTGTCACAGAGATGTATCTTAAACGACAACCTTTTAAAATAAAGAAAGAGAGAGAGAGAGGAGAGACTCCACGCGTTGCCCCATACATGAGGATGCCCTGAAGATTGCGAAAGGCGCTTTTGCAAATACAAGTCTGCAATGCTGGTAACGCTGTCCAGTCTGTTATTTTTCGGGACGCGCTTTTTCCAACAGCATAGAATCAGGAAACGCTCGAGTAAATACATCTTATCGAGCAAGTGCTCTCATTCATAACATAAAGGCTTCCTTTTGCTCACCCATATATCGGCCTTGGTGGTTATTGTTTTGCCGCAGTAAAGGTTGACCATTTCAGGCGCTCGGTAGGACAGGGTTGTGTACCTGAAAAATAGAAAGACACGGGAAGTGATATTTTGCAATGTTGGCTTGACATGGGGGTGACGGGGACTCTTGGCTTTCGTTCTTCAGGGTATCGAGCGAATTCCTCTCATTGTTGTCGCCTGGGTTCTCGATTTGCCATTGAAAAAAAAATCAGCTTTTATCAGATTAAATCTGTGTCTAATTCGAAAGCCGTTTCAGCACCTTGTCCAGGCAGGGCAGTTCCTGGCGGGGTGTAAAATGCTGGCCTTCAGATGTGGAGAGAGGGGAACATTTTCCCAGTGGCCATGGCATTGCTGCTTCAGTCAAAGCGCAATTAACACAAACATTCATCGCTCTTATGGTTTTGGCTGTGGTTTGCCAGTCAACAGCCGTGACCGCATTTCCCAATAGTTCATGGTGTATGAGCCAAGACATATGTACAACCTGTATTTGTACATCACCTCTGAGGAAGTAAAACACAAGGAATGTTAGGAAACAAAATCGGAAAGCAAGCCAAATTCAGATACATTCAGGCAGGTGACCAGAAGCTTCAGCAAACGTCTCAAAGAAGACAATTGTTTACGGAGGGAATTCCAGAGTTTAGGGCTGAGGCATCTGAAGATACAGCCGCCCATGGGGAAGAAATAAGAATTGGGAATGCTCAAGAGGCCTCATTTGCACAAGCTCAGAAATCTCAGAGGGTTGCAGGGCTGGGAACAGCCACAAAGAAATCGAAGAACAGTAAATTTTAAACTGAGGATTTTAAATTTCGGGATTTGCATAACCGGCAATGTGGAAAATTGCCCAGGTGTGTCCTGTTCACAATAAATAGGACAAATTACCGTCCCATCAGTCTACTCTCCATCATCAGCAAAATGATGGAAGGAGTCATCAACAGTGCTATCAAGCAGCACTTACACAGCAATAACCTTCTCACGGATGCTCAGTTTGGGTTTCACCAGGTTACTCAGCTCTTGGTTCAAACATGGACAAACGAGCTGAATGCCAGGGGTGAGGTGACAGTGACTGCCCTCGACATCAAGGCAGCATTTCACCGAGTATGGCATCAAGGAGCCCTAGCTAAGCTGGAGTCAGTGGGAATCAGGGGGGAAACTCTCCACTGGTTGGAGTCATACCTGGCACAAAGGAAGATGGTTGTGGTGGTTGGAGGTCAATCATCTCAGCTCCAGGACATGACTGCAGGAGTTCTTCAGGGTAGTGTCCGAGGCCCAACCATCTTCAGTTGCTTCATCAATGACCTCCCTTCCATCATAAGGTCAGAAGTGGGGATGTTTGCGGATGACTGCAGTGTTCAGTGTCATTCCTGATTCCTCAAATAATGAAGTAATCCATGTCGAAATGCAGCAAGACCTGGACAATATCCAGGCAATTGGCAAGTTGCATTCGCACCACACAAGTGCCAGGCAAGGACCATCTCCTACAAGAAAGGATCAAATCACCGCCCCTTGTTGGTGGCACGGTAGCACAGTGGTTAGCACTGTTGCTTCACAACACCAGGGACCCAGGTTCGATTCCCGGCTTGGGTCAATGTCTGTGCGGAGGCTGCACGTTCTCCCCGTGTCTGCATGGATTTCCTCCGGGTGCTCCGATTTCCTCCCACAAGTCCCGAAAGACGTGCTTGTTAGGTGACTTGGACATTTGTGAATTCTCCCTCGGTGTACCCGAACAGGTGCCGGAATGTGGCGACTAGTGGATTTTCACAGTAACTTCATTGCAGTGTTAATGTAAGCCTGTATGTGACACTAATACAGATTATTATTCAATGATATTACCATCACTGAATCTCTGCAATCAATATCCTGGGGGTTACAATTGACCAGAAACTGAACTGGACGAGCCATATTAATGCTGTGACTACCAGGGCAGGTCAGAGGCTGGGAATCCTACGGCAAGTAACTCACCTCCTGACCCCCCCCCCCCCCCCCCCCCCCCCCAAAGCCTGTCCACCATCTACAAGGCCCAAGTCTGGAATGCAATAGAATATTCTCCATTTGCCGGCCTAACCAGCAATGCCCGCATCCCATAAATGAATTTTTTTTAAATGGAGTCAATGTGAGCCAGGAATCCCAAGGGTGAATGGTGAAGAGGACTTTGTGCAAGTTAGGAAACGGGCAACAGAGCTTCAGATGAGCTCAAGCTTATATCGGACCAGCCAACACTCGAATCGTCCAGTCTCAGAGGCCACCGGCGTGGAGAAAGGTGGTTTTAGAAGTGCAACGCACGAGAGGTCACAAGCTCGGGGCGAACTATCATTGCAACCCTGGAGAGATGCCAGAAAGGCGGATGGCGGCGGCGGCTCAGGAAGAGAGTTTCTGTGTCGGCCGCCTCAATATTGAGTTGGAGAAAAAAAAAAGTAAGTTAATCCTGCACTGGGTGGCAGGCAAGCATCGTAACTGATGGAGAGAGTGGGGGGATGGAGAGAAGTGCTGGTGAGGGAGAGTTGGGCACCGGCAGCATACTCGTGGAACCTGGCAATGTGCTTTCGGATCATGTCACTGAGGGGCGGTAAGCACAGGATACAAAGTAAAGGCTGAACTGACTCATTTATATAGAAATAGATCAAACGTTTCGGTTGGCAAGGCAGGACGTGGAAACAAATGGCTTCATGCTACATGCTTCCTTTAATGCATGACCATATATAGTCGTAACTCACAGTCCTTCTCAACAGAAAGCACAAGTCAGCAAAATGGGATTGACAAAGCTGAAGCGTTGAGCGCATTTTTCTTTTTATTGTCACAGCTCTGAGTGCATCAGCCAAAAACATTCTTCTCTAAAGAAACATTTATGGAGAGCCTGTTGAGAATTATTCTTGATACCAAATCTTCCGCTCAACAAGTCTGGAGATATTTCTGCGGTCCCGACACCTATTAGAACATAATTGGCTGCAGGATCTGGTCCTTGTGTTCGGTTCGGGGGCGTTTCTGTTTCACCAGAGTCTTGGCGGAGCAAAACAAATCAGCCCGTTGGTGCTGTTCACCCTTGGCATCCACTTCTCGACTTCTGCTGTCAACCTTTTGAGGAAATGGCCACAGTGGTCGGAAGCCACTTCAGACCAAATCTGACAATTTCCTCCATGCTTCATGATGGGTCACTCCTGAAATGCTTCTACAAAAGTGAAAACAAATCAAAGAGGGCGGCAACGGCCCTGGCCATAGCTTGCAATCAGCCTTCGTCCTGGTCAAGTATCAGATGCAACTGGTGCTGAAGGACGGGCGTAGGAAACAGTCTCCAAAAATAAAATGTTTAAAAATTAATGCAACCAGCTTCAGAAGTGGCACTGAACCAATCCTGCGAGTCAGTCTGCCCGATGGCATTATTTCGGGTCGTGGCAGATATTAAACCAGCTCTCTGCTTCTCACACACCAAAGCTAAAGGCTGTTGACCTGATGACAGCTGGAACGCACCCACAAAACGTGGCTCTGCTCCATCGTCAGCTCCACGCAGGACAGTCTGTGCGGTCAGAACACCAGTTGACAACAAAGTTTACGAGATGCTAGTGACAACAGATCGGCAAGCACACATTTCAGAAAGGCGGAATAAGCCTTTCTGACGTTTCTGGCACAGCGCACGGTTAAAACCAAACTTAATTCGAGACTGTCCCCTGGTTCTGTCACAAAACTGGTGTCAAATACTCTTCCAAGGATGGGGAGGGGGTCCCAACACTATTCGCAAAACACCAAAACATCCACCATTGCATCTCTTTCCTCTTCCAGCTTCATAACGTACTTCAGACATGACCTGACTGCCGCTCAGAAAGGGAAACAGCATAATTGGTCTACCCGGGTGAGAGCGGAGATTCCACCTCACAACACGATCAAACTGTGAAAGCATCCTCAAGCTCCTTGTTGTCCTCATTAAAATCCAGAGAAATCAAAAGCAGAGGCAATATATTCAGTGTGCTGGAAACAATACCCAAGAGGAGTTCGGATAACACGGTTATTTTTATTTTTTGCAAAGGGATTGGCATCCACGCGTGGGAACATTTCCAGCTCCTGTCTGGTGTAATGAGCATGGATCAGAGACAGGTCTATCAATGAAGACTGGCTCCCTACCACCGAGGAAGCTGACTGGATGCATTTCCATTTTATTGACGAGACAAAAATGGGAGCAACACTTCTCAGACTGGATACGGTTGAAACCTCATTTTATATCAGCTGGCCTGCTGACTTATTCTCGCCGAATACACAAACTCTTGTCTTTGTGACATGGGACTCCTGCCAGAGTTTCGGGAATCACATTCTGCTGTTCAGCTTTCAGGGAAAGGGACATGTAGTGGCCATGCCTGTCAAACCGCATCATGGTAATGCTGAGTCCATGTCTCGTCAACCGTGACACAATTGTTAACATTCCCAGCTTTAAGTTACAAGGTTCCTGGTTCCAGTCCTGCTCCAGGTCCAGAGCACAAAATTTGAGGCCGACACTCCAGGGCAGGACTGGGGGAACACTGCACGATCAAAGGTTGCTGCCTGCTGAGCAAGGATTTACCGGGACCCCATCTGCCTGCTCAGGCGGACGTGAAAGATCCCATGGCACATTTTCAAGTAACAGCGGGGGAGTTTGGGCAGGTGTCCTGGCCAATTTCTATCCCTCAACGAAACCACGGAGGGACACAAATATCTGACCAATGTCACATGGCTGTTTGCGAGAGCTTTCTGTGCACAAATTGGCTGTCACGTTTCTGCAAATTGCAAAGACAACAGTCAAAAGGGCTTTGATGTGTCCGTTGATCATCAGATGCAGATTATAAATCTGTCTTCCCTTCTTTCTATGCATTATTTACAACACAGAAACAGAATAGGCAATAGATCAGGCAAGCTTTCTCCCACCATTCTTCATCCAGTAAACTAGCAAACCAAAGACCCAGAGTGATGCTGTGAGGTCCCAGGTTCGAATCCCGGCAATAGCAGTCTGGAATTAAAAGTCCAACCACCACCATGAAACCATTGAAACCGCAATTGTAAGCAGCAATCCATCAGCAACTCCTTCTACAGCACAGCCCAAGCTTTTTAAAGTGTTTTGGGCACAAGTGGGAATACCTATATATTATAATTCACTCTCGATTATTACCAGTCAGTGAATTGTACCAGATTGGGGGAGCAATAGAAGGTCAAAGAGAATCGAGGAGACGGAGTCAGCCCCACTGTATCTATCGTGTAGTAATTTCATGCTGATTCAGTGTAAAACATGTATCATCATCAGGATTGATTTTTCGCTCAGAGTGAAGCCATTCATCTCTTCAGCTGGAAGCATTTTGATGTGATCTTTCATATTTGGCTGGAGTTCAATAATTCATAGCTGCGACATTTCGTCAGGAGCACAACATCCTGAGGCACTCACGTTGCTGGCAAGGTTCCCCCAAGCTCGGAGCAGCTAACCCTGCTCCCTGGTCTGTGACTGCTGGAAACCGTCCATCCACAGGAGGGAAAGACTCTGCCACAGGCACAGTATCAGAAACAAAGCCTTGGGGATGAGAAGGCCGCATCCTTCGCCAGAAAGGAGATCATGCTTAGTTAGAGAAATGGCCAGAAATGGCTCAAATCAGTCACTTTTGGAAAGAGCCAATTTGAGTGGAACTTGACCGTACCACCATGTTTCCATATCCATTTAAAAAAAAAGAAATAAACAAAAAGCTACTCTGAGGATTTGGGATGTTTCTTTTCTTTCTCCCCACTCTCTCAACCCTCTCTCCCTCCACAGATGCTGCTCGGTCTGCTGATTATTTCCACCGTTCCCTGTTTTTAATTTCGGTTTGCCAGTGTTTTGATTCCGAGAGTGAGTTCAGGTTCCCTTCTCCGCAAGTCCAGAAAATAATCTCCTCGTTAAGTGCAACTTGACAAACTTGCCCTGATGGAATCAAGGTTTGATACGTGGGTTCCGTGCCCAGTCCCGTTGTGCCACCCCTGCCACGTTGCAGCTACTAATTTTCATTCAGTCTCTCCCACCACCCCCCGCCCACCCACCATTGTGATACTTCATTACTGAGGAATCACGAAACTAAACACAAAACACTTACTTTTTAATTTCATCTTCAACAGCATTGACTCCTTCGAGCTGAGGATTCTGGGATTTATTCGTTGCGCTGCCGAAATCACAGAGGACATAATGCCCTTTGTCATGAAGCAGTATGTTTTCAACCTGAAGAGGAATATCACAAACACTCAGTAAACAGGACACTGAGCTATTGGGACCTCAGTCCGCCACATGCAAGCAGCGCAGGTTTTTAAACGTGCAATTCCCTGGCGGGAAGCCTGACACAATATATTTAGTACATCAGATACCCAATAAATTCTGATCCTCTCCTTTCCTCATGGTGCATCCCTCCCGCTGCCTGAGGTTAGGCAGCAGGTGCCTGTGGGAATGCGGTTTGATGGAGGAAATCACAACCACACTCAACCTGTCTGGTTGAATGAGTGGGTTGTCTTAGGAGCAAAGGTTGGACACGCTAGGCTTGTAGTCACTGGATTTAGAAGAGGTGACTTGGCTGAAACATGCAAGATCCTGATGGATCTTCACAAGGTGGGTGTGGAGAGGATCTAGAAATGGGGGGTCACTATTTTAAAATAAGAGGTCAGGTATTTAAAGGCAGAGGGGAGGGGAATTTCTTTCTCTCAAAGTGCCACACTTCTTCGGAAATCTCTTTCTCAAAAGCCAGCAGAAGCAAGAGTTGTTGAATATTTCTAAGGCAGAGTTGGATAGATTCTTGATAAGGGAAAGGCTATTGGGGGGGGCTAGGTGGGAACGTGTAGGTTACAATCAACCGTGATCGTATTGACTGGCAGAGCTCTCTGGTGTTCAGATCAAACCTGCTAACATGGGCCAACACCCCACCTGGCAGTGCAATGTCCTGATCTGTACCCCTCAGGTTTGCAGTAGCCTCTGCCCTCAGCAACTCAGATACCAGAGCAGTCAGCAAGGTCAATCCATTGGTTTTGCAAAATAAATGTACCCAGATAATGCCCGCACTACAGTGCTGTAAAAACATGCTCCCGTGTGATGTGGCAGGGCACTGTTTTGTGTTCATAACATACCAAGGAGACAGGAAGAATAAGGTTCCACAGAGCAAGGCATTGCTTTGGGCTCATGATTTATCACACTGGGGAGTAAGAACGTAGAAAAAAAATACAGCACAGAACAGGCCCTTCGGCCCACAATGTTGTGCCGAACCTTTGTCCTAGATTAATCATAGATTATCATTGAATTTAGAAAGACGTACAGCTTCATCCCCTCGTGTGAAGCACACTCGTGGTTCAACACACTGGGGCAGCTTGGGGGAAGGGAAGGGGATGGAGAGAGAAACACGGTTGCATGACAAGACAAGTCACTGCTTCACACTCGCGATTCATTCTGTTGGGTAGAGTGGGAGGAGGAGCCGACCGACGTGAAGGACAGAACCTTGCTTTGCGTTCACAAGCCACTACTTGTGGGAAATGGCAGTGGGAGAAAATTCCTGGCAGAACAATGATTTATGGCTTCATTCATTCCACTGGACGAGGGCGATTATATCAAATATTGTACACCGGCATGTGTAGAAGCATAACGTTCATGACACTTGGCCAAATGCACAAAACTTTCAGGAACATTTTAGCCATTAAAGATGCTCCACATGGTACGACCAGACCAGGCGCCCTCTTTCTTGATGAGTTTTTTAAAGAATTCCAATTGAGGGGCAATTTAGCGTAGCCAATCGACCGACCCTGCAGATCTTTGGGTTGTGGGGGTGGGACCCACGCAGACACGGGGAGAGTGTGCAAACTCCACACGGATCGTGACCCCGGGGTTCTTCCAGGACACGAAGGCTAGACTGACCAACAGCTTTTAAACTGCATGTTTCTTCCGACTGCCCGGTCTCCGTGAGCAACGCTTTCCGTCACCTTCAAATCCCGGTGGATGATGGGCGTCTTGCACTGGTGCAACCTCGCGACGGCTTCACACGTGTCACAGAATATCTGCAATACTTCGTTCTCGGTGAAACCAGTCTGCAGCCGCTGGTTCATCAGGTTCACCACTTGACCCCCTGCAGAAAGGGGGGAAAAAAAGGAGACGAGATCATTTCAGCCCAACAGCCCCGGATTCACAAATAAGAGCCCGCTTCACCACACAGCCCACCCGGATCCAACATCAGCTGAAGGAAAAACACAAATCCTGGAGCTGCTTGACTGTGAGTGGGCCCAAGATACCAAACAACAGAGGAAGGGGGAATATGTTGCATTACTTTATCCTAAGCTGTGGCAGCGTGACAAACGGGAACGATGCTCCGACTCGCGAGCTGGTAGGTCGGTCAGAAGTCCTAAAAAATGTATCGATGAACTCTGCTGTGCTGAATTATTTTCTGGTATATTTTCTTGTTTGGGGAAAGCAACAAAGAACAGCACATCCACCTCTCAGCCAGGCCACTGGAATGGGAGGGATCAGTCTGATGGACAGTTTTGCACACAAGTTGAGTCATAGAATTTAGTGCAGAAGGAGGGCATTCGGCCCATCGAGTCTGCAGTAGCCAATGGAAAGAGCACCCTACTTGAGCCCACGCCACCCTATCCCTGCAATCCAGTAACCCCACCTAACCTTTGGACACGAAGGGGCAATTTATCATGGCCAATCCACCTAACCTGCACATCTTTGGACTGTGTGAGGACACCGGAGCACCCGGAGGAAACCCACGCAGACATGGGACGAACGTGCAGACTCCACACAGACAGTGACCCAAGCCGGGAATCGAACCTGGGACCCTGGAGCTGTGAAGCAACTGTGCTAGCCACTGTACGGCCACGCCGCCCCCAGGGGCTTTGGAATTCAACTGCAGCATTCGTTCCGCCGCCGAACAATGGGTTTGGAGATCACGCGCAAGAGGAGCAGATCACAAGTTAAGTTGTTGGACAGAGCCCTGGTACCTGGCCAGAAAAGGATGGACCTATAGCACGAGCCGTGTTATCTCAGGCCATCAAATCTAAGGTCCAGCAACCAACACCACCCCCCAATTAAGGTGGCACTGCACTTAATGGTGTGGACAGCAGCTTGTGCCTTTCACACAGATAGTTGATGGGTGAATTTTAGTCTCATCCAGATGTTTGGCTATTTTGAAATAACTGTCCTTGAAAGTGAACAGTGGATACTGCCACTGTTAGCAAAAAAAAAAAAACGGGGGGCAGGGGAGAGAGAGTTCATGGTCTGAAATAGTTGAACACAAATAGTCGAGCCCCAAGACTGTACGGTGATGTTCCTTGCGTTGAGTTTCGCTGAAACAGTGCAGCATGGCTGAGGACAGAGATGAAAGCATCACATCAAGCTGGTGTACTGAAATGGCAAGCATCCAGCAGGTTGGGATCATGCGCGAGGACCGAGTGGAGAGGTTCCGCAAGGCGCTTCGGGCACCGCGCCAAAATCGACAACTCACTCAGAGCGCAGCGGAATAACTCAAGACGGGAGATTGACAAGACAGAAATTGACGTTAGCCTTGGGCACCCAGACAAGTGGTCCAAAGTGTGGTCGGAGAGGTAGATTTTCAGGAGTACCTTTGAAGAGGAGGGAGAGGTAACGGTGGAGGATTGAGAGGCAAGCTCTGGAGCTGAGGCAACTGAAGGCGCGTCTGCCGAATGGCTCGGAACGGAAATGTGGATGAACAAGACGGCAGAGTTAAATCAAGGACCAATGATCGGCATGGTAAAGTCCATCATTCTCCAAACTCTGAGTTCCCAATCTGTTTTCCATGGGCAGATTAGCTGGTGTGCCTCATCACAGATGCTCTCATGCAAATACTTTCAAAGCAGCATTTACGAAGATACCAGGACAAATCCCTCTCCGTCAACATAATAAATCAATTCAAAGCAAGTGGTGAGGAAGAACGATTTTTAAAAAAACAAAACATTTTCTCATGTAAGCATTGCCAGGAGACACGAATGCAGTACTTTGTAGTGTTGGAGAATGCAAAGGCTAAATCAGATCGCAGGAACATACAGCTGTCGCCATGGAAACCTAGAAACACCATCCACAGCTCACAGGAAGCCCAATGCGATTCGGTGACGATTTAGATAATGGCACCCATAATTTCGCATCCAGCCGTTCACCCAGGGATGGGGAATTGCAAAGTGCAAGCTAAGTGCGCCTCAAGACAATGGAGGGAGGCAATCGCTGAAACCTGGGCGGGTTGCCCAAACCTGCTCTCCAGCAGCTAGCAGCAGAGTGGCCATTACTGTGATCAAGTGCAGCATTCTGCACTCAGCTCAGCAACATCCATTATTCATCTGCGCGAGTGCTTGCACCTACATCGTCCCAGGTTTCCCTGCACACACCAGACATCCAAGGTGTTCGGAGACCAAACGGACGGAAAACCATATTGCCTATTATAATATGGCAGGCTCTCCCCTCTTCCAGCTGCACTCCAGAATATAAACGCCCCTTCACTGGAGCAACTGATGACGAGCGCACACTGGCAAGGGTCTTTGAATGTGCTGTCGGATAACAAGAGCTGAACTCAGTCCAGTTAATAAGCAGAGCCCAAATCCATCGCTTCCAGTGGTGCAGTAATTGCAGACTCTGCACAACACACAGAATCAGTCACGACTGAATTAGACAGGAAATAAAAGGAGGGGATAACAAAACACCAGGGTCTCTTTCCCAAGACAAACAGGCAGCATAAAAGCTTGGAAAGACGCGGTGACATTTTTATCGCCAAACACACCCCCTCTGGAACCATGGTTTATTCTAATGACTGAACAAGTGACAATGCCCAGCTATCGCCTCACAAAGAGGAGGCAAAGCAAGAGACTGAGAAAGCTTTCACCATTGTATAAACATGTATCAAGTCAGAAGCACTTCTCTCCTGGTGACTGAATATTTTGGATCATTTACTTAACAGAGGAAGCTTCACAGATGTAAAGGGAGTAATCCAGAACTAGTCTTTTCCATATGTGATGGTTGACAAAAATGAAGCCCAGAATTTTCTTGCTCTGGCTCTAAACCAGAATGCTTATGTCCCCACTCTCCCAGGCTGCATTTTAACCCAAAATGTTTCCAATCAATTTACCACCACAGGACTTGTCCTTCTTTCTCTTCAGCCGGGCTGAAGATGAAGTGGAGGCTAGTGATTGGTCAGCAATGTTTGCGACTCACAAGAGACTTCAGACACAATTAGCAGGAATATACTTGCGCAACACTCAACAAAGTACATAAATAATAACAACAATCTTTATTAGTGTCACAAGTAGGCTTACATTAACACTGCAATGAGGTTACTGTGAAAATCCCCTAGTCACCACATTCCAGCGCCTGTTCGGGTACACGGAGGGAGAATTCAGAATGTCCAATTTACCGTACCGGCCTCCCCGAACAGGCGCCGGAATGTGGCGACTAGGGGCTTTTCACAGTAACTTCATTGAAGGCTGCTTGTGACAATAAGCTATTATTATTATTATATTTAAAAACTGTAGTTTTGCCTCCCAGTCAAGCAATGTGTTAACTTTGAGGTTTTCATCCATGTTTTCAAATCTCTGCCTGGCCTTCCCCTTTCTACCTGTAACCACCTCCAGCCACAAATAACCCTCCATGTCACCTGCGCTCCACTATCTCCAGCCTCTTGCGCATTTCCAATTGTAAGGACTGCACCATTTGTGGCCAATCCTTCAGCTGCCTGGACCTGGAATTCTCTGCCTGCAGCTCTCCGCCTCTCTTTCCCCCTTGAAGATATTTCTGAAAACACAATTCCTTGACCAGGTTTTTGGCCACCTGATCTCATATTCTCCCTCTGTGGCTCAGTGGGGTTTCTAGTGTGATAACACTCCTTTAGATATTTCATTGTGTTAAAGGCACAAAATAATTCAAGATGTCTATTCATGGTGGCTTGGGTTCAAAAGTGCATTTGTTGTCTTCTGCACACGCAAATGCATGCGTTTGGGAGTGGTGTGATGATGATGGGGAGGGGAGTTGAAATCAGGAGCTACAACGTTTGAAGCTGAATGATGAATATTTCTGTGCTCATCTCATATCCTTCCCTGGTAATGATTTAATGCGGCTTTATCACTTCAAAAGAAAAGTGGCAATCAAAAATGATTCCAAATTTAAATGCAAATTCCTCTGCTCAGGAGCCATTGCATTAATGTCGGTGGCAGGTTCATCTGCTGATGGCTCCCCGCCCTGCCCATCAGCTGAGAATCTGCTCCAGCTGACTGCGCCGAGATGAAATAAAAAGGGTTCTTGCTCTTTTCACAGCTCTCATTTGTCCTTTGCAGAGCAGCGTGGATTAATCCAGTCAAGCCCATGGGTTTCTGCGTCTATCGTGTCTCGGGATGGTGGCTTTATTCCCCACTGATGCACTGACACTCGAGGAAGGAATTTAAATGACATCTCCCCGACAAATCAAGTCAGATACACAAACATATTGCACTGATGCAGATTCCATTCAGTAATGAAATAAAAGTCCTCACCGCGACAAAAGTCCATCAGGATCAGCACTTCCCAGACCTCTCCGGAACCGACAGCTGTGGTGCTGGAATCAATATAGCCAACAATGTTCTTGTGCCCTGTCAGGTCCCTCTGGAAGAAAGATAATACTTGGTCACAAGCAGGTCACTGCTCTTTTTTATTGGCTTGGCTCTGCTGGCCAAATAATCATTTGCAAAGCACTCGTGCTGGATGACAAAGTCGCACTTGTGATTTTCAGCCACGCAGCAGAACGATTACAACTGGCTACAATAATCTCAGGGCTTGGGAAGTCTGCCACCCAGCACCTGCTTTCTGGAATGCCTGGGTGTGCGGGCTCCAGTGAAGAGTCCGATTGGGCCGCTGGTGGTGCATCCTGAATGTAACACAGCCTGCCAACCTTCACTGTCTGCACCCACGTGAGAAAAGCAGCCACCTGGACCGGACAGCAAGAGTTGATGCTGGTACAACAATGCGTCAGCACCTTCAGTGGAGGACAGAAGACTAGGAAGGGGAGGGGGAGAGAGAGAGAGAAGGGTCAAAACCATTAGCTGCCATTGGTGCTGGACTTGCCAGATCCATGGCTCCCAGTATCAAAGACAAGTTATTTCCGTCACAGGAACCAAAAACGGTCATGATACAAAAAAAAAAATCTCCTGTATTTCAAAACTATTTTAGACACCAAGTTATTTAGCAGCAATGTATTTTATTTATTTTTTTTAAATCTATTTACTTCTGCTGAAGCTTATTCTAGGTGCCTGACGGCTGACACCACAGACCAACAAGACGGTGCCATGAACCGAAAGCATTGTAATGGGTGGCAGCTGGAAAGGTATCAGGCAAACAACTGAATGGGAGAGCAGAGAGGAGGCAAGCTCATGCAGGAGGGGATAGAGAGTCAGAATGAAATGAATGTATGGAGATAATGGCAAGAAAGACAGACACACACACACACGCCACGTGCAGTTACCTCCTGTAAGAACATGAAACCTAAAGTGAGAAAAAGCTCTTCAGTCTGGGCAGATGATATTTTTTTTGCCATTAATTTCTCCTCTGATCGCTACCTCGTTATATTACCCTGAACTTTCCTCCCATTCCCATCACCCCGCTTTTGAATCGCACTTGAAGTGGCAGAGATTTCTCCCCTGCCTTCTTTGGCCCCACTCCGGATAATCTCCGACGACAGACTGGGATGATATTCAGCACATGCTAGGTCGGAACCATCTCCAATGTCAGGACTCTCTCTCTGCCTGCAAACATTTGCCACTCACCATGATTTGAATCTCTCGCTTGCACACCTGCAGATCGTGCTCATTGTTGACGTACATCCTCTTCAGTGCACTTTTAACGCCATTGTGAGTCTTCACCAGGAACACAATGGCAAAACCACCTGGGAAACGTAAACAAAAACTTTATCATGACAAGTTCTAAAACAAGAGTCCCAAATTCTCCATTACACATGTTGGCAATTTCTCCAGCCAAGCTTTTTTTTCAAACCAACACCCCACCCACCCACCCAACATCTCTGATTCCACTCCCAATGTGAGCTGGGAAACCATTGGGAATATGTTTAGCCTGACAGGTGGACTGTGATGGTCTTTTGTATCTTTCTTCCTCAAACATTTTTCAAAACATTTTTCCAGTTAAGGGGCAATTTAGTGTGGCCAGTCCACCTGCCGTGCACACCTTTGGGCTGTGGGGGTGAGACCCATGCAGACATGGGGAGAATGCGCAAACTCCATATGGAGAGCGACCCAGGGCCGGCATCGAACCCGAGTCCTCGGCGCCATGAGTCAGCAGTGCTAACCACTGAGCCGTCCTTCTTCCTCAGACATAAGTAACAACAGCAGATTGAAACACTCGTTCACCTCCTTGCCAACTTGAATTGTCAGAATTTAGCACATTCACCAGTAATGAGTACTCAGAGTAGTTTCACTGTAATTGGTGTCATTTGGGTCAATTCAGAGATGCACACTTGCCAGCTGATTTCTCTTTTTGAAGCACCTGGAAGAGTGTACGAACCATTTAGGTACTTTGGGCTGAAGGCACTGGCATCTCTTCCAGCCCTCCACCCAACTTTCACACTGCACACATGTGGTCCATTCACCGGCGGAAATCGAGAACCTGATTGTACATCTGAATCGGCCAGTATCAGGCAAAGAAGTGGCCAGATTCAGAATTATCTGTCAAGTTCAATTACCCGAAAACAGAATACTTTCTGTTGCAAATCTGAAAGGAAATCAGAAAACGCTGGAAACACTCAGTGAAGAGAAAGAAAGAGTAGGACGGTGGAGTTGAGGCCATGATGAGATCAGCCATGATCATTCGGAATGGTGGTGGAGCAGGCTCGAGAAGTTAAATTGCCTAATCCTGCTCCTTGTTCTTCGAAAGAACTATTCCTCCTTCTCGCTCTTGGTCTGTAGCCCTGTGGGTAACAGCACCTCCAGCACAAATCTGGTTCTTGATTAACAAGGGGATTGGGGGGTTATGGGGAGAAGGCAGGAGAACGGGGATGAGAAACAAATCAGCCATGATCGAATGGCAGAGCAGACTCGCTGGGCCAAATGGTGTAATTCTGCTCCAATGTCTTATGGCTTGATGGTCAGGTCTCTGACCTCCCACTAGAACAATAGAAAAAATTAGCGATCTAACAAGTTCGAAGCAAGTACAGCGGTCAGGACAGAGCGAGGAAGAGGAGGGAAACAAAGAAAACACCAGCAGCAACAACTTGTATGTAGATAGTGCCGTTAATGTATCAAAATCAAAGATGACACATCGGTTCGGTCAGATGACTAAAAGCTTGGGCAAAGGGGTACATTTGAATAGAAAGTGAGGCTGGGAAGTGGAGGGAGCGGAATTTGAGAGCTTGGAGCCGAGGCAACTGGTGGCAGGGCCATCCATGGGGACTGCAATTGCAATTGTGAGTGCACAAGAGGCCAGAATATGAGGAGCGCATGCATGCCTCCTTTATGAAGCCTTTCATCACCTGTTCCAATGTCTTCTGTGGCTCCAAGTCAACTTTGGAGAGTGTCGTTGGAGACTGCTTCTGTGAAGCACCTCGGAAACTTTTATCTTTTATTGGTATTCGGTATCCCTCGGTTGTGAAAAGATGATTGAAAATGTGGTCCACTGCCTAAGGCTACCCAGCCTGTCGCCACAGCAATACTGCGCAAGTAGCACGCTAAATAACAGGACAGTGTGCTAAAACTTTGGTTAGGCAGGTGGGACCCACGAGACGTAGCTTTAAGGAGCTGGAGTCCTGTACTGCCCTGCCATTGCAATGCGAGCAGCTGAAACCACTGAAAACGTGGTCACTCACCATCATTTAGCACAGTACGAAGTCTTACAACACCAGGTTAAAGTCCAACAGGTTTGTTTTGATGTCACTAGCTTTCGGAGCGCTGCTCCTTCCTCAGGTGAATGAAGAGGTTTGTGTCGTGTTGGCATCGTCTGGCATCTTTGAATCTGTCTATATATATGTTTCTGGAACATACCCCTTCATTCACCTGAGGAAGGAGCAGCGCTCCGAAAGCTAGTGACATCGAAACAAACCTGTTGGACTTTAACCTGGTATTGTAAGACTTCGTACTGTGCTCACCCCAGTCCAACGCCGGCATCTCCACATCATGGCTACCATCATTTAGCAGGTAGATAATAACATGAATATTTCTTTGAATACAATGAGGAAATATCTTTTAATAAAAAGCACCTGATTGACTGTAAGGTGATCTCGGGTTGGCCCAAGTTGCGAAAGGTGTTTTTCTAAACTCAACTTTTTTTTCTGCTTCTTGGACTGTGGATATTATTTGCATCCAAACTGGACCAGTCGCGTAAATACTGCAGTTCCAACAGCAGCTGAGAGACTGGGAAGAGAACGACACACTTCCTGACTCCCCGTCGTCCCGCTACATGGCACAAGTCAGGGGTGCGATGGAATATTTTCCATCGGCCTGGGTCAGTCCAGCCCCAACGACACTCGAGAAGCTCTACAGGATCCAGGGCAAAGCAGCCCACTTGATTGACACCGCATCCACGACCTGAACCATTTGAGTGCCTGCACCACCGACGCACAGCAGCAGCCGCGTGCACCATCGGCAAGATGCACTGCAGGGACTCACCCTTCAACAGCACCTCATGAACCCGTGGCTTCTCCCAGCTTGAAGGACAAGGGCAACAGATACCTGGGAACACCGCCACCCGGAAGCTCCCATCCAAGTCACAGACAATTCCTGACTTGGAAATATGTCGCTGTTCCTTCACTGTGGCTGGGTCAAAATCCTCTAGCTCACTCCCCAACAGCACCGGGGGTCTAAGATTATTATTATTATTACCGACACATTACATGGTTCAAGAAGGCAGTGCGTCACCGCCTATTCAAGGGCAATAGGAATGGGCAATTAGAGCTGGTCGAGCCAGTGATACCCACAACTCATGAAAGAATATAAAAGTGTGTCAATTTGTTAAATATCAGGAATTACAATTAAACTAAAGGTTCGTAGCTTTTAATTAAGAACGGCTCGAATTCCCTTGCAGAATCCGTTCATTTCCAAGGACATTTCCCACTGCAATTCCCAGCACTGATCCCCGACACAGTCACATTCAGATCAGACAACACCGCAGATGCTGCTTCCAACATTAGCCTGGGTTAGTGGCAGGAGCTGCGCGGATGCCAAACTCAAACTGGCATAATGAATCACAAGGGCAGCACTGACAGCAGGCAGCAATTTATTCTGCCACATGACCGGCTGCTCTGAAGAACCAGGCACCGCTGCCTGCCAGGAGGTAACAGCAGGAGAGCATCACGGCAGGACAAAAAGCTGCAACAGACAGCTTGCTGGAACTCAGTGAGAAACACCACGAATCTCCCCAACACCTAAAGGTCACTTCAAATTCCACCTCAGAGCTTTGCTTCCTTCAGCGAACAGCGATGTTACAGTGTGCTGAGAGCAGCTCAGCTCCTTCACACTGGACTGGAGAGCGTAGAACCTGGGTATCAGAGTCTCAGGGTATGCCGTCGCCCCTGGAGAACTCGAGAGGTTTGGAATATTTGGCTCAGGGAGTTGCCGATGCCCAGTCCTCGAGTACGTTCAAGATCGAGACGGCTTGGTTTTTGGACACACGGGGATAATGGCGAGAAAGTGGGATTGAGGCAGATCGGCCATGATCTGATTGACTGGTAGAGCAGATTCGAGAGGCCGTAGGTTCGAGGGTGCTGAATGGACAACTCCCGCTCCTGTGTTAATGTGCCGTTACTCGGATTATGTACACGTGTTCAGCAAAACGAACACACCCATGAACACAGCTTGGGGGGAAAAAAATCACGAAAGAGAAAAACGTCAAACACTGGGTAACAACCAGGCCACTCTTGCAGGTCCCATGCAAACAGGAGGTGTTGGCTAATGCCGAACACATTTGGGATCGAGCTTGGGCCTTCAGTTTGCATGAGCACACACGATACAAATATTCGCTCAGCCAGCAAATGAGGAACCATGAAATAAGGAAGAAATAATCAGAACCTGCAACAGTGGCCTGGGTGTGATCCAGTGTTCAACATTATTCTCTCAAGTGATTTTTTTTTGCCCCCCCACCCCCCCCCCCCCCCCACCCCCCAAAGCTGTGTTCAGAGGCGGGATGGGGCAAAACGGCTTGATGCAGTGAGTCGGTGTGGAATGGACTGCCTGCTTCAAAAAGGAATTGGATGACTATCGAAGGTCTCTGCTGAAGAGGCATGGGGGGGGTGGGGGTTAGGGGCGTGGGAGTGGGACAAGCTCTTGCAAAAAGCCAAGATAGACATAGCAGGCCGACAAACTCCTTCTGTGCTGCAACCACTCTATGATTGACTGACGTAAATGGTACAGCTTCAGGCAGTAACCACTGGTTAATATTGACAAACCAGTCCAATGTGATACAGTGCTGTGATGATTGGAAAGCTGCAAGACTGCACAGTGCTGGTTTTACAGCCAGCCAATATCTGTCATGTATTTTCAGTGTCAATCACAGAAGTGAACTTTGGAGCGGCTCTGCAATTTCCTACTTTAGCCAGGGAGGAGGTCAGAAAACAAAACTTTTGCATTGCTTCCTGATGAGTTACTCAATTTTCTGTGCTGGGGAGTTCACGGGTGTGGCCGTCCTCCTGACAATGACTTCAGCGATCCTTCACTTCACTTATACTTTCCCGGAGTCCTGATTTCATCGGCCCCAATTGAAACAGGTCTCAGCTGCCAGGTCGGGACACAGCGGCACAACTGAGACTCTGTGCGAGTCAGGCATGCTCGGCATTGTGCTACCTGGCGCAGAAGCCGATACGGTTGGAAAGGCGAGCCAAGTCATTACTGTGGGTCAGCACGTTGCTGCAGTGTTCAGCCTGCATTATAAAATGCTGAGAGGTTGCCGTGCTGACTCACTGCACAAATCATAATTCACACCGACTCCCTCCCTATCCATCCATGGCTGCTACTTCTCGTTGTGTCACAGGCACAACAGCCAAGGCCAAACGTCTGTTTAGCCGAACAGCAACATATGTCCATCAATACCTGCGCTGTATCCATGCAGCACAGGACACCAGCCTCATAACATTAAAATTATTACCAGCCGTTCTGCCTTAGCCAACATAGGCAGGCAGTAATAAGGACTAAATATGGCTATAATCCTCTGGCTCACAGTCTGGTTGGTTAGGTTTTGTTGTCAGCAGAATAAAGCCAGGCATGTGAAAAAGCAGGCACCAACCTAACAGTGAGTGCGGCAGCCATTCCCGTCCGTTAAGGAGATTTAACCTCCAACTGAGTAATGACACTCGGAATCGTTTACAGACTGAAAGCAACCGGGAGGTGTGAAGATGGGATGATCCGGTCAGAGTTTTCCAACATGTCCTTGCCTGTTTCAGCAACCCTGTAAACCTCCCGTCCCTAGCAGGCGCAAATGGCTGAGCAAGTGCTTTTCAGAGATTTCGCTCAAATTCTGCCAGAAACCAAAATAACTGGGCTGCTGAAAATTCATGGAAGGGAAATCGGCGGAGTATTTGAAAAGGAAGGAGGTGAAATGAACTCTTGAATTCATAAAAGCGCCTTTCATGACCTCAGGACATCCCAAAGCTCTTTCCAGTCAAACAAGTACTTCAGAAGTGCGGTCGCAGTTCTAACTTGGGAATCGAAGCAGTCAATCGGAGCACAGTCAAGCCACACAAACAATGAGACAATGACCAGATTATCTGTTTTCATGTTGATTGAGGGACAGATGACGATGACCCAGGACATTTACTCGGGTGTAATTGGTCAGGATTAAGGGTCTCCTCTTTGTTTTCAAATGGTGCCCTCTTTTGTCTTTTTGGCTTTGACTGAGGGGTAGCACAGTGATTAGCACCGCTGCCTCACAGCACCAGTGACCCAGGTTTGATTCTGACCCTGGATGAATGTCTGTCAAGTTTGCACTTTCTCCCCATATCCATGTGGGTTTCCTCCAGGTGCTCCGGTTTCCTCCCACGGTCCAAAGATGTGCTGGTTAGGTGGATTGGTCACGATCAATGCACGGGGCAACAGGGTGGGGGAAGTGGGCCTGGGTGCAGTGTTCTTTCGGAGGGTCAGTGCAGACCCGATGGGCCAAATGGCCTCATGTTCTGCAGTGATTTTATGGATTCTATAACACACAGCTTTTAAGTTTGACTATGTAAACAGGAATGGTTGGTACGATAAAGAGCAGTGAATAGAGGTAAAATGAAGTGAACAATATACTCCTCTCATGGTAAAAGTATATTTGAATGCTGTTCCTCAAATGTATATTGCCTTTTACTGGTGATTCAATACAGAAAGGGCCCTTGCACTGCATGAATCTGACAATCACAACCTCTGCACACTGCTGGAAATGATTCACACAAAGTCACTTGAATGTTACACCCATTCCACAATGTTAACATGAGGAATAATTTGAACAGGAAAAAAAAAAGAGTGACTTCAGCAATCTGGTCACGTGCGCTCACCAACCAGGCAACCTGCAACAAACCTACCCAACAAGATCCTTTTCAGGAGCAGAATGTGCAACAACAACCTGCACTTCTGTAGCACCATAACTGTGAGGCTTCAGAGGGGTATTATCAAACTGACGCCGACATCAAGCCACCCAAGGAGATAGCAGGAAAGAAGAGGGAGGTTTAAAGGAGTGCTTCAAGGGGAGAGAGGGGCAGAGAAACAGAGAAGTTGAAGGTGCCGCCACCAATGGTGCAACATTTAAACTGTGGATGGCGCAGGTGGTCAGATTTACAGGAGCACGGAGAGCTCGAGCACTGACGGAGAGAGGAAGTGCTGTGGTCACGGAGGGATTGGAAAACAAGACCGGCAACTGGGGCTAAGACTGGAGAAGCGGCAGGCAGAGTGGGTCCGCAGGGCACAGGGTGTCGGGCGAACGGGGCATGGTGCGAGTTTGGAGACGGGCAGCAGAGTTTTGGATGACCTTCCAGTTCATGCAGGGTGGCCAGGAGCAAGTCGGAATAATCAAGTTCAACGGTGACAAAAGCACGGAGGAAGGTTTCAGCAGCGGATGAGCAGGGGCTAACACAGGTTGGAGAGCAGACCGACCTGCAAGGAGAAAAGGTGACTGAAGCCTGGAAAGGTGACAAGATAGGAACCCCATTCTAGGTGCATTCATTATTAACTGGCACAGGTACAGCCAACGTCAAAACGTCACAAGACTCCTGCGGTCGCCTTTGTCGGCAATGATGCCGGCTGGAGCCAGGTTTCCCCGACAGCAGGGCAGCAACGCGGCCTGCCATACACCGGTTACCAGATAGTAGCCGAGGGGAATGGCGGTGAGGGCTTCTCATTGAACCGAGGGGAATAAAGATCACTCGGACAATGTAATATGGGCTGCTCAAGAGGAATGCCGGAATGGGAATCCAGCACTCACCAATGGAAAAATCAAACTTCAGGGAAGCTTCCATCTCTGTGCAACAACCGCTTCTGTAGGGATCATGGTTTAATGATTCCTGTGTGCCTCCCCTCATTATACCCTCTCCCCAGCTGTTTAATCAGGCAGAAAATACTTAGTGAAATTTCTGTTACTTTATCTTGTTAGAAAACGTACAGGACTGATTGGAAATGGCGGGCAAGGACAAAGTGCAGAGATGTCTCAGACTGAACGATCAGTGCTGCACACTGTGGGCAGTGTCCATTACTACTCTGGTGCAGCCCCCAATTGGGGGCTGGTTTAGCTCACTGGGCTGGCCAGCTGATTTGTGAGGCAGAGCAAGGCCAGCAGCGTGGGTTCAATTCCCCATATCAGTTGAGGTTATCCATGAAGACCCCCCACGCCTTCTCAACCTTGCCCCTCACCCAAGGTGTGGTGACCCTTAAATCGCCACCGGTCAGCTCTCCCCCTCAAAGGGGAAAGAAGCCTCTGGTCGTCTGGGACCATGGCGACTTTACAAATCTCAGTAATGGTTAAATTAAATCATAAAATATATCTTTTCTTTATGCCTTTCTACAAACTAGCAGCATGGTGACACAGTGGTTACCGCCGCTGCCTCACAGCCCAAGGGACCCGTGTTCACTTCCAGCCTTGGGTGACTGTCTGTGTGGAGTTTGCATGTTCGCCCCGTGCCTGCCTGGGTTTCCTCCAGCTTCCTCCCAAAGATGTGCAGGTTAGGTGGATTAGTCACGCTTAATTGCCCCTTCGTGTCCAAAGGTTAGGTGGGGTTCCGGGGATAGGGTGCGGCAGTGGGCCTGGGTCGCGTGCTCTTTCAGAGGGTCAGTGCAGACACGACTGGCCGAATGGCCTCCTTCTGCACTGGAGGGATTGAATGAAAATATGACATGAAGTTAAGCCAGGAAGGTCCGAGCAAAGGAACTGAGCTTCTGTGAAAAATGAACATAGAAATTGAGAAGATGTTCCTTATTCAGAGTCCTGATCAGTCACGCACGATATTGGAGACAAACACTGAGGACGTGTAAAATTCAGCATCGAATAGTCAGGAATGGAAAACCTCAGCAGCTTTTTCACCACCCGCACTCGTTACACAACACAGTTTGCCAACTTCTCTTCTCAAGGTGAACACTCCTTCCCTCCTCATGACCATACTACTCTTCTGAAATTGTTGCCATTTCGCTCTTTTAATACCTTCTCAGGAAGTGTGCGACGATTACTTGAGAACGAACGACACAGTGCAATGGTCAAGGGCCATCAAGCAAGGATTGAACACCAAGTGGAGAAAGCAGGAGGCAGACGTCTCAATTACTTGTCTGACTAGCTCCCCGCACAAAATGGAGCACGCAGAATCGGGTGTCATTCATTCTGCATCTGCTATTTCAGTTGGGGCTGTTTACACAGGTTCCTTTCACAGCAGCAGAGCAAGTGGAGAGGGAAAATATCGCTTGCACTTCGAACAGCCGCTGCACAAAGTGCCAAAGAAAATAGTGGAAGTTGTTACGCGACCCCTGCCTTAACTTTTCCTGATTTGCAAACTTGGTGTTATCATGCCTCGATAATAATGAGGAATTTTAAACACTAGCTTTCTTCAACACAGGATAATGGCAACAGCCTGCCAGTAAACCACTTTCTTCAACTCCTTCCTGGGAATTGTGAACCCTGATGCTGCCAAGAGCAAATCACTGGGCTCCCAACAGTTGTCAGTCTGCAACAGCAGACCTGGATCATTGGGCAGCTTTCTATAAAAACAAATTTTTTCATTTCGGCCACAATTTCCATCCACAAAACTGGCAAACATGCTCTTGATTTTTTTTTTTGGAAAAACAACTCTGAACAAGGGCACATTGGTCAGGAATCACATGTTAAGAACCTACCCCTATCAGGAAATCAGGAGGCCTTTTTCTTGATCCCCAATTGCCCTTGAGAAGATGGTGGTGGCGGCAAGCTGCATTCTTGAACCGCAACAGTCCACGTGGTGTAGGTACATCCACAGTCCTGTTGGGAAGGGAGTTCCAGGATGTTGACCCAGCGACAGTGAACGAACAGCGATATATTTCCAAGTCAGGATGGTATGCAGCTGGGAGGGGAACCTCCAGGTGGTGGTGGCGTTCCCATGGTATCTGCCGCCCTTGTCTTTCGAGCTAATAGAGGTCGCAGGTTTGTACGGTGCAGTTGAAGGAGCCTTGGTGAGTTCCTCCAGTGCATCTTGGAAACGGCACACACGACTGCCGCCGTGCGACAGTGACGAGGCGGGGAGGGTGGGGGGGGACAGTGAATGTTTGTGGATGAGGTGCTGATCAAGCTGGCTGCTCTGTCCTGGATGGTGTCGAACTTTCCAGGTGTTAACGGAGCTGCACTCATCTGGGCAAATAGAGAGTATTCCATCATCGCTGAGGACCCGGGTTCGATTCTGGCCCCAGATCACTGTCTTATGTGGAGTTTGCACATTCTCCCCATGTCTGAGTGGGTCTCGCCCCCACAACACAAAGCGATGTAGAGGGTAGGTGGATTGCCAATTGTAAATTGCTCCCTAAATGGAAACAAATAACTGGATATCCTAAATTATTTTTAAAAAGAGTATTCCATCACACTCCTGACTTGTGCTTTGTAGATGGTGGACAGGCTTCGAGGAGTCTCAAGATGAGTTACTCGCCACAGAACTCTCAGCCGATTACCTGCTTTTGTAGCCACAGCCATGGGTAGTCTAGTTCAGTTTCTGGTCAATGGAAATCCCCAGGAGATTGATCATGGGGGCTTCAGCGATGGTAATGTCAGTGAATGTCATTGAATCAAAGAATACTAGAATACCAGAAGTGCAGAAGGAGGCCATTTGGTCCATCCAGTTTGCACTGACCCTCTGAAAGATCACCCTACCAAGGCCCACTCCCCCGTCCCATCCCCATAACGCCACCTAACCTTTGGACACAAAGGGGCAATTGATCATGACCAATCACCTGCTCTGCACATCTTTGGACTGACGGAGGAAACCCACGCAGACACGGGAAGAACGTGCAAACTCCACACAGTCATCCCAGGTGCGAACTGAACCCGGGTCCCTGGCGGTGAGGTAGTGGTGCGAACCACCATGCCATCATGGGGCAATGGTTCGGTTCTGTCTTGCTGGAGATGGTCACTGCCTGGCACTTGTGTAACTCAAATGTTACTTGTCATGTATCTGCCCAAGACGAACGTTGTCCTGGTCTTTGCTGCATTTGGAATCATGAATGTTGCTGAACAGTGTGTAGTCATCGACAAACATTCCCACTGCTGACCTTACGACGGAGGGAAGGTCATTGATTGGGGCAGACGAAGATGGTTGGGGCTAGGACACTCCCCTGAGGAACTCAGGTCACAAGAATTAAATGGTGGACAGAATCAAATTCAGAGCCAGTGCCAGATCATCAACTGGACCAGACAGATCGACTCTCAAGCCTCTACGATACTAGACAATCTCAGTGATGTACTGCTGTCGAATCCTTGGGTCAAGGGGGTAGATAATCTATTGGATTTCATTCAGTGTTCACGTGTGGGATGAGGGGTAATGATAGGACTTGATGTGGCTATTCTGACAACTCCACTGACAGAAGAACAAAAGGCACTCAGAGGAAAGAGGGAGCCCACAAATCCCTTCAGCAGGCAAGACTGTGGGAGAGGAAGAAAGAAAAAGGACAACAAGCAAATTTGGAAACCAAGCTCAGCTTTCCATATGAAGCAGATGCTCGTGAGCCAACACGCACAACAGAATTTTCTCTGAGCCATGTGCCGCTGTGGGGCTGAGAAAGTCTTGCTGGCTGAATACTCAAGGCTTTGCCCTTCTTAACCAACAATCACTTAACCTCAGCGAGGTCCACAGGACTTATTGTCAACTCTTCACGCTTACGCCATCCGGTCTGTTACAGGGGCATGTAGACACGCGGTACATCCTGGTACGGAAAATCAAGGTGGTCAGGCCAGCATGACGTAACCATCTCCACAGGAGGAGGTCAACGCTGACGGCTCAGAATGACAAAGTAACCGGTCAGCTGTGGTCATGGGAAATAACTAAAAAAATGTGCTTCTCTTTTTGCTGAGGACCATCCTCTCTCAGATGAGCTGCTCCCACCTTGGGAGCGGATAATCCATCCCCTCACACCATCGCGAGCCAGGAGCAGGCATGTGACCTTGAAACCAATGAGTGTGAGGTGCAGCAGGCGAGCAATCACCCAGCCACCTCTCCCAGTAACAAAATGACTGGCTGCCACCAAGCAGTGAATGGTTTGGCTGAGAATATGAACTCAAGTGTATCAGATTCTCAAGATAGAGCATGCTGATGATCCGGGCACGTTTGAGACATTGATTTCAACTTGAATACGTCTTTATTTTGATCAGTAATTGGAGCTGCTTAATGATGTTGCTGTCACTGCAATGTGACAAGAAAGCAGAGCTTCATCATCTCTCTAACAATTTCTCGGGTATTTTAAGCCTGGGTATTTTGGCACGATTACAGACTTGCATTTATTGCATGATCGCGCAGAACTAAACTGCAGAATTTCCATGATGGGAGAGTCTCCCCTCCCCACCCATCAACCCAGGAAGCTCCAGCTTCGATTGAGGACATGACTTGAAGAGGCCATCCCTGAATTCAGTGGGAGCGGGAGGGAACTCATTCAGAAATAGGCAACACAAATCTACATTTGTTTAATTAGAGGCGCGAGTTCATGGTGTCAAGAGCTCACTTGTTATTATTACATGGAATGACAGCATTTGAGTGTTTTCCATTCTGTCTGTCTACTTCTTCATCACAAGGGAAAGCCAGTGGCCAGCAATGGGAAAGCGAATATTATTTTCCATAATTAGTGCCATTGGTTTATTAATAATAATAACCTGTTATTGTCACAAATATAAAGTTACTGTGAAAAGCCCCAAGTCGCCACATTCCGGCGCCTGTTTGGGTCAGCTGGCACAGGAATTGAACCTGCGCTGCTGGCCTTGTTCTGTATCACAAACCAGCTGTCTAGCCCTGAGCTAATTTACAAATGACTGAACTGGAAATTTTCATTTTTTATAACGTGATTCGAAGTTTATTAACATTGGAGGACATTGCATATCGTCCACTTTTCTTCTGCAATGAACAATGATTGCTTGGACAATGAAATGTGCTGCTCTCCAAAATCAGTCCTGGCAAGCTTTCTGGTCCACTATCTCACTTCCTCATTCACTCCCTTCACCATCAATATCCTCGGGGTTAATACTGACCAGAAACGGAACTGGACCAGCCATATAAATACTGTGGCTACAAGAGCAAGTCAGAGGCTGGGAATCCTGCGGTGAGTAACTCACCTCCTGACTCCCCAAAGCCTGTCCACCACCGACACGGCACAAGTCAGGAGTGTGATGCAATATTCTCCAACAACACTCAAGAAGCTCGACACCATCCAGGACAAAGCAGCCACGCTTGATTGGCACCCACTCACCACCTTCAACATTCACTCCCTGCATCACAGCCCCACAACAGCAGCCGTGTGTGCCATTTGCAAGATCCACTGCCGCAACTCACCAAGGCTCCTTTGACAGCACCTTCCACATCTGGGACCTTCACCACCGAGAAGAACAAGGGCAGCAGGTGCCTGCGAATCCCACCACCTGGAAGTTCTCTTTCTAAGTCACATCCACATCGTGAGCTGGAACTATATCACTGGTGCTTCCTCCCTGCTGTGCTCAAACCTTTTGAGGTCCCTCCCTAGCAGCACTGTAGGTGTACCTACACCACAGGGACAGCAGCGGTTCAAGGCGGCAGCTCACCACCACCAGCCCAGCCAGTGATGCCTGCATCCCATGAATGAATGAAATAAAATTACATGGACCACCCAAATATTCTGAACATATGGGGGAACCAAATTCCCACAAGGCCCATTTGTGACTCAGCTGTTCAGCGTCAAGGCTTTTGTTTCAATGACAATACAACGTTGCACCGGGGAAGCCTGCAGCTGTGATTAATGTTCTTACAAGGAGGTAGATTACATTGGTATTTGATCTCCCCACCTATTTTCCTCCCTTCTTCACCCTCTCCCAAAACAGAGCACAGCATGCATGTGCTCCATTGAAAGGCTTTGTCAGAGATTCACCCAAAGAGCACGCAGCCAGGAACACAATGCTCACGTTGGGTGACATTTAAATTCAAAGCTTTTGCTCATTTAGACTCTATTCCTCGAAAGGTTGAACTGCTAGTCTGCGCATACACACACATACATTTGGGAAAATACCAAATTTAAACCCAACCAATATAGCTTCTTCAGCCAAACAACACTGTAGAAAATATCTACTCGAATGTGTGATAAGAGTGATATATTTGGCAATCTGTCTCCATTTCATGAAGCAGTTTTAACAATTGGGCCACAGCAAAAATGTCGAAACTGCACTTTTAGCCTCCCAATGTCTGGAATACGATCCTTCACCCTGCCCTGAGATTTTATCTGTTGTCTTATTGCATTCAACTATCTCCAATATCTGATCAGCCATGCCTCAAGATTGGCTGCTGCCTCCTGTTTCTCAACACTTGACAACAGTGGAATGACAATCCGCCCTCAGTTGGTATGTGCAACGCACTCAGGAGCAAAGATTCATCCAACGTCACTGCCTTCAAAGGTCAGTGGTTGAAAGCTCCCCAGCCCTTTCACTTTGAGATGACAGTCAAAACATTTCTATTTTTATGCTGACAAGCGACATCCCAGAACTGCAAATCACATTGATCTTTCAGAGGGAGTGGGTGAAAAAAGGTTTCAAGAGATTGAAGTGGAATATTGACCACATGGAAAGGTGAATCAAGAACAAAAAGAACGACAACGCCAACACCTTCTGTATGGGACAATGGAAATGGCTTCATTTTCACCTGGTTCTTTTGGAAATATGACCAAAGTTGTTGAGTTTTTAAACATTTATTTACGGGATGTGGGTGTCGCTGGTTAGGCCAACTTTTATTAACTGTCCCTAATTGCCCTTCAGAAGGTGGTGGTGAATTGCCTTCTTGAACTGCTGCAGTCCGAGAGGTGCAGGTACACACACTATGCTGTTAGGAAGGAGTTTCAGGTTTTTGACCCAGCGACAGTGAGGGAACACAGATATATTTCCAAGTGAGCGACTTGGAAGGGAATCTCCTGATGGTGGTGTTCCTGGGTATCTGCTGCCCTTGTCCATCTAGATGGTAGTGGTCATGGGCTTGGAAGGTGCTGTCTAAGTACTTTGTGGGCAGCACGGTAGCATAGTGATTAGTACAATTGCTTCACAGATCAAGGGTCCCAGGTTTGATTCCCGGCTTGGGACACTGTCTGTGCGGAGTCTGCACGTTCTCCCCGTGTGTGCGTGGGTTTCCTGCGGGTGCTCCAGTTTCCTCCCACAGTCCAAAAATGTGCAGGTTAGGTGGATTGGCCATGCTAAATTGCCCTTAGTGTCCAAAATTGCCCTACAGTGTTGGGTGGGGCAACTGGGTTCTGGGGATAGGGTGGAGGTGTGCAGTTGGGAAGGGTGCTCTTTCCAAGAGCTGGTGCAGACTAGATGGGCCGAATGGCCTCCTTTTGCACTGTAAATTTTATGAATCTATGAACCTTGGCGAGTTCCTGCAGTGCATCTTGTAGGTGGTACACACTTTGCGGCAGTGGTGGAGGGATTGAATGTTAGTGGAAGGGGAGCAATACAGCAGGCTGCTTTGTCCTGGATGGTGTCGAGTTTCTTGAGTGTTATTGGAGCTCCACTCATCCAGGCAAGGATTCCATCTCACTCCTGACTTGTGCCTTGCAGATTGTGGACAGGCTTTGGGGGGGTCAGGAGGTGAGTTACTCGCCGCAGGATTCCTAGCCTCTGACCTGCCCTGGTAGCCACAGTATTAATGTGGCTGGGTCCAGTTCAGTTTCTTATCAATGGTAACCCAGGATGTTGACTGTGGGGGGATTCAGCGATGGTAATGCCAAGGGGCCAATGGTTAGATCCTCTCTTCTAGCTAGGAGATGGTCATTGCCTGACACTTGTGTGGCGCGAATGTAACTTGTCAGTCAAAGCCAGGATATTGTCCAGGCCTTGCTGCATTTGGACATGGACATCTTCACCTGGTTTTTACACATCTCTGTTCAGCGTTCTCCAGGAAGCCACACTCTCAGACCTGAAGTTCTGCTTCAGAATTCTTTTTTATTTGAATGTCAGTCATAACCATTGCACATCCAACAAATATTCACCGTCACCGCTGCAGGCCGTTGATGGACCCTGTTACTCACCCCCCGCCCGAATGAAAGCCAGAACCTCCTGCTCTGACAACATCTTAAATCAGAGTCTGTATATATATTGCGCCTGTCACAACCCTGCCCTGGGGGCAATGCAAAGCGCTCAAGAGCTAAGGAAGTACTTTTTGAAGCGTGGTCACCGTTAATAATTAAGCAAAAGTGGCAGCCGCCACGACAGCAACGTGACAATGAATGTTTGATGTTGGCTGTGGGGCAAATAATGGCCAGGGAGAGAACTCACCTCTCCCTCAAAACACTGCCACGGGACCCTTCACATCTTCCTAGGAAGGCAGGTGGGACCTCTCATCTGAGAAACGGCAGCTCCCGCAGTGCAGCACTCCCTCGGCACTGCACTGGGGTTGTTCGCCTGGGTTTTTGGCGCTCCAGTGCCTGGTGAGAGACTTCACTCCACTAACCTCTCCTTCAGAGCAGGGAGTATTGCTGACTGAACCACAGCTGACAATGCTGCAGAACCAGGATGTGACAAGCTTGGGTATGAGTAAATTGTCTGCAGCAATTGGCATTTGTTCAACACAACGCAATTCACCTCCAGCCAAGTACAGACCCGCAGTCTCTGGAGGAAGCATCTCGCTTTCAGATGCTGTCATCTATTCCCAGACAATTTTTTTATCTTTTAAAACTGCCTTTATATAATGTCTTTCACATAGTCAGTACATGCTGCTATCTTTTTCAACACAGGAGCCGAAGATGCTGGAAAACCTCACCAGGTCTGGCAGCATCTGTGAGGAGAGAAAGCAGAGTTGAAGTTTCGAGTCCTTTGGCTCTTCGTCAGGACTGAAGGGAGGGAGAATGACTTAGAGCTGTGACAGATTGCAATAAAAAGTAGCAACTTTTAGAACAAAAGACAGGTTATGGCCTGGTGTGGGGAGGCAGCGGGGGGGGGGGGGGGGTTCCATTGAGGCGAGACATGTATGGCATATTTTTTTAATGGGTTTGAGATGAAGGAGAAAGATCACAATCTAAAGCTGCTGAACTTAATGTCAAGTCCAGTGCACACAACCTGCTGTCATTGCTATTTTGTATGTAAATACAAGAGCCAATTTGAGTACAGCCAGGTCCCACAGCAGCAATGAGATGAATAAACAGTTAATCTGTTTCCCATTATGGTGTTTGACAGATGAAGATCTTTCATAAATTGTACCATGGACCATTTTCTGCCCATTTGGATTTCCACATGGTGCCTTGGATTCATGTCTTGTCTGAAATCTGAAAGGAAACACCGCTGACAGTGTAGCACTCCCTTAAGTCCTACACCAAAACATGGCAGAAGATTTAGCGCTCAAGTCCTGGAGGAAGGTTTCAACCCGCGACCTCTGCCATGGAGCCAAGAGGATGATCAGAGTGTCAAATTGACAGTCGAAGCTCGTCATGTCCAGCACTACACTTCGGTGAGCCTGATGATCCTCACCCATGTGTCTCGCTTCCAAATTCTCTTCGAGACATAGATTATCAGAGAATTTACAGTGCAGAAGGAGGCCATTCGGCCCATCGAGTCTGCACTGGCTCTTGGAAAGAGTACCCTACCCAAGGTCAACACCGCCACCCTATCCCCACAACCCAGCAACCCCACCTAACACGAAGGGCAATTTTGGACACTATGGGCAATTTATCATGGCCAATCCACCTAACCTGCACATCTTTGGACTGTGGGAGGAAACCGGATCACCCGGAGGAAACCCACGCACACACGGGGAGGATGTGCAGACTCCGCACAGACAGTGCCCCAAGCCGGAATCGAACCTGGGACCCTGGAGCTGTGAAGCAATTGTGCTAACCACTATGCTACCGTGCTGCCCATCAACAGTCTCCTTTCTGGGCAGAATGATAACCCACACTCAGTAAACAAATTCCCGTGCAGCTGGAAGTTTGGGTTGACCAAATCAAATCCGCTGGGCAGCACGGTGGCACAGTGGTTAACAACGCTGCCTCACAGCGCCAGGGACACGGAATCAATTCCAGCCTTGGCTGACTGCGTGGGTTTCCTCCGGCTGCACCAGTTTCCTCCCATAGTCCAAAGCTGTGCAGGTCAGGTGGATTGGCCATGCTAAAATTGGTCCTTCGTGCCCAGGGATGTGGTTAAGTGGAATTACAGGAATAGGGCAGGCGAGTGGGCCTACTTCGGGTTCTCTTTCAGCGGGGTCGGTGCAGACTTGATGGGCCGAATGGCCTCCTTCCGTAGTAGTGGGATTCTCTGAAGCTATCAAAAGATCCAGGTTTAGATGGGCAGCACAGCAGCATAATGGTTAGCACAGTTGCTTCTCAGCTCCAGGGTCCCAGGTTTGATTCCCGGCTTGGGTCACTGTCTGTGCGGAGTCTGCAGGTTCTCCCTGTGTCTGCGTGGGTTTCCTCCGGGTGCTCTGGTTTCCTCCCACAAGTCCAAAGATGTGCAGGCTAGGTGGACTGGCCACGCTAAATTGCCCTTAGTGTCCAAAAAAAAAGTGAGGTGGGGTTACTGGGATCGGGTGAATGCATGGGCTTAAGTAGGTTGCTCTTTCCAAGAGCTGGTGCAGACTCGATGGGCCGAATGGCCTCCTTCTGCACTGTAAATTCTATGATGATGTATGATGGTTTAGATCCTGACCATTTCCAGTGCCCTCCTGCGAAATAAAAGCTCATGGCACAGTGTGCACATCTTTGTGATCAGTTCATCAGACAACAGGGGCTGGTTTAGCTCACTGGGCTAAATCGCTGGCTTTTAAAGCAGACCAAGGCAGGCCAGCAGCACGCTTCAATTCCCGTACCAGCATCCCCGAACAGGCGCCAGAATGTGGCGACTAGGGGCTTTTCACAGTAACTTCATTGAAGCCTACTCGTGACATAAGCGATTTTCATTTCATTTTCAATATTTTCCCCACAGTGTTGTTCCCACTCTCCAGCGACCTCCCAGTGACTAGTCAATTCTTTAGTCTTCAATGTTTTCATTGGACTTCACTGCATCCTGTACAAACTTAAAACAGACTTTCCAGTGTCATTCATGTTCATTCCAATTCACTCTTCGCGCAGATGCTGGCTGACAGGAGAGGACTTTGGGTTAAAAGACACGTAGGAATATCTGGATGCAGAACAAGTTGAAGGATCAGAATAGACTTGGAAATTTGTGAGAAACAGGCCTGCACTGGGAGTTGGGATGCCGTGCACTGTCCAGATAACGGCAACTGCAGGAGAGGAGCTGGTTGCGTTGGGTGTCAACTTGGCGGAAGACAAGCAATGGAAAACATTGCGGGAGAGAGGTTCTCTCAGTAACACTCAGCCAAAACTTCCCTCTCGCCAAGTAAAAATCTGGCCACGTTGAGAGAGGCCAATGTCAGACACATGGCCTTGGGAAATGGAAGAGTTTATAATGTGAAGTAATTGCAAGCACTTCCATGTTGTAAATGGTTCTGGTAAATCAGGCACATGTGCGACCAAAATACAGCTCCCCTTCGGTTACAATTTTTGCAAACTTCAATAAACTGCTACTGAGCCGAATTATGAAGATTAACTCAATTTCTTTTTGGAAGACAAATATGCCATTTGAAGGAAGAGTAATCCCTTGATTATTCTTGGTCACAAGAGGTTTAAGCTAATACCCAATCAAAACAGTGGGCAGCTTGTTCCCAAATCTGTTCCCAAGACGTTGGCACCAATGGATCTGAACTTCAGAGCAGTCCACAGGGAATGGGACCTTGGCCCCCACTTTGCTCCCTTCCTGCACACAACAGCACGGCCAATGACAAGTCAAACACGGGGCCTTGTCGGGGTAGCCCCACCAGCTTGTATCGCTGGTCTGTTTTGGAATGCAATACACCAGTTCACAGACAGGCTATTTCGACCAGTTGCCATACTTGCATTTTTTTAAAAAACTATAATATAATTTTGTTCAAGGAAGGAGATTCATGAGCAAGAACTGCTGCAGACAGAAACACACTGTGCTGTGAATCTCTTTTGCATGATTGGAGCAAGGTGTCAGTCTCATCTCAGTGGGGAGTCCTGCCTTGGAGTCAGAAAGTGGTCGGTTCAAGTCCCCCCTCCTCTCCAGGAACTGGAGTACATAATCTGCACTGACTGTAGAGGTGCTGTTGGAATTTAACCTCTGCCATTTTAGGTGGATGGGCTAGATCCCATGGCATTATTTCAAGGAAGAGGAGGGGGGGACAAGAACAAAGAAATGTACAGCACAGGAACAGGCCCTTCGGCCCTCCAAGCCCGTGCCGACCATGCTGCCCGACTAAACTAAAATCTTCTACACTTCCTGGGTCCGTATCGGGGGTGGGGGGGGTTGTTCTCCCCAGGTGCCCTGGACAATATTCATCCCTCAACCCACGTCGCTAAAACGCATGATCTGATCATCACCACACTGCTGCGCACAAATTACCGGCTGCAATTTTTACATTTCACAGCCTTTCGAAGTGCAGTCGCAGTTGAAGTACTTGGGAAAGTTTTGAAAGGTGGCGAAAAATTTTACACAAATGCAAGTGTTTTTTTTCTTCAACAGGATCTATTCACAATGAAACTGTTTGACTGATGCCAACTTCAGCAGTATCATTTTCAAATCAAAGTCAAAGAGGAGCGAGCGAGAGAGGAGGGAACAAAAGCCAGTGTGCATACTTTCTGAATCTCTTTACGCGGAGATGCTCTTGTGGGGGTGTTTGGTGAGAACATGGTAATTATGCCCCCTCCCATACCCAAAACAGTCGAACAACCGCCAGTAATCACTACCTTTGCTGCAAGGAAGCCTATCCGAGCATGACTCAAATGTTATTCAGGAAAATAAAATTCCTGGCAGAACTGAACATTGAACACAGATCCCAGTCACATTAAGGAGCAAATCATCTTGAAGGATCTTTTCAAACATGACATGGATCCCTCACAATTCAGAGTCACGAGGGCAGAGAAGGTGGGTTATTCAGCTCACAATGGCTCGCCACAGAGCAATCCAATCAGTCCTATTCCTCAGGTTTATCACCCTCACCCTCTCGCCGCACCTGCAATCCTCAAGCGCCCATCCAATTTCCTTCTGAAATCATTATCATCTCCACTCCCACCACCGTCCGAGGTAGCCAGCTCCCACGGCTTTACCCCACTCGCTGGAAAAGCTTCCCCCCTGCCCCCCCCCCCCTCTCTGTACCTCTTGCCCCAAATTGTAAATCTGCCTGCAGTCATAATGGAAAACAGCTTTTCTTTGTCTATGCCTGCCATAGTGTTCAACACCTCAATCAAACCTCCTCAATCTCCTTGGCTCAAATAGAGAATCACGCCTGCTAATTCTAGATCTTTGCAGGACGAGGAATAATAATTTCAATACAGGTTCATCAAGTGGCAGTCTGTCGGTAATGATTGCTGCCTTTCCAACACAAAGTGCACAAGAAAATGAGGATATCAATAGCATTGCCAACATTTTTTTTTTTTAAAAAGCTCATCTCAGCAATACTGAGACTGAAACAAAAACAGAAAATACTGGACGATCTCAGTAGGTCTGACAGCCTCTGTGGAGGGAAAAGGGGGCTAGGTTTTGAGTCTGGATGACTGTCATAATACTGAAACTGATGCAGGTTCATCCTTAATCATAGCCTTCAGGCCGATCAGCAATATTTGATTCCATATGTTACTACAATTACTGCAGATCTCAGAAATCGCAGTTGTTGGGTCTATTAATAGTATGACCAACATTGGATAAGGACCAAGAGTAATATTACTATGGTTGCTGGAGAACAATGAGTAATTATGTACTTATTGGAGCTCTGTGATCAATACAATTCCAGCTAGCCAGGCAACGTTTCTGAGATCATAGCAGGCACTTCTTATTCAATATTGACGTTACTGGAAATGCTGCAACATTACAGTAATATTGCTGGCTCCAGAGTTATTAACTGGATCCCTGGCTCTCAGTAATATTGCTGCTGAATCCAAGCTAACCCCGTGATGTCGTGACTGCAGGATCAGTCGGTAATAATCCAACGGCCGCTGGATCTCAGCAGCAATATTGAGATTCCTGCAGCAGTGACAATGGGAATGCTGGACAGGTATTAACATTGCTGGATCCATCACCCTGTGATTGCTGGAGCAGTAGCATTTGAGACTGCACAATAAGTACTGCAATTACTGGACCTATGACACTGGGGATGCTTAACGTTAGGATTGCTCGACAGATGGCACTGAAAATACTGGATCAGCATTCAGATTGCTGGATCAATAATGCGGAGAATGCAAGATTAACGTTGGGAATTCTGGATCAATGATATTGGGAATGTTGGAACGGTAACACTTGGATTGAAGTACTAGTATTAGGAATTCTGGATCAATGACATCCAGATTAGAGGACCAGTATTGGGAACGCTGTGCTAGCAATATCCAAAATGTTGGATCAACGATACCGGCAATGCTGGGTCGGCACCGGGATCGCTGCTGGACCAGTGTTGGGGAAGCAGGATCTGTAATTTTGGCAATGCGGGTTCACTAGTGGGATTCCAGGATCAGTAATTTTAGAAATGCTGGATCAGTGTTGGGATTGCTGGTCGATCAGCATTGGCAATGTCAAATTAATAACATTGCGTATGTTGGACCAGTAATCCTGGGAATCCAGATTTGGCAAGATTGGAATTGCAGAATCAAGGAACAAAGAACAAAAATAATTACAGCACAGGAACAGGCCCTTCAGCCCTCCCAGCCTGCGCCGATCCAGATCCTTTATCTAAACCTGTCGCCTATTTTCCAAGGATCTACTTCCCTCTGTTCCACGCGCGTTCATATATCTGTCGAGATGTATCTTGAATGATGCTATTGTGCCCGCCTCTAACACCTCCGCTGGCAAAGCGTTCCAGGCACCAGGCACCCACCACCCTCTGCGTAAAAAACTTTCCACGCATATCTCCCTTAAACTTTTCCCCTCTCACCTTGAAATCATGACCCCCTTGTAATTGACACCCCCACTCTTAGGAATGCAGAATCAGTCTTGGGATTACAGGATCTGTATTAGTGGAATTGAAGGATCATTATTGGGGTTGCAGGATCAGAATTGGGAATGCAGGATCTGAGACACTGGGATTGCAGGATCTGAGACACTGGGAATGCAGGATCTGAGACAGTGGGATTGCAAGATCTGAGACACTGGGATTGCAGGATCTGAGACACTGGGATTGCAGAATCGGAGACATTGGGAATGTAGGAACGGTGACGCTGGGAATACAGGATCTGAGACACTGGGAATGCAGGATCTGAGACACTGGGATTGCAGGATCTGAGACATTGGGAATGCAGGATCTGAGACAGTGGGATTGCAGGATCTGAGGACACTGGGAATGCAGGATCTGAGATAGTGGGAATGCAGGGTCTGGGACACTGGGATTGCAGGATCTGAGACAGTGGGATTGCAGGATCTGTGATATTGGGAATGCAGGATCTGAGACACTGGGAATGCAGGATCTGAGACACTGGGAATGCAGGATCTGAGACAGTGGGATTGCAGGATCTATGATATTGGGAATGCAGGATCTGAGACATTGGGATTGCAGGATCTGAGACACTGGGAATGCAGGATCACTATTGGGAATGCAGGATCTGAGACACTGGGAATGCACGATCTGAGACACTGGGAATGCAGGATCTGAGACATTGGAATGCAGGATCTGAGACACTGGGAATGCACGATCTGAGACACTGGGAATGCAGGATCGGAGACACTGGGAATGCAGGATCAGAGACACTGGGATTGCAGGGTCTGAGACACTGGGAATACAGGATCTGAAACACTGGGATTGCAGGATCTGAGACATTGGGAATGCAGGATCTGAGACATTGGGAATGCAGGATCTGAGACAGTGGGATTGCAGGATCTGAGGACACTGGGAATGCAGGATCTGAGATAGTGGGAATGCAGGGTCTGGGACACTGGGATTGCAGGATCTGAGACAGTGGGATTGCAGGATCTGTGATATTGGGAATGCAGGATCTGAGACATTGGGATTGCAGGATCTGTGATATTGGGAATGCAGGATCTGAGACACTGGGAATGCAGGATCGGAGACACTGGGGATACAGGATCACTATTGGGAATGCAGGATGAGACACTGGGAATGCAGGATCACTATTGGGAATGCAGGATCTGAGACACTGGGAATGCAGGATCACAACTGGGAATGCAGGATCTGAGACACTGGGAATGCAGGGTGACTGGGAAGTGGGTGGCCGGCGTCTCTGGGGCCCGGCCCCTCTGCCCCGCACTCAATGACCGCATCCCTCACCTTCAGCCACCACCTCCTCCACGGTGACCTGCTGCCGCCCCAAGTTGAACACCCGGCCGATGAAGCCGCTGCCGGGGCACAAGCCGCCGCCCCCGCCGCTGCCGCCTCCTCCTCCTCCGCCGCCACCTCCCGAGCCCGAGCCGGCCGCCTCCCGCCGCGAGTCGAAGAATTTCTTCATGGCTCGCTCGCTCGCTCCTGGGCCGGGGAGGAGGACGACGAGCCGTTCAGAAGCCGAGGGCGGGCTGCTCGCTTCGCTCCGCCGAGCCGGGCCCAGCCGGACGGGGGAAAAGGGTTGGGGAAGAGACGCGGGACGGACCAGGCCGGCTTCCGCGCCGTTAATCCCGACATGAGACGACGACGACGGGGGCCGGACCCAAAGAGCGGGGCATCGGCGCGCCGCGACCCGGATACGCAGCGCAACCGGGAGCCCGACGGGAATTGTAGTTTCCGGGGCGGCCGGTTGCCAGGGGGACGGTCAGCCGCCGGGCGGCCAACGGACTACGAATCCCAGGGGGCGTCGCGCTTCCGGGCGCCTGCTCACTGGCCGCTCTGCACTACAGCTCCCGGCATGCATTGCCGGCTGTCCGCTCTGGACGTCGACGGCTTCTCCTCAGAGGGAGACTGAATGTGAGAGACTCGGGAGCTGCCTCGCAGCGACAATGCACACATTTCTGCACAAATAGATAGATAATACGTTAAAATGACTCAGTTTTCGATCGTCTTGGGTGGGATTCGAAACCACAACCTCGGGGTCGGAGGGCTAGCCCTGAGCCTTCGGGCCGAAGGGTGTGAGTCCCGTCCCAAGGAGCTCGAGTGGTGACTGGTGGCCTAGCCTCGTTACTGCAGGAGGGAAAACAGCAATTGCATTGAATTTCAAAACGACTTGTCCCCTCAGGACACCTTGGAGCCTTCCCTTCAACCCAAGGGTCTGACCAAACCCGTGTTGTGTAAAATATGCTAGGAGCGAAAGCCCCCCCCCAACGCGTCGAACAGTGGATGAAAAGAGCGAAGGCAACCCAGCGCAGAAGCTGGAGACTGCTGAAAAGGGAGACGGGCTGCGCCCCTTCGGGACAAATCCAAGAATGCCAAATTTTAAATGGTCGCGACCATTTGTGCTTCGCGAAGGAAGCGCGCTAACTCTGACTGAGACGTCACCACGAGGAAAGCTCAGGTAAGTCAAGAAGGTGCAAGGTTTAAACGCGTTCCTTTTCTTCGCAGAGAACAAATCCCAGCGTATGGAATCGTAGAATCCCGATTGTCTGGAAACATGTCATTCGGCCCATCAAGTCTGCACGGAACTTCTGAAAGAGCACTCCACCCAGGCCCACTCCCCCGCCCTATGCCTGCAACTCTACCTAACCTGCACATCCCTCGACACTAAGGGGCAATTTAGCGTGGCCATTCTACATAACCTGCACATCTTTGGAATGTGGGAAGAAACCGCAGCACCTGGAGAAACTCACGCAGACACGGGGGAGAATGTGCAAACTCCACACAGACAGTGACCCAAGGTGCTGTGAGGTAGCAGTGCTAACCACTGTTCCGCCCCAATATGAATGCGTTCCACGACTTTTCTGTGAGAAGTTGTGGTAAGATCTGAGGCATTTCAAAGATGTGCAGCATCTTTTAGGGCAGCACGGTAGCATAGTGCAGTTCCTCATTAGGATAGTGGTTAGTATCCCCACCTACCACGCGGGAGACCGGGGTTCAATTCCCCGACGGGGAGTTTGTAGCTGTCCAGAAAATCGACGGGAATCAATTAGGGCTAACCAGCTGGCTTATAATGCAGAACAAGGCAGCTGCGCAGGTTCAATTCCCATACCAGCCTCCCCGAACAGGTGCCAGAATGTGGCGACTAGGGGCTTTTCGCAGTAACTTCATTGAAGCCGACTTGTGACAATAAGTGGTTGTTATTAGTGGTTAGCACAGTTGCTTCACAGCTCCAGCGTCCCAAGTTCGATTCCTGACTTAGGTCACTGTCTGTGTGGAGTTTGCACCTTCTCCCCGTGTCTGCATGGGTTTCCGCCGGGTGCTCCGGTTTCCTCCCACAGTCCAAAGACGGCAGGTTAGGTGGATTGGCCATGCTAAATTGCCCCGAGTGTCAAAGGAAAAAAGGTTCGGAGGGATTATTGGGTTGGGGGGTATAGGCTAGAAGTGAGGGCTTAAGTGGGTCGGTGCAGACTGGATGGGCTAAATGGCCTCCTTCTGCACTATGTTCTATGTCAAAAACCTGAAGAAAGATCCCAGGATGTAAGTTCACCATCAAACATGCTGAGGAGTTCAGCAGGTGAAAATATGGCGCACGAGAGCCCATGACAGTGGAAAAAATGGCCTAAGTGATAGCCGGGGAGTTTGAGCGGCTGTTTTCAAAACACATCGACAGGCATCAGACAGAGATGATTACCTCGTTCAAGGAATAGGTGGGTGAGACCCTTGCCCCAATGAAAGAGGCATTGGCGAAGACCTCAGCGGTCCTGGAGCAAGGAGAGAAGATGAAGGAGGTGGAGGAGGCATTGTCGCAAAACAGCGACCAGTTCACCTTGATGGGTGAGGAGCTACGGAGCACAGTACGAAGTCTTACAACACCAGGTTAAAGTCCAACAGGTTTGTTTCGATGTCACTAGCTTTCGGAGCGCTGCTCCTTCCTCAGGTGAATGAAGAGGTCTGTTCCAGAAACACATATATAGACAGATTCAAAGATGCCAAACAATGCTTGGAATGCGAGCATTAGCAGGTGATTAAATCTTTACAGATCCAGAGATGGGGTAACCCCAGGTTAAAGAGGTGTGAATTGTATCAAGCCAGGGCAGTTGGTAGGATTTCGCAGGCCAGATGGTGGGGGATGAATGTAATGCGACATGAATCCCAGGTCCCGGTTGAGGCCGCACTCATGTGTGCGGAACTTGGCAATAAGTTTCTGCTCGGCGATTCTGCGTTGTCGCGCGTCCTGAAGGCCGCCTTGGAGAACGCTTACCCGGAGATCAGAGGCTGAATGCCCTTGACTGCTGAAGTGTTCCCCGACTGGAAGGGAACATTCCTGCCTGGTGATTGTTGCGCGATGGCCGTTCATTCGTTGTCGCAGCGTCTGCATGGTCTCGCCAATGTACCACGCTTCGGGACATCCTTTCCTGCAGCGTATGAGGTAGACAACATTGGCCGAGTCGCACGAGTATGTACCGCGTACCTGGTGGGTTGTGTTCTCACGTGTAATAGTGGTATCCATGTCGATGATCTGGCACGTCTTGCAGAGATTGCCATGGCAGGGTTGTGTGGTGTCGTGGTCACTGTTCTGAAGACTGGGTAGTTTGCTGCAAACAATGGTTCGTTTGAGGTTGCGCGGTTGTTTGAAGGCAAGTAGTGGGGGTGTGGGGATGACCTTGGCAAGATGTTCATCGTCATCAATGACGTGTTGAAGGCTGTGAAGAAGATGACGTAGTTTCTCCGCTCCGGGGAAGTACTGGACGACGAAGGGTATTCTGTCGGTTGTGTCCCATGTTTGTCTTCTGAGGAGGTCGGTCCGGTTTTTCGCTGTGGCGCGTTGGAACTGTCGATCGATGAGTCGAGTGCCATATCCCGTTCGTACGAGGGCATCTTTCAACGTCTGTAGATGTCTGTTACGCTCCTCCTCGTCTGAGCAGATCCTGTGTATACGGAGCGCTTGTCCATAGGGGATGGCTTCTTTAATGTGTTTAGGGTGGAAGCTGGAGAAGTGGAGCATCATGAGGTTATCCGTGGGTTTGCGGTAAAGCGAAGTGCTGAGGTGACCGTCCTTGATGGAGACGAGTGTGTCCAAGAATGCAACTGATTTTGGAGAGTAGTCCATGGTGAGTCTGATGGTTGGATGGAACTTATTAATGTCATCGTGTAGTCGTTTCAGTGATTCTTCGCCGTGGGTCCAAAGGAAAAAAATGTCATCGATGTATCTGGTGTATAATGTCGGTTGAAGGTCCTGTGCGGTGAGTAGGTCCTGTTCAAACTTGTGCATGAAGATGTTGGCGTATTGGGGTGCGAATTTGGTCCCCATGGCTGTTCCGTGCGTCTGGATGAAGAACTTGTTGTCGAAGGTGAAGACGTTGTGATCCAGAATGAAGCGGATGGGTTGCAGAATTGCGTCTGGAGATTGGCAGTTGTCGGTGTTGAGTACTGAGGCTGTTGCAGCAATGCCGTCGTCATGGGGGATGCTGGTGTAGAGTGCCGAGACGTCCATTGTGACGAGGAATGTTCCTGGTTCAACTGGTCCATGGGTGCTGAGTTTCTGTAGGAAGTCCGTCGTGTCGCGACAGAAGCTGGGTGTACCTTGTACGATGGGTTTCAAGATGCCCTCGATGTAGCCAGAGAGGTTCTCACACAGGGTCCCATTGCCTGAAACGATAGGGCGGCCTGGGGTGTTGGCCTTATGTATTTTCAGGAGGCAGTAGAGATCTCCAATGCAGGGAGTACGTGGGATGAGAGCACGTAGGGTGCTCTGAAGATCTGGATCCAAGGTCTTGATCAGTCTGTTAAGTTGGCGGATGTGTTCCTTGGTCGGATCTGCGGGTAACTGTCTGTAGTGTTCTTGGTTGTTCAGTTGTCGGTATACTTCTTTGCAGTAGTCCGTTCTGTTCAGTACGACAGTGGCCCCCCCTTTGTCTGCTGGTTTGATGACGATGCTGCGGTTGGTCTTGAGAGCGCGGGTGGCATTGCGTTGTGCTTGGGTGACGTTCGGGGCTGTCTTGTGAATGCGACTGATGAATCTGGCATTGACGCGACTCCTGACGGCTTGAGAATACATGTCGAGTCTAAGGCAGCGGCCTTCCGGAGGGGTCCAATTCGACTCTTTCCTCTTTGGTTGCCGCACCGCAGATCTCTCGGTCTGCTGTTCCGGTTCATTGATAGTCTGCTTGAGTTCGCTGTTGGCCTCTTGGGGTCTGTGGAAGAATTCCCGGAGCCTCATTCGCTGAGCTACGGAGCGTGACAGAAAGAAACAGAGGGCTGAGAGCCAAAGTGGAGGACCTGGAGAACCGGTCACAAAGGCAGAACTTGCGGAACGTGGGTGTGCTTGAGGGGCTAGAGGGCCGGAGGCCTACAGAGTACTTTGCTGAGATGTTTGCAAAGTTGAAGGGGAAGTGGAGGACCCTATCCACTACGAATTGGACAGAGCCCACCCGTCACTCCGGCTGAAACCGAAAACTAATGAACCTCCGAGAGCCGTGATCGTCTGCTTTCACAATTAGTAGGTTAAGGAGAAGGTGCTGAGGGAGGCGATGGTGAAGTGGGACGGTAACAGTATATATCACACCAGGATCTTGTGTTGGAGCCGCCGGACGATACATCAGATATGAGGGAGTTCCTGGAGCGACTGGAGTGTCCAGAGGTGGGGGAGGAGGAGAGGCTGCACTGTCGGAACCAATGGGGGTGGAACAAGTGCAGGCAATGATAGGGAAGATGCAGTCGGGTAAAGTGGCGGGGGCCAGATGGTTTCCTGGTGGAATTTTATTTTTAAAATGTAAGGATAAGTAAGCGCCACTGATGGTAGAAATGTTTGAGGATCCGATGGTTAGGGGAGTATTGCTGGAGATGATAGGGCAGGAACCCATCTCACTGTTAGTTAAAAACGATTAGGATCTGGAAGAGTGTGCGTCGCACAGGCCCATTTCTCTACTGAACGTGGAGGCTAAGATATTGGCGTTGGCGTTGAGGTTGGAGGAGTGCCTCCCAAAGGTGGTTGGAAAGGATCAGGCTGAGTTTATTAAGGGCAGGTAGCTGTCGTTACATGTGGTGCTTTCTACGGCAGAATGTAGGGAGTTGGAAGTGGCATGAGATGCGGAGAAGGCGTTTGAGTGGAGTGGAGCGGATAAGGCGTTGAAGAAATTTGGGATTGTGCCTAAGCTTGTGGCACGGGTGAAATTGCTGTACAAGGATCCAACAGTGTGTGCACGAACAAACAATACGAATTCGGAGTACTTTCCACTATTTCAAGGAACGGGGCATGAATGCCCCATGTCCCTCCTTCTGTTTGTGCTGGCTATAGAGCCCTTGGCCATTGCTACTGAGGGGTTCATATTTCTGGATGGAGACAATGAGGGGAGGGAGGTGGAGCGGGTGTCTCTGTACTCGAATGATCTGCTGTTGTACACCTTGGACCCAAGCTCTTCAGTGAGGACTATAATGGGGTTGCTCAGGAGATCGGACGTTTTTGGGGTACAAATTGAATTTAGGGAAAAAGGAGTATTTTGTGGTGGGGACGGAGTGGGGGTTTGTTATTCCAGGTGGCAACAATTCATTTTTAGGGATCTGGGGGTGCAGGTGACGCAGGATTGGGCATGGCTTCGTAAATTTAATTTCATGAGTTTGGTTGTGAGGGTGAAGGAGGACTTGTTGTGGTGGGATCGCCTCCCCTTGTCATTGGCAGGCCGGTTGCAGGTTATTCTGCCGCGTTTTTCATTTCTGTTTCAGAGTCTGCCGGTCTTTGTACTGAAGTCATATTTTAAGGGGGTTGATCGGCTGGCCTCATCATTTGTGTGGGCGGGGAAGGTGGCTAGGATAAGGAAAGATGTGCTCCAAAGGGGGCGGCAGTCGGGGGGCTTTGGCCCTTCTGAACTTGCGATACTATTATTGGGCTACGAATGAGGAGAAGGTGTGGGACTGGAGTAGGGCGACGGAAGCTTTATGGGTGCAGATGGAGGTGGGTTCCTGTAAGGGGTCTGGCAACAGTGCCGCTGCCGTTTGCCCAAGGGAAGTATTCAGAGATTTCCGTGGTGGTAGCTACACTGAAGATTTGGAAGCATATCCGACAGCACTTCAAGTTGAGGGCAGGCGCAAGGGTGATGCCGACAAGAAGGAACCATCAATTTAAGTCAGTGAGGATGGACGTGAAGTGCTGGGGTTGGGAGGAGAGAGGGGTAAAGGAGATGACGGAATTTGTTTGGAGGGGCTTTCCCTAAACTTAGAGGAGCTAGGGGTAAAGTTTGGCCTCCAGCATGAGGAGGGCTTCAGGTCCATGCAGGTGCGGAACTTCGCAAGAAAGGTCTTCCCAAACATTCCGGTGGCACTGTCCTCCTCTTTGCTGGAGGAAGTGCCATCGGTGACGGGCTGGAGGGAGGGGCCGCATCGGCGATTTACAGTAGGATCATGGAGGAGGACAAGGTGTCCATGGAAGGGATGAAGACCAAGTGGGAGGAAGAGTTGGGACTGGCATTGGAGGAGGGATCATGGTGCGAGGTGCTGCAGAGGTTTAATTCCTCAACCTTGTGTGCGAGGCTGGGGGTGATGGAATTAAAAGTGGTGCCTAGGGCACACTTAAGAAGGTGAGGATAAGCCGGGTGTTTGAGGGGTGGAGGTTAGCTGTGAACAGTGTGGGAGGGGCCCAGCTAATCATGTTCATCTGTTCTGGTCCTGCCCAAAGTTGGAGAAATTTTGGGGGTTGTTTTTTGTCCCAAGCCAGAGGTTCCGCATGTAGATTTGGAGCTTGGTCCCTGGAAGCCATATTCGGGGTGTTAGACCTGCAGCTGCAGATGTCTTAGCCTTTGCCTTGTTGCTCGCTCACAGGCGGATCTTGTTGGAGTGGAGGTCAGTCTCTCCACCCTGTGCCTCAGCGTGGCTGGGGGATCTAATGAAGTTCCTATAATTGGAGAAGGTGACATTTGCTTTGGAGAGGGGTAGATGATGGGTTCCACAAGAGCTGGGGTTTGTTTACCTTGCACTTTGGGTATCTGCTTGCCGTCCAGGGGTAGGGGTTTGTGTTAATTCTTTGTAATAATGTTCAAATTTGAATTAAAATATATATTTTTTAAATGAATGAGTTCCACTTCTGGCAAGTTAAACAAGCCGTATAATCAGCTTGACTGATTATCTTAAATGAGTTAATGCCTCTATCAGCGCACTTAGGCTTGTTCAGTGAGTACTGCCCAAAGGTGGTATCATATCCAACAGTCGATATTTTGTTTTCGATTTTGCAAATGTTGGCTGGTAGAGAAAGGTCTGAACTTTGCCTATTAAGAACATGCTGTTCTGAGTGTGCTAATCGCTGTGCTAACAACCATTTTGAGATAATCAGTTGAGCTCGTACATGGCTCCTTTATGCATGCAAGATGGAACGCATTTTAATCTGCATTAACCCATTCTCAGCAAACAAAAGGAAGTCTTGCATCTTTTTTGTATTTCCAGGAACTAGAGGTGCCTATAGTTCCCCATTGCTTACTCGGGGCAATGTTTCAGCCAATCAGAACTCATGTGCCAACCAATCAGCCCCTTTTATCCTGCGATATAAATTGTTGTGATTTTGTGAAATTTTACATTGTTGTATTTGTCCAAATGAGTGCAAAATAAAATGGGGGGGGGCGTGTCAAGATTCGCCTTTTTCCACTTCTCGACTGATAATAGAATCTCTACAGTGCGGAACGAAACCATTCGGCCCATCGAGTCTGCACCGACCCTCTGAAAGAGCACCTGACCTAGGGCCACGCCCCCACCCTGTCCCCATAATCCAATAACCCCACCAAACAGGGACAATTTAGCATGGCCAATCTACATGACCCGCACACCTTTGGACTGTGGGAAGATACCAGAGCCGAAGGAAACCCATGCAGATGTGGGGAGAGTGTGCAAACTCCACATAGACGGTGACCCAAGGACGGAATTGAACCAGGGTCCCTTTTGCTGTGAGGCAGCAGGGCCAGCCACCATGCCACCCCTGATCGTTACAGGGTTTTCTGTAATTCTTAAGGACAAAGGTATTAATTCAGCGTTTGTGCTCAATTATTTCTGGAAAATAACTCTGGCTTTTTTCAGTGTGAAAAACCCAATTATCAGTGCAGACCCGATGGGCCAAAGGGCCTTTTCTGTACTGTATGATTGTATGACACCCAAGTAAGGTTAGAAAGGTATTTAAAAAGATAAACCCATGTCCTGACCTTGGCAACACACACACGCATGCAAAATTGCAGGTTCTACAATGAGAGGCTATGTTTGGACCACACTTAAGATTCAGTGAGAAAAGAAGGAGGGGAACAATGGGAACATATAACGACGGTTACTAGATAGAGCAAGACTACCACGAGACGAAACTAGATGGAAATGGGAAGACGAACTGAGGCTGGAAGTGGGTTGGCAACTCTGGAGCGAAACACTGAGCAGGGCCAACTCCACCTCTTCCTGCGCTAGGCTAACCCTTATGCAGCTGAAAGTGGAGCACAAAGCCCACCTGACTAGAACCCGAATGAGTAGGTTCTTCGCGGAGATGGAGGAGAAATGTGAACGGTGCCAGAGAGGCCTGGCTAACCATGCCCACATGTTCTTGTTGGGTTCTGGACAGCCTTCTTTGAGGTAATGTCCAAGGTTGGGGGGGGGGGGGCGGGGGGGGGGGGGTGTGGGGAGGAGCCGTCGCCCTGGCATTTGCATCCCTAATCGCATACCAGAGAATCTTGCTTGGCTGGCGATCGGCAGCACCCCCCCCCGCCAAAGCTGCAGACTGGCTGGGAGGCCTGGCGGAATTTCTTCACCTGGAGAAGATAGAGTACACCATCTGAGGGTCGGACAAGGGCTTCCACAAAGCATGGGGGCCATTTACCAGCCTGTTCCAAGTCCTGTTCAAGGCAAACCGACTAGGACGAGAGCAAGGGGCGGGGGCGGGGGGTGGAGAGAGGGAGATGGACAAGGGAGGGCCCACTCAAGAGACAGGGGTGAGGGGAGGGATGGGATCCCAAAGAAGGCACAAAACAAAGCATAGGGGGCGAGGGAAGGAGGGGAAGGGCCATGCAGGCCTCCCCCTCCCAGCACCAAACAACAAAGAATTAACATACACAGCAGGGGGGGGGGGGCGGGAAAGAAACAGAATATGCCTCCACCAGGAAGGGGGCGGGAGAACCGCTTGTAAAAACTGTTGTACATAAGACACGAACTGGCTTGCCTTACACGTCAAAGTTGAAAATGCCAATAAAAATATTTTTTTAAATGTTAAAATATATTGAGGGATAAAAGGTAAATAGAGTGTTCACTATTTATGAATCCTTTGCTAATGTTCATTGTTAAGGCAGGTTTTGTCCCATGGTGGTCTTGAAATTCCAGTGGGGTTGAGGCCAATTGTGAACTGCAATTTAATGTAAATTAAATGCAATCCATTTTTTCTATGAGGTGATGCTGGGGTTCCATACGATTGAAATTCCCTATTTCTTTGGTGGATTCAAAACTGTAACAGATGGGGCTCCAACTTGAGAATTACATTTTAAAATGGTTATTGTGGTCCCATGACGTCTCTCTCCATAAAGAGTTGGCTATTCCCAGGTAGGGCAATTGATTAGCTCATGCCGGGAGAGGCCATGGCTGTTGTATTGTGCCCTCAAGTGTTCAGTTTCTTTAATGTCCCAGCCATCACTTCAGAATGGATCATTTTTCCCTGTGATGAGCAAGGAAGAACATATCAATGCCTTCTACATAACCATTGTAATAGATAACTTTTGTAAGGGCCACGAAGAATCCAGCACGAGTTTTAAGGATACCAAGTAATAACATTTATTTACTATAACATATATACATAACAGTAGCAGTAACTTCCCTTGCTACATACTCCTTCCTGCTGGTTCCTGAACTGGCCAGCTTTATTTATACTAGGAGTTTACTAGTGGTTTCTCCGCCCCCCTCATTGGGGAAGCTCATACTCCCACAGGATTGTGGGATAGTCATTAGTCCCCAGCCAATGGTAAGTAGGCAGGTTAATACATCCCTCCCCCCCCCCCCCCCAAAGTCCAAGGAATCCACCGAAGACCCTAGCGAAGGAGGGCGTCGGACTCGTTTGGCCGCAGGCCGGACACCATTTGCACGCGGCGCTGGATCAGGCGGCGTGTAACGAGACGGAGACCGACGCTTCCGTGATGAACGGCGCAACGGCTGTACATCCATGGCCCGTGGACCCGAGGATTCCCCCTCTGATGCATCCTGTGTCTCCATCTCGGAGTCAGAGTCTGCTGCCTCCGTCATGTCAGCGTCTCTATCTCCATTCGGTCCTGTAACAACCTGCGCAGGCTTCGAGTGAGGCACCAGTGGAAGATTGTGAGGACTACCTTCCCTTGTCTCTGGTCTCTGCGGCTGTAGAAATGAGCTCCGGGGGCGGGGTATCTTTTGAGGGGATAGTCTTCTGGACCGAACGTGGCCTACATGTTTTCACTGGAGACGACCCTGGGCTTGCACTTGGTCAGATCTAGGGCCCGTTTGGCGAAAGATTACACCGGGAACCCATTGGGCACCACCAGCAAAATTCCGAACAAACACTGGGTCACCGGGCGCAAACTGCCGAATCGGCCGATGCAGCGAAAATCCCTGTCCCTGCTGTTCTTGTGTGCGGCGTACTTTTGCGCCAATGTCCGGGAAAACCATACTAAGGTGGGTGCGAAGTCTCCGGCCCATTAGGAGTTCTGCGGGAGCTACCCCAGTCACTGCATGGGGGTGGTCCTGTACGTAAACAAAAAGCGAGCCAGTCTCGTGTCCATTGATCCGGAAGACTGCTTCTTTAGGCCTCTTTTGAATAGCTGCACTGCGCGCTCTGCCAACCCATTTGAAGCCAGGTGGTAAGGGGCAGTGCGGATATGGCGGATGCCGTTCATCTTCGTGAACCTCGCAAACTCCCCACTCGTGAATGGAGTGCCGTTACCCGTGACCAGCACCTCGGGGAGGCCATGCGTACCAAACGATAAACGTATCTTTTCAATTGTTGCGCAGGACGTTGTCCCCTGCATCTTATACACCTCTAGCCATTTGGACTGGGCGTCAATTAGTAGAAGGAACATGGATCCTTGAAAAGGGCCTGTGAAATCTGCATGCAAGCGTGCCCAAGGCCGCCCTGGCCATTCCCAGTGATGTAGGGGCGCGGCCGGCGGAAGCTTCTTGATGCTCCTGGCAAATGGAGCAGTTTTGGGCCACCTTCTCAATGTCGGTGTCGAGGCCTGGCCACCAGACATAACTCCGGGCCAACATTTTCATTTTGGTCACACCTGGATGCCCATTGTGCAAGTCTGTTAGTGTCAGCTCCTGGCCTTTTTCCGGGACAATCGCACGCGTCCCCCACAAGAGGATGCCGTCTTCCACGCTGAATTCTGACAGCTTGGAGGAAAATGCCCGCAACTCGCCTGGGAGCTGTCTATGCTGCCCACCATACAGGACTATGTGCCGAACCTTTGACAGGACTGGCTCCGTCTGGGTCCACTCACGGATCTGTGATGCCGTGACAGGCAAGGTGTCCTTAAAGTTTAGGGTTGCAACCACCTCACCGGTCGTGGTGGTCAACATGGGGCCGGTCGATAAAGGCAATCGGCTCAGTACATCGGCATTTGCTATCTGCGTACCTGGTTTGTGCTCCAGAGAATACTCGTATGCAGCAAGCAACAAAGCCTAGCGCTGGATCCGTGCAGAAGCAATGGGCGGTATTGGCTTATCCTCTCTGAAAAGTCCCAGCAGGGGCTTATGATCAGTCACGATAGTGAAATGGCGGCCATACACGTCCTGGTGGAAGCGTTTCACCGCAAAAACCACTGCCAGGCCCTCCTTTTCGATCTGCGCGTACTTTTTCTCCGCTGCAGTCAATGTGCGGGAGGTGAAAGCTATCGGTCGCTCGGCCCCATTCTCCATCTTGTGGGACAGGACGGCCCCAATACCATACGGGGATGCATCACATGTGATGAGCAAAGGCTTTCCAGGATCATAGTGGGTTAGTAACCCAGACGACGACAATTGTTGCTTTACCCGCCGGAAAGCGGTTTCTTGCGGCTGACCCCAAACCCAGGTATGATTTTTCTTTCGCAGAAGGTGCAAAGGGGCCAGCGTAGTTGCCAGATTGGGGAGGAACTTCCCGTAATAGTTTACGAGACCGAGAAAAGAACGAAGATGCAAAGTGTCAGTCGGGGCGGGGGCATGTTGAATTGCACGCACCTTCTCTGCGACGGGGTGCAGACCTTCGCGGTCCACCCGATAACCTAGGTAGACTACTTCCTTTGCCTGAAATACGCACTTTGTGCGACGTAAACAGACTCCAGCCTCTGAAAGGCGTCTAAGGACAGCCTCCAGATTTTCCAAATGTTCCTGCTCCGACGTCCCTGTAATCAAAATGTCATCTAGGTAGACAGCCACACATGGTAAACCTCTCAAAATGCCCTCCATAACACGTTGAAAAATTGCGCAGGCAGAGGATACGCCAAAGGGCAACCGTGTATATTCATACAGGCCCCAGTGTGTATTAATCGTTACATATGGTCGGGAGGCAGGGTCCAGCTCCAATTGCAGGTAGGCGTGACTCATATCTAATTTTATGAATGAGAGTCCACCTGCAAGTTTCGCGTCGAGATCCTCTATGCGAGGCATTGGATATCGGTCGAGTCGGGAAACCGTATTCACTGTAAGTTTATAGTCGCCACACAAGCGAACTGTGGCATCTGGCTTCATTACAGGTACAATTGGTGCTGCCCAGTCAGCAAAACGGACGGGCCTGATAATACCCAAACTCTCCAAACGAGTGAGCTCCCCTTCTACCTTCTCTTTTTTTTAAAATATATTTTATTGAAAAATTTTTCCAAACAACAATTTTTCCCTCTTACAAAGCAAACGAAACAATAACAAAACAGAAATTTTTAACAATACACAGGTAACAAAACCCCATTGTCTATTAACTAAACTAAACCCCCCCCTCCCCCCTCCCCCTGGATTACTGCTGCTGGTCATCTGTCTTCCCTCTAATGTTCCCCTAGGTAGTCGAGAAATGGCTGCCACCGCCTGGTGAACCCTTGAGCCGATCCTCTCAGGGCAAACTTTATCTGCTCCAGTTTAATGAACCCCGCCATATCATTTACCCAGGCCTCCAGTCCGGGGGGTTTCGCCTCCTTCCACATGAGTAGGATCCTGCGCCGGGTTACTAGGGACGCAAAGGCCACAATATCGGCCTCTTTCGCCTCCTGCACTCCCGGCTCTTCCGCAACTCCAAATAGAGCTAACCCCCAGCCTGGTTTGACCCGGGCCTTCACCACCTGCGAAATCACTCCCGTCACTCCCTTCCAATACCCTTCCAGTGCCGGGCACGCCCAAAACATATGTGCGTGGTTTGCCGGGCTCCCGCCACACCTCCCACACTTGTACTCCACTCCAAAGAACCTGCTCAATCTTGCCCTCGTTCTGTGTGCTCTATGTAGCACCTTAAATTGAATCAGGCTAAGCCTGGCGCACGAGGAAGAGGAATTTACCCTACTTAGGGCATCAGCCCACATACCCTCCTCTATCTCCTCCCCTAATTCTTCATCCCACTTTCCTTTTAGTTCACCCACCGACTCCTCCCCCTCGTCCCTCATCTCTCTATAAATCTCTGACACCTTGCCCTCTCCGACCCACACCCCTGAAAGCACCCTGTCCTGTATCCCCTGTGTCGGGAGCAACGGAAATTCCCTCACCTGTTGTCTAGTAAACGCCCTCACCTGCATATATCGCAGGAAATTTCCCCGGGGCAACTTATACTTTTCCTCCAATGCTCCCAAGCTCGCAAAAGTCCCATCTATAAATAAATCTCCCACCTTCCTAATTCCCAACTGGTACCAGCTCTGAAATCCTCCATCCATTCTTCCTGGGGCGAACCTATGGTTGTTCCTGATAGGGGACCCCACCAGGGCTCCCGCACCCCTCTCTGTCGCCTCCACTGTCCCCAGATATTCAGTGTTGCCGCCACCACCGGGTTCGTGGTAAACTTTTTAGGTGAGAACGGTAGCGGCGCCGTCACCAGCGCCTCTAAACTCGTCCCTTTACAGGACTTTCTCTCCAGTCTTTTCCACGCCGCTCCCTCACCCTCCATCATCCATCTACGTATCATTGCCACATTGGCGGCCCAATAGGAATCACCCAAGTTCGGTAGTGCCAGTCCTCCTCTGTCCCTATTACGCTGAAGGAACCCCCTCCTTACTCTCGGAACTTTCCCTGCCCACACGAAGCTAGTGATGCTCCTATCTATTTTATTAAAAAAGGTCTTGGTGATTAGTATAGGGAGACATTGAAATACAAATAAGAACCTCGGGAGGACCATCATCTTAATTGCTTGCACCCTGCCCGCCAGCGATAGAGGCTGCATGTCCCACCTCTTGAAGTCCTCCTCCATTTGTTCTACCAGCCGTGTCAGATTAAGTCTGTGCAAGGTTCCCCAGCTCCTAGCGATCTGAATCCCCAGGTATCGGAAGTTTCTTTCCACTTTCCTTAGCGGTAAGCCTTCTATCTCTCTACTCTGGTCCCCTGGATGTATCACAAATAATTCACTCTTCCCCATGTTTAGCCTATACCCCGAGAATTCCCCGAACCCCCTCAAAATTCGCATAACCTCTATCATCCCCCCGCTGGGTCCGACACGTATAACAATAGGTCATCTGCGTATAACGAGACTCGGTGTTCTTCTCCCCCTCTAATCACCCCTCTCCATTTCCTGGAGTCTCTCAATGCCATGGCCAGAGGTTCAATTGCCAACGCGAACAACAATGGAGACAGCGGGCATCCCTGTCTTGTTCCCCTATATAATCGGAAATACTCCGATCTATGTCGACCTGTAACTACGCTTGCCGTTGGAGCCCCATAAAGAAGTCTAACCCAGCTAATAAACCCGTTCCCAAACCCAAACCTCCTTAACACTTCCCATAAATACTCCCACTCCACCCTATCAAATGCCTTCTCTGCGTCCATTGCCGCCACTATCTCTGCCTCCCCCTCCACTGGGGGCATCATTATCACCCCTAATAGTCGTCGCACGTTAACATTCAGTTGTCTCCCTTTTACGAACCCTGTCTGGTCTTCGTGCACCACCCCCGAGACACAGTCCTCTATCCTCGATGCCAGTACCTTTGCCAGCAATTTGGCGTCCACGTTCAATAGTGAAATAGGTCTATAGGACCCGCACTGCAACGGATCTTTGTCCCGCTTCAAAATTAGGATATCGTCACCTCCGACATCGTCGGGGGTAGAGCCCCCCCTTCCATGGCCTCATTGAACGTCCTCGCCATCAACGGGGCCAACAGGTCCACATATTTTCTGTAATATTCCACCGGGAACCCGTCTGGCCCCGGGGCCTTCCCTGCTTGCATGCTTCCCAGTCCCTTAATAACCTCGTCCACCTCAATCGGCGCCCCCAGGCCTGCCACCTCCTGCTCTTCCACTTTCGGGAACCTCAATTGGTCCAGGAACTGCCGCATCCCCTCCTCTCCCTCTGGGGGTTGAGACCTATACAGTTCCTCATAGAAGGTCTTGAACACCTCATTTATCTTTCCTGCCTTTCGCACCGTGTCTCCCCTTTCGTCTCTAATTCCTCCTATCTCCCTCGCTGCTGCCCTCTTTCGCAATTGATGCGCCAACAGGCGACTAGCCTTTTCCCCATATTCATACCTCCTCCCCTGTGCCTTCCTCCACAGTGCCTCCGCCTTTCTGGTGGTCAGAAAGTCAAACTCCGTCTGGAGTCGTCTCCTCTCCCTGTACAATTCCTCCTCCGGGGTCTCTGCAAATTCCGTCCACCCTTAAAATCTCCCCCAGTAATCTTTCCCTTTCCTTGGCCTCTGTTTTCCTTTTGTGGGCCCCAATAGAGATCAGCTCTCCTCTGACCACCGCTTTTAATGCTTCCCAGACCACTCCCACAGAGACCTCGCCGTCATCATTGACCTCCAGGTATCTCTCAGTACACCCCCGCACTCTTGCACACACTCCCTCATCCGCCATCAGTCCCACATCTAATCGCCAGAGTGTTCTCTGCTCCCTGTCCTCTCCTACTTCCAGGTCCACCCAATGTGGGGCATGATCCGAAACCGCTATGGCTGAGTATTCAGCTTCTTCCACCCTAGAGATCAACGACCTTCCCAACACAAAAAAATCTATCCGGGAGTGCACTTTATGGACATGGGAGAAGAAGGAAAACTCCCTAGCCCTAGGTCTAAGAAATCGCCATGGATCCACTCCCCCCATTTGGTCCATAAACCCCTTAAGTACCTTGGCCGCTGCCGGCCTTCTTCCGGTCCTTGAGCTGGATCTATCTAGCCCCGGGTCCAGCACCGTATTAAAGTCCCCTCCTAAAATCAAGTTTCCTGCCTCCAGGTCCGGTATACGCCCCAACATCCATCTCATGAATCCCGCATCGTCCCAATTTGGGGCATACACATTAACCAACACGACCTCCATTCCCTCCAGCCTACCACTCACCATTACATATCTCCCTCCGCTATCTGCTACGATGTTCTTTGCTTCAAATGCTACCCGTTTCCCCACCAAAATGGCCACCCCTCTGTTCTTTGCGTCCAGTCCTGAGTGGAACACCTGTCCCACCCATCCTTTCCTTAGCCTAACTTGGTCCGCCACCTTTAGGTGCGTCTCTTGGAGCATAACCACGTCTGCCCTTAGTCCTTTCAAATGCGCGAGCACTCGGGCCCTTTTTAATCGGTCCGTTCAGGCCTCTCACGTTCCACGTGATCAGCCTCACTAGGGGGCTACCTGCCCCCCTCCCGTGTCGACTAGCCATCACCTGCTCTAGGCCAGTCCCATATCCCGCCTCCGCGCTCCCGCTCGTTCCCCCAGCGTCGCACACCATCCCCGCCCACCCACTCTTTAGCCATTTCCTTTTGGATTTCCGCAGCAGCAACCCAGTTCCCTTCTACCTTCTCGAGCAAGGCGTAAGGCACTGGGCGCGCCCGGAAATAGCGCGGCGTGGCTCCTGGTTCAACTTGGATACGGGCTACGGCCCCTTTTATTTTCCCCAAACCAGGCTGGAATACATCTGGGTATCGTCCTAGCACCTCAGTCAACCCTTCAGAAACTGTTTGGAGGATGTGCTGCCATTGCAACCGCAAATGGCGCAACCAGTCCTGACCCAACAGGCTGGGCCCATGGCCGCGCACCACGATAAGTGGGAAACGCCCCTCCTGGCGTCCATAGACAACAGGGATCATTGTAGTTCCTGCAATGTCCAGTGGTTCCCCCATGTAGGTGGCCAACCTGGCCTGTGAGTCAGTTAATGTAAGGGTCTGTATACCCTGATGCGGTCGAATGTCCTCTGGGCGATCATGGAGACCGCTGCGCCAGTATCCAACTCCATCTCAAGCGGGTGGCCATTGACCCGTACTGTCACCTTAATGGGGGCCACACAGGGAGCTGCCACACAATGCAGCTGCAGGCAGTCGTCCTCCGTCTCCACGTCCTCAGGAGTAGTCGCTGCAGGTTCATCCACATGGAAGGTACGGCCTCTGGGCTGGTCCCAGTTTCGGTCGGAACAACGGCGCCTCTGCCGTCCCCAGGACCGCCGTCCGCAACGGGGTCGGCGCCTACAAGTCTGACACGGACATGGCTCCTCATCCATTGGCTCTGGAGAAGGCTCCCTTCGGGGAGGAATGTCCGACGGCCACTGGCGTCGGTCCGGACGTTGCCTCGCCCAAGGTACCGCAGGAGTGCGGGGGGACGTTTTCGGACGGAAGGGGTTGCGCCCCAAGGCATGCACTTCCATTCCCTGTAGCTCCTGTACTCCTCGCTCTGCGCTCTCTCGGGACAATACTATTTGAATGGCCTGTTGAAAAGTCAATGTTGGCTCCGCTAACAACTTTCTCTGGGTGGCCGCATTGTTAATACCGCAAACCAAACGGTCGCGTAAGATTTCTGACAAGGTCTCACCATAGTCACAGTACTCCGCAATCCTGCGTAGCCTGGATAGAAAATCGGCAAGGGATTCTCCAGGGGTCCTCTCAGCAGTGTTAAACCGGTAACGCTGGACTATCGTGGACGGGGTTGGGTTAAAATGTTGCCCCACTATATTCACAAGTTCATCAAACGTTTTGGTGTCCGGCGCAGCTGGGTACGCAAGGCTCCTAATCACCCCAAACGTATGCGGGCCGCAGGCGGTGAGCAATATGACCACCTGGCGCTCGTTTTCGGTGATATTGTTTGCCCGGAAATAGTAACGCATCCATTGTTTGTACTGGTTCCAGCTTTCCAGCGCAGCATCAAAAACATCCAAACGTCCGTACAGAGGCATGTTATAATAGAAAACAACTTCCAACCTGTATCCAACAAAAATCCAGGGAAGTGGCTTCAGCAGTGTAGACGGCTATTCACTTTAACCTTCGTCGCCAGTTTTGTAAGGGCCACGAAGAATCCAGCACGAGTTTTAAGGATACAAAGTAATAACATTTATTTACTATAACATATATACATAACAGTAGCAGTAACTTCCCTTGCTACATACTTCTTCCTGCTGGTTCCTGAACTGGCCAGCTTTATTTATACTAGGAGTTTACTCGTGGTTTCTCCGCCCCCCCTCATTGTGGAAGCTCATACTCCCACAGGATTGTGGGATAGTCATTCGTCCCCAGCCAATGGTAAGTAGGCAGGTTATAACAGTAACTATTGACCAAATTAGCTAAATATTAACCGATTACATTTCTATTATTCCTCAGTGCTGATGAAGGGACATCAATTCAACAAGTTCACTGTTTTCTCCCACAGTTTTTATTTCAGGTTTCCAGCATCTTGTTACGATCCCTGACGAGAGCGATAACATTTTAAAAGAGATATGAATTTTACAGTGAATGACAGAAAAAAATCGTAACACACAAACTGGGAGCAACAGAGATGAAGCATTACTTAACAGACACTCAGCAGAAAAGGTACGGCTCCCTTAACTAATTCGTACAATCATAATACTTTATGGCCTGTTTGTGTGTTCCACCGTGCGCCCAGCAGACTCAGGGTAGCCTGGAAGATTCAGTTCCAAACTCCCCATGTTGTTCAGCAGGCTTTCTTCACATCCTGATGTGGCAGAGAGTCCTCCAGTGTCAGTTGAAAGTCATTTCATTCAGTCTTCTGAATAGCCTCGAACTGTCCGGGCAGCAAGGCCCACACTGATGGTGATTCCTTGGCCGTCGAATCTCCACCACCTTGTCTCTTCAAACTGAAAATTAGTTTCCCTTGGTATCCAGCTTGGTGACAAACACAAAACAGTCTTCTGCACTTTCTTCTCACAGTAGCAGCTGTTTCTGTTTGCACATTCTCCCAGTGTCTGCATAGGTCTCACCCCCACAACCCAAAAGTCGTGCAGGGTAGGTGGATTGGCCATGCCAGGTTTCCCTTAATTGGAATAAAAAAATAATTGGGCACTTTAAATTTTTTTTAAAAGTGATTGATTTCTGCGTAATGTTGAGAGAACTTTTCATAAGTGTTCAGACCTTGGAAGTGAAAGGAATGCTCTCTCCCTCCAAATTCCTTGCTTTGAACATGAATGATACGGAGTCTGCAGAGAAGGCAGACAACCTTGCCAGAGAAAATCATCTCAAGCCTGAAAGGAAGTAGTACCAAAACAAAAACCTGAATTTCAGAAAGCCATTAACTGGAAGTCATCCCAGTGCATTGAAATTCCTTATATCCTTTTATTTGATTAATATTTTCTTTTCCTCTCAATCACCCTTTCCCGTTTGTGTTGTTTGTCTGTGTGCATAGAATTTACAGTGCAGAAGGAGGCCATTCGGCCCATCAAGTCCGCACCGGCTCTTGGAAAGAGCACCCTACCCAAGGTCAACACCTCCACCCTATCCCCATAACCCAGTAACCCCAACCAACACGAACGGCAATTTTGGACACGAAGGGCAATTTATCATGGCCAATCCACCTAACCTGCACATCTTTGGACTGTGGGAGGAAACCGGAGCACCCGGAGGAAACCCACACACACACTGGGAGGATGTGCAGACTCCGCACAGACAGTGACCCAAGCCGGAATCGAACCTGGGACCCTGGAGCTGTGAAGCAATTGTGCTAACCACCATGCTACCGTGCTGCATGTGTAGAGATTGGGGGTACTTAGAAAGCAGGGGGCGGAGGTGGGTTGGGAAAGGGGTGATAGACAGTTAAATTTCCTGCCAATTTCATTACAATACATAATAAAAGGTTAAAGTTACAAACCTGGTGACTGCAGTTTATTGAGCTTAACCAAGGATCTCTGGTATTTTAAGTAAAATCTAATTTCACCTGTGTCGCGACTCCGGGTGAAGTGGGGCTGGAATTGACTGTGTACTAGCCCACGTTGTCGTGACACCGGATTTGGAATAATCTGCAGAATTTTACTTGTGTGTTGTGCTGGAATGCGCTTTGTGTTGGGAGGGTGTCAGTTACAGAACGGTCGGCCTTTAAAAGATCTCTGTCGTCTTCTGCAGGTTAATTGTAAGTATTAACTACTGGAACTATTTACACAGTCACCTACAAACAAGGAACTGTGATAAACAAGGAACTGTGTCCATGCTTTGGTCTGTAATGGGTAACCCACAGGATATTGACAATTGGGGATTCAGCGATGGTAATGTCATTGAATGTCATGGGGTGATGGTTAGATCCTCTCGGGTGCAGAGGAAATTTACAAAAATGATACCAGTGACACCAGCGCGTATGCACATCAGGAAAGGACCGACATGCTGGGTCTCTTCCCTCTTGAAAAAGGAAATCTGAGAGCTGACCTCATGAGGTCTTCAAAATTATGAAATGTTTAATGGAGTGGTCCCAGAGAGAATATTATCTCTTGTGGGAAAGAGCACACTGGAGGCCATCTATCTATGGTGTCACCACGAAATCTAATAGGGAATTCAGAAGACATTTCACCTAACTGTGGAACTTATTACCTTCAGGACTTGCTTGAAGCAAATCGTGCAGCTGCACTCAAGGTTAAGTAAGATAACGAGATGTGGGGGAATGGAACAGACAGTTACGGCGATAGATTCAGATGAGCAAAGTTTGGAGGATGCTCAAGTGGACCATCAACACTGACGTGGACAGGTCGGACTAAATAACTTGTTTCTGTGCTGTCCACATCCCATATAATCTTATGCAGTTCCATCATGCCTTGAACTCGACAAATGGCCAAAGGCACGAGGCTGGGAATTCTGTGGAGAGGAACTCGCCTCCTGAATCCCCAAAGCCTGTCCTCTATCTACAAGGCAAGCGTAAGGAGCGCAATGGAACACTTTCCACTTGTCTGGATGAGTACAGCTTGAACGACACTGAAGAAGCTCGACAAAGCAGCCCACTTGAACGGCACACGATGCACCACCTTCAACATTCACTCCCTCCACCACCAACCCAAAGTAGCAGCAGTGTATACCATCTGCAAAACGCATCATCGACTCATGGAAGTGACTGACCAAAATGGACAACTTTCTTTTGGGAAGGCACCAAACATGTCAAGAGAATTTGTCAGGAAGATATGGAGGTGGCATTCTGGAGAGAGGGCGCACAAACCACCAATTGATGTACCTGATCCTTCAAACACCACTTGCTCCGTATGTGGCAGATTCTGGGAATCGCGCACTGGACTTATCAGCCATCTCAGAACCCAGGGAACTGGAATGAAAGAAAACATCACAAGGGACTGCCAAAGAACGAAAAGGTATTGTGTCAAATTGACAAGCAATTTTTGGCAGCAGCTTCAACCTACCACCTCCCACCTGGTAAGTCCTACCACCTGGGGGAACAAGGCCAGCAGAAGTATGGAAACACCAGCCACCTCCAGATTAGCTTCAAAGTCCCCCCGTTTTCCTTATTTGGAACTCCATCACTATTCACTGAGTCAAAATTCCAAACACCACTGTGATTACACCTGCAGTACTTGGACTGCAGCGGTTGAAGAAGCCGCTCACCACCACATTCCTAAGGGAACTTAAGGATGGGCAATTAATCCTGGCCTTGCCAATGATGCCCACATTTTAAAACAAATTTTAAAGAAAATCTGACACCAAGCCACAATGAAATATTAGGGCAGGTGACCATAGATTTCAAAGAGTTTACAGTGCAGAAGAAGGCTATTTGGTCCATTGAGTCTGCACCGGCCCTTGGAAAAGAGCACCCTACATAAGCCCACAACCCCACCCTATCCCTGTAACCCCACCCAACCCAACCCAACATTTTTGGACACTAAGGGCAATTTAGCATAGCCAATCCACCTAACCTGCACATTTTTGGATTGTGGGAGGAAACCGGAGCACCCGGAGGAAACCCACGCAGACGCGGGGAGAAAGTGCAAACTCCGCACACTGACACAAGCCGGGAATCGAACTTGGGAACCTGGAGCTGTGAAGCAACTGTACTAACCACTATGCTGCCCCTCATGGTTCTTCGTGGAGAAGTTAGTGTGGTAAAGGACAGAAGTGAGCCATGTTCTGGAAGTGGGAGAAGAAGTCAGAATAAGAGGTTGGCAAAGTTCACTCCAAGTCAATCAGAAAACAGAGTTCAGGCACAGCTAGGTTCTTCTTGACTGGGCAACGAAGGAGAGTGGATTCAGTGTCAAAGCTGTACTGTAACGGAGAGAATTAATACTTTGCGTTACACCGGCCAATGACCATCTACAACAAGAGAGGATCTAACCATCACCCCATGACATTCAATGACATTACCATCGCTGAATCCCCAATTGTCACTATCCTGTGGGTTACCCATTGATCAGAAACTGAACAGGACCAGACAAATAAATACCACGGCTACCAGAGCAGATCAAAGGCTCGGATTGCTGCGGCAAAAAACACACCACCTGACCCCTCTCTTTCCACCCCCCCAAAAAAAACCTGTCCACCATCTCCAAGGCACAAGTCAGGAGTGTACTGGTATTTTCTCCACTTTCCTGGATTAATGCAGCTCCAACAACATTCAAGAAGCTCAACTTCATCCAGGACAAAGCAGCCCGCTTGATTGCTAACCTTTCACAAACATTAAGTCCACCACCGATGAACATTGACAACCTTGTGTACCAGCTACAAGATGTACTGTAGGAACTCACAAAGGTTTCTTCGGCAGCACCTTCCAAACCCACGACCACTATCATCTTGAAGGACAGGTGCAGCAGATACCAGAACACCACCTGGAGGTTCCCCTCCATGTCAATCACCATCCTGACCTGGAAATATATCACAGTTCCTTTCCTGTTGCTGTCAAAATCCTGGAACTCGCCCCACATCTCAGGGATGGCAGTGATTCAAGAACATAGAACAGTACAGCACAGTTCAGCCCACGATGTTGTGCCGACCATTTATCTTAATCTAAGATCAACCTAACCTACACCCCCTCAATTTACTGCTGTCCATGTGCTGTTCTAAGAGTCGCTTAAATGCCCCTAATGACTCTGACTCCACCACCTCTGCTGGCAGTGCATTCCACACACCCACGACGCTCTGTGTAAAGAACCTACCACTGACATCTTCCCTATACCTTCATCCGATCACCTTAAAATTATGTCCCCTCGTGACAGCCATTTCCACCCTGGGGAAAAGTCTCTTGCTATCCACTCCATGCCTCTCATCACCTTGTACACCTCTATCAAGTCACCTCTCTGCCTTCTTCGCTCCAGTGAGAAAAGCCCTAGCTCCCTCAACCTTTCTTCATAAGACATGCCCTCCAGTCCAGGTAGCATCCTGGTAAATCTCCTCTGTACCCTCTCCGAAGCATTCACATCCTCCCTGTAATGAGCGACCAGAACTGGATACAATATTCCAAGTGTGGTCGAACTAGAGTTTTATAAAGCTGCAGCAAAACCTCGCGGCTCTTAAACTCAATCCCCCTGTTAATGAAAGCCAACACACCATATGCCTTCTTAACATCCCTATCAATCTGGGTGGCAACTTTGAGGGATGTACGTGGACCCCAAGATCCCTCTGTTCCTCCACACTTCCAGGAATCCTGCCTTTAACCCGGTATTCAGCATTCAAATTTCACCTTCCAAAATTAATCACTTCACATTTATCAAGGTTTAAATCTATCTGCCACTTCTCAGCCCAGCTCCGCATCCTGTCAATGTCTAGTTGTAACCTGCAACAACTCTCAACACTATCTACAACTCCCCCAACCTTCGTGTCATCGGCAAACTTATTAACCCACCCTTCCACTCCCTCATCCAAGTCATTTATAAAAGCCACAAAGAGCAGAGGTCCCAGAACAGATCCTTGCCGTACACCACTGGTCACCGACCTCCAGGCGGAATACTTTCCATCCACTACCACTCGCTGTCTTTCGGCCTGCCAATTCTGTATTCAGAAAGCCAAATTTCCCTGTATCCCATGCCCCTAACTTTCTGAATGAGCCTACCATGAGGAACCTTATCAAATGCCTTACTGAAATCCATATACAACACATCCACTGCCCGACCTTCATCAATGTGTCTCGTCACATCCTCAAAGAATTCAATGAGGCTTGTGAGGCATGACCTGCCCTCACAAAGCCATGTTGGCTATCTTTAATCATACTATGTTTTTCTAAATAATCATAAATCCTATCTCTCAGAATCCATTCCAATATTTTGCTCACCACGGACGTAAGACTGATGGGTCTGTAATTCCCAGGGATTTCCTATTCCCTTTCTTGAACAGGGGAACAACATTCGCCTCCCTCCAATCATCTGGTACTACTCCAGTGGAGAGTGAGGATGCAAAGATCATCGCCAACGACGCAACAATCTCCTCCCTCGTTAGGCCCAGGGGACTTATCTTTCCTGATGCTTTTCAAAATTTCCAGCACATCCTCCTTTTTAAAAAAAAATATTTTATTGAAAATTTTTGGTCAACCATCACAGTACATTGTGTATCCTTTACACAATAATATAACAGTATAAATAACAATGACCTGTTTTATAAACAAAGAATAAATAATATATAACAAAAACGAAAACGAAAACTAAATGGCAACTGCCTTGTCTCAGATAAACACTCCAAAAATATGATTCAACAGTCCAATATACAATTATTTATAGCAACGACCTATACATATTATACATATATATTAACAACCCTGAGAGTCCTTCTGGTTCCTCCCCCCCCCTCCCCCTCCCCCCCCCCCCCCCCCCCCGCCCCCCTCCCTGGGCTGCTGCTGCTACCTTCTTCTTTTCCATTCCCTCTATCTTTCTGTAAGGTATTCGACGAACGGTTGCCACCGCCTGGTGAACCCTTGAGCCGATCCCCTTAGGACGAACTTAATCCGTTCCAGCTTTATAAACCCTGCCATGTCATTTATCCAGGTCTCCACCCCCGGGGGCTTGGCTTCCTTCCACATCAACAGTATACTGCGCCGGGCTACTAGGGACGCAAAGGCCAAAACATCGGCCTCTCTTGCCTCCTGTACTCCCGGCTCTTGTGCAACCCCAAATATAGCCAACCCCCAGCTTGGTTCGACTTGGACCCCCACTACTTTCGAAAGCACCTTTGTCACCCCCATCCAGAACCCCTGTAGTGCCGGACATGACCAGAACATGTGGGTGTGATTCGCTGGGCTTCTCGAGCATCTCGCACACCTATCCTCTACCCCAAAAAATTTACTGAGCCGTGCTCCAGTCATATGTGCCCTGTGTAACACATTAAATTGAATCAGGCTTAGCCTGGCACACGAGGACGATGAGTTTACCCTACTTAGGGCATCCGCCCACAGCCCCTCCTCAATCTCCTCCCCCAGCTCTTCTTCCCATTTCCCTTTCAGCTCATCTATCATAATCTCCCCCTCGTCCCTCATTTCCCTATATATATCTGACACCTTACCGTCCCCCACCCATGTCTTTGAGATCACTCTGTCCTGCACCTCATGTGTCGGGAGCTGCGGGAATTCCCTCACCTGTTGCCTCGCAAAAGCCCTCAGTTGCATATACCGGAATGCATTCCCTTGGGGCATCCCATATTTCTCGGTCAGCGCGCCCAGACTTGCGAACTTCCCATCCACAAACAGATCTTTCAGTTGCGTTACTCCTGCTCTTTGCCATATTCCAAATCCCCCATCCATTCTCCCCGGGGCAAACCTATGGTTATTTCTTATCGGGGACCCCACCAAGGCTCCCGTCTTTCCCCTATGCCGTCTCCACTGTCCCCAAATTTTCAAAGTCGCCACCACCACCGGGCTTGTGGTGTATTTCTTCAGTGAGAACGGCAATGGGGCCGTTACCATAGCTTGTAGGCTAGTCCCCCGACAGGACGCTCTCTCCAATCTCTTCCACGCCGCTCCCTCCTCTTCTCCCATCCACTTACTCACCATTGAGATATTGGCGGCCCAGTAGTACTCACTTAGGCTCGGTAATGCCAGCCCCCCCTATCCCTACTACGCTGTAAGAATCCCTTCCTCACTCTCGGGGTCTTCCCGGCCCACACAAAACTCATGATACTCTTTTCGATCCTTTTGAAGAAAGCCTTCGTGATCACCACCGGGAGGCACTGAAACACAAAGAGGAATCTCGGGAGGACTACCATTTTAACCGCCTGCACCCTCCCTGCCAGTGACAGGGATACCATGTCCCATCTCTTGAAGTCCTCCTCCATTTGTTCCACCAATCGCGTTAAATTTAACCTATGCAATGTACCCCAATTCTTGGCTATCTGGATCCCCAAGTAACGAAAGTCCCTTGTTAGCTTCCTCAGCGGAAAGTCCTCTATTTCTCTGCTCTGCTCCCCTGGATGCACCACAAACAACTCACTTTTCCCCATGTTCAGTTTATATCCTGAGAATTCTCCAAACTCCCGAAGTGTCCGCATTATCTCTGGTATCCCCTCCGCCGGGTCCGCTACATATAACAACAAATCATCCGCATATAGAGATACCCGGTGTTCTTCTCCTCCTCTAAGTACTCCCCTCCACTTCTTGGAACCCCTCAATGCTATTGCCAGGGGCTCAAATCGCCAGTGCAAACAATAACGGGGACAGAGGGCATCCCTGCCTTGTCCCTCTATGGAGCCGAAAGTATGCAGATCCCCGTCCATTCGTGACCACACTCGCCACTGGGGCCCTATACAACAGCTGCACCCATCCAACATACTCATCTCCAAAACCAAATCTCCTCAGCACCTCCCACAGATAATCCCACTCCACTCTATCAAATGCTTTCTCGGCATCCATCGCCACCATTATCTCCGCTTCCCCCTCTGGTGGGGGCATCATCATTACCCCTAGCAGCCTCCGTATATTCGTATTCAGCTGTCTCCCCTTCACAAACCAAGTTTGGTCCTCATGGACCACCCTCGGGACACAGTCCTCTATCCTCATTACCTTGGCCAGAATCTTAGCGTCTACATTTAGGAGGGAAATAGGTCTATAGGACCCGCATTGCAGCCGGTGCTTTTCCTTCTTTAGGAGAAGCGATATCGTTGCCTCAGACATAGTCGGGGGCAGCTGTCCCCTTTCCTTTGCCTCATTAAAGGTCCTCATCAGTAGCGGGGCCAGCAAGTCCACATATTTCCTGTAATATTCAACTGGGAATCCATCCGGTCCTGGAGCCTTCCCTGCCTGCATGCTCCTAATTCCTTTCACTACTTCCTCTATTTCAATCTGTGCTCCCAGTCCCACCCTTTCCTGCTCCTCCACCTTGGGAAATTCCAGCCAGTCCAGAAAGCCCATCATTCTCTCCCTCCCATCCGGGGGTTGAGCTTCGTATAATTTTTTATAAAATGCCTTGAACACTCTATTCACTCTCTCCACTCCCCGCTCCATCTCTCCTTCCTCATCCCTCACTCCCCCTATTTCCCTCACTGCTCCCCTTTTCCTCAATTGGTGGGCCAGCAACCTGCTCGCCTTCTCTCCATATTTGTACTGTACACCCTGTGCCTTCCTCCACTGTGCCTCTGCAGTACCCATTGTCAGCAAGTCAAATTCTACGTGTAGCCTTTGCCTTTCCCTGTACAGTCCCTCCTCCGGTGCCTCCGCATATTGCCTGTCCACCCTCAGAAGTTCTTGCAGCAACCGCTCCCGTTCCCTACTCTCCTGCTTTCCTTTATGTGCCCTTATTGATATCAGCTCCCCTCTAACCACTGCCTTCAGCGCCTCCCAGACCACTCCCACCTGGACCTCCCCATTATCATTGAGTTCCAAGTACCTTTCAATGCACCCCCTCACCCTTAGACACACCCACTCATCTGCCCTTAGTCCCATGTCCATTCTCACATCCTCCTTCTTGATATCAACCTGTTCGAGTCTCTTAACCTGGTTCACACTGTTCACATGAGCAACAAGGTCCCTCTCTCTAGTGAATACTGAAGCAAAATATTAATTTCGGGACTTCCCTACTTCCTCAGACTCTAGGCACAAGTTCCCTCCACTATCCCTGATCGGCCCTACTCTCACTCTGATCATGCTCTTATTTCTCACATAAGTGTAGAACGCCTTGGGGTTTTCACTAATCCTTCCCGCCAGGGCTTTTTTATGCCCCTTTCTCGGTCTCCTCAGTCCATTTTTGATTTCCTTCCTGGCTACCTTGTAACCCTCGAGAACCGTGCCAGATCCTTGCTTCCTCAACCTTACTTAAGCTTCCTCCTTCCTCTTGACGAGAAGCTCCACGTCTCTTGTCATCCAAGGCTCCTTCCACTTACCATTCCTTCCTCTTCTCAGTGGCACAAAACTATCCAGCCCTCGCAGCAAGTGCTCCTTAAACAACCCCCACATTACGGTTGTGCATTTCCCCAAGAACAATTGTTCCCACTTTATGCTCCTCAGCTCCTGTTTAATGGCAGTATAATTTCCCCTCCCCCAATTAATTACCTTCCCATACTGTCTGTTCCTATCCCTCTCCATGACTCTGGTAAAGGTCAAGGAGTTGTGGTCACTGTCACTGAAATGCTTTCCCTCCGAGACATCTGACACCTGGCCTGGTTCGTTGCCGAGCACCAAGTCCAATATGGCCTCCCCTCTAGTCGGCCTATCTACATTTTGAGTCAGGAACCCTTCCTGTACACACCTGACAAAATCTGCTTCATCCAAAGGGGGTTCCAGTCAATATTAGGGAAGTTGAAGTCAACCATGACAACAACTCTGTTACTTCTGCACCTTTCCGAGATCTGCCGCCCAATCTGTTCCTCTAACTGTCTGCTACTATTGGGGGGTCTATAGAAACTCCCAGTAAAGTGACTGCTCCTGTCTTGTTTCTGACTTCCACCCATACTGACTCGGTAGACAAACCCTCCTCAACTACTTCCTTTTCTGCAGCTGTGATGCACTCCCTAATTAACAGTGCCACTCCCCCCCTCTTTTACCTCCCTCCCTGTTCTTCTGAAAACATCTAAACCCCGGAACATCAAACAACCATTCCTGCCCCTGTGAAATCCATATCTCCGTAATGGCCACAACATCATAGTTCCAAGTACTGATCCATGCTCTTAAGTTCATCTCCCTTATTCGTGACACTCCTTGCATTGAAACAGATGCACTTTAACTGAGTGAAACTTTGCCCTATCCACTGTCTGTCCTTCCTCACAGACTTGCTGCATACTATTTCTGCCTGTTCAACAGCTACCCTATCCTCTGATCCATAGCTCTGATTCCCACCCCCCTGCCAAACTAGTTTAAACCCTCCCAAAGAGCTCCAGCAAACCTCCCACCCAGGATATTGGTGCCCCTCCAGTTTAGGTGCAATCCGTCCTTCAATGTACAGGTCCCATCTTCCCCAGAAGATATCCCAATGATCCACATACCTGAAGCCTTCCCTCCTGCACCAGCCCTGTAGCCACGTGTTCAGCTGCACTCGCTCTCTGTTCAGTGCCTCACTTGCACGTAGCACCGGTAGCAATTCTGAGATAACTACTTGGCTTGTCCTGCTCTTTACCTTCCAACCTAACTCCATCAAATCACTTTTTAGATCCTCATCCCTTTTCTTAGCTATTTTGTTGGTGCCTATGTGCACCACAACTTCTGGTTGCTCCCCCTCCCCCTTAAGAATCCTGTAGACTCGATCCAAGACATCCCTGGCCCTGGAACCCGGGAGGCAACACCTTCTGGACCTTCTGGGAGTCTCGTTCGCGACCACAGAATCTCCTATCCATTCCCCTAACCATTGAGTCTCCTATCACTATTGCTTTGCTATTCTATTGGGGCAGCACGGTAGCATTGTGGATAGCACAATTGCTTCACAGCTCCAGGGTCCCAGGTTCGATTCCGGCTTGGGTCACTGTCTGTGCGGAGTCTGCACATCCTCTCCGTGTGTGCGTGAGTTTCTTCCGGGTGCTCTGGTTTCCTCCCACAATCCAAAGATGTGCAGGTTAGGTGGATTGGCCATGATAAATTGCCCTTAGTGTCCAAAATTGCCCTTAGTGTTGGGTGGGGTTACTGGGTTATAGGGATTGGGTGGAGGTGTTGACTTGGGTATGGTGCTCTTACCAAGAGCCGGTGCAGACTCGATGGGCCGAATGGCCTCCTTCTGCACTGTAAATTCTATGATAATTCTCCCCCTTCCCTTCTGAGCCACAGAGCCAGGTTCAGTGCCAGAGACCTGGCCGCTAGGGCCTTCCCCCGGTTGGTCATCCCCCCCCAACAGCATCCAAAATGGTATACTTGTTTTGAAGGGGAACGGCCACGAGGGATCCCTGCACTGTCTGCCCCTTCATTTCCCTTCCCCTGACTGAAACCCAGCTACTCTGTTCCTACCTTGGGTGTGGCTATCTCCCTGTAACTCTTCTCTATCACCCCCTCTGCCTCCTGGATGATCTGAAGTTCATCCAGCTCCAGTTCCCTAACGCGGTCTCTGAGGAGCTGGGGTTAGGTGCACTCCCCGCAGGTGTAGTCAGCAGGGACACCGGTGGTAACCCTCACCACCCACATCCTACAGGGGGAGCATGCAACTGCCCTAGCCTCCATCCCATCTGATCTTACAGAATGTAGCTGCGCTGTGAACCAACTGGAACTCCGCCCTCCGACTCTACTCCCAGTCAGCTGCACTCTCTGTAAACCCCTGGCTTCCTTCACGCTCTTTGAGGAAGTGTAGGAAATGAAATGAAAGAAGCACCTTGCTCCCTCCTCACCTAACTCCCTCAGTCACCAAACTCTCACTGTGGCACTTAAATGCACCCAAATTCAGCACTCCGTGCAAACAGTCAGCCCAAGGCAGCTCAACACCATCTTCTGAAGGAAAACTAGGGGTGGGCAATAAATACTGGCCGAGCCAGCAACTCCCACACCCCACAAATAAATTTTAAAAAACTTTTCATAACCTCAATGTGGTAGCACAGCCCCTTTAAGGGGATGGGCCTGGCAGCCCATGTGACCAGCTCGGGGTCAATCGCACAAGAGCATGCGAACCTTGGCCAATTGTGAGTTAGCGAGGGTCCCTGGGCAATGTGCAACCTGGAGCCAGAGAGCGAAGACCCATCCTTTTGTGTTCCATGCCTGCATATATACTTGCCTTTGCCGTTCGTTCGTAAACTACTTCATTATTACTGGAAGCTCCAAAGTGTTGTCTTCAACTCCCAAATTGGCGATGAGGTACAAAGTTTGATTGCAGCCTGCAGTACTTTGTGATTCGAGGAGGCAAGGAAGTAATATTTGCAAAAAAAAGACCAATGAGTGTCGAGAGCCATCAGATGTCTATTATTGGTAAACTCGGCCTGTTAGACCAAGGGGCTGAAGATTGGAGCCAGTACATCGAGCAGCTCCGCTATTTTTTCAATGCTGGCCCCAAACCGAGATTTGATGAGGAACCTCGCGTCCCAGGAGGACGCAACTCAAAGACGTTTGACCAGTTATCAATTTGGTCAAGGAACATTTTAACCCCAGACCCTTGATCATCCTCCAGTGGTACAAATTCAGTTCCACTGTCAGGGACCCTGAAGAGGTCCATCACAGCCTTCAGAGCCAGGCTTCACCAGCTCGCTGAACATTGCAAGTTTCGGACTGCACTTTGCGACATCTGTGCGATCACTTAGTTTGTGGAATCCATGATATCAACATCCAAAAGAAACTCCTGGCTGAATCCATTTCATCAGAAAAAAAAGCTGGGGAAGCAGTGGCATAGTGGTATTGTCACTAGTCCCACCCTGGGACAGGGTTCAAATCCCGCCACAGCAGACGGTGGAAAGTGAAGGCAATAAATATCTGGAATTAAAAGTCTTAATGGTGACCATAAAACCATTGTCGATTGTCGTAAAAACACATCAGGTTCAATGATGTCCTTCAGGAAGGAAATCTGCCATCCTCACCTCGTCTGGCCTACGTGTGACTCCAGATCCACAGCAATACCTGAGCAAGTATCAGTTGTATCAAATCACATCAAAGTCAAGAAAAGGAAAGAAACTGGACGGACCTCCCGGCATTGGCCTCAGCACTGGAAACGACAACGGCAAACCCAGCCCTGTCCGGCCTCGGCACCGGAAACGACATCGGCAAACCCAGCCCTGTCCGGCCTCGGCACCGGAAACAACATCGGCAAACCCAGCCCTGTCCGGCCTCGGCACCGGAAACAACATAGGCAAACCCAGCCCTGTCCGGCTTCGGCACCGGAAACGACAACGGCAAACTCAGCCCTGTCCGGCCTCGGCACCGGAAACGACATCGGCAAACCCAGCCCTGTCCGGCCTCGGCACCGGAAACAACATCGGCAAACCCAGCCCTGTCCGGCCTCGGCACCGGAAACAACATAGGCAAACCCAGCCCTGTCCGGCTTCGGCACCGGAAACGACAACGGCAAACCCAGCCCTGTCCGGCTTCGGCACCGGAAACGACAACGGCAAACCCAGCCCTGTCCGGCCTCGGCACCGGAAACGACATCGGCAAACCCAGCCCTGTCCGGCCTCGGCACCGGAAACGACATCGGCAAACCCAGCCCTGTCCGGCCTCGGCACCGGAAACGACATCGGCAAACCCAGCCCTGTCCAGCCTCGGCACTGGAAACGACAACGGCAAACCCAGCCCTGTCCGGCCTCGGCACCGGTAACGACATCGGCAAACCCAGCCCTGTCCGGCCTCGGCACCGGAAACGACATCGGCAAACCCAGCCCTGTCCGGCCTCGGCACCGGAAACGACATCGGCAAACCCAGCCCTGTCCAGCCTCGGCACCGGAAACTACATCGGCTAACCCAGCCCTGTCCGGCCTCGGCACCGGAAACAACATCGGCAAACCCAGCCCTGTCCGGCCTCGGCACTGGAAACAACATCGGCAAACCCAGCCCTGTCCGGCCTCGGCACCGGAAACGACATCGGCAAACCCAGCCCTGTCCAGCCTTGGCACCGGAAACAACATCAGCAAACCCAGCCCTGTCCAGCCTTGGCACCAGAAACGACATCAGCAAACCCAGCCCTGTCTGGCCTCGGCACCGGAAACGACAATGGCAAACTCAGCCCTGTCTGGCCTCGGCACCGGAAACAACATCAGCAAACCCAGCCCTGTCCAGCCTTGGCACCAGAAACGACATCGGCAAACCCAGCCCTGTCTGGCCTCAGCACCGGAAACAACATCAGCAAACCCAGCCCTGTCTGGCCTCGGCACCGGAAACGACATCGGCAAACCCAGCCCTGTCCGGCCTCGGCACCGGAAACGACAATGGCAAACTCAGCCCTGTCCGGCCTCGGCACCGGAAACGACAACGGCAAACCCAGCCCTGTCCGGCTTCGGCACCGGAAACGACAATGGCAAACTCAGCCCTGTCCGGCCTCGGCACCGGAAACAACATAGGCAAACCCAGCCCTGTCTGGCCTCAGCACCGGAAACTACATTGCCAAACCCAGCCCTGTCTGGCCTCGGCACCGGAAACTACATCAGCAAACCCAGCCCTGTCCGGCCTCGGCACCGGAAACGACATCGGCAAACCCAGCCCTGTCTGGCCTCAGCACCGGAAACTACATTGCCAAACCCAGCCCTGTCTGGCCTCGGCACCGGAAACTACATCAGCAAACCCAGCCCTGTCCGGCCTCGGCACCGGAAACGACAACGGCAAACCCAGCCCTGTCCGGCTTCGGCACCGGAAACGACAACGGCAAACTCAGACCTGTCCGGCCTCGGCACCGGAAACAACATAGGCAAACCCAGCCCTGTCCGGCCTCAGCACCGGAAACTACATCGGCAAACCCAGCCCTGTCTGGCCTCGGCACCGGAAACGACATCGGCAAACCCAGCCCTGTCCGGCCTCAGCACCGGAAACGACATCGGCAAACCCAGCCCTGTCCGGCCTCGGCACCGGAAACTACATCGGCAAACCCAGCCCTGTCTGGCCTCAGCACCGGAAACTACATCGGCAAACCCAGCCCTGTCCGGCCTCGGCACCGGAAACGACATCAGCAAACCCAGCCCTGTCCGGCCTCGGCACCGGAAACGACAACGGCAAACCCAGCCCTGTCCGGCCTCGGCACCGGAAACGACATCGGCAAACCCAGCCCTGTCCGGCCTCGGCACCGGAAACGACATCGGCAAACCCAGCCCTGTCCGGCTTCGGCACCGGAAACGACAACGGCAAACTCAGCCCTGTCCAGCCTCGGCACCAGAAACGACAACGGCAAACCCAGCCCTGTCCGGCCTCAGCACCGGAAACTACATCGGCAAACCCAGCCCTGTCTGGCCTCGGCACCGGAAACGACATCGGCAAACTCAGCCCTGTCTGGCCTCGGCACCGGAAACGACAATGGCAAACTCAGCCCTGTCTGGCCTCGGCACCGGAAACGACATAGGCAAACTCAGCCCTGTCTGGCCTCGGCACCGGAAACGACAATGGCAAACCCAGCCCTGTCCAGCCTCGGCACCGGAAACGACAACGGCAAACTCAGCCCTGTCCAGCCTCGGCACCGGAAACGACATCGGCAAACCCAGCCCTGTCCGGCCTCGGCACCGGAAACAACATAGGCAAACCCAGTCCTGTCCAGCCTCGGCACCGGAAACGACAACGGCAAACTCAGCCCTGTCCGGCCTCGGCACCAGAAACGACATAGGCAAACCCAGCCCTGTCTGGCCTCAGCACCGGAAACTACATCGGCAAACCCAGCCCTGTCCAGCCTCGGCACCGGAAACGACATCGGCAAACCCAGCCCTGTCCGGCCTCGGCACCGGAAACGACATCGGCAAACCCAGCCCTGTCCGGCCTCGGCACCGGAAACGACATCGGCAAACCCAGCCCTGTCCGGCCTCGGCACCGGAAACGACATCGGCAAACCCAGCCCTGTCCGGCCTCGGCACCGGAAACGACATCGGCAAACCCAGCCCTGTCCGGCCTCGGCACCGGAAACAACATCGGCAAACCCAGCCCTGTCCAGCCTCGGCACCGGAAACGACAACGGCAAACCCAGCCCTGTCCGGCCTCGGCACCGGAAACGACATCGGCAAACCCAGCCCTGTCCGGCCTCTGCACCGGAAACGACATTGGCAAACCCAGCCCTGTCCGGCCTCGGCACCGGAAACGACATTGGCAAACCCAGTCCTGTCCACCCTGCAAAGTCCTCCTCATTAACATCTGAGAGCTTGTGCTAAACTTGGGAGAGCTGTCTCACAGACTAGTCAAGTAGCACCCTGACATAGTCATACTCACGGAATCATACATTACAGATGAAGTCTCAGACACCACAAATCACCACCCCTGGATGCGTCCTGTCCCATCGGCAGGACAGACCCTGTAGAAGTAGTATACAGTCGTGGGAGTTGCCCTGGGTGTCCTCAACATTGACTCCGGATCCCATAAAGTCATTCACTCTTTCCACCACCGATGCACAATGACAACCGTGTATACCATGTGCAAGATGCACTGCAAAAACTCACCAAGGCTCCTTCGACAGCACCTTCCAAGCCCACGACCATTACCATCCCGAAGGATAAGAGCAGCACATACCTGGGAACGCCATCACCTGGAATTTCCCCTCCAAGTCACTCACCATCCTGACTTGGAAATATATCAATCGGTCGGTCAAAATTCTGGAAACTCCCCCTCTAATAGCCCTGTGGGTGTACCTACATAGACTGCATTGATTCAGGAAAGCAGCTCACCACCTTGTCGAGGGCAATTAGTGATGGGCAATAAATGCTGGTCTCGCCTGCGAAGCCCACATCCCGTAAAAATGAATTTCAAAAGTAGACTGTCTCTGAACAAGGCCCACGCAATTCTTTCTCGTCTCTTTTCATCCTGTCATCTTATAAGTACGTTGGGGAATGTGGTCTAAATTTCTGTCTGGAGTTGAGCACTTCTCAATGATTTCCACAACCATGACACAGCTGAAAAAAATGTTTTAGTAATACGGAAACACCATTGAGAGTGAATGTCCACCTTCCGGATGAGCTGCTTCTTTGTTCCCAATTATAGATTGAGGGTGGGATTCTCTGTCCTGCCGCACCCGTTTTCTCATACGGTGTCCCCCCCGCTGTCAGCGGGATCCTCCGTCTGCCAGCCAGCCAATGGGGTTTCCCCATTGTGGGCACCCCCATGCCGCCGGGAAATCCATGGGTGCGAGTGCGCTGCCGGCCAAGTGGAGAATCCCGCCGATGGAGAATCCAGCCCCGAATCTTTCAGATTGCACAGATCTGTGAGAAAGTTGACTCAGCGCGGAAGTAATCAACTCACATGAACCAATAATTAAACGTGAGAATAAAGGATGTGGCTCAATGTTTTTAATGAGTATTTGGGAACTAAATCTTGCAGTCTGTCGCAGGTTAGCATCGTGAGTCGCAAGATTGGGAAGCAAGGGCCAAGGAAGCAAATGCCCGCTTGCAACCTGGGTAAAAAAAAAACTAGTGAGTTATGAAGAAGCCAAGGAAACACAAGCAGGATGCACAATGTTCTGGTGAAGATGAGAGACGATATTTCCTTGCTGCAGCCAAGTGTGGCCCGTCACCCTAATCTGGGGCAAAATATCAGTGGAACGTCAATGTGACGCAGGGGGACGAATTTTCCACGTCCTCACGCTGGCGGGGTCATCCGGTCCCACCGGAGTCAATGGATTTTGGACGCCTTGCTGCATTTTCCGGCCCCGCCCCTGCTATAACGATACCCGAGAATTCTACCCGGGAATTCAGTTCTCAAACCATTAAGGACCGAGTAAGCTGGAGCATTTTGTTTGAGTTTTGGGGTCAGCCAAATGGGCTGCAGCAGCTTCCTTAAGTTCTGGGTGTTCCTGTCTTTTTTTAGAAAATATTTTATTGAAGCATTTGTAATTTTCACAGTTTAACACATTAACATCTCAAACAATAGCACGGGCTGACACACGTAAAGAAAACAAAAAGGTGTGTTCCTGTCTTACAGACTGATGCCCTGGGAGCCCCATGTCAGCTCGTCAGCACGCCCAGGGTGACATCCGCCTGGGTACAACCATGCCATGCCATGAAACCCGTACTCCGAAGAATTCTTCCAGAAAAGAGCACACGAGCACAAGTGAAATGATTTCAGTTAAAGGCTGTTTCCCATGTCAAAGATTTAGAAAGCAAGATTAAAAATAGACAATACGTAAAAGCAACCATAACTTGAGCAGCGTTTAGCGCAACTCAGGCTTAAATCTTGTGTGATTTCAATCATCTTATTGCCGAAAAGATTTAAAAATATTTATCCTTTATTGTGCAGCCTGTGTTAATGTGATTTTTGTGGAAGAACCATGAACATATTAGTGATACAGAGGGGGCGACCTCGGGCCAGAATGCTGCCAACACAACTCACGCTATTTTGGGAGAATTCCGGGAGAGGACCGAAGCGGGATTTGCGCCAGGCACCAAACAGTGTCCTTTGGAAAGGATACCCCGATCTCTGGAGGTGCGAGTCCTGCCGGCATCTTAAAAGCCTTGCGCACCTCATTCAGAGTGCAGCTCACCCCAACCTCCAGAAAAATGTCAACGTGTGTGGGGATTGCAATCTGGATCGCACCAAACCATCCGGCGGGAATAATTGCACCTCTTTTTCCCTTCGGAGACCACACATGGAAATGTTTTTGGTGCATTGCGCCCAGAAAGTAAATAGGAGTCATCTTCTAAATTACAAACAAATTATTAAAATAGTTCAGTGTAGAATTTGCAGATTACAAGTTTATTTGTTTTATGCTTCCCAAGACATTTGGGTTTATAAATCTGCTGAGTTATGTCCAGATTGTATTCAATGCATGCAAACATCATCATACCGCATCAGAATATTGAGTTGACGCAATTTGTACTGCTCAACACATTTCAAATCACCACCTCTGTGTGTCACCTTGCAAGACACGAGAAACATTTTGCAATCTCAGCACTGCAGAAGTAACATTTTATTTTTAGTCGAGTGTCGGAGGCAAAAACCTTGGAACCATATTGAAAAAACTAAAATAATGATTGGTGATGTGATGGGGAAGGAACTGCAGATTCTTTCTGGGTTCTTTATTTTAGAACAGTGGAGTGGAATTCTTCACTGGTATCCCGCTCTTCACCACCATGTCTTCCAACCCCACCACTGTTCAGGACATTGTCAGACTGCTCATCTGACATCCAGTGCTCGATGAGCAAATATTCCCACACCAAAATGCCTCAAAGACCAAAGCCTTTGTCTTCAATTCCCACTTCAAACTCCAGGCCCTTAGCACTGATTCTAGTCGAACCCCAAAACACTCTCAAATTGTCTGGCCACTCAACATTGTTGTCATGCAGGCTGAGATGAACCTCTCAGCCCATCTTCGTGCCATGGCTGGGACTACCTACTTCCAACCTTCACACTGTATTCCTACTTCAACCCTGTCTCAACTCATCCACTGAAGGAACAAGGTCAATGTACTGATCTCTGGTTTGTGTGGGCGGGGAAGACCCCGCGGGTCTGGAGCGTGGGGTGGGGAGGGCTGGCATTGCCGAACATGATGAACTATTACTGGACTGCGAACATTGCCACGGTTAGGAAATGGGTAGTGGGGGAGGGGTCGGCATGGGGGCAGATGGAGGCAGCTTTGTGTAGGGGAACGAGCTTAAGGGCATTGTTGACAGTGCCTCTGCCGTTCTCACCGGCCAGACACTCAGTGAGCCCAGTGGTTGTGCTAACCTTAAGCACAGTGGAGGCAGCACTTGGGATTGGAGTTGGGACTGATCTGTGACAATTATAGATTTGCGCCGGGGGACTGGATGAGAGGTTTCGGGGGTGGCGGCAGGCAGGGACTGAGCGATTTGACGATCTGTTTATAGGGGGCAGATTCACAAAGCTGGAGGAAGAATTCGAGTTGCCCGGGGGAACGGCTTTAGGTACCTGTAGATCGGGATTTTGTGAGGAGAGAGCTGCCCCTGGGGTTGCAGGATAAGGTAGTCAAAGGAGATGGGGTGGGAGAAGGTGTCCGAGGTCTACAAGGAGTTGATGGACTGGGAGGGGCCCTGGTGGGCAATATAAAGCATAAGTGGGATGAGGTGCTGGGAGGGGAGGTCGAGGCCGGGACGTGGGCTGAGGCCCTGTGGAGAGTGAATGCGTTCTCGTCGTGTGCGAGGCTAAAGTCATTCATAGAGCACAGATGATGGTAACAGGGATGAGTAAGTTTTTTGAGGGGGTAGAGGATAGGTGTGGGAGGCCCGCGAATCAGGTTCACATGATTTGGGCATGTCCAAAGCTGAAGGGGTTCTGGCAGGGGTTTGCGGACGTAATTATCGAGGTGCTGAAGGTGAAGGTGGCCCCGAGCCCAGAGACGGATCTCGCTCGGACGGAGGGACTCGGAGCCGCCAAAAGTGGAGTTGTGGGTGAGCGACCTGGTGGAATTCCTGAGGCTGGAGAAGGTCAAGTTCATCCGGAGGGGGTCTGTTGATGAGTTCACTCGGAGGTGGAAGCCATTTATTAATTCTTTAAGAAGGATTGAGGGATCAGCAAAGGCGCGGGGTGGGATGTGATGTAGGGGGGGCATTGGTTGTATACAATGTTGGATCATTTTTCTTCTGCTTTTGTTTGTGAAATGAATAAAATATTTTTCAAAAAGGCAGCCAATCTTGCAGCTGCCAGGACCCTAAACTCTAGAATTCGCTCTCTACACCTCTCTCTTCCTTTACGATGCTCTTTAAAACCGACCACCTGTACAAACCTTTTGCTCATCTATCTTGATATCACCATTTGTATTTCATCACATTCCTGTAAAGCTCCTATGGACATTTACTCGTTTGAAGGTGCAGTATAAAAGGTAAGTTTTTGTGAATTTGTTTGTGATTTAATTGAGAATTTACTTATCTTGGTGGAGGAATAAATGCTCACAATGCTGTTTGGGAGGGAGTCCCAGGATTCTGACCCAGCGCAGTGAAGGGACAGCAAGATACTTCCAAGTCAGGATGGTGTGGCTTGGAGGGGAACTTGAAAGTCGTGGTGTTCCCATGCATCTGCTGCCCTTGCCCTTCGAAATGATAGCATGATGTTTGAAGGTGTTGCAAAAGGAGCCTTGGAGTGTTCTGCAGTGCCACTTGTAGATGGTACATACTAGTGCCACTGTGTGCTGGTGGTGGAGTGAGTGAATGTAGATGGGGTGCCAGTCAAGAGGGCTGTGCTTTACTGGATGCTGTTGACTTCCTGTTGTTGGAGCTGCACTCATCCAGACCAGGGGTAGTATTCCATCATAGTTCTCACTTACATCTGGTGGACAGGCTTTGGGGAGTCAGATGCGCAGAAGAAAGAGGATGAAGATAGTGGACCTAAATTCCCACAATCTGAAGCTCAGTTCAGGACAAGGGTTCCTCGGTACACATTGTAGAATTCCCAGCCTCTGATCTGCTCTTTGTAGTCACAACATTTATATGGCTGGTCCAGTTCAGCTTCTGATCAGTGGTAACCCCCAGGATGTTGATGGTGGGCAAATCAGCAGTGGTGATTCCAATGAATGTCATGGGGAGATGATGGGATTTTATTTTGTTGAAGACAGTCACTCATCCCAAGGACTTGTGTGACACGAATGGAACTTGCCAGTTGTTAGTCCAAGCCTCGATGTTGTGTAGGTAATGGTCATAGGAGGATGAGCATCAGCTGTGAAATTACAAAAGCACAAAAATATATATATTATATGCATTTTTTTCTTTCTAACATTGTGGCTGGCTATGCAAGAATGCCATCCTGATGGTTGAAAGATAAAGGACTGCTGAACGTGCATATATTTGCAATTAATGCAAAAGACATAAATCATGCTTGGGACTCATGACTAACTTGAACTAAAGAAAATCTCCCCATCTCCCCATGACACTCATTGGCTTTACCACAGCTGATTATCCCACAATTAACATTGTAGGGGGTTACCACTGACCAGCTACTCACCTTGGGCTTCCGAGTTATTCCCCTGGAGAGGGGAAGGAAATTATAGATGCGGCCAATCCATAGTTAGGCTGAAGTGCATCTTGCGACCCATGAACATGAACTTTGTTGTAGTTTGAGGAAGGATTTATTGGACGTTTAGATCTAAAAGATCCTTGGGGTGAAAACGAGAATGGGGATGGACAAAGATCAAATGTACCAAAACAATGTTTATGGCAAAGTGGAAATGGAAGGAAGCAATTATATGGATATAGTTTTCTTACCAGCTGCTCAAGGTGCCCTAAAGCAATGTCACAAAACTCTGAGCTAGTGCGTCATCAATTCCAGTCCCACTTGACCCCACGCTGCAACACAGGTGAAATTAGATTTTATTTAAAATCCCAAGGTCCTGGGTTGAGCCCAATAAGCGACAGTCAACAGGTTTGTAGCTTTAAAACACAAGTAAACTTTTATTATATACAGTATTATAATTAAACGGGCAAAGAATGTAACTGACTATCTCCCACCCCTTTCCAATCCCCCCCCCCCCCCCCCCCCGCTTTTTAACCTCGCCCCACTCTTTACATTCACAGACAAACAACAGGTGGTGGAAAAGGAAATAAAGTATTAATGAAAATAAGATGATAAGGATCCTTGATGCACTGCGATGACTTCCAGTCAATGTCTTTCTGAAGTTCAGGCTTTTGATTTGATACCTCTTCATTCTAGGCTTGAGGTGGTTTTCTGTGGCACGGTTATTTACCTTCCGTTGTGACCCAAGGTAAGGACTCCACACGTAGCCAGACAGACAGGATACAACTAGGTTTATTCTATTACTCCTCAACACAATACTCTCTCACTCTCCACTCACCTTCAGGGTCCTCTTCCCTGTCCTGCTCCCACGCTACGGTTTATATCATGTGGGGGATCCTCCAATTGGGAGGAAGCTCCGCTCTCTAATCACCGAGGGAATTTGAGGCCACTGAATCTGTGTCCACTGCCCTTTCGGGCAAGGCATCCCAAATCCTAACCACCTGGCTGCAGAAAAGGATTTTCATGCTGCCTATGGCTACTCACGGCTCAAGTTAAATTTGTGTCCTCTGGTTATTGGCCCTTTCGCCACTGAAAATACTCATCTATTTTCCCTCAACCCTTTGGTATTTTGAACGCGTCCTTCAAATTTCTTCTTCATCTCTACTCTGAGGAGAATAATCATTATGCTTCATTTGGCCTCTGGTTTTAGCTGCCGAACAAATTTAGTAAGCAGCAAGGGAATAAATATACAGCAGAAACAAGATTGATTGAGCAGAGCAAGCACTTGTAACAGAAAATAATGAGCTTAGAACCACTGTGCTAAACTGATTTAATTCATTTTCTATTTTCTTTCATCGGTCAGCCAGGAGAGATATCTGCAAAGTTCCAGATAGTTTCCATGAATAATAGGCCGATAAATTCCTTCATTTGACCGATGGGAGTTTAAACGTTTCTTAAACTCAAAACACCTATTTGAACACATTCTCCAAACGATGTACATTTGAATTAATTTGCTTGCCTTCTCCCTTGGGTCACTGGCCAACAACAGCTTGACGAACAACTGCATCAGTTAAAACTGGATGAGAGTTTCTCCTGAGTAGGGCTGGTTTTTTAAACCCCTTTGGATAATGGAAGTTTTAACGGTACCAAAGCAACCTAAATCACAGACATAAACACTTTAGACATCAAAACATATTCTGCCTTGAGGTTGATCCCTCCTGCTGTTGTTAACGGGCCATGTGTTCCAGCCATTAATTTGTTGCGCAAATATGTTCACGCTGTCAGGATTTAGACGGAATCGGGGCAGAAACCACAGTAATTGTGTGTCAAGAGGTGCTGTAGGTATCGTGATTTTATTATGATCCTGGAACAGACCCTAGCAGTTGCTGGAATCCTGGGCAGAAACCCCAATATTTTATTTTAGTTTTGTAAGACTGTGAGGGAAGGATACTTTGCTCCAGGACTGATTCCACGCACAAACAGGGATATGGTATGTTAAAACAAACTTTATTATTAACATAAGACTAAAATATCTTTAACATCACACAAGAATATAACTTACAATTACCCATTTAAAAAATGCTGAACAATAACATGAAACACTAACTCCAAACTGCTACCTTTATCTCCACTGAACAAACCCATCTCAGATCACAATCCACTTTTCAATACAGTTAGAAGACTTGGGAATACTTGCTGTAAAAAGATGTCTTGGAGAAACCACTTTGAGAAAGAGAGATCCTTCAGGATCCAGCCTGAAGAATCTTGCCCGTCTCAAAATACTGTCTAAACTGTCAGCCTTTCCAGAAACTGCTGTTCTATTCACAGGCAAAATTTGTTTAACTAAACTGCTTTGAGAAAAGCTGCTTGTCTGTCCACAGTCAAAGCTTTAATATGACTGGCTGCTCAGAGACAGATCTTTAACTGAGCTGTATTGAGAGCACAGTTTCTTATCTCTTCCAATCCCAATCCAAAACTAAACTGCAAGTCCAGAAACTGCTTCAGCCCATGGCTCCTCCCGCTAGCTACACCATCTGACTCAGCTGAACACAATATCTCTAATTATCTACTCCCCAGGAAACCCACTTAATATAAACAAAAGTCCATGAAACAAACTTTTACAATGCTTTAGTTGCACCTCTGTCTCCAAAAGGTCTACTATCTTTTAAACTAGGATTTTTAAAAACATGACTGCAGCAGTCACACAATAACCCAGGCTTTTGAACCCTTACTGCACCAATTACATATGCAACAATACATCTGCAATTTCTACATTCTTCAGAAGTTCCTCTGATTAATCAATGCAAATAGGCTCAAACAAAGTCCTCTGAGGAACTAGAGGTAATTTCTTGGGTGTGTCGATCAAAGTCACTAAGTTGTTGAGAAGAAATAACTTCAATCATTGTTGCAACAAAACCATCATTTTATCCTTGTTCATCCCACAAAGCTGTAATTATGGCCGATTCCTACTTGCTGCGCTAAATTTAACCATTCATGGATGAACATACAAGTCACTCAAACGCAAGTCAAATCAAACTCCTCGTTAAGTGGTGCAAAACAAGTCAAGCTGCCTTTTTACACATTTCTTATGTCTCCAAATGAACATTTGGAAATGGAATTTAATGTTTAAGCCCAATTTATCTTCAAATATCTCTTTTTTTTTTTAAATCTGGCTGTGGGAAACTGCTGTTATTCTCCCAACTATGACCAGTAATTAACACAGTTTGCAATACAGTCAGAGTAATGCCTAGACTTGAAAGTCATGCATGCCATTTCAAAGCTGCGAACAAGTCCTGCAGTGTATTCTGGAGTCTGTTGAGAAGGCAGGACCAACAATAACAAGAATGGTTCCGAACAGACTTCTGGTTGCGGCGATGCATTGCTAAGCCGCACGTTTCGGCACCTCCCGTTTCAACTGACTTTTGGGCTCCTATCGGGAGCTCCAACGGGAACTTTTTTCGGCCAAACCCACTGTGAGGTGACAAAGGAAGGAGTCCCCCCGGCGGTGCATGGAAAGGAGCGGCAGTAGTGGCCAGATTGCGGAGGATCCTTTGGAGCAGAGAAGAGAAGGGAGAAGCAAGATGGCGGCCGAGGGAGCCCAGATGGTATGGGGCCCGGAACAGCAGGAGTTCCTCCGACGATGTGTGGAGGAGCTCAAGAAAGAGGTGCTGGCGCCGATGTTACTGGCAATCGAGGGACTAAAGGAAACACAAAAGGTCCAGGCGATGGAGCTCCGTGGAGTGAAGGCAAAGGCAGCCGAGAACGAAGATGAGATACAGGGCCTGGTGGTAACAACGGAGACGCACGAGGCACTACATAAGAGGTGCATCGAAAGGCTGGAAGCCCTGGAGAACAGCTCGAGGAGGAAGAACTTAAGGATTTTAAGTCTCCCCAAAGGAACAGAGGGAGCTGATGCTGGGGCGTATGTGAGTACGATACTCCATACTCTAATGGGAGCGGAGGCCCCAACGGGCCCCCTGGAAGTGGAGGGAGCGTACCGGGTCCTGATGAGAAGACCAAAGGCAGGGGAAACACCAAAAGCAATGGTGGTGAAGTTCCACCGCTACAGGGACAGAGAGATGGTCCTGAGCTGGGCTAAGAAGACACGGAGTAGCAAATGGGAGAACGCGGTGATACGCGTGTATCAAGATTGGAGTGCGGAGGTGGCGAGAAGGAGGGCGATTTTCAACCGGGCCAAGGCAGTGCTCCATAGGAAGAAAGTTAAATTTGGGATGCTGCAGCCGGCGAGACTGTGGGTCACGCATCAGGGCAAACACCAATACTTCGAGACGGCGGAGGAGGCATGGACATTTATTCAGGATGAGAAATTGGACTACACTTGAGAAATTGATGTCCGGAGGGAGGTAACGAGGTGGTGGCACAGAAATGTAAAGTGGGGAGAGCTACTGTATAATAATGTTGGAAGGGAAATTTTTCTCCCCCCGATGGGGGGGGGACATGAAGAAATGCGGGCGCCGGTGGAAAAGGGGACAGGGAAGGGGAATGAGGGAACTGCGCCATTAGGGGAGGGGCCGAGAGGAAAGCGCGGGTATTTTCCCGCGCTATGGAAATTATAGCGGGAAAACGGGCGCAGGAAGGAAGGGAGCCTCACACGCAGGGAGGTCAAAGAATGAACGGGGGAAGCCGAGGTCAGCCAGAGTTAGACGACTTCCGGAAGCAATATGGGGGGAGCAATCAAGCTAGAGGGGGATCTAGCGGGGGGGGGGGGGGGGATTAATGGGGTTGCTGCTGCTGAGGGTAAGGGGGAGCTGATACGAGACGAGGTGGTCGGGACGGGAGGGCGCCGTCTGGGGGACAGACGGTTGCATGAGACCTGGGTGAGGAGATGGCTTAAAAAAGGGGATGGCTAGTCGACGAGGGGGGGCGGGTAAATGGCCCCCCAATTCGGCTGATCACGTGGAATGTGAGAGGTTTAAATAGGGCGATTAAGAGGGCAAGGGTGTTTGCGCACTTAGGTGGACGTAGTTATGCTCCAGGAGACGCACCTGAAGTTGGCGGATCAGGTGAGACGAAGGAAAGGATGGGTGGGACAGGTATTCCACTCAGGGTTGGACGCGAAAAACAGAGGGGTGGCAATACTGGTGGGGAAACGTGTATCGTTCGAAGCTAAGACCACAGTGGTGGATAGTGGGGGCAAATATGTGATGGTGAGTGGCAGATTGCAGGGTGAGGCGGTTGTGCTGGTGAATGTATATGCCCCGAACTGGGATGATGCGGGATTCATGAAGCGAATGCTGGGAAGTATCCCGGACCTGGAAGTGGGAAACTTGTTAATGGGGGGGGACCCAGTGCTGGACCCAGGGCTGGACCGGTCCAGATCCAGGACCGGGAGAAGGCCGGCAGTGGCCAAGGTGCTTAAGGGATTTATGGAACAAATGGGGGGAGCAGATCCGTGGAGATTCGCCAGACCGATGGGTAAAGAGTTTTCCTTCTTCTCCACATTCATAAGGTATACTCCCGGATAGACTTTTTTGTTTTGGGAAGGGCACTGATCCGGAAGGTGGCAGGAACGGAGTACTTGGCTATAGCCGTGTCAGATCACGCCCCGCATTGGGTGGATTAGGAGAGGAAGGGGAGCAGCGCCCACTCTGGCGATTAGACATGGGATTACTGGCGGACGAGGGGGTATGCGGAAGGGTGAGGGGATGTGTCGAAAGATACCTGGAGGTCAACGACGATGGGGAGGTCCAGGTGGGGGTAGTATGGGAAGCGCTGAAGGCGGTGGTTAGAGGAGAGCTGATTTCCATCAGAGCCCACAAGGGGAAACAAGAGGGTAAAGAAAGAGAGAGATTAGTGGGGGAAATTTTGAGGGTGGAGAAGAAGTATGCGGAGGCCCCAGACGAAGGGCTATACAGGGAAAGACGAAGATTACAGACGGAGTTTGACCTGCTGACCACGGGAAAGGCAGAGACACAGTGGAGGAAGGCACAGGGGATACAGTATGAATATGGGGGAAAGGTGAGCCGGCTGCTGGCCCAACAACTTCGGAAGAGGGGGGCGGCGAGAGAGATCGGAGGAGTTAGGGACAAAACGGGAAAGATGGAGCAGAGAGTAGGGAAAGTAAACGAGGTGTTAAAGACATTTTATGAGAGGCTGTACAAGTACCAACCCCCGGAGGGGAAAGAAGGAATGATACACTTTTTGGATCAGCTGGAGTTCCCGAGGGTGGAGGGGCAGGCGGTGGCAGATCTGGGCGCGCAGATTGAGGTGGATGAGGTGATCAAAGGAATAGGGAACATGCAAGCAGGGAAGGCCCCGGGACCAGACGGGTTCCCGGTGGAATTTTATAGGAAGTATATGGACCTGCTGGCCCCGCTCTTGGCGAGAACCTTTAATGAGGCTAAGGACCGACAATGTCGGAGGCGACGATATCGCTAATTCTGAAACGAGACAAAGACCCGCTGCAGTGCGGGTCATACAGGCCCATCTCCCTCCTAAACGTTGACGCCAAACTGCTGGCCAAAGTGATGGCGACAAGGATAGAGGATTGTGTCCCAGGGGTGGTACATGACGACCAGACAGGGTTTGTAAAGGGGAGACAATTGAATGCCAATGTACGAAGGCTGCTGGGGGTGATGATGATGCCCCCGCCGGAGGGGGAGGCAGAGATAGTGGTGGCGATGGATGCAGAGAAGGCATTCGACAGGGTGGAGTGGGACTATCTGTGGTAGGTGCTGAAGAGATTTGGGTTCGGGGAGGGGTTCATTAGATGGGTTAGACTCTTGTATGGGGCCCCGGTGGCAAGCGTCGTTACAAACAGGCAAAGATCGGGATACTTCCGATTACATAGGGGTACAAGACAGGGGTGCCCCCTGTCGCCGTTACTGTTCGTGTTGGCAATTGAACCATTGGCCATAGCGCTGAGGGACTCTAAGAGGTGGAGGGGGGTGCTTAGAGGGGGAGAGGAACATCGAGTGTCACTATATGCAGATGATTTACTGCTATATGTGGCGGACCCGGTAGAGGGGATGCTAGAGGTAATGCAGATACTCAGGGAGTTTGGAGAGTTTTCGGGATACAAATTAAATATGGGAAAGAGTGAGCTTTTTGTGATGCACCCCGGGAAACAAGGCAGGGGGATAGATGCTCTGCCGCTGAGGAGAGTGGCAAGGAACTTTCGATACCTGGGGATTCAGGTGGCCAGGAACTGGGGAACCCTACATAAACTTAACCTGACGCGACTGGTAGAGCAGATGGAGGAGGACTTTAAGAGGTGGGATATGGTGCCCCTGTCATTGGCGGGCAGAGTACAGGCGGTTAAAATGGTGGTCCTCCCGAGGTTTCTTTTCGTGTTTCAGTGCCTCCCCATCCTGATTACAAAGGCCTTTTTCAAAAAAATAGACAGGAGTATTATGGGCTTTGTGTGGGCGGGAAAGAACCTGAGAGTAAAGAGGGGGTTCCTGCAGCGCAGTAGGAACTGAGGGGGATTGGCACTGCCGAGTCTGAGTGACTACTATTGGGCCGCTAATGTGTCGATGGTCTGTAAGTGGATGAGGGAGGAAGAGGGAACAGCGTGGAAGAGGCTGGAGATGGCGTCCTGTAAGGGAACGAGTCTAAAAGCGCTGGTGACGGCGCCGCTACCGTTCTCCCCGAAAAGGTACACCACAAACTCAGTGGTGGTGGCGACCTTGAAGATCTGGGGGCAGTGGAGACGACACAGGGGAATGACGGGTGCCTCGGTGTGGTCCCCGATAAGGAATAACCACAGGTTCGTCCCGGGGAGGATAGATGGGGGATTTCAATGTTGGCAGCGAGCAGGGATTAGGAAGCTGAAGGACCTGTTTTTGGACGGGATGTTTGCGAGTCTGGGAGCATTGGAAGAAAAATATAAGTTGCCACCAGGGAATGCTTTCCGATACATGCAAGTGAGGGCATTTACGAGGCAACAGGTGAGGGAATTTCCGCAGCTCCCGATGCAAGGGATCCAGATTATAGAGTGATTTCGGGGGCATGGGTAAAGTGTCCGAAATATACAGGGAGATGAGAGACGAGGGGGAGGCGATGGTAGAGGAGCTGAAGGGAAAATGGGAAGAGGAGCTGGAGGAAGAGATCGAGGAGGAGCTGTGGGCAGATGTCCTAAGTAGGGTAAATTCTTCGTCCTCGTGTGCCAGGCTTAGCCTGATTCAATTTAAGGTTCTACACAGAGCGCATATGACGTTAGCAAGTCTGAGCAGGTTTTTTGGGGTGGAGGATAGATGTGGAAGGTGTTCAGGAAGCTCGGCGAACCACACTCATGTTCTGGTCGTGTCCGACACTGCACGAGTTCTGGGAGGGTGTGGCAAGAGTGATTTCAAAGGTGGTGGGGGTCCGGGTCAAACCAGGCTGGGGGTTAGCTATATTTGGGGTTGCAGAAGAACCGGGAGTGCAGGAGGCGAAAGAGGCCGACGTCTTGGCCTTTGCGCCCCGAGTAGCCCGGCGAAGGATTCTACTTCTGTGGAAGGAAGCGAAGCCCCCGGGCGTGGAGGCCTGGATAAATGACATGGCAGGGTTCATAAGACTGGAACGAATAAAATATGCGTCAAGAGGATCGGCTCAGGGGTTCACCAGGCGGTGGCAACCGTTCCTTGACTATCTCGCGGAACGATAATGGAAAAACAGAAAGGACAGCAGCAGCAACCCGGGGGGGGTGGGGGGGGGGGGGGGGGAGTATTATCCCGTGTTTTTGTTTTTTTGCCAGTTGTTGATATTTGCTTTTTGCTTATCTCTTTCTTCATTTGTTGTTAGTTTAATATATTATTTAAATAACGTTTAATGCATATTCCTTTATTAAGTTGTAAAAACGGAAAATTTCTGTTTGAAAAATTTCCATAAAATATACTTTTAAAAAAAGAATGGTTCCGAACAGGACTTAGAAGGTGCTTAAGACAAGACCCATTTTGGATACAGTTAAGCCATGAGCACCCAGCGTCCCTGGTTGCCAACCCTCCAGCCCTGCAGTCTCCAGAAATTAAAGATAAATCTCCAGGATACTGCTCTGTGCAACCCTGGTGAAACATCAACATGAAAAAAAAAATGTTGTTGGTCATTTCCTTTGAAATTTCATTTTCCTTGATGTAAAAAGGTATTGCAAATGGGTGGAAAGGGCTGTTAGGCTGACAGCCTATATTATCCAAGTGGTTACGGATTCCTTCTTGCTTTCCAATTGGCGTAAGAAGGTGGTGCGTGACAAGGATGGCTGTGTTGGCCGACTCATGGCTGGAGCAACGGGGGGGCTCCAGAAAGATGTATTCACCATTCAAAATATCCCAAGAGGTATTCCATATGTTGTGGGGTCTTCATGAATAGGCAGTGATGATATTAAGAGTAATGACTTGGGATGTACATGTAGTAAAAATTACATGGCAGCAATCCCATCAAGAGTTTCAATGAAAGCAAAATACTCCGGGTGCCGGAAATTGGACATAAAAACAGAAACGTTTGGGTAAACTCAGCAGGTCTGGCAGCATCTGGGGGGGGGGGGGGGGGGGGCGGCACATCACATGGTGAAACCTCCAGGAATACATTTAATCATAGTTAGCGACCCGACACTTAGCAGATAACTTCAGAGAGCCACCTTTGCAGCAAGGACTCCCCATTTCCTCTTTAAGTCGCTCAACAATTTCTCAGCAGAAAGTCCAATGATGCAGAAGTGATGGGAACAATTTTGTTCAACAAGTGCTTCATACAAAGTTGCTCCTATTTCGTTATATGTTTTTGATTGATTAAAAAGTCCGCTTCTACAAGGGCCAGACGTACTCGACATGTTCAGTCTGTTTCTCTCTAGGCACCCCCCCCCCCCCCCCCCCCCCCCCAGATGCTGCCAGACCTGCTGAGTTTACCCAAACGTTTCTGTTTTTATGTCCAATTTCCGGCACCCGGAGTATTTTGCTTTCATTGAAACTCTTGATGGGATTGCTGCCATGTAATTTTTACTACATGTACATCCCAAGTCATTACTCTTAATATCATCACTGCCTATTCATGAAGACCCCACAACATATGGAATACCTCTTGGGATATTTTGAATGGTGAATACATCTTTCTTCAGCAAACGTTCATCCCCACTTCCACTCAATGGAGTACAATTTCTTTGCATTTTCACCTATTTCGCTTTTCATGCCATGCCATTTAGCACACGCTGCTCCCATTATTTGTGATCTGCTGAACGACACTGCCGCAAACACGACACACCCTCCTCCAGAAGGAGCTCGCTGGAATTGCTTTGTCGCACATTCAGCAAATTAAATTTGTGCGGGTATGTCAGGAGGAATTTTACATTTCAACAAGAGAACTCCAGAAAGGAATCAATTTCATCCACCGCTTGGGAGTGATTCATTACAATTTAGATTAGAGTGTAATTTCAAGGTTCAAACTAATCCCATCAATTTTGACCCAAAAGCATTTGTGGGTGCAGAGGACAATTCCGCCAGCAGGGGGCTCTCACCGATAGCATTTTGCTTCAATTTGCCATGACCGAATCTTCACCCTCTTGCATTATATAGAAAAACAGAGCACAGAAACAGGCCATTTGATCCAATCTCTGCCCTATTAGCGAGTCTCCTTCTACCTTGCTTTGCCTCAACCCTTATGTCTTTCTCCCTCATTACTTCCCTGCCTTTCCCTTCCCTTTTGTGCTGTTGCCGGTTCCTGGATTTGTTCTTGACTGGACACCCTCAAAATTGGAAAGATCATCTCTGCATTGACCCTGTCGCATCCCTTCATAACATTATCAAGTCCCAATACCGCCATTTTCTGGTGTCCTTTTCCAATTCCATCATTTATCATTGGTGGCTGTGCCATCAGTCATCTCAGCCACACACTAACAGTGCATCCTCAAACCTCGTGTTCCCCTTTCCTCATTTTTGTGTCATGACGAAGACTGCCCATTTCCAACTCCACAACGGAGCCTGACTTCATCCTCGATTCAGTCTACTTGCTGCTAGAGTGCTCATTCATGCCTGTTATATCTAGCCTTGACTATTCCAATGGCTGGTATCCCCTGTTCTGCCCCACCTGAACTTAATAATAATAATCTTTATTGTCACAAGAGGGCTTATATTAACACCGCAATGAAGTCACCGTGAAAATCCCCGAGTCACCACACTTCGGTGCCTGCTTGGGTACACGGAGGGAGAATTCAGAATGTCCAATTCACCTAACAAGCACGTCTTTTGGGACTTGTGGGAGGAAACTGGAGCACCCGGAGGAAACCCACGCAGACACGGGGAGAACGTGCAGACTCCGCACAGACAGTGACCCAAGCTGAGAATCGAACCTGGGACCCTGGAGCTGTGAAGCAACAGTGCTAACCACTGTGCTACTGTGTCCAGAACTCTGCTGCTCCCGTCTTAACCCACAGCAGATCCCATTCATTATCACCCCTTGGCTTGCTGATCTACCTTCACTCCTGGTTGAATTTAAATTCTCTTTCTTGGCTGGAATTCTCCATTTCATTGTCCAAGTCCAGTGGCACTATTCCCACTCTCTGGAAGGTGTGAACCCATGTCCATTTCTGCGTTTGGAGCCTCATTAATTGCATGAGTGTGTATCTCTCCAAATCACATGGTGGGTCTGGAGCGGATTCGTTCCCCCCTCCTCCAGATGGGGGGTTTGATATTCCCAGCCCTATTTAAACACCAGTGTAACACAACTTCAGTCACCCTCTGCAGCCCACCTGTCGCCAGGAGACCGATCAACATGGCATCCAACCACAAGAAAAAGACCACCTCTCTCAATAAGGCAACACCCTGTTTCAGCCACCACTCGACACCTTGATTCCAGGTGTCGAGGCATGTCGCCTAAATGTGTAGGCTCCAGGAAGCAGCCGGATGTCACCTCTCCGGCCTGGGAGACCATTGCCCTGGAGGTCAGCACAGCTGGCAACCGCGCCAGAGGCACAGCACAGTGCAGGAAGCGGACGAATGATCTCATCCACTCGGCAAGGGCAGGTCATCTTTCAACTCCCATCAATATCGAACCCTCTTCATGGCATCATGTTGTCAAACGGCTATTCATAGAATCATAGAAGGAGGCAATTCGGCCCATCGAATCCACACCAACCCTCTGAAAGAACACTCTACCCAAGCCCAATAACCCCTTCACCTAATACTTGGTTCAGGAGGTAATCAGCAATGGCCACCTGCTGTAAATGAATTTTTAAAAAAAGAGTACACCTCCCACCTCTTCCTTCCTTCATGATATTGGAGCACTCATACTGTCCCTCCGCAACACCCTTGGCTTCCTACATCTCCTCATCTTCATCTTCCGATAAGCTCTCTTACTCCAGTTCACCCATGGAAAGGGCTCACTTCTTTGCAAAGCCAGATTGTGAAGGGCACAGCACACTGCGGCCATACAGGAAACCCTCATGCGTGTGCATTGCAGAGAGTCATCTGACAGTCCAGGCATTTCAAGTGTATCTTGGAAATCATATGGTCTGCTGTATGAGGGAGCCTGTGGAGCTGTCAGCAGCATTGTACCTCTCCTCAGCATGAGTTGGAGGATGACGTAACATGAGCATCAGCTCGTGATAAGGCAGCCCATATCATCCAACAACCATCACTGCAGACGTTCTGGCCCCTCAAAAGTCCCAAGCACCTGGACGCAACTCAGGATATTGGAGTCATGGCAACTTCTAGGGTATCATGCACACACGTACAGGATGTGCAATTGTCAAACACGATTTGCCCATTGATGGAATCGTAATCGTAGCCTTGCAGGTTATAAACATGATAAACACTGCTGCCTCACAGCGCCAGGGACCCGGGTTCAATTCCAGCCTTGGGTGACTGTGTGGGGTTTGTATGTTCTCTCCGTGCCTGTGTGGGTTTCCCCTAGGTGCTCCTGTTTCCTCCCCCAGTCCAAAGATGTTACAGGTCAGATGGATTGGCCATGCTAAATTGTCCCTTAGTGTCCAAAAGGTAAGATGGGGTTACGGGGATGAGGTGTGGGTATGGGCCTAGATGGGGTGTTCTTTCAGGGGCTAGGTGCAGATTCGCTGGGCCAAATGGCCTCCTTCTGCGCTGTAGGGATTCTCTGATTCTATGATTAGGGGTTGCTGCCAGGGAGTCCTACAGCCACAGGGGTGCAGTTTATTGAACTCTTGGAAAACTTGAGATGGCAGCGAAGCCGGTGAATTTTTGAGCCTAGCTATCCTCGTCCAGAGCAAACCTGGGATAATGATGGGCCTTCCTATAAAGGGCACCTCCTTTGCGTAGCGATGTGTTGTGGAGTGAGACATGCTCCTGTTGATCCCTGGAAAGACTCAAAGGCAATTAACTTGAGTGCTGTCGTCACTTTCAAAAGCCACTGGCAGGGAGAAGCCTCCAACCCCATGTGGCATCAGGTCTTCATGAAGAATGTGGCATATGTGACGTTTGAGGTCTCTGGACAATGCAGGCTGCCCGGCACTGTCTCTCACCCATTTGCAAGTCTGTGATTTTTTTTGTTGATAAACTTTTGGTGTGTCGAGTTGCCTCTGCTGCCTGGGTCTCTCTTCTTCACCCTCCTGTTCACGTTCAGGCTTCCCTTGGCCATTTCCACTGGGCTGTGCCTCCTGCTGGAGCTGCATGCGCCAACACCTCTCCCTCCATTGAATGAGGACTATAACAAACGCAGCGTTGAGCCCTGGATCCATTAGTCCTTTTGCCTTCTCTCTAAAATTTTACATCAAAGACACCAATGGTTGAAGGGTGCAGAAAGAGAAATCCTGACTGAGAGACCTATGTGAGATTTGGGTGCCTTGATTGCATTGTGCCTGTTGCAGCCTTACCCCTGAGATACGAGCATACACATAGAGGTGAGCAACATTCCGTTCCATTCCAAAGAAGGTGTGTCACCTGAAGCCCTATGCAGGGAGTGGGGAAAGGTGTGAATGAAATGATTAAAGCAAAGTAGCTCTGCACTCCATTCTTTGAAGCGGCATACAAATGACCTTTCCGTTCCTCATGCTCAATGAACAGAATCCATTTGGCCAAAGATGAATGGCATTCATTCTTAACCCGTGCCTGCCCTTAATTGATGGGATGGCAGATATGATGCACCTGTGCCCCTTCACTACTGCCTTTAGTCTCCAAGACTGCATTCTTACCTTACACTCTGTCACTGTTGAGACTTTGATGTGAGGCTATTTTGATGTGTATCCCTTTAACAGCACTGAATGAAATGATTAACTATCAGTTGCTTAATGGGCAACGCGGTCTCTCATCATTGTAAATGACCTGGATCTTGTCCACTGTTGTGGCACCAACAAGAGGTATGCATCCCAACAAGGAGCTCCTTGATAAGTATTTTAATGTCCTTGATAAGTATGCACCTGTCAGGCAGGGAGGAAGTGGTCGAGCAAGGGAACCGTGGTTTACTAAAGCAGTCAAAACACTTGTCAAGAGGAAGAAGGAGGCTTATGTAAAGATGAGACAGGAAGGTTCAGTTAGGGCGCTCGAGAGTTACAAGTTAGCTAGGAAGGACCTAAAGAGAGAGCTAAGAAGAGCCAGGAGGGGACATGAGAAGTCTTTGGCAGGTAGGATCAAGGATAACCCTAAAGCTTTCTATAGATATGTCAGGAATAAAAGAATGACTAGGGAAAGAGTAGGGCCAGTCAAGGACAGCAGTGGGAAGTTGTGCGTGGAGTCCGAGGAGATAGGAGAGGTGCTAAATGAATATTTTTCGTCAGTATTCACACAGGAAAAAGACAATGTTGTCGAGGAGAATACTGAGATTCAGGCTACTAGACTAGAAGGGCTTGAGGTTCATGAGGAGGAGGTGTTAGCAATTCTAGAAAGTGTGAAAATAGATAAGTCCCCTGGGCCGGATGGGATTTATCCTAGGATTCTCTGGGAAGCTAGGGAGGAGATTGCTGAGCCTTTGGCTTTGATCTTTAAGTCATCTTTGTCTACAGGAATAGTGCCAGAAGACTGGAGGATAGCAAATGTTGTCCCCTTGTTCAAGAAGGGGAGTAGAGACAACACCGGTAACTATAGACCAGTGAGCCTTACTTCTGTTGTGGGCAAAATCTTGGAAAGGTTTATATAAGATAGGATGTATAATCATCTGGAAAGGATTAATTTGATTAGAGATAGTCAAAACGGTTTTGTGAAGGGTAGGTCGTGCCTCACAAACCTTATTGAGTTATTTGAGAAGGTGACCAAACAGGTGGATGAGGGTAAAGCAGTTGATGTGTATATGGATTTCAGTAAAGCATTTGATAAGGTTCCCCATGGTAGGCTACTGCAGAAAATACGGAGGCATGGGATTCAGGGTGATTTAGCAGTTTGGATCAGAAATTGGCTAGCTGGAAGAAGACAAAGGGTGGTGGTTGATGGGAAATGTTCAGACTGGAGTCCAGTTACTAATGGTGTACCACAAGGATCTGTTTTGGGGCCACTGCTGTTTGTCATTTTTATAAATGACCTGGAGGAGGGTGTAGAAGGATGGGTGAGTAAATGTGCAGATGACACTAAAGTCGGTGGAGTTGTGGACAGTGCAGAAGGATGTTATAAGTTACAGAGGGACATAGATAAGCTGCAGCGCTGGGCTGAGAGTTGGCAAATGGAGTTTAATGCAGAAAAGTGTGAGGTGATTCATTTTGGAAGGAATAAAAGGAAGACAGAGTACTGGGCTAATGGTAAGATTCTTGGCAGTGTGGATGAGCAGAGCGATCTCGGTGTCCATGAACATAGATCCCTGAAAGTTGCCACCCAGGTTGATAGAGTTGTTAAGAAGGTGTACGGTGTGTTAGCTTTTACTGGTAGAGGGATTGAGTTTCGGAGCCATGAGGTCATGTTGCAGCTGTACAAAACTCTGGTGCGGCCGCATTTGGGAGTATTGCGTGCAGTTCTGGTCACCGCATTATAGGAAGGATGTGGAAGCATTGGAAAGGGTGCAGAAGAGGTTTACCAGAATGTTGCCTGGTGTGGAGGGAAGATCTTATGAGGGAAGGCTGAGGGACTTGAGGCTGTTTTTGTTAGAGAGAAGAAGGTTAAGAGGTGACTTAATTGAGGCATACAAGATGATCAGAGGATTAGGTAGGGTGGACAGTGAGAGCCTTTTTCCTCGGATGATGATGTCCAGCACGAGGGGACATAGCTTTAAATTGAGGGGAGATAGATATGGGACAGATGTCAGAGGTAGGTTCTTTACTCAGAGACTAGTAAGGGTGTGGAATGCCCTGCCTGCAACAGCAGTGGACTCGCTAACACGAAGGGCATTCAAATGGTCATTAGATAGACATATGGACGATACGGGAATAGTGTAGATGGGCTTTAGAGTGGTCGCCGCAACATCGAGGGCCAAAGGGCCTGTACTGCGCTGTAATGTTCTACCTATCTATCCATAGCCCAGCTGACCATCCTCCCTCACTCCTTGTAGCCCTCCAAGACAGGACTGATCTTACATTTGTTTTTGCATGACGCATTTTTCTGGGACCTCAAGATGGTGCAGCTGCATCTGCACTTCAAGACAGAGTTCAACCCTCCCTCCTTCACTGTCCACATGCCTCCAATTTACCTGGAGTCTCACAATGTGCAGGTAGTGCTATCTCCAGTTACTCTCAAGCCTTCCCCACCGATACTGAATTCCATCATTATGTTCTGGACATTCTGACCCTCCTCTCCAAGCCCATCACCTGCAAAGTGCCCATGCCCACATGGTTCGGACACCCCGTCCACCACCACCATCACCATGAGAGCTATCTCTCAATGTTAACTAATCCTTCAAAAAAAATTCCAGCATCATGCGCAAGGATGAGCTTGATTCAGTTCAAGGTGGTACACAGGGTACATATGACCCGGGTGAAGATGAGTGGGTTCTCCCAGGGGGTGGCCAATGAGTGCGAAAAGTGTGGGCAAGGACCAGCAAATCATGCGCACATGTTCTGGGCTTGCGAGAAGCTGGAGAGATACTGGGAGGTGGCGTTTGGGTCGTTATCTAAGATTGTGGGGTGGAAGTCAGGCCGGAGATTTGAAATATGTCAAAGTTTGGCTCTTGTGTGAATTTGAAAGGAATACGGGTTTGATGGTGTTCTTGTGCATCTGCTGCCTTCGTACTTTGAGGAAGTGTAACTCAGGAGTTTGGGAGGTGTTTCTGACAAAGCCTAGACAATGTGCATTCTATAGTCAGCACACTCTGTCACCATTGCATGCCAATGAAGGAGAGACAAAATGTTTCAGGTGCTGGACGGTGTGTCAGTCGTGTAGAGTGTTTTGCCTTGGATACCTTTGCGTTTCTGGCAACTGCAGCCAGCCAGATGCAGCATATTCCATTTTGCTCCTAAGTTACACTGAGTAGTAGGGAAAAGCTTTGGGAAGGAAGGAGGTAAATCAACCCCCCCAAAATACCCAATGTCTAACCTCCTCCAGTAGTTTTAGCATTTATGCGGCTGGTCCAGTTGGGCTCAAATGTTCATGATGCCAGGCATGACAAAGATAATGGGGCAAGAAGTTCCACCCGTGACTTTTGCGGCAGCGGAGGTTCTTCTGGTCCCGCCAGGGTCAAAGGGATTTCCCGTTACTTGCACCTTCCACCTCCAGGGAACCCATGGCAGGAGGTTGCCGTCAGTGGGACCAGAAAATCCCACTGGTGGGAACGGACAGAAAATCCTGCTGATCATCTTAGAATGTTGACTGGAGGTGTTCCAACCCTTTCTTCTTGGAAATGGTCCACGTGCCACAAATATTACTTTCCACCCAGAGCACAAACCTGCAAGTTGCCCAGACTTTGGTGCATGTGAGCATGGACTGCTTCATTATTTGAGTAATTGCGAATGTTGGAGGCAAGGTTCGTGCTGAAAATAATTTGCCCTGAGAAACTACACTGAGGAAAACCAGCATCAATATCCTCGCGCTGAAAAGACCTTCCTTTGTGCCAGGTGTGACTCGAGCCATTGGAGAGTTTTCTCCCTGAACCCATCAATCTAGTTTTACTTGTGCTCCCTTGATGCCACTCTTGGTCAAATGCTGCATGGATGTGCAGCATTTGATTAAATGTTCATGATGCCAGGCATGACAAAGGTAATGGGGTAAGATGTTCCACCCGTGTCTTTTGCGGTCAAATGCTGCATGGATGGCAAACTCAGTCATTCTGACCTCATATCTGGACCAAAGTTATCATGAGGTCGGAAGCCCGGTGCAATCCAAACTATTTATTGTTGAGCTAGGTTATACTTTTCTGATACTTGACCAAATTTGATTTATCCTGATTTTTATAGACGGGGAGTAGCGAGGCAATTTTCCACATTGTCACGTAGATGTCAATTTTGTGGATGTACAGAACAGTTTGGTATCGATCTTTCGCACCACGCTGGTATGTTTTCGGGGTCCGTAACGTTTGATGGACCCGGTGTTTTGAAACATTTTTGATTTCATGTGCAGTGAATTGAATTGGCATCTTCACGAGTGGGACCTTCAGGGGGCGGCTAAAAAGATAATCAAACCTAGCTGAATTTTCAAGGGCTTCATGTGCTGTGCTCCATCCTTGTCAGCATGATCATGACTCCCCTTCCTTCTGTTAGATGCTTCATTATCTATCACCCTTTCATGACTGTGGAAAGGAGTGCAGAGCTTTGGGTTAATCTGTCAGTTGTGAGACTGCTCAGTTCTCTCTGACACTGCGACTTCTGACATAAGGTCTATTTTTCCACGGCTGTGGCCAAACTGTTGAGTATTTCTACCTTTTATATTCTTATATCTGCTTATTCTGTTTAATTTGGTGTTGCACTTCAGCAGGTTGGCACTTCAGTTTTTAAGTGTGTCTGGTCCTGCTCCCGGCTTTATTTTCTGCACTCCTTTTTAAATCGGATTTGCTCATCCACCAGGATGGTGTTGGGAGAGTGAGCGACAGAACAGGCTACACGTTTGAGGATAGTGATGTTGGTGCTGATGTCTGTTGGAATTTGCCTTGAAAGGAGAGCAGCATGCCATCACTTGAAGGGGAGTGTGTCATCAGATCCAGCATCAGCCTCACTTCAGACCCATAACTCTATTGTCCTCAAGCTTTCTATCCTCGTAAAGATGTTCGCAGGTGCCTAGAATGAATAAATTAACCCACAACCAGTTTGCACAATCCTTTATGAATGATTTCTGTCTTTATATCACGTGCCATGGCAATGCACCATTTTTACTTGCTAGTGGGCAGCACGGTAGCACAAGTGATTAGCACTGTGGCTTCACAGCGCCAGGGTCCCAGGTTCGATTCCCCGCTGGGTCACTGTCTGTGCGGAGTTTGCACGTTCTCCCCGTGTCCGCGTGGGTTTCCTCCGGGTGCTCCGGTTTCCTCCCACAGTCCAAAGACGTGCAGGTTAGGTGGATTGGCCATGCTAAATTACCCGTAGTGTCCATAAGGGTTGGGAGGGGTTATTGGGTGGAAGTGAGGGATTAATGTGGGTCGGTGCAGACTCGATGGGCCGAATGGCCTCCTTCTGCACTGTATGTTCTATGTAATCTATGTAATCTATGTAGATCCTCTCGTAATCTATCTCATTTAGCAAGTTAGTTAGTGATACATAAAATGGCTGACCATGGATAGAAGATGGTACTTGGTGTCCATGAGGACTGTGTGGTGGTCTGCAACAGGTTGCGACATCTTTCAGGACTTGGTGGGTGTATGTGACTAATTTGTCTAAGTTACAAGAATTGAAGAACCTCATCCGAAGTTTGTTTGGTACCTTCAACACTTGTTCCAAGTGGAGGAATTTTGACCTATCAACTGATGGAGACTGGCAGATAAAACTATGATTTATCTTAGTTTGGAATTTGGAGTCAACGTGCAGAACTCGCAAAGCCTCTCCCAATTGACTGGACAGCATTATATTACTGCGCCACCCATTTTGCCTGGGTCAGTTCTGTCAGTATGATAGGATAGACATACCATGAGATGGTGATGGGATATTAGCTGATTGATGTGATTCGTTTTGTTTGACCTTGTCAGACTACTGAGTCAACCGGGAAAATTTCCAAACTGGCCACATTCACACACTCCAAGAGTGGAGGACTTTGCAGGGTCCACCACTCTGCTCCTTATCATGCCATGATGTGATGCCGTAAACTCAAGCTGAGGCCAATTCAGGGCAAAAAAATTGTTTTTGACTTTTTCAGACAACGAAGTCAATCTCCAGTAATGCACTGTAACAACTAAACAGCAACTTGCCCCAGAGAACTAAAAATGTCCTTTCTTTACACAGACGTTTGTCAAATTCTCTTATAATCACTCTCGTTAATAGTTTTCAGATAATTTGGGGGCTGAGGTGATGTTACAGCACCATGATGTGAACTCATGTTCAGGGCTCTCTGCTGCCATGTATAATTATGTGACTTGTATGACACCTCTTGTAACAGGCAGCACCTGGTCACACATTGCAAACAAAGCTGCAACGGGAAAGAAGTGGTGAAACCTTGGATTTATTGTAAATTTAACTTTGTTAAAAAAACTCTTTCACACTTACAAAACAACGATATACTGCAGTAATTTTAGGGCATTAAAGGAACCCAAGATATATTCGTTTTTTTTAAAACTTATTTTATTACAAACATGTATCAAAGCAGGTTACAGCAAATAAACAGCCCGGGAAACATACTTCCCAACAATCAACTATAGTCTGTAGAGATTTTTCCCCTTTTTGACCCCCCGCCCCCCCCTCTCCACACATCAACCCCCCCCACCCTCCCGGCGGTAAATAGCTCCTCAAACACGGTCGCAAACATCCCCCATCTTTTCTCAAACTCCCCCGCTGAGCCCCTTAACTCATACTTTATCTTCTCTAACCGCAGGAAGTCGTACAGGTCACCCAACCAAGCTGCTACCCCCCGGTGACGATGCCGACCGCCTCGCCAGCAAAATTTGCCGCCGTGCAATCAGAGAGGCGAATCAGCCAGGACATCGGCCTTCCTCCTCTCCATGAGCTCCGTCTTCTCTGAAACCCCAAATATCGCCACCAAAGGGTCCTTATCTTACCATATTTTTTCAAAGTTTCAGTTCCGGTGTGAAAACCGGTGAGAATCGCACCGATGCTGAAGGCAGGAAAACACACCAAATATTTGACCTCTTCAACAATTGCTTTCCCCCATGATTCACGTCACGTTCATGGTGTTTGTCTTCTGATTCGCTTGCCCCAGGAAAACCTAATCTCTGGAACTAGTGGGGCGCTCCTTTTATACTTCTCCCCAGCACTCCCCCTGCACGTGTTCCAAGTCCAGTCGGGGGATGGCTGCCGGAAAGACAGCACCAAGGTTTTCAGAAGGAGCCCTCACCAAACTCCTGCATGTGTGTGGAGCACATCCTCTACCCGCGATTGCGCAGTCGTCCATCAAGCAAGGTCACCATCCCAGCCTGGGAGGCAGTGGCCATGATAGTGAGTGCCAGCTCACTCCATAAGAAGATGGGGCAACAGTGCTGGAAGAAAATGTGCAGACAGGGTAAGTCTGCCTCCTAATGTCTTTCAGTGCACCCCTTCACACGCTCTTCACACCTCCATTGTGATCTATCACCCAACCACCTCACGGTCTCCCAACATTTGTCATGCCGTCCTCCCTACCCACCCGTCTCTGCCCCACTCCCCATAGTCCACTCTCCATAGTCTGCCCTGTAGATAATCTGCTCCTCACATCCTTGCTCCTGGTCATACCCCACATATGCCAGCCTTTATCACCATCTGACCCGGCATGACTCTCCTCATCTGTCTCACTGCAAGACAAACAGCTGAAGATCCACAGCAGGGAGAGGAAGGAATGTCCCAGGGCTCCGGCACTTACGAGAAATGGCAAAGCCTAGGACTCTGATGAGCCCCCAGCTGATGACGTGCTCTTGGGTCCAGTCATCCCAGAGTTGCTGTCACTATAAAGGCAGAGTTGCGAGCATCAAGTAGGGGTGGCAGAAACATAGGAATTAGGAGCAGAAGTAGGCAATTCAGCCCATCCAGCCTGCCCCGCCATTCAATCAGATCATGACTGATCTCTTTCAAATCCACCTCCCTGCCTGTTCCCCATATTCCTTTAACCCATTTTTAAAATCAGAAATGTATCTTATCTCCTTCTTGAAACCATTTAATGAATCAGATTCCAACGTAAGATGGGGCAGCGAGTTCCACACATTCACCACCCTCTGCGAGAAGTAGTTCCTCCTCATCTCAGTTCCAAATCTACCGCCTCTCAACCTGTATCTGTGACCTCTCACTCTAGATTTCCATGATCTACATTTACTTTATTAATCCATTTTAGTATTTTATATACCTCGATCAGATCCCCTCTCATCCTTCAACTCCAGTGATTAAACCCAAACTGTTTAATCTCTCCTCTCACATCAAGCCTTTCATCCCTGGAATCAATCTGGTGAACCTTCTCTGAACTGCCTCCAATACCACCACATCCTTCCTCAAATAAGGAGATCAAAACTGGACACAACACTCCAGATGTGGTCTCACCAACACCCGATACAATTGCAGCAACACTTCTCTACTTTTACAGTCTTTTCGCAATAAATGCGAACATTCCATTCGCCTTTTTAATTACATGCTGTATCTGTATATGGACTTCCTACGATTCGTGAACAAAGATGCCCATATCTGCTCAGACACATTTTTAATCTGCTTTCCATTTAGATAATAACTTTTTCCGGCCAAAATGGATAATCTCACACTTATCTGCATTAAACTCCATCTGCCAAATTTTGGCCCAATCCCCTCGCCTATCTATATCTTTCTGTAAAATCTTTATCTTCTCTTCACTGCCTGCTTTCCCGCCTATTTTAGAGTCATCCGCAATTTCTGCTATATTACACTTTGTCCCTGCTTGCAGATCATTTATATGGATTGTAAACATATTCAGATTGAGATCTGAAGACTGACCACCACGGTATCCTACTAGTTCCAGTTCGCCAGCTACAGAAGGACCCATTTATCCTGACCCTATGCTTTCTGTCAGTCAGCCCATCCTCAATCTAATGTAGTACTCTACCCACAATCCCCTGCAATCTCACCTTCTGGATCAGTGATTTATGTGGCACCTTGTCAAACGCCATCTGGTTGTTTAGATATACCACATCCACAGGTTCCCCATTATCCATGTTGTTGGTTACATCCTCAAAGAACTCAAGTCAGTTTGTCAAGCATGATTTATTCTTCATAAGACCATGCTGACAATGGTGGATTGAGCTTTGTCTTTCCAAATGTTCAGTCATCTCCTCCTTAATGATTAATTCCAGCAACTTCCCCACCACAGAGGTCAAGCTGATCTGTTAGACAGAGGCAAAATATTTGTTTGGTGCCTCCGCCATCTCTGTGCTCCCTATTATTATGTCACCAGTACCATCCTCCCTATTATTATGTCACCAGTACCATCCTCTAAAGGGCAACATTTACTTTAGCTATTCTCTTCCTCTTTATATATTTTTAGAAGTTTTGGGTATCAGTGTTTTATGTTTTCTGCTAGTTTACTGTTGAAGTTCATCTTCGCTCTTCTGATTTTATTTTTGTCGCCTTTTGCTGAACCTTATATTTCTCCCAACCCTCCAGCTTACCACTAGTTTGCAGTATGGTATGCCCTAGTTTTTGCCTTTATGTCTTCCTTGTTTAGCCATGGAATGTTTTTCTCCCTTTTGCAATTCCTCTTCCTCTCAGGAATATACTTTAATTGAGAGTTTTTTTAATACATCCCTGAACATCGGCCATTGTTCCTCAACTGTCCTACCCTCAATTATTTCCGCCCAGTCTACTTGAGCCAAATCTTTCCTCATGCCTGTGTAATTAACTCTTCCCAATGCGAAAACTCTAGTTTGGCACTCTGTCTTCTCTCGCTCAATCTGAATTTGAAATTCTGGCATGCTGTGATCACTCCTTCCAAGTGGATCCTGAATGACAAAACTATTTATCTCCCCTTCTTTGTTACATAATACTAAATCTGAAATAGCCTGTTTGGTCTGCACTTTCTCCCCGTGTCCGTGTGGGTTTCCTCCGAGTGCTCCCAATTCGTCCCACAAATCCCGAAAGACGTGCTGTTAGGTAATTTGGACATTCTGAATTCTCCCTCCGTGTACCCAAACAGGCGCCGGAATGTGGCGACGAGGGGCTTTTTACAGTAACTTCATTGCAGTGTAAATGTAAGCCGACTTGTGACAATAATAATGATTATTATTATTCCCTGGTTGGCTCCACAACATATTGCTCAAAGAAACAATCCCCCATCCACTCTATGAAATCTCCCTTGAGGCTACCCTTTCCAATTTGTTTAGTCCAGTCAATATGCATATTAAAATCACCCACATTGTGCCCTTCTCACAAGCCCTCATTGTTTCTTGGTTTATACAATGCCCCACTTTCAAAGTGTTGCTCGGGGGCCTGTAAATTACTCTTACCAAAGATTTTTTTCCCTTGTTTTTTATTTCCACCCAGATCATAGAATCCCGACAGTACATAAGTAGGCCATATAGCCCATCGAGTCTGCACTGACCTTCTGACAGAGCACTTCACTCAAGCCCACTTCCCCGCCCTATCCCAGTAACTCCTGAACCTAACCTGCACATCCCTGGACACGAATGAGTAATTTATCATGGGTGCATAGATGATTGAAGGTGGCAAGTCAGGTGGAGAGAGCAGTTAATAAAGATTATGGTTTATTAAAAGGGCATAGAGTACTAGAGCAAGGAGGTTATGCTGTACTTATACAAGACACTAATTAATCCTCAGCTGGAATATTGTGCACAGTTCTGGACACAACACTATAGCAAGGATGTGAAGGCAATGCAGAGGGTGCAGAAGACGTTTGCAAGAATCCAGGGATGAGAAACTTCAGTTATGAGGCCAGATTGGAGAGGTTGAGAATGTTCTGCTTGGAGAGAAGAAGGCTAAGAGGAGATTTGATAGTGATATTCAAGATCATGAAGGGACTGGACAGAGTAAATGGGATGAAATAGTTACCACTCGTAAAAGATTCAGGAATGAGAGAGGGCACAGATTTAAAGTGATTTGCAAAATAAGCAAATATGATGTGAGAAAAAACCTACTTACTCAATGAATGATCCAGATCTGGAATGCGCTGCCTGGACGTATGGTGTAGGTTGGTTCCATTGAGGCATTCAAGAAGGCATTAGATAATTAATTGAACAGAAACAATGTGCAGAAGCATGGGGAAAAGGCAGGGGAATAGCACTCAGCCATGATGCTCGCTTGGAGAGTCAGAGCAAACATGATGGGCCAAATGACCTCCTTCTGTGTAACAATGTTGTGATTCCGTCTTGTATAATTCAATGAAGGTTAAAAGAACCAAGACTTCCCTCCAACTAACATGCTTATTTTTCAGAAACATGCCTTACTTAGGACAAAGTGGCAGCCATTTTTCCTCATAAACCCACCAGTATCGGTGAGATAATAACCATTTGTTCCCAGTGGTAATGGACAACTTGCAAAGCTCCCTGCACTTCAAACAGGAATGATACCTTGAATGTTCCCCTGAACTGGCAGATGAACAAACAAAGAACAAAGAAAAGTACAGCCAAGCCTGGGCCATGCTGCCCGTCTAAACTAAAATCTTCTCCACTTCCGGGGTCCGTATCCCTCTATTCCCATCCTATTCATGGATTTGTCAAGATACTCCTTAAACATCACCATCGTCCCTGCTTCCACCTCCTCCTCCAGCAGCGAGTTCCAGGCCCCACTACCCTCTGTGTAAAAAAACTTGCCTCGCACATCTCCGCTAAACCTTGCCCCTCGCACCTTAAACCTATGCCCCCTAGTAATTGACCCCTCTACCCTGGGGAAAAGCCTCTGACGATCCACTCTGTCTATGCCTCTCATAATTTTGTAGACCTCTATCAGGTCGCCCCTCAACCTCCGTTGTTCCAGTGAGAACAAACCGAGTTTATTCAACCTCTCCTCATAGCTAATGCCCTCCATACCAGGCAACATCTTGGTAAATCTCTTCTGCACCCTCTCTAAAGCCTCCACATCCTTCTGGTAGTGTGGCGACCAGAATTGAACACTATACTCCAAGTGTGGCCTAACTAAGGTTCTATACAGCTGCAACATGACTTACCAATTTTTATACTCAATGCCGCGGCCAATGAAGGCAAGCATGCCGTATGCCTTCTTGACTACCTTCTCCACCTGTGTTGCCCCTTTCAGTGACCTGTGGACCCGTACACCTAGATCTCTCTGACTGTCAATACTCTTGAGGGTTCTACCATTCACTGTATATTCCCTACCAGCATTTATCAAATGCCGCCACTCTGGAAGGTACCCATGTCGGTTCAAAAGATTTCAGTATGTTATGGGATGACTGTGGTCTTTGGGAGTGGAGTCCAACGCCCCCAAAGCAAGTGCGAAGGCTGCTAGTGGTTGAGGTGGGTTGGATGAAAGGTCTGCCTCTGTATCCTCGTTTTGTGTCCAAGATTTAGAGAAAACAATACAGGCACTACGTGACTAAGATGTTTGAGTTATGATGAATGGCCACCTACGATGATTATGAATTGATACTGTTTGGACTTTACGCCGATTTCAACTTTATGATGCCACACCAATGAACAGTTGATCTTTACCAACTATTACATTCCTTCATGTTCCGTTTTTCACAACCTCAGGAACGGCAAATTGCTTCCCAGGTACAGTATAGAAATGCCTTTGAGAGTGTAGGCAAAATTATATCATTGGGAAATAAGTGAAGCAAGATCCCACCAATCTTTGAGGCAAAACGGAGGCAAAATATTAATTTACCATCTCTGCCATTTCTGTGTTCCCCGCTATTCTCTCCCCAATCTCATCTGCCAAAGGACCAACATTCACTTTAGTTACTCTCTTCCCTTTTTATATAAAATTCTAATATGCTATGATCACTCTTCCCTGGAGGATCCTTAACTATGAGGTCATTAATTACTCCTGCATTGAATAGTACCAAATCCAGATTAGCCTGCTTGCTGATTGGAGCAATATGTTTCGAATCCAATCTCTAAAACATTCAATGAACTATAGGGGCAGCACGGTAGCACAGTGGTTAGCACGGTTGCTTCACAGCACAGGGTCCCAGGTTCGATTCCCGGGTTGGGTCACTTGTCTGTGCAGAGTCTGCACTTTCTCCCCGTGTTTGCATGGGTTTCCTCCGGGTGCTCCGGTTTCCTCCCACAATCCAAAGATGTGCAGGTTAGCTGGATTGGCCATGATAAATTGCCCTTAAGTGTCCAATAAGGTTAAGTGGAGTTGCGGGGACAGGGTGGAGGTGTGGGGCTTAAGTGGGGTGCTCTTTCCAAGGGCAGGTTCAGACTCGATGGGCCAAATGGCCTCCTTCTGCATTGTAAATTCTATGTATATGTCCTTGGCGGCTCCCCTTACCAATTTGATGAATCCAGTCGACATGCATATTAAAATCGCCCCATGAGTAGTGTACCTTTCTTACAAGCCACCAACATTTCCTGGTTTCAGTTGTGCCCCACTGTGCAACTACTGTTTGGGGACCTCCAGATTACGCAGGGATTCCTTTCCTTTGCTATTTCTGTGCGATCATAACCTGAAATTTGAAAAACAAATTCTGATCAATCCTCGCGCACACAGTGCCACTGTGTGTTTTGGACGCGCCCTCTAACTGGAAGAAGCAAAACTTGCACCGACTTGTGACTTGCAGTTGAAAAACTATTTGCGTTAAAGTCTTGTGGAAAATCCTGATTTGTCAGCAGTAACCATGGAATGCATTTCTGATTGGAAATTACCCTTTGTGTTTTCTATTGACAACACTTGTTTCTTGAGCGAAGCCAAACTTTTTTTTTTTAAACGCGGAGGTACTCACCGTTGTGTGAAAGTCTTGGAGACATTGAACGTGATGAGTTGGCCCGTTATGATTATGCATGTCAGCGCCATTAGCAGACAACATAATTCACCTTTCATCGACAGAGAACAAACCTATTTACCCTTCTTGTCTCAACTCAATTATCATCACGGGGAATAGATTCCAATTTGCCGCCGGTTTTCGGAATAAAAGATGGACTCACTTCGGGAGGGAGGGATTTTAGAAGTGATCTTTGGCGGTATTTAAAATGCAGCATGGAACAGAAGTGATTCCCCCCTCCCCCGCCGTTTCTCCTCAAAGTCTCAACGCGGGTTGAGGGGACGCAAAGTGGGACGGGGCGAGTTCGGGACTGGTGTTCCGGAAGCTTTTCTTAACTTGAAGTTTGTGTCACTTCAAGTTATCTTTTGGGTCAGACGGTGAAACGCGGCTGTGTGCAGAGTGACCAGTGGCTTATCGGTTTTGACAGATCAATGGGAGGCCCTCGTGTGTACATCTTATTTTCTTCCTTCCCTCCCATTTATATCGTTTGCCCCACAGGGTATTTTATGCCTCTTGTATGCCAGGATACATTGCATTTCTCTGCCTGCCGGTAGGCATGGAGCCCAATTCGCAGCCGCCAACACCCGCCATATTGTGTGGTTTCAAATGGCCGTTTGCCTCTGCCCTCTTGCTTTACCCAACATTTCTCCTTCAGTTCATTAAATGCCAGCAGGGAGTATTTTTCAGGCCGTGCTGTATTCCGTGCTGTGCCCCTTGCACCGTATTTGCCCCATTTTGCAGCCAAGTCATGACTCCACTCTGGAGTCGCATCTTCACATTTTGCATCACTGTGGGGGTGGGTGGCTGGAGGTGGCAATGGAGCCGCATTTCTGTCCCTCGGACAACCGATTGTGCAGTCGGGTGAAGACCCAACTCTGGCAGTCAACAACAGTCTGCATTTCAGACCGTTCCCTGTCAGCGGGGGAGTAGAATGGCAAACAGCAACGGTCGAGGACTGAGGCCTGGGTGGGTGATGAAATGTCACTGTGGGAAGCGGGAGAGTCAGGGGCGCTCAGTAAGAGACATCTTGGCGATCCCGGCCATGCTGAGTGCTGCAAGGTGGAATATAACCACAGGAGTATGTGCGGCCTTTAAAAGCGGACATGACTGGCATCAATCCTATCAGAAATAGAACACACAGTGCAGAAGGGGGCCATTCGGCCCATCGAGTCTGCACCGACCCACTTAAGCCCTCACTTCCACCCTATCCCCATTAACCCCTCCTAACCTTTTTGGACACTAAAGGGCAATTGATCACGGCCAATCCACCTAACCTGCACGTCTTTGGACTGTGGGAGGAAACCGGAGCACCCGGAGGAAACCCACGCAGACACGGGGAGAACGTGCAGACTCCGCACAGACAGTGGCCCAAGCCGGGAATCGAACCTGGGACCCCGGCGCTGTGAAGCCACAGTGCTATCCACTTGTGCTGCCTCTTCTGAGGCCATCACCTTTCCCAATGAAATGAATGATTGGAGATCGTTTGTCATCTGCCCTATGTTTAAAAGAGCCGCGATCTTCACCAATGGTCCTTTGCTCCTCTTTTGCAGGCGAGCTTGGGAGAGGGGAACGGATAGACCGTGCGTCACAACCACCTCGAAGGGAGCCCACAGGCCCGCGCTGCTGCGGTGAAGGTGAGTGATTCGGCGCGGCTGATTCATCTATCAGCCCTCCATCCCAACTCATCACACCTACTCGCTGAAAGTCCTTCTGCACTCACTCCGAGTGCCAATTTTAATTGAAACCCATCAGACTAAATCAAATAAACGGAGGGACACATGAGAGAGGGGCAACCCCTTAAAGGGAGCAGTGCCTCAAAGGGAAAATGAAATCACCAACTAAACTTTAAAACATCAAACTGGAAATGTGATCCGGAGGGTCCATAAAGCTCCCCGGTCCCCGCTTCTCTGGCTGGCTGAAGTCCCTTCAGCCCGGGGTTCGGCGGGAGGAATTTCAGCCTCATTCCGTGATGTTTAATCAGGGTTAAGTTACTTGTGAGAATGGTCTGGGCGCAAGAGAGAAGGGAACTCGCCTAAGTGTTTGACGCAGTCTGTCTCCGAGGACCCTTTGGATTTTGGACAATGGGATTTGGCGCGCAGGCTTCTAATTGGGGTCTCGATATTTGTGCTCAGGATTAAAGCAGGGATCGGAAACAAAAAATACTCGGCCTGCAGGAAATCTGAAGTCAAAACAGGTTGGCAATCCAAACGTCCAACGTCTGCGGAGAGAATTGGGAGAATTTTAACCTCCGGTGTCTCGACTGCGTTTGAAGTGCTGGCGCAGACAGGATGGGCCGAACGGTTCAGCTTGGCGGGCTGCGGGCTCTCTCTCTCACACACACACCCTGGCTGACCCTAGGAGTGGCGGTGCTTTTTGTGTGGGTGGTTGAGGAGGGAGCTGGAGCTGTCTCCAAATGAGCGAGACGAGTTCCATTCCCAGCTCCAGGAGACGGTCTGTGCCGGGTGCGAATGGAAGGTTCCCCGCAAGATTCATTCAGAGGAATTGGCCGATTATCAGTTCAATGGAAACCCGACCGGCGCCTGATCAACACTCGCCCTGAAATTGAAAATAGATGTGACTCCCTCCCTGGATTCGGCAGCAAACCCGTTGTACAGACCTGATCGTTAATGAGTATCTTCCAGCAGAACAGACTAACTATCTGCCCCCAACTTAATGCTCAATGTCCTTGGGAAAGAGGGACTAAATCAAATAAACGGAGGGACAAATGAGAGAGGGGCAACCCATTAAAGGGAACAGTGCCTCAAAAGGAAAATGAAATCACCAACTAAACTTTAAAACATCAAACTGGAAATGTGAGAGAGGGAACGACAATTTACATTTCAGCGTCCGTCTCCTTTCAACGAGCAAATCGTCCCACTGATATTTTCAAAAACGATATCAGTTAGCAAATAACATTGACAGTAACGGAAGGAAAAGGGGGCAGTGAGGAACGAGGCGCTCTCTCCGTCTGCAACACCGAGTTTTATTTCAGTCGGTGCCTCTTCTCCTGCCGCCTGGGAAATGCGTGCGTGTGAGAGAGAGGGAAGGGAGAGGGAAGAGAGATGGAGAGAGGGAGTGTGGCATTGATCAGGTCGGGCAGCGGTCACTCACACCACCTTGCCTTCAACACGGAGCCCCAGAGCGGGTCTTCCCAGGAGGGGGGAAAAAAAACTCTGCGTTTCGAACGAAATCTCCACCGGATGGAAATCAAAGATCCCGGGCGACGAACGTCGGGAATTCCCGCGATTGCATTTAATCGAATATTCAAGCGGCCGGACGCCCTGGTTTCCAGAGCCGCGGCTCGGAACGAATTGGTAGGTGTCTCGCAGCCAATGTATTCATGCAATAATTCCCGACAGACCGGGGCAGGGTGGGGCTGAAATAAACACTTCTCCACATTTCTATCTGTTACACAATCCCGTCAGAATTTCGGTCAGTGTATAAACCTTTTATATAAAAAAGAGAAAACATGAACACGCTTGCTATCTCAGCCAATCCCTCACATCCCGGGATTATTTCAGTGGAAATATCTTGACGCGAGCCCGCCCTCAAAATGTTTCTGTTTTGTTGTGGGGGTTTTTTTTTGAGGGGGACAAGCTGGAAATACTAAAAACAAAACCCCTGTGCCGGGTTGGGGTGGAACAGGAATGCGAATCAATCGTTGCAAATAGCTGACCAAGACTTCCTCAATTCCACGCTGAAATCAGGCGGAGGAGGTGGTCCACCTCGCCCCGAAGGGATTTTAAATTCTCCCCAATCCCCCGTAAAAAAACAAAGTGGAATTAACCTGCTAAAAAATAAATAAAAGAGTCCGTTTCATTTTCGCTCTGTCCTCTTTATAGGGAAATAATCAAATTCTACAAGATTATGAATATTTTAAAATATATTCCAGGCTGTCAATACTGAAAAGATTTTATCCTAAAATGTTACCTCCGTTTCCCCATCAGTCAGGATTCTCATAGAGAGAGAAACCCCTTCACTGCCATCCACATCCTGCGCTAAAAGGCACCGCCGATCTGAGATCGAGAAGCGGGCACAGGCACCCCCCCCCCCCCCCCCCCCAATCAAGGTGATCACCTCGGCGGAGAGGATCTCTTATTGCCTCGGTGCCAATTCTTAAATTAAAAATACTTGTTGGGGAGAAGGGGTGAGCAAGTGTGGGGGGGGGGGGGGGGGGTCGCGCCTCCCACCCGACGGGATTCACCCCCCCCCCCCCCACCCCTGCTGTGGCTGAAATCAAATCCCATTCATTTCCAGTTCTCTTTGTGAAATTGGACGGGGGGGGTGGGGGCGGGGGGACCGACAATTCCCCGGGTGTTGTTCAAACGTTGGAAATGTGTGTCCTTTAAAAGCGTGTTTGGTTGGGATTCCTAACCACTGCCCCCCCCCCCCCCCCCCCGTTTCCTGTCCACGACTATTCCTGCACGGGCCAAGGTGCACAGGGACTGGTTGTACCGGATAATGTGAGGGTAATGACGCTGTGGCTCCAGAGGTACAATTTACAACCAGTAGCTGACATATTAACAACTTAGAGACTGGTGAGGGGCGGGGGGGGGGGGGGTGGGTAGAGCCCTGTGGTGGTTTGTTGTGTGTGTTGGGGAGGACAACCCCCCCCTTCCCACCTCTCCAAACAGTTGGGCTGAAATGAGACGTACACAATACCAAGTCCATCTTTACACCGGCCGATCCACCGCGTATTGACAGGGGCTGAGGTTGGAGGCTGGGCTCTGCATGCCGGGCCCGTAGCTGAAGGTAGACGAGTGGTGCTTGGCCCGGAGCCGCAGGCTGGCCAGGCTGCTGTTGCAGTTGTCCCGGTAGACGTAGGGGCTGGGGCCGCTTCCGTACGGGCACGGGGCGGCGGCCACCGCCGAGTTCAGCGCGGGGCCGCCCAGATTATTGAGACTGGAGCCGCCGGGCAAGGCGGAGGCGGGCACCATAGTCATGGAAGGCAGCGAGCTGGGCGTGGAGAACATGCCCGGCGACGATAGAGTGTTGACGTTCATGGAATTGAAGAAAGAGAAGCCCTTGGCCGAGATGGGGTTGGTGGCGAGTCCTTTGGCGGCCCAGTTATTGTAGGTATAGCCGGGGTACGCGTCCTCGTAGGGCTGCACAAGCCCATTGAAGGGAGCAGCGAAACCCCCCTTGCAGATCTCAGCTTGCTGATGGCGCTCCCGCTTCCTCCACTTCGCTCGGCGATTCTTGAACCACACCTGAACAGACCCAAAAGCAAAACAGGTTAATTCCCATCTTTAATTCTCAAGCGCGCGTGGGGCGGATTTTAATATATATATATATGAATGAAATGAAATGAAAATCACTTATTGTCACGAGTAGACTTCAATGAAGTTACTGTGAAAAGCCCCTAGTCGCCACATTACAGCGCCTGTTCGGGGAGGTACGGGAATTAAACCGTGCTGCTGGCCTGCCTTGGTCTGATTTCAAAGCCAGTGATTTAGCCCAGGGAGCTAAACCAGCCCCTGATATACATCTATCCATATGAAGATATATCCATCCATATCTTAGATATCACTTCCAGCCTATTCGGGAATCAGACCAAATTGTTTGTAGCCGGGCAAAGGCTTTCCTGTCGACGGTTCTGCATCTAATAGTTTTCAGTTCGGCTAACATTACAATGTTAATGTAAGCCTACTTGTGACAGTATTAAAGATTGTTATTATCTAACCTAACCTGTGACACAGCAACACACTTCACAAAAACATTGATTGATTCCTCCAACCCAAACCTATAATCATCGAACAAAATGCTCGGGATCCCCCCTCCCCGTTTCAACCTCTTTTCCCCAACCTGCCCTGTCAACCTTGGGTGATCTGTGCAGCTGCTTTTGGAGAGTTTCGGATTGCATCCTTTATTTTAACCTCCCCGCCTTTGGAGACCGGTTAACGTGTCAGCAAATGGTTCAGCCACGACATTTCAACCCGGGATTATTATGGTGTTTGCAGGGGGGCAGCACTCACCCTGATCCTGGCCTCGGTCAGGTTGGTCCACACGGCGATCTCCTCTCGCGTGGACATGTCCGGGTAGCGGTTCCTCTGGAAAGTGGCCTCCAGCTCCTGCAGCTGCTGGCTGGTGAAGTGAGTCCGCTGCCGGCGCTGCTTCTTTTTGGCCGAGCTGTCTTCGGAGCCCGAGTCGTCGGACTTGCAGCGGCGAAGCTGCTCGCCCTCTCCTGCCGGGGTTGGGGAGCAACACAAGGCCAGGTGAGGAATTTACCCTTCTCTCTGTGTCTCCACCCCCCCCCCCCGCCCCCCGCAAACAGACACACACCGCGCCCCATCCCCGAGACCACCTCAACGGCGAGGAGTCTGACTCACTGCTCACCGTTCCTCCCAATCTGACAGAAGCTTGCATTGTAAATGTCACAGCCCTGCACTATTCCACACTCTCCAGCGCACATTAATTGGTTGAGCGCCAAAGCCAGTGTTTAAAACTTGCACTTTGCGGGTCAAATGATCACTCAGATTATCCAGAATAAGGTAACCCGACATTTCCCAATATCCACACCCACCTTCTGATCAAACTTTAGGGGTTAAATTGCAGGAAAGTGTTTGGTGTTTTTCTTTACAATTTCGGCCGGCCTCCCGGCCTATTTTTTGGGGGGAGGGAAACATCAATTTTAGCCGAAATCTTTTGTGGGTAAACGCAAGGCCGTCCTGGTTGGTGGCGTTGCCTCCCCCCCCCCCCCCCACTCCACCCGTCCCCCGCCCGGGTTCATTTCCCCTGGGAGAAAGCATACTATTTCGTTCTATTTTTCTGCTGCACACATTTCCAAATCGTACCCAATAAACAGGAGGGCCGGGGGCAGGCCCGCTCCTGTCGCAACTCGGTTCACCCGCACCGATTTAAAATAAATATAGCTAAAAACTTGGGGATGTTTCAAAAGCGAATTCTTGCTGATTAAAAAAAAATAAGAGAGAGAGAGAGCAGGCTGTATCGCTTCCCGGGGCGAGAGATGAGGCGATTTGACTCAATCCATTTGTTTAACTTCTTTTGCAGTTTATGAAAAGCAGTCAATGTGAGTTTGACGGTGTTACCGTCTCCCTGTGAACGGGCGGCTGGCTGCGGCCCTCTGCCCGTGTGGGACGTGGGGGGGGGGTTGCGAATGGAGTCCTATCTGACTTGGTCACCTGGCCTCTTTAGAAAGCACAACCCGCGTTTGGTTAAAACAAAATTAATTAAACGTTATTGAAGTTAATCGTTGTGTTGGAAATGTCGAGGTGATTTGGGGCTGATTTTTTTTTCACTGCTGTATTTTGTCAGAGGACATGGCTCGATCATTGGGTGGCCAGCCCTGAACGAGAACTGGAACTGTTCCCCAGATTCATTCTGGACTGAGTTAGTAGCTTGAAGCCAAAACCGAGGACATCACGGTCAGAGATTATCACTGTGGCCGTATGTTATGACCAGAGTTGTATATGTATGTATATATAAAAATGTATATTACACATATATATATTATATAGTGAAATTAATTCCAAATCAACGCAGTCTAGTTGAGGAACCGCAGGTTCCCGGACGAACCTCTTCAGAGTTCTTTCCAAGTTGTGTCAACTCGGTGAACGGTACAGTTAATTCGTTGGGATTTCGATGCGCGTAATTAATATTCTTCTCTTCATGTTGGGCTTCAAAACCAAAACGAAGCAAGTCCAAATCGCCGACCTGTTCCCCGCGCCCCGTTCCGCAATGACTTTCCACAGGTCGGGTCAATTTAAAACACACATTTCCAAATCGATCAATGAGTCCGAATGGAAACTGGGAGCGGGAAGCGCCGCTCCTCTGCCACGCCGAGCGTCTCGGTGGCGCGGTCTATTGGCGACAGGAGAATTTGGCGTTGACAATAACTTGGGCGCAACTCTGGCGCCGCTGCCTCTTACCTCCACTCTCACTGTTGGGCGTCCCGGCTAAATGTCTGATGCCGAAAGCACTGTTATTCCCGGATGCGGTTTGCAGCGGTTTCAGGGAACTCGCTGCCATGCTGCAATCCCTGGTTTCCAATCAGAAAACAGTCCCCAGGTGGCCCATGCAGATTTGGAAGAGTTTCTCTTCCCCGAGGCCCCGGGTCGGTGACGCAGCACCTCCCCCCCCCCCCCCCCCCCAATCTCCTCTATGGATCCCGGCGGCTAATTCCAAAGCTCAGACTCTCTCCTGGTCGATTCGAGGGGCCGGCTGTTCCCTTTTGCTGTCCATTTGGACAGACAGTAGTAGCTTCGGAATGAAGCGCGTTGGTTAAAGGGGGCGGGAGTAGGAGGGGGTGGTGGTGTAGGAGGAGGCAGGGAACCCAGAGGAGGAAATCCCGCCCGTGGGCCGTGCGGATTGGTCACTCAGGGCATGCTGCTCACATCATCCGGGGGCGCAACCTTGCGTTGGCCCCATAATCCGCCCATCGCCATTTATTCGGGACACCGAGGTGCCAAGGGGGCGCGGATGAAGGAGCAGCTATGGGAGCGCCTCCAGGGAGGCTGAATGTCCCCAAAACTCGCATCTAGCGAGTTTCTGGCACACACACTAAAAACACATACACCTGAATTCTCCCCCTTTGCCTGCAACTCTGCAATGTATCTCTGCTGTGGATTCACTCGCAGCCTGGCCTCTCCCGCAGACACATTCTGCAAAGAGATAGGCACAAACTCTCCATCCAAAGTCCAAATAAACTCACTTGGGACAATCATAGATTATCCTAGAATTTACAGTGCAGAAAGAGGCCATTCGGCCCATCGAGTCCGCACCGGCTCTTGGAAAGAGCACCCTACCCAAGGTCAACACCTCCACCCAATCCCCATAACCCAGTAACCCCACTCAACACTAAGGGCAATTTATCATGGCCAATCCACCTAACCTGCACATCTTTGGACTGTGGGAGGAAACCGGAGCACCCGGAGGAAACCCACGCAGACACGGGGAGAACGTGCAGACTCCGCACAGACAGTGACCCAAGCCGGAATCGAACCTGGGACCCTGGAGCTGTGAATCAATTGTGCTAACCACTGTGCTGCCGTGCTGGTGGTTGGCAGACGCCGAACCATGCCGCCCATTCCACCCACCCAAAGGATACCTAGGGAGGGGAGGGGGGGTCTCTCCCGGCGCGGTTGTCAACAGTGGACAGCTGCTGGAACATTTATTCTCGGGAGGGAGGCGGAGAGTGGCTGGCAACGCTGATGTCCATGCTCCTGAGCCCTTTGCAATGAGTGAAGAATACAACATGTTCCTGTGGAGCCCCCCAGCTTAAAGAGACGGCTGTGCAGAAGCCATTTCTTGGCGGTGCCGTCAGGTTCCTCAAGCGAGGAAGCCCTCCCTCGCTGGTCCAGGTTAAAGGGCGCGGTGGCTGGGAGAGGGGTGCAAACAGGGGAAGGGAAGATCAGGCGAGCCTCCTTCCGTGTCAGGCGCTGCAGCGATGGTGTCCTTTACTGGAGAGACCATTCCTGAACGAAGCAGAGGCGGGCATCCCACGCTACCCGAGTTTTGTGCGTGACACTGTGCGCTCCGCGTGCCCTGACCTCCCCCAGGGACGTTGTGCCTCCCTCCGGCTGTGCAGCCAAATCGTGCCAAGGTGGCCACCGAGGGGGCGGGGGGACGAGAAGCAGCTGACAGGGGAGCGACAGAAAGATGGCTGCATGCCGGGCTAGTAGGAGGAGGCTGCAATGTGCCACATTTCGGTGAGGCAATCACTAAAGGGTGGGACCGAGAAAGGAAACATTCAGCTGTCAGCCCTTCCCGTTCCTCCCTGAAATACCGCTCCTGGTGTGTGTGGCCAAGTGGACCACATTGAAGCACACGGGGTGGGGGGGGGGGGGGGAGGCCAGACCAGGAACGAGCCCCATTCCCTTTCCCCGCAGCCCCGGATCGACAACCAATCGTTACATTTTTTTGATCACTACTTGTTTAATCTGCTTCCTTCCGGCCGGTGTATTCATTCCAAAAGTCCAACACAAGTTGTGAACGCAGAAATCTCCTCTCCCTCCTCAAGACTAGTGTCGATGACCTTGCATTTGTGTCCTTCAGTTTCCCACCATCCCCTCGGTGGAAACCATTTCACCTTCTTTACTCCCGCCAGGATCACTCTGTCGGTGCTGGGGCGGGATGAATCCCAGCTTCTCTGCCAGCATTCCCAAATAATCCCCTGGAAAACGCGCGATGTGCACTGTGCTGGTCAGCGGAGAGAGATGGATAAGTCTCCCATTCCGGAGCGGGAGGCCACATTTCATTCCAGGGCGGCGCGGACTCTGAGCAGACTGGGCGGGAGGGTCCTCCTCGAATGCGGTCTTGCCATAAACACACGCACACATAGTCTCTCTGGGAGATGTCGCTTGTCTAAACGATGAATTCCAGAGCTGAATGGAGTCACTGCTCCCAGTCCCTCCCGCGGGGCAGATACCCCCATCCGGGCGCCTTTTGCAATTCTTCCCCGTGCTATGGTCAACTTGCATGGTGCATCTTTAGCGGCGGGCGTCTGAACATATCGCACTCCATGTGAGAGCAGGGATGTGGAGGAAATGATCTGCCCGCCCTTCCGAGTGGAGAGCCGCCTGGCTTCTCGCCTTCTCGCTTCGCATCGCTGAGCTGCACTTTTCCACCCTTGGGCACCGCACCCACCCCCGACCAAAAGTCGAGTGGCGTCTGAGCGCAGGGCCGGTTTAATCGCCGGACGCTCATTAAAACCAACCGGCCAGCGAGCCGCAAACTTGCAGGCCAACAGGGCGCACCATGCCGGGGGGAGGGAGGTGTGATATCAGAGGGTGAGGAGATATCAGCTCAGGAACAAGGCAGACTGCAGCGATCCCGGCTGATAACGCTGTGGAGCCGGCCTCCCCCCCACCCTCAGTCTGGCAATAGGACATTTGTGAGTGGGAACTTTGCCCCCTCTTTCTTCCACCCCCTGCTTTCCTCCTGCCCCTTCTCCCCCTCCCGCCAGTAACGGGGAGGGAGGGGGTGTTTAGCAGCCAAGGTCCCTGTTCGACATTTGCAATCCTTATTCTGATCGAACCCACTGATTTCTTTGTGCAGTGTCTGACAGAGAGTAAATCACCAATGGTGTAGAAACCTTGTATTTATGAATAATTTTCAGATGCAATTGGGGGGGGGGGTTAATTTATTGAAAAGCTGCAGAGAGAAAATATAAATAATGATTGGGGAGGATAGTCGGAAACTGGAAACTAAAGGGTCTCATTTGCCAAACTAGCTGAGAATTTGAACGAAGAAAAGGGATTATTTCATTCGATTAATTTGACTCGAAAGCGTCCAGCCCTTAAATATTCAATAAAGTATACAATCGGGCGCTTTATTGCAAAATAAAGACTTGGCTTCAGGGCAAACCCTCAATTCATCTCTTGCTCGCTCTCCCCGCCAAAAACAAAAACAAATTAAAATTCAGCGACTGGCGTTTTATCTGGCGCCGCAGAGCGGGTCGGGGTTTGATTTATTGCAGGCTTGGTGGGGGTGGTAAATAAATAAAATCAGCAGCCAGTAAATCGAGTCAGGTAAGCCGGTAACCCAACGCTGCTCCCCCCCCCCCTCCCCCGCCGACCGCAATCGCGACAGCTTTTAACGCCGTGCCTGCCATAAATAAACTATTCATCTGCAAGTCTCGTCAAAATTAATACGAGGTGTCAGTCCCCCGCACTGAGAAGATTTATGAGGGGGCAGTGGTGGTGGTGGTGGTGGTGGGGGGGGGGGGGGGGGTAGAGTTTGCCCAAAGTACCTCGCACTTTTTGACAGTGGTCTCAATATTAGGGCAGCTCTCGCTGTCTCCCTGCCCCTCGCTTCTCCTCTGTCCCACCCAATGCACAATTATTCTTTCCTGGATTATTTCACAGACATTGCAGCGCGAAAACAGGTCCACAAAACACATCTAATTTACAGGGGGGGGGGGGGGGGTCAGATATCGGTTAGCAACCCGGCCTCGTGTATCCCGAACTCTCACAGACTCGTTCAGCTTTCACACCGTTCATTCCCAAGGCAGCGGGCTCGGCAATAGATTGGAAATAACTCTGTCCCTGCCTCTGGGGTCGAGCGGGGCTGGGTGTTTTATTTGTGTTGCTGCTTGTACGAACCGGGGGATTTGACTTTGGGGTGGAGTAGGGGGCCAGGCTGTGTGTGTGTGTGGGGGGGGGGGGGGCGACAGAATTTCCTAGGCCAGTTTGCACTGCTTCCTTACCGCTTCTGCGACGGTTGTCCGGCCCCGTGATTGCTCCCAAAGTGGCCAGCATCCGCTTTGGGCATTCCGAGTCGGTGGCTTCGGCAGTGCCAAACGCAAATTCCATCCGGAGAACTTAATCCTGCAAAACAGAGCAGAGCGCTGTTAAAAAGAAAAAAAACCAGCCAGCGGCCCATGCAACCCGCTTCTTCGCAGTCACGTCTTTGGGTACGTCTTTTTTTCAGGGGAAGGGGGGGGGGGGGCAATATTTTGGCCCAGCTCTTTCACGAATACCAGTACATGGTTCTGAAATTCTCGCACCGTTTTATATCTTGTCCCGGTGCCAAGTGGGGGGTGATTGCAATCAAGAACAGGCTAGAGCTGAATTTACCAGTCATCTTCAGATCGAAGGGTTCCTCTGCCTGGAAATGCGGGGATGATGGGGGGGGGGGGGGGGGTGAGGATGGGGGTATGAAAATAGCTGCTCTGCCCACCAGTCCTAATCTCGGGAACAACTCGCATATCTTCAGGAGAACTGTCCACAGCACCTGTTGGGATTTACCTCCCCAACTTCTACAGAGGCACCAGAGAAAGCATTCTTTCTGGTTGTATCGCAGCTTGGCATGGAGCCTGCTCTGCCCAAGACCGCAGGAAACTACAAAACGTCGTGAATGTAGCCCAGTCCATCCCCTCCATGGACACGGTCTACAATCCCCGCTGCCTGGGAAAGGCAGCCAGCATAATTAAGGACCTTCTTCGTCTCAAGAACAGCTTCTTCCCTGCTGCCATCAGACTTTTGAGTGGACCTACCTGGTATTAAGTTATTCTTTTCTCTACACTACATTACATTCTGCAGTCTCTCCTTCCTTCCCTCTGACTGGTATGCATCGTTTGATCTACATGCAAGAAACAACACTTTTCACTGTATACCAATACATGTGACAATAATATATCAAATGAAATACCTGACTGGTTGTCAGTCGGAGGAATAAGGATTAATCCTCCCTGCTCCGGTGTACATTCCAGAGCAAGCCCATGTCTGCAGTATTGCAGGTAGCGAGCTGCGGTCTCCCTCTCCCCCCTCGGCCAGAGCTGAACCCCAGTGTTGGCACCTGTCTCCACTTGCTGACTCTTCGACAAATCATTCGGTGTGAATTTTATCCGCTCCGACTAAATGCTCATATCCCACCGTTGCTGCTGGTTTGATTTGCCGCTTTTACAACCGCGTTGAGAGGAGGGAGGGTGTTTCCCCACCCCCCACCCCCTCTTGAAAATCAGACCGCGGCGAAGAGTTACCGGAGAGAGGGAGAGGAGAGAAGAACAGCACCCTCCTCCTGCTCTGGCCAACTTTCGGGGGAAAGTTTTAAACCCTATTTTTGTTGCCCCCTCCCCTCGAGTTCAGCGACGTGGAGGGCACCGAGTGGATGGGCAGCAGATCCCCAGGTGGCTTCAGCGGACACCCCCAGGTGACTGGGCGAAATCACCCTGTCCACGGGGAGAAGAGTCAGGTCGGTTTTTTTTCCAGCTTTGCCCACACTTGTCCCTCCACCGAAATGCCAATGGTGAGGGCAATATCAACACTTCTCTCTCTCCCCGTGCCCACTTCAGGCAGACCCCCCCCCCCCCCCCCCTCCTCCTCCCAGCCGGGAATCATCGCCTTCAGCAGAGGAGAGTCGGAGAAAAACAAATGCAGACAAATAATAATTTTGGATTATTATAATAGATTCTGCCGTTCGCACTCACCCTCTCGAAAGCGTTCGCGTTACATAAATGCCAGCACAGAGAATCTGTTTCACCTGCATCAACTCTTAAGAGCAGAACTGTACCATCTGAACTTTTTTTGGTTTTAAACACACGGATTTGTAAATTATGTGAGATTCCAAAGAAAAGCGCCCTTTTCAAAGGCGGTGTATCAATTATTTTAAAAAGTCACATTTGTGATCGGGATGACTTCTGACGCAGGCTGGATTTTTTTTTTTTACAATGCCAAGACCCCCTTTCTGTTTAGCAGATGATTGGACTCGTTAGCAAACAGAAAAGGTGGAGACCCGAACGGGGAGGGGACTGAAAGACACCATTTGCATGGCGCATACACGAATTAATTTCTGGGATTTAACTTGATTAAGATGTCTGTCAGTTTGCAATTCAGAAAACTCATTATGGGACTCGGAGCCAAGAGGCTAGTGCGAGGGCAGATGGAATTACTGTTCAGTGTTTGCAGATGATAATTTGCGCTTTCAGACCCGGATTTGCATATATTGCATCTGTCAAGTGCCTTTCTCCCTCATTTAAAAATAACTTTGAACTGGCACCGTGATTCCTAATATGGGGGTCGAGGATATATTACCGGCCTCCTTTCATTTTCAAGCCACGTTGGGTGCACAAAAGAGACGAGGAGCATTAATATTAATCGGGCTGATGAAGTTGTCCCATGTCAGCACCTCGGGATTGGTGTGCCAACAGCTACCGTAACCTTTTCGCTAACGGGCCCTTGAGTACTAATATTCCAAATTATCGGGACTTTGCACTTTCCCGAAATAGAAGGGGAAAATGAGAGATTCAAACTTGACCCGAACCAGGACCGACGAATCTTTGGCGGGGTTCCCCCCTCCCCCCCCAGTCTCTGTGGATGACACTGAAAATGTGACACGTTCTGTTTGTCCAACTACACCTGACCCCTCTATCCGTCTTCTCTCTTATTCTCTAAATAAAATCGTGAAAGCCGAGAGAGGGGGAGCGATCCGGCAGAAACAGTCGCTGACATCCCCTTAATTTGGGAACAGAGGGAAACAGGGGGGGGGGGGGGGGGCAGTGTTACACTTCCCACTGGTGGGGAATCTCTTGTTGACCAAACGAAGGCAGGTTTCTGACCACCCAATTGCACTTTCCGTTGCAGTGTTATTTTCCGCTCGAACTATACCAAACCGAACTCTGCAGGCGAACTAACTAACTCTGAGCTGGGTGTGCGTCCTGAGCAGACGGGGGGAGCTTGCACGCCGTAGCCAGTCAGGTTAACGAAATATAGTCTCAAAGGCGAACAATCTGGAAAACAAAACAAAGAGCAATTTACAAGCGGGTCGTCGGAGAGGAGAGGACGGATTTAAGAGGTCAACCCAGTGTTGGAATATTCTGCACGGAGGCTGCACCCGCCCTTTCCCCAGTCGAATCCCACACGGGCTGGAAACTACTGCAATCATCTCAGTCCCAATTTTCTCTCTCCCCCCCCCCCCCCCCCCCCCCCTCTCTCCTCCCATCACCAGGGATAATTTCTTAACGAGAAACCCAGTTAAAACGAAATTACCCTCCACTCTCCCCCGCCTTTGCGCTGTGGTCAACACAATCTCCCCTTCCTCTTTTTGTTATTAATCCTGGTCTGAAAGCATTTATTTCAACCCTGGCGAAGGCCCCCAGAGGTGGAGCAGAGAAGAACTTCAGATCGACACGACCCTGGTGCAAATTCAGGTCCCAAGGGGTTGAGATTTCGTTGCACATAATCATATACTGAAGGAATTTATCCCCCAACCTTCCGATCTATGCAGACCCCGGTCTGGTTGTGGAGCTGAAAATACTCATCGGGTCAGACAGCTACCGTGAGGGGGAGACGTTTCAGACACCAAAGACCTTTCAGCAACAGAGCTGACCCTCTCCTGTTGCAGCGGCCATGAACATTAACTCCAGTCCTGGAGAACCGGACACACCCTGAACGTCCCAGCCACCTGTCCTGCGCCTCAGCAGTGCTTTTCAGACAGGAAAGTTGGGCGCTTGCTGTATCAGTGAAATATCGGCGTTAAAAGAAAAATAAACTGAACAGCAACGCTGCAAGTTTCTCATGTGTCAGGTTTCGTAATCTTTTTGCAAGAAACGCTGATACCAGCGTGGGTGTGGGGAATGTGCGCAGCAATTCACCGTCTGGTTTATGTTGAGACTCCTTTTTCACGAGTTAATTCCCGAGACAATGATGCACCGAATGCAATAAGGTGCACTATTGCACCTTGTTAGCTCGGCGAGGGAACAGTGTGATCGATATTTGACATCGTGTGGACTTTCGAATCGATTGCACCCGAGTGATGGTTTAGTTTTGGTGTTGGTGGCTTTCTCCTGGTCTTCCTTCTCCCCTCACCTGGCCACCGCCCTCCAGTCCCAGCCCCCCCCCCCCGCCCCCCCACTCGCCACCCGACGCCATCCGAAGGCCAAGATTGATCTCGAATGTCAGGTGCAACCTGCCGACCTTGGCCAAACGGTTTGATTTCACAGTGCTTTCCGCTTGCACTCGGTTCACCTGCCCTCCGAGAACCACTTCCAATCTGCACAGTGGGGGGTCTTGGCTGAGAATATTTGATGAGAACCGAGAGGGAGACCCACCCCTGGAAGAAGCCTGGTCTTATAAATGTGGCGCGGACTCAGCACCAACTGGTCCAACACTCGAGATGCCCAGTGCATGAACGCTCTCCCCCTGCTTCGACACTTGATTCTTATTAGGCCTTCCGGCTAGCGTTCGTAATCATTCAAATCCGATTAAACATGTCGTTCACATTCACCTCTTTTCCACTTCTGCGCCAAGACTATTCTTGATTTGGAGATGCCGGCGTTGGGACTGGGGTGGGCACAGTAAGAAGTCTTACAACAATACCAGGTTAAAGTCCAACAGGTTTATTTGGAATCACCAGCTTTTGGAGCGTAGCTCCTTCATTACGTGACTCTTTTTCACCTCCAAGAGGAATGGAAGAAAGTAACGCCAGACCGAAAATGTGCCTCGCGGCGGAGTCGCACCTGGAAGCTCAGACAAGCTGCGGGAAGAGCGAGTTAAACTTTGGAGAAAAAAAAACCCACAAGAAACATATCTGTGCAAGGGATATTTTTCAGGGGAATACACAGGACACAGAGTATCGATTGCATTTAACATGATTGGAACTTAAGAGATATGTGCCAGACAATGTCAACTGTCTTGCTTTGACAGAGTCATCAGACTCGACATGTTAGCTCTTTTCTCTCCCTATAGATGCTGCCAGACCTGCTGAGATTTTCCAGCATTTTCTCTTTTGTTTCAGATTCCAGCATCCGCAGTAATTTGCTTTTCTCCAAAGTCAACTGTCCATTGCATGGGTGTGACTGGATGGAGGATGGAGTAGTGCCTCAACAGCGAAGAACCCCCAGAGTTTAGAAACCTCGTCATAATGTCACTATCGAGTGCAGGGACACCATGTTGGGCATGGGGTTGCTTCAAGGCACAAGTGGCAGGACAGCTGTAAAGGCGCTGTGACCCTCTCAGACACTGGGGTTATGAGACCCTTTTGCCGGACACCGCTCCCCATCTGAAAGAAACAACGCCTTCTGCCTCCCCCGCCGCCAATTTATGCACAGCAAGCTCGCACAAACAGCAGGGTGATAAGGACCCGATACGCTGTTTGTGTGATCTTAGCTAGCTAAACATGAATATTGGCCAGGAAACTGGGGAGAATTCCTCTGCTCTTCTTCAAAGTCGTACCATGGAATCTTATACACCCACCTGAGAGAGCAGACAGGATCTTGGTTTAACGTCCAATCTGAAAGATGGCACCTCCAATGGTGCAGAACTCACTCAGTACTACATGAGACAGTGTCAGCCTCGATTATTCTGTGCTCAAATCTCTGGAGTAGCAGCTTTCTGGTTTGTATCAAATGCCGTACGCAGCCATGGATGAGATTCCAGACCAGAACCTTTAGATGTTTTTCCAGTGTTTTCAAAACCCTTGCTCCTGCTTCATTTCTGCTGTGGCTGTTAGATAATAATTAAAATAACATCAATTGTCCCGGAGATGATGAATTGCAAAGGCCTTCACATTTATTTAGCTGCCCTGCACATCTGTCCAGTTTTTCCATATTAATTTCTGGGTAAATTTCCATTCTAAACATAAACATAATATGTAGAAACTTGTCACAGTGAAATTGGTTCCAACACTGGTTGAATTGTAACTGTGGGATTGGAAGCTTGCACCTCAGGAAGGATCTATATGCCTTGCAAGGTAGATTCAGTAAAATTATACTGAGGCTTAAGGGGTCAAATTGGCAGGACTGGTTGCATACTCGGCCTATATTGCCTTGATTATAGAATATTGAGGTGTTTGAGATTATTACATTTGTTGATAGGGTAGATGGTGAAAAAAATCATGTGATAGGGAAGTCCAAAAAAAGGGGAATTATGTTAAAATTGGAGCTAGACTATCCAGGAAGATGTTAACAATGGATGAAAAAATCTGAAACTCTCTCCCATACAAAGCTTTTGAGGCTTGCTGAATGAAAGGATCAACATTTTTGTTAGGCAATGGCATCCAGGGTATGGCATCAAGGTGGACAATTGGACTTCATGTACAGATCAACCACAATTAATTGAACAGGCCTGTTCGCCTCTTGGGAGTTATAGTCCTAGTATAAATATGGCACAGGAATTTAAAGTTGAGCTGGAGATAGAGGGAACGGCGTAGTGTGTGAAATTAAGATTTGGGGAAAATTATTCTGTTTCGGGGAATAATGCACTTGGATTTTAATCCCTATGGATATTACCAAAGATGATTGATTCTCATTCCATTGATCCTGGTTCACATTCCAGAATGGAGGGCTACAGGAATAACATTCTTGCTCACTGCCCTTGTTTCCTTCTTGGTTTCCACTCAGCTCATTTGCTCACACTCTAAAGTCTGCTTACATTTTCACTTCCCACCTTGTGCTATTAATTCTATCCTCTTATTGTCCAGTGCTCACTGTAATCAGTGGTTCTGTAGAGTACAAATAATCTTGCCAAGTAGAGCAGTATTTACCAATATCCACTACCTGGCTTTATTACTTTTTAAATTAGCTGCAGTCGCCAAGATGATGGGATATCATGAAAGTTCCTCTGGTCACATTTTGCAGCTTGGCGTGTTCCTGTGTTTGCTTTATCTGTTGAAAATGGTTGGTGGAGAACAATTGGATGGAAGATGAGGCAAATCAAGAGGTGAGATAACAGGAAGAGAGACCTGGAAGTGATGGTGTATGGGGTGTATGCTCACACATCTTTGAAGTTAAGAAACATGTTGACGGCTTGGATTTTAATGCCACACGCAGTGGCAAGATGATAGAATATCATTAGTTCCTCGGGTCATAATATGCTACATCAGAAATGGGATGAATTTTTCCTGCGTTTGCTATTTCTAATTAAAAGGCTGTCATTGTCAAAACTTTCAGAATCACATGTGGGATGATGCGACGTGTAGTTGGATTTTCTGTCCAGATCTTGGTTTCATCGAATTTACATTGCAACTGTGAATGTCCATAAACCAGCCCATGAGAATTCCTACCCCAAAGCTAGGTAACAGTTAGTGGGAAGAAAAAGAATCCAAGACTATTGTGGTTGCAAACAATAGGAGGAAAGTCAAGGCAAATTAAGAGGTGTAAAAGCAATAGGAGAAACCTGGGCGTTTATGTACACCAATCTTAGATGACACGACAAGTTGAGCATGCTGCCAAAGGAAATCACATGAAATTCTTGGAGGACAAAAGCAAGGATGTTATGCTGAATCTTAATGAAATACTGGTTTGCTCTCAGCTGCAGTATTGCGTTCAATACTGGGCCACTGTGCTTTCAGAAGGATCTTCGAAAGAGTGCAGAGGAGATTTACAGATTTACTATTGCAAGAGGGAATTCAGTTATTTAGGGAGAATGGAGAAGCTGGGGTTGCTTTAGAGTGGGGGAGATTAATAGGAGATTCTCAAGCACAAGTGAATAATGCTGAGAAATTGGTGTGAGAGGACAGCGATTTAAGGTGATGGGCAAAAGAACCAGAGGCGGCATAGCAAACCTTCCTCATGCAACAGTCTGTTGTGATCTGGAATTCACCACTTGGAAGGGTGATGGAAACACGTTTAGTGGTAACATTCAAGAGGGAAATGGATAATTATCCGAAGGGAAGAATCTTCAGAGCTGTGGGGAAAGAGCAGGGGGATTAATTCAATAGCAGTGCAGGAGGCAGCATGGACACAATTGGTTAAATATTGTTGTAGGGAAGCATGTGATTATTTTCTTGGAAGGGAACTAATGTCATCCAGCTCAGCTAATGTTACACCAGACATTTTTGTCTCAAGATTTTCATTCTCTTCTGCTTGATAAGAATATCATAATATGTAGTGTTGGTCTCCTTCTTGTTGACACATTAACTGCATTAATGTTCATTTTTATTTCAATAAATGCATTTAAAAATGCATTGAAGTTAAATATATATATAGAAATAAAACAATAGGATTAACAATATGATTTATTATTTAGGAATTATGGATTACATTTAGGTTGGATGAATGAAAGTAATGAAATATTGAGATCACAAATGCAGGGTTAAGAAGTTAGCTTCCCCCGCTAAGATTTTAAATGCACCAGTTCAGGACAGTGCAAACCTATTTTAATTGTAATGCACGCAGACAGTCAAATAGCCCACTTTTTTTTTTTTAAATGTGCTTTCCCCAAAGGCATTAAACTGCTTTGGTGTCCAACAAATCAAGTCAGTAAGAAAAACAAAAGTTTATTTCTGTCGTGCCTTTCGCAGCCTTGAGACATTCCAAAACACTTCACAGCCAATGAATTACTTTTGAAGTGCAGTCACCGTGGCACTGTGGAAAATATGAGAGCCAAAATTGCGCACAGCAAACTCCCATCGATACCAATGTGATTATGACCTGATAATCTGTTTTTGTGATATTGACCAGGGGATAAATATTGGAAAGGACAAAGAGGATAACTCCACTGCTCCTCCACAAAATAGTGGGATAAATGGGATATTTTGAGCGGATTCTCTGCCCCGCCACATTTCTGCCCCAACCCGCTGGCGGGATTCTCCGTTACGCCGACCGGTCAATGGGGTTTACCATTGTGGGGCAGCCCCACACTGTCGGGAAACCCCCGGGCGCCGGAAAAACAGAGAATCACACCAGCGGAGAATCCCGCCCAGATTGGCCAGGATAAATTGCCCTTAGTGTTGGGTGGGGCTACTGGGTTATGGGGATAGGGTGGAGGTGTTGACCTTGGGTAGGGTGCTCTTTCCAAGAGCTGGTGCAGACTCGATGGGCCGAATGGCCTCCTTCTGCACTGTAAATTCTATGAATGTCCACCAGAGTGGTCAGGCAGGGCTTCAATTGAAGAACTTATCTGAAAGATGGCACTACTGACTGTGCAGCACTCCTTCAGTACAGCTCTTGAGTGCCAGTCTCGATTTTTGTGCTCAAGTCTCTGCAATGGGGCTAGAACTTTCAACCATTTGACTCAGAAGTGTTCTATTCCTGATACTCAGATGGGGAAGCAGACTACTCTTTATACTCTTCATAGCTTTTCATTTACAAATGATGTGGAGATGCCGGCGTTGGATTGGGGTGAGCACAGTAAGAAGTCTTACAACACCAGGTTAAAGTCCAACAGGTTTGTTTCGATGTCACTAGCTTTCGGAGCACTGCTCCTTCCTTAGGTGGTGTTGTAAGACTTCTTATTTTATTTTCCAAGCCACACATCATATATCATGCACCTCAAGATCCAACAACCAGAGCCTTAGCCTGGTCCAATATGAGCAGTGCTAAATCTCTCATTAATGCCATTACTTGAATACAAATAAACACATTGTTACTAGGAGGCCTTTTGGTGCAGTGGAAGCTCCCCTACCACTGGACCAGAAGCTCTGGGTTCAACCCCAATGCCAGGACTCGTTGGCCACAGAATGAGTGTTCAACTGGTTCAACAGGCTGATAATCAGCTGGGAATTCCTTCCACCACTCCTCTCCCCCTCACCCCCTCCCCACCCCTTTCCCAAAAGGGTAAAAAAAAGTATATGGGTGTGAAGATATGCTAACAACCTAATTAATAGACAATTAGCAAGAGATTGGACTGCTATCTACTGAACCACAGATTACCAGATTGAGAATTAAAAACATGAATACCCAGACTGAACAGCAAAATATGCCGCGCAATGTTCACATTTCCTCTTTGAGCAACTTGTAAATTGAATACAGAAACAAGACAGAAATCACCGGTGAATCCTCAGCTGAACATTATGTACAATTCCAGGCACTTTGGGGAGGATGTCGAAGCCCTGGAGAGGGGACAGAGGAGGTTTATCGGAGGATATCAGGAATAAAAGACTCCAATTCTGTGCCGAGATCAGTTAAACTGCGATTGTTAGAGGAGCAAAAGTTAAGAGGATACCTGATGGAGGTATTCAAAATTAGCATTATGCAAGTTGGGAGAAAATGGTTCCTTTGGCAAGCAGGTTGATAACCAGAGGCCACAACCTAAAAATAATTGACAAATGAACTGGAGGGGAAATTATAAGACACTGAGGATCATCAAAGTCTGGAACAGTACCTGAAAGGGTGGTGGAAGCATGTTCTTCCAGATCGAAAAGCAAATGGGCATGTACGAGAAAGCATCTAATTTGCAGGGTTATAGAGAAAATACTGCGGTGTGGTATAAATTGGTTAGCTCTTCAAAAGAGCTAGTAGCAGGCACTTCAATCTGAATGGGCTTTATGCGCTGTAAGATTATATGATTCTGTGATACTCCTGTAAACTGATGACAACCAGCTTTGGCCTGAGATTGATGCAAACTGTGGTTTGAAGTTATCCCAATTAAATTAATTTGAATGGTATGTGATCACCTCGAGAAGGGCGTCTTACATCTTTAGGATTAGCACCACATGTACGCAAGTTTCATTTTCAATCCTCTTTACAGAAAGTTTGAAGTGAGAGAAGTCATTAAACCCATTATTCCCACTCCATCCAGAGCCCAATAGACTTGCTCCAGCTGCTCATCACTTTTCCCCTTGTTCTGTCAACTGTTCATTGCTTGCCCCTTACGAACACTGGACTTCTTTCCTGAACAGTATGTCAAGCACCTCTGCTAATATCAGGACTGCACTGTATTGCACTCGTTTTGTACACAGCACACCTTGATCTAGTTTCCTTTTAGGAGTGTCAATTGACCACAAATTAATTACATCTTTTAGGAGATTGTCCCACCCACTCGCCTGTAGGCAGAAGGTTAATTACCCTGCTCCTGTCAGTATTTTAAAAGTGTGAGTTTCAGTTGAACTTGAGTGGAGTTCTTCAGCAGCATAATAAAGCATGCAGAGTGTAAAATTTAGAATTTCCATCTGTCAGCCCTGAGGTCACTGTTTGAGCTCTCAACTTATGGATTTGGAGCGGACGGATTCATAAATATCAAAAGTTGAGGAAAAAGAATGTTGCATTAATTGTAGTCCCAATGTGGTTCACGGCAAAATATCATCTTTTGGAGCCTCTCAAATAAGATACACCGTGATCATTTTCTTGTGATCACTTGTTTCACCGTCAACAAAATATAATTGTTAACTTGAAGGGGAGGGTACAGAAACAGTTTTGCACCCATTTTATGAATGTTTCCCCAGCTCTTTCATTTGATTTTGAGCTGTAATTTTAAACGTGGTGCCACTTTCTTCGTAATCAGCATTAACCACGGCCAACCCATTGTTGCACCCGTCAACTTTTGAACAGTTTCTTCTCTCGTATCACTCCAAATACGGACATCAGTAGATGAATATCCAATACTCAGGCCCACAGTATTGTATTTCAAAGCACCTTTATTTGCCGTCAACAATAAAGCTTCTAATGGTCGCTCTTCAGTTTTTAATAACTGAAAGATTATTAGTTTCTGACCTGGCTTTAGAGATCGGAGGGATAAAACCCAACTTGCTAATTACAATCGGGTAACATGCAGGCTGGAGAATATGACAGACAGCAAACATGCTGGCTGGAATATATTAGTTGTGGGACAACACAAAAGCTGGCCCGTGTTTAACACAGAATCGCACACCTTCGGATATGTTATTCGTAGAGGTGACATACAAGGTGTTGGACTGCATGGAAGGTGCCGTATAGACGGTGTTATGCATGGAATAACATTCTTGATGGAGGGTGACAAATAAGGTATGGTGGCGGCATGGTGGCGCAGTGGTTAGCACTGCTGCCTCAGCGCTGAGGACCCGGGTTTGATCCTGGTCCCGGGTGTGTGGAGTTTGCGCATTCTCCCCATGTTTGCGTGGGTCTCACCTCCAGAACCCAAAGATGTGCAGGGTAGGTGAATTGGCCACGCTAAATTGCCCCTTAATTGGAAAGAAAAGAATTGGGTACTCTAAATTTTAAAAAAATCAAGGTATGGAGTGTGTTATTCATACAGACACACTGGGTGGAGTATTTCACACTGTAGCCATCTGGGTGCCGAGGAACTCGCAGAGACTGGTGGGTAAAATGGACAAGCCAAGAATCAGGCAGGCTCAGAGCCTGAAATGCATATTTGTCAGCAAAAGTCCAGACGGTATCGAAACCCCGTCCCAATAGCATGTTAATCAGGCCGATTAGCATTTGATGGCCCATCTTCCCCAAAACAAAGGACTGGTACTCAAGCAACCGGGACAGTCCCAGACATTTCAGTGCCACTCCCTGTTCAAGGGAAACGCAAACAACGGGGTCAGTGACTGCTTGGGACACGCCCAGCTATCCAGATCCCCGCCCACTTATTGGTTAAGGAATCGAACGGAGTGATCAAGGATCACCCAATTAGTAAGGTCCAAATCGAAGGACCGCCCAAAAGAGCGCGAAAAACCCCTGAGTATAAGAAGAAGAGTTCGTCATATGTTTGCTCACTTTTGGCCTTGGTACCCTGGTCACGGTCATCGCCAATTGCAGCAACACCAGAAATGAGTTTGAGTTCAACGCCCGCTACCAGACGGATGAGCCCAGCTGAGCAGCAATTACTCCTTCGAACCCGAGAGATCCAGAATTGAACAGCGGCCACTGTTCTCTGACCTAAGCCGGGTGCCCGAAGTTAAGTACAGGTTGTCTTAGCTGATAGGTGTAGTTAACTAATAGTGTTTATGTTGCAATACTAATTGTGTGCAAATAAAGTACCCTTGACCTTGAACTAACTAACTAGTGTTTGGTTCTTTGATCGATAGCCGGTTGAAACTTGTGGTGGTATCATTCAATACCTGGCGACTCGAAGCATTCGGACATAGACAATATAGAAAGAAGGCAAATTCACTGATTGCCCTAATCGGAACAGAGCCACAGAAATGATCAAGTAGAAAAAGAATCGGCAACAACACAATATAACAGTCTCATTACTGTGCTGTCCCCTGTATCCTGGACCTCCAAAAAGCGAGACACAGACTTATGACAAGGCAGCAAAACTTTGATGGATTAAGCTAACACCATAAATTGTAAGTCAGAAACTCATTTTCATGGATGCCGTAATCTCTCAGAATTGTGTCCTTTATTCCAACTTTGGCAAGATGTAGCATTCATGAGGCTGGATGTTAAAATCGGATTTGAAACTGATCCTGTTGTTCTACATTTAAGCTGTATTGATACCCAATTGTCGCATTTTTCAGAGAATGCAGTGCGTCCATGAGGGTGGGGTGAGGGGCCTCATAATGCAGCATCGGCTGCATTTGTGTTCTAATGCACATCCACTTTCTTTGCTCGGAAGGCTTTGCTGCTCCAATTCTCCATGCATTTTTGGGCCTGCAATTACTCAATTCTGGTTGTGAGATGTTAAACAAATTCAGATGAGAGGTTGTGTTTTTCAAAAACAAATAGCCTAAACAAGCCCTATTAAAATTATACATTGGAATAACGTTGAAGCAAAAGAGTGCACTCTGATACTGACAAGCATGAGGGAATACGACAAAACAATGGAGCTCCAATGCAATACAGCAGTGTCAGGCGTGTTGTTTTGGATGAGCCATTAAACCGAGACCTCGTGTGGATGCAGAAGATCCTTCGGATTATATTCAAGAAGAGCAGGGGTGTTCTCCCCAATATCCCAGGCAATATTTGTCCCTTAGTCCATTTCACTAAAACCAATTTATTTGATTGGATTGGATTTTGTTTATTGTCATGTGTACCGAGGTACAGTGAAAAGTATGTTTCTGCGAGCAGCTCAACAGATCATTGAGTACATGAAAATAAAAGAAAATAAAAGAAAAGATTGTGTTATAACCCTCAGGGCGGTCACAAGATAAGGACAGTTAGATTCCTCTGAATACGAGTTCCCCCTCGTCGAGTTCCCCCGGTCACGAGGGAGTGGATTTCACCCTTAACTGAGAACTCAGCTTTTTTGTATAGGTCGGAGAGGAGGCCCTTCGGGGAGTGGAGAGTGTAATATTGTGAATACCTGGCTGATCCATGTGTGCTGGCTTTAGCGGATTCCACAGATTGTTACCACACTGCTGTTTGTGGCTGCCATGTTTTCCACATCACTACAGTGACTATGCTTCAAGTGCGTTGGGACACTTTGATGTGATGAAAGGCTCCAGAGAAACACACTCTTTCTGTCAGAGCAGAAGAGATCATTTAGCTGATTTGAAAGAGGTACTTAAATGAAGAAAGGATGTAATGGATTCGATAATGACAGACTATTTCTAATGGTTGAGGGGCCAGAATGCGAGGACATCGATACAAACTTAAACATAAAGGAGGTAGGACAGAATCAGGGGGTTTTATTTACCTACACAGGATTGTGAGACGATGGACTGCAATAAAGGGATTGCTGATGAAAGCAACTATTGAATATTGAAGAATAGGTGAGATAATTGGTTGGAAGAAAGGTGTACAAAAAGAAAGTAGACAAATAAGATTAGGACTGCACCTGACATGAAGGATAAAGACCAATGTAGAATTGTTAAGATCAGCAGCCTGTTTCTATGTTGCAATTCCTATGGGAAGATTCCTGGTATCCACTTGGCAACTGTGAGATTATTGAAATCAGGAGGTCACCCTGTTCAGGCCCACACTTATCCCTATGTGATGTGCTATGCAGCAGTATTTCTGAAAGAGAAGGTTTGTGAGATTTACTTCAAGCCATTGTGTTGGGTCTTCGACCACTGAGGAGAATAGCAACCTAAACCATTAGGCCTGCAAGAGCACATGTTGGAGGGATTTAAATATTTGTCAAGTGCAAGGAGTGGAAAATGGGATAAAACACTCCAGGTGTTGACTGCAGAATCTCAAACAGAAATGATTCATCAAAGCATGAGACACCAAATTAAGAAACTGAAGGAAGTAAGGGTATCAAAGGAAGAGCTTTGACAGATCTTGCAGCATTCTTTCCTAAATTTGACACACTGACGCGGTTCTGCCACATGCTGTGTTACTCATCGATAAAAGTGACTGGATTGCACTGTTCAGAATACACAGTATGAAAGTACGGCACCGCAGGGAAGTACATGATGTGCTTCCAAGCCCTGTTTTAAGTTAGTTGATCTTACAGGTGCGGTGGCATGGGTTCTGCAATTAATCTCATTATCCTTGAGCCAACAGTCACAGTGATCCCTGCCAGAAGATTTCTACAAATTCATTTTTGCTTGTGGTAATCGCTTGCAAGACTGACATTCCAGGAAAATATGAACAAGGGTGCTGTCATTTGAGCCTGTTTGCCATTCTCGGAGATCGTAGCTAATTTGTGATCTGACTTCATATCACCGCCTTTATTTTGTATCCTTTCATACATTGGCTTACAAAAATCTATCAATATCTACTGCCCTTTTTGTGGATTTTTCTAACTTTTCTTAATTTCATTCCTGAAAAGTTTGGCTCTAATCTTTTGACTATGGACTCCCCAGCAAGCAGAAATAGTTTCCAATCTACCTTATCAGTTCCCCTTAATATCTCAAAAACATTGATCAAACAGAACCCTTAACCTTTCAAATTCCAGGAAATATAAGGAAATTTATTGAATCCTTCCCTGTAATCCAGAGATCGTTGACTCTATTGCCCATCCCCACTTGCCCTGTGAAGATGGTGGTGGGCTGCCTTCCTGAACAGCTTTTGCAGTCTTTGACCCGACAACGCTTGCTTGGTCATTTGAGAGATCAATTGAGAGTCAACTGCATTCATATGGGGCTCGAGTCGCATTTGGCCAGACTGGGTAAGGATTGAAGGTTTTGTTTCCTTCAGAATATTGGTGAACCAGATGGGATGTAATGGCAACCTGACAGCTCCATGGGCACCTTTTCTCAAACTGTCATGGTGGGAATTTGAAGAAGGCACTTTCTCTGGATTGTCAAACCAAGCCTCTTGTCCACTAATTTACCCACTCTACCATGCCCCCTGTGCTTATGGATGTCAAGAAAGCATCAGATCAGGCTCCGCTGTGATGCTGATGGCAATGGAGTTATCTGGATGAGATATCAGAGCCTGGCTGGTAGGCACGTAACCATACTGCAGCATAAGAAGCAGGATCTCTGGAACAAGGGAGAATAATGTGCAATATCTAAATCACAATGCATGTCAATAATAACTGAGCTTACTTTGTTATACAGTGCACTTCATTGTATTACTGTTCTTGTTTTAAAAAATGTTTGGTATTCCTTACTTTATTAGGGAGAGACAAGAACGGAATTTTATTTTCATCACATTGGCCCAAATAAGCTAAATAATAGCGATCAAAATGAAATGCAAACTCAGAGAATTATAGGGCAGGAGGAGTCCACAGGAATAGGCAGAGTTTGAACATGAGGATGTGAATTTTTAATTGAAATGTGAACCAAGGTAGGTCTGCAAGCATCGGGGGTGATGGATGAATGGGATTGATGGATAAATGAGATTCGTTGTAAGTTGAGATGTAGGTAGCAGTTTTCGACTAACCTTGGTGGAGAGAGTCTGGAAAATGGGAGGCTGACCAAGAGAGTTTTGGAACCTCAAAAATAGAGGTAACAAAGACCATGGGTGAGAGTTTCAGCAGCCCATGGACTCTGACAGTCAGGGACAGGGGCACATACGCAACATGGGCAGGATGAAGAGGACATGGGCTCAAATACGTCACACAGAATCAAACAAGCTGCTGAGTTCAGGTCGTAAAGGCAGCAAAGAAGGAAAAGTGTCAAGTTTTTGGACGGGGACTGAAGGAAATGGACTTTGTCTCTGCAATTTTTAATTGGAGGACATTTCAACTCACCCACGAATGGGTGCCATACCAGTCATTTGAGAAAAAACAAAGGCAATGGAGGGATCAAGAAAGCTGGCAGGGGGGGAAATCAAGCTTTGGATTTAGGTCGGTAGGCCCCAGGAGGAAGCAACCATGAGGAACTTCATGCAGCTTTGAAGTGCTGGGAAATTATCTGACAGAATTGTAAACTGCAATTTATCTCAATTTCAACTGAGCTAGAACATGTAAGAGAATGTAAGGAAACATGTGTGGGCGAGCATATTTGGAAATTGGGAAAGACACAAGAGTCAACTTCAGATGAGTAATGACCACAGGAAGTAAAGAAGAGACAAGAGGAGTTGCAACAGAAATAGGTTGAAGAACAAGGCTAAGTGAAGTTTAAATAAATACATTTTGGATGGCCTCAAATAAAGAATAACAAATCATCTGCATGAAGTTCAATACAGAAGTTCAATCTAGGGGGGATCTGCGGATCCTGACTTCTGCTTTGCTGTGATGTCACTCGAATCCCTGGATTGAATTACTGCCTTGTATTCCACTGGCAGCTGTCTATTATCCAATACAGTGTTTTTCAAACTTTTTTGCCCGGGACACATTTTTATCAACAAGCTGTCCTTTGGGACCCACGGCTGCCCTCCTTCGGGACCCATGCCGCCTGAACTTCGCAACCCATGCCAGCCAAACCTCTGGACCCACCATTTTTACTTATCTTTAATGAGATTACTGACCCTGCTTGGTCCTCACAATCTCACTTGCTTTGTCATTCAATGTTACATTTATGTTGAGGACTTCAGCTGACGTTTAAAGTTCTTGCTGTGTCTGTTGAACAGAATCAAGAGGTTTGCCCTTGAACTCGCCATGCTTACTTTTGAAATGTCTTTGAAATTTTGAGGTTTCAATCTTTCATTTTCCAGTACTTCCCTCCAGACAACACACACAAACTTTGCACCCTGATTTTCAATGGCACAATTAATGAACTCACACCTCAAGAAATCATCGTTATACTGCTTTGTTCCTGTTTTCAGCTTCTTCTACATGGGTTGTTCACCAGAGGCCCTGGAGCTCACACCAGCATTGTTGGCAGGTCCAAAATGGAGGAATCTCTCTCTCTCTCTCTGCCGCTGCTTCTGGAGAGAAGACTCCATCCATCGAATTTTCAAAAAGAAATCTGCCCCTGGGTCAGCATGTTGACTTGAGCATGGGGCAGTCTGCCTCGCTGGTCTCCGGGCCTGCGCACTGCTGAGGGGGGACGCATGCGCGGGATGGCCGGCATTCTGAACGCCAGTCGCGGCCACCATTTTTAAAAGCCGTTCGCTGCCAGCGGGCACTTCTTCCCGCGATCGGAAACGCCACGACCGATGACCCCGCGACTCTCCCGCCAGCAGCCCGTGACCCACCCACGACACTGACTTTGAAAATGACTGATCTAATGTGAACTGAATTCTGAGAGATTTACTGTTTTGGAGAGAAGGTTTGGACTTCCTGATGTTTGCCAAGCCTAAACTTGAAAAGTTTGATTTGAATGTCTGCTGCTGTTATCCATCTTATTCATTGCAAGAAGGAAGAAAAAAATGTCAGAAACAATCAGTCAAATTCTCTTCGACTTAGCCAGATCCATTAATGTCACTTTCTTAACAGGTTATGTGACAGTCATTGTTTTATTTCCAACAAAATAAGAAATTGTACATTTATAGAAAACGTACCTCCAAATGAGCAGTAGAATCATTGAATCTCTGCAGTGCAGAAGGAGGCCATTCGGCCCATTGAGTCTGCACCCACACTCTGAAAGAGCACCCTATCGAGGCCGATTCCCCCACCTTTTCCCATAACCCCACCTAACTTGTACATGCCTGGACACTAAGAGGCAATTTTAAAAAAAATCACGGCCAATCCATCTCATATCTTTGGACTGTGGGAGGAAACTGGAGCATTCGGGAGGAAACCCACACAGACGGGGGGGAGAAAGTGCAAACTCCAGACAGACAGTTACGTAAGGTTGGAATTGAATCCGGGTCCCTGGAGCTGTGAGGCAGCAGTGCTTACCACTGTGCCGCTCCTGTAATGTACACAATTATATACTGCATTTATTTTGCTGTTCAAAACTTGGTTTCTAATCCTTTTAAAATGAATCGATAATAATAAGCAAAAATCACATGACCTCCAACCTAATGCCCATTACAGCTTTTTTTTAATAAAGCTTGATTTTGTGGAGTGCATGATTTTCTAGATCAACTCTGTAAACCGCATACTGCACTGCCAGGTGCAAACGGAGACTCAATTAAGTGCTGAAACAAATTGAAACTTTTAATACTATGCAGTGAAATGAGCAGCTAACATGGGAACCAGTGTTCACCAGATACTCCACTCCTGTTGTTGCTGTAAAACAAGCCAGTAACTTGTACTGTCAACACATTCTGGACTCCTTCCAAACAGTGTAACAGTATCTAATGGAGACAGGCAGTGGGATTAGTGAGTTTATGGAATAAGTGTAGGAATGTGGATGAATGTATGGAAACAGTTCATTCTTTGTGAATAGATATTTTGCTTTTCCTCCATCAATCCCGGCCATATATGTTCCCCCTTCCACTTGAATGTACTCTTCTTTCTTGGGTAAAGCTCCATCGTAATGGGTATCTTTCTGTGCTTCATGCAAATAGCCAGTCTTTAAATTTAAGCATATACAATGAGTGTTGTGAGGGGATGGGATTGCCCGGACACAATTTGCATCTGTACATGCATTAGCTAATAGTTAGCCACCTAAAATGGGAAACATGGCTGGTATTTCCCCGTACATAGGCTCTGGTTTCCCATGTCAACACGTCAGTTCTAACACTTGAGATGAGTGATCCACAGGTAATCAGATTTTTTTCCCCCTCCATCTTCTTGGTTATATCTAAGATGTAATCATGCGATCTTCCCAATGGGCATTTGTCATTGTCACTTGCCCTGACTATCAGGGAGCCAGAAAAGTGAATCACAGGGGTGGCAGTGTGTTAGAGCAAAGGAATACCTCAACTCTTGGATTGGATTTGTTGACGCACAATGAAAAGAATTATTCTGCCTACAGTCCAGACAGATTATCCCATAAATGAAAAAAAAAACACAGGGTATACATAAATACATAATGTAACTACATAGGCAATGGGTGAAGCATATAGGAGTGTATACATAAATACATAATGTAACTACATAGGCAATGGGTGAAGCATATAGGAGTGTAGTACTACCGAGTAGAGAAGAAGATGTGTGAAGAGATCAGTTCAGTACATAAGAGGGTCATTCAGGAGTCTGGTAACACTGGGGAATAAGTTGTTTTTGAGTCTGTTCGTGCGTGTTCTCAGACTTTTGTATCTCCTGCCCGATGCAGGAGGTTGGAAGAGTGAGTAACCCGGGTGAGAGAGGTCTTTGATTATGCTGCTCGCTTTCCCAAGGCAGTGGGAGGTGTAGACAGAGCCAGTGTTTGTGAGGCGGGTTTGTATGATGGACGGAGCTGTGTTCACGACTCTGTAGTTTATTACCGTCTTGGGCCAAGCAGTGAGCTGGACGGATAGGTTGCTTTTTCTGGTGCATCTGTAAAAATTGGTAAGAGTCAATGTAGACATGCCAAATTTCTTTTGTTTCCTGAGAAAGTATAGGCTCTGTTGTGCTTTCTTGATCGTAGCATCGATTTGGGTGGACCAGGACAGATTGTTGGTGATGTGCACACCTAGGAATTTGAAGCTGTCAACCATCTCCTCTCGTCCCCATTGACGCAGACAGGGGTGTGTGTGATACTTTGCTTCCTGAAGTCAATAACCAGCTCTTTAGTTTTGCTGGCGTTGAGGGAGAGATTGTGGTCATTACACCATGCCACTAGGTTCTCTATCTCCCTCCCCAACGATGTGCCTCATCGTTGTTCGCGATTCGACCCACTACAGTTGTGTCATCAGCAAACTTGTAGGTGTAGTTGGAGCCACATTTTGCCACGCAGTCATGTGTGTATAGGGAGTATAATATGGAGTGAAGTACGCAGCCTTGCGGGCCACGATATTGAGGACTATTGTGGAGGAAGTGTTGTTTTTTATCCTTACTGACTGTGGTCTATGGGTCAGGCAGTTGAGGATCCAGTTGCAGAGGGAGCAGCCAAGTCCTAGGTTTTGGAGCTTTGATAGGAGCTTGGCTGAGATCATAGAGCTGAAGGCGGAACTGTAGTCAGTGACTAGGAGTCTGACATAGGTGTCCTTGTTGTCGATGCTCCAGAGATGACTGTAGGACCATGGTGATGGTGTCTACTGTGGACTGATTGTGGCGGTATGCAAATTGCAGTGGATCAAGGCATTCTGGAAGTGTGGTGTTGATGTGTCTCATGACCAACCTCTCGAGCACCATAGACGTCAAAGCCACCAGACGGCAGATGTTGAGTCACATTGCCTGGTTCTTCTTTGGCACCAGTATGATGGTGGTCTTCTTGAAGCAGGTGGGAATCTCGCAACGGAGAAGGGAGAGGTTGAAGATGTCCGCGAACACATCCACCAGTTGTTCCGCGCAAGATCTGTGGGCACAGCCAGGGACCCCATCAGGACCCGTTGCTTTCCGAGAGCTCACTTTCAAGAAAGCCGATCTGACTTTGAAAGCGGTGATGGCAATAATGCTTGAAGGAAGTGTTGATTGCAATTCACCCAGTTCAAAGCAACAAGAGACGTGAACTCGCCTCATTATGAATAAAATACCATTTACTTGGATCTTCATGCAACTTAATTGGAAATTTGAAAAGTTAATGTGGATTCTCTGAGCCTAACACAAGAGCTATTTCGTCAGAAAATGACCTCTTAGGTTTTCTGGAGTAAAGCTGCTAATTTTGCAATTTCACTTTCGAAAAAAAATGTTGACGTATCTAAGCATGAGCTGACAAGAGATTCTTCGACAAGACACATGAATCTTGAAACTTCGCCACTCAAAAGGACAAGGGCAGCGGGCACATATGATATACCTCACCTTCAAGTTCCCTCCCGGGTTACATAGAAATATATCACCTTCTTTCATCGTCACTGGGTCAAAGTGCTCAAAATCCTTTGCTGACAATACTGTGGGAGCACCTTCTACACGCATACTGCTACAATTTAAGGAGCAAGCTCATCACCATGCTCCAAGGAATGGGCCTTGACAAAAATTCATCCCATGAATGATTAATTTTTTTAAAAATCACACACACAAGCATTTGTTTCTTCAGTTTCGAAAGTGGAATAATCAAATTATTTGGGAAATCACACAAAAATGCGCACTTACTATCAAAATGTCAAAAGTATGAAAAATACCAAGAAAGACTAACATTTCCTGTTGTTTTTTGACCTTGATATTTTGGCTTTGCCCCAAAGGCCAGAGCCTTACGAGCACCTGTCTTTCCACATAATCGTCCCTCAATGTTTAACTCCGATTTCAAGAAACATTTATATCCATTGCCCCCAGTGTACAAAGTGCCTGGAGACATTTTCTTGGTTAGAATTGCAAGTGGTTGTTGTTGATTAATTTGACATTTTTCAGCTTTGCTTGGCTCTGCTACATACGCATGATGTTTCGCTCCAAAATTGGAACTATTTTTAACTAGTCTGTCCCTTTAAAGTTTTTCTGAGACACTGCCTGGAGAGATGTGCTTTAAACATGAAAATCGTGAGGTGGATTAGAATCTTAATTGAGGAGGAAAGTTTTGGCGGATTGGCCACCAGTTGAAAATCTCGGATTTCAGGCTGTTGGCTGAGGTTACAGCACGATGGCACAGTGGTTAGCATTGCTGCCTCACAGTGCCAGGGACCCAGGTTAAATTTCAGCCCCGGGTGACTGTCTGTGTGTAGTTTGCACATTTTTCCTATGACTGCATGGGTTTCCTTCAGTTGCTCAGGTTTCGTCCCACAGTCCAAAGATGTGCAGGTTAGGTGGTTTGGCCATGATTAATTGTCTCTTACTATCCAGAGATTTATAGGTAAGGTTAAGGGCAGCATGGTGGCGCAGTGGTTAGCACTGCTGCCTCACGGCACCGAGGTCCCAGGTTCGATCTCAGCTCCGGGTCACTGTCCGTGTGGAGTTTGCACATTCTCCCAGTGTTTGCGTGGGGTTTCGCCCCCACAGCCCAAAGAAAATGTGCAGGGCAGGTGGATTGGCCATTCTAAATTGCCCCTCAATTGGAAAAAAATGAATTGGGTACTCTAAATTTATGAAAACAAAGGTAAGATTAAGAGGTTATTAGGATAGGGTGGGGAAGTGGGCTTGGGTGGAGTGCTCTTTTAGAGGGTCAGTGTAGATTCGATGAGATGAACAGCCTCCTTTTGCACTGTAGTGATTCTAGGACTATTATTAAGGACTAAGAAACCGTAAGAAAATGAACAGCTTTCTCTTTAGGGATCCTGGCTGTAACAAGAACAACAATCTATATTCATAGAGAGCCGGAGCTATCAGGCCAGATAACTAGCATCTTGGGCAAAGAGATAGATTTTAAGGAGTGTCTTAAAAGAGGAAAGTGAGGTAGTGAGACGGACAGGTAAGGGGAGGGAATTCCACAGCTCAGGATCCAAGCAGCTGAAGGCACAGCCATCAATGACGGAGTGATTAACATCAAGAATGTTCAAGAGGCCAGCATTAGATGAGCACGGACATCCCAGAGAGGAGATGACAGTGATAGGAAGAGGTGAGGCCGTGGAGAGATTTGAAAACGAGAATGAGAATTTTGAAGAAGTGACAATGTTGCTTGACCGGGAGCTCATATGAGGGACAGATAATTGAAAATATATTTTGAAGGAGAATTAATAATTTTGACGACACAACATTGGGCTTATTCAAGTGAGGACTGCAGGTTATCAAGAAATGTTTTGCCGAGGGCATTATATATCACACTGTTTTGTCCAATGTTATTTCGTCCTCACCCGATGGCACTGCTGGAAACAATGGTGACAGGGTTAGACAGGAGAGATTCAAAAACAAGAATTTTAATGTTGAGGTGATGTCGGACAAGGGATCATATAATTTACAGAATCATAGAATTTATAGTGCAGAAGGAGGCCATTCAGCCCACCGAGTCTGCACCGGCCCTTGGAAAGAGCACCCGACTTAAGCCCCACACCTCCACACTCTCCTATTTATCCCCGTAACCCCACTTAACCTTTTATTTGGACACCAAAAGCAATTTATCATGGCCAATCAACCTAACCTGCACATCCTTGGACTGTGGGAGGAAACTGGAACTCCCAGAAGAAACCCATGCACACACGGGGAGATCATGCAGACTCCACACAGACAGTGACCCAAACGGGAATCGAACCTGGGACCCTGGAGCTGCGAAGCAACTGTGCGGTGCCCGGATCAGTGTCAGGGTGGTGAATGAATGAGACTGGGTGCAAGTTAAATTGTGGGTCGTGGAGGTTTGGAGGAACACAAATTATGGTCGGGCAGAAGATGGATGATCGTACAGGAAAATACTGAAATTGTTAAGTCCAAAGGCATGGGCAAAGATTTTAGCAGCAAATGTTCTGAGGCAGGCTCAGGGTCAGGCAATTTTATTGAGGGAAAAGTACTGTCCCGAATGAGATAAACTAACTCGGCACAGATTGAAAATGGAAACTGGGATTCTGAAGGTTTTAATGATAGGCCTAAAATATTAGGCAGCCTACAGCTATTAGCCCTGGCACCATTCATGCGTACAGCATGTGCAATTTCTGTAAGTTTTGTACCTGTCTTGCGAAGTGCAAACAAGAAAACGAAATCATTATTTTAACTATTTCAACTTTGACCAGTTTGCTTGTACCAGAAGTAATTTAAACGGAACAGCGATGAATCAATGCAGCTGCTGTGCAGTCATCTGGTGGTATCCAGCATGGATTGCCAGACCCAAGAACATGATTTGCAGTGAAGATAATCTGCAAAGCATTAACTAACAGGAGGGTGTCGCACACAATGGGTTCAGGCCAAAACCCTGATAATTGATTGAAAGCAAAAACATCTGTCCACAAAAATCTTAAAATTGGAATATGTGCCAGTAGGCTGATTCAAGCATGTGGAACAGTTCCAACAACAAAACCTGCAATTATATAGTGCCCACGACTGTGTCCACCATCCCAAGTCGCTTAACATAAGTATTATTTGACATTGAGCTGTGAAAGAGGATATTTGGGCAAAAGGCTTGGTGAAAGAGTTGATCTTAAGGACCATCTTGGGAGGAGGAGAGCTAAATCGAGGCACAGAAATTATGTAGGCGATTCTGGAGTTTAAGATCCAGCCATCCAACAGCACAGCTGCCCACTGTGGAGCGATGAAAATCAGGGACCGAGGACAAATGAATCCCAAATGTTGTGATGTAATTGAGCATCTGTTGCCAAGACTAAAGAATTTCCAAGGCTGCTTACTTATTTACATTGCACACATCTTATCAAAATGGAGAGTTTTTGTGCAACATCATTGGTTTCAAGTGTATTCATGCAAAGTTCCACCTCAGACAAATGAAATAGACTGATGATGCATTGCGAGGGAACCAATTCACCAAACCAATTACTTTATTCTTTAAAAAATCATGAAGTTGTTGGACCAACCTGGAACCCGACACACGAGCAATCTGATGATCTGATGAGAAGTGGCTGAAGATGGACTTATCACCCGAGGAGAATTTGTGTGGCCATGAGCCTCAGAAGGATTTAGTGTCACCAAACCACAATCTGCATGATGGAAAATTGCAAACCTATTTCCGAAAATTGCAAATCCCTTCTCTGAGCAGTGGAGTACGTTATTTTGTTGACGATGCTTCTCCTCGTCATTGGAGTGAATACTTCAGTACTGATATCTTCACTGCATGTACACCGAGAACAGCACTTTTTGTGCTGAGCCAGTGCTTCAGATTGAAGATCCCTCGTCCAAGAAAACAAGATTTCTCCTGTTTTGTGTGTGTGTGGTGGCCCATGATTTGTAATATCTGTTTTGCTTCACAAACATAAATAAGGAAAGCCACGCATTTCTGTACTGGTCCCACCAAACATTAACCCCAGCAGTGGCCACAGGAGCTGTTTTTACTTCGCCCAAGGGCTCAGGGCTTCTCATCATGGCATTTGCACAGCCCCAACATCATGGCAGTTGGAATAGGGAAAATCCAAGAATTCGATCTGGAACACTGCATGGCTTTAACAGCTGAATTCTGAGACCAATGGATGTCTTCACTCTTATGTTCCGATGCAGTGAAAATCAAATGGTGGACCGGATCACTGCAGTATGAAGATTAGAAAGTCACAAGGAGGAGGAAAAAAAACCTCAAGACTTGTCAATCCGTGGGTGATCCAAAATGCAATATAGCCTGGGTACGATTCTCCGATGCCGCGCCGTTTGGGAGAATCGTCATTTTTTCACACGACGCCGGTCCGACGCCCTCCCGCGAAGCACCCAAGCGGTGAGATCGGCACTATCTAGTTCTGCACGGCACAGTCCGGTGAATCGCCCGAGACACCCAAAAGGGCGATTCTCCGCCACCCCCACTATTCTCAGGCCCGGATGGGCCGAGCGGCGTGCCCAAAACGACGGCTTCCCGCCGGCAGCGACCAGGTGACATATCTGGTGACATAACTATTTTGCCACCATCTTCCCAAATCAAATTAATCAAATTAATATAAAGGAATATAAAGGAATTGCCTTACGGCGCCGAGGTCCCAGGTTCAATCCCGGCTCTGGGTCACTGTCCGTGTGGAGTTTGCACAGCCTCCCCGTGTCTGTGTGGGTTTCGCCCCACAACCCAAAGATGTGCAGGGTAGGTGAATTGGCCACGCTAAATTGCCCCTTAATTGAAAAAATGAATTGGATACTCGATTTAAATAAATAAATAAATGAAAATAAAGGAATACTATTAAAGCAAATGTATTTTGGGATCCAATGGTTGCCTTACGAGGAAAGTTTGTACAGGTTGGGCCGACACACTTTGGAGTTTAGAGGAATGTGAGGTGATCTTATTGAAACATGAACAATTCTGACAGCTCAGTTGCTGGGAGAATTTCTCCTCTTATGGGAGAATCCAGAACTAGGAGCACAGTTAAATAAACAACCTCATATTTAAGTGGAGATGAGGAGGCATTTCTTCATGATTGAACCCAAAGCAGGAATTCTATTCCCTCTCTCTTTGCTATTTATAGTGGAATTGTAAATGTGAGCAGAAATACATCTATTTACAGTTTGGTTATGCATCGAGAACAGAGGGATCTTCTCCTGCAATGTAAAAATTATTTTTTTGCCACATTTATAATCTGAGGTCTCCAATTATTGTACAATGGAAGTCGGATGTCTCAGAAAGCCAACAGGCTGCCCACAAACAAAGCAAGTTGGTCATTTTTCAAATAAGTTGCAGCCAGACTGTGAAGGGCAGGAAGCAAGAAGTTATAAAATCTCATTACTTAAATGGTTTGCCTTTGTAAGTCCAAGCAAAAAAAAAAAGCGGTTCTCTCAGCTGCTGTGGTCAGTCATCGTGAAGCAGCTGTTTATGGTTTTCTGTACAGCCTCAGTGGAAAGCAAAGGCATATAACTTACACCTGTTGGCAAACTACACCAATATCTGCTGAAGCACTTACGGTAGTGTACCTTTCAGATGGAAGAGAGGTTGGGGGGTGGGGGGGGGGGGGGGGAGGGGGAGGGGGGAGGTGGAGGTTGGTTAGGGGGGTAGTGAGGTGGGGCATGACACTTAGCTTGCTGATTAATATATTTGTCATCATCCCAAGTGAGTGTTACACACGCGACAGTGAGTTCCTGTTCTTAGGGTTGATGCTCTGACGATACACAGACACAGCATGGGTGCTGTCAATTTGTATTTTTATTTTTTAAAAATATTTTTATTCTCCTCCTTTTTCACATTTTCTCCCTTTTCACATTTTCTCCCAAATTTACACCCACCAACAATAAAAAATAATCAGTGACAAAAATGTCAATACTCATATCAGTAACAACAATCCCATCCTTCCACCAAACTCCAAACATTAGCCCGCATGTTCACACAATCAAATGACAAAAAGGAATTCGGGATCACCCATAGCCGCCATTAATACACACAGCCCCCCTACCCCAACCCTCCCACCCACATGCCCCAACTAATGTTCGATGTTATCCAGTTCTTGAAAGTGCATAATGAATAATGCCCATGAATTGGAGAACCCCTCCATCCTTCCCTTCAGTTCAAGCTTAACCTTCTCAAGAGTCAAGTATTCCAACAGGTTCCCCCCACCATGCCAGGGCACAGGGTGGAGAGGTTGCTCTCCAACCTATCAGGATCCGCCTTCGGGCGTTGCTCCTTCAAAGAATCGGCTCATCCTCACCCTCGTGAGGTGTTTTCTGTATACCATCTTCAGCTATTTCAGCCCCAACCTCGCACACAAGGTAGAGGCATTCACTCTCCATAGCACCTCACACCAGAACCCTTCCTCCATATCCTCTCCCAACTCTTCCTCCCACTTTGCTTTAATCTCTTCCAGTGGTGCCAAAATAGCTCTGTAAACCGCTGGCACTACCCCCTTCTCCAGTCCCCCTGTCGTCAGCACCTCCGCCAGCAATGTGGAGGCCGGCTCCACCGGGAAGCTCTGTATCTCCTTTCTGACAAAATCTCGAACCTGCATGTACCTCAACACTTCTCCCTGCACCAGTCCATACTTCGCTTCCAGCTCCTTCAGCTCCTTCAATCCTGTATTCAGAAGTGATATGGGCCTATACGACCCATACTCCGTCGGATCCTTATCTTTTTTTAGCAACAGGGAAATCGATGCCTGTCCCATGTCCCCCTTCCCTATCACCTCTTCAAACATCCCCACCATCAGGGGTGCAAACTTATCCTTGAATTTTTTTATAATATTCCACCGGAGACCCACCCAGCCCTGCCACCTTCCCTGACTGCATCCTCCCAATCGCATCCTTTATCTCCTGCTCCACTATCGCTCCTTCTAATGGTGCCCTGTCCCCCTCCCCTAACCTCATGTACTCCAACCCATCTAGAAATTCCTGCATCTCACGGTCTCCCCCAGGTGGTTCTGACCTGTACAACCTCCCATAAAATTATGGGTGCTGTCAATAGAGCTGAATTTTGGAAATGATTCCTTGCATCCTGTGTCTCTGTTCTTCCCAAAGTGTGTAGAGCTCCTCTGACTTCTGAGGGTGCACCCAGTCCTCATTGGATATTCCCAAGGCCACTGTCCCACATCTCAGGAAAACCAGAGCACTAGGAGTCTCGGAGAAGGTACCAGCTATGTTGTTTTGACAGACGAGGAACATCACCTCCCATAGGAGTACAAAGCTTTCTGACCTACCTTGCAGGTTGTGACCCTTCAGAATACACACATTCTATTAAGTTGGAAGGATGGATGATATGTTGTCAGGCCTTTTTATTTTATAACATACTACTGAACCTGCAAATAAAGCATCAATATTGCTGTACGAAAGGGCCTGACTGCAAGCACACCGAGAAGAGGAACGAGTAATATGCATTCTAATATCTCATGTAAAATATGGTAGGGACCTTGGGTCTGACACATGACATACTTGGAGCCTATAGCTGATTATGCAGATGTTAATTTAGAAAAACAAGGTGGCTACCATTTCCTTCACCATCTCGACCTCTCAAAATTCTTGGCTTCTCAGTGGACAATGCCACAGGAGGCAAGATCACAACTGTCAGCTGCCAGGGGACATTTTACTGTGCCAAAAGGTGTTGTTGAACAGGGTTTCTGTCTCTGAAATTGCTTCAGGTCCATTCCGAGCCCTCAAAGCCTTGTTAACTCTTTCCTTCTTCAATTGCTTCCCGACAAATTGTTTTAAGTTTTATTGTCAATGACAAATATTAAGTCCGTCACACTGTAAAATTCATACATTCTGATGGGGTGATTGAAGTTAAGCAAGTTAACAGCCTGTAATTTTTGTTGGTTGTGTCATGTGAGTGTATCTTTACGAAATGGGTGTGTATATAAATATCTGTAGTGAGAGTACCTTTAAGAAATGGTTATTTATGACTGCAGTGATGTCAGAGGGTGGGTGGAGCTGGGCTGTCTGTCAGCTTTTTACTTTTGTTTTAGGCTGTTTGCTGCAGGCTGTGTTTTAGTTTCGTTTTCCGAGCTGGATAGCTGCAGTCACAGCCAGAAGGGGTATTAGTCTCTCTGTCTGTAATCTAAAAACTGTAAATCGATCCTTTGGTGATTTAAAACTAATAACTGCTGTCAGTAGTGACTTTAACCTAATGTGCTTCTGTTAAAACGTTTTAAAAAAAAAGTCTTCTGGATGTTAAAATGACAGCTTACGGATTACTTAGTGTTGTATGCTTTGGGGGTTGTATTTGAATTAATGGTTGCAAAGATTTAAACTTGTTTGTTTTAAAAAGGTTAACTTGAGTTAATAGAATAAACATTGTTTTGCTTTAAAAATTACTTTTTCCATTTGTACTGTACCACACCTGTAGAGTGGGCCGTGTGCTCCCCATACCACAATCTATTAAAAGTTGTGGGTCAGATGAACTCCATGATACACTTTAGGGTTCTCTAAACCCTGGCCCATAACAGTTGTAGCTGAGTTACAACAAACAGGTGCAATTGAGAGTCTATGTAAAATAATAGTTTTCCCAGACAGCCTGAAATCTGATTCAAATTTGCTTTCAAAGCAATTTGAAATAACACTGACTCATCACAATGCTACCCCAGACCAAAAATAGATTTCAATTCCAATTCAGTGCATATTTACTTACAGCATTATTTTGTTTGAGATTTCCTTCCTTTCATATCCACTAGGTGGAAAATCTAGCCCATTTTGTTTTAATGTGATTGATTGTTATTGACAACAAACTGTGTGACTTTGGCCAATCCTATACCTTACAGTGAAGTTCAACTGGGCTCTATTGTAATGAGCTGTCATTGGGATGGCTTTCCGTCAACCCGAGGAAACAATGTGCGTTCATTCATAAATTGCCTTGCAGTAACTTCAGGGTGCATTGTTTGAAGAAGTACGTGACTGTCCCCAAATGAAAGGAGCCTTTTCCTTTTCACCGCATGACAATAAAACAAACTGAGATCATAAACAAAATGATTTTACACTGCTTTTTTGTTTAAACAAACACCAAAACAACTTCTATTTATGCAGTCCCTTTCATGGATTAAAGCATAAAGTATGACAGTGAGGCACATAACCAGCCATCAGGTCAGATGAACCTTTGTCAAGAGATGGTGTAGGTATCCTAAAGAAGAAAGAAAGAAAACTCGAGAGGCGTCGGGAGGGAATTCCAAACAAAACAAAGAAAAGTACAGCACAGAAACAGGCCCTTCGGTCCTCCAAGCCTGTGCCGACTATGCTGCCCGTCTCAACTAAAATCTTCTACACTTCCAGGGTCCCTATCCTTCTATTCCCATCCTATTCATGTATTTGTCAATAGGCCCCTTGTACGTCACTCATCCCTGCTTCCACCACCTCCTCCGGCAGCGCGTTCCAGGCACCCACTACCCTCTGTGTAAAAAAATTGCCTCTAAACCTTGCCCCTCGCACCTTCAACCTATGCCCCATAGTATTTGACCCCTCTACCTTGGGAAAAAGCCTTTGACTATCCACTCGGTCTATGCCCCTCATAATTTTTTAGAACTCTATCAGGTCGCCCCTCAACCTCCGTCGTTCCAGTGCGAACAAACCAAGTTGATTCAACCTCTCCTCATAGCTAATGCCCTCCAGACCAGGCAACATCCTGGTAAATCTCTTCTGCACCCTCTCTAAAGCCTCCACATCCTTCTGTTAGTGTGGCGACCAGATTTGAACACTATACTCTCAAGTGTGGCCTAACTAAGCTTCCATACAGCTGCAACAGCAAAACTTCAGACCCAAGTAGTTGAAGGTGCAGCGCCAATGACGGCATGACTAAAATCAGGGATGTTCCAGAGGCCAGAATGACAGGAGCAGATTCCTCAAAGAGTTGTGGAGGTGAATGAGATTGCAGAAATCGGGGGAGTCAAGGCCATGGAGGGAATTGACACAAACATGGGGATTTTGAAATCAAGATGCTACTGGACCGGGATGTGGTCAGTGAGCACAGGCGTGATACATCAATGAGTTTTTTTTGTGAGTTTTGTTATGAGTTCAGATGCAGGCACCAGAATTTTGGATAACCTCAGGTTTGCAGAGTGTTTTATGTTGGAGACCAGCCGGGATACTTGGTAGCTCAAAATGCCTCGCACACAATTAATTATTTCTTGTGAGGTGCAGTCAATGTTGTCTAAGTAAATTAATATCGATAGTTGAATGCTGTGTGAAGTATGATGGTTCTTGACCCCTGAGGTGACATATCAAAGGAGGAGACTGGTCATGGATGAATTAAAGAGGATAAAAGTTTAAATAAGATAGATATTTTCAAGTCTTTCTTTGTTACAGCTTGTCTCAGAATATAGTTTGGGTGGACATCATGATGGTTTAGCTCAGTGGGCTACACAGCTGGTTTGTGATGCAGAACAAGGCCAGCAGCACGGGTTCAATTCCTGTACCAGCTGAGAGTTCTGAATTCTCTGTGTACCCGAACGGGCACCGGAATGTGGCGACTAGGGGGTTTCCACAGTAACTTCATTGCAGTGTTAATGTAAAACTACTTGTGACAATAAAGGCTATTTATTTACGATGGCATCAAATGTACGTATTCTTTGGGTTTGATAGGTGTGATAACCCTCAAGAGGACCAGAATACGAGTTCCCGTGGTTAGCGGGCAGAGGCCTGCCCAGCTGGGGCTCAGGAGTGGGACCTTTAAATGTAGCTCCTAGACCCAGACCAGCAGTTCCCGATAGTCCTGGGCTGGGACATTTGTTTTGTGTACCGTGGTCGCGGCTTTATTTACAATTTAAAATAAACCAATTTGGCCTCTCACTCTGCGCCTCCTGGAATTATTACAACAGACATATCACTTCCTCACTGCTTGCTCCTTCCTCACTACTTGCTCCGTTTTGTTGCAACTCTTCCAGTCAATGCATTGAAAATGGATTCCCGAATAGGTCCATGAGAAAAATTGTAAATAAGTTTTATCAACGGCTTTGTGAGAAATATTGAAAATAAAGACTCCCATTTATGGATTCATAATGTTGCTGCATATAGTGACAAGCTAAAATCTTGCTCCCTCAGTTTGTTGTGTAGACATTTGCCGTTCAAGGGAAAACAAAACAAAATTATGCCCACTTCTTATCATTTAAACCAAGAATGGTTCAAATATTTAAGTACCTAGTCGTGTCAAATATAGACTGTGTTCCTGACTGTGTGCACAAATAGTTCATTAATCTTTTGTGCAAGTTTCCATATGCATCATTCTAACTATGTCGGTATGTTTAAACGTGACCTTTCCTGAGCTCAATCAAATCTCTGTTGAGCTTTCTCCACCATGATATTAATACATTGAAACAAAGTTCTTTAGAGGCAGACTCATCTTGTATACATACACAATTTGTCAAAAGTGAACTTAGTGTCACATGATCCATCATCCCACCCAGAAATAGGCAGAGGAAGATTCAGGCAGAACACCTTATGATTCATTGATGATTATTCTCTCTTGTGGTTTATGTAGCATGTGGGCAAACAATGAAGCTCACGGGCGCAATTCGTGACTCGTGTTGAATAAGGGGCCTGAATGGGGAACGCGCGGCCGAGGCCATACTTAGCTCCCGTTTTGTACAGTGAGGAGCTCATTCACCAGAACTCCCTTCCTCCCACCCTGGTAGCGAGAGACACTATTTTTAAATGGCGTCCAATCTCCGAGGCAGTCAAAAGAATCCCTGACACCTCCCCGCCCCCCCGCCTCCCCAGCCCGAACACAACCTCGGACGGTCCCCAGCAGCCCCCCTGCCTCCCTACACCCACACCAGGCAACTCCAGCCTAACCCAAGTTTGCGCAAAAATGCCAGCTTGGCACCTTGGCAGTGCCTGGCTGTCACCCAGGTGACACTGCACTGATGCCAGGCTGGCACTGCCAGGGTATCCAGGTGGCATTAGCAGTGCCAGGGCATCACCCTGCCCAAAGAGCATGCAGCTGGGGGCCTCCGATTCCTTGGAGACCTCCACAAGTGACCTTCCATCTGGTCCCTGAGGCAAATGGATTGAATCCCAAAGCCTCAGGAACCTCGGAAATCAGCACATTAGAGTAAGGCTTACAGCAGATTTGCCGAAAAGTGATCCTGCCCGTTGTGGGTGGGATTCACCTGGCGACATCCCGCGAGATTGCGCTGAATCTCACGAGGCGTTGCGAGCCGGGTAGATCCCGGGAGCGTGGTCTTCCGGCTTTCAACGGCCACGCTGTGCTTTGCTTTCTGGAGCAGCGTGGCCGGAGGATTGCGCCATAAGTGTCAATTTGGGCGAGTGAGGCTGGGTCGGTCTCATCTCACGAGTTCAGCTCTTTTGTCCATGTTTCAACGAAGGTTGCAATGAAGTCAGGAGCTGACTGGCCCTGATGGAATCCAAATTGAGCATCAGTGAGCAAGTTACTGCTGTGCAAATGCAGTTTGATAGGACATTGGTGACATCTTACAGCATTTTGCTGATGATTGACTGTTGACTAATGTGCAGTAAGTAACTGGCCAATTTGGATTTGTCCTCCTTTTTGTGAACAGGACAAATAGGATGTGAGCCGTTTCCAGAGTTCTGGAATAACTTCACTGGGGGTGTGGTTAGTTCTGGTGCACAGCCTTTAGTAATATTGCCAGAATATTGTCAACCTCTGTGGCCTTTGCAGTATCCAATGCCTTCAGCTGAAGGCTGGCATCTGTACTGCTGAGGACCTCAGCAGGAAGTAAGGTGGATCATCTACTTGGCACTTCTGACTGAAGATGGCTGCAAATATTTCACCCTTTGTTTTGCAATGATGTGCTGAGTTCCCCCATCATTGAGGGGCAATGCCTCCTCAATGGAGTCTCCTCCCCTAGTTAGTTGTTACATTCACATTTACTTGGAGGAACTTGTCACCAATTCAGATTGGAGTCTAAGGAGTGAATGAAGATGATTGTTGCACTGATGCAAAGTGCAATAATAGAAGCATGGTGTATGGTTAAGGGCCCAAGGTCATTGCAGATTTAGATATCGAACCAGGTAAGACCTATTTCTGATTCACTTGCTTCTCATGGCAACATCATCTGAAAACACAGCATCATAAGTACTTTGATGATACCCAAGCTCCATTTCACCACCAGGTCTCCTCCATTTCCAGCATCAGCAAACGTTGAAGGAGCATCGCTTCCCACCAATTAAATATCAGGAGACCAAAACCATTGTCTTCAGTCCCCAACACAAACTCTGATGTGAGATACCTGACTGCAACCCTCTCCCTAGCTGCTGCCTGAGACTGTTCCCGCTCTTAATGTCCATGATGCTAAGCTTCCAACCACATTTCCTTGCCGTCATAAACTATTGCCTACTTCTCGATCCAAGTATTGCATGTCTTTTCCTTCTCCTCCTCCTCCAGTTCAAATGCTGTTGAAATGCTAATTTTATGCCTTCATTATGTTCAGTCTCATTGGACTGGATTTTACTGGGTGGGATGGGGAACAGCGAGAGAGATGGTCTGGTTGCAGGATAGCAGAAGGAAAGTTGGCAACCACGCACTTGAAATAAATCTGCCCTGCAGCCATAACACGGTGGGCAGGCTAACCAAGGTGCAGTTGAACGTCTCCTGTTCAGTGGAGGAGATCTCTACTTGAGAGTGCTGGCAGCTCCAGCAGTACCGGAAGGCTAGATTTCATTTGTGGGTGCTGCCGGGACTACAAGCAGGCCCTGGAGGAAGAGAAGGAGATGTTGGAGCCAGCTAAGTCGGTCAGTTTTGGAATGGGGAGGGGTGGGGCAGCCTGAGGGAAGGAGGTTAGGGGGATGGGGGTCTGGTTTTGGAGGTTCGACAGGCAGGAACAAAAGGATTGAACATTTTTGAAACGGGTTCCCCTGAATGGCAGCCTGCAAATAATATACCCCTTCTTCCTCCTTGTTTTCTGCCTTATAAATACTTGAGGTTGAAAAAAAAATAATCATGCCCACTAATCCTGGCCTGCCCACGCCAGCTGTACAGGCGCCTGAATGTGGCAACTGGGGGCTTCATTTGTAACTTCATTTGAAGCCTACTTGTGACAATAAGCGATTTTCATTTCATTTCATTGCGGCATGGGCTGCGTATTATCCGGACAGGCTGTCAATTCAAGCACCCACCCAGTGTTATGGGGCAGCTCGGAGTGGGCAGGAAGGTGAGGGGCTTGCCATGTTTTTTTAATCTCAGACTCCCCCCCCCCCCCCCCCACCCCCAACCATGTTAACTTCACTCAGGTACTGCTCATTTTCTTTGCTCAGCTGTGAAAAATGCCTCTGTGGCTGTGATCGGAGTCTGCCCGTGTGACCTGCATCACTGAAAACAAATTGCTGGGGGCAAACTGATATCGGAACATTTGATTCAAGAAACTCCAGTTCCAGTTATTCGGAATGGTCTCTGAGCCAGGTGCACTCATACACGGACAGTCAACTGGAAAAATACCATACAAGTTGGATGAGAGGGCAAAAGGTATGAGGAGAATGCTGAATAAGAAGGCCACATGCTGTGGGATAGGGTGCACTGGAAGATCAAAAAGGGTAAATTATGTGCTGCTTCTGTTTTTTCGATATGTCACAGCAGGACTGTAGCTCACCATAATGAGGTGTGAAAGTGATGACAGGAACACGCCTGCTGGGCTGATTAAAATAAACTCGTTAAAGATCTCCTCCTGGAAATTAGGATAGGAAAAATTCAAACCTGACATCAGAGTCCTTTTAAGAGGAGAGAGATTGACACTAAGCAGGCCATGCATGCTTTGGGCATGTGTCATGTTGTTGTCACATTGCTGCAGTTTCTTCCTTGGTGGCAATTAATACAGCTGCATGTAGCCTTGTTCATAATTTGTCATTAGCCTGCGCTAAGCAGGGCAATTCTCATTGAGTGAAAGATCCCCCTGTTCACCTTCAAGAGATTGAATTTGTAATCAGATTGAAAAACGCACCTCCCTGAAAAGCAGAAAATGTTGGAAATCAAAAGGGCAAATTCGATAAATACACACAGTAGGTGGATCAGGATGGACGAAGAAAAAAAAATTGCATTTATTGAGGATATTTGACAGAGTCAAGTTGCCCCAAAGCACTTTGCAGGCAATGAAGTACTCTTCAAATAGCGCAACTGTTGTAATGTAGGAAACTGTTACGATCCTGTAGAGCTGGTTAACTATTTTTCCGAGGAGATTCATTTCTCAAACGATCTATCAGAAATATCTGGTGGACAGAATTTCTCTTAAGTCTTTTACTGTCACAAATAAATCTAAATTAGAACAAAGAAAAAATCCAAGTTTCTTAGACTTCATACACCGCTTCGGGCATACATGTAACACCAAAGGACAGTTCACAGTGGCACAGTGGTTAGCACTGATGCCTCGCAGCACCAGGGACTCTGGTTCGATTCTGATGCCACGGGTGACTGTGTGGAGTTTGCACATGGATTGGCCATGTTAAATTACCCTTTACTGCACAGCTTAGGTGGGGATACGGGGATGAGGTGGGGGGGGGGGGGATTAGGCCTGGGTGTGGTGCTCTTTCAGAGGATCGATGCAAACTTGATGGGCCGAATGGTCTCCTTCTGCGCTATAGATTCTGTGGATGGATGGATTCTCCCGCCAACTGGATCATTCTGCCGCACACCTTCCAGTGTCTGTTGCTAACTCCTCCCCCTCTGAAAAACGATCATCACCAGCAGAGCATACCTTGACTGGAAGGGAACATTCGCGCGACAATCGCCCGGCAGGAATGTTCCCTTACAGTCGGGGGCCACTTCAGCAGTCAAGGGCATTCAGCCACTGATCTTCGGGTGAGCGTTCCCCCAGGCGGCCTTCAGGACGCGTGACAACGCAGAATCGCCGAGCAGAAACTTATAGCCAAGTCCCGCACACATGAGTACGGCCTCAACCGGGACCTTGGATTCATGTTGCGTTACATTCACCCCCCACCATCTGGCCTGGGCTTGCAAAATCCTACCAACTGTCCTGGATTGAGACAATGCACACCTCTTTAACCTGGGATTGTCCCTCTCTCCAGTTGCTCCATTTGGACCTGTAAAGACTTAATTACCTGCAAAGACTCGCATTCAAAGTATCGTCTTGCATCTTCGACTTTGTCTATATACATGTTTCTGGAACCTACCTCTTCATTCATCTGAGGAAGGAGCAGTGCTCCGAAAGCTAGTGATTTGAAACAAACCTGTTGGACTTTAACCTGGTGTTGTAAGACGTCAAACTGTGCTCACCCCTTTAATGATTCAGTTGCGTCCAGGTGAAATGCTCTCCTCCGGCTTCCTTTGTCAGATTCTGACTGAGCCACGTTTACAGCACTTTTGTTTCAATTGATGGATGTTCTGTTGAGTTGGACTTGTTTCAGATGATTGGTCCTGTTCCAGTGCACATGCCAATATTTTATTTTTAAAATGCAGTCCAAGTACTTTTGTATGAAGTATGTTGGAACCAGGTCATTCATAAACTAAGTCTGCTTGCTTTGTGCATTGTGACACAGAAGCACACCTCGTCCTCAACACTTCAACAAGACCAAGACGTAACAAGCTGACCTGAAATGTTGTGCACAGTGAGGGTCTGAGGAGGACCATGTTATGTCTGTCTGATGGTCAAGTCAATACATGAAACTAAGTCAGTGACTTAGTGTTAGAGATTGGAAAAGTTCCAACTGGGCTGTGCCAAGGTCAATTAAGGCAGTGATTATTGAGCGTGACAAGTTCTCTTCAACCCTTGTGCCAAAAATGGAAAAATCAATTTGAATTCATGTTCCTTATATCATCTAGTGACTGTCTTGGGAATCAAATGTGAACAGTCACAAGGACAGGATCAAGATTGGCAGTGATTCCTTTGCCAACTCTGGTTTAACATGAAAGGTTATAACTGCCCAACGGGAACGAATGAACTGCGACACTTACAAGTAAAAGGCTTCCTCCGCAAGGAGACGACATCATACCCATGGACACCGAGATACTTAACGTTGGTAGAACTGTTGGAAGCGGGCAATAGAGGCAGGGGGAACTGTGGGGACCTGTATGGTGACCATTTGAGGAGACATGCTTCTTGCTGATTTGATTTATTATCACATGTATTAGTATACAGTGAAAAGTATTTGTTTCTTGCATGCTGTACAAACAATACATACCGTACATAGAGAAGGAAGGAGAGACTGCAGAATATAATGTTACAGTTATAGCAAGGTGTAGAGAAAAGATCAACTTAATACGAGGTAGATCCATTCAAAAGTCTGATGGCAGTAGGGAAGAAGCTGTTCTTGAGACGAAGAAGGTATGTCCGGGGTGCATGGGGTCCTTAATTATGCTGGCTGCCTTTCTGAGGCAGCAGGAATTATAGATAGAGTCAATGGATGGGAGACTGGTTTGCGTGATGGACTGGGCTACATTCACAACCTTTTGTAGTTTCCTGTGGTCTTGGACAGAGCAGGCTCCATACCAAGCTGTGATACTACCAGAAAGAATGCTTTCTATAGTGCATCTGTGGAAGTTGGTGAGGGTCATAGCTGACATGCCAAATTTCCTTAGTCTTCTGAGAAAGTAGAGTCGTTGGTGGGCTTTCTTAACTATAGTGACGGCATGGGGGGACCAGGACAGGCTGTTGGTGATCTGTACACCTAAAAAAACTTGAAGCTCTCGACCCTTTCTACTTCATTCCAATTGATGTAGACAGGGGCATGTTCTCCACTACGCTTCCTGAAGTCGACGACAATCTCCTTTGTTTTGTTGACATTGAGGGAGAAATTATTGTCGTCGCACCAGAGAGGGTATGCTGGGCACAGCTTGCAAGAAGTCGCCTCGCTCCGGCGCCATCTTAAGGCATCTTGCTGGATGAGACACGGGAAAAATGGAAGGAACAATTAGGGACAGAAATAGGGTGGGTCTCTGGAGCGAAGCACTGAACAGGGTCAACTCTACCTCCATATATGCAAGGCAAATCCTAATGCAACTGAAAGTGGTGCACAGAGCGCATCTAACTCGAACCCGAATGAGCAGGTTCTTCTCAGAGGTGGAGGACAAATGTGAACGGAGCGAGGCGACTTCTTGCAAGCTGTGCCCAGCATACCCTCTCTGGTGCAACGACAATAATCTCTCCCTCAATGTCAACAAAACAAAGGAGATTGTCATCGACTTCAGGAAGCCAGGGAGGTTCGGCCAACCACACCCACATGTTCTAGGCAAGCCCCAGACTTGTCGGGTTCTGGATAGCCTTCTTTGAAGCAATGTCCAAGGTTGCGGGGGTGAGGGTGGAGCCAAGCCTGAAAGTGACAGTCTTCGGGGGATTCATGGGGATGGGGGCCGACGCTCTTGCCTCCCTAATCGCCCGCCAAAGAATCCTGCTCGGCTGGCAATCAGCAGCACCACCCAAAGCTGCAGGCTGGCTAGCCCACCTGTCAGAATTTCTTCAGCTGGAGAAAATCCAATTCACCAGCCGTGGGTTGGAAGAGGGCTCCCACAAGGAATGGAATCCAATCACCACCTTGTTCCAGGACCCATTTGTACCCAATAGAGTGAGGACGGGAGGGTGAGGGTGGGGCGGAGTGGACTCCGCAGGGGGGAGTCACAAAAACAACAAAGGAGAGAGGGAGGGAAGAGAGAAGGGGAAGGGTGTCGGAAACAGCCGGGGCAGACAACGGTGGGTGGCACAAGTAAGGCCACAGAGAATGGACCCGACAGCAGGGTCAAATAAGGTCCCAGGTCAGAATGGGCGAAAGTACACGCCAAAATAACACCACTACCCCACTCCCGTCCCCCCGTCCCATCCCCTCCCCTCCCCAACCCAACCCCAACCCCCTCCCCCAGACGGAAACCCAACCCCAACCCCCGCCCCCAGACGGAAACATGGAAAGAAAATCAACAAATGAACCAAGCCATTGCACATGCAAAGGGGGGGGGGGGGGGGATTGGGATAGAGGTGAGATACCCGACATGTAACGCTTGCTTCCCCCTTCAGTCCTACTTGATGGTGCTGACACACGTAAATAACTGAAACCCTGAAAATGTGCAAAATAGAAGGCAAAGCCAACAGAATACTGAAGCAGTTGCGGGGGGGGGGGGGTGGGGGAAGAGGAGAGCTGTTCCTACTGTGATATGTTCATGTAGGGTGCTTTTGTACACTTTGTAAAAATAGTTAAAATCTCAATAAAAATATTTTAAAAAATCAATTTATTTAAATGCGCCCGTAATTCTTCAGCTGGGTTGCTCACCGCAGTGTCCAGCGGATTCATTCCTGGAGACTCCAACACAGCAGTCCCAGCTGTGATTAAGACCATAAGATGAAGGAGCAGAAGTAGGTCACTCGGCCCATCGAATCTGCTCTGCCATTTAATGAGATCATGGTTGATCTGATGTAATCCTCAATTCCACATTACCGCCTTAATAACCCCAGATTCCTTTACTGATTAAAATCTCAGCCTTGAACAAACTTAATGACAGAGATCTTTTGTTGACTTCAACACTGAAGTGTGTGTCGAATTTGAGGAGCACCGTCTTGTACTTGGTTTTGTTCTCATCGTCCGCAAATGTCAGGAAGTTAAAGATGTGGAGAGAAGAAGGGCTATCTTCCTGGTGTCCGATGCATTCTCCCTGTCCATGGCCTCAAGGAAGAGCTGGAAGCGCTGTTTAAATATCTTCCAATTTACCCCGAGATTGCCAGCGATGCGGAGCGGCGGCGGCGGGTTGATGTTCTCCATGCTGTAGGATGCCGGAATGCTGAGAAGTTGCAGGTAGGTCTCACAAGTGCTAGATTGCGGCCACTCCTTGCACCATGTCATGTTGGGTGTTCCGGTTTACAAACAAGCCAACAATGCTGGAAGTGGTGTAAGGCTATTTTATTAACTGTTCAACTATGCTAACATACTGTAAACATGGGTATAAGCAATATCAGCTTAACGGTGGACCCTTTCCCATCACTAGCTATGGTGAGGGACTCAGCACATGGTGAATGTCTGTGATGCAGGCTGTGAGCTCTATGCTCTGAGCTGGCTGCTGCTAGAATGAGCGGGAACTCTCCTGTCCCCTGTCTTTATAGTGCTTGTGCTCTCACTGGTGATTGGCTGTGGTATTATGTATGCTGGTTGGTCCTACTGCATGTCCATCAGTGTGTGTATGTGATTGCACCATAATGTAGTGATGTATATTATGACACGAGCCTCTCCTGATCCACTATTCTCTGAGAAAATAAACTCCTCCACACCTCCTTCTTAATTGGGCGACCCCATACTCTTTGATTTAGGGCAGCACGGTAGCATAGTGGATAGCACAATTGCTTCACAGCTCCAGGGTCCCTGGTTCGATTCCCGGCTTAGGTCGCTGTCTGTGCGGAGTCTGCACATTCTCCCCCTGCGTGTGTGGGTTTCCTCAGGGTGCTCCGGTTTCCTCCCACAGTCCAAAGATGTGCATGGATTGGCCATGCTAAATTGCCCTTAGTGTCCAAAATTGCCTTTAGTGACGGGTGGGGTTACTGGGTTATGGTGATAGGGTAGAGGTGTGGGCTTGGGTAGGATGCTCTTTCCAAGAGCCGGTGCAGACTCGATGGGGCAAATGGCCTCCGTCTGCACTGTAAATTCTATGATTCTATGATTATGCCCTCTGGTTCTAGACTCTCGCACAAGAGGAAACACCCTGATGTGATTCTGCTGACACTCAATTGTTTCAGCTCAGATACGAAGGATGGCCTCAAAAGGAATGCAGACGAGGGTACCCCCTTCAGCCGCAACACTGTACCCCAGCGATGCAGCTTTTCCAATTTATTGAGCGTCATCTCATGTCTGTCTGGGTTCACTGTAAATTTTGCGGTGATGGCTCCAGAGAAATAGGATGAAATTCCTTTGAAATGCTCGCATTTGACAGTAACACAATAGCCATCAGAAGGTTAAGTCAAAATGAAAACAGTGCAGTTTTTCCAGTTAACTGGACTTTGTCTGTGAGAAAGGCAAGTATGTGCAGTTCAGCATACTGCCGTCAGTGACATTTGATTGTTGAAGTGATAACCTTGTGACCTGTCAAAAGTGAAAATAAACAGTCGGCTGGAGACGAAACTGAGATGACAAAGAAATGTGTTTCTTTGAGGATATTTTCCCTCTAATATTACTTTCTTCATCACAGTGTCTGCAGCCTGTGATGTCCAGTGATTGCGCGTGGGGCTCCAACGGGATTGGGTTAGGATACCTGCACTTTCAGACACTACATACTCTGGGACTGGCGGTATTGTTGCTGAACAGGGCACAAGTAGACTGGGTTTGGAGGAATGAAGATTGTGCGCAGAAAAGATTACCTGGGCCACGAATAGATTTGAAGGTGCAGACAACAATCTCACAGTTAATGATAATTTACGACTGGGATTTGGAAAACATACGTGAGGGTGACTTGGCCATCTTGTGGTTGACAATATATAAGTTACGAGATTTGGATAATTTGTAGTTGATGGTAAGAACTACTGAGAAACCAAGCCATTTATAATAAAGACTTTGTAAAAGCTTCCTCAGCAGAAGCAAGAGGTAAGGAATGAGGCATTGATTGCGAGAAGTCCAAAGTGAACGTCATCATAGCAGTATTTCCTGAATTACCTCCACTTTCTTCCTATTTTTGTGCAATATGCATTGTGGACATGCACAGAAAGGGCAAGGAATGGCGCTAGGTGGCAACAATTGTGCAATTCACCCGGGCCGCCCCCAATGGAGAGTTCAGGATCTCGCTCCAAACTGGCGAGAATATCATTCAGCCTAATTTGCAAGTAGAATGCAGCGGCCGCCCAGGAATTACCCACCTCCCCAGCGGGAAGACACACGGGCGTTGTTTTAGTACTCCTTTTCAAAAACTTGAAGCTTGCGCAATAGCTACTGAGGGGAAGTGAGGAGGTCAGTGCCCTGAGGAAACCTCTCGGGGGGGATTGAGCTTAGTTGGGAGGGTGGGCTGAAGTGTTCCAGGTCAGGGGTCACGCGTTTGTGAAGCTTTCTAGCCATATTTAAAAATTGACCCATAACCAGGGCAACATTACCTGCAGCTGGCTGTCCTACCAAGCTCTTCCAGGACAGTGCCATGCTGAAGCTCTTCTCCTGAAAGTCAATTTTCACCCCCTTTGACTGTGAGCAGCCTCGAGCCTCACAACTGAAGGCTATTTCAAATGAGGAATTAGCCTTGTAGCTGTGAGTGCTCTTCATGCTCCTCAACTCTCAAGTGTGTCCTCGAAGGCACAGGTGCCATGTCTCAGAGGATGATTGGTGCACTGCATGTCCAGCAACCTTTGATGCCTGAACAGCGTGCCTGTACTGTAGGAGCATCAGCACTATAGTGGCAGCTGACAACAATCAAACACTAAAGAGGATCTTCCCACTGTCAAAGGCTAAGTGTCTGGATGAGCAGAGGGCAGCGGAGCATGACCTCCCTAATATTATGAAAGCTCCACAACGCCCCCGCCCCCCCATTTCCTTCTCCTTCTCCCCAAATCTCCCTTCCCCCACTTCACCCCTTCCCCATTTCCCTCCCACCTCAATACACCCCTCCCCGACCGTACTGTTCCCCCCCCTCCAAGGGGCCCCGTGCAATATCACTCAGGTTGATGGGCCTTTGTTGGCACTGTCAACGGGTCACTATACAAGGCAGAAAAGTGATGATCATGTGCCGTGTGGAAAGCTGCAGTGCTCCTCAGTTTCTGCGGAAGTTTCACTCCTGCCTTTCTGTTGACAGCGCGTTTACCACATACTCTTGTTATGGGCAAGGGTTTAGAGAACCCCAAAGTGTATCATGGTGAACACCTGACCTACAACTTTTAATAGATTGTGGTATGGGGAGCATGCGGCCCACTCTACAGGTGTGGTGCAGCAGAAATGGAAAAGTAATTTTTAAAGCAAAACAATGTTTATTCTATGAACTCAAGTTAACCTTTTTAAAAACATACAATGAACATCTTAGCAACCATCAATTCAAATACAACCCCCAAAGAATACAACACGAAGTAATCCTTAATAGCTTCCCAAACAACATCCAAAAGACAGAAGAAACACCTTTCAACAGAAGCACATCAGGTTTACACTTACTACTGAAAACATTTCTAATTCTGAATTCACCAAATGATCAAGAGGTGGTCTTTTCAGGGCAGAGAGATCAACAGTACACCTGCTCTGTCTGGCTTCAGCTCCAACACTGAAAACAAAACGAAAACACACCCTTCAGCAAACAGCCTAAAACGAAAGTAAAAAGCTGACAGATAGCCCAGCTCCACCCACACTCTGACATCACTGATACACACCCATTTTTTAAGGTACATTGCTTAAAACACCCATTTCTTAAAAGTACTCTCACATGACACTCTGAATGGGGTCTGCATCGGGGGCTTTTGACCTTAGACCACTTGTGCCCGGGAGTTGGGGAGCGCAAGGGTGTGGGCAGGCTTAATTCCTCAACATTCTGGCTCAGGTGAGGGTGCCAGCACTTGCAAAATAGAAGCACAATTTGGGGTGCTATCCTAAGGCTTTTCCTGGGATAACACCACAAACAGACATGCCTCAAGTTGGCAAGTTTTTAGGTTGGATAAACAATGCAGTTTGTGTGAAATCCAATGGATTAATCAAGTTCCCAGGACAGCAATTTTTAAAAAAATCTAGTGACAGATGGAATGTTTGTCAGTCAGTGCACTTTCATGAGTGGACGATTCTAACTTCACATTAGTCATATCCACAAAGGTTTAGTTCATGCAAGAAGCCAGAAGGAGGCCTCTCAAAGCATTGAAAAAACAAACGAGCTCTCTCAACCACCAGCAAAAGGTGTGTGGCAAACATGGAATGTCATTGAAACATAAGCTGGAGTGACATTGATGCAGGGTGCAGTGACTGGAAGCTCAGGCGTTTTTGAAGAGGTAACAGAGAGGGATGCAATTGCTGTGGTGTGCATTGACTTCAAAAAGACATTTGATAACAGTGCCGCACAAAAGACTTGTAAATAATCGAATGAAAGGGACAGTAGCAACATGGGTACAAAATTGACTGAGTGACAGGAAACAGAGTAGCGGTTAATGGATGCTACTCGAGCTGGAGGTAAGTTTGTAGTGGAGTTCCCCAGGGGTAAAAGTTGGCACTCTTGCCATTCCTGATCTTTATTAATGATGCAGACCTAGGTGTACAGGGCACAATTTCAAAGTTTACAGATTATATAAAAATTTGGAAACATCATAAACTGCGAGTAGAATAATGCAGAACTTGAAAGAACATGGACAAGTTGGTAGAATGGGCAGATAGGTGACAGATGACGTTCAACGCAGAGAAATGAGAAGTAATCCATTTTGGTATGAAGGCATGGATCCTCACCATAAAAAAATGGGGACAACTCTAAAGGGGGTGAAGATCCAGAGGAACCTGGATGTGCATGTACTTAAGTCATTAAAGGTGGTAGGACAGGTTGAGAGCGCAGTTAATAAGGCAAACAGTGTCCTAGGTTTAGGGCCATAGAGTACAAGGAGATTACGTTGGATTTGTACAAGTCACTCATTCGGCCTCAGCTGGAGTATTGCATCCGGTCCTGTGCGCGCACTGCAGGAAAGATGTTAAGGCATCGGGGAGAGAGCAGAAGATTCAAGAAGATGGTTCCCAGGACAAGGAACTTCAGCTGCGAAGATAATCTGTATAAATTGAGACTGCTTTCCTTGAAGAAAAGAAGACTGAGACGAGATTTGTTAGAAGTATTCAAGAAGGGGTCTGGACAGAGTCGATCGAGAGAACTTGTTCCCACTAGTGAAAGGATCGAGAAGGAGAGGGCACATGTTTAAACTAATTTGCAAAAGAAGCAAATGTGATGTGAGAAAAGTAACTTCGCTCTGCAGTGAGTGGTTGAGGTTTCGAATGCACAGCCAGAGTGCGGTGGAGGCAGAGTAAATCAAAACAATCCAATGGAAATTAGTTATCTGACAATGAAGAATGTTCTGGGCTAGGGGAGAAGGAGGAAGAATGGCACTGAGTGAATTGCTCAGATGTGAGAGCCGGTGCAGGCAGGGTGGGCTTAAAGGCCCCATTCTGTGCTGCAACAATTCAATTATGCTGTGCTCCTCAGTATGCAGAAAGGGTCGATTTATCAAAAAAGGGATGCAGTTCAATTGTCTATTTATTTTTTTAAATTCTTGATATAATTTTTAAGAAGTTGTTGATTCAGATGCTGGCCCCTGAGGAAGACATAACTGTGCAGTGACATGTCTACATCATTTCCAGGTACAGGAGCAAAAGACATACCTTCCAGTCCAGTAAAACAACATGAATGAGGTTCAGCGAAATAAAAGATAAATGAACATGAGAAACACGTCCACAAAATTTACTGCATATCAATCAACTGATGACCGTCATGAAAAGCAGCTCAGAAATCTTCAGAAAGGTGAGACCATGTTGTTTGTGCTATAAAATCCATGTAAATCTGATCTATAATTGCTTACAGAGAAAAATCAGAGTACGACACAAGCTTAGCGAAGCAATAAACAGCCACTGCAGGAATGTGGCACTCTGCAAAGTTTGCCTCATGTTTCTCCGTGACCTCCCATCTTATTTATAGCCATCATGACAAGTGTTTCAGTGATTCAGGTTCACTGCACATGTGTGCCAATCAATCATTTGAACTAAATTTATATTTCTTTTGCCTGCTACCAGTGATACTCTGCACTGCAGGGAATTTCTAACCTTGACGATCGTGAGATATCATTCCTATTAATCCATCCTTAAGACTGTAGCTTATCATGTTGTCATTGGGAGACTCTGAAGTAATCCACCCACCTATCCCATTAATTCTTAACACACTTCATGGATTAATGAGCAACCATTTTGTTGTCCCAATGGTCTGAAACTGGTCCTTCTCTTTCCCTTTAAGAATGCATCTGTAAGCAGAGTACACCATGTAGCTAAAGTCAATCCAAGCAAAATTGTGCTGAAGGGTTCAAATGGAAGGGCGTGGCTGAAAAGGGACATCAGGAGGGAAAATGGCAGCCACAGAGTTATAGAACATTACAGCGCAGTACAGGCCCTTTGGCCCTCGATGTTGCGCCGACCTGTGAAACCACTCTAAACCCCATCTACACTATTCCCTTATCGTCCAAAGTCTATCCAATGACCATTTGAATGCCCTTAGTGTTGGCGAGTCCACTACTGTTGCAGGCAGGGCATTCCACGCTCTGAGTAAAGAACCTACCTCTGACATCTGTCCTATATCTATCTCCCCTCAATTTAAAGCTATGTCCCCTCGTGCTAGACATCACCATCCGAGTTAAAAGGCTCTCACTGTCCACCCTACCTGATCCTCTGATCATCTTGTATGCCTCAATTAAGTCACCTCTTAACCTTAGTAGTCAAGAAGGCATACGGCATGCTTGCCTTCATTGGCCGGGGCATTGAGTATAAGAATTGGCAAGTCATGTTGCAGCTGTATAGAACCTTAGTTAGGCCACACTTGGAGTATAGTGTTCAATTCTGGTCGCCACACTACCAGAAGGATGTGGAGGCTTTAGAGAGGGTGCAGAAGAGATTTACCAGAATGTTGCCTGGTATGGAGGGCATAAGCTATGAGGAGCGATTGAATAAACTCGGTTTGTTCTCACTGGAACGAAGGAGGTTGAGGGGCGACCTGATAGAGGTATACAAAATTATGAGGGGCATAGACAGAGTGGATAGTCAGAGGCTTTTCCCCAGGGTAGAGGGGTCAATTACTAGGGGGCATAGGTTTAAGGTGAGAGGGGCAAAGTTTAGAGTAGATGTACGAGGCAAGTTTTTTACGCAGAGGGTAGTGGGTGCCTGGAACTCACTACCGGAGGAGGTAGTGGAAGCAGGGACGATAGGGACATTTAAGGGGCATCTTGACAAATATATGAATAGGATGGGAATAGAAGGATACGGACCCAGGAAGTGTAGAAGATTGTAGTTTAGTCGGGCAGTATGGTCGGCACGGGCTTGGAGGGCCGAAGGGCCTGTTCCTGTGCTGTACATTTCTTTGTTCTTTGTTCTTTGTTCTTTGTTCTTCTCTCTAACGAAAACAGCCTCAAGTCCCTCAGCCTTTCCTCATAAGATCTTCCCTCCACACCAGGCAACATTCTGGTAAATCTCCTCTGCACCCTTTCCAATGCTTCCACATCCTTCCTATAATGCGGCGACCAGAATTGCACGCAATACTCCAAATGCAGCCGCACCAGAGTTTTGTACAGCTGCAACATGACCTCATGGCTCCGAAACTCAATCCCTCTTCCAATAAAAGCTAACACACCGTACGCCTTCTTAACAACCCTCTCAACCTGGGTGGCAACTTTCAGGGATCTATGTACATGGACACCGAGATCTCTGCTCATCCACACTGCCAAGAATCTTACCATTAGCCCAGTACTCTGTCTTCCTGTTATTCCTTCCAAAATGAATCACCTCACACTTTTCTGCATTAAACTCCATTTGCCACCTCTCAGCCCAGCGCTGCAGCTTATCTATGTCCCTCTGTAACTTGTAACATCCTTCCGCACTGTCCACAACTCCACCGACTTTAGTGTCATCTGCAAGTTTACTCACCCATCCTTCTACGCCCTCCTCCAGGTCATTTATAAAAATGACCAACAGCAGTGGCCCCAAAACAGATCCTTGTGGTACACCACTAGTAACTGGACTCCAGTCTGAACATTTCCCATCAACCACCACCTTTTGTCTTCTTCCAGCTAGCCAATTTCTGATCCAAATTGCAAAATCACCCTGAATTCCATGCCTCCGTATTTTCTGCAGTAGCCTACCGTGGGGAACATTATCAAACGCTTTACTGAAATCCATATACACCACATCAACTGCTTTACCCTCATCCACCTGTTTGGTCACCTTCTCAAAGAACTCAATAAGGTTTGTGAGGCACGACCTACCCTTCACAAAACCATTTTGACTATCTCTAATCAAATTATTCCTTTCCAGATGATTATACATCCTATCTTTTATATTTTGCCCACAACAGAAGTAAGGCTCACTGGTCTATAGTTACCGGGGTTGCCTCTACTCCCCTTCTTGAACAAGAGGACAACGTTTGCTATCCTCCAGTCTTCTGGCACTATTCCTGTAGACACTCCCCTTCTTGAACAAGAGGACAACGTTTGCTATCCTCCAGTCTTCTGGCACTATTCCTGTAGACAAAGATGACTTAAAGATCAAAGCCAAAGGCTCAGCAATCTCCTCCCTAGCTTCCCAGAGAATCCTAGGATAAATCCCATCCGGCCCAGGGGACTTAGCAATTCTGGAAAGTGTGAAAATAGATAACACCTAGAATCATAGAATATACAGTGCAGAAGGAGGCCATTTGGCCCATCGAGTCTGCGCCGGCTCTTGGAAAGAGCACCCAACACTAAGGGCAATTTTGAACACTAAGGGCAATTTATCATGGCCAATCCACCTAACCTGCACATCTTTGGACTGTGGGAGGAAACCGGAGCACCCGGAGGAAACCCACGCACACACGGGGAGGTTTGCAGACTCCGCGCAGACAGCGACCCAAGCCGGAATCGAACCTGGGACCCTGGAGCTGTGAAGCAATTGTGCTATTCACAATGCTACCGTGCTGCCCCTCCTCCTTATGAACCTCAAGCCCTTCTCGTCTAGTAGCCTGAATCTCAGTATTCTCCTCGACAACGTTGTCTTTTTCCTGTGTGAATACTGACGAAAAATATTAATTTAGCACCTCTCCTATGTCCTTGGACTCCACGCACAACTTCCCACTACTGTCCTTGACTGGCCCTACTATTACCCTAGTCATTCTTTTATTCCTGACATATCTATAGAAAGCTTTAGGGTTATCCTTGATCCTACATTCAAAGACTTCTCGTGTCCCCTCCTGGCTCTTCTTAGCTCTCTCTTTAGGTCCTTCATAGCTAACTTGTAACTCTCGAGCGCCCTAACTGAACCTTCATGTCTCATCTTTACATAAGGCTCCTTTTTCCTCTTGACAAGTGTTTCGACTGCTTTAGTAAACCACGGTTCCCTCGCTTGACCACTTCCTCCCTGCCTGACAGGTACTTACTTATCAAGGACACGCAGTAGCTGTTCCTTGAACAAGCTCCACATTTCCATTGTGCCCATTCCCTGCAGCTTTCCTCTCCATCCGATGCACCCTAAGTCTTGCCTCATCACATCATAATTGCCTTTCCCCCAGATATAACTCTTGCCCTGCGGTACATACCTATCCCTTTCCATCACTAAAGTAAACGTAATCGAATTGTGGTCACTATCACCAAAGTGCTCACCTACCTCCAAATCTAACACCTGTCCTGATTCATTACCCAGTACCAAATCCAATATGGCCTCGCCTCTCGTTGGCCTATCTACATACTGTGTCAGGAAACCCTCCTGCACACATTGGACAAAAACGGACCCATCTAAAGTACTCGAACTATAGCGTTTCCAGTCAATATTTGGAAAGTTAATGTCCCCCATGACAACTAAATTACCTGGAAAGGCTGTTGAATCACAGTATAAAATGAGTGGAAGTGGCAGCTCAATTAATTCGGAAAGTGAGAAAATAAATAGATGGGGGGCGTCATTCTCCGACCCCCCGCCGGGTCGGAGAATGGCCGTTGGCCGCCGTGAATCCCGCCCCCGCCCCCTCCGAAGTCTCCGAAGGGAGAAAAGTCGGCGGGGCGTTAATGGCGCCGCTGCCGCGGAGAATGTCATGGGTCTGCACAAGGCAGCCGATTTTCGGCCTGCCGATATTCTCCCTTCCGGATGGGCCGAAGTCCCGTCGACGTGATGACCGTTCACGTTGACGTGAATCAAACCTCCTTTTCATCGGCGTGACCCGGTGCTCCAGGCTCACGCCGACCAGCGAGGAGGTGAGTGACGGCCTGGGAGGTTGGCTCTGGGCAGGAAATGGCGTGGCCGCAGACTGATTGCGTGAGGAGAGGTGTGTCTCGGCTTGTGTGTGTGTGTGTGCGGCGGGGGTGGGGGGTTGGTTAGAGTAGGCTGGGCTCCGGGGGAGTGCCGGGAGGGGGTCCGTGCTGGGGTGGAGGTTGGGGGGGGGGGTCCGTGCTGGGGTGGAGGTTGGGGGTTGGGTCCGTGCCGGGGTGGAGGTTGGGGGGGGGGGTCCGTGCTGGGGTGGACGTTGGGGGTTGGGGAGGGGGTCCGTGCCGGGATGGAGGTTGGGGGGGGTCCGTGCTGGGGTGGAGGTTGGGGGTTGGGGAGGGGGTCCGTGCCGGGGTGGAGGTTGGGGGGGTCCGTGCTGGGGTGGAGGTTGGGGGTTGGGGAGGGGGTCCGTGCCGGGGTGGAGGTTGGGGGGAGTCCGTGCTGGAGTGGAGTTGGGGGTTGGGGAGGGGGTCCGTGCTGGGGTGGAGGTTGGGGAGGGGGTCCGTGCTGGGGTGGAGGTTGGGGAGGGGGTCCGTGCCGGGGTGGAGGTTGGGAGGGGTTCCGTGCTGGGGTGGAGGTTGGGGGTTGGGGGGGGGGTCCGTGCCGGGGTGGAGGTTGGGGGTTGGGGGGGGTCCGTGCTGGGGTGGAGGTTGGGGAGGGGGTCCGTGCTGGGGTGGAGGTTGGGGGTTGGGGAGGGGGTCCGTGCCGGGGTGGAGGTTGGGGAGGGGGGTCCGTGCTGGGGTGGAGGTTGGGGGTTGGGGGGGGGGGTCCGTGCCGGGGTGGAGGTTGGGGGTTGGGGGGGATCCGTGCTGGGGTGGAGGTTGGGGAGGGGGTCCGTGCCGGGGTGGAGGTTGGGGGTTGGGGGGGGTCCGTGCTGGGGTGGAGGTTGGGGAGGGGGTCCGTGCTGGTGTGGAGGTTGGGGGTTGGGGAGGGGGTCCGTGCTGGGGTGGAGGTTGGGGGTTGGGGGGGGGTCCGTGCCGGGGTGGAGGTTGGGGGGGGTCTGTGCTGGGGTGGAGGTTGGGGAGGGAGTCCGTGCCGGGGTGGGTGATGGGAGGGCAAATGAGTTGGTCCACCTGGCCAGGTGTCAGCCTCCAACAGTTGGACCCATGCGGTCCATGCCACCTGGCTGGGGGGAGGAGGGGATATGGGCAATGATGACATGTCGTCGTTCCCCTCCCCCCACCAGGCCGTCATGTTTTCAGACCATCCAGCGATGTTGGCTGCCGTGGTGGCAGCCGCTCATGTCTATGTTGCCCTGGATGAGGAGGAGGAGGAGATGGAGCGTGCCAGAGAGGCGGCGCAGTCTGCCGCAGAGGGGCAGGCGGCAGCCGCCAAGGCTGGAGGGACACCTGACCGACAGGACGAGGAGGGGGAGGAGGACGTCGCGGCCCCACGGCAACGGAGGCACCCGAGGGCGCCCCGTGTGTACCGGCCCCGGCAGTCATACCAGGACCTCACGGACCGGGAATGCAGGAGGAGACTCCGGATGAGCCGGGAAACCGTGGCACACATCTGCCACCTGCTGGCACACCTGTCACCGCGTGGCACTGGCGGGGGACACCCTCTCCCCGTGTCCGTCAAGGTTACGGTGGCCCTGAACTTTTATGCAACGGGGTCATTCCAGGCACCGAGTGGGGACCTGTCCGGCATATCGCAGACATCGGTGCATCGGTGCATTCGGGCAGTGACAGATGCCCTTTATGCCATGGCGCACCGCTACATCCGCTTCCCCGTGGACCGGGCCAGCCAAGATGCCCGGGCCGTGGGCTTCTCTGCCGTTGCCGGGTTCCCCATGGTCCAGGGCGCGATCGATGGGATGCACGTCGCCATGCGGCCACCTGCAGAGAACAGGGCCGTGTTCACTAATAGGAAGGGGACCTATTCGATGAACGTACAGGTGGTCTGCGACCACCGCATGATGATCCTGCACGTCTGCGCCCGTCACCCAGGCAGTGTACACGACTCATTCGTGTTGTCGCGGTCATCCATCCCCGGCATGTACGAGGGACGCCATCCCCGGCTGAGGGGCTGGTTGCTGGGCGACAGGGGCTACCCATTGCGATCGTGGCTGATGACGCCTATACGTAGGCCACGCAATGAGGCGGAGAACAGCTACAATGATGCCCATGTAGCGACAAGGGGAGTGATCGAGAGGTGCTTTGGCGTGCTGAAGATGCGTTTCAGGTGCCTGGACCTCTCTGGGGGCGCCCTCCAGTATCGGTCAGATAGGGTCGGCCGCATCATTGTGGTGTGCTGCGTCCTGCACAACATAGCCCAGCAGAGGGGCGATGTTCCGCAGGCAGAGGAGGGCGGAGTGGAGGAGCAGCAGGAAGAGGCCCAGTCCTCCCCAGATGAGGGGGATGGGGGCAATGGTCAGGGCAGACGGGGTAGACACAGGCGGGTGGCTGTCCACCGTTACCGGCTGGCCCAGCGGGCATGGGACAGACTGATAGACGCCCGCTTCACTGACTAGATGGGCGTGGGAATCGGGTAGTATGGCCACAGACCGCACACCATGGCAACGGCCGACCACCCACACCCCCCACCCATCCACCCACCCAGCACCCTCACCCCTCTCCCCAACCCCACACACCCCACCCGCATGCACACCACCCCCCCCCCCCCAATTGCCGATCCACCGGCGGCACAACGGGCCGGGCTCACCCAGTTGCGGGTGGACGCGTGTCTATCGCAGGCCATGGAGGATGATGACAACCCGCCTCCGATGAGCTCCTGGCTCTACATCGTTGGACTATGTCTGACCCATGGCCACAGTACCACCATCCACCCGGACCATCCCTGCTTGCGGCTGTGACACTGCAGCGCACGGTCCCGTCCTCTGCCCGGGGATGTTGATGGCGGCCCAGGGGGAAGGGGGCAGACTCACCTGGGGCTGAGGTAAGACCACCCGTCACACACACACTTGCGCTCAACGTACATGACACGCCCGCACACTTTGGACAGAGCACAAAGGCAGCTTCGGTAGGTGTAACATTGACTTTAATAACCAAAGGAGTTCATGCACGTGCCCTAGCCCCTAAAGCTCATCTGTGCCCTGCACCCATGCCAACTTACTCAGTGTCTAATTGTTTGGCCTTACGGGCCCTTTGACTACATCTACGTGGTTCCCCAGACGGTACAGCAGAACTGGAGGTGGACTCCTGTGATTCCTGCCCTCTGACACTGGATCCCTTTGGCGGCCTTTTCCTGGGGCGTCCTGGCCTAGATGGGTCAGGCTGCGGCCCGGGCGACTGGGATGGCGAGCTGCCAGCCTGTCCTGCCCGTTGCCCACCCGATGCACCTGGGACGGAAGGGGGGGAGTCCGAGGTGTCGCGGTGTACCGGGACCTCCCCTACAGAGGGAGCCGGGACGGACCACACCACCTCCTCCTCCCTCGGGGTGCCCGATGGCCCCCAGGCCTCTACATGGGTGGGGGATGCGAACGGACTGGCCATCCGACGCGCCCCCGACATCTGGCGCTGCCAGTCCTGGAGGCCCGTGCTGGTATCGACAGGGGTCTGCAGGTTTGCAGCCATGGAGCCCAGGGGGTTGTCAAACCCTGTCTGTGACAGTGCGACGCCGGCTCGCACATGGCCACTGGCGCCGATGCCCTCAGCGATGGCCTGCTGAGACTGGGCCATGGCCTGCAGAGACTGGGCTATGGCCTGCTGAGACTGGGCCATGGCCTGCAGAGACTGGGCCATGGCCTGCAGAGACTGGGCTATGGCCTGCTGAGACTGGGCCATGGCCTGCAGAGACTGGGCCATGGCCTTCAGAGACTGGGCTATGGCCTGCTGAGACTGGGCCATGGCCTGCTGAGACTGGGCTATGGCGTTGAGCGCCTCTGCCATCTGGCGCTGGCACTGGCTCATGGCCTCCTGTGAGAGGGCAGCCATTTCCTGGGCCACAGACGCCGCCTGCACGGAAGGCCCCAGGCCTCGCAAACCGTTCCCCATGTCTGACACCGTTGCACCCATTGCCTCCACCGCGGACGCCACCCGTGCGGTGTCAGCCTGGGTGGCACGCATGACCGGGACCACTCCCAGCTCCTGGACGCGGGTGGACTCCTCCACCTGCGACCGCAGCCGCCGCAAGCCACCCGTCACCCTATTCGCTCGTCTCCGTGTCGGTGGTTGCATCGGATCTATGTGTGGGTGTGGTAACTGCAGGAACCCGGGATCCATCTGGGCGGCAGATGTTCGCTTGGCCTGGGCTGCCCTCCGACCGCCCGGTCCCTCTGCTGCTCCTACCTCCACCTGCTGTACCGGAACGGCTGTGTTGTGCGCACCAGTGAGTGTACCAGACGCCTCATCACTAAAGTGCCCAACCGTGGTGAGTGTTTCTACGATGGTGGAGGGTGTTGGTGACAGCAGTGGCGTTGTGTCGTGCTCTTCGTCCCACTCTGACTCCATGGCACTTTGGGGTGGGGGTTCGTCTCCACCCATCCACTCTGAGTCATTGTCCGGTATTTCGTCTTCCCGGGTAGGGGTGTCCTGGGTAGTGCTGTCCCGGGTAGTGCTGTCCCAGGTAGTGCTGTCCCGGGTAGTGCTGTCCCGGGTAGGGGTGTCCTGGGTAGTGGTGTCCCGGGTAGGGGTGTCCTGGGTAGTGGTGTCCCGGGTAGGAGTGTCCTGGATAGTGGTGTCCTGGGTAGTGATGTCCTGGCTCGGATGTGACGGGGGCCTGTGGCTGCCCCCCTCATCGCTGGGTGGTCGATCCCGCACGTGACGGGGGTGTCGTCTCCCTGTTGCTCCAGGTCTCTCCGTCTCCCGTGGTGTGCGAGGGGCATCCTGCGGGCGTCGCATGCTGGAGGGTCCGGGTCTCTCCGTCTCCTGTGGTCTCCGAGGGGCATCCTGCGGGCGTCGCATGCTGGAGGGTGCGGGTCTCTCCGTCTCCCGTGGTCTCCGAGGGGCATCCTGCGGGCGGTGTGCATCTGCGGGGATGGGTGCCTGGACGTTTGGTCCTGCGATACACAATGAAGCATGCATGGTTAGACATCAGGCAGTGATCAGGTGATACGGGGGAGGGGGATATAGGGGAGGGGGGATATTGGGGAGCGGGGGATATGGGGGGAGGGGGGATATGGGGGATATGGGGGAGGGGGGATATGGGGGAGGGGGGGGATATGGGGGAGGGGGGGATATGGGGGAGGGGGGATATGGGGGAGGGGGGATATGGGGGATATGGGGGAGGGGGGATTTGGGGGATATGGGGAGGGGGGATATGGGGGAGGGGGGATATGGGGGAGGGGGGATATGGGGGATGGGGGATATGGGGGAGGGGGGATATGGGGGAGGCTCACCCTGCCTGCTCTGACGAAGTCGTTCACCTTCTTGTGGCACTGGGTGCCTGTCCCTGGTGTCAGGGCCACAGCGGTGACGGCCTCTGCCACTTCCCTCCACAGACGCCGGCTGTGGCATGGGGCAACTCTGCGGCCGTGCCCGGGATACAGGGCGTCCCTCCTCTGCTCCAACGCGTCCAGGAGCGCCTCCACATCGCGTGACTCGAACCTCGGGGCTGAGCGACGGCCAGCCATCCAGTCGGGTGTTGCGGTCGGGTGTTCCGGTCGGGTGGGGGGGAGCTGCGCGGCCTTATGAGCCGTCACGCCGTGCAGCGCGTATGACGCTGCACGGCGTGAACCACTGCGCAAGCGCGGATCCCGTCACGTCGCTGCTAGCCCATTTCGGGCCGGAGACTATCGGCTCATTTTTATGACGAGACGCAAGTGGGATTTGCGCCGTTTTTTGCGCCGATCGGCGGACTTTCCGCCGATAACGGAGAATTTCGCCCGGGGTTTGTGTGTCAAACATATACGGGAGTGTTTGGCCCCGATTGCCTTTTACATGTTCATAAATGTTACAATGTTCTTCTGAGACAAGCAGAACTCGCAACCTCAGGATGTTCCAAAATAAAAACAAACTATTCCAGCATCTTACTGGAAACTCTCAGCCGCTTTGGCAGCATCTGTAAAGAGAGAAAGAGTTAATGGACTTGAGTCTCCATTTGGGAGACTATGGCTGGGATTCTCCGACCCGGCGCCGGGTCGGAGAATCCCCGCGTCCCGCCGCCGGCTTCCCCATTCTCCAGCGCCGATTCTCGGGCGCCCGCGGGATTCCAGGCGCGCCAGTCAGGGGCCGTTGTCAGCAGCCCCTCCGGCGATTCTCTAGGCCCCAATGGGCCGGGTGCCGCCAGCGTGGGTTACTCAGGTCCCACACGGCCTGGCCCGCAATCGGGGCGTACTGATCGGCTGGCAGGCTGGTTGCGTGGGGACCTACTTCACTCCATGCCAGGCTCAACCATATTGCCCGGGGGCAGGCGCAGAAATACACCAACCGTTCTGCACATGCGTGAACTCGCACCGGCCAGTCCACGCCAGCTCGAGCTGCGGGTACTACTCTGGCACCAACCTCGCCACCTAGGAAGGGGAGAATTCCCCAGGAACCGTTGACGCCAGAGTGGTTGCCGCAGGTTTTCACACCGGGGTGGGGACGTAGCCCCATTATTAGATAATCCCACCCTCTGGGCTTGATTCTCTGTTTCAGTGACTAAGTGCCAGCTGAAACAGAGGTTTCCCAAGCATTTTACAACTCCAAAATCAGCACCAAACCCTCACCAATCCTGCGACCGGTGAGGAGCTAGCAGCAGCGCCAGGTCATGGCTCCAGTGTCAAAAACAGCCAAACAATGGCCAGGTCCATTGCCGCACATACGCATGCCGACGACATGCAACAGTCATGATGTACAACATGGCACCTGCCGTGCACAGACTCGACCTGCCAAATACGGCCCCACCGGTCACCCACTGGCCACCCCCCACCCTAAAGGCAAACCCCATAGCCAGCAGCGCACCTCCTAGCCAGGTATGGCAACACTGGCCACAGTCACCACGCAGGGTTCCCGACCGTTCAGACCATGTCAACCACTCAGCCCATTGGGGGCGAAGCATCACAGGAAGGCCTACCAATGACATTTCGAAGGTATGCAGTGCACGACGCGATGACACCATTTCAGAGGGGGCAGAGACTCAAAAAAAGGCGTCAAATCACCACTGCCCCCAATTTATGCATTGCAAGGGATTCTCCACCTGATCGCCGATTACAATATCAGCGTCAGGCAGCAGCGAACCCCATCCTATATTCTTCCTGGAACTGAATCACGTGGAATTTGCAATCCCACAGGCAGCACTGTTCAGAGCAAATTCAGGTAACGCAAATGAGCCAACGCTCTGCCAACATGAAACGCATATGATTCCCTGCCCTGCTGGCATCTGATTCACTGGGGCCAGGATTTGTACTAACGAGCCTGACAAGCTGGAGCTGCTTATAAGCTCTCCACCCAGCTTTTGTGAGGGCCACAAAGAATCCAGCACACATTTGTAGAGTGAAGAAGAAAATAACTTGATTTACAAAATGTATATATTCACACAGCAGCAGGCCCACACCACTGCATCTTACTCTCTAAGCAGTACCACACTGGCCAGCTCTATTTATACAGGTGCAACTGCTAATAATTTCCCCGCCCCCCCTCATTGGGGCAGCTCATAATCCCCAAGAGGATCGTCCCCAGCCAATAGGATTCAGGCAGGTTATAACATCAGCACACACTCTCATTATAGCCAATAAGATGATAGTGGAAAGATCTGCACCTAATCAGAGTCTGATTAGTTGATTGGCCCAAAACCTGAGGTGGTCTGAATGCTTGATGTTGTCGAGGAGAGGAGGGACACCTTCTTCCCTAGGGTAGTGAGGAGACTGAAACTGCCCTCCTGAACAGCGCCTGAGAGACACTGACACTGCTGCTAGCTTGACAAGGAGGACCAGCCCTGTTTCCCCCAGTGGGGTGGCAAATGGTGTGGTGGACACAGTCACTGGGTGCTGCCAGTTGCCTCACAATTTCAAATGGCACTGTTACAGGCTGAATTGTGATATAGATGTATATTAACTGCAGTGATTCATCAAAGGGCTCTGTCCTGAAACCATTACATTAACCAGCATGTTTTAATTGTTGGGAAGAATTAGAGTGTTTTGTTCCTTTGGAGAAAGTACCATAATGAACTCAAAACTGCAGAAAATATGCTGGAAAACCTCCTTTCATAGAATTATCATAGAATTTACAGTGCAGAAGGAGGCCATTCGGCCCATCGAGTCTGCACCGGCTCTTGGAAAGAGCACCCTACCCAAGGTCAACACCTCCACCCTATCCCCATAACCAGGTAACCCCACCCAACACTAAGGGCAATTTTGGACAGTAAGGGCAATTTATCATGGCCAATCCACCTAACCTGCACATCTTTGGACTGTGGGAGGAAACCGGAGCACCCGGAGGAAACCCACGCAGACACGGGGAGGATGTGCAGACTCCGCACAGACAGTGACCCAAGCCGGGAATCGAACCTGGAACCCTGGAGCTGTGAAGCAATTGTACTATCCACAATGCTACCGTGCTGCCCGTTTTATTTGGTCTGTGACTTCAGTGTCAGGAGATATTTAGTTTTGAAAAAATTGCTCTGCTGCTGAAAGATAAAAAAGTCGGAGCACCTGCTCTCCTCCACTGAAGGGCAGAAGTCATTAAATGACAAAAGGGATGATGGTGCAAGGGAAAATGGATGACAGAAGGACTGGTCACCCAGAGGATGTGTAAATAGCCATGGCTGAATAGAAGACAGTAAAGGACCATGGAAAATCTGGCAAACAGGAGAGAGGTCTCCCTTGGTCCGAGGATTGGGCTGAGCGTAGACCCCACTGCTGTGAACCACCCAGCCAGCTGTGTACCACTCGGGAATACCGTCGCCCAAGCACCAACTTACAGCTTCCCCATTTCCGGGAGCCCTATTGTCTGCTGACCAAGCGTGTGAACAGTGGTTAAGGTCTCGGGTTGTTCCGGTTGGTGTTGAGGCCGGGAAGCAGTAAACTAATGATCCGAACGATATGGTACTTTTGGAGCATCCTTGCACCCACGTCTTTCTTCCACCTGGTACCAATTATTTAGAAACTGCAACCTCAAATAGCTGCTCTGCGAATCCCACTTCGGTGCATGTTTTGGCAGCTGGTTGGCATCGATCCTGATAATATGACCATACTTTTGTTACAACTTCATCTTAATCTTGGCACAGATGTTGAAGTGGTCATGGGGCTTGGAATTTTGCTTTGACATTTGTGCTTGCTTTGCCAACAAGGAACCTCAGCTTTGTTACTCTCTGGCACATCGCTCACGATTCATTTTTTCATTTCATTTCATTTTCATTTCATTCATTCATTTTCATTTTCATTTTTCATTTTCATGGCCCACGATTCACAATCTCTTCTGCTTATCACTTGCCAAGGATCAGAAGAGACAGTGATGCCATTTTTGTGTCCTTTTGGTTGACCTTCGGTCAATGTTTTTGACAGTCACCTCTGAAATCATTTGCCTGCTCTAACTTTGGCTGGCGTTGTCATTGGCCTCAGTAAAATCGTGAAGAACTCCTGTTGTCTGGGAATGCGATGCCAAACTGACGTCGTCCAGAATTCCTTTGGTCACAAAGACCAGACTTCATCGCTGATGCTGAAGCATTCTGATTCAACTTGTCATAACATGGGCTATCAGACCACATGTTTGCTCAGTTTTTCAAAGGATGCGTATATTTTTCACATCCAGCGACTCCTCTTGTAATGTGAAGAACGTTTAATATCAAAACTTAGCCAGAGCTTGAGAGTACTTGGCCAATTATAGCTGTTTGGTGCTACAGTCCCCCTGATTTAGTGCACGGGTTTGTCTGCCAAATCAATCAGCTTTGGCATTCCGAGAATAAAGCTAGATATATGGGAGATGGCATATTTCATGAGTGAACCTATCTTTCCTCTCGTCTTCAGACAAATGAGTGTTTCTAATTTTTGTTTGGGAATGCTGAAAATTGTGTTGCAGCTGTGCCTCCATCCATACTTTGAATTTCTCCCTCCTCATCATCTTTTCTGAATGGATTTTTCAGCAGCAGATCATCATTCTGTGGTCCTCGGTGAGTAGAACCTTCAGTGTCTTTTCTGTTTGTGATGTTCAATTTTTCTGATGCTCCAGTCGAAATCTAACCTTTCCCGTCCTTCAATTAGCATTCTTCTCCTCACCCCCACCCCATCCCACCCTCTCTGTTCATGATATCCATGGGGAAAAAACACAACATTTGTTGTGAGCTTGGATTTTTTCCTCCCTGTCACTGATTTTGCATTTGTTTTGCAACACCAGAGGTCACTTCCATCCCTTCATTCGAATGCCGGCTGTCTCAGAAATGTGACACTTTACTGATTGTATTTTTTGTTTTCCTTTTCTGAACCAATGATGAGGACATTTTAAAATAGAAATTTAGGTTACCCAATTATTTTTTCCCAATTAAGGGGCAATTTAGCGTGGCCAGTCCACCTAACTTGCACATTTGGATTGTGGGGGTGACATCCACGCAGACACGGCGAGAATGGGCAAACTCCACATAGACAGTGACCCGGGGTCGAACCCGGGTCCTCAGCGTCATGAGGCAGCAGTGCTAACCACTACACTACCGTGCTGCCCTGACGATGAGAACATGCTGCTGCCGTAATGTTCCATTCAGGTGCCACTCAATTTAAATTAGTTTTAAGCAGCAGCAGCCCAACTATTCCAGACTCTTTTCCAGACTGTATTTGCCAGGTTTGGAACTGTACATGAATCGTAACTTGGAACAACTTGGGCGGAACTTTGGGCCATTGACTTCGGCGGGACTGGAAAATCCCATCGGCAGGAGCGGCCATAAAATTCTATTCTTGGTGTTTGACCTTGCTGAATTCTTAAATGCTTCTTGGTTTATTGCTGATAACTTGTCATGACTATTCGCTGTAAGGAGCTGAAAGTCTAGCTTTGAGATGTACAATAGTGTTCAGCAAGGATCTATGACACTGAAAATTGATGACTTGATGCCTGTTTACTTTTGAAGGTCAAAGTTGTGGCATCACTGGCAAGCTCAGCATTTATTTCCCGTCCTAATTGCCTTTGAGAAGGTGTTGGTGAGATTTCAAAATGGCTACTCGAGTCATGTGACCTTCTTTCACCACAATGATTTTTAAAGGGAAGAAATATTTCCTATCTTCGCTTCTGAGAGGTCCGATCATGATTATCAGACCGTTTTGCCGAGGCGTACCCATTATCCCACATCAGACCAGAGGAGCTAAGTTGACACCTACTTGTCCTAGACCACCAAAGCAATGCAAATAGTTTCTCTCTGAGGGAGAGGTGATTTGAGGGGGGTGGGGGGGGGGGGGGGGGGGGGGGGAAGGTAACACAAGCCAAAACCCGATAACCTGATTCTATCCTCATTGGATAGCAAATGTCTCATCGTGAATGTCGAGGCCAAATGTAACAGCCGAGTGCTGCTTCGGCTGAAACCAACGGACTCAGATCAGACCAGGAATTTAATCTTGAATCCCCACAGCCTGCAAATCCCAGTCTTTGTTCTACCAGTGAAAACCATGGAACTGGTCAAAAGTGCCCGAGAAGTCAAAGATTGTATCTGTGTTTTGTGAAAACTTCTGCCAAATTATAGAAGCTTTGAAGTTAAGGTGCAACTTCTGCAGAGAGATTAGAAAATTCTGCCTTTTATTTAATTCCATACACAAAAAGGCATTGATTCATCATTTATTCTCTTAATTCGGATATTTGCAATCATAATTTAATCCACTGTAAGATCTGAGACATTTGAAATCACCTGCTTCTAGAGTGTTTCTTATCAAAAACATCCTTCAGAGCTGCTTCTAAGTAATCTAATCAATACGACTGTCATTAAGGGCTGAGCATATTTCTGTTTGATAAGGGATCGCACAAAGCTCCCAACTCCTTTCCCAATCAGTTGAGCTTTACTCGAGCAACAGCTATTGTAAAAAAGATTCAGCAAACATCAGACTGTCCACCAGTCCTCAGGGCGGCACGATGGTGCAGTGGTTATCCTGGCTCCAGGTCACTGTCTGTGTGTACATTCTCCCCGTGTCTGCATGGATCACAGCCCCACAACCCAAAGATGTGCAGGCTGGGAGGATTGGCCACGCTAAATTGCCTCTTAATTGGAAAAGAATAGTTCGGTACTCTAAATTTATTAAAAAAAGAATCTACCAGTCCTGTAAACTCATTAAGGGCGCGATCCAATGGCCATGCAGTGCCAGGAAAGCAGCTCGCCCCACCGCAGCGTGGCCGATGAAAGCCGGGATCTACCCGGCTCACCACGCCTCGTGAGAGCCAACATAATCTCGCGAGACAAATCCGCCCATTGTGGGCAGGATCACTTTTTGGAAAATCTGCACATTAGAGGGAGACAGTTATTCTCAATCTAATGTGTAGATTCCCGAGCTACCTGAAGTTTTGGGATTCATCCCCTTCGCCTCAGAAACCTCGGGTGAGTGCCGTTAGCACTGACCTCCACAAACGGAGACCAGACCCATGCCATCTGGCACTGCCAAGGTTCCAGCCTGGCACTACCAGATGGCATGGGCACTTCCAGGGTCCCTTGTTAGCACTGCCAAGCAGTGCACATGTGCGATCAGGCCGGGGTGCCTGGCGTAAGTGTTGGGGGAGGGGCAGAGACCCTGACCCCTCCCATTGTGCGTTCGGGCTGGGGGTTGAGTTCAGGATCATTTCGGGGGCCTCGCAGATTGGGACGGCATTTACAAATGCCGTTACGATCTCTCGTTACACGGGTATTCTGGGCAGAGCTCCGCACTGTACAAAATGGGGTTATGTTTAGCCTCAGCTGCCCGCTCCCCATTCAGGCCCCTTATACAACACGAGTCACGTTGAATAGCCGTGTGTTTCTCGGCATTGTAATATTAAACCAGGGCTGGTTTAGCACAGTGGGCTAAACAGCTGGCTTATAAAGCAGAACAAGGCCAGCAGCGCGTGTTCGATTCCTGTACCGGCCTCCCCGAACAGGCGCCGGAATGTGCCGACTTGTGGCTTTACACAGTAACTTCATTTGAAGCCTACTTGTGACAATAAATGGTTTCCATTTTTCATTAGTAATAATCTTTATTGTCACAAGCAGACTTACATTAACACTGCAATGAAGTTACTGTGAAAAGCCCCTAGTCGCCACATTCCGGCACCTGTTCGGGTACACTGTGAGAATTCAGATTGTCCAAATTGCCTAATAGCACGTCTTTTGGGACTTGTGGGCGGAAACCGGAGCACCCGGAGGAAACCCACGCAGACATGGGAAGAACGTGCAGACTCCGCACAGATAGTGACCCAAGCCAGGAATCAAACCTGTGACCCTGGTGCTGTGAAACCATAGTGCTAACTACTATGCTACTTTGCTGCCCACATTGTGAGCACCGGGAAACACTCAGCTATACGCGCTCACTAGAGGTCTTTGTTTCCTTTTGGGAGAATCGCGTCCTAAGTCAGATCTTGAAATTTCAGCTTCTACTCCTCAGTCGATGCAGTATTGATACAAAAGACTGAAGACTGAAAGCTGATATCGACTACAGTTGTTCCAATGTGGCTCCCTTACATTGTCTGCCCTGGCTCAGCTGGGAGCATTTACACCCAGAAGTCAGGAGATTGTTGCTGCAGAGACCCATTCCAGAGCTTGAGCACAAAAACCTAAGCTAACACTGCAGGGGAATACAGAGTGAATTCCATACTGCAGGAGATGCTAACTTTTGGATGAGAAGTTAAACCAAGGCACCGTCTGTTTTCTCTGTTGGATGTTAAATATCCCATGGCATTATTTTGAAGAAGAGGAGTTGCCCCACTGTCCTGGCCAATAGTTATTAATCGACACCACCAGAAAAGGTAGATTATCTATCTGGTCAATGTCACTTTGCTATGAGTGGGAGCTTGCTGTGCACAAAATCAATGCTGCGCGTCTGACATGACAACAGTGACTCAACCTCAAAATTACTTCACTGGCTCTGAAGCAATTTGTGATAAACTGAGGTGTTGAAAGGCGTCATAGGAATGTAAGTCTTGAACATTTTGACAGAGTGGATGCAGAGAAAATATTTCCTCATGTGGCTAAGTGCACAACCAAAATCACCAATATTAAATAATCACCAGGAAATCCAGTAAGCAATTCTGAAGAAACACCTTCACCCAAAGAGTGATGCGAATGCGAGACCCGCTACCCCAGGGCGTGACTGAAGCAAATAGGCTGAAGGCTGAAGCATTTTTAAGGGGGAGATACAGCAATGAGTGAGGGAAATTCCTAGGTGTGCACATCACCAACAATCTGTCCTGGTCCACCCGCGTCGACACTAACCAAGGAAGTAAAACAGCGCCTATACTTTCTCAGGAAACTAAGGAAATTCAGCAAGTCCACATTGACCCTTACCAACTTTTACAGGTGCACCACAGAAAGCATCCTATCTGGCTGCACCGCAGCCATGGTCTGGCAACTGCTCGGCCCAAGACCGTAAGAAACTGCAGAGTCGTGAACACCGCCCAGTCCATCACAAAAACCCGCCTCCCATCCATTCATTCTGTCTGCACCTCCTGCTGCCTTGGGAAAGCGGGCAGCATCATCAAAGACCCCTCCCACCTGACTTATTCACTCTTCCAACTTCTTCCATCAGGTAGGAGATACAAAATACTGAGAACACGCACTGACAGATTCAAAAACAGCTTCTACTGTTATCAGACTCCTAAATGACCCTCTTATGGACTGATCTGATCTCTTCACACATCTTCTCTGCTGAGTAGAACTGCACTCTTGTATGCGTACCCGATGCCTGTGTCCATGTATTTAAATCATATATTTTGTGTTTGCCCTATGTGTTTTCCTTTCGAGTACGGAATGATCTGTCTGAACTGTACGCAGAACAATACTTTTCACTGTACCTCTGTACACGTGACAATAGACAAATCCAATTCAATCCAATCCAAAATGTTTCTTCTCCTTTCACATCCCCAAATAGAACATGGTGTCCCTCAATGAAAAGTGTAAAAAAACAAAGTATGAGGGCACATTTCAATACTTTGAATCAGGTGCAAAGCATGATGGTTGTATTTATTCTCTGCCCTTGGTGTTCCCTGTCAATTTTTAATATGTTGCACAAATTTAACACATCTCGATTGCATCTAACATTTCTTGAGCAAAGGAGAAAATTGGAAGTAATTCTAAATTTTCTTCAACTTTTGGATTGAGTTCTGGAGGAGGCAAAGCAGTGTGTGGAGCCAACGTTTGACTCCTTCATTATATCTTCTGTGACTGTGGGCCTGAATCTAATTAAATCACTGTTAATGTAATGCATTTTTCCCAAGGCTGGGAAGACATTAACATGGTTAACATTTTAACGCAGCTGTTGGCTGTTGTCTTTACTGCTATAATGTAAACGGTGGCCTGTTAAGCATGGATTTATTGAATCGGTAACCTCCATTGCAGCAGTGGCTTCAGGAGCTGTTCCTGACCAAAAGAAAAACTGTGTGTGTTGGAAATTTGAAATAGATGCACAAAGTGTATTGAAATGTGCCCTCATACTTTGTTTTTTACATTTTTCATTGAGGGACACCATGTTCTATTTGGGGATGTGAAAGTAGAAGAAACATTTTGGATTGGATTGGATTTGTCTATTGTCACGTGTACTGAGGTACAATGAAAAGAATCAGCCATAATCAGAAGGAGAGAAGGTCAGAATAACATTTCAGGTGGAGACCCTTTGTCAGAATGAATGTCCCAAGTGAAGCATTGACCTGTTTCCCTCTTTCAGAGCTGGTGGACCTCCTGGTGTTCATCTGTTTTTAGTTAATGCTTCTAAATAGATGAAAGAGATGTAAGCAAGAACCAGATGAGTAAATGATGTGTTGCCAGACATCAGACACATTACAAATAGTCCGTGGAAGAAGAAAATCTGTGCAGCAAAGTTGATTAAACGTACCAAAGCTGCAATTGTGCGTTTATTGATCAGCAATCTGTGCGCTCGTTGTGAGGCTAATTAAGTGAGTTACAGAGGAACCATCACCCTCTTTTGCATTTTCTCATTTGTTGGTAAACATGCTGTAAGTTTAAATATTTGCCCTCCTATTGCAGTGCTGTTGGCAAATCGTGGGCTACATTTTAGGGGGTGCAACAGTTGGGTTTAGGGGCAGGCTGCTCGAATCACCTGCCCCCCCCCCCCCCCCCCCCCCACCCCAGAAGAAAAGTCGTCCAGATGCTGATGCAACAAGAATAAGCATGTCCCACAACTGTAACGCGCCAGGGGCGGGCTAAATTAGCTGAGCATGGGACTTCTACCCCTCAGTGGGAGAAGGTTGTGCCCTCAGGAGCTGCCAGCCTATCCAGTAACCCCGTCCAGTGCTTGGTATTGGGTGTTGCTGCAGGAAGGGGGACAAGACAGACCATGGCTACCCCAGAAAGACAAGTCATGGGGTTCTAGGGCAGGGAAGCATCCGTAAATCCAGGGAGCGGGGAGGAAGGTAGAGGGTAATGTTTTATTGGGCAAGTGGAATGGAGGGAAGGAAGGGTGCACATTGTACATTGGCCCCCCCCTTGGAATGAGGTTCCTTGTCATATTTTTCTTCTGGGCCATAATATTTTGATTGACTATTCCTGCCTGCCCATACCAGTTGAATTTGGCATGGGCAGAATATTTCTCACGTCAGTAGACTTGTTAACAAGCCAAATTGTTCTTTAATTATTTATTTACATACGATGGGTGGGCTACCGGTTTTTGGCATCCACCCGCCTCGTGTGTAATGGGAGTCAGCTCAGGGATAAGCAGGAAGGTGATGAACTTGCCAATCAACCTATTTTGCAAATTAATGGTTTCCCAATGATGATGCTGCTGTTATTTCAAGGCTATTCATGTCACAGCGCATCATGAAAATGTAATTGCCTAAACATGATCAAAATTGCGACATGTAATGAAAGCATTCTTGTGCTATTCACAGGTATTATTGCGGTGACATCTATTTCACATAAAGTGGTAGCAATCGATGATGAATAATGGCTCTGTTGCTTTGCAGTGATATAGCTCAGAGGGCTAGACAGCTGGTTTGTAATGCAGAACAAGGCCAGCAGCGCGGGTTCAATTCCCGCACCGGCTTACCTGAACAGGCGCCACAATGTGGCGACTGGGGGCTATTCACAATAACTTCATACTTGTGACAATAAAAGATTATTATTAATGGCAGAGCAATGCGAGGCCACTAACCTTGGGCTGCTGTCCTCTGCCTATTTCCTTCTCCAGTGCACTTTCTGTATGATGCCAGCTGGGGAGAAGAGGCTCATTTTCCGCATATCTGCGCAGTGCAATGACATCATTATGGGTCTCTGTTTCACTTCAGGCATTTTCATTGGGCAACTGTGAGCCAATTGACATTATAACATGGGACATATTAAAGCTGACCCACCTGTTTAGACAGCCAGGGGTACAGTTGGTGGATCTGCAGGGAGCAGATCACAAGATGGGTGAGAAAGTTTTTCACACTCACCGATAAAGGTCAGGCTTTTTCCATTTTGGAGCAAGGCTGATGATTGTACTTGATATGAGCATTCACTCCTCAGTCCCGTGCTCATCTATTTATTTTAAATTGATTACTGCCTTTGCTGAAATCGGCAGAGTGGAAAGAATTTGAATTAACTATCATTGTCTCTCAGTTGCTCCCAAAAAGCTTCACAATCAATGATTGGCTCATGACTGTGTTACGTATTAATTCATCACAGTTGGCAACATATTTTTGTGTATTTTATTTTAATTCATTAGTTAATTTATAAATTAGTTATATTTTGCAATTTACAGGAAGTGTTTCTTCATATGTCATTTCACAGAATTGTTACAGTACGGAAGGGGCCGTTCAACCCATTGAGTCTGTACCAGCTCTCTGAATTAGCAATTCACTTTGTGAATTCTCCTGCCTTCTCCCCATAACTGTTCACATTCTTCTTTTTCAGATCATTCTAATTCCCTTTTGAATGCTTCTCAGGCAGTGCATTCCAGACCTTAACCACTCACTGCAGGGAAAAAGAAATTCTGGTACAATCCCACCTGATGTCAATCATAGAATCATTGAAAAGTTACAGCACAGAAGGAGGCCATACAGCCCATCTTGTCCATGCCAGCCCCAGGACACCCAGGTGTCCTTTCTAATCCCACCTTCTTGCTCCTGGTCCAAAGCTCTGTAGTTTAGAGCACATAAGGTGCAGGTACTTTTTAAACGAGTTTTGGGTCTGTGCCTCCAACACCAACTTGGGCAGTGAATTCAAGACCACCACTGCCCTCTGCGTAAAAAAGTTCTTCTGGATAAATACGAGACAAGTCCGATCCCAGAGTGAAACCTGAGTTGATGGATCCTAATTTTGTTTATTTTTAAACTGTGGTGGATGGTTCCTGAATAAACTTACAGGAATTGGTTGATGAACTTTTAACACAGAGAATAAACCATTTATTAAACAAGCAAATTAACTATATTGGACCACACAAAAAGGTTGTCAAGATCTCAATACAAACACAAGAAAATGATACAAATATTTATTAATCCTTTAGTTCAACTATATGGACACATACAAATTTGGAAAGATAAAACAATTTAAAATATCTTTTTAATTGTCTGGTATTCAAGGTGAGTATGCCGCACTTGTGAGTTAACAGGTGAACTGTGCTCAAACAGATTACACTCCAAAGTGCAGATGCGACTCAAGCAGGTTCCATGGATTCCTCAACCCACCAGACCTTCATCACGGCAAGCCAATTAGTCTCACTAAAATTCTGTCATTCCCATAAGGGTTTTCAATTTCCGTTGTTTGAAGAACTTGTCTTGGAAGTCCGTACAAAAGTTGCTCCACTCGGATGGCTTCAACAAGGATTCACCTCCAGGGTTTTAATCTCACCTTCTGAGATTCCATTCCTCGGGATCTTCGCATACACTCAAGCTTCACCTTCCAAGCACCATTTCAGATCTTAGATTGTGCCAAGCAGAATACCACTACTCCAAAGGAGTACCTTAGCCCCTACCTCCCACAGCACAGAGTCACTGGACTTCGGCTACCCACTCAAATCTTCTGGGCTTCTCTCAACACACTTTGCTTCGGATATGCTTCCTGATGCTCTGCCTTTAATTTGGAGCCCATTTATCTCCTTCTTCTTGTAACTTTGCTGATTAGGATCCTGTTTCTGCTCCCTATCTTTGACCTTTCCTGGACTTCCTTCTTGGTGTGGTACCTCCTCCCTAACCCCCTTCCCATGTCCTGCTCCATAGGCACACTCTCTAGAATGGCGCTCCAGTTCATATCGCACTGTTTCATTTCTTTTCTGCATGAAAACGTTTAAAAGACTCAAACTGCGCATATGTGGCCCATTTCTTGGCCGGTTTATGTGCAGAAAGCCCAGGGCTCACCGGGAACTGGAGTCCTGACCTCGACTCTAGATTTGTTTCATCACATTTCTCATATTTTTTTGTTTCTTTTGCCAATTACTTTAAATCTTTGACCTCCCCGTTCTTGATCCTTTCATGAGTGGGGAATAGTTTTCCCCTATCTACTCTGTCAAGCCCCTCATGATGTTGAGTACCTTTATCAAATCGCCTCTCAGCCTTCTATTCTCCAAGGAAAACAGTTCTAACTGAAGTTCTTCATTCCTTCCTAAAGTGCGTTACCCAGAACTGGACACAGTACTCCAGCTCAGGTCAAACTAGTGTCTTGTACAAGTTCAATATAACCTCCTTGCTCTTATACTCTCTGCCCCTATTAATGAAGTCTCGGATACTGTATGCTTTATTTGCTGCACTCAAACTGTCCTGCCACCTTCCATGACTTATACACATATACACCCATGTCTATCTGCTTCTATACGTCCTGTAGAGCTGTACCCTTTATTTTATATTGTTTTTCCATGTTCTTCCGGCCAAAACAGATCACTTTGCGTTCAAACAATCGGATGGGGCATTGTGAAAGTAAGGCACCTAGGCAATAAACCCCTTTTCATGGATAATTCAAAATATTTTTCAGAAAATTCATCTGTAACTGTCCATTGTTTGTTAAAATGAGACCAGCTGCATGTTTAGTTAGAAAAGGTGAATACTTTCAATCTTTAAATAGCATTGCCGTACGTCCTCAGAGGAACAGTTGACAGTGGCTGATGGTGGCGAGTAACTGAGAAACATGTATACATGTTCAGAATGAACATTCTGTCAGGGACATGCGTTCCAGTCTCCTTCTCATGCCCTATCCTGGTGATTAAATTCTTTGCTGGAGTGGGTATGATCAAATGACTGGGATTCCTCTGCCAGTGGGTAAGGTGATCTTTGCTGAAACCATTTGTTTTGAATTATTGTTGGCTATCTCAGCACTCTGTTACTGTCTGTTTACACAGAAACTGGATCTGTTTTGAGAAAAATGGGAGTTAATTGGCCAGAAACATGTGGTTCTGATGAGTCCTTCTCATTTGGTTTACGCACAACACTGCAGGATGGCTACTTAATCTGGTGATTGGCAGCTGTCAGACCACAGCTGAAGTAGACGGACCCTAAATTTGCCAATCTCAAGAGAGAAGGCAGGCCGCTTCTCCCCATAGAAGCATACAAACAGATTAAACATTTTGCCTCTTTTATGTGACAGATTTTTTTTGCTTCATTGTGAAGACAAAGCGCAGAGTCCTTGGTGCAGGACATGATCAAATTTGAAAGAATACACGACAAATACAAGTTAAATGCTGGAAGTGTTCACCTGACGGCACATTTGTGTTCTGAAGGTTTGGGGGAAAGGATAAACTGAGGGAGCTGAGGAGTCCGACAGTTTGGAAGTACTGGGAGAGAATGAGTTCTTGCAGAAAACAGAGCCGTGTTTCATGATTCTAACACAGTCTGGATTGCCAAAGTTTGCAAAGGGTTCAGGAAATGATTTGCTGAATGCAGTGTTTGTTGAATGGACAAACGAGATCACGGAAATCAAACAGTCAAGTTGTGCAGGTTTCCTTAATTATAGTTTATACACACGTATTGAGTTGACAAAATACTGTACAATGGCAAAGAAGAGCTCCTACAACAATTTGGCCTGTTGAAGTTGGTGTGTCACTGCCATTCAGACTTGAAAGTCCCAGGTTCAATCTGCTGTTTGTGATTTCAGCTGAGGGGGCAGTTTAAGACATTAGAATTGGACTCAGGGCCACTGGAAAGAAACGATGAATCTGGGAAAAGAGAACCTCACCTGTGTTTTGATTGAGTTTTAGTTTGCTATCCGTGATCCCTCCTGGAAAGTGTGATCTCTGAAGAGGACTGAGCCGAGTGTAATTTAGTGATCTACAGCCTCACATTTCGACTTTTAGTAAAATCTGAGCAAATGTGTACAATTTTAAACCCCAGGGGTTGCAACCTCACTCTACTCTGAGGAATTGGTCTGTCGGTTTCTCCTCTCACATTCATTGATCTTCATCCTGCTGGTCTCAAGCTGCTGTTTGTACCTGACAACACAGTCGAACCCTAGGTGTGCAATGCGGCTTTATTCCAGGAAAAGAAAAGGAAAGGAAAGACTAGCATCTACCCAGTACCTTTCACAACATCAGACATCCCAAAGCACTTTACAGTCAAGCCAGAACCATTGATGTCCAGTCACTGTTATGATGTTGTTATGGGCCAGGGTTTAGAAAGCTCCAAAGTGTATCATGGAGTTCACCTGACCCACAACTTTGAATAGATTGTGGTTATGGGGAAACACATGGGCCTACTCTGCAGGTGTGATGCACCAGAAATCTACAGTACTTTTAAATTAAAATATTGTTTATTTATGAAACCAGTTAACACTGTATAAACCCACAGTAAACATCTTCACAACTATCAACACCAATAAATCCCCCAAAGAATACAGTACTCTCTAAGTAACTCTTAATCTTTCCTTGCAACATCCATAAGACAAAAAGAACTCTCTTTACAGAAACACATCAGGTTTAAATTCTCTACTGAGAGCAGTTATCACTCTGAATTCACCAAATGATCTTGAGATGGTCTTTAGGTGGCAGAGAGATCAAAATTATACCTTCTTTGGCTGGCTGCAGCTCCAACACTAAAATGAAACTAAAAAACACCTCAGCTTTTCCTCAAAGCAAAACTAAAAAGCAGAGCCAGGGCTCAGCTCCTCCCACACTCTGCCATCACTGCAGCCACCTGAGCAGACAAACAAATAGCAAGCTTCCATGAACAGCAATGTAATAATAACCGGATAATGTTTTTGGTTAGTGATGTTGATTGAGGGGTAAATATTTATTGAGATCAGCAACGAGATCCTGGAAAATGTGGATCATTTCCTGTAACTTGAGAGCCTCCCCTTGATGAAGTCAGCCATAGATCATGAAATTCATCATATCCCCCAATGTGCAAGCTCAGCCTTCAACTGACAGAGGACAGCATTTGAGGACACGAATCTTAAACCTGAGACTAAGGTCATCACTTACCGAGCAGCAGTGATCCCCAGTCCCCAATATGCTTTGGTGCCTTTGACAACCTGCATCAAGCATCACAAAGCACTGGAAAGGTACCCTTGCAAAATCCTCCAAATCTGGTGGCAAGAAAGGTGGTCCAACAGCAGTTTGTGCCCCAAACCAACGTGCCCAACTTGCTAATCATTCAAAACCAACTCCCTTGGGCAGGGCATGTAATTTGTATGCCTGACACCAGGTTCCCAAAGCAACTACTCCACTTGGAACTTGACCGCGACAGTAGACTTCCGGGAGCACAGCAGAAACTCTTTTGGGATGTCTTCAAAGCAACCCTGAAGAGGTCAAACGTCCCTGCTGACACATGGCGGTTCCTGGCCTGTGACACACCAAAATGGAGAAGAACCATTCAGGACAACACTGAGTGCATCAAGAGGCATCATCAGGGTTGTGCAGTGGCAAAGCCAAGGAATCAGAGGAAGTGGGAAAAGATTAAAACAACCCATCTGTTCAACCCTTCAAGCACCCACATGTGGCAGAGACATGCATTGGACTTAACAGCCATCTCAGAATCTATTAAACTTGAGTGAAAACAGTAATCCTTGATTCCAAGGGACTGCCTGAGACATAAAAGTATTGGCTAGGCTACCAGAATAACTCGCCTGCACTTCAAAATAGTGGCCATTTTATCTTTTACCTGGTGGAGCAGGCAGGGCATCAAGTTAGATGTTTTATTCAAAGGTTGGCACCTCCAACAGTGGAACTCCATCAATACTGCCCTGGAATAACAACTCAAGTCCTCAGTATTGCGTTCAAGTCTGAGTGACATTTGCAGCATAGAGACCAATCCTGGAATACAGTGTCCATTGGAGATATAGCTCGCAGAGACAAGGGACATTAAGTACACAACATTGCATTACTGAGTTGTTGGGGAGAGGGGGAATTTATTTGGGAGCCTGGAGAGTAGCATCTTTGTGACAATGTGGTGGAAGAATATCTCTATTAACCATTGGATTTGTGGGTGGGTTGCACCTTTCAACTGAGATGAGGGATGTGGGAGGGATTTGGAGAGGCCACGTGAAGGGAGTAAAGAAATTTTAATTTTTGGATCTGATAGTCTGGTTAAATGTGGATAAATTGATTTTTTTCCAGTTCTCATTTTCCTATTGTGACTGTTTTAAAAAAAATGTTTCGAACCAACTAGAGTCTGGCATTTTTCCTTCCATATGAAGGCTTGAAAGCTGCCCATTGTCCAAACTCACCTCAAGTTCCTTTTCCTCATCAGCCCTGTGCTCACAAACCTACACTGATTCACAGTTACCATGCCTCAATTTCAAAATTCACAATTGTTTGAAATGACTTCATGGTCTTACCTCTTTCCTATCTGTAATCTCCTCCAGCATCTCAACCATCACACCTCTTTGCTTCTCTAATTCGGACCTCTTGAGCATCCTCCGTCTTAATCATTCCTCTACTGGCAGCCATGGTTCAGATGCCAGGGCTTTGACCTCGGGAATTCTTTTCTGAACTCCCTCCACCTCTCTCTCCTGAAATCTGCCTCTTGGAACAAAAATTTTGCCCTCGTGGCTTTTTAAATCGCACTGTGTCAATTCTTTCTTCACAACATTCCTGAGAAGCACCTTGGGGTTGTTTCATGACATTAAAGATGCTGTGTAGGGCACGATGCTGCCATAAAATGACCAATTTTGGGTGGGTGTGGCGGATGTTTCCCACCAGAGTTTTGGGTGAGATCCAGACCGGGATTTACCCACAATTAATCATTTTTTGGGCCTCGGGGAGTTTCTCCGCGATCTAGCCCACACTGAGACATTTTTTCAGCAGTGGGGCGCTGAACTCTCTGAGGAGACCATCTCCTCAGAGCTCGGGGTGCCATTTTGAATGGGTGCCCGATCTCAAATGAGCTTGACCCCCCATCCATGTTTAGTGGCACCCCCAGCAGATATGGGCATTTCCCCCGGTGACTCCCAGGCACCCTGAGAATACGGCCTCAACTACGCCGTGCATATTTAAAGGGCCGAATAGCTCATTTAAATGTGATTATGAAGCTCAAGGTCTGCTCCATGGATCGGTGACCCGCACAAGGTTTTGTGCCCAGCGTGAAGCCTCTCCAACGTTGCCCCGCACACTCGGATCAGCCTCAGACACAAAGCGGGGGAAAAAAACGTGCCAATAAATACCAGTTTTTGTCAACAGGTTGTAGAAATGCAGCTAGGAAAAGAGAAATCTTTCATTGAAAACAAAAACATTTTACCAAGACATTCAGTTTCTGAAGGAAGGCAGAGGTATGGGATACAGTGATAAAAAGCAAGTATCTGACTGTTTTTGTAGTTAATTACAGCATTAAAGGGAGAGAGGCCATGTGTTTATTTGGAAGGAATGTGCAGGAGACAAACACAAAATCACCCTGACACTTGAGTGGAAGACACGATGGTGGGTGAATCAACAAAATTAGCCTCAAGCCAAACAACTTCTTTCTTAGGAAATTGAGATTCAGTGACCCAATCAATTGCTTCTGAAAGGAAATTTGTTAATGTGATGAAATAAGAGCAAATGATTGAAGATAATGGTCAGTCTGGGGCAGTTGTTTAGTTTGCTTTGTGGCTCTTCATCTGCCACGTCGGAATGTTTTCTGATCGATCAATTGTTGGCCTTCCTGAGCGTGTTCTGTGTGTGGGAAAGTAATCCAGTTCCATGCCAAGCAAATCCCTCTTTTTCAGAGATAGCTTTCAGATGAGATTTGAAATCAAGGCCCACCCGCTTGCTCCAGTGGTTTAGGCAATGTTGATCATCATCCGTAGTAACCCTGACCAACATAACTTCCTCAATAAGGATTGCCCAAAGCAGATTGGCCACTCGACTCATTGATTTTTGTGGGATCTTACCGCGTTCAAAATGATAACCATAATTGCTGATGTAACAGCAATCACTGCACTTGGAAAGTAATTGAATGCAAAGTGCTTTTCTCTTTCGGATGTGTTCAGCTCGATACAAGGGCAATTATTTGTTTTGGATGCAGTTCTAATATGCAATATTGTTTATTGTCCCTTGGTAGAGGTTTCATTGAATGGGAAGGACGCTTAAAAATTCTCTTTACTGTACTTTGGATCCCTAAAGTGGACTCATTTTTCTAAAAAAAAAAGTCATAATTTTATAACAGGCACCAACAGGTTGAAAAATTATTGGTACATCAAGATGCTCCCCAGTGTAGGCATGGTAAGATTGTATGTGAATTGAAAACGTTAAGACTTGTGAAAATGTGAAATACGGGAACTCAAGGGGACGGAATCAGTTGAGATGTTTAAAAAGGTGACATTTGGAAAATAGAGGGATTGAAGAAGAAATGGCGAAAGGGCAGCGAACTGGGATGAAGAAAATAGGAAAATAGACTGAGTGGCTTATCCTTCTGGGAGCTCAGGTCAGGCCCCACGAAAGACAGGAATTCGTGGCCTCAAAATAATCTATGGGAAATGCTCTGCGGGTTGTGATTGCAAAGGCAGAAAGGCAGAATTCAAGTGAAACAAAGTGAATTGAATATGACAGTGAAAGATTACACGCAGCTCCCTTCATCCAGGTTTTATTTATTTTATTGCGGTATCATACATCAAATGTTCAATTATTTCTTGCTCTACTCTACTGTTGAGTAGATCCCTGACAACCGGATGATTCTCTCTCCGGAAACCTCAGTGGCCTGCCTTGGATCAATTCGCTGACCATATCTGTTCACTAATCTTCTGAATGGACTTGCTTAACATTGTGTGACACATTTTCTCAGGATATGAAGTATGCTTCCCCAGAAATCATATCTGATCTCCTGATATCGTTGCTTAGTACAAGACCAGATTAGCTGACACTGACTCTATGCTTAAGGCTAACTATACCCTCGACTGGCATGGCAAGAAGGCAGAAGACCTCTGTGAGCATGGTCTCGGATTTGCAGTCAGCAACAGGCTGATGCAGTCACTCTTGGCACGAGTAGCAACGTCTGAACACCTCATCTCTCTGTGCTGGTCATCTGGTGGAGGCCCAATTAAGCACCAATCTTGAATGCTGGTGTTTTCTCCAAAGATGAACTCTTTGACTTTGAACCTGACATTCTGGATGGAGCACATTCCATGTGGCGAGAGATTATATATCTGAGGTGATTTCAATGAACGTGTTGATGTGTTGGGCCAGACAGAATCTCATGGCCAACACACCTTGGCCACCACGCGGTGGGCAATTCACGAAGGACCATGGCTCCTTGAGCTTTGTGACCCGAGCAAACTCCGCAGCACCAACATTTTCTTCCAAGGAAGATACCGGAGGTATCATGGCATCATCCAAGACCTTGACTATCACCACATGATCTTCCTGTATTCTCCATACCAGCACCTACTGCAGTGCAGTTTGGAACCCTGACTACTGTTCTGCAAGTGCAGCACTGAAACTTTCACAGCTCCAGACAAGATGGCCTGCCAAGCATTAACACCCCGGTACAAGAAATGTTGCGGCGTATCAGCAGTTTCATTGGAAGTTGAGTGGTTGCCACCCAATAAAAGTGCACCAGGAAATGCCAATGTTCATACTGATTTGCAAGTCACAGTATCACAGAATAATACAGCACAGAAGAGGCCCTTCGGCCCATCGAGTCTGCACTAACGCATGAAAAACACCTGACCTGCCTCCCTAATCCCATTTGCCAGCACTTGACCCATAGCCTTGAATGTTATGACATGTCAAATGTTCATCAGATACTTTTTAAAGAATGTGAGGTAACCTGCCTCTACCATCCTCCCAGGCCGTGCATTCCAGAGCGTAACCACCCTCTGGGTAAAAAGGTTTTTCCTCACATCGTCCCTAAACCTCCTGCCCCTGACCTTGAACGTGTGCCCCGTCGTAACTGACCCTTCAACTAAGGGCAACAGCTGCTCCCTATCCGCCCAATGCTCCTCATAATCTTGTACACCTCGATCAGGTCACCCATCATTGGTTGCATGTTTGCATATCATGACATCTCCCCCTTTATTTTTTTTATTTTTTAGATGCATATACATGTGAATGTCTGTCTAATGTGACTGACTGAGAAATACAGAACAGAACAAACAAAACAAATGCTCATAAGCCCAATCTCTGAGGCTTGCGTCTGATCCTCGTCGACCGCCGGAGAGGTGGTGGAGGGGATGACGGTGTCTTGACAGGTGAATGGGAGGCAGGACTGGTGGCCTCGTGGTTCGAGGTGTCTGGAGGTGGCAATTTGACATGTGGAAATGGACGGGAAAGTGGTTGTGGGCAAGCAACGTTTCGCAGTGCCCTTTGATTCCTTCGCACAATGGAGCCATCATGACATAGGATCTGGGCACGGCCTGTCGAACAACGACAGCCGGAGCAGACCACCCACCATCCAGTATCTTTATCCTGACTGTGTCTGCCAGGGATAGCATGTCCAGATCAGTGGCATGTGCGTCATAGCCCTGCTTCTGGCTGTCGTGATTGGATTGGATTTGTTTATTGTCACGTGTACCGAGGTACAGTGAAAAGTATTTTTCTGCGAGCAGCTCAACAGATCATTAAGTACGTGAGAAGCTGCTGCATCTTCTGCAGCACCGGGAGGTGATCAAGGTTGGGCAGGTGTATGGCTGGAAGCGTCGTCTGCAGGTCCCTGTTCATCAGCAGTTGAGCTGGCGACATGCCAGTGGACAAGGGAGTCGCCCAGTATGCAAGTAGTGCAAGGTGTATGTCGGAAGCGGAGTCCGAGGCCTTGCGGATGAGCTGCTTAACGATGTGCACCCCTTTTTCGACTTTGCCATTGAACTGCGGATAGTGGAGGTGACATGCCTGAAATTGTAGCTCTTGGCAAACATGGACCATTCTCGACTGTGGAAGCACGGGCCATTGTCGCTCATGACAGTGTTCGGGATGCCATGCCGTGAGAATGTCTCTTAACATGCTTTGATGACGGTCCGTGATGTGAGATCTGGCAGCTGCAGCACCTCAGGATGGTTCGAAAAGTAATCGATGATTAAGATATAGTCGCGACCATTGGTCAATGCCAACCTTGGACCACGGAGCGGTCTCTAGGGCATGTGGTTGGAGCGTTTCCTTGCTCTGCGCTGGTTGGAACCTCTGATAGGTTTCGCAGTTCAGGACCATGTCCGTGATGTTCTGGTTGATGCCAGGCCAGTAGACAGCTTGCCGGGCCCTGCGTCTGCACTTTTCTACGCCTAGGTGTCCCTCATGAATCTGCCGCAGCACCATGCTCTGGAGACGTAGCGGGATGACTATCCTGTCCAGCTTGAGCGGGATGATGTCGATCAGCGTCAGGTCATCCTTGACATTGTAGAATTGAAGGCATTGCCCTTTTTGCCAGCCATTGCTGAGGTTGTGGATGACTCGCTGCAACAGGGGGTCTTTGGCCGTCTCTTCTTGGATGAGAACAATCTTCTCACCTGTTGCCGGGATAGTGCTTGCACACAGTTGTACCTGCAAGTCAATGGGTGGTTCACTGGGTGAGTTGACGGGCAGGACAATGCATCGGCGATGATGAGCTTGCTAGGTGTGTACACCAAATTGAAATCATTCCTCTGGAGTTTGAGCAGAATTCTCTGCAAACGAGACATCATGTCGCTCAGGTCCTTTTGCATGATGTGGACCAGAGGCCTCTGATCGCCTCAACAGTAAATGTTGGCAAGCCGGAGACCTAATCATGAAATTTGAGGATGCCGGTGAGAAGACCTAAACACTCCTTCTCAATCTGCGCATATCTGGTCTCAGTGGGTGTCATTGCCCGTGACTCGCTACTGGTACCCAGGATGACGTGTCGTCTCTTTGAAGCAACACCGCCCCAATGCCATCCTGACTCGCATCTGTGGATATCTTGGTCTCTCGGTCTGGGTCAAAGAATGCAAGGACGGGTGCAGTGGTGAGCTTGGCTTTCAGCTCCAGCCACTCTGTTCGGTGCTCCGCCTTCCACTCAAAGGCGGTTGATTTTTTTCACCAGGTTGCGTAGGGCCATGGTGTGTGTGGCCAAATTCGGGATGAACTTGCCAAGGAAATTGACCATTCCCAGGAAGCGCAGTGCTGCCTTCTTATCCTCAGGGACTTCCATTGCCTCGATGGCTTTAATTTTGTCTGTGTCCGGGCGCACACCGTGTCGCGAAATCTGATCGCCCAGGAACTTCAGCGTGGATGTCCCAAAACAGCACTTGGACCTGTTCAGCTTGAGACCATGTTCATGTATGCGTCGGAATACTTTCTTGAGTCGCGACACATGTTCCTCTAGGGTTGTGGACCAGATTATGATATCGTCAATGTAGACACGAACCCCTTCTATTCCATCCATCATCTGTTCCAGATGGAAAATCTCTGATGCCGAGATGATGCCAAATGTCATTCGGTTGCAGAAGAATCTGCCAAAAGGCGTGTTGAAGGTGCAGAGCCTTCTGCTAGATTCTTCAAGTTGGATTTGCTAAAATCCTTGGGATGCGTCCAATTTTGTGAAGAAGCGCACGTGTGCCATCTCACTCTTGATTTCTTCCCTCTTCGGGATGGGGTAATGTTCCCGCATAATGTTTTTGTTTGGATCCTTGGGGTCAATGCAGATGCAGAAGCCGAAGGCTTCTTTAAGCACACCATCGAGCTGACCCAGTCAGTTGGTTCAGTGACCTTGGAGATGATGCCTTTTTGTTGTAGACTCGTGAGCTCTGCCTTCAGGCGCTCTCTCAGTGAAGCAGGGACACGTCGTGGTGCATGGACCACTGGCTTGGCATCAGGCCGCAGTAGAATCTTGTACTCGTACGGCAGGGTGCCCATCCCACTAAATACATCTGGGTACTGGGTGAGGATGTCGTCAATGCTGGCTTGAAGATCCGAATGGGACAGCGTTGTGGTGTAGACCGTTTGAATGAGGTTCAGTTGCTTGCAGGAGTGTGCACCTTGCAGTGATGCCCTATCTGGTTTAACAATCTCGAAGCGTAAGCTTGCTTGTGTGTGTCGGCTGGACACCTGCAGGTGGCAGGACCCCAGTGCCTTGATTGCGTTTCCATTGTAGTCCAGGAGTTTACAGGCAGCTGGAAGGATTGTGGGGGGCTCCTTGATTCTCTTGAAGTCCACCTGCGAAATCACGTTGGCGGAGGCACCTGTGTCCAGTTTGAACTGGATGGGACAGTGATTGACCTTCATCACTGCATGCCATTCGTCCTCGGAATCCACGGCCAGGTTTGATTGGATTCGCGATGTGTCCAGTGTGGCGTATTCGCACTTCGTAATAATGCCCACTTGGTAAGTTTGTCCAGGTATTCATCATCTGGATCTGTCGCACTGCCTGGATCAGAGTCATGCATTCGGTGTTGCACAGTTCTGATGCGACGCTGTTGGAATTGCGAGCGCTGGCTCCTGACTGGTGGTGCAGATCTGCACAGGGCTGCATAGTGGTTTGGTTTCCCATAGTTTAAACAGTGTTTGCCTCTTGCAGGGCAGTTGTTTTAAAAATGGGCGGTGCTGCAGTTCGCACGCGTCATGACGCCGGAGGCGCTGCATCCGGGAGAGGGCCTGAACACACTCCACCTCTTGGGAGGCTTGTTTTTCACTTTCTGCCGTTTTGTACTGTGAACAGCGATTTTTGGAGTTCTCATGCACAGTACACGTTTCAATCGCGACTGGCTGGGTCATGTGCTTGATTTTCAACAATTGCTCTCGCAGAGGATCAGAGTGGACACCAAAAACGATTTGGTCTCTGATCATAGAGTCAGTGATATCACCGAAGGTGCAGGATTGCACTAGCATAGGTTATCATAGAATTTACAGTGCAGAAGGAGGCCATTCGGCCCATCGAGTCTGCACCAGCTCTTGGAAAGAGCACCCTACCCAAGGTCAACACCGCCACCCTATCCCCATAACCCAGTAACCCCACCCAACACTAAGGGCAATTTTGGACACGAAGGGCAATTTATCATGGCCAATCCACCTAACCTGCACATCTTTGGACTGTGGGAGGAAACCGGAGCACCCGGAGGAAACCCACGCACACACGGGGAGGGTGTGCAGACTCCGCACAGACAGTGACCCAAGCCGGAATCGAACCTGGGACCCTGGAGCTGTGAAGCAATTGTGCTATCCACAAGGCTACCGTGCTGCCCGTCTAAGGTTAGTTACATAGGAGTTGAAGGATTCGTCTTTACCTTGCATCCTCTGCTTGAAGATGTAGCGCGCGAAGATTTCATTGGTGTCCACCTTGCAGTGGCTGTCAAATTTGTCCAGGATGGTTTGGTACTTCATTTTGTCCTGCCCTTCGGAGAAGTGAAAGGAGTTGAAGATCTCTATCGCATGGTCACCTGCAGTGGTAAATAGAAGAGCTATCTTCCAAGCATCGGTCACACCATTGAGGTCGGATTCTTCCACAAAGAGTTGAAATTTCTGCTTGAATGATCGCCAGTTGGCACTAAGATTGCCGATGGTCCTGAGCTGATGAGGAGCCTGAATCTTGTCCATTGTGCCTGTATTCAGTAGCTGGTTGTCATGGATCTTGCTGAGTTGAACTAAATAAATTGAACAGTAAATCCTGGTATCATGTTGTGTGATGCTGCTTCATATAACACAGGCTGCTACTTGATGCAGTCTTAACTAAAGGATGCTCCAGATTCTGAAATAAGTTCAACGTGTTTATTGAACTATTAACACCGTTCTCAAATGAGTTCGACTCTCTGCTCATCTAACTGTTGTAACTCAGTCTAACTGTACCAGCTTGCTCTAAGCCACGTGCTGGGGTGTGATGCTGCTGATCAACCCTGTCTAACTCTAGATGTCTGTCTGTGGAAAGAGGCAGGGTGTGAGTGCCTCATCCCTTTTCTAGTGTTTATGTTATGCCCCCTTGTGGTGATGCCACCTCTGAGTGTCCTGACTGCCCATTGGTTGTGTCCTATTCTTAGTGTTCATTGGTTGCATGTTTGCATATCATGACAGTTGTGACACAATTTCAGCCCATTGACCTGAGATGTTAATTGTTTTTCTCAGTGCAGATGCAACCTAATGAGTATTTTCAATATTTGCTCTTTGTGTTTCAGGTTTGCAGCTTCCACAGTATTTAGCTTTTGTATTCAATATTCTCTGTCTATATTTATCCTTAAAGCTCTCCGTTAAACCAGTTAATGAACCAGTATACTTCCCCAGCCATTAAATCCCATTACTCACAAGCAGCTCCGTTGAGCAGATTTTCATTTAATTATTGTCCTATTTCCTCTTTTTTCTCCTGCCAATCTAACAATACTTCACTTGAAGATTTATCTTGGTCGACTTGTAATTCACGGAGCAGTCATTTATCAGCTCGAGAGGGAAGCAGAGAGGAGATGATTGATGAAGTTAAAGTCCTCAGATTAAGTGTGCAGTAGTATTTCCCATGACATAGCTCAAAGTAAGTTAAACAAGTAGTGGATTTCACACTGCAAAGTTTGAAGAAAACTGGTCACCTGACCTTGCAATAAAATACACTTCATTCAGTGTTTTTAAAAAAAGTATATTTATTAAAGTTTTACATCTTTTTAAAAGTATTTTCGTTCTTCTGGATCTGTCCTCTGGGTCGTTCAGTTCAGCTGTTGATGATCTGTTTCTTAGATCACAGAAGCAAGGTCAGATTCCTATCATTATGGTCAGACAGTGCAGTCTCCATGCCCTTGATTGTAGCTTCATGAGCTTTGACGGTCTATTGGTGGACTTGATCCTCAATTGATCTTTTGAAGTCCGAAGACAAGCTTTGTCGATATTTTTCGAGCTCGATTGGCAAAATCCTTGGTGAGAGCTTCGGCCATTAGTGGAGTGGTTGGAGAAGAAGCTCCTCCGCCATCTTACCTCCAGTTGATCCCTGAGAGGCTTCAGAGTTTGTCGATGGTATTCGGGCCAATCCCTTCCGGCTTTGCCTAACTTGGGGCATCTCAGGTTTCCTGTGGGAGCCACCTCCTGCGTGTCTTCCCCTCGCATCGTGCCATCGGAAGTCTTGTTCATTCAGTGATAAAGTAAAACCGAGGAAACACAAGAGAGGGATAAAAGGTGAGCTGAATTCTAAGCAGGCCTTACTTTGAGCTCATGTCCATACCTTGCCCAAGTGCAGGCCAGTTCCCTCATGAGGAAGGGAGAAAGAAAAAAATTATCTCTGGACCTGAGGCCCATTTGACACAGATTCTCTTTTTTGAGTAACATTTATAGTTAACTGAAGTCAACTGTTCAGCAATCCTCCAGGCTAATTAAGGTTTCTGAGCTGAATTTTAATTCCAGGCTTGATTTTGGTTGGGGGTGGGGGGGGGGGGATTTTAGTGGCTCCCCCAATTCCTTCCTGCTAACCCCAAGATGGATTGACCATGCTAAATTGCCCTGAGTGCCCAAAGGGGTTGGGCGGGGTTGCTGGGTTACGGGTATGGGGTTGAGGTGTGGGCTTAAGTGGGGTGCTCTTTCCAAGGGCCGGTGCAGACTCGATGGGCCGAATGGCCTCCTTCTACACTGTAAATTCTATGTTCTATGTTCCAAAACTAGACACTACCAAGCCCCCCCACCCCCACCTTAAGGTATCTGATCCCTCTATGCCTGAAAGCCCTTGACTCAGTTGAGTTCAGTCCCCATACTGTTGTCTTTGTGGGTCTGCTTGCAATCCCAGCAGCGTCCACTAATGGTGCTGCTGGGACTTCAAGAGCTGCCGGACAATCTTATTGGCTGAGCGATGGAAGACCACACTGACCTTGTTCAGCTGCTCATATGCAGTCTTTTTAAAGTGGGCCAGATTGTGACTGAATTTTATAAAGTGGGGAGGGAGGAGTGGGGTAGTCGAACAATATGCGCTCCTCCTCTTAGAAACTGACTGACCTTAAAAAAGGCTGCCCCGCAGTGATACTCGCTCTCCTGCTCACCTCCCCCTCCCCCCCCTGCCAAACTCCCTGTAAAATTCACCACATGGAGTTGGTGGGGAAGTGGCTAGTGTTGCTGTTTACTGGCCTGTACAGGAAATAGCCTGGAAAGAAATTGTCTCCAGAACTCTATATTCAAAAAAATGATTGTGAAAAATGATATGAAATATTGGAGATAATTCTCTTGCTGTGTTGTGCCCTATGCAAATCCCGCCATGTCCAGAAAGGGCGAGAACCTGATTGGAGATCAATCGCATTCCTTTTGATCTCAAATTTAAATCAAATGCAGCAGGCACCTGGTGTCATAATATACACCAGTATATCATGGTGCAGACACACACTGATGGACACACAGTGGGATCAATCAACATACACAACACCACAGCCAATCACCAGTGAGAGCACACACACTATAAAGACAGGGGACATCAGAGTTCCCGCTCATTCGAGTAGCAGCTAGCTAGGAACACAGAGCTCACAGCCTGAAACACAGACATTCACCATGTGCTGAGTGCATCAACTGGTTAGGACAAGGCAAAGGTCTTTAGTTAAAGCTAGTATCGTATTTACCCACAGTTCAAGTATGTTTAAATAGTTAACCTTTTAATAAAATAGTGTTGCACTACTTCAAGTGTTGGTGACCTGTATGTGATCCAGAACACCCAACACATCAAGAGAGAAAGAGAGAGAGAGAGAGAGATCATCACCTGGTATGAGGAAGTCACCTGGGCATGAATCACGACTGGTTCTTAAAAGCGGGGACCAGGTGCCATGGACTCCGTGGGGAGCAAGGAGGTGAGTACCCTTCTCCACTTATCTCCAGGGAGCACATGGCAACAGCAGCCACTGGCCAGATACCTTCAAGAGAGCTGAGGGTTGTGACTATGTGGAGAGCTATTTACAAGTGCCTGCGCAGACACACAATGGTCTTCTGCATGGATGATTGAAAGCCTGGACGAATGTTCAGGTATTGCCCTTAATAACACACAAAATTATTGTTGTTCTTTAAGATTTGTGTTGTTTTGAGAATGGTGAGACTTTGAGGACTTCTAATGTGCCAGGTGCTGCTTTGAGCTGCTCTCTCACACGCGTTAATATACAGTGAATTAGTACTCATAAGCCTATGTGCAGCAAGCAGGCAGTAAGGTGTTGAAAATATTAAATTAGCTGTGAAATTATGCTTTACGTTTTCATAAGTTTCCCTTATCAGCAGACAGAGTGACTGATGGCCTGGGGAAAGCACAAAATAGAACTGACTGTAGCAAGGTCCTTCATGAAGTAGAAATGATTCCAGGTTATTGTCATATTTTGCATGCAAGCTGGTTATTGAGGAAGCTTTATCTTTCTGCCTTCAGCAGGCCCTGATAGCATATTCCTTGTAGTCAGTTTCAGCATGAAAGTCAAAAACTTTCATGCTCATCTTTCACCCTTTCATCTCGGCGGTGGAGAAATTTGAGCGCGAAGACCACTTTAGTCATGGTGAGCATTGCAGAGAGTTTTCTCAAGGTGAAATCAAGTGGGCGTATGGCAACTAGCTCCGTCAAGTGCAATCCTTAAGTATCTGTTACGATCCCTGTGGGGGAACCGTGAGCCAAAATAACAAAACTTACCAAATGATCTCAAAGAAGAAGTTACTAACAGGATCCCACTCCACTTCAACATGAATCAGAACCAACTTAAATTAAACCTGAATTAACAGGCACATGAAATAAATTCCACTTTCCGTCGTCAATATGACAAAGTCTTATGCACCCACAAGCTCTTGTATCACTCCTGATTAGATGTGGCATGATGTAGCTGCACAGAGTGACAATATGCTGTTCTTCATTCGTGCTGAGTTAACCGACTTTCCAACATCTTTCACCATTGGGTTTCATGGGCATGATAATCAACAGCAGGGCGCACTTCTACCAATCCTCTCTCCCTTGGGTCAAAACAGTCCTGATGATGTTGCCTTCTCAGAGTGTATAAATCAAACACACACAGCTTTTTGCACTCTGGGTATCTCTCAATAACTAATATCAAGTTAACAAAGCCCACTCTTGTTGCTTTATTTGGTCTGAATCCTGATTGGTTATCATCTACGTTTGTTTCTGTGGATTGGTCATTTTATTCCAAAATGATCATTGGAATAATTTTCATCATATGATTCATGAGGACTATTGTTCCATGCTCTGAACACTCCAAGGCTTTTTGGTGTCTTTGGAGGTTAATGAACACTTACTGTATGAGACCCTTGGGTAGAAATCGTGTTTTTGGATATTGTGTTGCAGAGGTCTGTCAGTATGCCAATGTTTTTTTTTAGAAAATATTTTATTGAGGCAATTATAATTTTAACAATTTTAAACATCAAATTTCAACAAAAATAAAAACACAACAATATAACCAACGACAACCCCCCCCCCCCCCCCCAGTATCCCAAAGTTAACATCAGGGATTTCAGGCATTCTTTTGGTATCTCATTGATTCCAGGTACCTTCTTTGCTTTCAACTTTTTGATTTGCTGCACTGACTTTTGCCTCTCATGTCTCTTCCCTCCAATGGTGCCAATCATTTCACCATCTTACAAATCTCTGATATACTACACCCATTGTTTCTCTACACTTTTTCAAAGAGAAGTTATCCTTCTTTGTTCCTTATGCAGACACTATCTATAGTTATTCTTTTCTTTCCATCTGTCAGTACCTTAACTTCCTTGTTCAATTCCCTCATGTTTTGTCTTTTCTACAGTTCTTCTATTTTCTTGCGGTCTTCATACTACCTATCCTTGGCTTTTCTTACCTGCTTTTCTATTTCATCATATTTTTATTTTTTGTTTTCATTGAGTCTACTTTTCTCCATCATATCCAGTATTCCCGGGAAAGGGAGGTGAAGGAGAAAATGTATGACATGTATAATGCACTGGATGCAGTTGACTACTGTGGAAAATGTAAGTACAGCCCGGGACAAACAGAGGTGGAGATCCATGGCAGTCAACCTTGGAGAAGATGACTTTTGTGAGGGCCACAAAGAGTCCAACACAAGTTTGTGAGCCAAACAAAACTTTATTTGCACTAATATTTGCACAGCAGCAGTACTTTGCTACTGGTCTTCTCTCTAGCCGGTACCTAACTGGCCGGCTCCATTTATACAACAGAAAAGGTTGACGATTGCCCTGCTCCCTTATTGAGGAAGCTCATATTCCCCAAGATCCATGGGGTAACCAATTGTCCCTACACAATAGGATCTGTGCAGTTAAAATATTGACACGAATAACCAAATGAGTGATGATGTCACTTTCCAGAGTGACTTTTCAACCAGCCAGTCAGGACCACCCAGTTTACAGTTTGGCAACATCTGGGAAAACACCAAGCAGCATCTCTGAGCGATTCACAGAGCCTTTCAGGTTTTAGACCTTTTTAACCAGTTCACGCAGTACCTCCAAGAGCTCTTGTTTCCTTTTCTGCCAAACAGAAAAAAACGGACCTATTCCTGCAAGTGATTTGCTTCTCCTCTTCCCAAGAATTCTCTGTATTCCTCTTTCTGTCTCTGCTTCCTCTTCGTGTCTGTACCTGGCTGCTGATAACTTTCACCCTAGCTCCTCTGCTTGTCGCCTCCCTTGTTTCTGTCAGCCACAGTGCTTCTTCCTACTTCCTCCCTGTTGGTACTGCTTTCAGATCAAGGGTCACCAAGTCACAAGGACCGGTATTTCTTATTATCCACGATAATTACAATTCGCCCCTTCACAATTGATGCAAACTCTTGCAAGTCATTTCCAAACATTCTTAAAAAGAATAAGATTCCACAGACTTTTGAAAAAAATTGCAATCTTTCCTTCCTGTACTGCTTCCAGGTTGTGGGTCAAAGGTTGCCACAGGATCCTTGAAACATTGAGAGCAATTGGAAGTAATGCCCAGTGACTGCAAACTATGTTCCCTTGCAAATCATTAAAGTTAGTGATCAAGAAATGAAGTTTTGCACCTTGATCGCTTCTCTCAAAAACATCTCAAGTGCTTCCTAGATAAGGCACTTTGAACTGTCATCAGCAACAAACCATTTATGTAAACATCCTTAATATACCAGGATGTCTGATGGGCATTATAAAGCCAAGTATGACACCGAGCAGACCAGGAGACATTAGGGCAAAAGGTTGGTCAAAGAGGTACATTTTAAGGGGTGCCTCAAATGAGAAAATACAGCTGGAGAGACAGAGAGGTGGGGAGATTTAGGGAGAGGCTGGTGCCTGAAAGTATGGCTGCCAATAGTGGAGTGATTAATATCAAGGATGGGTAAGAAGCCAGAATTATGGCAGCACAGAAGCCGTGGAGGCTTGCAAGGCTGGAGAAGGTGACAGAGATAGGGAGGAGTGAGACCACCGAGGGATTTGAAAAGAAGGATAAGAATTTTAAAATCGAGGATATCAGTCAATGAGCTCAAGAACTTGATGGGATCTATTCATGGTTATATGAACCATGTCATCATATGGATACTGCAAAGGTGTGGGCCCTGAAACATTCTGGCTAAAGTATTGAAGACGTATGCTCTACAACCAGCTACACACCTAGCCAAGCTGCTCCAGTAGAGCTATAACACAGACATCTACCCGGCAATGCGGAAAATTTCCCAGCATGTCCTGTGCACAAAAAACAGGACAAATCCAACCTGCCAAATCCCGTCAATTAGTCTACTCTCTGTCATCAGCAAAGTGATGGAAGGCATCATCGCTGGTACTATAAAGCGGTACTTACTGAGCAATAGCCGACTCACTGATACTGAGTCTTGGTTCCACCTGGGCCACTCAGCTCCTGACCTCATTATAGCCCTGGTCCAAACGCGGAGCAAAGAACTAAACCCAAGAATTGGTATCAATGGGAATTAAGGTGGAAAACTCTCCTCTGCTTGGGGTCATACCTGGCACAAATGAAGATGGTTGTGATAATTGGAGGTCAATCATTTCTGTCTTTGGACATGACTACAGGAATTCCTCAGGATAATGTCTTAGGTCCAATCACCTTTAGCTGCTTCATCAGTGACCTTCCTCAATCATCAGGTCAGAAGTGGGGATGATTACACAATATTCAGCACCATTTGCAGCTTTTCAGATATTGAAGCAGTCCATGCCCATCTGCAGCAGGGCTTGGACAACATTCAAACTTGTGCTGATAAGTAGCAAGTAACACTCATGCCACACAAGTTCCAGGCAATGACTATCTCCACCAAAAGAGAATCTAACGTTCAATTACATTACCATCGTTGAATCTCTCACTATCAACACCCTGGGTGTTCCACTGACCAAAAACTAAACTGGACCAGCATTATAAATACTTTAGCTACAAGACAGGTGAAAAACTGGGAATTCTACAACAAGTAACTCATCTCCTGGCCACCCATAACTATTGGGGCGAAGAAATTATCGTGAGGAATTCCTGTAGTCATCTCCAAGGACAGAGATGATTGACCTCCAATAATCATAACCTCCCAAAGCCTGTCCACCACTGACAAGGCATAACTCAGGAGTATGGCGGAATATGCCCCACGTTCAAGGAGCTGGACACCATCCAGGTCAAAGAAGCCCTCTTGATTGGCACTTTATCTACCACCAATGCACAGTGGAGGCAGCTAGTGTACCATCTAAAAGGTGGACTGCAGCAACTCACCAAGTCTCTTTCGACAGCACCTTCCAAATCCATGACCTCTACCATCTCGATAGACAAGAGGAGTAGATGCATTGGAACAACAGCATCTGCATATTCCCTACACCACATGGACTAATGTCGGCCGCTACCACCTTCTCAAGAACAATTAACGAAAGGCAATAAATGCTGCCCTAGCCAGCAATGCTCAGGTTCTGTGAATGAATCAATAAAAAATGTTATTTCTGAACATAGCAGCCATTTGCACACAGAAAGCTCCCACAAACGGCAATAAGGCGAATTACCAAGTTATCTATATCTCTCGCTATTGTTTGAGGGAAGAATGTTGGCCAGGATATCGGGAAATTTTTCTGCTCTTCGGAGAGTGCCTCGTGATCCTTAAATTCCATGTGATTATCATAACCCCCAAGGAAAACCATTATCGATTGCCCATGGGGCTCGTGGAGTATGGGCTTCCCAGGTAGGGGGTGGAGGCCCACACAGTTGGGGCTCGTTAAACCGAGCATAAAGGCCGGCCTGAGGAAGGGCTGGCATGTTGGTGGTCCCAATGGGAATTCTGGTTGTAGGTAGTTCCTGCCATTGGAAGCTGATAGTTAAAAGTAAAATCAATCTTTTCCTTCCTACCGCTGTTTTCCTTGGTCATGAACATTCCACTTAATTATCATTCCCCCCATCTTTCTATTTTCTACCTTAATTATTTCTGTCCTGAAGGATTTGTATTGTGGGATGGCTCCATGGATGCTGCAAACCCTCTTGTAGCTCATCCAGTTGGCTATTTTCTCTGTTGGAGCATTGCAACATTTTGTGCAAACCTCAGCTGAGCTTCACCATGGTAGTGGTGCGGACCTTGGTCAATTTATTTTAATTCACACATTGGCTGATGGAAAACCAGCATGAACGAAGTAGATCTTAAGGATCAATCAGAGTATGTGAAAACTGTGCTGCTGAATTCTTCTTCCATGCCTTTAGTACCTCTAATTTGAACTATTTCAAAGGTCTTCTGACCTGCCTCCCATGTTCTATTCTTCATAAACCTGACCTGCATCAAAAGATCTGTTGCCCATATCTTAATCTGCATCGGACCTCTTATCCCTTTCAGCCAGGAACCCTATGCTTGCTGGCCGACCTTGGTTCCTGGCCCAGCAATGCCATGGTTTTAAATTTCTTATCCTTGTTTTTAAATCTCTCCTTGTCCTTGATCCTCCTTTTTTTTTCAACAACCTATCGCGGTCCCAAAATCTTTGCGTCTCCTTAATTTTAATCACTCCACCATTTGGCAACAGGGTCCAGGCCTTTATATCTGTAGTTCCCTCCATAAACCTCTCTGCCTCTCTACCTTTCTTTTCTCTTTGAAGACACGACTTAAAATCAACCTCTTTGGCTAAGCTAGTGTCCTCACGTGACTGGGTGTCAAATATTGTTTGATAACGCTTCTGTAAAGCGGTTTGGAGCAGATCACTGCATGTCAGAAGTTATAAAAATCCAAGTTAACGTTGATTGTGATGTTTCCCGAAGGCTGAAATTGCATTTTCTTCCTGGAAATGGTGTCTATTTTCGGAACCATGAAATACAGTTCTCACCTTCTTTGAACTGCTCTCCTGACAGGTGATGCCTCATGGAACATTTTACTCGTGCTGCTGTTTTCACAGCTCTAGGTTATTGTGGGTGAGCCGTGTCAGATTCTGTAGATTTTGCTGTCCTCCCTTTAATCTTTTGATGTACTTTCAATTATTTGTATGGTGATCTGCATTGCATGGTAATACAGTGGAACCGCGGAGATAATTAATTTTTTTCTCCCTCTTTCTTTTGTAATTGTCACTATCTCTGGGAAGTTTTTGATGGGGAAGGGAGGGAATAGCGGCTGAGCAGAGCAAGATTTTTTCTAAAATTCCAGCATTGTGTCTGAGTAACACCCCAATATATTTTGATCAATATTGTGTCTGTAACACCACAATGTGTTCTGTTCAAGGTTTTCATGCGCTTCAAAACGAATGATGAAAGACTGCCCTCAACCTTTTCCATTTGAACATTAAAACAGTGCTCAGGGTTTAATTCTTGGTGTACATGAGGTTTAGTGCATTGGTTAATGTGTTTATGTTAAATTCTCATGTAAATAATCACTATATTAAAGTAGTACACTCGTGAATCAGCGTAAGGACATTAACTAGCTGACTGAATTGCAGAGAGGAATTTAAACCTCAAAGTATTGATGAAAACAACCAAGATGACAGAACGCTTCGTATAATCATGGGACAGGCATTTGACCTAACTGATACTGAAGATTTTATGTTTGCAGAAATATTAATCCCATATCTTTATTTCTGACCATTTTGCGAAACTTGCGTGCGCTAATTTTCTCATTCTGACTCAGCGTCTTATTGTCAATCAAACTGGCATTTTGTCCTGGGAACTGAACACCTTGACTGTTTGATACTCATCGTTCTTTTCAGTCATTTGAACCTGGGTTCACCTGAAGTTCAACACCTTCTACAAAGGGTTTCTGAGCTCACTGCTTTTCAGGTCACAGGCCACACAGGAGACTGTCCTGTCAGGTGAGAGTGACCTGTCTCATGTCCTTGCCAGTGGGGCAATTCCTGCTTTTGTGTTTCCTGATAGACTGAGACTCAAAACACAAGCACAGAAACAATTATTTCATCCTTATTATCTCTGTCAGTTATCCTGAATGTAGAAATGCAGAAACCAATGGCTGCTCACAGTGTCTACAGTTTCTTCTGATTTGAGAACATAGAAACAAGAGCAGGACCCTCAATTCTGTTCCTAGATCGGAAAGGATCTTTATTAAACAGACTCAGTGGCGGGACAAATGGTCCCAAAACCCTTTTTAGATGTGCAATATTGACATTTGGGGAAGTTTGCCTGACAGCTGCTAACACCTCTCATGGTTTGATTGCTGTGTGGTTTCCAAAGATCGAGAATGATTTCTCGCAGCTGCTGATATATTTAATTTGGAGGTAAATCCTTTGTCTCTGAGCCATACAAACTGAGAAGGTGCCATGTTTCGTCCCTGGGTTTCAGTACATCAGCGCACCTCTGCCACTTAGCCAGTGAAGGTGTCACAAAGGTCTGGGTCAGGGGAGGAAACAATTGACCACAATTACCATTGCACTCCGGTGACCCTTTCTGGCAATTTCACAAAGAGGATTGGGCCTCACAGTGGTGTTCTCCAATATACTGCGCCTGAGTACACGCTTAACCTCAGACAATTGTGTGGAATACATTTTGCTGAACATTGTTGTTAGAGAAGGACAGCGAGACATGCGGGTTTGATTGAATGACTATTTGATATTGCAGACTCCCAATTAAATTGCATGGTACAGCATGATAGGACTGTCGGTCATATCATGGAGCCCTGCTCTTGTCCCCTCCAGTCAGTTATTTTCATTTGTACAACATGAGAAATCTGCAAGGACAGAAATACGTAGGAGCCATTCGTTGTGGCCCACTGCACTCTCTAACTGGAACATCTCGGCAAGCATTGAGGAGCATGTGAACTGGCACTGCAGGAAAGAGCATTCATGGTGATGGGGTGCAGGTCTGCACTTGCAACATCACCTCATCGAGATCAATGGGATGTCTCCAGCAATAATGAAAGGAAAATGGAAAGTGTAGCACAATGGTGATGTTACTGAATTAATAATCTTTGACAAATTATCAGATACATGGGTTCACCGTAGCAGCGGTGAAATTTAATTTCAGTTGATTAAATAAATCTAGATTAAAAAGTTAGCATAAGTTGAAAAAAAACTTGCTTATGACATTTTCTGTCTTCGTTCACGGGATGTGGGCATCGCAGGCTCAGCCAGCATTTATTGCCCATCCCTAATTGCCCTTGATGAGATGGTGATGATCTGCCTTCTTGAATCATTGCAGACCATGGGGTGCAGGGACACCCATAGTGCCGTTCAGGAGGAAGTTCCAGGACTTTGACACAGCGACAGTGAAGCAACGGCTGATATATTTGCAAATCAGGATGGAATGTGGATTGGAGGGTAACTTGCAGGTGGTGGTGTTCCCATGCATCTACTAATTTTTGTCCTTCTGGATGGTAGACGTTGAGGGTTTAGAGTTGCTGTCTAAGGAGCCCAGGCAAGTTTCTGCAGTGCATCTTGTGGATGGTACACACTGCTGTCTTCCCCATTGCACATTTTATGCCAGATGCCATTAATTAGCCAGTCAGCATGAAATCATGCTGACCTGGCCAGAAGCATGTTTTGCATCCAGTCCCAGGCGCCGTTGAGTGCACATGCTTGACGAAGGAAATTTGAAATGAAATGAAATGAAATGAAAATCGCTTATTGTCACAAATAGGCTTCAAATGAAGTTACTGTGAAAAGCCCCTAGTCACCACAGTCCGGCTCCTGTTCGGGGAGGCTGGTACAGGAATTGAACCGTGCTGCTGTCTGCCTTGGTCTGCTTCAAAAGCCAGCGATTTAGTCCTGTGCTAAACTGTGTTAAATTTCAGGCCTACACGGTAGCATTGTGGGGCAGCACGGTAGCATTGTGAATAGCACAATTGCTTCACAGCTCCAGGGTCCCAGGTTCGATTCCGGCTTGGGTCGCTGTCTGTGCGGAGTCTGCACATCCTCCCCGTGTGTGCGTGGGTTTCCTCCGGGTGCTCCGGTTTCCTCCCACAATCCAAAAGATGTGCAGGTTAGGTGGATTGGCCATGATAAATTGCCCTTCGTGTCCAAAATTGCCCTTAGTGTTGGGTGGGGTTGCTGGGTTATGGGGACATGGTGGAGGTGTTGACCTTGGGTAGGGTGCTCTTTCCAAGAGCCGGTGCGGACTCGATGGGCCAAATGGCCTCCTTCTGCACTTTAAATTCTATGATTCTATGATTCCATAAAAAGTATATAGAGGCACTGGGAAATCGACAAAAATTATTTCATGGAATGATATTGGAACTAAAAGGTTCTATCTGTCAGGAAAAATTGACCGGGCTTGGGCTTTATTCTCTGGAAAAGAGAAGACTAAGGGTTAATCTGTCAAAGGTCTTGAAGGTGATTGGGTAGAAGTATAAAAGATGTTTCCACTGGGTGGAGATCAGGGGCGGAATTCTCCGCGAACCGGTGGGGCGCCGAGGAGTGTCGTGAACCACTCCGGCGTCGGGCGGCCCAGAAGGTGCGGAATCCTCCGCACCTTCAGGGGCTAGGCTGGCGGCGGAGTGTTTGGCGGCGCGCCAGGTGATGCAGAAGGGATTGGCGCCATGCCAACTGGCACCGAAGAGCCTCTGCTGGCCAGTGCGAGTTGGCGCATGCGCAGGGGCGCCAGCGTGTGCTGGTATCGTCCCAGCGCAGGCGTGGGGGGGTTCTTCTCCGCACCGGCCATGGCGGAGGTTGACAGCGGCTGGTGCGGAGGGAAAGAGTGCCCCCACGGCACAGGCCCACCCGTGGATTGGTGGGCCCCGATCGCGGGCCAGGCCACCGTGGGGGCACCCCCTGGCGGCAGATCCCCCCGCGCCCTCCAGAGGACTCTACAGGCCGCCCGTGGAGCCACGTCCCGCCGGTAAGGACTTGTTGTGATTTACACCGGCGGGACCCCCAAAAACGTGGTGCCACTCGGCCCATCGCGGGCCGGAGAATCGCCGGGGGGGGGGCCACTGCCAACAGCCGCCGCGATTCCCGCCCCCGCCAAAACCCCGGCGTCGGAGAATTCGGCAGCTGGCGGGGGCGGGATTCACGCCGCTCCCCAGGCAATTCTCCGACCCAGCTGGGGGGGGCTCAGAGAACCCCGCCCCAGAACTCTGGGCCATGAAGATATGGAAGTCATTCCTAAATCCAATAGCGAATACCCAGAAGGCGGTGAAAATGTGGAATTGACAACCAAGTAACTGAAGTGGTTGAGTGAATAGATAGCAAGATGGCAGATAGTGAATAATGAGGGGAAGTGTAAAATTATTCAATTTGGTTGTGAGAAGAGAAAAGAAGAATCTTTTTAACAGGCATGAAACTTGGGAATGTTGATATCCAGAGTCACTTGGCTCTGACAAGGAAGACAGCAAGCTTGCATGCAGGTACAGCAAGCATTGCGGAAGGAAAGTTGCATGTTGACCTTTATTGCAAGGGAATTGGAGGACAAGAATAAGGAATTCTTGCTACAGTTTGACAGGTTGACTTTATTGATCCCTGGGTGAGGGGGCTGCCCTCTGAGGAGAGATTGAGTAAATAAGTCGTATATTCTCTGGAGCTCAGAAGAACAAGAGGCAATCTCATTGAAGCATACAATATTCTCAAGGGGTTTAGACCGGGTGGAGAAACAAGGTTGTTTCGCCTGGTTGTGATGAAGGAACGAGCATTTACGATTGAGATGTGAAAAAATTTCTTCACGCAAAGGGTTATGAATCTTTGGAATTCCCCACCCCAGAGGGTTGCAGGTGTTCCATCATTGAATACATTTAAGGTTGAGATGGACAAGATTTGTGGTCTCTCTGAGAACTGAGGAACAATGGAGAGCATGGGGGTGGGGGTAGAGCGTTGGTGGCATGGTATGTGGTGGAGGGGGCGAGGATTGTGGGTAATATACGTCTGAGGCTGGATAAAGGAATATGCCATTTCCACGAGGTTAGATGAAATGGGGTGGGAGGAGGCTCATGTGGAGCATAAACACTTGTGAAGCAGGGACCCATTGGGCCAATAGCCTCTTTCTACGCTGTAACCGCTACATAACTACCTAGGGTCGGAAGTGCACCCGGGTCTGGGGGTAGAGACGTTGTTCCATCAGATCACCCCTCTCATTTAATAAGAATTTTTGGTCACTGCAAAGAGTTTATGTACTTGCTCATGCTGTAGCTAAGCAATAAATAAATAAATAACTTTGTTGAGTACTGTTACTGTTGCTGCTTCAGAGTTTGCAGAAACATAATCTGTCACTGAAATGGACACCAGAGAGTCAGTACTGTGGATCCAGATTCCGGGTGGGCTGTCAAATGTCAAGCCACATTAAAAGCTAATATTTTTGCAAGATTCCACAGTCTATATTTGCATAAGTTATTTGAAATATCCAAGGGATTATTGGAGTCTCAGTGTGTTCTTTATGTTGTGCTGTCACATACACTCCATTATATTTTGTGATATCAAAACAGTTTAAACCAGGGTGTTCATCTGGAATCCTTTGCTCTGGAAAGATTCATGGCCTTGGGCTACAGAAAGCCTTGTCAGGCCTACTTATCTTCTTGAGAGAGCGGGCCATTGTTCTGAGGGCTCCGAGAGCACAATGTAATGTCAATTACATCTGCAGTCAAATGCTTGCCTGTTCATACCTGTGCAGCTGGGAGGTCTGCACATTTTCATTCAAGTGACCCTCCAGTTAAATGAGGGGGGGGGGGGGAAATTGGATGCTAAATCTCAAATGGAGAAGCAATCTTGCAAGAATTTGCCATGAAGAAAATGTCTTACTCCAAATATGGTCAGCCATGTTGGATTAGTGTAACGAAAGACTAAACTCGGCAGTTTTTCTCTTTCTTTAGACCTAAGTACAGAGCTGTTATTTTCTCTTTGTTCTGGGTAGTGTTGCTCTTGCTGTGTTCCAAACAGGTCATCCCACACACACAGTTCCAGCAAAATAAATCACAATCCAAATTACAATTGACCTTCCATCACTGTTGGCCATGACACCAATAACAATCACATTTTAAACAATACCTTACACTTTTTGATGAAGACACTTGGTTATTTGAGACAGTCAAATACATACAAACCAGCAGAATAAAACTATCTACTGCACTGGAAGTTATGTTAGATCTCGCAAGGCCGGTAAATATCACGAGAGGCCTCGGCGCGAGTCTACAAATCATTGGTCAGACCACATTTGGAGTATTGTGTTCAGTTCTGGGCACCTTATTTAAGGAAGGATGTTGAAGCCCGAGAGAGAGTGCAGAGGAGATTTACCAGAATGACACCAGGAATGAGGAATTTTAGATACAAGGAAGGATAAGAGAAATTGGGCTTGTTCTCCTTAGAGCAGAGAAGATAAAGAGGTGACTTTTTTGAGATGTTCAAAATTATGAACAATTTTGACAGGGTAAAGAAGAATATTCCACTGGTTGGCAAGCGTTGGACTCGGGGGTCACAATTTCACGATGGTCAGCAAGAGAGCTGGGAGTGAAATGAGGAGAGTTGTTGGGATTTGGAATGCGGTGCCTGGGATAGTGGTGGAGACAGATCCAGAGGGCGGTTTCAAAAGAGACCTGGATATATATGTGAAAGTGATGAATTTAGAGGGCTACGGGGATAGGGCTGGTGAATGGGACGAGCTACATAGCTCTTTCGGGAGCCAATACAGACAAATGGCCTCCTTCTGTGTTGTAAAATTATTTGACTCTATATTAGATCCTGACCGGTGTTGACAAATTTATCTTGAAAGGATTTTTCCTCTTGTGGGTGAGTCCAGAACTAGGGGTATTGTTTTCAAATTAGGGGTCGTCCTTCTCGGACAGAAATGAGGAGAATTTTATTCTCTCAGAGGGTTGTGTGACTTTGGAACACTCTGACACAGAAGGTGATGGAGGTGGGATCATTAAATATCTTTAGGACAAAGGTAGATTGATTCTTGTGAGGCAGGAGAATCAAAGATTATTGGGGTAGGTGGGAATGGGGAAGTTGAAACACAAACAGGGAAGCAATGATCTTATTGAATGGCAGCGCAGGCTCCCATTTTGTATGTTCCTATTACTCCTAATGTGCTTCAAGATGATGAACTGGATTCTCCAGTTCCCCGGCCACATGTTTCTCAGTGGCGCACCACTTGCTGGTGGCGGTGCCGCTTGTCAATGGGATTTCCATTGAAGCCACTCCATGCCGCCGGGAAACCGCGGGCTGGAGTGCTTTGGCGGTGGGAAAAGTCAATTGTAACGGCCAGAGAATTCCGGCCAATGATAACACTTTGCATTTCAATGTTGATCTGCCCATCTCCTTGCAGGTCTGATATTCCCCTTCCTCCCTTTCGTACCTCTTCATCCTTGCCACGTTGCAACCCCACTCCTACTCTCCCACTTCCATTTCGACAGAGAAGTGACTTTCACACATCAAATAAAACCACTCATCCAATCTGGCAACAGTCTCCTCCGATATTTTGCCACACATAACTACAACTTCGGGATAACCCATTGTGCCTGCAACGTTAATTCATAAATTCAGTTGCTGACAAACTTGAAAAGGCACAAAAAAATGTTCTTTATTGGTCGGCCGTTTGAATGAACCAAATCAATCATGCAAACATTTTTATGTTGGAGGTGATACTCAGGGAATTGTCTTTACAACATTTTACAGATACCTCAATATTAATATCTCGTGCATACCTAAAAAACAAACCTTTCAATTAAGACACTTCACAGGCAACTGTAAAATTGATATCACAACGTTAAGCCCAACATTATGGCCTGTTGTTTGTGGAGGCTGTTGTAGCCAAATTGCTTGCCATATTTACTTGAAAACAATGACTGCACCTTTATGGGCATTCATTCTGAGGTTGTGAAAGGTGTGATATACAGACAGGTTTTTCTGTCTGAGGTAGTGTGGCCCCTTTAAGGGGCAATACTTTGCGAGCCACAATGCGGAGCCTATGGGGACAGAGTACGCAAACCTAAGCCTATCGGGTGCCAAGGTACAGACCCGGGTAGTGGGCTATCATCAGAATAAGCCTGAGAGTCGAAGAACTAGTGTACTGTATTAGAGTTGTGTTGTCCTGTAATATAAAGTTTTTCCTTTGTTTCTAAATCACCATTGCGATTTAACTCTGCTTCGTTGTGTTACCTTGCGGCACAATATTGGCGACGAGAATAAAACAGTCCAATCAGAAGTAAAGTTGGCGACTTTTGGAAGGAGGGGAACAGTGGCCTCTCGGTGTGGTGCAGAAACGTAAAGAATCAACCACAGTCGAATACCTCAGCAACTATTCGGAAAGATCGATCCATTTGATCCGGAGGTTGAAAGCTTAGGCTAATACGTGGAAAGGCTTCGATACCTTTTCGCTGCCAATGAAATCAAAGCAGAAGACGAGCAAAAAATTATATTGCTCAAAGTTTGCGGCCCACAAGCATACAACCTCGTGAGAAGGACAACATCTCCGGAGGCTCCGGACACCAAGTCCTCTGCTCAATTAGTGAGAGACCACCCTCCATTATTATGCAGTGCTATATATTCCATTCAGCCATTAGGGGTCCTGGAGAAACAGTATCTGCTTTTGTCGCCAGGCCCCAACAGATGTCGGAACATTGTGAATTTGGTCTGTCTCTCAGTGATATGTTCCTTGTCTGCTTGGTCTGTATTATCAATAACTTGAATATTCAGAAGAGTTTGCTAGTAGTGTAGCCACCTAAAATGGCTGATTTATTCCCGATTTATTTGGCCAAAACCCGATATAAAATGGCTAACCGAAAAGGCTGATGGGAAAAGCAGCCAATAGGGTACAAACGGACAGCTGCAGACAGAACAGCGTATTCAGCTCTGGGGAAGTCGGCCCAAATCGATACCTGCGACCATTAGCAGCACATCAACACAGACATCTGCAGTTTAATCGGCTATCCCCGGGAACAATTGCAACATATTAGCAATTGAATGCCGGGCCAGACCTCTCGGCGCCAGCAGTGGCCGAAACAAAGACAGGTGAACGACCACCCCCCCGATCGAGGAATCGCCCCATTTTTGGAGCATATCGAACCCAGTGATTGGGAACAGGTCCAATCACTTGGGACTCAGGGTCAAGGTCCGCCCCGAGAGGCGGGAAGCCCCTGGCCCCTATAAAAATGGGGGCCAAGTTCAGATCGCCCCTTCTCTCCTGCTCGCAACCTTCGCAAGAACATCGACCAGAAACCGTAAGTTTGACTCCAGCGATCGCTACCCGATAGAGACTCCTAGCCATCGACCCGTATCAGCTTTTGAATCCCGCAGGCCAGACCCAATTCGATAAGCCATTCATTTCCCTGACCTGGTGGGCCATCCCCAAAAGTTAAGTATTGGCCAGTAGCGGTAGGTAGTGATATAGAAAGTAGGATTATTGTGTAAGTATTTATTGCTGTACATAATAAATGACCGTTGATTTCAATCTTACTAAGCGGTGTGCTGTCTTATTAATCATAACTCGAGCTTGAACCACGTGGCGGTATCAGGAAGATACCTGGCGACTCGTGAGCAAAGGTGACATAATCAGAGCTAATAAACTAAGGCTAAAAAGAGCTAATAAGAGCAACAGTAGGAACCAGAATATCCTTTGTCAAAGCGGTTGAGTTGGCTAAAGCGACTGAAAGCACTTAACAAAGTGCTTTTGGTCAATCAGTTATGGTGGGAAATGGCGGCTGCTCAAAGTACCCAGAGTGAGGGAGCAGCAGAGCCTGGGAAAAGGAAGAGTGACCGTCAGTCACAGGGTTTAGAGGCTTCTGGGGAAGACCATCCCCAAGAAAGGTGTAAATGTAAGAAATTAATTTGTTTCAGATGTAATAGAAAAGACCACATGCTAGCCAGACAGACTACGCCTAGTTCCAAAAAATCGTCGGCGACTCCAGTGAAGAAGCTTGAGGAAGACCCAGAAGAGAAGTCTATAAGCTCAATATGGTGAAGTTAAGTAAAACACCCACCATTGAAATTGTCCTTGTTGTTAACAGTCATCCTTTAAATATGGAGTCTATACAGATGCTGCTGTCACCATGGTAGGAGAGCAAACATTTAAGTATCTAGGAAGAGCTGCAACCCTTTAATCTCAACCGCACATCAGCCATTTTAGCCATCCATACTCCGGATCAAATGGATCGATCTTTCCGAATAGTGGCAGAGGTATTCGACTGTGGTTGATTCTTTACATTTCTGCACCACACCGAGAGGCCACTCTTCCCCTCCTTCTAAAAGTCGCCAACTTTACTTCTAATGGACACAATGTCAACACCAGTCCTCCAAGACTAAGGATCACTGGGCAAGATCCGTAAATTTGCCTTCCCCTGATGTGGACTCTGATGCTTCAAGTATGGAGAAACCTGTTGCAGCAAGAGTCCGAAAGCCGCCCGATAGCCTCACCTAATGAACTGTGGCCATTGGCTCCCTTACTATTAATTCTGTTTAACTGGACATCTTGGATATAAGTTTTTTTTTTGGCTTTGTAAGGGACCTTAAGGGACGATCCTTTGCATGCCACGTGGCCCACCCAGAGGGCGGAGCACACAAACCTGAGCCTATCAGGTGCCAGGGCACGGATCCGAGTAGTGGGGTATCATCTGAGAGTCAAGGGAACTAGTTGTGTGTTGGGTTGTGTTGATGTGTAATATAAAATTCTTCCTTTGTCAATAAATCACCGTTGTGATTTAACTCTGCATCGTCATATCACCTCGCTCCACAGCACTTTTTGTCCTTAGCGAAGAGCATGGAGGTGATTTGCAGATGATTGGGAACTATACCTGAAATAGCACCTCCCTTTTGTGTCCCGACAGTTCAGTACCATCCTTGCAGAGCATTCACCCACTGAATTGTTTCTTTGATTACCCAGGTATACAACACGCAGCTTCTTCTTCTTCTGCAAATTCTGAAGTTTCTTTTTAAGTACAGGATCTGTTGATATTAGACCTTGATCGTCAGGGATGGTACTCGAAGACGTTTGGCACCACCTCGGCAACTGAATAATAATTTTTACAAGGCGTGTTGCTTTTATTCAGCAAGAGTGGATCATCGCAAAGACATGTGAATTCATTATTGGAGTTAAGAGATTAACAATTGATTAGTTTGTACTTCTGAGGCGATTGCTTTTGAAGAAGAAGTGACTGCAGACACATTCTAAAGCTTGTGTTTTCCGTCTCCGTGACCACCCACAGAGCAGAAATGAAGCCGAACCAATCCAAGCCATTTAACAGCTGGGCTGGAAACACAAAGAAAGCACATAATTAGGCATTATATTTTGGTTACTGCAACCTTTGGGTAGAAACTGGGTACCTCCCTCCCACCCACCTCTATCGAACCAGCTTTGCAAAACATTAACTTTTTCCGAATACGTGTTTCAAACTTTTCCCTTTCCTACTTGGACACTCGGTGGATGCAGCACGTCCTTCAGAATTGATAAAGCTGGAGTAAGTTAATTTGTCTCCATCCAGCTAAACCCCTTTTCTTCACTCACCTCCACCACCTGGCCGCTGACCTCTTAAGTATCTGCGCCCGTTTAAATTTCACCGAGAGCGTAATTTTCCACTCCCTCTACATCCCTGTGCATCATCGTATGACCCTACCCTGCACATCTTTGGGCTGTGGGGGTGAAACCCACGCAAACACAGGGAGAATGCACAAACTCCACACCAGAACCGGGATCGAACCTGAGACCTCGGCGCTGTGAGGCAGCAGTGCTAACCACTGCTCCACCGTACTGCCCTCGGTATGAATAAGTATGGAAATGTGCACAAACGTCCATGCAATCAGGTCGCTCCAGTTCTGGCTGGGCTTTGAATCATGCAGCACAGGAAGAAATCATTCAGCATACTCCGCTTGTGCCAGCTACCCAACCAATCCTCTTTCCCCACAATCCTGAACATTATGGGCGGGATTCTCCGGTCCGCCAGCTGCGTTTTCCTGGGTGGCATGCCCTTGCCAGCAGCGGGATTCTCCGTTCCGGTCACCTGCCAATGGGATTTCCCATTGTGGCCACCCCACATTGCCGGGAAACCTGCGGGCATGGGTGCACAGCCGACGCAACAGAGAATCCCGCCCATATAAATGCATATAATTCCCTTTTGAAGGTTATTTCATCTGTTTCCATCACTCATTCAGTCAGCACATTTCAGATCACAATTCACTGCATCAAAAGGGTCTCCTCGTTCCCTCCCATGGTTCTCTCGCCAATGACCTCAAATCGTTGTCCGCTGGTGACACCCTCCTGTCACTGGAAACAATTCCTCTTCATCCAGCCTAGGTATTGGAATGGTTTCCGGCAGGTGCTGATATTGCCAGCCATGTCAACCCAGTTACTCAGTGAGTGATGATACTTGCAGCAAACGTGGTGGCATAATTGTAGAATTCAATCTGCAATAGTTCGAGAACCTAAGCTTTTACATGTGACAAAACTGCACTGTCCAGCGTTGTCAATTATGCTGGAATAATAATGTTGTAACAGAGGTTGAACGAGAAATTCTTCACACTGGTTGGGGAGTCCAGCATGAGGAATAGTATAAAAATTAGAGCCAGATCTTTTCGGGATGAAATTAGGAAACGCTGGAGCAAATGGTGGGAGAGATTCCTCAAATGACAACCAAACAGATAACTTGAAAATTTTAAATTTGAGACTGATAGATCTTTGTTCCCCAAAGATATTAAGGATAATATGGAGTTCGGCTGAAGAATAGACGAAACCTCATTGATTGATAGAAAGAACTCAAGGGGCTAAATGGCCTCCTCCTAATTCAATGTTCCTACACCTAATACTGCTCCACATAATATGGACCAGTTCAGTAGCTTTTGTTCTGGTTTTCACTTGATGGTACATGGGTCGTTAAGTGACTGCAGCGACAGAGATTTTCAGATTGTCTTTTCTTTGCAGTGTGTGGAGTCCTAATCCTAGCACAATCTTGATGGCAGCATAAGATTTCATGGCAAACTGGTTATGCTTTAATCAGGATGCCATTGTAATTAAGTCCATTCTGACCTGCTCTCGCATCCACTAATCCAGCAATTGGGCAAAGGGCTTAAATTTGCTGCCAGTATCCAGTTACTTCTGTCTTAGTTCATGTTATTTCCCTTATTAAGTGGACTGTCTTGCATTTACCTCAGTAAATTGGGCTACTTTGTCTCTGGGCATTGGAGGTGGTGTTTGTGAAGCTTGCCTCAGTGTTCAGCTGCAATTACCTGTCGTAGCAAGGTGTTCGGTTTCCTATTATCCATTAATAACCTCCAATGTGAGCCGTGACTGCAATTTACCTCCATTTACCTGCCTTAGTGCATTCACTAATGAAGGGCTGAGACCCGTTTTTATCATTTTCCTATGGCTGAGTGCTCGCCGATTTTGTCTCACTTTGCAAATTTTTGTGCTGTGAACGCGCTTATCGCTTCTTGAGCTGAGACTCACTTCCTGCACAGGTTAAAAGCAAAATGGGAAGTCCAGCTATCGCCTCTCAGCAAAAGAACACATTGACAGCAGAAGCGGCAGCAATAACACCAATTTGCAGCAGTAAAATAAAACATTTGAGAGCATCTGGCAAAGCTGAAAGGTTTGGATGTGAGCTGGACATACAGTAAAAGGGGCATGGGGGCGGGGTGGTGGTGTAGAGGGTGATGAAATGAAGCAGTGGTAAGCTTGTTCAAAGATGGGGTTGTGAGGTGAGTTTGGAAGGTAGAGCCGAAGCAAATGTGATTTGGGGACAGGCTTCGCAATTCCATGAAACAAATGTCTTCATCGGTGGAGTTGGTAAACAACCTGAACCAACGAGTTAATTCAGCAACTGGGGCATGTATAACATGGACTCAGGGGATCATTGGAATTTACAAGACCAATTGTTGCAAAATATGTGGCCTGGATGGGTTTAAAAATGAGGAAAAGAACCTTGAAGTCCATGTCAGAGCCCACTGAGATAGAAAGCAGACTATCTTTTTTTGTCTTTTTCGCTCAAGTTGCAGAAGATATGAATTTGAGCTGGTTGCCCAGTAACTCACCAATACGTCTCCTGCTCTTCCTATGTGAGCCGGTATAGTGAGTTTCAGCAGGCCGTTTGACAGTGGAGAGATCATACTGGAGCCTCCTCATGTCCTCATTCACCAAACAGCAGACAGTGATCAGGAATTGCAACCTTTCTATTTTGGAGGACAGAAAGATTAACAAGACATACCATAGAAACTAGGAGCAGGAACAGGCCATTTAGTCTTTTGTGCCTGCTCCGCCATTCAATATGATTATGAGTGATTATCTCAGTGCCATATATCTGCTTTCTCCTCATACCCCTTGATGGCATTAAAATCTGAAAAAATTATCGATCTCTTTCTTGAATACATTCAGTGACTTGGCCTTCATAGCCTTCAGTGATAGAGAATTTCTCAGGTTCACTACCCTTTGAGTGAAGAAATCTTTCTTCATCTCAGTGCTAACTGTATCTTGACACTGTATCACCTGGTTCTAGATTCCCCAACCAGGGAATACATCCTCCCTGCATCTAATCTGTCCAGCCCTGTTAAACTCTTTTTCCAGGGACCCACTTTTGCTAACCGACGGATCCTCAGGACCCATGCCGCCTGACCTTCGCAACTCACGTCATGTCCGCTCACCTGTAATGAGAAAGGGGAGCCTGCTTGGTCTTCACAATCTCACTCCAATCAGGTTTACAGGAAGAGAGGGCAATGCACATATCAGGTGCAGATTTCAGCCGGTTCCTTTGTGCCATCTTATTTTTGTGAGAACAGAAAATCCAAGCTCGCACATGTAGGTCGTGTGAAGGGCAACAGCAACAAAATGTTTGTTTTACTCAGCACTGGATACTCCTGGGAGATGCTGCTCCAGAATTCTGACAGCCTCTTGGGCTTTTGTGGTGTGTTTTTAATGTGCTGTCACAAGTCAGGTGCAGCAGCGCAGTCTTTTCATTGGAATCATAGAATTATAGAATTTACAGTGCAGAGGGAGGCCATTCAGTCCATCAAATCTGCACCTTGGAAAGAGCACACTGCTTAAGCCCACGCCTCCACCCTATCCCCATAAACCCAGTAACCCCACCTAACCTTTTGAACACTAAGGGGCAATTTTAGATGGCCAATCCACCTCACCGGCACATCTTTGGACTGTGGGAGGAAACCGGAGCACCCAGAGGAAACCCTCGCAGACACGGAGAGAAAGTGCAAGCTCCACACAGACAGTCACCCAAGGCGGGACTTGAACCCGGGTCCTTGGCGCTGTGAGACAGCAGTGCTACTGTGCCTCCCAAACTTGGAGTCAGCTGTAAGTTAGGAACTGACTCTGGGTCTGAACCTCAAAAGGAATTTCTCACCCACCACTTCTCTTTCAAAATCTGAAACTTCTATTCTCATTTGCCACTACGTCCCTGCATATAACACACATGGGCTTTGATTCCTTATTTGCAATGGCACAATTGACAAAACCATACCTCAAAACATTATCTTTACACTGCTTTGTTCCTGAGTTAAGTTTCTTCTTTGTAGGCTGTTAACCAGAGGCCCTCAGATCTCTGTACAGAGCTAACACTAGCACTACTCTGTCCTCTCTTGAACTCTCCTGAACAGCAGATTCAGATGTGAGATCCTAGCTGGTAGGTACTCTGCCTATTTGCATCCATGGCCGTCTCTTTCTTATAACAAAACAATTCATCTTCACAGTCCTCTGGCCAGCAGCTAGAAAATGGAAGGAACTCTCGTCTGTGATTTGCCACCAAAAGCAGATACATACAGAGCACTTGGCGTTAAGTTTACGTGCAGAACATGTGAAGTGCTCCCTGCTGCCACTTATGGCCGGAAGACTGCACACAGCCTTACCAGCCTCTCCGAACAGGCGCCGGAATGTGGCAACTCGGGGCTTTTCACAGTAACTTCATTTGAAGCCTACTTATGACAATAAGTGATTTTCATTTCATTTCATTTCACACAGCCTCATTTTGTGCTCACTGAAAAGCGGCAGTGGCTGACTTTCGCGATAAAAATGCTGGTAGCAGCCGTTGGGCACTTGTCCTGCGATCGTGGGAACACCATGACCGATCACCTCGTGATACTCCCGACACCTGTCCGTGACCTGCACTTTGAAAACCCCTGGCCCAATCTCTGTTGCACTCCTTCGATGGCTAGTATATGCTTTCTTAGGTGGGGAGACCAGAACTGCACGTAATACTCCAGGTGTGGTCTCAGAAATGCCCTGTATAACTGTGGTGAGACATCTTGAATTCTGAACTCAAATCCTCTTGCAATGAAGGCCAACATACCATTTGCCTTCCTAACTGCTTGCTGCAAGTGTTCCCCACTTCCATTGACTGGCGTACAAGGATACCCAGATCCCTTTGTGCATCCGCACTTCCCAATGTATCACTATTTAAATAATACTCGTCCTTCCCATTTTTCACACCAAAAAGTGTGAAAAACACAATTTGCCAATTGGTTGTAAATGCAATTTATCTGAAATACCTTTGAAAACTTTGTATCCATTCCCATTTCCTTGTCACAAAATGTTACTTTCTACTGTCACAGGTTTGTGACACATGTTGCTAACTTTGGTTGGTTCTTAATTCGTTGCTCGTTGTAGCTTTACTTAATTTGCTCTGTTTCTGTAACCTTTGCTCTAAAGTCGTAAGGTATCTTTATGATACCGCCACGAGGTTCAAGTTCAAGTACTGATCAATAACTCGACACACCAATTAGTAAGATTCAAAGCAAAACACATTTATTATACACAGTCAATCACTACTCATGCATAAAACTCTACTTACTAGACTATCTCTAACACTAAAAGGCCTATACTTAGCTTCGGAACTGGCCCACCAGGTCAGGGGAACAAACGGCCTTTTGTTCGATTCTGAGTCTGCAGGATTCAAAAGCTGGTATGGACTGGTAGCTAGGAGCGCCTATCTCGTAGCGTGCATTGACTGGAGACTTACTTGGTTGGTGCGGCAGCGAGGCAGGTCACTGTCAAGGGTTGGTTCGAGCTGCTGAGTGACCCTGCCAAGAAGGACAAATTGAATTTGGGGACTCTACTTTATGGTCCCCAGGGGCTTCGCGCCATTCGGGGCGGACCCCGTATCTGGTTCCAAGTGATTGGACTACGTTCCGATCACTTGGATCGATTTCTCCAATCCTGGAGCCGTTCCCTGATCGCTGGGTGGTCCCTGAGTGTCCGTTGGCCTCCCTTTGTCTTGGCTCCTGCTGGCGCCAAGGAGTCTGGCTTGGCTTTATTCACCTTACATGTTTCAATTGTTCCCAGGGATCGCTCATTAATATGCAGATGGATGTGAGTTTCAGTGCTGTCTGGGTTTCTGCAAGTTCTAATACACAGGAGACTTTGTACCTGCTAGTTTTTCCTGGCTTGGCTGAATTTCCCTGCATTCTTTGCAGACCTACATTTTAAGTCGGGAAGTGGCCAACCCAGGTGGCTATATACATTTGTATCAGCTTTCACATGGACACATTTTCATGCCTGCCCAAACTTGTTACACTGTACCCCCACCCCTTACTCTCAGTGGCAGCAAGGTTGTACCTCAATTTGACATCTCCCAACCCCTTAACCGACAATCTGTTCCAAGTCTCTGCTTTCCAAATTGGATCAGTGTTGCCCATTTAACTGTAACTTGATTCCTGGATGAGAGAGGATTGACCCATCAGGAGATATTGAGTACAATGGGACTGTAGTTAAGAATGAAATGAGTAGTCATCTCATTGGAAGTGCATGAAATTCTTAGAAGGGTCGAAAGGAAAGATGCTTGAGAGGCTGTTTCCCCTGGCTGCAGAGTCAAGAAAAAGTGATCATCATCTCCGGATAAGAAGTCGGACAGAGAGAACTGAAATGAGGAGAAATATTATCACTGAGGGTAGTGTATCTTTGGCATTCTCTATCCAGGGTGCTATGGTTGCTCAGTTGTTGAGTATAAACAAGACTGTAGACTTCGCCACTAAGGGAATCAAGATGAATGGCAGAGTAGCACAATACTCCTCATCCTAGTTCTCCTTTTTAAAAAAAATGTAGATACCAATATCAGACATTTTATATTAAAATAAGGAAAGAAATGTATGATTTTAAAATAAGGATTGAATTAAATTTGAGCAGTCTTGTGTACATTTTATAGCTTGTAATATAGCTTGTAATGGGGTTGAACAACAATATATCTTATGCATTGCACCTGGAAGAGGTGTTCCTCCCAGTCCCTCCCTTATCAAGTTCCCTCAGGGTCTTATATCAACCAGATCACCTCTCATTCTTTTAAACTGCCATGCATATAGGTTCAACCTAAGCCAATTGGTTTATAGTCAAAGTCGAACGTCGGTTTGACTGAATGGCTTAAACATTCAGATGGAAAACAGCATAGAGTATGGATTGGTAACGGCTTGTGTTGTTTCTCTTCCCCACTCTGCGGTTTCCATTTATTTTATGATTAATGTTCTCACAATTTGAGAAAAACACACACCTTCCTGTGAAAGATGTTGGTCACACTGTCTAAAATAGTCCGAGAAGTTGCAAAATCAGATGGTCATCTATGCTCGTTCAAGAGATCCATTTTTTCATCTGACCAGTTGCCAAAAACTGTCCTTATCAACTGTTGCCTGTTACCTCCACGAACATAGCGAGGTTAGTTTGTCTCTATGCAGAAACCATGACCTTGATTAGGAGATCACGTTTCTTTGAAAAACTTGTGCCCTGTAGCATTTTCAAATTTTCATGCTTGTTTTCAAATTTCCCTGTGGTCCTGTCCATCCCAACCACTGGAACCCCTCAAGCCCTTCAAGCCAATTAAATCTCTTAAGGTCTTCCAATTAAGCTCTGTTGTGCATCCCCAATTTTTCATTGCTTCAGTATTGATGATTCTGCCTTCAGCTGCCCCAAACTCTGGAAACTCCTCCCCAATTAAGGCTCCCCTCTCCAGCAATTCCTGCTCCTTGAAGTTCCTTAAAATCAACCTCTAACCAAATGTTTGGTTGCCTGTCCTGATGGCTCATTGTTGAATTTAGTCCGCTTATGTCCCTGTGCATGAGTACCTTGAAAGGCACTGTCCAAATTAATGCTGTTGATTTTTACCACAGTGGAGATAGATTACAGGAAGATATTTAGGTGCAACGCCTGGTATATTTGGGTGGGTTGAATGCACGGTGGATTTGGAAATGTTTCAGACTGGAATTTGATCTGTGAGCTGCAATTGTAAACTTGATTTGGAAAGGCAACATTCAGGGATTCAGGCAAACTATACACAAGGATTCTTGAGAGTAATTTGGGTGTATTATGTCCACATTCAATAAGTGGATTAAACACCTATTTGGGTGGATTATATTCAGATTCAGATGATTATCCACTGGGACTCGGGTGAATTCCACATCGGGTGTTCAAGTGGATTATATTTGCATACAAAATAATTGTGCACTGGGATTCTGATGGATGATGTTTGGGTTCAGCTGAATTGCGAGTTTGGATGGATTCTACTGAGGGATTCCGATGGATTGTGTTTAAATTCAGGTGAATTATGCACAGAGATGTGGCTTATTATTATACTCGGATTCTGATGGGAGATATTCACACGGTAAATTGATGCTTGTAGACGATGTGCTGGACCACGTTGAAGGCAGGATGCACAAAGGCAGGAGAGAGGTCAGCACCATCACCCATCTCCATAGTTGATTGTTCAAGTCAACAGCAACAGTATGTGAGTTAACAGCAGATCAGGGGCTTATTTTCTTTACCTCAGAAAGGTGCAGAGAAACATTGCTGGTTTACCTGGGTGAAAGCACAGCCCAGGTTTGTTGCTGAGGCAGACAGGACAGATAAATCTCCATCTCTGGCTAGCTCACTGATTTCATCCTCAACAGCATCTAGATTGCTGCGATCTGGCGTCAGAACCATTGCTCTTGGGAGGGGTGCTCTGGGAGGATAAATGAGCCTGGGTTCTTCGCCCTGCCGCAAGGTGTGCTCGCCTGGACATCGATAAGAGGATGATCAAGTTGAGCAGTCAACCTTCCACAGGCTGAATAATATGCCTCCCGGTTTTCCCACGTGAAGAATGGACACGTGGATGAGGGAGCGAGACGAGAGGCTAATAACATCCCTGGGATCAGACCCTTGCAAGAACACGTGCTTGAAGGAATGGGAAAATAGTGGACAATGAAAATACGAAAAAAACATCAAAGGAAGAAATTGAGAAAAGGGAAATGATAGATTCAGAACATTCACAATTCTGAAAAATAGGATGAAATGTGAAGGCCAGCATTGTACCTTCAGTGAGATGTGAAGGAAGAAGGGCAACATTTTTGCTTTAGCCAGTGAAACTGATCTATTTTATTTGAGTGAGACATCATGCTGAAGGAACTAAGGAGCTGTGCTGTGTTCCACCCTGAATTAATGAGGGATAATTAGGTTTTGCAGCTCTTATTAAATTCAAGGAGGAGGGAGATTCCATTGAGCCAGCCTGTGTGTGACTTTCCAGTGCTTTCAGACTGCATCCAGCTGCTTTAATAACTTTGCCCTAATCCTCAGTAAACAAATGTTTGAGGGAGGTCCACTTGTTAACGTCTCTGGGTAATATTGCTCACTGCAAATGACACCTGCGTTATATGGTTTTTGTTTAACACGGTTACTGAGGGACATTGCTATTTGCTTTGGCAGACAGCACACAGCTGCTCTTATATACTGGGGAATGGAGCCAGCAACTACTGAAGAATTCATCCGTGGAGGGTTGAATGGGCCAAAAAAGTACGCACTTTTCTTTCCCCACCCCCTGCTGCCCGTCCACAATTTCAGGCAGTAGTTTTAGAAAACTGATATTCAGTTTAAGGCACAATAACAAATAATTTGTTCCAGCTTCTCAATTTCAAGTTTTCTTTGCATTTGGCGAGAAGCTGGGAGTGCAAAACATATTAATCGACTTGCATTAAAAAATATGGCACTCAGTCGGTTCCCAGCAGCTGCTGGGATTTAAATTGCAATAAGATTCGTCAAGCAAATGGCAACGTTTGTGAGTGTGAATAACATCTGCAGTTTATGCTCATCTTCCACAGAGGAACCAGAAATATTTTGAACATTGATTTCCTCTAAATCAGGAATTGTGACGTCCTGAACAGCGGTTTCAGCCCTTTGCGGAGATCATGTGATAATTTTATTCCTGGTGTGAGTGTGTCACGTGCTCTGGGGGCAATATCTTGAAAACTGCGTCTTTAGTTTTATTTTCTTCCTGTTGTCTTACCTTATTTCTGTTGCGGTACTGCAATTTCACAAGAATGGCATCGGTGTCCTTTGGGTAGTAATGCTGCCTGTAAGAAGTTGGGACGCAAATCTATCAGTTTTTGCTGAGTTTCCCTGGGAATATTCCACAACTGAATGAGGTCCTCCCATATAAATGCACTTTGGGAAGGATGTGGGAATTCTGTGGTGTTATATTCAGGGACTTGCAAGCATTCCATGTTACGGTCATCTGCTAGTTCAACTCTGTCAAATTATTTTCTTTTTAAAAAACTCAACGCCTTTTAAAGGCTTATTATCTGATCCCATCGCCTCGTGCTGGGACAAGGAATACACTGTGCGTGGGTAGCACAGAAACCAACTGTGATTTCCCGAGGCCAGTTCATTCAAACGATAATCATGCAATAAACTGGTGAGAGGCATACTATTCCATGGGAAATGGAACAGATATATTCCTCCTCATCCCTGAGTCCTGAACACATATTTCCTGCATTGAATATTCCATATAAATGCAGGGAGATTGTCTTTTGTCTGGTAGTTTAATAAAGACTTTACCCCAATGGACTAACATTTCCGGACAATCAGATCAGCAAATTAGTTACTAACATTACAAAGTGCAATTTGAGACTCCTTGTTTTCCAAGGGATTCTTGGGATTGAACTGTTGTTCTCCTTCAATATGTTGAATTTTGGGGTTGAGCTTATGTCACAAGAACAATCAAATCCCACTAACAATAGCAAGAACTTTAATTTATACAGCAGTTCTAACTTAGTAAAATGCATTGCTGAGAAAAGGGAGCTGCTGTACAAGCCCTTGATTTTACATTCATCAGGTCAGACATAATGATGCCAAATTTAAAAATTGGCAACAAATTATACTGAGTGAGAAAAGAGCACTGATTTGTTGGCAAATTGATTCTGATTGGTCTAGATGTTGCCATGGAGAATGCATCAGGGAGATATTGTCCCTAACTTCCTTGTTATATTCAAAAAGGCGCAATGCCTGGCCATGTTCCTTTTGCCTGCAGAGAACAGGTCCCCGCATATGAATATAGATGTTCAGAATTACACCTATTAAGTCAAGTTTGCCACATGGCTTACTTAAACTTGGATATGGTAAGGAGGATTTGAAAGGCAGGATGAGAATTTTAAAATTGAGGCATTGCTAAACAAGGAGCCGGTGAAGGTTAGTGAACAGACCTGCTGCATGTTGAGGTAGGAGGCAGCAGACATTTGGGCACGCTCACGTATTTTTTGATGTGGAAGAAAGGAGGCTGGCCACAAGAACCTTGGAACAATAGTTAAGTCCGGAGGTAAACACGGGCATGGGATTCAGAAGCGCATGAGCTGAGGTGGGAGTGGGGTTTGGCAATGTTACGGAGGTGGAAATAGGAAGTCTCGATGATGGCACAGATATTGAGCCGGAAGCTCATCCAGGCATCAAATAATAAATTTGCAAACCAAGGGCCATATTTTACCAGGGTTGTGGGGGCAGCAGGGGGGCAAGTGGGGTGTGGGAGGGTAGTGGGGTGTGGGTGGGCTGCTCCCAGCTCCCCAGTAAGAAAATCAGCTGACAGTCAACACTGGGACAAAGCCCATCCTACAGCAATAACACTCTCAGGGCAGGCTAAGCAAAGCAAGAGTGGAACTTGCACCCCTCAGGATATCCTGCCCTTGAGATTGGCCAGCAGCTCTAGTAGTACCGGCAGCGCCTTAGCTCAGTCGTGGGCACTGCTGGGACTGCAAGGCGGAGCAGGTAGAAGATGGATGGCTGCCGGAAACAGATTGGTTCCAGGGTTTTAAGGTGGGGAGGGAACCGAGAGCCCAGAGAGGGGAGAGATTGGGTGGGTATACAATAAACTCTGCTCTGCTACTGAAGGAAGGGGTGGCAAAGACACTGATATCCAGCATTTATGTCAATGGTCATATCCCACAGGATGCACTGTGGTCTTTGATTTTGACTTGAGAACTTGTTTAAAGTGAGACTTGTTATTCTCTGTGACAGAAACCACGAGCCTTGTGTATCTTGAGTGAGTCACACCAAACTTTAAAGTTTCCCTGCGTTCTCAGAGAAGTTGGAGAGCATCGTGAAAGCATTGCATATGCTGCCCTCTGCTGTTGTCAGAACAAAGGTTCACCCGACAATTCTCTTGTGATCTGTGGCAAAATCATGGATTGATTCCACATTTTCCTTTCTAGTTCGTTTCACAAAGATATGGGAACTATCAGTGTTACATGAGCATTGTGACATTTTAACTGCAATCTTCATTGAAACATTTTCGCTGGCAGTTATGCCAGAGAGTCGTGAGGTAAAGGCCTGATTTTGCAGCCTCTCTAAATTATGACAGCTCTCAATCTTGTGTGCTGATAATAATCAGGTGCCTATTTCCAGGGAGAACCTGACCATGAGCTGATTCTGGGCAGCATGCATCCACTCTGGAAAGTGGACAGGATTGACTTCGACGGTGAAATGTGAGCAAAGCCCAACCCAGACTTTGCTTCCTATCTGTGTGAAGTGAGATGTCCAAGATGAGGCCAGCAAGCAGAGAAATTGAAAGAAGGCATGGTCAGAATATTCAATTGCCATTTATCTTGAAGGACATTTTTAAAGGCTGCATGCCTTTCCAAGTTGGAAAGCAAGAATTGAGGAGCTGACATTTGAAAATAGAAGTACACGGGGAGGCATTCTGCAGTCTTGCGAATTACTGAAATACTTCAATTGAGGCTCACTGACAAGTGCAGACATAACGTAGAAAGTTCTTGGAAAATTCATGACCACTCTACGCCTCATGAGTAGCTGGCTGCTGCAGTGATGTGAATTAATTGAAAATATATTCATTTTAAATAGGAACAGCAATGCTGCACAGAAAGTACTCCTGTTCTAGTCAGTTTTTTTTGTCAGTTTCTTAAGCCCTCAATTGGGTTATCATTGCTGTCAAACAGAAGTTTGTTCTGGAGATGGTAAATGATGCAATTGGATGACCTTCCGAATATCCTAAACAGCAAACCCAAGGTACAACAATGAGGATTGCGAAGAGTTGACAATGAATGTTCTAATGATGTACAAGATTAATGAGTAATTTTATTTTCCATTGCTGTTATAATGGAGGACAAATTCCTGGAATTATACACAGAAATATTTGATTTTCAAAAAGATCTGTGTTTTATTTGTTTAAAAATGGACAGACAGCAAAAATTAGCTGAGAATGTACAGCTAGCCACTGACAGAAACAGTTGCATGGGGTTTCTCGAAGGACCAATGTAACACTTCCCGGTGGCCCAAGACAAGATAATTCGAAAATAATCCAAGGACTGATTGCCATCTCTGGTAAAGACAAAGGAACACGATGGCTATTTCATTCAAAGACTCTGGGTATAATTGCCTGGACCGACGAGTGGACTTCAGTTTAAATACACAAAGACGAGGGTTAAAAGATAGCCGAGAGAGCGGCCCAGTGTCTGTCTGTGGTCTGTGTGTGTGTGTGTGTGCTGTGAGAAAAGCAGCTGGAAGTTTGTCATACTGAAGGTGATACAGTAACCGAGGCAGAGCCCCTGCAAAACAGTCAACTTTTGCAGGGACATCTGAAACTCTCCCTCTGATTGTGAAAGTCGGCCAGCCAACGGAAGGATCGCAGCCGGAAAAATAACTTAAATCTCTTTACTGAACTACAGAACACTTGAACCGAAAGATCAGCTACCCGAATCAACCTGTATCAGACGCAACATGTCATCATTTACACCTCGCAACTCAAAAACTTTGTATTTACTTACTACTGGATTCAATTCTTACTTTTAACCTGTATGAATGTAGTTGCATGTGTTTTACAATTTCTCCTTACCTTTAGAGTTGTTAATAAACTTACTCTTCCTGAACCCAAGAAAGCCTGGTTAACTTGGCTCCTTTTAAAACAAAACAATTAGATCTGGAAAAGGTTTCCAAGGGAAAGGGAACCTTGTTAGATCAAACCTTTGTTATTTCCAGCAGAGGGTGGGTTGAATAAAGTCACAGAGACAGTCATTCCTCCTCACCCGGGTTTGTAACAATTTGGAGGTATCCCAGTCGGATGGAAACAAATCGAGGGGTCTTGCCCGGATCAAGGATTTTTCAGGAACCTTGGGCCGCCTGATTTCTCCGGCGCCGGGGATTTGGCGGGGGCGGGAATCGCGGCGTGCCGGTCGGCGGCGGCTGGCAGCGGCCCCCCCCCGGCGATTCTCCGGCCCGCGATGAGCCGAGTGGCTGCCCGTTTTCGGCTGGTCCTGCCTGCGTAAATTAGAGTAGGTACTTACTGGCGGGACCTGGCTGCGTGGGCGGCATCCGGGGTCCTCGGGGGGGCGCAGGGGAATCTTGCCCCGAGAGGTGCCCCCACGGTGGCCTGGCCCGCGATCGGGGCCCACCGATCCGCGGGCGGGCCTGTGCCGTGGGGGCACTCTATTCCTCCGCGTCGGCTGCTGTGGTCCTCCGCGATGGCTGACAGGGAGATGGTCCCCCCCTGCGCATGCGCTGGGATGACGCCAGCACACGTTGGCGCTCCCACGCATGCGCCAACTCGCGCCGGCTGGCAGAGGCCCTTCGTCACTGGTTGGCGTGGCGCCAAGTCCCTTCCATGCCGGCCGACTGGGCGCAAACCACTCCGGCGCCGGCCTAGCCCCTGAAGGTGAGGAGGATTCCGCACCTTTGGAGCGGCCTGACGCCGGAGTGGTTCATGCCACTCCTTTGTGCCGGAGTTTCCCGCCCCGCCGGTTCGCGGAGAATCCCGCCACTGACCTGGGGCTGGTTGTGAAACCATTTATAGTTTTCTTCCTCCCTCCTGAGGCTATAAATAAGTTAAATGTTGAGGCTATTGGTGAGAGATAGACACCATTATGGATATTTTGAATGGGCAAAAGAACAGTTTGTGAGGGTTGATGTAAATTGTTTGACACGTTGCACATTCATTTGTAAGCTTTCTTAAGGTAGGTTTGTGTTCGGCTCGATATTTTTCTGACAATAAGTCAGGTGAGCGGAATTCTCCCCCAACATTTCCAAGTGTAGTCTCTGGCAGGAAATGAGGAGCGATGGATGGGTGGATCTGCGTGATCCAGTTCGCAATCCACCCACACTTAGAAATTTCTTTGGAGCTGGGGTGATTCACGCTGTGAGACCGGAAGAAGCAGTAAAGCTGGATCCTCAGAGATCTCAGAATAATGCTGGCACCCCCCCTAGAATCGCTGACAAGGCCTCACCCCTAAATCGTTGGCTAATTCGCTAAATGCCGCCCAATGTCTCTGAATATCTACTTCCCAGGGAACCAGCACTTCCGGTGTGCCCGGGTTCCAGGTTGGCACTGCCAGGGATGGGGCCCTACCAGGTGGAGGGAGGTTGAGGGGGTGTTCCTGGGGGCTCCCCAAGGTTGGGGAGGGAGGCGGAGTCAAAAATGGGCAGGGGGGCAGGAGGGGGGGAGGGGGTGGGGGAGGGGGGGGGGTGGGGGAGAAGGTCGGGGCAGTCTTAACCAGCATTAAATTTTCAATAAATTGATGAAGAAAGAGCATGAATTAGCAGCTCTGCTTAGTTTGTGCAAAAGGTCTTAACGGGTTAACGGGAAATTAAAGTACTTCCTAAGTTCAGCCCAAGCGCATATATTTTTATTTTAGTCCGGCATTCGAAAGGAAAGGGTTAATACCTACAATAGATAAATATCAAGCATTCATATGTGAACTTTACCAATCATAAATTATGCCCTGCAATGTTTTGGAATTTGCTTCCTTGATAGCTTTCGAGTGAAGTTTCCATTGTGCAGTATGGACAAACAGGCTGTCCAAAATTGGGTTGTTTTTGGTTTTTAATGATTTATTTCGTTGCGAAGCTGGAACTTGCCACCTCTCACTCTGCTTTCCCAAAGTGTCAGAAGCTGTTTCCATTGCAGGTCTTTTGTCTGCCCGGCTGTGAGATTCTCTGTCACCTTATTATCCCTAAAATCAAAAATAAAGCTTTGCTTTGACTTCACTAACAATGGAAGCATATCAGGAAATATTAACAGGCCCTGCTCTCGGTACAGAGGATTAGTCTGTTAAGGAACACAACTCAGATGTCCAGGCCACAGAGTTCCGAGCATTCCTTCTGATATTGTCCCCAGGTTCTCTCATGCTTGCCAATTCCCTTTGATAAAAAGTTAACTTTGTTTCCTTCTCAAATTAATTATTAGCATCAGTTCCCTGAGCGAGACTGAGCTAAGATGTCAGGAATGTAGCTCGCTAAAACAGAAATGCAACAATACTGAATTCTTTTTTATTTAGCATAACAGATGGAGAAACCACCCATGCAAAGGATTCACTTTTGGTAGAATATAAATCATGCTTCAAAGTTCCCTTCTACGGTCCTCATGTATGACCTAAAGCATCTACAGGTCTAAAATCGACCTACATAAATGAGGAGATCGACATTTTGTGTAATTCTTTCACTTGCATGATAAAGTTTTGCCCCCATTCTAAATCAGCAAATACACTTAACTGCCGTGAATAATCCCACAGGATGTCCACTAACGCATTCAACCTTATTTTTAGTTCCTATCAGCAGAGTGATCCCAGGCATGAGCTTGGCCATTTGAATACAAACCAGATCAAGGAATCACACACACTGTGCACTCCACCTCTTGCATTAATTCCTTAATGGTGAACAGTCAGTGTTGTGCTTGACACCCGACTGTGTGGATGACTACTGGGGAGGAGAAAGGTGAAATATTTCAGTGTAGGTCATTTCTATGCCTGCACCAACCCTTTCCTCAACGCCCCCCCCCCCCCGCCCCACACCCGACCCTTGGTCCAAAATCTTTCTCTCTCCTCCCCCACCGTCAATTCCTTTCAAAATCTTAAATCCCTCAATCAAATCACCTCTTAATCTTTCATATTCCAGGGAATACAAGCTGTCATCTCTCCTCATAATGCACCACTTGGAGCCCTGGCAACAATCTCTTGAATTTGTGCTGCATTCATTCATTCCAGGGGCAGTGGATTCTTTCCTCGGTGCGGCGGCAGAACTAGAAGCAGTACTTCAGATGTGATCTTCCCCGGACTTCGTGTAGCTGGACTAAGACTTTCTCCTCTTTATATTCTAGCCCTCTGTTCATGAAGTCTAATGTACGTCAATGGAAATAAAATGAAGACCGACATTTATCATAGCCCCGTGAGAACAGTCAATTCTTGAAGAGTGTTTTTGGTGTGTGGGCAATGAAGGGAGACGAGTATTTCTGCAGTTAGTTTTACTCCTGCAACACAGGAAAACCTGAAAGGTGGGGGCAGTGGGATTTTAAAACTTTTTTTCAATGTTTTGAGTTTGGCTTTCTAACATTCTGGCCTTTTTTGTGAAAATCGAAAACCACTGATCCACAATTTTCTCAAATCAATTTATACCATTATCGGTGGAATACAAGAGCTCCAGACAGCCATTAGTTTGGCAGGATAAAACCGCAGGCTGCATAATCTGTGCACCGCTTCACACACTCCAAGCTGCTGAAAGAGTTAAATGTAACATCCTTGACTGCACAGCTCCTGGGAAACCTAAAGACACACAAACCAACATGGGCAGTCCTTGTTTGAGTGCCTGATGAGGATTTGTCAATAAACAACTGATGCAACAATCAGCATTCCGACTGAGCCTCCTGCTCTGAGCAGATTAAGTGAAACTACAGCATGAAAGTCTATAGAAAAAGGCCGATCTCTCTTGTGGGCAGGTCAGGCTATTGGTTTACTACTTCACAGTTAATAACTTTGGCCTTTCCTTTTTGGAGTGTAATTCTTCCGAGATTGAAAAGGTTGCTACTGCTGCCCCGTGTTGCACATTGGGGGTTTGTCGGTCACTTAGTGACAATACTATAGAGCAGCTGAAATAAAGAAGGAAAGGAGGCTGGGCACCAGTTAAAACATGCAAGTACTTCAAGCAATTTGGAAGACAGATAGATTATTTGCCGCTATTTCAAGGGTGTTGGAGTATGGTAGCAAGGAAGTCTCGTTGCAAGCACAGAGGGCTTTAATGAGACCATTCGTGGAATATTGTGCACATTTGTGGTCTCCTTAGCAAAGGAAGGATATACTTGCCTTGGACAGAGTACAAAGAAGGTTAATTAGAGTGATTCTTGGGATAGGAGGATTGTCATATGAGGAGACATTGAACGGAATAAGTATATTCCCTGGAGTTTAAATAAATGAGGCGCACTCGTTGAAAAGTCAAATTCTTCAGGGGGCTGGAGAGGGTAGATGTTGTTTTCCCTGACTACAGAATCTAGAACTAGGGGACATAGCCTCACGATAAGGGGTTCAACAATTTAGGACTGAGATGAAGAGAAATTTCTTCACTCAAAAGGTTGTGAATCTTTGGAATTCTCTACACTCGAGCGCTTTGGATGTTCAGACAATGAGTATGATCAAATCTAAGATCAATAGAATTTTGAACACTGAGGGAATGAAGAAACGTGGCAACCGGGTGGAAAGTAGAGCTGATGTCAAAGTTCACCAAGATCTTACTGAATGACGAGAAAACTCGAGGGGGCCAGATAGCTGACTCCTGATCCTATTATGTTTTTCAAACAGTGAAGTGGTCATCAGAGCAGTGGGAGACTTTAATTTGTTGACCATATATTTGAGTTCATAATAAAATCTACGATCCAAATAAAAGGCAAGCCATTGGTCAGCCTGTTTCCCTTGAGGTACCGCAGACACCTGGGAATCAGTTACACAGAACATTTAATTCAAGCGTGCAAATGAGTTCAGGAAAGAAACATGCATTTGTGAGTGCACAGTTATACTGTCACTTCTGCATTGTGATTGTCCCAGAAGCCTCGTCCTGATTCTGAAGTGGAGTGCTGTGTACTTTTCTTCCTGGAGAATACTATCTGCCATCGCTCTGCCTTGGTGTCACACAGATTAACTCCAAGCAGTTTCAGAAAGTTCAGAGGGCCTGTTGGATTTCTTTTTTTAAAATAAATTTTAGAGAACCCAATTGATTTTTTCCCCAATTAACGGGCAATTTAGCATGGCCAATCCACCTAGCCTGCACATCTTTGGGTTGTGGGGGCAAAACCCACGCAAACACGGGTAGAATGTGCAAACTCCACACGGAGAGTGACGCAGAGCCGGGATCGAACCTGGGACCTCGGCGCCGTGAGGCATCAGGGCTAACCCACTGCGCCACCGTGCTGCCCCCCTGTTGGATATCTTGGGTAATTTATAAAGTTATTTTTTCCTATGTTTTCAGGGCAAAGGCACTCGCAGTACCTATAAAATTAATTGGAATGAATCTTGGTGCTCTTAAAGGCTCCCAGAGTTCCACAAATCTTGGTTGTATGAACAAAAGCCTGTTGGATGCATCGATATTGCTTCAAACATGATACTGAAGATAGATAGCACATAATAACTCTACTTGAAATGCCACCTGAATTCCTTTTACTGCATTAAAGGCACCAAATATATCCGCATTGTTGTTTGCTGTTATTGACCTTCTAAAATCTATTGCAGCACTAACACAATTCCAGCTATTTGTGCTTTTCAAAACTAGTTTCATGACGGGTCAATATGTTTTGGCATTGACCACACTGAATGAGAGGATGAATTTTCTGATTCTAACCAGAGCAGTGATGGGCAACCTCGGCTAATGAGTGGACCCCCTTCCTCTCAGTGGGCTGCAAAATTAAAATCGGGCATGTCCATCAACTTCAAGTGGTAAAAGCACCTCACTTCACATGCCCCTGCTTTACAAGTGTATCACTTCAGTCATACCGGTGGGAAAAAAGCTACTTGGATGGAAACCGGCAAAATGTGACAACTCAATACCTGCGCAACAGTCAACCAGATGTCTCTTGGGTTGCACTCAGAACCCTGATGGGCCACAGGTTGTCCCGACAGTGAACCAGAGTGCATTGCCGTGTACTGCAATGTACAACATATTATTCTACTACCCATGTGATTATCAGGTCCTGAGACTGGAACCCACATATTTGATATACGATCAAAACGATTCACCTCGCTCTCATTGCCCCCAAATTTCCAGGCCTTCCCGCCAGCAGGATCTTCCAATCCTGCTGATGACAGACCCCCTGCCTGCGGTGCATTCCCCAGCGGCGGAAGGTGCAGGACGCACAAAACCCCAAAGACATTGGCAGTGCTTTCCTGCCTTTAACCAATGGCATTCTGCATCCTCCACCGGTAAATACACTGCAAGGGGGGACTGGAAAACCTGCCCACCAGGACAGTTCACAAGAAATTGCCAACAGTAAAGGGAAACAACAATTTATGCTGCATGGGAAGAGAGTGCTGACCCGTTGGCAAGTGGTCTCTGATTGATGAAGGCATTGATAAATTGTTGTTCCCCTGTACTGTTGTCCTGATGAGAGCAAGATGAACAGCTTTGATAGCATGTCCCTTTTTTCAATCATACTCAAGTTCTGTCTTACCAAACAACCATTTATAGGAAATCCAGACTCTCTCGGTATTCTGTCCCAATTTAAAATAATTGCACCTGGAGTGTCAATGTGCGGCGAGAGTCAACATGTGCCTTGCGATTGTTGGTGCAAATTGCCAAGTATTAATTTCATTCATTCATGGAATCTGAATGTCATCGGGCCAACATTTATGACCAATCTTTAATTGACCTTGGGAAGGTGCTGGCTTGCCATCTTCTTGAACACCAAACTATTTCAGAGAGCAGTGAAGAACCAGCCAAGTTGCTGTTCGTCCAGAGTGACGAATAGGCTGGTGTGGATAAAAACTGCAGACATCTTCCCAAAGAGACATCAGTGCACCACAGAGGTTTTTACGTCAGTTTTAACAGTTTTTTACTGTTATTGTTACCGATACCAGTTTTTTAATCCCAGATTTATTTCATAAACTAAATTCAAACTCCTCAGCTGCTATGTTGGGATTTTAACTCATGCCTCTTTGGCGTTAGTCAGGCCTCTGGTTTACTAATCCTGGAACACAATCACTGTGTTACCCTATCTTGCGTTGGTGCCTATTGCTGAGCATCTTCAGTTTTACTGAAATAAAGGACAATTCATAAATAGTCATGTTGTATCAAAATAAAATTTGGTCTTGGAAAGAGAAAGGTGGATGAATCATTGAGAGCTTTCCTGCGGGGTCTCGTCATCACCAAGAATTGGCCAACAGGGTAGGAAACGATGGGAATTTTTTAGAGAGGGAAGAATGCCAAAACCTTTCGTTGCTGTTGTCACAAATTTAGATGCATCGAACTTCTTGCTCGGCTCACTCGAATGGGATGAAGATAGAAAAAAAGTCAAGATGAGCAAAGAACCATCTTCAAAACATTCCCAGTGAAACTCAATACAGGAGGAGCCTTTGCCGGAGTGTTTGAAGCAACCACCCTCGTGACAGTGCTCCATTTCTCCTAAGCTCCTCAAGCTTTGCTGACTCAGTCACAACCCACAGTTGAAGGACCCAGGCTGCTCAGGTGACCTCCGTCTGGTCTGAGATTAACTGGAATGAGAAACAAGAGTCATAAAGGCCCTTTACTATTCCCTTCACTGTGTGAATGCTGAGCACATCAAATTGCCTGTAATCACATGAAAGAGGGCTTGGTTGCTTTTTTTCAAAGCGAAGGCCAGCAAAGATGTTTTTTTTGGTCTTTTGAATCGGCAAGCAGTTAAACATGGATCTTAAGTTGCTGATGCTTACTGCAAGAGATTAGCGAAGACTGGGGAAATATGTGCTGAGACTCGAAGAGAGTGAGATTTGCACTTCTTGAAAGCAAACTTTGCTTGAAAGCAGAAACCGTTGTGAAGGCACAAACTGAACAATTTGTTTGTGGCAGAAGATTCTTTTTTAAAAAGCTACCCTGCCTGTATCGTCTTGTGTCTCAACTGTAAGTGGTGAGAACAGCGGGGGATTAGAACCTGGAATGCACTTCCTGACAAAGTGGTGGAGGCAGATTCAGTTGTGGTTTTCAAAAGTGAAAATGTTTGCGGGCGACAGGGAAAAGGCAGTGGGGTGGAACTGGGTGGTTTGGATTTGCGCAGCACCGGTACGGACATGATGAACCGAATGAGCTCCTGCTGTGCTGTAACCTCTGTATGAATCATAGAATTTCACAGAATCATGGAATTTACAGTGCAGAAGGAGGCTATTTGGCCCATTGAGTCTGCACCGGCCTTTGGAAAGAGCACCCTACCTAAGCCCACACCTCCCCATAACCCAGTAACCCCACCCCACCTTTTGGGGGTGACACGAAGGATAATTTAGCATGGCCAATCCACCTAACCTGCATCTTTGGACTGTGGAAGGAAACCGGAGCACCCGGGGGAAACCCACACAGACACAGGGAGAACGTGCAGACTCCGCACAGACAGTGACCCAAGCCGGGAATCGAACCTGGGACCCTGGAACTGTTAAGCAACTGTGCTAACCACTGTGCTACCATGCTGCCCTTTTTTCTCTCTCATCAAGAGAAAGTTGCCACTGCTTTTGTGAATGTGACTTCCTCCCTCTACCCAGCCTCCCTCGCCCGGCTTTCACGCCATGTCTTTGGGGAGACCATGCCCAGCCCTGCCCTGCCCTGCCCAGCTCGCTTGATTCCAAGTCTGTGCCCAATTCTATTTCTTGTCTACCTACATATTGTAGGCCAGAGGTTCCCCAAATCGGCACAATTTATCATCAAGTGGGGAGGGGAAAGAGGACTGGCTGTGAAGGATCGCCACTGATGCATTGTCTCAGAGCTAGAAGAGGTACATTTTATGCTGATCACAATATCGTTTTTTTGAAGTGTTAAAAGTTGCACTGTTGCTGATTTTCTCCTTGGTGCAATTGCTCTGTTTTATTACCTTTGCTCTCGAGTTGCCAGGTATCTTTATGATACCGCCACGAGGTTCAAGTCCGAGTAATGATCAATAACCCAATACGCCGATTAGTAAGATTCAAATCAAAGCACATTTATTATACACAGTAATCGCTACACATGCACAAATTCTACGTCTAAGCTACTTCTACAACTAACAGGCCTATACTTAACTTCGGACTGGCCCACCAGGTCAGGGGAACAAATGGCCTTTCGTTCGGGTTCTGAGTCTGCGGGATTCAAAGTTGATACGGATTGGTAGCTAGGAGCGCCTATCTCGTAGCGAGCGTTGAATTAAGACTTACGTTGTTCGGGAGTCACTGCACCGGTCACGGTCAATGTTGGTTCGTGTTGCTGGGTGACCCGGGCAGGACGCAGAGGTGAAGAGAGAAGAGAGAGATTTGAACATGGGGCTCAACTCTTATAGTCCCCAGGGGCTTCCCGCCTTTCGGGGCAGACCCTGTACCTGGTCCCAAGTGATTGGACTTTGTCCCAATCGCTTGGTTCAATTTTCTCCAATGCTGGAGCGGTTCCCTGATCGATGGGCGGTCTTGAGGTGCACGTTCACCTCCTTTGTGTTGGCTCCTGCTGGCGCCGAGGAGTCTGACTTGCTTTGTGTTTCCAAAATGTTACTTATTGTTCCCGGGATTGCTCATCAGTATGCAGATGGCTGCTACTTTGTTATGCTGATGGTCGCTGGTATCGATGTTGTCTGGCCTTTGCAGAGGTAAATACACAGCAAACCTGCAGCTACTGGTTTCTGTCTATGTTGGCTGACTTTCCCATCAGCCTTTGCCGTTTGCCATTTTAAATCGGGAGTTGGCCAATTTAGGTGGCTACACTCCCTCCTTGTGATCCTAACGTGAAGCGTGAAGGATCACATAACTACGTTGCTTTCCATTCCCTGACCTGGGGAGCACTTCTTTCATGGCCTCTACACTGACCATAACTATGCAAAAAATTTTTTAACTGACAATTCTAAGGGGCGCTATGTCAAACAGGGACATGCATTACAAAACAAAAAAATGGGTACCTCTAACTATTCTTAATACAATACACTCACATTTCTTCACTCTAACTTCCTCAACCATACAAACAAAATCATAGCAGTTTATACAAATGTTTCCTGGCTTGGCAGTCAAGATCAGGATCGTACAATTGCTCATGAACATTCTTTACATTTCTTTATTTACAATAAAACCGCAAATGAATGCTCTTTATTATAGATCGTGGGGGTCGGGGGTCTGGTCGTATCCAAAAATAGGGTATCTGATCCAATATATCGGGGTGCAAACACGGTCGGCTCTCCTTCACCATTTTCTTAGACGCATAGTCTGCACGATGCAGCAGAGTATTGCCAATACCAGAAAGGAATCTATTCAATAGGACAGGGAGTACCAGGTTATAAACCTGGCACACCAAGATGGTGTGGTGTCGCTGGTGACTGGGCTCTGGGTACTGCGGGGAAGTGAAACATTAACGGCTGGGGGGGCTTGAGGTCATGGGGTTCGCGTTCACGCGCAACCAAATGTCCATTATTACGATGAACCATCCGAAGGAAGTCCTCATGGCTGTTCATCTTTCACTTCTCCTCTCTTCTCTTCTCTTCTCCGGTCCTGGAGCTTCTGGAGTTCTGTGGAAACAAGCATAGTGTCTGTAACTATCTTGGTTTAACATCTCGTACGATAGTCTGTCTGTCCTTTAGTGCCAATTACTCCCTTTATAATTGGTCACTATGTGTGACTCCCTCATTTTTCTTCTCCAAAAACGTAATTTTAGGACAAGACATACTTTCAAATAATGAACCAGTGCGAGCTGTCTCGCAGACTGTGCGATCTACCATCCAAATGTTTCAGGATGTAAATAGCATGTGGTTGGCAACCTAAGGGTTACCTGAAACAAACCAAAATTTTTTGAACTAAAATTTCCAAAATGAGGTGCGTATGGGCCGTGAAGGGTAAGAGTTGGATGGAGTATTCGGGTAGGACGGCTACCAATGCCCTGTCTCCACTACCCGAGCGTAGCTGACCAGAGGTGGGTTCCCAGGCAGGGCGGGTCCCAAGCCGTTTCTCCACTGCCTGAGCAACCGACAAGAACGGACAAGAAATGTAGTCATCGTGGGGGGCTGCCGTATTGGTTCCTTCCTTGAACCAGAAGAGCAGTTACGAACGGGGGTCTGTGGTCTCTGTCGACAGACGAGTTCCGCTGAACTGGTGTCTGGGACCTTTACAAGTCTCTGCAGACAAACTAGTTCCTCTGAACTAGTGTCTGGCCTTTAGCGAGTCTCTGTGGGCAAGTCCTCAGAGGTTTCTGCTGAAAGGGCGTGGGGCCGAGGAATTTTTTTTTTGGTCTACAAACAACATTTAACAAACTTACAAACAACATAAAACATGCTGCAGGTTCCATCAGAAAGGACACCACTTCTCCCAAGCGGTTCCTTTTAAAACATCATCTGGACACCTCAGTTATCGGTTGCGAACATGGTCGCAAAGGGGTTCTCGCTTTGGGAGTCAGACTCAAGGTCGTCATCTTCTCCCGGGTGCCAAACTCTTGAATGTATTAAGGTTGATAGGGCTGCATGGTGTGACTTGGGGGTCGCTCTCGTCATTTCGGACGAGTCTGAACGAGTTGTCTCTATGCCGATAGTTGGTGTCTAGTTGTGTGGGGATGGAATCAGGGTCGGCATGGTAGTTCGGTGGCCGGTGGTGGGGTTTGTTTAGGAAAGTGATCATGAAGGGATCACTTGGATTGTGGTCAGATTCGCTGGGTGTGGATCCTGTTGCATGGGGATAGTAGGGAGGCGTGCTGTGGCTATCGTCCGAGTCACAGTCGCTGTCTCTGCTGCTGCAGTCTGTGGGCGTTCCGGGGCGGAGTGTATATTTTGGGGGTGGAGTCGAGGTTGAGTCCGTGGCTGAGCTGGACATGTTAGGGGATGGTAGGGTTACGTTGGCTGTGGGCGGGGTGTGGTGTGCTGCGTCGAGCATGACGTGGTGTGAGTGGTTAGACTGTGTTCCATATGCCTTCAGCTGGTTGATATGGAACCACACAGTCTTACCGTTGGGATACTTTATCTTGTATACAGAAGAGCTTACTTTGTCCGCAATGGAGTACGGACCCGAGTACTTTGGTGACAGGAATGTGCTGGGGTTGTATACGGAGAGCTTGACTTGCTGTCCTATTCTGTACTCAGTCGCATGCACTGTCATGTCGAAACAAGCCTTGCTCTGTTTCTTTTGTGTGCCCAATTTCACTGCGGCTGCTGGCTGAGCCGTTTTAACATTATTCACTAACTGCTCCACGGCTTTCTCGTGTGTGAGGGCCGTCACTTTGGGGCTGGTCAAGTCTAAACCTAATAAAAATTCTGTGCCTTTCATGGGGCGTCCGGTCATGAGGGTGTGTGGGGTGTAACCTGTGGAAGTTGAAATTGTATTACGCAAAAATATCAGCGCAGAAGGGAGGACTGAGTCCCAAGGGGTGTTGTTTTGCTGGACCATTTTTCTGAGGGTGGATTTTAGGGTCCGATTCATGCGCTCCACGATACCACTCGACTGTGGGTGGTATGCTATGTGGAATTTTTGGGTGATGCCAAATATCGTGAGGACGTCCTGCATGACACGTCCCGTAAAATGGGAATCTTGGTCGGATTCAATGCTGCGGGGGAGTCCCCATCTTGTAAAGATGTGGTGGGTCAAAATCTTGGCTGTGGTTTTTGCAGTGTTTGTGCGGGCTGGGAATGCTTCCACCCATTTCGTAAACGTGTCTATCACCACGAGTACATATTTATAGCCATTCCTTCAAGGGGGCAACGGTCCTATAAAATCAATCTGGAGGTTAGTCCAGGGGCCATTAACGGGTCGGGTGTGACTAAGCTCAACCTTTTTGGCATATCGGTCCGGATTATTCTGGGCGCAGATAAGACAATTCTCGATGTAGTGATTTACATCATCCTTTAAATTCGGCCACCAACAAAGCTGCTTGAGGTGGGCTGTAGTGGGATTGATTCCCTTATGTCCATGACCGTCATGGAACAAACAAATCAGTTGATTCCTGCCCTGTTCAGGAACCACATAAAGGATGTCTTTTAACACCACACCGTCATGTGTGGTCAGAGCATTTTTAAACCTCTGAGAGGGAGCTGGATATTTTCCTTTTACAATCTCCCTGAGATTGCTGTCCTGCTTCTGGGCCTCCACTTTAGGGGCTGGTTTAGCTCACTGGGCTAAATCGCTGGCTTTTAAAGCAGACCAAGGCAGGCCAGCAGCACGGTTCAATTCCTGTACCAGCCTCCCCAAACAGGCGCCGGAATGTGGCGACTAGGGACTTTTCACAGTAACTTCATTGAAGCCTACTCGTGACAATAAGCGATTTTCATTTTCATTTTCATTTCACTAGATCCTCGATCTTTGTCTGCGAGACCTGAACTGCATTCACTGGTGCGCTTTTGGGGGGTTTCCAAAAGTATCCGTGCCTGGAACCTGCTTTAGCCAGTGCGTCGGCTTTTACATTTCCAGGGGGGGAGGAACGATGGTGACTTCGAACTTTGACTATCCCAAAAGTCCTGTTCTGTGCTCTCTCTAAGATGTGACGGAGCAATGGGGCTGAGGGGAGGGGTTTTCCGTCTGCGGAAACAAATCCTCTTGCTTTCCACAGGGGCAGGAATTCCGTGAGGCTGTTGCAGACATAGAGGCTATCCGAGTATATGTCTGCTGGTCTGGGGAAGGAATCTGGGTGTTCCACTATATATGCGATGGCCGATAGCTCTGCTGCCTGCGCGCCGAAGTGTCCTGGAAGTTTTATTGATATTTCCTCGAGGGCGCGTCCCTGCGCGTCCTCGACATAAATACCGCAACCTGTTATGCGCTCCCCATCCAATTCTGTGGAAGATCCATCCACATATATCTTAATGGGCTCACACGTGTCTGTGTGCTGGGGGCTCTGGGTTGAACTACCTATCTTTCTGGGGGGTGTTTTAGCAATGAAGGGGCCTGTGTTGTGGTGTGGAGAGATAATTTCACATTCATGGGGGGTTCCGGGGTACTGTAAGTTGTCAGCTAAAAAGGTGTGCGTCTTTGTCCATTTAATAGTGATGTCCCGTCCCTGCAAAAGAAGGGTCCATCTAGCAGCTCTAATCTGGCTTACTGTACCGTCCTTGAGTCATCCGTCCAGTAAAAGTTGGGTGGGGGTGTGTTCGGTGAGAATTGTGATGGGGTTCAGTCCGGTAATATACAAAAAATACTGGACTGCCCAAAATACTGCGAGCAGGTGCCTCTCACAGGCTGAAAATCCCTGCTCCACAGCATCTAAAGCTCTGGAGGCGTAACTGGTCGTGCCGTTCCTGGAGGAGCACGGCCGAAAGGGTGCGGTCTGTGGTTGCTACCTCTGTGGCGTAAGGGGAAAGCGGGTCTGGAACTTGTAGTGCGGGGGCTGCTATGAGTGATTGCTTCAACGCATCCACAGCATCCGTATGCTGCGGAAGCCATTCCCAGGGGGCTCCTTTCTTTAGGAGGTCTGAGAGGGGTGCTGCCTTGCTGGCGAAACCGTCAATGTGGTTTCGGCAGTAGCCAACCAGTCCTAAAAACGACCGGAGGGCTGAAACGTTCTGGGGAGGGGGCAATTTAGCAATCGAGTCAATCCTTTTATGCTCGATCTCACGTTTACCATGTGTGATAATTGTTCCCAAATATATCACCCTATCTTCCAAAATCTGGGCCTTTTTGGGGTTGACTTTACAACCAATTGACTGTAAGAGTTACAGGAGTTCGGACAGAAGCTCAAGGTGCTCTTCCTTGGTGTCTGTCTGCAGTAGTAGGTCGTCTACATTCTGAACCAGGCATTCGGGGCGAGAGAATTTGGCTAAACCATTTACCAGCTGTCGGTGGAAAATGGAGGGGGAGTTGTGGAATCCCTGTGGCAGGCATGTGCACGTGTATTGCTGATTTTTAAAGGTGAAGCCAAATTTGTACTGGCACGCCTTTGCCAATTGAATGGACCAGAATTCATTACTGACATCCAAAACCGTAAGGAATCGGGAATTGAGTCCCTGCTTGAGCATGGTCTCGGGACTTGTTACAACGAGGGGGGCTGCTGCGGGGGTGATTTTGTTGAGCTCCCGGTAATCGATGGTCAGTCGCCATAATCCATCAGGCTTTCTCACTGGCTAAATCGGGGCATTATTAGATTATTAGTGGAGGCTACTGATCTAAGTACACCCTGCTCTAATAAACTTTCTATTACCTTTGAGATTTACCTCTGCCTCTTGGGAAAATCCATACTGTTTTTGGGGTCTAGGGTCAGGTCCTGTTATCTGTACAGAGCCTGTCATCCGTCCACAGTCGTGCTTGTGGGTCGCGAATGCTGCCCTGTTCTTTTGCAGAACTGCCTTCACCTGCTTGTCCGTACTAAGCGTGGTCGGGTTGAACCAAAATTCGCCTACTGCGCTAATTTTGTTCGCGTATTCTCCTATGTTGAGCGTTGCGGGGCCTCTTGCAGATTTTGCCATTTTCCAGACACACTGGTTGACTGGATCAAATGAAAGATTGTGGGAATTCATGAAATCGATTCCCAGAATGTATCTGCTGTGTGGGGCAGGTCAACTAAAACTACGGGGTGCTTGGTGGTAATGGTACCGATTTGAATGGGTACAGGGGCTGTGATGTGTCCCTGCTGTGAGTGGCCTGTAAAGCCGCTGAGGGTGATAGTGGCTGTAGTGAGTCACGTGTCTTTTTGAAACAGGGTGGAGGAATTTATCGTGGTGCGGGACCCTCCTGTGTCCCAGAGAAATTCGAAGGGCTGTCCCCGAATTTTCGCTGCAACTACCGGTCATCCGGACCTATCCCAAAGGGTGTCGCAGACCCAACTGGCGGAGCCGGTACACCGTCAGTCCGTTCCGGTCAGGTCCGTCTGATCTGAACGGGCGCTAATGCTATGAATGGGCTCTGTCTTCTTCTTACTCAGAGTGCCCGTCTGCTGGGCTCTCTGTGGCTTTCTAGGGGCATTGCACTCTCTTGCGAAGTGTCCCAACTGTCCGCAGTTGTAACACTCCTGTGACTTGGGTGGGGGGCTGTTCTTTCCTTCATTCACCCATGCGGGGTTCTGTTGTGTGGTAACTGCCTGTATATCTGCGGCGGCCTGCTTTTCCTCGGGTTTGCTTTGTATAGATTGCTCCCAAGCGCGGGACACTTCTCGTTATGGGCCTCCTCTGAGGGATCATAACCCGCGCAAGCTTTCTGTTCTGTTTCTGTGGCATGGGAGATAAGGGTGCAGGTCCATTTGGCCATGTTGTCTGGGGACAAATGGGCACGGTCTAAGTTTCCAAAGACTGCTGCAAAGTGGATCCACAGGCATCCAGTGAACGCTGTGGGGTGCTCGGATTTCTTTTGCCTGCATTTGTTGAGGCCATCTACGGGGTCACCCCGGTTATACCCGATCGCATCCAGGATCGCGGTATGCATTTCTGCAAGGGTGCCTCCTCCTACGTTCTGTAGGTCGGGAAGGGCTGCTGCTACTGAAGGGTCTAAACTTAAAACTGTGAGCTTTACATGCTCTCGCTCATCCAGGCCGTATATGGTCGCCTGATGCTTTACGGTGGCAAAGAAATGGTGGGGTCTGAGGTGGGGAGGAACGGTGTGATCTTATCGCACGCGTCCCTTAATTGGGTCACTGTTAAGGGGTGGAGTATAGAAATTCCGCATCGTCCGATGTAGCTGTGCGGTGGGTGGTGACTGGGTTCATTGGAGCCTGAACTATCTGCTCTGTGGGGGGTTGTGGCGCTTTTCTCTTCTGGGGCTTTCCCTGCGCACATGTTCCCTGAACATATCTCTGCGCTGTTTCATTTAATTCTTCCCAATCAGGGCCATCTTCCTGATCTAATTTCGCTCCAAAGGTTTCCTGGAATCCTTTCTGAACTGAAAGCAGCGATTGCAGCTCTGCAATCTGCATCCGACACTTTACGTGATCTAATGTGCTTTGTCTTTGTTCTGTGGTGGCAGCATGGAGTGCTCTTAAGGCTGCCTTTAGATCGCTGCACTGTCTCTGCAATGCTTCTACCTGCTTTTCTGTTTCTTCACGTACCAGGACTGCACGTTGCGTGTCCTGATAGGCCTTTTCATATTGAGACTGGAAGCTGCTTAAGTGCGCCAGACAAGACTGGTGTGCCCTTTTGGCATCCTCCACCTCTCCATCTTTTGCTGCCAATTTCCTTCTCAATTCTAAATTCTCCTTTTCTACCTCGCTTACATCAACCTTACTCATTCGATGTATGACCTCTACTTCTTTCCGGAGCATCCGAACGACCTCGTCTGTGCCTCGCAATTGTGCCAAGCAGGACACGATTGCCATCGGCTTGCGAGCTTTCCCTAAGCTCTTTTTGTTGATCTGGGTCAGGTTCTCCCACCAAGTATGTCCTATACTCCCGGGACCCGATTCCTTGTTGTCACAGAATTCATTCCAAAGGGGCCATCCTTTCCCTTTGAGATATTTCCTGATCTCTTCCTCCCAAATGGGACATTGTCCCACTCTACTGCTGCTGGTCGCTGCGACCGCAAATTCTTCTGGGTTCATGAGGCGTTGCATTGCCTGCATTGCCATCTTTCCTATCCGAATGCTGCTCTTCAAATTTGGGACAGGGGTATTAATGCGGTGCTGTAAATACGGGTACGGCTTTCGCTACTTTCCTATATACAAACTTCCGACAGTTTTGTCGCAACAAAAATCGATCAGTTTTACCTTATCACCCTGTTAGTTACGCATGCATACACACATTTCCGAATTATGAGTATTGATCAGAACTGCTTGAACGCTTGTGGTTTTCTGTTCCCAATTGGATCTCTAATTCAAATTCTGGGTTCTCCCGGAGTGGTTTTCCACTTCTAGATCGGGTCCCGTCAGATGTCGCCAAATAATGTTGCTGATTTTCTCCTTGGTTCAATTGCTCTGTTTTATTACCTTTGCTCTCGAGTTGCCAGGTATCTTTATGATACCGCCATGAGGTTCAAGTCCGAGTAATGATCAATAACCCAATACACCGGGCTTCCGGGTGCGGCGATGACCAGCTGAGTCGCACGTTTCGGCAGCTCCCTGTGAAACGGACTTTTGGGCTCTTGATAGGAGCCCCAACGGCAATTTTGACGGCTAAAAACACTGTGCGGTAAACCAGAAGGGAATCCCCCCTGGATACGGATGGAAAAAGGAGGAGAGAGTGGCCAGATTGCAGTGGATCCTTTAGAACAGCGGCAAGGAAGGCAAGCAAAAACCAAGATGGCGTCGGAAGGTGGCAGTTTAACATGGGGCCCTGAACAACAAGAGTTCTTGAAATGCTGTGTGGAAGAGATCAAAAAGGAAATGAAGAAAGAGCTGTTGGCCCCGATACTACAGGCGATCGAAGGGCTAAAGGAGGAACAAAAGACCCAGGAGCGGGAGCTTCGGGTCGTGAAGGCAAAGGCAGCTGAGAATGAGGACGATATACAGGGCCTGGTGGTGAAGACGGAGACGCAGGAGGCACATCAGAAACGATGTGTGGAAAGGTTGGAGGCACTGGAAAACAACGCAAGGAGGAACAACCTGAGGATTCTTGGTCTTCCTGAAGGTGTGGAGGGAGCGGACGTCGGGGCATATGTGAGCACGATGCTGCACTCGTTAATGGGAGCGGAGGCCCCGGCGGGTCCGTTGGAGGTGGAGGGAGCATACCGAGTGATGGCGCGAGGACCGAGAGCAGGAGAAATTCCCAGAGCCATAGTGGTGGGATTCCTCCATTTTAAGGATAGAGAAATGGTCCTTAGATGGGCGAAGAAAACTCGGAGCAGTAAATGGGAGAACGCGGTGATCCGCGTTTATCAAGACTGGAGTGCGGAGGTGGCGAGAAGGAGGGTGAGCTTTAATCGGGCCAAGGCGGTGCTTCATAAAAAGAAGATAAAATTTGGAATGCTGCAACCGGCAAGACTGTGGGTCACATATCGAGGGAGGCACCACTACTTTGAGACGGCGGATGAAGCGTGGACTTTTATTGTGGAAGAAAAACTGGAATGAGCAGGTTATTAAAAAGAACGTTCGAACAAAGTGGTGGGGCGAATGTGGGGGGCAAAGAGGGGTTTTATGGACTAATCCTGCGATGTGGTAACTTTTCTCTCTCCCACAGGTGGTGATGGGGGGAGGAGGGGAGGTGGAGGAGATGGGGCGTTGGCCATTGGGGGCGGGGCCAAGGGAAAAGCGTGGGCTTGGTTCCCGCGCTATGATAATCATGGCGGGAATAGAGAAGCAGGAAGGAGGGGGCGTCGCACGGTGCGAGCCGAGGTCACGGGGGGAAGCCGAGGTCAGCCAGAGTTTGCTGACTTCTGGGAGCAACATGGGGGGAGTAATTACGCTAGCGGGGGATCTAGCGGGGGGGGGGGGTGGGAGGGGGGAATTACTGGGTTGCTGCTGCTGGGGAGAGGGGGGAGCTGGTATGGGAGAGGATGGGCGGGGGGGCACCGCCTGGGGGAGATACAGCTGCGTGGGAACCGGGTGAGGAGCTGGAAAAAGGTGATGGCTAATCGACAAGGGGGGGAGGTAGGAAGCCCCCCAACTCGGCTGATCACGTGGAACGTGAGAGGGCTGAACGGGCCGATAAAGAGGGCACGGGTACTCGCACACCTTAAGAAACTTAAGGCAGATGTGGTTATGTTACAGGAAACGCACCTGAAACTGATAGACCAGGTTAGGCTACGCAAAGGATGGGTGGGGCAGGTGTTCCATTCGGGGCTAGATGCGAAAAACAGGGGGGTGGCTATATTAGTGGGAAAGCGGGTAATGTTCGAGGCAAAGACTATAGTGGCGGATAACGGGGGCAGATACGTGATGGTGAGTGGCAAACTACAGGGGGAGACGGTGGTTTTGGTAAACGTATATGCCCCGAACTGGGATGATGCCAATTTTATGAGGCGGATGCTAGGACGCATTCCGGACCTAGAGATGGGAAAGCTGATAATGGGGGGAGATTTTAATACGGTGTTGGAACCAGGGCTGGATAGGTCGAAGTCCAGGACTGGAAGGAGGCCGGCAGCAGCCAAGGTACTTAAAGATTTTATGGAGCAGATGGGAGGTGTAGACCCGTGGAGATTTAGCAGACCTAGGAGTAAGGAGTTCTCGTTTTTCTCCTATGTCTATAAAGTCTACTCGCGAATAGACTTTTTTGTGCTGGGTAGGGCATTGATCCCGAAGGTGAGGGGAACGGAGTATACGGCTATAGCCATTTCGGATCACGCTCCACACTGGGTGGACTTGGAGATAGGGGAGGAAACAGGAGGGCGCCCACCCTGGAGAATGGACATGGGACTAATGGCAGATGAGGGGGTGTGTCTAAGGGTGAGGGGGTGCATTGAAAAGTACTTGGAACTCAATGATAATGGGGAGGTCCAGGTGGGAGTGGTCTGGGAGGCGTTGAAGGCGGTGGTTAGAGGGGAGCTGATATCAATAAGGGCACATAAAGGGAAGCAGGAGAGTAAGGAACGGGAGCGGTTGCTGCAAAAATTTTTGAGGGTGGACAGACAATATGCGGAAGCACCGGAGGAGGGACTGTACAGGGAAAGGCAAAGGCTACATGTAGAATTTGACTTGCTGACTACAGGCACTGCAGAGGCACAATGGAGGAAGGCACAGGGTGTACAGTACGAATATGGGGAGAAGGCGAGCAGGTTGCTGGCACACCAATTGAGGAAAAGGGGAGCAGCGAGGGAAATAGGGGGAGTGAGGGATGAGGAAGGAGAGATGGAGCGGGGAGCGGAGAGAGTGAATGGAGTGTTCAAGACATTTTATAAAAAATTATATGAAGCTCAACCCCCGGATGGGAGGGAGAGAATGATGGGCTTCTTGGATCGGCTGGAATTTCCCAAGGTGGAAGAGCAGGAAAGGGTGGGACTGGGAGCACAGATCGAGGTAGAAGAAGTGGTGAAAGGAATTAGGAGCATGCAGGCGGGAAAGGCCCCGGGACCGGATGGATTCCCAGTCGAATTCTATAGAAAATCTGTGGACTTGCTCGCCCCGGTACTGACGAGGACCTTTAATGAGGCAAAGGAAAGGGGACAACTGCCCCCGACTATGTCTGAAGCAACAATATCGCTTCTCTTAAAGAAGGAAAAGGACCCGCTACAATGCGGGTCCTATAGACCTATTTCCCTCCTAAATGTAGATGCCAAGGTCCTGGCCAAGGTAATGGCAATGAGAATAGAGGAATGTGTCCCGGGGGTGGTCCACGAGGACCAAACTGGGTTTGTGAAGGGGAGACAGCTGAACACGAATATACGGAGGTTGTTAGGGGTAATGATGATGGCCCCACCAGAGGGAGAAACGGAGATGGTAGTGGCGATGGATGCCGAGAAAGCATTTGATAGAGTGGAGTGGGATTATTTGTGGGAGGTGTTGAGGAGATTTGGTTTTGGAGAGGGGTATGTTAGATGGGTGCAGCTGTTGTATAGGGCCCCAGTGGCGAGCGTGGTCACGAATGGACGGGGTTCTGCATATTTTCGGCTCCATAGAGGGACAAGGCAGGGATGCCCTCTGTCCCCATTATTGTTTGCACTGGCGATTGAGCCCCTGGCAATAGCGTTGAGGGGTTCCAAGAAGTGGAGGGGAGTACTTAGGGGAGGAGAAGAGCACCGGGTATCTTTGTATGCGGACGATTTGCTACTATACGTGGCGGACCCGGCGGAGGGGATGCCAGAAATAATGCGGATACTTGGGGAGTTTGGGGATTTTTCAGGGTATAAATTGAACATGGGGAAAAGTGAGTTGTTTGTGGTGCGTCCAGGGGAGCAGAGTAGAGAAATAGAGGACCTACCGTTGAGGAAGGTAACAAGGGACTTTCGTTACCTGGGGATCCAGATAGCTAAGAATTGGGGCACATTGCATAGGTTAAATTTAACGCGGTTGGTGGAACAGATGGAGGAGGATTTCAAGAGATGGGATATGGTATCCCTGTCAATGGCAGGGAGGGTGCAGGCGGTTAAGATGGTGGTCCTCCCGAGATTCCTCTTTGTGTTTCAGTGCCTCCCGGTGGTGATCACGAAGGCTTTTTTAAAAAGGATTGAAAAGAGCATCATGGGTTTTGTGTGGGCCGGGAAGACCCCGAGAGTGAGGAAGGGATTCTTACAGCGTAGCAGGGATAGGGGGGGGCTGGCACTACCGAGCCTAAGTGAGTATTATTGGGCCGCTAATATTTCAATGGTGAGTAAGTGGATGGGAGAGGAGGAGGGAGCGGCGTGGAAGAGATTAGAGAGGGCGTCCTGTAGGGGGACTAGCCTACAGGCTATGGTGACAGCCCCATTGCCGTTCTCACCGAGGAACTACACCACAAGCCCGGTGGTGGTGGCTACACTGAAGATTTGGGGACAGTGGAGACGGCATAGGGGAAAGACTGGAGCCTTGGGGGGGTCCCCGATAAGAAACAACCATAGGTTTGCCCCGGGGGGAATGGATGGGGGATATGGAATGTGGCAAAGAGCAGGAATAACGCAACTGAAAGATCTGTTTGTGGATGGGAAGTTCGCGAGTCTGGGAGCGCTGACCGAGAAATATGGGTTGCCCCAAGGGAATGCATTCAGGTATATGCAACTGAGGGCTTTTGCGAGGCAACAGGTGAGGGAATTCCCGCAGCTCCCGACACAAGAGGTGCAGGACAGAGTGATCTCAAAGACATGGGTGGGGGATGGTAAGGTGTCAGATATATATAGGGAAATGAGGGACGAAGGGGTGACTATGGTAGATGAACTAAAAGGGAAATGGGAAGAAGAGCTGGGGGAGGAGATCGAGGAGGGGCTGTGGGCAGATGCCCTAAGCAGGGTAAACTCGTCGTCCTCGTGTGCCAGGCTAAGCCTGATTCAGTTTAAGGTATTACACAGGGCACATATGACTGGAGCACGGCTCAGTAAATTTTTTGGGGTGGAGGATAGGTGTGCGAGGTGCTCGAGAAGCCCAGCGAATCATACCCATATGTTTTGGTCATGCCTGGCACTACAGGGGTTTTGGATGGGGGTGACAAAGGTGCTTTCAAAAGTAGTAGGAGTCCGGGTCGAACCAAGCTGCGGGTTGGCTATATTTGGGGTTGCACAAGAGCCGGGAGTGCAGGAGGCGAGAGAGGCCGATGTTTTGGCCTTTGCGTCCCTAGTAGCCCGGCGCAGGATATTGCTAATGTGGAAAGATGCCAAGCCCCCGGGGGTGGAGACCTGGATAAATGACATGGTGGGGTTTATAAAGCTAGAGCGGATTAAGTTCGTCCTAAGGGGGTCGGCTCAAGGGTTCACCAGGCGGTGGCAACCGTTCGTCGAATACCTCGCAGAAAGATAGACGGAATGGGAAAAAGAAGGCAGCAGCAGCAGCCCAGGATCGGGGGGGGGGGGAGGGGGGGGAGGGGTGGGGGGGGGGGGGGGGGAGGAACCAGAAGGACTCTCAGGGTTGTTAATATATACTGTATAGTATGTATAGGTCATTGCTACAGATAATTATATATTGGACTGTTAAATTATATTTTTGGAGAGTGTTACTTGTGACAAGGCAGTTGCCAATTAGGGCTAGTTTTCATTTTTTGTTATTTATTATTTATTCATTTTTTGTTTATAAAATAGGTCATTGTTATTTGTGTTGTTATAATATTATGTAAAGGATGCACAATGTACTGTGTTGGTTGACCAAAAATTTTCAATAAAATATTTAATTAAAAAAAAATAACCCAATACACCGATTAGTAAGATTCAAATCAAAGCACATTTATTATACACAGTAATCGCTACTCATGCACAAATTCTACGTCTAAGCTACTTCTACAACTAACAGGCCTATACTTAATTTTGGACTGGCCCACCAGGTCAGGGGAACAAATGGCCTTTCGTTCGGGTTCTGAGTCTGCGGGATTCGAAGTTGGTACGGATTGGTAGCTAGGAGCGCCTATCTCGTAGCGAGCGTTGAATTAAGACTTACGTTGTTCGGGAGTCACTGCACCGGTCACGGTCAATGTTGGTTTGTGTTGCTGGGTGACCCGGGCAGGACGCAGAGGTGAAAAGAGAAGAGGGCGATTTGAACTTGGGGCTCAACTCTCATAGTCCCCAGGGGATTCCCACCTTTCGGGGCGGACCCTTTACCTGGTCCCAAGTGATTGGACTTTGTCCCAATCGCTTGGTTCGATTTTCTCCAATACTGGAGCGGTTCCCTGATCGATGGGCGGTCTTGAGGTGCACGTTCACCTCCTTTGTGTTGGCTCCTGCTGGCGCCGAGGAGTCTGGCTTTGCTTTGTGTGTCCAAAATGTTACTTATTGTTCCCTGGGATTGCTCATCAGTATGCAGATGGCTGCTACTTTGTTATGCTGATGGCCGCTGGTATCGATGTTGTCTGGCCTTTGCAGAGGTCAATACACAGCAAACCTGCAGCTACTGGTTTCTGTCTATGTTGGCTGATTTTCCCATCAGCCTTTGCAGTTCGCTATTTTAAATCGGGAGTTGGTCAATTTAGGTAGCTGCAGCACCAATCCTGGTGCATAATAATCAGTTAATATTCACTTTGTCTCAATGTGTCTGTGGCAAGTGGGTTTTTCTTCAGTTGCTTATGTCAAAACAAATAAATAAGCTGCATGAATGTGGAAATCAATGTGCTTTTGAAACTCTCTGAAATAATTCTGAGATTGCAACAGTTGTGAGCTTGCAAACAGGCTAGCTTGACTACTCACTGAGGTAAGGGTGAGTCATCAAGTGTTCATTTATATTCACGTTTATTCAGTAGCATCCTCCTGGCTTGCTATTTAAGTTACTTTCTTTCTTAAGCAATACATTACATGAGCCGAGGAAATAAAAACCTCTTGGCTCTTTACAAAAATATTCTTTCTCAGAAAGAGGAAGAGTGCATGTGCCTTGAACCTCTTCCTTAGTGTCTGCTGATGCTTTATTGTAAGCCATTTTCTTGGCAGTTTTCGTTGGTGGTGGTTTGTTATTGCCTTCCACTCTCAGGAATAGGATGGGGAGGCAGATCCAAAGTCCACCTCAGCCGGAATGGGAATCAAACCCGCGTTGCGGGTGTTATTCTGGACCAGATGCTGTCTATTTGGCCAAATGAATTAACTGGCATCAGCTTGGTAACAACAATAATCTTTACTATTGTCACAAGTAGGCTTACATTAACACTGCAATGAATCTACTCAGCAAAAGATAATGTTTGTGAACCTTTGATTTGGGATGTAGTCAGGCCTTCTTCTTTTGAGCTGTTGGACCTTTGGGGCTCTGCCAATTATTTCAGGACGTTACCTTTGCAATGTTTGCATGTATGGTGTGTTTAAAAGGGAAAAGGAATAAGAACAACAGCCCCATCCAATTCATGCTATGAGATTTGGTGGAATTGTGAACACCAGTGACCCGATCCCAAACTTGCAATCAGAATCACATAATTGTTACAGCTCAGAAGGAGGCCCTTTTGCCCACCGTGTCTGCACCAGCTCTCCAAACAAGCATCATGACTTTCCCCAATGAACCTGCACATTGTTTCTATTCAAGTCACTATCTCATGCCCTTTTGAGTGCCTCAATTGAACCTGACCCACCACACTTGCAGATAGTGCATTCCAGTCCCGAACCACTCGTTGTGGGAAAATGCCTTTTCGCAATGTCCTGAAGCAGGCAAATAATTTGGAAGAAAAAACCTTCCAAGTTCTGCAGCAATTGTATCTGTACCTGTCCCCTGGCGGTGGAATATTATGTCAGCCAATTTTGTAAAATCAAACACTTACATTGAGAGAACAATTATATTTCTTCCCCGCCTCCCTTCAAATCGTGTGACTTCATGGGAACTAATGATCCCTAAATACCTGACTCAAGTTTCCATTCTTCAGGGAAAACTGTTTGGGCTGAACTTTTGCCCCAGAGTGAGAATCAGGTGCTGGCACTGTTTCCAGGTCCCAAGGGGAGAATTTTGACTGGAGCACCGCCTTAAATGGCATGAAGACAGATTCCCTGTCCAATTATTAGAGGTGGGCATGCTCTCAGAGGCCTTCCAGCTTCACAGGAACCCAGGCTGCAGTACATGGTAAGTAAACAGGAGCACAATCCAGCAAGTAGGTGCCCTTGCAGCCAGCCCATTTTGAAAAACATTTATTTTAAAAATATGAAAAGCAGCCCGGACACCAATTTAGGGAGCAGGGAGGGAGGGCAGCCTCTCTAAAGAGAGGCCTTTTGCTATACTTCCATTAGAGATTTTGGCAATCCATATCTGCTCGCTGTCACATTGGGAAACTGCAGGCCAAGTGGAAAATCCATTGCTCAGAAAGTAAACAAATGAGGCTCTGACAGACCTGGGACCTCCACTCCCACAGCTGCCCATTTATTTCACCTCAGGGCATCTTACCTTGTTGACGATTCCTATCACATGTTGCCAATGGTCGCATTGCAATAGCTGTACACTGTCTACAGAGCTGTTCCCCTGCTTAGTGATTCGCTGCCTGGACATTACCAGTTCCTTTATTTCAAAAAAGACTTGCCCAGAAATGCTAGCCCACACAATAATTTGCCCGATAGCAACACAGGCGGACCAGAAGAAGTAGGAGCCTCTTGAACCAACAGAAACCCTTCTTAACAGGGGACATATGGTTGTACAGGGGTTATCTGCAGTTCAAGGGTAGGAGTTATTTTGTGCAGTATGTAACATGATTCCAAATCCATTGTCCTCGATCCTAAAAGTGAACCTTGACCTGGAGTGGACCGTGCTTGTCTTAAAGTCACAGAACTCATTGAAACCACAACTCCAAACTGACTGGTGTCTCCACCCACTTTGTGCAGAGTTGTAAGTAAGTCTGTTATTAGCTGGGCTATCACCTGTAAATCAATACTATCTAATTGAAGAAATACATACAGGCAGTCAGACTTACGGCACAATTGGTTCTTGTTAGTCGAAACCTTTTCAGTCGGAACCAATTATCCCATAGGAGCAATGGTAGAACTGAGGGATTGGTTCCTGAGCCAAGGCCGAAAATCGCTCGTGGGGCATCCAGCGGTGTTAAATGCTGTCAGCTCATGTCCTGTCAAGTAGCTGCGGCGAGTGTTGATGCCTGCTCGAGTTCCTCGGTTAGTTCCTGGGGATGTAATGAAACCATCGATCACTGTCGGTTGCCTGTTTGACATCGAACTTCTTCAAGTCTGAGTGTATATTAAATACAACGTAAGTGTATAAATGCATTGAAAGCACAATGGTTGTTCCAAAAATAATTAACAGAATTAAACACGCATTTCCAACCTAATAAAGATGGTTTGGCTTGTCCGACCAAACAGCTGGGGCACCCAGAATTTCAATGCACATTTATGAATGTGCTGACGTAGCGTTGTAAAGTCAAAACCAACATTGTGACGTTGAAATGGGGTGTCAATTTATAAACGTCGTAAGTGCCGTACATGGTAATCTGAAAATCTGATATAGCAGAACTTGATGAATTAGATGCAATTGAATTATGAACCTCGTGTTCACATCCACATTCTGCTCAGTTCTTTCAACATTTAACAAAATCTTGGGCGCGATTTAATGGGAAAAGTTCAAAGTGTCATACCGGGCATGACTTCCTGGGTGTTTCCCAATGGCTGACCTGGCAAGACTGCGGCCCGTTTTTACCAGCACTTAGTGCTGGAAATGAGACCTCATGAGCTTCATACTGGTACGGACTGGCCCCAGCTGATTCACCAGACATGTGCCCGTTAACAAGGGGGAGCTGCTTTTGAAAACTCACTTTCTTTTTTTTGAAATAATTTTAATTAAAGGTTTTCATAAAATATCAATAACAAAATGAGAAAGAAAAAATAACCCAACCGGGTTAAGTCCAAAACACAATCTAAAAAAGCAACCCCCCAAACCCCTCCCCCCTGTACCTAAATAATAAATTAACATGAACACCCCGACTTAAGACAACAGGTGTATACACCCCCTCAGACCCTTCCAGTGTAAATAACATAAAAATAAAATAAACCTCCCCCCCCACCCCCCGAGCTGCTGCTGCCATTGACCAATGTCTATCGTTCTGCCAGAATGTCTAAGAACGGTTGCCACCGCCTAAAGAACCCTTGTACCAACTCTCTCAAGGCGAATTTCACCCTCTCCAATTTAATGAACCCTGCCATATCGCTGATCCAGGATTCCAGAAAACTCACTTTCAGTCAGTGCACAAGCATGGCACCACCCAGACCTGCTCCACGCTTCAGGGATGCTGACCTGGCCAAGTTTCTAGACATTGTGGAGGCGACATGAGACACGATTGGAGGAGTCCCAAAGACTAGGGGCACAGGAGATGGCGGCGGCAATGCATGCCATCGAGGGCAACACTACGGGCACCTTCCAGGAGGAGGGCCTGCTGGAGACCGACCGGGTGCCTGCCACCAGGGAGATGACGGAGGTCTCCACCTCACCGAATCCCCTCTTCCTGACATTGGTGCGTCTAAAGGCAGAACAGGGTGGCACGGCGATGCCAGTAACACCAGCAAGTCGGCCGGGACCCTCCGGCTCCAGGCCCTCCCAAAGACGTCCTCCAAGAGCATCAAAGGCCGCAGGGTGTGAGAAGCAGTAGGCTGCCCTCCACCTCTGATGTGCATTCTGGGGACACACGTAGACATAGCGGCAGAGCATGGAAGAGTCAGAGATTGAGGATCACTGAGTGGGTATTGGGGGGCACTGGGGGTGGGGGCTTTATCTTTAGCTAGGGGCAATGAAGTTTCAAATGTTCACCCTGCAAATCCAACATCTGATACATGTGCAGCCTCTGTCACGTTATTCTGCACAGCGGGCCTGCCTGCACCTCCACCTTCTGGTGCCCTCCGCTCCCACAACCCCCTGCCCCCTGGGCACAGTGATCAAGAGCCCCCAATGCAGACCCCTTTCAGGTGATGGGTGTGAGTGCACTGTCAGCAGAAAGACAGGAGTCAGACTTGGGCATAAATTGAGGAGCATCAGAACGAATTATCATCACTCTCATTGCTTTGTATATTGACCCGCTGACAGGGCTGACACAGGTCCTTCACCCTAGAGTCATGTTATCCAGACGCTGGGAGGGTGGAACAGGGTAGTCGGTTGTGGAGGGGTGGGGGGGCGTGTTTGATGTGGGTGGGTTGGGGAATGGGGGAAAAGGGAGGGAAATGGATAGGAAGGAGGGGATTGGGGGTGGTCAGTGGGGGAGGGGGTGATTGTGGGGGATAGAGGGTGGAGGTGTGGGAGGGTCAGGGAATTAGGTGGGGTGGGAAGAGAGAAATGGGTGGGAAGTAGGGGAACAGGGGTGGGGGTGGTCAATAGGCAGGAGGTGAATGGGAGAGTTGGGGGCCAGAGGAGGCAAGCTGACTGACAAGGCCTATGAGAAGCAGGCATGCCTGTTCACCATCCTGCGTACGCTCCCTTGGGTCGTCCCCAGGTTCGTCCTCCAGCCCCTCAGATGAAGCCGCATATCCCACCTCCTCCTCATCCAGCATGTCACCCCACTACTGTGCCAGGTTGTGGAGGGCACAGCAGATTACCACAAAGTGGGAGACTCTCTGCTGGGTGCACTTAAGTAAACCACCAGAGCTGTCCAGGCATCAGAACCCCATTTTGAGAAGTCCGATGCACCTCTCAATGACAGAATGAGTGGCAACATTGGCCTTGTTATATAGGGTATCTGCATTGGTCTCCAGCCTCGACACTGGCATCATCAGCTGGGACCTCAGTGGGTACCCCAAGAGCCAACCCATCATCCTGGGGTGGTCCTTGAAGACACTGGGGAATCTCCGAGTGTCCCAGGATCCAGGTGTCATTCATGCTCTCTGGGAAGTGTGCACACAAGTGCAAGATCTTGAGATGGTGATCACACACGAGTTGAGCATTCGACGAGTGAAACCCCTTCCTGTTAATGCAAGGCGCTCCCTGTTGCCCCGTGCGCGCAAGGCGACATGCGTGCTTTCTATCACCCCCTGGACCTGGGGCACCCCGGTGAAGACAGAGCATCCTGCTGTATCTTGATGGGCTTGGTCCAACTCAAAGTTGAGACAAGTCAGCTTATCGGGCATACAGGGCATTCATGGCCCCCACAGATGCACTTGTGGGTTGTAGCTTGAGAAATGCCACATGGTTCGACAGCACAATCCATTGTGCTATTATTAAGGAATTGGAGAAGGAGAGTGACCGACAATCAGTTAGGGATTTGTTGAAAATATTTAGGAAAATAATGAGCTGGAATACTCGTGTCATGGTGTCATGGCGAAAGTCTAAACCTCAATTAAACATTGTCTGATCAATAATCTCAATGTTGTTTGTGGGACTGTACTGAAAACGAATTGGCTCAGAAGATCAAACCTCCAAAGTATTTGATTGCCTGTGAGATATTTTGTGATGTGTTGAGACCATGAAAGGCACTATCGAGCATACATATCCAAAAGAGGTTACCAGACCTTGCTTCTTTGCTCCTCTGTCTCTCCAGTTAGACCTCCCACTGTGAAACCATCTGAAGCACAACTTCATTAACACTTGTAATTTGTGATGCAATGCAATATCTCTGAGCATTACAGCATTACACGCTGGCTATCTTTTGTATTCAAAGTACTACAGGATGCGACTGCTTTGAAAGGATACTTGCATTTTGGGGAAAAAAATGTCTGCCAGGCCTTTTATTTTGGGAAAGGGATCCTTCTCATCATTGCAACGATATTAGGTGCTCGTGAAAAGATTGTGAGTTTTGATGCTAATTAATTCATCTTGTTAAATATCTGTAAAAAAAGAGAAAGGATTGAATCCTGTTGCATGATCCTGATATCAGTCATTGTTGTTTCAAATATCTGCCTTTTTCATCTACCCGATGAAGGAATCTTGATAAATGTGTTCAATGATTCAATATCAATGCAACACAATCTGATGCCAAACACCGAAAATGTGCAGGTCATTTTTTTCAAGGAATGTCGTTTCCCTTTAAGTGATTGTTGAAAAACATTGGTGACTGCCGTTTGCTCACATATTGCATACCCTCCGAGGTCATGGCGTAATCTAATTTGGTTCGAATGAAATACTTTCCACATTGCTGCACATGGGAAAAGCTGCTCCACCTATTTGCGTTTCAGAAGCAAATTGTTTTGCTAGCCCAGTCAATTATGGGTCATGGCACAATTTTTTCACATTCTCATATCACCTTGGTTTAAACAAATGTTATGATAGGGCCAGTTCTTCTGGAGTTCACAGTTAACTAATATAAGGACCATCCTTGTGCGGTAATTTGAGATGTGTTTCCCATTTGTCGCACGTCATATGATATTTTTCCAGTTAAGCACAATGTTAAGCAAATTTTGTTAAGAATAGAATGAAAGGTGGAATTGCATATTGATCTGAAAGAGTATGGACAATTAGGATTTTGGGTGTAAATCCCTCTATCAACACCCAAATCGTTACCCTTTGCTCTTTCAGACTCAAACTAACATGAACATTTCCTGTTTCAGGTATTCTGTGATGACAATATATTTCTTTTAGTTTCTATAAAGTTCAGTAGGGTATGAATTGCCTGATCGTAGGTATAACAGCGCCATGCCTGCTTCTGTGAAGGCTCCCTGCTGGTCAGCATCTCCATTGAAATGTTAAATGAGCTTTTTGTGACATTCACCGTGTTGCTACACATAGAAACCTGAGTAATTTGTCTCCCATTACTGAATTGAGTTTGGTATCTGGTACTGCAGTGTGATAGATTGGCAAGAGATTTAATGAGCTGGAATGAAGTCAAAGGGCAATGATTATCATGAGAAGATTGACTCTTGATATCTGTTCAGTTTCCAAAGAGGATTTTGTTTATCTGAGATACTCAAGAGCAGGAACATAAATTTGAAGTTAAATATGCCATTTTTAACCAATTGATACAAAATAATTCTGATCCAACAAAAGATTTGGAGTCGAAAAAATAATTCTGACTCTTTAGAATGCAGGCTGTGGATATAACATTATAACACAATCATGATATTGTTTCCGGCATTGCTTTTAAGGAGGCATTTAACCACTGACATTAAATATGTTGATGCCTCTGTTTAAACAAAGAGGTTTTGTACAAACATGATCAGCATCCTAAAACTAGCATTTTCACGGTCTCATTCGAAGACTTGAAGAGAATTTATCTTTGTTTTTAAAATCCACAATTGTTCTGAAGCTGGATGTCTGCTTTCCTTAACTCTTGTTTTGAAGTGCATGCAGTTTTCTTCTTGACTGGTGATACCGCAAAGTAGTTTGGTCTGGTTTCCGAACCAATTAAAGAAAAGCAGAGGTAGATAATCAGAGACAATGCAGGGGAACACAAGGCTCCACATAACCGGAAAAGAGCATTACAGGCCATCAAAGTCCAGAAAATATCAATAGACCTCTCTATGCCCTTCAGCAGCATTTCTAAATCCATAGGATTTGTGAGATAGAGTTATGTTACATTATATACTTACCCCCTGGTATGATGTGGGAAACACTGACAAGGCAGCAATTATTGCCCAGCCCCAGTTTTCCTGATGACATGACAGTAGTGTGGGATGGAGTCACATGCAAGCCAAAAAGGAAAGCAGACAGTAGATACCTCCAATTGGGACATCAATGACCGACATTATCTTTTGTGCAAGCTTTCATGCTCGCAACTTGCCAAGGCAGGATTTGAACTCATGACCTGCATGTAGTTCATCCAGTTATTAAGCTACCCTCTCCTGTGAATAGAGTATAAATAGACTTGTAATGCAATATAATTTATGAGATGCCTGATCAATTCAGTGGTATCACCTTTATTTCCATTTTGCACCAACATTATTGCACTCAATGAGAACTTCACATGAAAATTAAATGACATAGTTACACATATTTTTATTTGCAACATGGTAATTGGCTGAGAATCAGGGTCGCCACGGTAGGTAGATTACTCTGTTGCCAGTATTTTGTTGAACAATATTATGTTGAGAAAGGTTTGTACTGCACCCAAATGTAACCCAGATTACCATATTTCTCTTTGAAGAATTAACTGACCATGACTATGCCTTGGCTGTTAATTATTAAATGCTTGACTGCTTTCCTGTTTGGACTTCCAATGATTCTCTTCATCCAATTTTTAAAAAAAAAGGAAAGGTGAGACAAGGAAAACAAACAGACATGATAAGAAACCACAGCCGGCATTTTCCGCTGAAAATTATTTTAATGTGCAAAGACAAAAATCTCTTAGTGATTCAGTCCTGGGTTTTATTGCCTATCCATTGGCTCCTGGGATTTTGATGTTGTCCTAACCTCTCCATCAATTTCCTCTCTTGCGACACTACTGTTTGTAAGTCATTTCATTTCTACTTATTTCATTCTGCTCGAATTTTCAAAAAGTAACAAAAAAGCACGAATGGCTCCTGGCATTTATTACTCACATGCAAAATGCCAGGAGCCATACATGCTTTTTTGTTACTTTTTGAAAATACTGACAACACCTTGAAACCCCTTGAAATGCTGTATTCTGAGGCAATGAGAAGTCTTCTGAAATGAAATGAAAATCGCTTATTGTCACAAGTAGGCTTCAAATGAAGTTACTGTGAAAAGCCCCTAGTCGCCACATTCCGGCGCTTGTTCGGGGAGGCTGGTACGGGAATTGAACCCGCGCTGCTGGCCTGCCTTGGTCTGCTTCAAAAGCCAGCTCTTTAGCCCTGTGCTAAACCAGCCCCGCTGATTGCTGTGGTGTGGCACTGTGGCTGCATTGGAAACATTTCTAACCTTGGATACTTCCAGAGAAATTGTCAACGTGTTCTCTTAGATCTCAACTGGAGATAATGGACAGACCGAAGTTCATGAGCACATTCACAATATCATCACAGAGACCAGGGGAACTCGAGATAAGTGAGGAACGTCTCTATCTTTGCCTTTTCTACCATTTATTAAGAAGAGATGTAACCCAGAGCAGTGCGCAACAATGCGGTGGACCCATACAAGCAGAATATTAAGCTGATATTTTACATAATTTGAGGAAAGCATTTACTTAATTTCTCTATCCCCCTGTGCGAAATACCACAATGTTTTGGTCTCTGTTAATGACAGTCTCAGATTGGCTGCCCAATGGATCTAATATGAACAGCAGAGATGGTGGGGGAGCGAAATGTCTCTGGACTGGTGATCCACCTAGGGGCTGGTTTAGCACCGGGCTAAATTGCTGGCTTTGAAAGCAGACCAAGGCAGGCCAGCAGCACGGTTCAATTCCCGTGCCAGCCTCCCCAAACAAGCGCCGGAATGTGGCGACTAGGAGCTTTTCACAGTAACTTAATTTGAAACCTACTTGTGACAATCAGCGAGTCCCCAGGTAGCACTGTGGTGAAGTGGGATTGAATCCGACCATGGCAGTTGGTGAAATTCAAATTAATGAGAGCTGTTCCCAGTAATAGTGATCATAAAACTATCATTGATTGTTGTAAAAACCCATCTGGTTCATTATCTGCCATCCTTACCTGGTCTGACCTACATGGGACTCCGGACCACAGCAATGTGGTTGACTCTTCATTGACCTCTGAAATGGCTAAACAAGCCACACAGTTCAAGGGAAATTTGGGGTGGACAATAAATGTTGAGCTATTACGCTGTGGTTGGCCTTTTACAGCAACAATAATCAGGAGTTTTGTCTGCAACTTTTTATTTTGCAGGAAAGTATCTGTTCGCGAAGGAAAGCAGTCAATTTCATTGAGAGGAGAAGGACTGTTTGAAGGTGAGTGTTTAACAGAGTCTTTTCTCATTGCATTTAAAGAAAGAAAGACTTGTCTTTATTTACAGCACCTTTCTCAACCTCAGGAAGTCCAAAGTGTTTTAAAGCCAATGAGGTCCTTGTAAAGCATAGTCACTCTTCCACGGCGGTGGTGATTTGGGGTGAGCAGCATCAGACTGACACCCCTCCGACACTGTCCCCCTGTTCACCTTTCCCCCCAGTGTCATTCTCTATCATGGACTTTGGAGAAGCAGAACCAATGAATCCTGCAGCTTGCGAGACTCTTGCTAAAGGAGAACCTGCTCCGCTGACATCTGAAGATTTTAGAAGCATAAAACGCTTTTGAACATCTCTGCAGTCCAAGTTTTTCTGACCCCCAAAAAATAACGGTTTCCGATGATCATTTACCAAGGCAAATAAACATTCTGGGCGCGATTCTCCGATGCCGCGCCGTTTGGGAGAATCGCCGGGGGCACCATTTTTTCACGCGACGCTGGTCCGACGCCCTCCCGCGATGCACCCAAGCGGCGAGATCGGCACTATCTAGTTCTGCGCGGCACAGTCCGGTGAATCGCCCGAGACACCCAAAATGGCGATTCTCCGCCACCCCCGCTTTTCTCAGGCCTGGATGGGCCGAGCGGCCTGCCCAAAACAACGGCTTTCCGCCAGCCCCATCCACACCTGGTTGCTGCCGGCGGGAACAGCGCGGGAACACTGAGGGGGGGGGGGTGGGGCGGCCTGTGGGGGGGGCGAGGTTTTTTTTTCCACCGGGGTAGAACTCAAAAGGGGCCTGGCCCGCGATCGGTGCCCACCGTTAGGCGGGCCGGCCTCTCTGAAGGAGGACCTCCTTTCCTCCGCGCCCCACAAGATCCATCCGACACCGTCTTCAGGGGCGGCCTCGGGGAGGACGGCAACCACGCATGCACGGGTTGGCGCCGGCCATCCCGCGCATGCTCAGGTGACGCCAGTTAGGCGGCGGATGACGCGGCACCGCTTTTACGTGGCGCCAATGCCCGGCGCCCGCTGACGACGCTGCTTTAGCGACACGCACCCCGAGTTTCTCGCGGCCCCGATCCGAGCACATTTTCGAGCCCTGAATCGGTCGAGATCGGGGCCGTTTCGCGCCGACGTGAACCTCGACGGCGTTCACAACGGCGTGGGCACTTAGTCGCGGGAGCGGAGAATCACGCTCTTTGTTTCAGAGATGTTCTTTTATTTTTTTTTAAACCAATTGCCATTCACTGAGGAGTTCCCATCCAGTTTCTGGAGACCAACTAGTGCAGTGCAGCAATGCTGTTTTCCAGTATCTGTTTTATTTTATGGAAATTTCCTGAAAGCTATTTGTCCAGTCCTATGGACTGACATATGGCGGAGAATTGAGGCAACTGGCATAAGGGGCGAGGCACTCCCAAAAATTAAATGCTGGTCTGCGTGGAATAAATCGTGAGCCTTTAGTGTTGCAAAGCATCAAAGTCTTCCAGGGTCATTTCAATTTTGCCTTTCAAAAATGTTTATCAAAAGAGGGAAATGATTTTTATCAAACTTGGAACGACATTAAGATTATCTCCGAGGCTAATCTCGGGGGAGGAGGAAAGGGATTTACTTGCAAATCTTCTTAAGAGGGTTTCACTGTGTTTCTGGCCAAAACCAGCTTTAATATGAGCCCTAATTTTCATTTGGTAAACTATTTAAATGCTTTTTTTTTCAACGTTCACTCATACAGATGCTCATGGGCCAGACTGGAGTTGAAACCTATCATTCTGGAATCAATTACACTGAACAGGGTCAGATGGGTATTGCTTACCCTTAGGCTACAAGTTCAATTCATAATGGATTAATTTTCAATATTAAATTATATGATCAAAAGATAAAAGAGACTTAAATAATGAGCCAGCTTCCATTTTCATATCTTTTTTCCAACAAGGTCAGTTTACTTTGGTTAATAATAATTAAATTGAGCGATTTGGCTGTGCTGGCGATTGAAGCCAAATGTAAGACCATATAAGATGAGAGGTGAAATGAAGTGCCACAGTCCCGCCACTGAAACCCTTTTTTTCCCCCCTGCCTGTTGCTATTATGATTTATTTCCTGTCCAAAATAAAACCCAACAAGATGATTGAAAGTAAGTCAGGCTCACATATAGATCTCACTTGTCACATCTTGCAGAAGTCTCTCGGGGGCCCTCACATGCAATAAGTGACTGTGCCCAATACATGGGCAAAGACAACAGCTACTTTCTACATAGCAAGATCCCAGAAAACTGCCAGGAGGTGTTAAGGATAAGACAATGTCAGTTTCGGGCAGTGGTTAGCCTGCATCTCAAGATTGTTCTTCTTTAAGAAGCTGAACAGGAGGTTTAATGCCAACCTGAACCACAGGCATAGCATCGTATTCTCAGCACCGAAGACAATGCAACGTTTCTTTGCTTATTGCTCTGCAGCATCATTGCCAACTCTGCACCTCAGAGCTGGTTTGGGGATTCAGTCCACAACCTACTATCTCAGAGACAAAACCCCATCATCAGAACTAATCTGTCATTGATGCTCGATGGAGAAATTTTGTGTTTCAGTGCATAATGTGTGAGAAATCTACAATTAATTTGCATTAATCGAAAAATAATTGTACTTATCAAGCATTGTGGTGACTGCCCACTCTTTGGGTCAACCTTATCTTGATAGAGTTTTTCGAAGAGGTCACAAAGATGATTGATGCAGGTAGGGCAGTGGATGTTGTCTATATGGACTTCAGTAAGGCCTTTGACAAGGTTCCTCATGGTAGACTGGTACAAAAGGTGAAGTCACACGGGATCAGGGGTGAGCTGGCAAGGTGGATACAGAACTGGCTAGGTCATAGAAGACAGAGAGTAGCAATGGAAGGGTGCTTTTCTAATTGGAGGGCTGTGACTAGTGGTGTTCCGCAGGGATGCTGGGACCTTTGCTGTATAGTATATATAAATGATTTGGAGGAAAATGTAACTGGTCTGATTATTAAGTTTGCAGACGACACAAAGGTTGGTGGAATTGCAGATAGCGATGAGGACTGTCAGAGGATACAGCAGGATTTAGATCATTTGGAGACTTGGGCGGAGAGATGGCAGATGGAGTTTAATCCGGACAAATGTGAGGTAATGCATTTTGCAAGGTCTAATGCAGGTAGGGCATACACAGTGAATGGTAGAACCCTCAAGAGTATTGAAAGTCAGAGAGATCTAGGTGTACAGGTCCACAGGTCACTGAAAGGGGCAACACAGGTGGAGAAGGTAGTCAAGAAGGCATACGGCATGCTTACCTTCATTGGCCGGGGCATTGGGTTTTAGAATTGGCAAGTCATGTTGCAGCTGTATAGAACCTTAGTTCGGCCACACTTGGAGTATAGTGTTCAATTCTGGTCGCCACACTACCAGAAGGATGTGGAGGCTTTAGAGAGGGTGCAGAAGAGATTTACTAGGATGTTGCCTGGTATGGAGGGCATTAGCTATGAGGAGCGGTTGAATAAACTCGGTTTGTTCGCACTGGAACAACGGAGGTTGAGGGGCGACCTGATAGAGGTTTACAAAATTATGAGGGGCATAGACAGAGTGGATAGTCAGAGGCTTTTCCCCAGGGTATTTCATAGAATTTACAGTGCAGAAGGAGGCCATTCGGCCCATCGAGTCTGCACCGGCTCTTGGAAAGTGCACCCTATCCAAGGTCCACACCTCCACCCTATCCCCATAACCCAGTAACCCCACCCAACACTAAGGGCAATTTTGGACACGAAGGGCAATTTTGGACACTAAGGGCAATTTTATCATGGCCAATCCACCTAACCTGCACATCTTTGGACTGTGGGAGGAAACCGGAGCACCCGGAGGAAACCCACGCACACACGGGGAGGATGTGCAAACTCTGCACAGACAGTGACCCAAGGGTAGAGGGGTCAATTACTAGGGGGCAAAGGTTTAAGGTGCGAGAAGCTAGGTTTAGAGTAGATGTTCGAGGCAAGTTTTTTACACAGAGGGTAGTGGGTGCCTGGATCTCGCTGCCGGAGGAGGTGGTGGAAGCAGGGATGATAGTGACATTTAAGGGGCATCTTGACAAATACATGAATAGGATGGGAATAGGGGGATACGGACCCCGGAAGTGTAGAAGATTGTAGTTTAGTCGGGCAGCATGGTCGGCACGGGCTTGGAGGGCTGAAGGGCCTGTTCCTGTACTGTACTTTTCTTTGTTCTTTGTTCTTTGTTCTATCTCTATCTCAGAATCAGAGTGGAATTTTCCGGCCTTTTGTCAGTGTGTCTCAGGCGGGAAAAGCAGTGTGTAGTCCACCAACTGCGTTGCCAGCATTTCCTGCCGAATTTTTTTAAAAGCTTGGGGGGAAAGAAGTGCTGGAGGTAGGTCCCGCACCATCATGCTGGCAGGAGGATGGTTCTGAAGGAGCCCATCACCCCGGCAACGGTGGCGTTGCAGAGATCCGAGAACCGTTTTTAAAGGGCACCACACCACGATATATTAGAACGAAAAGTTAAACCAAAGATTCCCCAAGTGCCAACGGGCACTGCCAGGTCATGTCTCTCCCCCCCCACTGTCCCCGACCCCCTTGAGCTGCAGTTACCTGTATGCCCCTGGTGGGTTCTCTTTGCCATGGAGACGTTGGTCCAGACCTGTTGTGTCATGTTGATGAGGAGAGAAATCTAATATGGAGGGGATGATACATTGGGGAAGTTTGTTCGTGATATTAAAATGTATTTAAATGAAGTTCCCATCATTGTGTGGCAGCAACCCCACAACATAACTGGCAGGGGTCGGGGCGATTGCATCGCGAGATCTCGCCAGCGCGGAACTCATTTTTGGTCTCTGATGAGATTTTGCACCCCAGTCGCCATTTAAGCCCTTGGTAAATAGGGACTCAAAATCCGCCCCATAAAGTCATTGTGACACAGTTGAAGGCCATTCTACCCATTCCTGCTGACTGTCTGCAGCAAAATGCCCTTTCCCTGTCTGCCAGCTGTAGCCCTTTTCATGTTGATCAGTGTGATGACCCTAGTTGGAGTTAAAACTGGACGGGAAGATCCCAAAATGGAACCCTGGCTCAAAAGACTGCAACTTTAACTTTTTTGAAATAAAACGTGGAGTAATGCATGCTCAGCTCATCAGGCCGTGTCAGAATAGTATAAACATTGTGGCTGCTCTGAGAAGGGCAGACCTTCCCTTAAAAGCAAAGCAGTCACTACGTCGTCTAAGATATAGCTGAGTTACCTGGACGCCCCCAACCTTTTATTCAGTTGATGGATGAAATCATGAAAAGTGCTGGGTGAACCTGTTCCCATTTGGATGGGACGAAAGAAGAGAGACCTGTCCCCTATATCATACCGCCGCACGCGAATAATGCACCCAGGTATTTATGTACGGATAACAATATCATGTTCTATGCTTTGTAACAAACAAGGGCCTTGATAGTATGCTGTGTGGATTTCAGTTGTCGAATCAGCGACAACCCAGAAAAGGTCCCCTTTCCATTATTTTAACAGAGATATTAATCTATTTGAAATTGGCTGCCGCCTCCATTAAAGTGGACAGAAGATGAACGGGTTAAGAGTTTGAAGGCTAATATTTACACTTTATTGTGAGGCCTTACTGCTTAACACACATGTGGCGGAACTTATGGCTCCATTGCAGTGGGCAGGGTTGCTCAAATGTAGCGAGCCATTCAAACATCCATTGGCTTCGGCGGGTCTGGAAGATCTTGTAGGTGGGAGGGACTGTAAAATTCCACTCCTGACATTTAATCAGCAGTGTGGCTGTTTAATCATTTACAGTTGCAAAACATTGTTTTCCCCTGCACACGCATGGGGCACTTAGTTGCACAGATAGAAACACTATGAAAGAAATTTCCAAACTTCCCTTCCTTATATTTTGGGGATATTATTTCTGTTCCCCCACAATACAAAGATTGTCACCAGTATCCACACTGCCTCTTAACACACGGTCGTGTGTTTCAAAAAATATATATTTTAAATTAAAGTTTTACATTTTTATGCTGTACATTCTTTAAAGATAGATGAGACAATTACAATTTACAAGTTATTTTTTGATATTATAATAATAACCTTTATTGTCGCAAGTAGGCTTACATGAACACTGCAATGAAGTTACTGTGAAAAGCCTCTAGTCGCCACACTCTGGCGCCTGTTCGGGTACACAGAGGGAGAATTCAGAATGTCTACATTACCTTATAACATGTCTTTCGGGACTTGTGGGAGGAAACCGGAGCACCCGGAGGAGACCCACACAGACACTGGGAGAATGTGCAGACTCCGCACAGACAGTGACCCAAGCCAGGATTAGAACCTCGGACCCTGGCACTGTGAAGCCATAATGCTAACCACTATTGCTGTATTTGGTTCCTTCACCCATCCCCTTACCCTCTCATCCTTGGCTGCCCAGTGGTAATATTTCTAGTTCAGGAGGGCCAGGCCTCCCCATGCTTCTTCTCCTTTGTAGTACTGTTTTGGGGATTCTTGAATTTTTCCCTCCCCACACAAACTTCATAATCATTTTGTCTATTGCTTGGAAAAAGGCCTTGGGGATGTAGATCGGTATGGATCTGAACAGCGAGGAACCTTCGCAGTCTGTTCATCTTGATCGTCTGCACCCTCCCCGCCAGGGAAAGCGGGAGTACATCCCATCTCAATAAGTCCTTTTGTACTTCCTCCACCAACTGGTCAAGTTCAACTTGTGGATCCAGGTCCCGTCATGGACTATCTGGATCCCCTGGTAGCAGAATTTGCTCCAGGCTATTTTAAATGGTAGACCATCCAGCTCTGCCCCATCTTCTCTTGGGTTAACCAACAATACTTTGCTCTTCCCCAGGTTGAGTTTGTAGCCCGAGAAGACTCCAAACTCTCCCAGGAGCTTTGTGATTACTTTCATTCTGTTTTGCGGGTCCGAGATGCAGAGGGGCAGGTCATCCACATAGAGTGAGACTCTGTACTCTCTGCTTCCTCTTGTCATGTGAGAGTACCTTTAAGAAATGGGTGTTTAAGAAAGGTACCTTTAAGAAATGTTTGGCTGCTCATGTTACTGCAGTGATGTCAGAGTGCGGGTGGAGCTGAGCTCTAGCTCTGCTTTTTTGTTTCACTTTGAGAAAAGCTTGGGTGTGTCTGTCTTTTTGGTTTCGTTTTTCTGTGTTGCAGCTGAAGTCAGCCAAAGCAGCTGTATTGTTGAGCTCTCTGCCATGAAGGACTATCTCTTAATCATTTGGTGAATTCAGAATTAGAAATGTTTTCAGTATTGAATGTAAACTCTGATGTGCTTCTGTTTAAAGGTTTGTTAAGTCTTCTGGGTGTGAAAAGGACAGCATACAGACTACTTAGTGTTGTATTCTTTGGGGGTTGTATTTGAATTCAGGGTTGCTAAGATATTCACTGTTTGTTTTAAAAAGGTTAACTTGAGTTCATAGAATAAACATTGTTTTGTTTTAAATAATACTGGTCCATTTCTGCTGTCCCACACCTGTAGAGTGGGCCGTGTGCTCCCCATACCACAATCTAGTAAAGTTTGTGGGTCAGGTGAACTCCACGATACACTTTGGGGTTCTCTAAACCCTGACCCATAACACTCTTCAAATTGCCTTCTAGCCTCTCGCGTCTCGGAGGGCAATGGTCAACGGTTCAATTGGCAGGGCGAACAAGAGTGGGGACTGCGGGCTCCCCTGCCTTGTGCCTCTGTGCAGTTGGAAGTATTCAGAGATGGTGGTGTTGGTCTGAACGCTAGCCTTGGGGGAGTTATACAGGAGTTTCACCCATGAGGTGAACCCTGTCCCTAGCCCAAACCGCTCCATTACCTCAATGAGGTAGTTCCACGCGACTCTGTTTAAGGCCATCTCTGCAGTCTCTAGTGTTCTCTCCCGGGATGGGGCCAGTATCACATTCAGCTGCCATCTGATGTTCGGAGTTCGCTGTCTACCCTTAACAAAGTCCGTATGATCCTCTGCGACCACCTCTGGTAAGCAGTTCTTCAGTCACTTGGCCAGGTCTTTTGCGTGTAATCTTGTGTCCACATTGAGCAGCAAAATGGGTCTGCATGATTTGCATTTCATTGGGTCTTTGTCTTTTTTGAGTATCAACTCTCTGGTGGGAGACCTGTGTTAGCGTTGGAGGCCGGGTGCCCTCACTAGTGAGTCTGCATACATCTCCCGAAGGTGCGAGGTGAGTGCCAGTGCAAATCTTTTGGAAAAGTCTGCCAGGAAACCATCGGGTCCCGGTGCCTTCCACGCCTGCATGGAGTTGATGCTTTCCGTGACCTCTCCCAGTCCTATTGGTACTTCCAATAGGACTGGGAGTACCTATCGTGTGTCAAGCTCCAGTATGGAGTCGGTCAGTTGTTGCCTAGCCGCCCGCTCTTCCCTATCTCTACGAGCCTTGTAGGCAATAATTTCTCCCCTAATCACAGCCTTCAGTGCCACTCAGAATGTGGAAATTGAGACTTTCCCGTTTTAGTTGTTTGTAACATACTCGGCTACGGACTGTGATGTTTTTCTGGCAGAGGATATTTTCAGCCAGGAGGGTTGTGTCCAACCTCCATGTGGGGCATTGGGCAAGGCCTGTCTCCAACCTCACATCCGTGTACTGTGGAGCATGGTCGGAGATTATAATCACGGAGTATTCCGCTCTCACTATTTCTGGAAGCACCGATTTCCCCACTACAAAGAATTCAATGCGGGTGTAGACCTTGTGTCCTGCTGAGAAGAAAGAAAATTCCTTCTCACCTGGGTACATGAACCGCCATGGGTCCACTGCCCCCATCTGCTCCATAAACATTCCCAGTTCCCTAGCCACGCCTGTCGTTTTCTCCGTTCTGGGGTTTGATCTTTCTGTCAGTGGGTTCTGTACATAGTTAAAGTTCCCTGTTATCTGTCTGGTGTAAGATAAAAAACTTTGAGTTCTTTCTTCAGACTTGAGAGATTGGCTGGACACAGCAGTTGATTTAGAACCTCTTAATTTGGAATAATACCCCGCTGACTCTTATTGTCTTAATGGTTTCCACAACATGATGTGGCGGAAGATCATCAGGTTAGTCAGAGTCGAGGCCCTTGACCTACTTACTAGAAATGTGCAGTGCAATGAAGTGATGGGCAGAAATTAACTGGAGTTGGTGTGCACAAAACATTCTCATAATGCAGTGTTGCAGTACACTGAAAACAGGAGATAAATCTTTTCAGTCTCACATTGTGTCCGTACCCATACTCCGTCCATCACAAAGAGTGCCTACTCCCACCTCCATGGCATCGCCCGTCTTTGTCCTGTTGAACTTTTGAGCATTTGGCATCATCAGACTCAACTGTTCCAAAGTTCTTCTGGCAGGCCTCACAATTTCCACCCTCAAAGCTTCAGCTTTTTCCAAAGCTCAGCTGCCTGGATCTATCCCTATCTTATTCCAGTCCTGCTCACTCAATCCTGTCGTGTTGGGTGATCTGGTCGACAAACAGGTCAACACGGCTGGAGATGGTGTAACTCTATTTTATTAACAACTCAACTGTAATAACATGTTGTAAACTTGGGTACGTGCATTACCAGCTTATCTGTGGACCCTGTCCTATCACTATCTGGGTGAGGCACTCAGCACATGGTGAATGTCTGAGAGGCAGGCTGTGAGCTCGTGCTCTGAGCTGGCTGCTGCTAGAAGGGGCGGGAACTCTGGTGTCCCCTGTCTTTATAGTGTGTGTGCTCTCACTGGTGATTGGCTGCGATGTTGTGTATGCTGGTTGCTCCTACTGTGTGTCCATCAGTGTGTCAGTGTGTGTGTGTGTGATTTCACCATGATATGCTGATGTATATCATGACATCCCCCATTTTCGCAAAGAATATGTGCCTTCATGGGAATAAATAAAGTGTAGTGAGTGTGTCTGATAATGTGTGTGCATTATTTCCATCAATATGTACATGTGGCTATACTATATACACGGGAAGGTGCCAGGTGCAGAGGAAAACTATGTTACACCAAGAACAAAACAAATGCTATTGACAAACGATGAAAAACTCGTAAACAGTACGGCAGAACAAGTCAGTGAGTCCAATAGTGCAAGGTTTATAAATCAAGTCTTTGGGGTGGGCGACAAATTTGAGTTGACCGCCTCAAGGGTGGTTCAGGATCCACCGGCTGAGGAATGGGCCGGGCCACGGTCGAGTGAGGAGGAGGAAGGGTATCCGGAAGCTCAACAAATTCCATGGCAGGGGCAACAGGAGGGCGTGGCACCGGTGCAGAATTTCGTAGCGAGCGTGGAACCAGACGAAGGGCACGCCGATTGCAGCGGCGAATGGAGCCATATTCAACGAATATGGCAAACGAACCAGAAACGAGCGGGGAGTCACCTGTCTAAGAACCTCAGCGGTTGCCGACCATCCGGAAGATGTATGCAGACATGATCTCCAGGCACCAGGGCAGGAAGATCAGTTGCCCGAGCATCATGAGCCGCCTTGTGTTGCTCACGCTCTTGTTGCATCCGCCGAAGTACTGGAGCATGGTCGAGGTCTGAGACGTGAATGGACGGCACATTGGTCCTGAGGGTGCGACCCATAAGCAGTTGGGCCGGCAATAGGCCCGTGGACAGTGGGGCTGAGCGATAGGCCAGCAAGGCGAGGCAGAAGTCAGATCCTGCATCAGCAGCCTTGCAGAGGAGCCTTTTTACAATGTGGACACCCTTTTCTGCTTTGCCATTTGACTGAGGGTGCAGGGGACTGGACGTCACGTGTGCAAAGTTGTATGCACTAGCAAAGGAAGACCCTCATGAAGCAGGGGCCATTGTCTGACATCACGGTGAGCAGAATGCCGTGGCGAGCAACGGTCTCCTTACAGGCCCAGATAACAGCCGATGACGTGGTGTCGTGCAGGCGTATGACCTCAGGATTGCTGGAAAAGTAGTCGATGATGATGTAGTCCCTGCCGAGCGCATGGAACAGGTCCACGACCACCTTCGACCAGGGGGGCGTGACCAACTCATGGGGCTGAAGGGTCTCATGTGGTTGTGCCGGCTGGAACCGCCGACAGGTGGGGCAATTGAGCACAGTGTTGGCAATGTCCTCATTTATTCCCGGCCAGTATACAGCCTCTCGGGCCCTCCGCGGCACTTCTCAACGCCGAGATGGCCTTCGTGCAGCTGTTCTAAGACAAGCCGGTGCATGCTGTGTGGGATCACAATGCAGTTCAGCTTCAGGAGGACACCATCCATGACTGCCAAGTTGTCCCGAATGTTGTAAAACTGTGGGCATTGTCCCTTGAGCCATCTGTCCGTCATGTGGCGCATCACACGTTGCAGAAGGGGGTCATCCGCAGTCTCACGGCGAATGTGGGCAAGGCGTTCATCAGTGGCCGGCAGATTGGCAGAAGTGAAGGCGACATGTGCGTCGACTTGGCAAAAACGAACCCCTCTGGGTTGGACGGAGTGTCGACTGCCCTGGATAGAGCGTCTGCTATGATCAGGTCCTTACTCGGGGTGTATACAAGTTGGAAGTTGTACCTCCGGAGTTTGAGCAGAATGTGCTGGAGGCGAGGGGTCATGTCATTAAGGTCCTTTTGGATGATGCCAACCAGCGGGCGATGGTCGGTCTCCACAGTGAACTGGGGAAGGCCATACACATAGTCGTGGAACTTGTCAACGCCAGTCAACAGGCCTAGGCACTCCTTCTCAATTTGCGCATAGCGCTGCTCTATGGGGGTCATGGCACGTGACGCATAGGCGACAGGGGCCCACGATGAGGCGTCATCTCGTTGCAGGAGGACCGCCCCAATGCCGGATTGGCTGGCGTCAGTCTAGATCTTCGTCTCCCTTGCAGGATCGAAGGACTCCAGTACCGGGGCGGTGTAAGCTTGATCTTGAGCTCCTCCCATTCATGCTGGTGGGTGGGAAGCCACTGGAATTCGGTTGTCTTCCTGACAAGGTGCCGGAGAGCTGTGGTGTGGGAAGCGAGGTTAGGGATGAATGTTCCCAGGAAGTTGACCATTCCTAGAAAGCGTAGCACCGTCTTCTTGTCTGTTGGCTCCTGCATAGCCGTGGTGGCTGCCATCTTGTCGGCATCTGGCCACACCCAACCGGGAGATGTGGTCCCCAAGAACTTGAGCTTGGTTTGGCCAAAAGAACATTTGGCTCTGTTAAGGCGCAGGCCCTGGTCCCGTATCCGTTGAAAGACGCGTTGGAGGCGACTGATGTGCTCCTGCGGTGTGGTAGACCAAATAATGATATCATCCACAGAGACGCGCATGCCTTCAATGCCTCCATCATCTGTTCCATGATGTGATGGAAAACTTCAGAGGCTGATATGATTCCAAATGGCATCCTATTGTAGCAGTATCTGCCAAATGGAGTGTTGAAGGTGCACAGCTTCCTGCTGGACTGATCCAATTGAATCTGCCAGAAGCCCTTTGAGGCATCAAGCTTGGTGAATATTTTTGCCCGAGCCATCTCGCACGTGATCTCCTCACGTTTGGGTATAGGGTAATGTTCCCTCATTATATTGCGATTTAAGTCTTTCGGGTCAATACAGATCCGGAGCTCGCAGGAAGGCTTCTTGACGCATACCATGGAGCTGACCCATGCAGTTGGCTCCGTCACCCGGGAAAGCACACCTTGGTCCTGAAGGTCCTGCAGCTGCTGCTTGAGGCGGTCCTTGAGGGGTGCTGGGACTCTGCGAGGTGCATGATCTACCGGGGTGGCATCCTGTTTGAGCAGGATTTTGTCTGTGTAAGGCAGTGTACCCATGCCCTCAAAAGCATCCTGGTTGTGAGAGAGGATTGAGTTTAGTTGCGCCCTGAATTCCGCATTTTGGAAGTCAGACGTGCCTTCTGGAGAGAGAGAGTGTACTTGCTGAATGAGGTGGAGGAGTTTGCACGCCTGTGCGCCTAGCAGAGAGTCCTTTGAAGAGCCCACGATCTCGAAGGGTAGGATGGCTTTACGCGAGTTGTGCGTCACTTCGAGTTGGCACGACACTGTGGCGGGGATGACGTTGCCATTATAGTCGACCAGTTGACAGATGGATGGAAGAATTACTGGTTTGACCCTCAGGGTTTGAAATGCTGACCATGCGAGGAGATTTGCGGAAGCACCAGTGTCCAGGTGGAATGTGATCTGGGATCGGTTGACCGTCAGGGTGGCACACCACTCGTCATCCGGATCAATGCTGTGCACTGACAGCGGCTGGTGCCTTCGACTCGGGGACAGCTTGTTATTGTTGATGACAGCAATGCGGAAAGGCTCCCTGTCCTCAGTGTCACTGGTCTGTATGATGTCAGGATCGGACGCGGTGAACGTGGGTAGAATTGCCCGAACATTTCTGCGAGGCTGGTTAAACTGTTGCGAGTTGGCAGGCTGAGGTGCTCGACAGCAGGCAGCACAGTGGCCAAGCCTGCCACAGCGTAGGCCGGACATTGCCGCTTTAAATGGGCGGAGCCACAGTTGCCGCACATCATCACATCAGTGCGTCCGTTGCGCCACCGCGCATGCGCGGTGCGGTCTTGCGTAATGCGCGCCTGCGCATTGCGTTCCTCCGCGTCAATGTCCCCTCTTTTGGCGCGTACAAGCGCGGGAGGCCTCGGAAAGCGCGCGAAATGGCCGCCCTCCTCCGGGTCGCGGGCCGGGAGGTACTCGATCGTCTGGACCCGCTCCGCTTCGTGGGGCCCCTGCCGTGCCATTTCAGCCGCCTGGATGTGTGAATACCGGCTGGTGGCGTTCTCATGCAGGATGCAGGTCTCGATGGCCTTCGCTCGGGTGAGTTGCTTGATTTTAAGGAGCTGCTGGCGCAGGGTGTCCGACATTACCCCAAAAACTATCTGGTCGCATATCATGGAGTTAGAGGTGGGCCCATAGCCGCAGGACTGCGCGAGAATGCGGAGGTGCGTTAAATAAGACTGGAAAGGCTTGTCCTTACCCTACAGGCGCTGCTGGAACAGGTTGTTCTCCATGCTGCACGATGGCGGATTGCTGATAAGTTGCAGGTAGGTCTCACAGGGGCTAGTAAGCTTCCACTCCTGGAACCATGTCGTGTTGGGTGTTCTGGTCTACAAACAGGTCAACACGGCTGGAGATGGTGTAACTCTATTTTATTAACAACTCAACTGTAATAACATATTGTAAACTTGGGTACGTGCATTACCAGCTTATCTGTGGACCCTGTCCTATCACTATCTAGGTGAGGCACTCAGCACATGGCGAATGTCTGAGAGGCAGACTGTGAGCTCTGTGCTCTGAGCTGGCTGCTGCTAGAATGCATGAGAACTCTGGTGTCCCCTGTCTTTATAGTGCGTGTGCTCTCACTGGTGATTGGCTGCGATGTTGTGTATGCTGGTTGGTCCTACTGTATGTCCATCAGTGTGTCAGTGTGTGTGTGATTGCACCATGATATGCTGATGTATATCATGACAATTCCTGTTGCCCTCCTTGAGCTCGATTGGTTCTTAGTCTCCCAGCACCTCCAATTTTAAATTCACAACACGTTTCAGTCCCTTCAAAGCTTTTACTCTCCCTATCTCCAAGTTCCTACAGCCCTGCAACCTCCTTTTACAGAACTCTGAGTACTTCAACTCTGGTTTCATGCAACTCTCCCTCAATGTCTCCACATTGGCAGCTGTAACTTCAATCACCTGGGCCCATCCTCTGGAATTGCTTTTCTAAATCCTCTATTTGTCCACACACAAGTGGGAGTGTTCCTTGGGAGTGAAAATTCAGCATGCCTCAAAGAGATAAGTTTGGAAAATTCTCAACTCTGTAAACATGCTTGGGAGGAAGTGCCCTGAACATTCTAATTTTAGTTCTGGGGTGTTGGGGATGTGAACCGGAATTGGGCCTGCCACCCTCGGAAATGCGAAGGCAGGCAAAAGAGCTGCCAGGTACATCGGACGGCTGGTTAAAAGGCCCATTTTGATGCTCTGGGATTTAGTCTCAGCCTTAAATAAGACAATAAAACCAAAGAGAGCCTTCCCACCCTCATTCTTCACATTGAATTACCATCTCCCGTCACACAATCCCCCTGTCCTATCCATGCCAACTCATGCCACCTCATGCCCTCTCCCCCAGTGCTAAGGCTGTGCAGGGGGCTGTCCCGGGGATGTGATTGGCAAAGGGAGGTGTGACAAGGGAGGGTGTTCCGTGCGTCGGGGTGTTCCCTGCTCTGTAGTGGTCGTGTAGGGGTTCTATTTTTAATTGTGTGTTCCGGGTGCCCTCCAATTTTTTGTGATGTCGTAGGACCCGCTTCTTCATCTTTTTTTAGAACCAAGCCATGAGGAGGAAGCCCTTAGGGCGGGCGGACTTCGCACTGTTTTTCCTGCCCGCTCTGTCACTCTGCAAAGAAAAGAGAAAATTCTGCCTGAGACATCAAAATGCTTCACACCCTTCTCCTCCAGAACTGAGTGCAATTCAGTCTGTTGGCCACAGTGAGTCTCAAACAGCACAAGTAAAACTGCCCCAGTTCGGCACCAATGTTACCATTTCATTGGAAGGGTTGATGTGGGAAGCAGACAAATGCCATAATGATGTGTTTGAGGTGAGCTTGGGTCTGAGGCTTACAGTACAGGGAAATGCTGAGGAATTTTCAGTGACACTAGAATAGACATTGGCAATGCTCAGCAGTCTCCCTCAATGAATGCAGGTCAATTTTTTTTTTTCAATTCCAATTAAGAGACAATTTATGTGACCAATCCAGTTATCTTGCATATCTTTGGGTTGTGGGGATGAGACCCACGCAGACATGGGGAGAATGTGCAAACTCCAAACGGACAGTAACCACTGCACCTCCGCGCCGTCCGAATGCAGATCAATTGATGGGTTTTGACACCATTTGTTGAACGATGGACCCCACTATGCAACGCAACTTTGCTGGGTTTTTTTGGCCTCGGCCGGGAACGCCCCACCAAAGCTGCACTTGTATAATTTCCAGGTCTCCACGTCTTTACAGGAAGAATACACGTGGATCGGGGTGCCATTGTTAAAGGTCGCCCCAATCTTTCGACACCCCTCAGCTACCCCAGTGCAGCCTCTGGACCCTCCCTCTTATGGGCAAGGCACCCCGGTCTCGGCCCTTGGCACTGTCAGGCTGTCTGAGTGGTGGTGCCAAGCTGGAAGTGCCAAGGTGCCCAAGCGCCAATGGGAGTGCATGGTACCACCCTGGCCAGATAGAGCCCAAACACACAGGGGTCTTTAAAAGCCTGGGAGACCCTTCCAGGTGATGTTACACCTGTTTCATGTTCGTGTGGACAAGTACTAAACGGCGATCTGGCGAGGTCTCCCAGTCAAGGCCACAAGGCCCCGGGTGGAGGGAGAGTCCAGCGCAGACATATTTAAATGAACCTAATGGCTCACTTTAATATGCCCATCTGGATCTCGCCAAGCGAAGGCAAGGTCCAGATCGCGATATCTCGTGAGATTCCGTTGAATCTCGTGAGACATTTAAAGCGTTGCGAATCTCGTGAGAGACCTCTCGCGAGATTCAATGGCTTTGTCGTGTCACCAAGTCAGATGTGATGAGGCTGATAATTCGTGCCCATCGAGTGTAGTTGAAAGCCACAACCCTTTGACAGCAATTATTATTATTATTATTAATTCATATTGGACAGTGGTACCAGCTGTGTTATCATACCATGTAGACGTATGGCAAATAGCTCTGTCATGGTACTTCCCGAGTCTGGAATAGGCAGACAGTTTTGTGCTGAAACCTTGTCTCTTGTTCAAATGCTTCTCATCGGGGAATTGTCCAAAGAGGTGATCCCAGTGATTGCAGCAGCTTGTAAGCTCCCGAAATCAATCAGGAGGAATCGCAGCCACTTGTAAATTTCAGGCTGCAGATCAGAGGAATCTATCTCCTTAATTACTTCTTTGAAAAAAATTCTTTGTGTCTGTGATATTTGGAGTGTGATGGAATTGCAAGAGATGCAAGACTTTTATATATGTTTAGTCGATAGATTTATGGGGCATTCCATTCCACTATCTATGCGTTGTGTGCGCCACTTCAGAATACTCTGCCTAATATTTGTTCTATTTCGACAACAGGGCTGATAAAATTGTGCTTTGAGTTGCACACAGTTGGTATTGAGGAACTACAGCGAGTCACATCGCTAGCCCCAGCACTATCTGACGTTCGATTATCATTGCAGATTTTTTTCTCCGAGCAGCAGAGTCCAGCACCAGCTATAAACTGGTCTGACTGGCGAATAACACAGAGGAACATTGTGAAATCAAGTGCCCATTGTTGAGGAGCCATCTGTTGGTTATTAACTGTATTAAAGATAGGAGAGTTAAAGAATAATTCAAGATTCAGCAGAGCTTTTTCAAGGTTGTGAATGCAACTGGCAAGAGCTGCCCGTTTCGCTGTCAGGAGGGAACATTTTTAATTTGCCCGCGGCTCAGCGTTCGATTTTGGGAGGGCGGTCCTCTGACACAGCTTTCCCGCTTTTCCATTCAGAGCATGGAGCCAACTCTGTTGGGACAGCGGGCTCCACTGGGCACCGAAACTGCCGGCTTGCATTCAGTTTCTCTGAAATTGGACATGTCTTCCTGACTCTGCAATGCTGAGCTTGTTAACTCCGTGGAGCGCCTTCCGATGGAGGGCGACCTACAATGGCATAGGCTACTGCACCCCTCCAAAGTATAAGCAGGCGAGTGGGGCAGCAGCCTGAAGGAATTGCTTCCCATTTCCCAACCACTTCCCCTCTTTTCCACCCCAGGGCTTGATGGCCAAGGAGGTGTGTTCATAACATGGCCAAACAGTGTCAACCTGCAAATCCTTCCAAACATGCCAATGGCTAGCGGGAAGAGCAGGGGAGACGTCTGCTAAGCCACGCTTGATGTGGAGTGGCACCCATCAAGCCACTGGCGACAGATTAGCGACCTATTCTGGAAATTATTATCTGTGAAGGTAAAATAATAGTTATAAAAACAGAATTATTTGCAGGATGTTTCTGTTTCTGTGCCGGTCAAATGTTTTATATTCAAATTGTTGCTTTGGCTGAAGTGAAGGTCTTAAAATGCAGAAGTTTCTCAGTAGTTGTGATGGTTCCTGGAGTTGATCTTCCCACAGATTGTTTTCACCGGCAGGTTTGAAAATGGAACAGGTTAGAGGAGAGAGAGAGGCTTAGTTTGTCTTTCAGGATATTGTTGGTAGTTACTTTGCTGTTTAACTGGCTGCGGTGGTCGATGCTTTTGCCTGCCTGTCAGAACCACCCCTCTCTCTCTCTCTCTAATGGAATTCTGTCTGTGACTCTGAAAAAGACACTGAAAATCAGTTTGCATTTTATGCTATTCCTTTAGTAGGAAGCAAAGATGGCTGATCGATCATGTACCTCACAACAGTGTTATGGTCCTAAATAAGAGATTGTGGTAATTTAATCAGCAGTCTGATCTCTGATGTCTTCTGTCATCTGTGTTTTTCGCTGAGGTGGCCAAAGCCTTATATTTGACCGGGAAAATTAGCATGTTTTACAATGAAAGCATTGATGGAGTTTTGTTTATCAACTGGCCGAAACCATGGTGAGTCAACATCACAAAAGGGCATCTTTAGCCTCTTGAGAAATAAGATGGTTTAATCCACAAAACTGTTTGGTGGCTCTGAGGAGCCATCCTAGATTCTGGTTTTATTTATTTTTAAAATGCAGCCGATAAAAATATCTTTAAAGGTTTATAATGCCGTCATGGCGGTGCTGAGTCATGATAAAATATTTAATATCTCTGGATTCATCTGCATTCAAGATAGCGGGAGTTCTATTAGTGACATAGTAAATAAAGGTTCTCAGTTGGTATTTGCAGTTAAACCCTGGTTGTAAGAAAGTCTGATCTTCGCACACAATTTTGGTCCTGAATTAAACTTGCCTGGAACTGAGAAATTGTAGGATTAGCGCACAAGCATTGATTAGGCATAATTCTATTGGAGCAGTTAATGTTGGGTCCAAGAAACCACCCTCAATGAAGCTGCGGCTTTCTCTTACTGGCCCATGGCAACACGTTGCAGCATGGCTCAGGAACTGCATCTCAGATGTGGCACTGGAGGTCCTTGTGGCGGAGGATCCAGGTCGGAGTGATGTCCGTTACCTGCAGTCGGAAAGAATCCACCGCGACCTGCAGCAGTTGGTGCTGCTCCCCCTGATCTCATCCCTTCCTCCCATTCTTACTGCTGACCAAAGAGGAGGACCCTGAGCTCGATGACAATGAAACAAGCATCCCTGGTGACTCTTAAATGATAGAGGAGGACAAGCATTTGCTCTTGTTGGGTGCAGTCCTCAGAGAATTTCTTGAACAATTTCTGTCGGAAAGTTGCTGAAGTCTTGATGAGGTGGCCCAGGTTGCCTCCCAATGTGATCCAGAAGCTGCCTCAGATTTCCAGCAGGAGGTGATCCCTGAAAAGAGATGGATACTTACGGAGCGTTTGAACCCCTCTGCAATAACTTGTTTGCTTCCACGTAGCTGGTCACTGTTAGAAGTGGAAACAGTTCACTTACGAGCCACCAAAGTGCCCTGGAGTCCCTTTCATAACCATCGATTCAATGAATGGCAACCAATCGCTGCACGATCCTCCAGGAGGCCATTACTGGTGCCAGCTTTAATTCCTTTACCAAGATTTTGTATTGCATCGAATCCGGGCTGAACTGGCATTGCAACCCAATCTTGCCACCTTGGAGGCTCCTTAGTGCCTGAAATAGGCAAGGAAAATCTTCCCCGTGCTTTCTAAAAGTTCTGTTGGAGATTACTATTGCCACCATTTCAATCGGGGAACAGCATTACCTGGGCACTGTGCAAGATAAAAAAAATCTTGTTGGTTCACTTGTGAAAACAGTTCTTGAGTCAGCTCTGTCTTCAAAACAACAAAGTAGATTTATATCACACCCTTAATGTAGTAACTTGTTGCCATTGCTGATGCAGCTTTGAACATGATTTAAGAATCAGTATTTCGATGGTATTATTTGCATGAATTAAATAACCATCAGTGTCTTGTTGCACACAAGTCAAACAGTCTAGTTTTCCGCCATTCCACCGGTTTTCCACTGCCTGAATGAGGCACCCTCTGGATTCCAGGTTTTTTTTTGCAGCCTGCTGGTTTGGGGATCACATTCCATTATTCTGCCGACCACCCCTCAACTGGCCTTGCAACTGCTCGTTTTGGACTTCTGCGCTGTCAAACTGTGACGGAACATCTTGTCCTCTGATGCCAACATTCGCAGACAGGTTACGCCATTAGCGTTGTGGTGATCCTGGAGCCCCTGGTGTTTGGAGCACCAAGTGTGAATAACAGGCTCCTCTTCAGATTATACTGCCTCTTTAAATGCTCTGCTTTTCACTTTGCCTGACAGAGCAGGAAGCAGCAACGTGATGCACATTGCCACCAACTGGGCGTGCGGACTCATTACGCCTGAGAGACTGGTAAAGGACTGCACAGATTCCATACAGCTTATGAATTGGATTCAATTTGAATTTGAATTGGTTTTTGGAGCAGGCAAGGAGCTGGGTTAGGGGTTCGCCCCTGACCACACTCTGAGCCCTGGCTTTGTAACTCAGGAAAGTAATAAATCCTGCAAATTAAAATCCTTGCAGCAAAGATCTTTTTTTGCGTGCAATTTAGAAGTATTTTCACAACAACGGTCTGAAAGTAACTTAAACCTGAGTGCACAGTTTGGTGAAAGGCGAATCAGTTGTGCAGGGCATTTGTTAAATGGAGTTTATTTCCCTCCACGTCAATGTATTTAAACCATCAGCAGCAGAATTACTTGGTGAGAATCTGCTAATTTTGTACGAATGGGGCAAGCCAGTTAAATATTAAATTCAAGAATCAGTTCCCCACACGCAGAGCATGGAGGATATGAAATACCTCATAATTCATGCCTCATATGATCAGAGGTGCAAAATCGCATCCACAAAAGGCAGTAGCGGGCAAATTGTGTCCAAGACCGAAATCCGCGTCTCTGCGGGGGGAAGAGGGAGAAACAGAGCGTCTCACCAAAATGAGGATTCCCAAGACCATCCAATGTCACCAGGTTACATGGTCACCCTGAGTTGTACTGTTGCCCTACCCTCAACAAGCCCGTGCCCCCCACCACGGCACTTTCGAGATGATGTAGTCGCACTGCATCACTATCCCCATTCGTGACTGGCACCTGGCCTGTGATGCAGGTAGTCTCTGTCCTCACCATCTGTCCCTGCCAACAGAGGTACGGGTGCCTGTCGCAACTGTTCTACTGTGGGTCTGTTATAGGCCAGGGTTTAGAGAACCCCAGAATGTATCATGGAGTTCACCTGACCCATAACTTTTAATAGATTGTGGTATGGGGCGAGCACACGGCCCACTCTACAGGTATGGTACAGCAGAAATGGAAAAGTATTTTTTAAAGCAAAACAATGTTTATTCTATGAACTCAAGTTAACCTTTTTAAAACATACAGTGAACATCTTAGCAACCATCAATTCAAATACAATGCCCAAAGAATACAACACGATGTAATCCTTAAGCTGTCCTTTTAACATCCATAAGACTTAAAAAAGAAATTTTAACAGAAGCACATCAGGTTATAGTCACCACTGAGAGCAGTTATTCGTTTTATATCACTCAAGGATCTATGTATTATAGAGAGAAAGCCTAATACCCCTTCTGTCTGTGACTGCAGCTATCCAGCTCTGAAAACGAAACTAAAACACACCCTGCAGCAAACAGCCTAAAACGAAAGTAAAAGCTGACAGACAGCCCAGCTCCACCCACTCTCTGACATCACTACAGTAATAAACACCCATTTCTTAAAGGTACTCTCACTACAGATATTTATATGCACACCCATTTATAAACATCCATTTCTTAAAGGTACTCTCACATGGCAGGGTCTCCTCACTGGGTGAGCATCGTGCTATCCCGTCAGGAGGGTGGGAACTGGTTGTTGCGGTGGGGCCACTCGTATTGTCCTGTCATTCGTCTCCATGCTCAGAATGTGTGATCAGGTGCTGTGGATGGGTGCAAGCGGTGTGATGTGGAGCCTGGACTTTTCATATTGGTTGTGATAGGGAGCTGGTCAAATTGCCTGGCCAGGAGTGGATTGGATGAGATCAGGGGCGTGGCAGGACTTGGAGACATCTCGCGACTCTCAGGGTGGGCTAGCTGATAGTGTCACTGGTGAGGTTTTCACTCTGAGAGGGGCTGTGTGCCAGGGAGGGTTCCAGCAGCACCAGCTCATGTGTCCTTTGCTTCAAGTAAGCTCAGCAAATCCTCTGCTTTGGGGCCCTACTTCTGAGGAGTGCTCTGAGGAGTGCCAACACCTAGTGGGTCGGCGACTGAGCATATCTAAGCCCATCCCCTTGATGAGACTGCTAGAACATAAGAACATAAGAACTAGGAGCAGGAGTAGGCCATATGGCCCCTCGAGCCTGCTCCGCCAATCAATAAGATCATGGTTGATCTTTTTATGGACTCAGCTCCACTTACCCGGCCACTCACCATAATCCTTTATTCATTTACTGTTCAAAAATCTGTCTATTTTTGCCTTAAAACCATTCAACAATGCAACCTCAATTGCTTCACTGGGCAGGGAATTCCACAGATTTACAACCCTTTGGGTGAAGAAGTTCCTCCTCAACTCAGTCCAAAACCTGCTGCCCCTTATTTCAGGCTATGCAGCCTGGTTCTATCACCCACCAGTGGAAACAACCTTCCTGATTCTATCTTATCTATTCCCTCCATAATTTTATATATTTCTGTAAGATCCTCTCTCATTCTCCAAATTCCAATGAGTATAGTCCCAGTCTACTTAGTCTCTCCTCAGAAACCAATTCACTCAACTCCAGAATCAATCTAGTGAATTTCCTCTGCATCCTCTCCAGTGCCAGCACCTCCTTTCTCAAATAAGGATACCAAAACTGTACACAGTACTCCAGGTGTGGCCTCACCAACACTCTATACAGCTGCAACATAACGCCCCTGTATCTCTCTCCATCTCTCTCGCAATGAAGGACAAAATTCCATTTGCCTTCCTAATTACCTGCTACGCCTGCAAAGCAGCTTTTTGCGATTCATGCACAAGGACACCCAGGTCCCTCTGCACAGCAGCATGCTGCCATTTTCTACCATTTAAATAATAGTCCATTTTGCTGTTTTCCTACCAAAATGGACGACCTCACATATACCAACATTGTACTCCATCTGCCAGACCCTTGCCCACTCACTTAAACTATCTATATCCCTCTGCAGACTTTCAGTTTCCTCTGCCAACTTCGACACATTTACACTTGATCCCCAATTCAATCAGCTATGTAAATTGTAAACAATTGTGGTCCCAACACTGATTCCTGAGGCACATCACAAGCCACTGATTGCCAACCAGAAAAACACCCATTATCCCCACTATTTGCTTTCTGTTAGTTCACCAATCCTCCCTCTATCCATGCTGATACATTACCCGTAACGCTGTGCACCTTTATCTCATGCGACAGCCTTTTATGTGGCACCTTGTCGAATGCCTTCTGGAAATCTAGATCTACCACATCCACCAGTTACCCATTGTCCACCGTGCTCATTATGTTCTCAAAGAATTACAGTAAATTAGTTAAACGTGATCTGCCTTTCATGAACCCATGCTGTGTCTGCCCAGTGGGACAATTTCTATCCAGATGTCTCGCTATTTCTTCCTTGATGATAGATTCAAGAATTTTCCCTCCTACAGAAGTTAAGCTAACCTTCCGATAGTTACCCGCCTTTTGTCTACCCCCAAGGGTATGAGGTTTTCCAGCGGGGTAGTGTTGCTCTTTTTAATTAGTGGAATACTATCCCACCAGCGTCACCAATAATGTTGCCAATTGGCACCAATAATGTTGCCAAATTAACTAGATATGGCAGTTATTAATAATAATATTGCTTTTCAGAGTTGGCAGGTATCAAATGATACCACCACAAGGCTTTACCGGATATCGATCAAAGGACCAAATAACCAGTTAGTTAGTTCAAGTTCAAAGATAGTTTATTTACACACAAGGATTACTTCGACATGCAACATAAAACACGACAAGTTAAACTACACTTAACAACTACAATAACCTATGCTTAACTTCAGGGCAACCGGCTCTTTGCAGATGAACAAGGCCTTTGTTCGGATCTTGTATGGCTGGGTAGAAGAAGTGGCTTTGTTTCTGCTGGGCTCATCCGTCTGGTAGCGATCGTTGGTCTTGAACTTGTCTTCTGGTTGTAATGCTACACTTGGTTTTAGGAGTAGGCCGGGGACAAGAGAGACCGAGCACATGGCCGTGTCTCTTTTTATCCCTCTGGGGTTTTGCGCTCTTTGGGCGGTCCTTAGCTTTGGACCCAATAATTCGACAGGATTCGATCACTGCCTTCGATTTTGGCCAATAAAGGGACGGGTGCCTTGATGGCTGGGCGTGTCCTGAGCGGTCATTGACCTTGGCTGTTTGGGCTTTCTGAGCCAAGGGAGTGGCGCCGGTTAGTCTGCATCTGTATCGGTTACCTGAGTACAGTCCTTTTGTTCTGGGGAAATGGGCCATTTGAATGCAAACGAGCGGGGGTTTTGATTGCATCTAGCGATCTGGGTTGCAAATACACACACAAGCTCTGAGTGTGTCTGAGTCCTGGCTTGGCCATAACTCCCATGGTCCTTTGCAGGTGGCCATCTGAGATGGCTACAGTAGGCTGGGTTGAGATCCACATGTCGAGATGCCCTCAGAGCATATGTGGGATATGTCAGCATTCAGGAGACTGCAGTCTTAACAGCCAGCCGCCTGTAAATTGCAGCTATGGAGTGGGGTTAAACTCCCGAGCGGGGCACCCCGAGTACACGCACCTGCCACCAAGTTGTTTCCTGCCACCTCCTGAGGTCCAGGTAAAACCGACCAGCAAAACTGAAAAGTTGGAAAAGTTTTCTGATCTCCTTGCTCCCCCTCAACAGCCATGGCACCTGGGTCCTGCTTGTAAATACTTGTACGAATTCACGCCTGTGTGGCTCCCGGCTGAGAGGGCTGGAGCAATGCTGATGAGAGGAGCATCTGGCTTAAAGTCTATCTCCATGTAAATCGCGGTTTTGCATGCTCCCATCGGCGCGGGACATGTAGATCACTGCCGCCAGTGGTGGGGGACCGGAATACGTGAATGGGCTGGCGCTCGATTCTCCGCCGGAAATGAAAGCCCGCTACCACCAGCGGGAAATCCACTCCCATAATGTTTTTGCCTCAACTGCTTTCCCTGGTAGAGAATTCCACAGATTCCACCCCTCTCTGGGTGAAGAAACTTCTCCTCTTCTCAATCCATATCCTTAGACTGTGACTCTTGGTTCTGTACTCCACTGTCATGGAGAAAATCCTACCTGTATCTGCTCTGTCCAGAGTTGTCAGAATTTTATAGGTTTCTGTGAGATATCCCTCTCTTGCCTCCTTTAAGATGCTCCTTAAAATTTACCGCTTGTGCAGAGCTACAGGTCATCCACCCAAATCACGTCAAATTTGCTTGAAAAAAATGATCTTTCTAAATGTCACAAGTAGGCTTACATTAACACTGCAATGAAGTTACTGTGAAAATTCCCCAGTCCCCACACTCCGGCGCATGTTCGGGTACACTGAGGGAGAATTCAGAATGTCCAATTCACCTAACAAGCTCGTCTTTCGGGACTTGTGGGAGGAAACCGGAGCACCCGGAGGAAACCCACGCAGACATGGGGAGAACGTGCAGACTCCTCACAGACAGTGACCCAAGCCAGGAATTGAACCTGGGTCCCTGGTGCTGTGAAGCAACAGTGCTAACCACTGTGCTGCCGTGCCGTCCCTTAAATCACTCTGTGAAGTTCCCTGCAACATTTAACTACATGAAAACTACATGGGCAGCACGGTAGCATTGTGGATAGCACAATTGCTTCACAACTCCAGGGTCCCAGATTCGATTCCGGCTTGGGTCACTGTCTGTGCGGAGTCTGCACATCCTCCCCGTGTCTGCGTGGGTTTCCTCCGGGTGTTCCGGTTTCCTCCCACAGTCCAAAGATGTGCAGGTTAGGTGGATTGGCCATGTTTCATTGCCCTTAGTGTCCAAAATTGCCCTTAGTGTTGGGTGGGGTTACTGGGTTCTGGGGATAGGGTGGAGGTGTTGACCTTGGGTAGGGTGCTCTTTCCAAGAGCTGGTGCACTCGATGGGCCGAATGGCCTCCTTCTGCACTGTAAATTCTATAAATGAAAGAGGCTATATAATCGCAAGTCATTGTTGTAATGAGAGTATAACACACTCATGCAAGAAGCTTATTGGGCTGAAGAACCTACTCTTATTCCTCCATCGACTGAGGGTCGTCCAAATAAAGGACATCATTCTGCATCAGCTGGAAGGAGAGTGTATTTCTTTGGCAGTGGTGACACCTGCTGCTGGTCATGACAGCATGCCATATTAATTCTTCTGAACATTGATGACTCGTGAGTCATAACAATGAAGCCCCTTGATTCAGACAAAGCTCCCGCTGATTATAACATCTGAACTCCTTGATCAATAAAACAGCACAAGTAAAAACTGAGCGATTTAATGTTGTCTGAATCTTGAAATGTGATTGATTTTTCTCTTGCAATCGTTTCCTCCTGTATGTTTCTTTTAAGTAAAGTCGAGCTGCATCTCAACCACTGCTTTCTCATTGTGGGGCAGGTATAATTAACCTAGAGGGGAAGGAAATTCTCCTGGGAGAATTTTCTGTTCGTAATATCCTGCTGATTTCTTTACGTGAATGGACCTTCCGCTGAGGTTGTGGACTTAGTGACCGTCTACTGTTGCTGGGATTTACTAGCTGGTGTTTAGCAGGTTGGCCTCCTGTCTGATTGAGGAGCCACTTGTTTTACTTATGAGATATCTGCCTTCCTCCAGCTCTATTTCTTGGCCACGTGCCAGTGCCTTCGCCTCAGTATTGGTGGCCACGCCTTCAGCTCCCTTGGCTCTGCAATTCCCTCCATAAATCTCTCTACCTGTCTCTTCTCCTTTTTGACACGCCTTAAAAATATCCCTTCGATCATGTTTTTATCTGTCCTGTCTCCTTTGGCTCGGTGCCAATTTTTGTCTGACAACATTCCTGTGAAATCTGTGGAACGTTTTATGATTTAAGGAAGTTTGTTAAAGGTGCCCGTGGGAATAATCAACAGGGAAAACTGGGTGTTGGGCAAGTGTTGAAAGTCCAGCCTTCTCCAAACAGGCCAGCCCCAGAACAGGTTGAACAGACTCAAGATGCAGAATGACCTTAATCCAGCTTGCAGAAAAATGCCCAATGTGATGACCACCATTTCCCCAAAATGACAGATGTACCTCTGGGCTTCCTATTACTGACCCTGATCCATGAGTTTGCATGGAAGAAGTATGTGTTTTCTTATTCTCAGAGTGAGTAATCCAATTAAATATATCCAGCAGCATGCATTTTGTTAGTTTAAAAGTAAACAAGGTTATTTATTCTCACACTCGTACGTGCATTTGACTCAATGATTATGCTCCCACAAGGCAGGCCGGGAGTTTCTTACATAGTTTTGGCGCTTTGAAGTTGAAGTGAGGGATTTGTAAAACAAAGGAGACTAAGGAAACTCTGAGGTTTCTTCTCGTTGTCATTCTAGGAGGTTGATTGACAGGTAATTTTAACTGGAACAGTTTGGGGAGTCCTTTGTTCAGGTGGGGTTTCCCGCTTTCAAGATATTGCTATTAATTAGCTGGGCAGCTTGCTGATTTGCAGGTAGTTTGCCAGCTTTGGTGGAAGTCTCTGCCTGCTTCTTGCTGATTTCAAAGAAGAGTACAAAATGACTTATGCAAGTTTGAAGTATTTTTTTCCAAACAAAAGGGTGGTGCGTATGTTGGTTACAATCATCCTGTGTTGTCATTTGACACTTTAATTTATCACCCAGTTTAGTTTGGATGTAATTGGACACAGTGGCCCATAACCTCTGGATTCCCCAGCATCTCATTTAGGGGGGACACCTATGATGCTCTGGAAATCCATCTGGGACATTCCCATATTAGACAATTGCTCTGCGCGAGGCACCATCCAACAAAGCGATTTAAATCGCAAACTTTGGATTGTTCCTCCAGTTTTACCCTGATAGTTACTCTGAAAGAGTTAGAAGGAAACAAAACTTCTCACTCCCGAGAAGCTATTTTAAAAGTCCAGACCCAACCTTGCACGGGACACCCCGCACAAACACGACCCCCAAGCGGACCCACCACCATCCCCACAACCGACCTGACCCGACCCTACCCCTCGTGCGACACAGTCCGTACCTCTTCTCATCCTCCCCTCTCCACCAGGTCCCACCCCTGCCCGCCACCACTCCCGGTCTGACGACCTAACCCAAGTCCGACCTCCCTCAGAGAAGGTGACGTACCTCTCTGGTTGGGTGAGATGTGGGGCTGAGGAATTCCAGCACAGGTAAGTCTGGTGAGAGTGACAATCCAATGGAGATTGCCACTCTGCGGAACTTATGGGCCGATGTGTCAGTTTGACTCAGTTAGCCTAGACTGGTGTTTACACACAAGAGTCTCCTCCCATTTCAATGATCTCACCTCAGCCTCTTGGCACATCTTTCCATTCCGTTTTTCCTCTCATGAACTTATTTTGGTTCCTTTTGAAAGCTATTTGCCTCAACCACCTCTGAGGGTTTCAAGATCTGCAATCCAACCACGCTCTGAGTAAAGAAATTTCTCCTCGTTTCCCTATTGGATTTGTTGGGCCGTGTGAAGGGTCAGGGCTACAGAGCGAAATGACAAAAACATTTCTGCTTGAAGAATATTTTTGCATTGTGTGTGCCAGCCTCGGGGTGTCCGGTTCCTATCCCTGGAAAAGTCAACCTGTGTTGATGATAAAACGGCCGGATTTATGGCCATTTTCTCTGTTGCTGACCAAAGGTGACCAGGTTGATTCAACTCCAATTTCATAACTTAAGACAAAGGAATCCTGTGCTGACACTCCAGAGGAGGCAATGTTCATCGCTTGGTTATCCTCCACTCCTCTTGTCTATTTGCATTGTGGATCATTGAGTGTGTGAGTCATTTTGCCAGCTCATGTCTGTCAGCAGCTATATCACTGAAATACAGATAATACACACTTTAATTAGAATTCACCAATGAGAAGTTAAATTAACAGCTCCGAGTAGCAGTGCTGAAATGTCGCACGTTGGCAGATCCACAGGAGAGCAAGTTCAACCCAAGCACAGTGCTGTTTTCTAATTAATCTTTACAGCATTAGTTCATGTTCGAAGTATGCTGTTTCATTTGTAGTTTCCTCTAACTAAAATGTGATCTGGATTTTCTATTCAGTTCATCTCAACAGTCGCTTATCAAGTGCTACAAGGGAGTTTTCAGTGCAGATCTTGGTTAATTTAACCAAGTTTGGGCCTTCCTTTCTCATCCGTACTGTGTGAAGCTCCTGGTTTTCCAGATGAAATGTCCAATTGTCAGCCTATGCATTTTATTTTTATTTGTTTTTTGGATGTGAGCAACATCTGGGTCGTAAAGTTTTGGGACTCTTCCCCATATGGCAATTACTAAAAAAAACAATTGTTAATTTTAAATCTAAGGTTTGAAGATATACTTGGTGAACAAAGATATGAGGGAAAGGGCAGCTATTTCACCAAAGGTCACATATCAGCCATGGTCCCAATGAATGGCAGATCAGGGTCTCGGCTAAGTGGCCTCCTCCTGGAACAATGTTCCCATGAATAACGCAGTTCCACACCAAGCACCACATTTACCAACTGAGCTTTTGAGCAAGTCAAAGAATTCTTGCCCACTTTAAAGAAGATGAGTCATTCGTGTGTTGGATTTCATGCTTCAGTCCAATTGCCGTGCACCATTATATCAAGGAAGCAGTTCATCCAAAACATGAGTCAAATGAACTACTATGAGGTTGATGAGTCAACCATGAGTCACAATGCCTTTCAACCAAAAGACTTGAAAGATAATGACCCAAAGGTAAGGGGCGGATTCTCAGTTCCTGATACTGAGTGTTGACGCCAGGGCAGGAGTCACGTGGACTTTCACAACAGTGAAACCTGCGTTGAACCAGGACTGATTCAGCGACTGTGGTGGGGCTCGCACCGGCGCCACGCGGAACACAATCAATTCCAATGAAAAATGGTGCAGGATTCGCCGGGTCCATGATTGACACTCGAGAGGCTGACAAGCTGCAGCCGCATAATCACATTCCAATCCCCACACTCACTCATCCCAGCCAATAAGATGGCACTGGTTGTGCTGGAGTGCGCCCATACAGCTGATGGGTCAGCTGGGGCCAGAGGGCAACTGGGGGTGGGCGGGGAGGGGGGGGGGGGGAGGTGGGGGGTAACCTGGGGGGAAACCTGCACGGCCTATGACCCTTGTTTAAAGTGGGCTGTCAGTGGCATGCGCAGCTGCATGGCAGCCTTACTGGCCGCGGCAATGATGTTCCATGCCTGTTCATCCCAACCTCACAGCCAACCTCCTGACCACCCCCCGCTACTCGCCCCCCCCCCCCCCCTCACCCCACCCGGCCCTGGCAGAAGACCCCCGGCCAGTGGCACAACTGTCAGCAAACTATGACGATGTTGGACACTTTCTGTACCCCCCTCTCCTTCCCTCAGTAGCCATGGAGCCGGTTTCCGCACCAAGTGAACCGCACCATCAGTAAAATCGGCCCATCGAAGGCGGAGAATCGCGGAGGCCCACTGATGATATGCAAATAGTGTTTACTGTACCTTTGTTCCGGACTGCATTGATGCAGCTGTTGAGATGAATTGCGATGTTCCATTAAATCGGCGCCCGCCTCGATTATGGCGTTGGAACCTATTCTCCACCCAATTGGGTTTCCTGATTTCGGCATCAGCCAACAGAGAATCCCGCCCAAGATGTTCCATTCATAAATACACCTTCTCGGAGAGCAGGAGATTTGCTTGTAATGCATGCACACTGTTCCACGCTTAATGACAGCTGGTGGGAAAGAGATGGCGAGGTTGAGGGACAAGGTGGCTGAGGGGGTTGGTTGGGGGATGTGGCCCTGGGAGTCTAAACGAACAATGGGGATCTGAGAGGGGGCAGAGGAGACCAGTAGCCAGGAACCGGAGAGAGGTGAGCAAGATCCTCTCATTACATTGCAACATTGACTTTAAAAGCATTTCAGTGCTGTAAAGCACTTTGGGATAGCCTGAGGTCATGAGAGACACTTCTAAATACAATTCAAGTGGAAAATGTGCCTCTTTCCTTCAATTAATATTTAATCCTCTGTTTGAATGGCAGTTTCTAAAGTGCATGTTTTAACACCGTGTCAGGTGATATTATTGATGACAGAACCTGTTGTTAAGATATACACACCCTTTACACCATTAAAATGAGCATTTGGACTGCTAATTTTCAAGTGTTTTTCTCCGAAGAAATTTGGCAAAGTTCACATCACGTTCAAAGTAATGCAATCTTGCAAATGTTATTGTTTCCCCTTAGCTACTGAAATAAAATGCATGAACCTCTAATGTTTCCAAAAATAAATTCTGTTGCTTTTCACTGGGGATTGTAAATGGATTTCTCCTGCATGTGCCAGCTGTTCTTGTCCGTGTTCACCTCTGTTTGTGCCACGTCTTAGTTGGAAATATCAGGCCAAGATAGGCAGGAAGATTTTCCATGGAGAGTAAAAGCTGAGTGAACAAGCTTGGGTTGAATTTCACCTTGGCTTGCGGAGTCTACGCAGATGTGCATTATTTGATAGATGAAACAAGATTGAACAGAACACAACGCTGATAATGATTTGCAAGCATCATTTAAAAAGTAAGGGAGCTTTTCTGATCTAAAGAGCGTCTTGTTTGATCAATAGCTATGAGCTGTGTTTGGAAAGTGAACGCTTGAAACATTGGTTTGGGAATATGTTCGATCCCCACTTGGCTGAATTTGCAGCGTGGCCTAAACGTCTGAGTGAAGAAGAGGAGAGAAAATCAACTGGACCGTACCTGGTATGTTTGAGTGGATTTCGGCTGAGGGAAGGATCAGGTTTTGGCTTCAACGCCCCACGATGGACAAATAACCTACCAATGCTGGAGCCCTTTCTGCACAAATCTTGTTGTTGGCAGGACAGGTTAATAGTGCTAGTGGGATCCTGATCTTTAGTAGAGACATAGATTGCACACAGTTCAGCCTGAGATGAAGTGCTGCACTGTGTTCAATTCTGGACACTCCACTTTAGGAATGGCATGAAGGCTTTGTAGCAACCCCAGGAGAGGTTTAATTGAGCAGTTCCAGCAGTGAGGGATTATGGTCGCATGAAGGTACTGAAGAAGCTGAAGTTGCTCTCCTCGGAGCAGAGGAGGCTGAGAGGAAATTTGATGGTTAACATCATGAAGAGGAAATAAAAAGAAACTGTTTCCAGTGGCTGAAGAGTTGATAATCAGAAGGCACATATTTAAGCTGATTGGTGAAAGAAACAAAATCCACATCAGAAAAATTGGTGTTTAGGATTTGGAATGCAAGGGAGATAAAATGGTGGAAACTGATTAAACAGTAGCCTTCAGGAGCAAATTGGATAAATAGTTGATGGAAAAAATTGCAGAGGTACGGGGAAAGAGCAGGGAATTAGTCTAACTGGATTACTCTTCACAAGAGACAGTACAGGCTCAATGAGCCAGTACAGGCTCAATGACCCGGATAGCCTCCCTCTGTGCCGTATTGATGATTAAAATCTCAATGTTGGGTCTCACACATGAAGAATGGAATCAGGGTGACAGGTATCAGAGAGCTACCTCTTCACCATTGAACTTTACCAATGCAACAATTAGAAAGAAAAGAAAAATGAATAATTTGCATTTATGTAGCATCTTCCACAGTGTCGGGATCTGATTCATCCACTGGCTCTCAGCACAGTTGGCAAGGCCAGCATTTATTGCCTATCTCTAATCGCTCAAGAGAAAATGGCGGTAAGCAGTCTTCTTGAATTGCTATAGCCCACGTGGTTAGACCAATAGTGCTATGGCGGGGAAGGAGTTTCAGAGTTTTGACCAAGTGACTGTGATGGAACAGCAGTATATTTCCAAGTCCAGATGGTATGGGGCTTGGAGGGGAACCTCAAGGTGAGACTGTTTTCATACACCTCCTTCCTTTGTCCTTCTGGGTTTTAAAACGTCCAGATTTGTGAGGTGCTGCCAAAGGAACTTTGGTGAGTTGCTGTAGTGTATCCTGTAGATGGTATGCACTGAAGCCACAATGTACTGATGGACTCCTCTTCACCTTAATGCATGTAGCTCCAAACCACACTCAAGCAGCTCATCCAGGACAAAGCAGCCTAGTATTGCTGGCTAGGCCAACATGTATTACTCATCCCTAATTAGAACATGGAACATGACAGAGCAGTACAGGCCCTTCGGCCCTCGATGTTGCGCCGACCTGTGAAACCACTCTAAAGCCCATCTACACTATTCCCTTATCGTCCATATGTCTATCCAATGACCATTTGAATACCCTTAGTGTTAGCGAGTCCACTACTGTTGCAGGCAGAGCATTCCATGCCCTGACTACTCTCTGAGTAAAGAACCTACCTCTGACATCTGTCATATCTATCTCCCCTCAATTTAAAGCTATGTCCCCTCGTGCTAGACATCACCATCCGAGGAAAAAGGCTCTCACTGTCCATCCTATCCAATCCTCTGATCATCTTGTATGCCTCAATTAAGTCACCTCTTAACCTTCTTCTCTCTAACGAAAACAGCCTCAAGTCCCTCAGCCTTTCCTCACAAGATCTTCCCTCCATACCAGGCAACATTCTGGTAAATCTCCTCTGCACCCTTTCCAATGCTTCCACATCCTTCCTATAATGCGGTGACCAGAATTGCACGCAATACTCCAAATGCAGCCGCACCAGAGTTTTGTTCAGCTGCAACATGACCTCATGGCTCCATTGTGGATAGCACAATTGCTTCACAGCTCCAGGGTCCCAGGTTCGATTCCGGCTTGGGTCACTGTCTGTGCGGAGTCTGCACATCCTCCCCGTTTGTGTGTGGGTTTCCTCCGGGTGCTCCGGTTTCCTCCCACAGTCCAAAGATGTGCAGCTTAGGTGGATTGGCCATGATAAATTGCCCTTAGTGTCCAAAATTGCCCATAGTGCTGGGTGGGGTTACTGGGTTATGGGGATAGGGTGGGGGTGTTGACCTTGGGTAGGGTGCTCTTTCCAAGAGCCGGTGCAGACTCGATGGGCCGAATGGCCTCCTTCTGCACTGTAAATTCTATGAATCCTTCCAATAATGCGGTGACCAGAATTGCACGCAATACTCCAAATGCAGCCGCACCAGAGTTTTGTACAGCTGCAACATGACCTCATGGCTCCGAAACTCAATCCCTCTACCAATAAAAGCTAACACACCGTACGCCTTCTTAACAACCCTCTCAACCTGAGTGGCAACTTTCAGGGATCTATGTACATGGACACCGAGATCTCTATGCTCACCCACACTGCCAAGAATCTTACCATTAGCCCAGTACTCTGTCAGTTGAGAAGGTCGCTGTGTGCTGCCTTCTTGAACCGCTGCAGCTTCTGTTTTATAAGTTCAGGATTTTGTCCCAGCAACACTGAAGGAATGTCGACATTGTTCCAAGTCGCTACAGTGTGTGGCTTGGAGGGGAACGTGAAGATGGTGGTGTTTCAATATATCTGCTGCCCTTGTCCTTTTAGGTGTTAGAGATCACGCGTTTGGAAGATGCTAGCATAGGACGCTTAGTGAGTTGCTGCTGTGCATCTTTTAGGTGGTACTCACTGCTTCCGCTGCGCATTGATGGTGGAGGGAGTGACTGCTGAAGGTGATGAATGAAGTGCCAATCAAGTGGGCTGCATTGCCCTGGATGGTACCGAGCATCTTCAGTCTTGTTTGAGCTGCACTCATCTATCACACTACCGGTGTGTGCTTTGTAGATGGTGGACAAGCTTTGGGGAGACAGGAGGTGAGTTACTCTCCACAGAATTCCCAGCCTCTGACCTGCTCTTGTAGCCAAAGTATTTATATGGCTGAGTCCAGTTAAGTTTCTGGTCAGTGGTAACCCCGAGGATGTTGATAGTGGGGGATTTCAGCAATACCAAGCCATTGAACGACAAGGGAAGGTAGTTAGAGTCTCAATTGTCATTGCATGGCACTTGTGTGACACCAATGTTACTTGCTACTTGTCAACCTAAACCTGGATATTGTCCAGGCTTGCTGCATAAGGAAAAAGACTGCTTCAGTATCTGAAGAGCCGTGAGTGGTGCTAAACATTGTGCAATCATCCACGAACATCCCCCCTTTTGATCTCATGATGGAGCGAAGGTGTTTGATGAAATATCTTAAGATGTTTGTTCACTCCTTCCTGCAACAATGCAACATTGCTGCGGTGTGCACTATGTACAAGATGCAATGCATAAAAGTCCAAGGCAGCACTTCCCAAATCTCCTCTGGTGTATGGGAAAACAATCACCTCCAAGTTACCCACACACAATATCTTGACTTGGAATGGTTCCTTTAATATCACTGGGTCAAATTCCTGAACTCACCATCTGATAGCACTGTGGGTGTATGTACATCACATGGATAGCAGGTTTTTAATTACAGGTTCTGCGAACTTATGACCAAAAGTCTCCTGCTTCGATTGATGACTTGGTTCCGGACCATTTTGCCTTGCTCTTTGGTCTCCCAAACTCTCTCCTTTCTCCCATCTCCCCCTTCATGTCTGTGATGAAGTACTCTTCTGTCAAAAAACTGTCAGTGGAGCTTTGTTATGTCAAAATGCTGATTGTAACATCAATCCCAGTCACTTTGATTGTGCTGTCTCTGGGTGAGATTGACGAAAGAATTAGCTCCATTATCCCCAGTTCTCATAGTGTCAGTATACACTGTGGTAAACATGTCCTGTACCTCAGTGGGTCAATGAGGCAGCTCACTACTGTTTTCTCAGGGGCTTTCAGGGTCGAGCAATAGGTGTTATCATTGCCAGGGAAGCCCACATTCCCGGAAGGAATACTTTGGCAGGAGATCCAGGAATCACTCACTAAATTTCCAGGTGCTGGTGTTATTTTTCAGTGATCCAGGCATTTCACTTCAGCTCCTGTTAGTTTCAAGGATATAGGGTGGGATTCTCCCCTACCCAGCGGGGCGGGGGGTCCCGGCGTGATGGAGTGGCGGGAACCACTCCGGCATTGGGCCGCTCCAAAGGTGCGGACGTCTCCGCACCTTTAGGAGCCAAGCCCTCACCTTGAGGGACTAGGCCCGCGCCGGAATGGTTTCCGCTCCACCGGCTGGCGTGGAAGGGCTTTGGCGCCACGCCAGACAGGGCTGAAAGGACTTTGCCGGCCTGCGTAAGTCCACGCATGCGCGGGAGCGTCAGCGGCTGCTGACGTCATCCCTGCGCATGCGCAGGGGAGGGGGTCTCTTCCGCCTCCGCCATGGTGAAGACCATGGCGAAGGCGGAAGAAAAAGAGTTCCCCCACGGCACAGGCCCGCCTGTGGATCGGTGGGCCCTGATCGCGGGCCAGGCCACCGTGGGGGCACCCCCCGGGGCCAGATCACCCCGCACTCCCCCCAGAACCCGCCAACGCCGCCTGCTCCCGGAGGTAAGATAGGTGGTTTAATCCACGCCAGCGGGAGAGGGTTGACAGCGCCGGGACTTCAGCCCATCGGGCTGGAGAACCACCGGGGGTGGGCCCGCCGACCGGCGCAGCGCAATTCCCGCCCCCGGCGAATCTCTGGTGGCAGAGACTTCGGGACACGGCCGGGGCGGGATTCACGCCAGTCCCCGGCGATTCTCCGACCAGGCGGGGGGTCGGAAAATCCCACCCATGTTCTTTTGAAATTGAGGGGATGCTTTGTTTTTTAAGCCTTCTTCCCCAACCTAATGACTGATAGATGTGACCGGTTAGCGCACAATTATATGAATTAAAATCCAATCTGGAAGCTATGTTCATGATTTCCTGTAAACAGCGACGGCAGTTCAAAAATGTGCATCGGCTGTGAGGCACTTTAGAATGTCCTAAAGTTGTAAAGGCATGTTCGAGGTACAGGTCTTTTTTTCTTCCCTCTTCTCTAGTTTGATGCCAACATTGTCCTATCTTTGCATCGATTGATGACTTGATTCTTGACCATTTTGCCTTGCTCTTTGGTCTCCCAATCTTTGCCCTTTCTCCCATCTGTCCCTTCATGTCTGTGATTATCTCTTCTCATCAACTGTGTATTTCAAAATGTTGGTCGTGACCCTCGGATGGGTCATGGGCGATGGTCGGAAGGGTTGAGGAACTATTGTTCGCACCATTCCCTGGGTGGCCCCGAATGCGGGAGGAGCACCCACCGGCTGCTACTGGAATCTTTATGGAGAATGGCGGCTGCTGCCACATTTTACTTGAGAAGGAAATGAGGCTGGATGCAGTCCTCCGGCCAGAAACGGCAGCATTGAGCCGGTCACGTGCCCTGCAAGTAGACTTGATGTCAAGCGCCCTCTATTTACATGGTTTTGGCGTCAAATCAAGCAAGACAAGAGGACAGTGAAGATAAATCATTTTCTCACAAGTAAGAGATGGTCGGAGACACTAATAGGCAGTGTACCTACTGGCCAGGATCTCTCATCTGAACCTGCTGGAGGGATCTGTTCAGGAGAGTCCAGGGCAGGACAGAGCTGTGCTAGTGTTAAAGATGTCTTGAGGTCTGGTTTTGTAAATTGTGCCAGTGCAAATAAGGATGCAAAGCCCATGTGTGTGAGATGCAGGGATGTAGTGGCAAATGAGAGAAGTTTCAGATTTTGAAAGGGAAGTGGTGGGTAAAACATTATTTTCGAGGTGGAGACACCAGCGTCAGTTGTTAACTTACAGCTGATTCCAAATGAAAAGATTCTGCTGCTGTATCCTGGGTGGGATTCTCAAAGCCCGGGGCCGTGCCGGAGAATCCCCGCGACCGGCGCGAATCGCGCCACGCCGCCCCGACGCCGACACGTGATTCTCCGCAGAGCGGAGAATCGGCGCCATTGGCGCCGGCGTGGTTGCCGAGGCGCCGGTCGGGGGCAGCTCTACGCAGCCAACCCGCCAATTCTCAGCCCAGAATGGGCCGAGCGGCCGTCGTAAAAACGCCGAGTCCTGCCGGCGCCGTCCATACCTGCTCTCAGCCGGCGGGAACTCGGTGTGGAAGGGTTGGGGGGGAGGCCTGTAGGGGGTGAAGGGATGTCCGACCCCGGGGGGGGGGGGCCTCCGATGTGGTCTGGCCTGCGATCAGGGCCCCCTTTCGCATTGAAGGTTAACAAACATGGCAAGTGTCATGAAGGTCGGCCGGTGTGGGACATAGAATTTACAGTGCAGAAGGAGGCCATTCAGCCCATCGAGTCTGCACCACCTCCTGGAAAGAGCACCCCACCCAAGCCCACACCCCCACCCCACACCCATAACCCAGCAACCCCACCCAACACTAAGGGCAATTTTGGACACTAAGGCCAATTTAGCATGGCCGATCCACCTAACCTGCACATCTCTGGACTGTGGGAGGAAACCGGAGCACCCGGAGGAAACCCACGCACACATGGGGAGAACGTGCAGACTCCGCACAGACAGTGACCCAAGCCGGGAATCGAACCTGGGACCCTGGAGCTGTGAAGCAAATGTGCTCACCACTATGCTACCGTGCTGCACCAAAGGTTAGCCAGTTGGCAAAAGTGGGTCCCGGAAAAAAGTTTGAAAAACACTGCATTGGTTGACTCTATCCACTAAAAGTGGGGCGAAGAGTGAGTGGCACTCACCTGGACCTTACATAGGTGCCGCTCCTTGTCTGAAAGGACAGACTCAAACAACTACCTTTCTGGTCTCTAATTCTAACTGGTTCATCCCCAAGTCCTTGAAGCTGTGGAATTCATTACCGCTCCCAATCTTACTTTCCTTTGAGCAATCATCATGATGCCAAATCATCTCAACTTTGTGATCTTGCCTTCCACAGCGATTGGAATTGAGTTATTAAATTTCATACGAAAAATACAAGGCACCCTTGTGGCTTAGTGATGAGGGTCTGTTTCTCATTATGTTTGGAGAATAACTAAAAAACAGGCTGGGCCAGCTCAGCAGGAGACCCTTCAGGCTCTTACTAAATATAACACCCTCCACCAATTCCTTTTCCCAAGACTTGGTGGCAAATTGAAAGTGAATCTCACACGCCCACACTGAATACCCAGTGGGTACTGACTGGCCTCCCAGATGCAGCCATGGCTAACTTTGTGTGATTTTGGGTGATGTTATCAGTGAAAAATAAACATCACAACTTATTCAGGCGTGAATACAGGCGACACTCCATGGAATTCTGTGGGGCTGAGGGATTGAGAGTGCCGACCTCCATTTGCCAGTTCTTAAACAGAATTGGTTGATCACGCAAATCTGACACAAAAAAGCCCTATTTTCCCGCACGTGAACTTCTCAACCCTTCGAGACCACAAAGTTATTTTGTAGGATTTTTGAAAAAAAAATTGGAATACAGTGTTTGGCTTGTGACAGAGAATAAATTTGATTAATTTGAAGCATTTGTTTTTATTTAATAGAAATAGAAATGATATTTTTCAAAGGTAAAATATGATTCAGCATTCAGTGGTACTAAAAGAGAAATATATTACATCAATTTATACAACTTTGCACTGCAGCTATTGGCTCATACATAAGTAGTTTACCTCTAAATTGTCAAGCACATAGTTACAATCTTCACGTTACAATCATCAGAACAGATTTACAGAATTAGAAACTTTTTATACCATCCAAGAGGCACGAGGGAAGGTCCCACAAGGAGGAGAGAGAATAATAGACATTGAGTAAAAGTTGGGCAGAGAGTTTTGGAGCTGACTGAAGGAGTCATCAAGGGCTAAGACTTCAAGCAGATTGTTGAAGGTGGGGAGGTACGAAAAAAGGGTCGAGGGATGAAAGAAGTGAATTCGAGAGAGCAGCACCATGAAAAGTGAAGATCCTGACGCAGTTTCTGCAGCAGGAATTGCACCCATCAATGGAAATCTGAGTGCTAGTCAACAGCTACAACAAAAGGAGGTTTCACAGGGAGAACAAAGTGCAAAATCAAGTGAGGAGGGGGTCAAATAACACCCCTTTTTGCCCTCTCCTCGCTTGATGACAACAGGGTTTTTTTTGTTTGAGAAGGATATACTTGCTAATTCAGTGAGTATTTAATTGTAATCGTAAAAGGACCAATTGGACATATTTTCTTGAGTTCAATAAAAAAATTGGTAAGCTTTAATTACACTTTAATTGATACAAATATTTGTTGATCAAGAGGAAACATCGGGTCCACATCCACCTTTGCCTGGCCATTGCTCCACCCTTCTACACTAACCCTTCCTCCCTTCCTTCGTCAAGCAACAGTCCAAGCAATTTGCACTGCCACCACCAGTCTGAACCATAGGCTGGCATTTACAGATACGCATAGAAAGAGGACAGTGCAGTGGAAACGCAAGGTTAACCACGGACAAAGTCTACTTTGCCAGGTGATGTGTTGGGTGTTCTGGATCCGTGGAACACATACAGGTCACCAACACTTGAAATAGTGCAACACTCTGATTCCCCCTGTCTTTATAGTGCGTGTGCTCGAACTGGTGATTGGCTGCGGTGTTGTGTGTGTTGATTGGTCCATCAGTGTGTGTCTGCACCACGATATACTGGTGTATATTATGACACCAGGTGCATTCTACTTAGGTACAATCATAGTAGTTGAATGTTTTAATTTCTGATTGGTGGGGAACTTAATCTGGCGGACAGATTTCGATGAGCATTCATGACACGGTCATGCCTGCCAAAGGGATTCCAACATTGTGAGTTGGGAAGCTCGACCAACTTTTAAAGTCCTCAGAACAGAATTCCAAAATTTAATCCCGTCATCAGGAAACTAATTATTGGCCGCCCGCCAAATTAAGTTCCCTCACCTGCCAAGGTTCTTGCTACTGGTGGGCCCGGAAGATTCTGACCAAAGATGTTGACGGTTCCCCAGCAGACTGTAGTGCTGGCTCAGATTCTTTCAAGAAACTTCTGTCAGCGACAGACCTTCCCAGTCAACAAACAGGGCTTGGAGATTACCAGATGGGTTGGAGGATTCAATTTCCTGACAATGGAATGAATTTTTGCAATTTAAAGCATTTCTCAACTTATGTCTTCTCCCTCAGCTGCTTGTCCTCAGTTCTGGTGAGAAAGCATGTGCTTGTCACCTTCATTCTCCAACTGTCAGGGGAATAAAATGAAATTGCCTGTGTATTCCAAAGGTAGCTGAATTATTTTACGCGTGGAACCTAACATAGCCAGGGTCCCAATGTACAAGCGATTCGCCTTATTCGCTTATCTCCAACAGTTGAATACCTGAAATGATTGCTTTGCTAACAGGACAGGAGAAGTAAGTCCTTCACACCCTGCTGAAGTTATCTTTGGTGAGTTTTGCACACAGACTGTCTCCACTTCAACGATATGGAATGCAAAACTTATAGTAATGCAAATTGGGGTTCGCCATCTGAGGCTGTGAGTTCAAATCACTTTATCCTGTGTTTTTAAAAACCTCTCTGTGAAATAAAGCAAATTAGCGCGGGCAAGAAAAATGTAATGTATATAAGTAACAACTGTTTATAAATATGAGAAAAGCCAATGAAAAGATTTTCTATTTTCTTTTTAAAAGCTTGTTCCCATGTAAGACAAACAGCCTGCTCGATTGGACATCATATCCAGCACTTTAAGCAGTCACTCTCTCCACCACTGACGCACAGTAACAGCAGTGTGTACCATCTACAAAATGCAATGTAACAATTCGCACCTTCCAAACTGGCACCTCTACCACCGACAAGAGTTAGAGCAGCAAACATGTGGAACTCTGACTTGAAACTATATTGGCATTCCTTCATTGTCACTGGGTCAAAATCCTGGAACTCCCTCACGAACAGCACTGTGGTCCTACCACCAATGATGGCTCATCATCATTGTCTCAAGTGCAATTAGGGATGGATAAGAAATCATGGTCTTGCCCAATAACAATTTTAAAAAATAAGAACTGAACCATGCAAAGGTTCCACTGATGTCAACTGGAGATACTTCTATTTTTATGTTTAAAACATTTATTTTCAGCCTTCGTGGGCCGAATTAAAGTAGACTCTGAACTGCTGGAGAATCCACAGAATACAGGGAGAAGAAATTGGTCTTAACCCGGTACTGGAAATATGGGGCTGGATTCTCCTTTACAGGGACTATGTCCCCAAGCTGTCGTGAAAACTGTGGCCTTTTACGCCGAAGAACTGGTGCCAAAAGGCCACATATTCACAACCCTGCAGAGGGCTAGCAGGGTGCCGTCGTAAAGCTTGCAGCTCCAACTGCAGATACGGCCCCCCGCACCTCTAGGTCAGAGGCCACGCATGCGCACGGTGGCGGCCTCCAGTGGCTGGGCCGTGCCCCATGGCGGACATAGATTGTGGAGCTGGACTGCAGAAATAGTGCCCCCGATCGTCCGCGTGCCCGACCTGGACCACCCGCCCAAAAATACCCCGGTCCTGTATGAGGCCCCCATGCCCTCCGATTGGCCCGCCCTTGACAATTGCGGCCGTGGACTGAGTCCGCAGCCACAACGCGAGTATCCCGAACGACAGGACCAGATTAGATCCACGCCATCGAGACTTCGGCTGGTCGGGGGCGGAGAATAGCGCGGTGGGCCTCTGGCAATGGCCGCAGGTGGGGGGGGGGGGGGGGGGCGTGGCGTACTCCATGGGCTCGCCGCTTTTCGGGGGCCGGAGAATCAAGGAACCAGCGCTGGTCCTGATTCCATGTGTGGAACTGGATTCTCCGCCCCGCCGCCGGACACGATTTCAGTGTCAGGGTGCGGAAATCCAGCCCTTGGGCTCTTGAAGTTGCAACCTGTTCTACACCATGTCCAAATTTGTTTCGGATTGACTTTGATCGCAATGAAGATAAGACAATCGGCGGGATTCTCCATCCCGTCGCACCCGTTTTCTGGTCCCGCGCACCCCCGCCGGTAGCAGGCTTCTCCATCCAGGCAGACGGCCAATGGGGGTCAGGAAATCCGCGGGTGTGAATGCGCTGCTGGCGAAACGGAGGATCCCACCGACGGAGAATCCAGCCCGATGTGTAACAAGCAACCAGGGAGGAGCAACTTCACTCCGCAGATTCAAAATCTAAATATCTTTCCAACTTTGACCCCACAAAACAAAAAATGGGTGAGGAGGTGCAGGAGACAGTGGGAACATGGTGGACTACTTCTCCAAACAATTTTAGTGTCTTGCTGATCCCACATCCAATACAACATTGGTTAGGCTGCCGGATCAGGTGGGTGTGGCAAACAGAGGTCAGTGTCGGAAATTCAGGTAGTTGTCCTCACAAGTTGTTTATGTCCAATGTATTTTGTAGAGCTTTCTACATTTTTGGGCCTGTGTCAAATTCCGATAAATATGGTTGTGGTGAAATTGACAGAGCTAAGTATGGAGCCACTCACAAGACATTAAAATGGAATAAAGCACTTGTTAGGTCAGCAATATTTTTCTGTTTTGCTGGAAGGGGCAGTGCTCTGGCTGTCACAGCAGGGATTTGGTCAAGAGGCATACCTTGTTTTCAGGAGCAGTTTCGTGAAATAAAATGTCTTCCACTTTGTAATATTTAAAGAGATGGAAATGAAATATAAATCCATCACTCCAATACACTAAATTTATTGAGCCGCCCATGTATAAAATGAAGGCATGCAGGCTTCCGTCTGTTTAAAATCTCTCTTGCATTACGTTATTATTCATTAAAGAATTGAAATACATCTGTGATTAATAGCATCCTGCCAAATATTACATTGGCTGCTTAACTGCAATTGCTGCAGATACCAACTTTGAGCAAGCAGTGAGGGAACCTCATTCTTTGCTCAGCCTGAGCCAGGGCCTCCAATATGTCTGAAGAAAACATGCTTTAAGCTGACTTGAGTACTATCGTAAACATTTCTAGAACTGGAGCCAAGCTTACCCGTACTCAACGTAATCTGCAGGTTATACCTTGAATGACCAGGAAGCCAGTGGTAGGAAGAACATGGATGTTAATTAAGGTAAAATAAAGTCTGCTCACGGCAGTGAACTATTTACACTATACAGTTCCGTTGGGACAACATTAAAAATGTTCCCAGAGGCAACTCAGGCTTAATTCAGTAACCTGAAATATTGAAGAATTTTCTGAGTTTCAACTAAAATATATATATATATTTTTTAAAAATATGTTTATTCAAATTTTTCAACAAACCCTCCCCCCCCCCCAACAAGAAGAAAGAAACAAGAACACAACAAGCAGAAATTATACATTGGATTTCCCTCATATACAATAACACCCCATATAACATTTAAAAACACAAATAGGGGGAAAAAAACACCTTCACCCAAATGCCACCCCAAAAGAAATCCCCCCCCCCCACCCCCCCCGTCCTTGGGCTGCTGTTGCTGCTGACCTCCTCCTAACCACCACCTGAGAAACCCTTGCACAGACCCTCGCCAGGCAAACTTTATCCTCTCCAGCTTGATGAACCCTGCCATGTCATTGATCCAAGCTTCCACACTAGGGGGCTTCGCATCTTTCCATAGTAGCAAAATCCTCCGCCGGGCTACCATGGACGCAAAGGCCAGAATACCAGCCTCTTTCGCCTCCTGCACTCCCGGTTCGGCGGATACCCCAAATAATGCTCATCCCCAGCTCAGCTTGACCCGAGCGTTCACCACCTTGGACATAGTCCTCGCAAAACCCCTCCAAAACCCATCCAGCGCCGGACACGACCAGAACATATGGACGTGATTTGCCGGGCTCCCCGAGCACCTCCCACATCTGTCCTCCACCCCAAAAAACCTACTCAACCTTGCCCTTGGAGCTCGCAAACGTCCCATCGATGAACAGGTCCCCCATTCTTCTAATCCCTGCCCAATGCCAGCTCCGAAACCCCCCATCCATCCTTCCCGGGACGAACCGATGGTTCTCCCGAATTGGGGATCAAACCGAGGCTCCCACCTCGCCCCTGTGTCACCTCCACTGCCCCCAGATATTCAGCGTCACCGCCACCACCGGACTCGTGGTGTACCTTGTCGGCGAGAGCAGCAGCGGTGCCGTCACCAGCGCCCTCAGGCTCGTGCCCACACAGGACGCCATCTCTAGCCTCTTCCATGCCGCCCCTCTCCCTCCATTACCCACTTACGGATCATCGCCACATTGGCTGCCCAATAATAGCCGCACAAATTTGGCAGAGCCAACCCCACCCGTCCCTGCTATGCTCCAGAAACACTCTCTTCACCCTCGGGGTCTTATTCGCCCACACAAATCCCATGATGCTCCTGCTTACCCGTTTGAAGAAGGCCTTGGGAATCAGAATGGGAAGCCACTGGAACACAAAGCGAAACCTCGGGAGGACCATCATTTTGACCGACTGCACCCTACCCGCTAGTGAGAGTGGCAGCATATCCCATCTTTTAAAAACCTCCTCCATCTACTCCACCAACCGCGTCAAATTGAGCTTGTGCAGGGCCCCCCAACTCCTATCTACTTGGATCCCTCGGTACCGAAAGCTCGTCTATCCCCTTCCCTGGTCCCCTGAATGCACCACAAGGAGCTCACTCTTCCCTACATTGAGTTTATACCCCGAAAAGTCCCCAAACTCCCGCATGACATCCGCCATCCCCTCCACTGGATCCACAACATACAACAACAGGCCGTCGGCATACAACGACACCCGGTGTTCCTCTTCCCCCCCGGACCAACCCCCTCCATTTCCTGGACTCCCTCAGTGCCATGGCCAGCAGTTCAATTGCCAGTGCAAACAACAAGGGGGATAAGGGGAACCCCTGCCTCGTCCCCCGGTACAGTCCGAAAGTACTCTGACCTCCGCCGGTTCGTAGCCACACTCGCCACCAGGGCTCTACATAGCAGCCTGACCCAACTGATGAACCCCTCCCCGAACCCAAACCTCCGCAACACTTCCCAAAGATACTCCCACTCCACCCGATCAAAGGCCTTCTCCGCGTCCATAGCTGCCACTACCTCTGCTTCCCCCTCCACCGAGGGCATCATAATCACATTGAGGAGCCTCCGCACATTTGTATTTCGCTGCCTACCCTTCACAAATCCTGCCTGGTCCTCATGAATCACCCCCGGGACACAGTCCTCAATTCTCGTAGCCAGCACCTTCGCCAGCAACTTAGCGTCAACATTGAGGAGCGAGATCGGTCTATATAACCCACATTGCAATGGATCCTTGTCCCGCTTCAAGATCAACAAAATCAGCACCCTGGACACCCTCCCTCGCCTTGTTAAAATTCCTCACTAGCAACGGGCCCAGCAGGTCCACGTATTTCCTATAAAATTCAACCGGGAACCCATCCGGCCCCGGGGCCTTCCCCGCCTGCATGCTCCCCAACCCTTTAACCAGCTCCTCCATCCCAATTGGCGCCCCCAAACCAGCCACCTCCTCCTCCTCCACCCTCGGGAACCTCAGCTGAGCTAGGAATCGTTGCATCCACTCCTCCCCGCTGGGGGCTCAGATCTGTACAGATCCCCATAGAAGTCCCTAAATACCTTGTTTATTCTCACAGCACTCTGCACCGTATTACCCCCTCTATCCTTAACTCCACCAATCTCCCTCGCTGCCTCCCTCTTATGAAACTGATGTGCCAGCATCCAACTCGCCTTCTCCCCATACTCTTACGCCCCCCCTGCGCTTTCCTCCACTGTGCCTCTGCTTTCCCCATGGTCATCAGGTCGAATTCCATCTGGAGGTTCCGTCGCTCCCTAAGTAACCCCTCCTCGGGGGCCTCTGCATAACTCCTGTCCACTCTTAAAATCTCCCCACCAACCTCTCCCTCTCCCTCCTCACTCTCTTCTCCCTGTGGACCCTAATGGAGATTAGCTCTCCCCTGACCACCGCCTTCAACGCCTCCTAGACTACCCTCACCTGCACCTCCCCGTTCTCGTTGGCCTCCAAGTATCTTTCAATACACCCCCGCACCCGCCCGCACACCCCCTCATCCGCCAACAGTCCCACATCGAGGCGCCACAGCGGGCGCTAGTCCCTCTCCTCTCTCAACTCCAGCTCCACCCAATGCAGGGCGTGGTCCGAGATGGCTATGGCCGAATATTCCGTTCCCTCCACTTTCAGGATTAGCGCCCTACTCAAAATGAAAAAAATCCCCATTATCAAGCTTCCTCCCTCCAGATCCGGAATCCGACCCAGGATGCGTTTCATAAATCCGGCATCATCCCAATTCGGGGCAGAGACATTCACCAGTACCACCCGCACCCCCCTGCAACCTACCGCTCACCATCACATATCGACCTCCATTATCCACTACAATATTCATTGCCTCGAACGACACCCGCTTCCCCACCAGTATTGCAACCCCTCTGTTCTGCGCATCCAGCCCTGAATGAAAGACCTGCCCTACCCATTCCTTTCTCAGCCTAACCTGATCTGCCACCTTCAGATGTGTCTCCTGGAGCATGACCACGTCTGCCTTCAGTCCCTTTAAGTGCGCGAACACCTGGGCCCTCTTGACCGGCCTGTTCAGGCCCCTCACCTTCCAAGTTATCAGCCGGATCGGGGGGCTACTCGCCCCCTTCCCCCCCTGCCGACTAGCCATCTCCTTTTCTAGGCCAGCCATGTGCTCGCGCCTCCCGCACCCTCCAGTCCTCCAGGCGGCGGACTCCCGTCCTGACTACCTCTCCTACTTCCAGCTCCCCTTTGGCCAATACAACAGCAACCCAGTTCCCTCCCCTCCCCCCCTGCCTCCCGCTAGATCCTCATCTAGCCATTTTGCTCCCCCTATGACACTCCCGTACGTCAGCTGACTCCTGCTGACCCCAGCCCCTCCTGCCATTCCATCGACCCCCCAGTGTGAGAATCCCCCCACCCCCTGGCAGTCAGTTTGCGCTCCTCTCCAGCACCGCCCTTCCCCCCGGCCCCTCCCCCATCCTTCCCTAACGCAGGAAAAAGCCCACGCTTTCCTGAAACGGCCCCGCCCCCCTAGCGCAGCTCCTTTTTGCGGCCTTATACCAACTCCCCATCCCCGGGCCTCCACCCCCCCTCTTCCTTAGCCCGGTTACAACCAGCCCTCTTCTTAGCCACCTCCGCACTCCAATCTTGGTAAATTCGGATCTCCGTGTTTTCCCACCTGCTGCTCCGCTCTTTTTTGGCCCATCTCAGGACACACTCTCTGTCCATAAAGCGGTGGAACCTCACCACTACAGCCCTTGGCAGCTCATTGGCTTTGGGTCTCCTTGCCAGGACCCGATGAGCCCCATCCAGCTCCAGGGGCCTCGGGAAAGCTCCCGCACCCATCAGCGAATTGAGCATCGTGCTCATATATGCCCCGGCATCGGGACCCTCCACTCCTTCAGGGAGACCCAGAATCTGAAGATTCTTCCTCCTCGACCTATTCTCCAGGTCCTCAAATTATTCCGCCCACCTCTTGTGCAGTGCCTCGTGCGCCTCCACCTTCACCGCCAGGCCCAAGATCTCGTCCTCTTTCTCCGAGGCTTTTTGCCGCACCTCCCGGATCGCCGCCCTTTGGGCCTTCTGGGTCTCCACAAGCTTCTCAATCGCCGCTTTCATTGGCGCCAGCATTTCTGTCCTCAGCTCCTCAAAGCAGCGTTTAAGAAACTCCTGCTGCTTCTGCGAGCACGCTGCTTGGTCTCCACCCGCTGCCATCTTGCTTTTCCTCCCTCGTACTTTCCGCTGCACCAGGATCAATTTTTTCACCACTCCACTCCTGGTCCAATCCATATAATGTCGAGGGACCCTTGCTGTCACCTTCCCACACTGGAAGCCGTCAAACAATTGCCGTTGGGGCCCCTCTGAAGAGCCCAAAAGTCCGTTCCCGGCGGGAGCTGCCAAACGTGCGACCTACCTAGGCATAGCCGCAACCGGAAGTCATTTCAACTAAAACATAAACTTTCTTATCTCACTTCTCTCCCACTCTATTTTCTTCTCTTCCGTTCCTTCTTTATCTGATGGCAGTGTCTCACCTGAGACTTCAGTTCCGTAGATGCTCATAACACTCATTTATTTATAAACCTCGACATTGATTGTTGGCAAGCATTGCCATATGATACATCTCAGCTGATCCCAGTGCTTGGGAATGAGTTACAGGCTGAAATCTTTTTTTCCTTTTTTTTTGGTGGAAGCAGGCTCGATGGGCCGAATGGCCTCCTCCTGCTCCTATTTTCTATGTTTTTAAAAATAAATTTAGAGTACCCAATACATTTTTTCCAATTAAGGGGCAATTTAGCGTGGCCAATCCACCTACCCTGCACATCTTTGGGTTGTGGGGGCGAAACCCACGCAAACATGGGGAGAATGCGCAAACTCCACACTGACAGTGACCCAGAGCCAGGTCGAATCTGAGACCTCGGCGCCGTGAGACTGCAGTGCTATCTACTGAGCCACCGTGCTGCCCCTACAGGCTGAAATATAATCACTAAGAAGGGGTTGGGGGTGCTGGGGGCAGACGTTGAGTGGTTTATAATGGATGCTTAAGAAGGGTGGCACGCTGGCACTGCTGCCTCAGCGCCAGGGAGTTTGGTTCGATTCCGGCCTCGGGTGACTGTGCAGAGTCTGCACATTCTCCCCGTGTCTGCGTGGGTTTCCTCCGGGTGCTCCAGTTTCCTCCCACAGTCCAAAGATTACCCCTTAGTGTCCAGGAAGGTGCAGGTTAGGTGGGGCTACGGGATTGGGGGGGCGGGGGGGGGGGGGGAGTGAACATAGATAGGGCGCTCTTTTGGATGGCCGGTGCAGACTGGAGGGGCCGAGTGGCCCCCTTCTGCATGTAGAGATTCTTTGATTCTATGATTCTCATGAGTAACAAGCTGGATTTAAACTGAGAGTTAATTATGATTTATGTCCAGAACAGTGGATATGGAGAAATGAGTACAGGCTGGATTCAAATTGAGGGATTTGGATGGTTCACGTACAGAATAATGGATAACTGTGAAACAGACTGGAATTTAATCGAGGGTCTCAGGTGTTTTATATATAGATGGTTTGTAATAAAGGATACCTGGTTGTGAGCTACTGTCTGGAGTCTAACTGAGGAGTTTGGATCATAGAATTATGGATACCCGCTGGAATCTAATCGAGTGATTGGTTTACATGGGTGATGATGGTATTATCTTGGAAATCCTTTTAAATATCCTTCAAGGTGAGTTGCCTCTTGCGTTTTTGAAATGGAGCTATTTAGGACTATTATAAATCACAGAGCAAGTGACTTTCTGTTGTTGGGGTACCCGTAGATAGCTGGGTTCACTTGACGGTCTCTGTGCTGTTGTCAAATCATTGCCAGAGAATAGAAAAGTCGAAAATATGACAGTTCACAGTCTTGTAAAATATGAAACTGCATAAATTTACATGCCATGATGAGTTTTAACATGTGACAGCAAAAGCCTTTTTTGAAAGGTGCAATGGACAGTTTGATACTGTCACTGTCATTCCTTTCACAATACCGTTGCAGTTTGAGTTGAATATTAATCAGCGAGCATTTGATGGCATGATCTGAAGGCGAAGAAAAGAATATGAGTGAATTTTAATACAGTTGGAACAAATTCAGGTTCCTTCAGTTTAAGATCCTGTACATGTTGGAGGATTAAATACTGTACATTTCCAGGAAAAGCTTGTATCAGATTATTTATCTCTCAAGAAATAGTGATCCACATAATGAATTACTTTTCGGGTGCAGTGATTTTTATAATGTTGCTCAAATTCAAATGTTATTAATGCGCAAAACCTCACCAACAGCAATGGTGAATTGACCTGTTTTTTGTGGTGGTATTGGTTGAGGGAAGATGGTTGCCCAGGACATTTTCTGCTCCATCTGTCATGCCATGGATTCTTTAACATCCGCCTGAATACGTACTAGGCCGACATAGGCTGGAATTCTCCGGCCATTGGGATTCTCCGTTCCTGCCGTCAGTGTAACCCCACCCGTGGGTTTTCCGGCAACGTGGGGTGCTTCATTGGGAAATGTCATCGACAAGCGGCGAGAGTAGGGAATCACGCCGCCACCGACCAGCGCACTACCCAGCGGCTGGGGGACCGGAGAATCCAGCTTCCCATTTAACACCTCACCCCGAGGTGCAGCATGAGTCCTTTTAAACAAGCACCATGCTCCATTTACACTACGTTGTGTAATATTGTACAATTGTAGCACAAATATACTACAGTTATATTACTGTAATAATGCACAGGAGGCAGGGGTACCGTCACTACACCAGTATTTATTTGCAATAACTATATCCAACAGCAGCTCCAAACAGTGCTGCTAGTATTCCAGTCAACTGGTTCACAAAGCCTACACAGGTGCTTATATGGGCCCCCTAGCTGAGCTATCATTGAGGGAGCTCATACTCCAACTGGCCAACCAATAATGCCAATTGGAGGTCATTACAATTACACTGAGCTTCAAAGCGCAATTTTTGAAATGTTGCAGGCGATTGTGCTTGGTTTAACATCCCGGGCAGGATTCTCTGATCCTGAGGCTAAGTGTTGGCGCCGTCGTAAACGCCTTTGTGTTTCTCGACGGCGTCAACATGGCCTCAGGAGCAGCAATTCTGACCCCTACAGGAGGCCAGCGCAGCACTGGAGCGACACACGCCGCTCCAGCTGCCGATCCCCGGCGTCAGATGTGCAGCGTGGGTCTGCGCATGCGCAGTGGCTCCCTTCTCTGCTCCGGCCCCGACGCAACATGGCATAGGGCTACAGGGGCCGGCGCAGAACAAAAGAGGCCCTCAGCCCGAGAAGCCGGCCCGCCGATTGCTGGGCCCCGATACGGGACAGGCCACAGATGAGCCCCCCCGCCATCTCCCGGGGTCGACCTCCCCCCTCCCTCACCAGGCTGCCCCCGGATGGATCCACGCCCAGGTCCTGCCGGGTAGGAGTAGGTGTGAACGGCTCCGGCGGGACCCGGCTTTTTCTCCCGGGTGGAGAATTGTCGGGGGGCCGCTCGGCGCCTCGCCGACCGTGCCGGCACCAATGGCGCCGATTCTCCGCCCTCCGGTGAATCGGCGGACCGGCGTCGGGGCAGCGCGCCGCGATTCGCGCCCGTCCCAGCGATTCTCCGGCCCAGCCCTGGGAATGGTTATCAGGACAGATAAAATATGCAGAAAATGGATCTTGATCCACTTGCTCTCTCGAGTCATCTGCAGTTCTTTCTTCCAGAACACACCCTCTGCTTTTCTGGCTTTGTTTTTTTTTGCAATGTGTGACCCTCCCCTTTCTTGTTGGTGGCAGATTGTTCAGCCACCAGAGCCCAACACACTGGACCTCTCGCTTGATTCCACAGCTCTCACCCCTCTTTCAACAGAGTTCTTCAAAACCAACTTCTTCATGTGAATCTGCAGTTACCTTCTGGGAATTCTCTTCAGCTTCCTGCTCATGGTGCCCAATGCCCTGTGAAGTGCTTTGGGAATTTATTACTTGGAAATTTCTGTATCCGTGCAATGGACTCAGGTGGTATCCTTAACAGCAGTTTTGCAGCTGAATAGATCTCTGTTATTGCACTCATTAAATGGCTCTTGTTAAACTTACATCCAGTTGATGAAAGAGAAGTCAATTTTTACTCAGTTTTAGATTTATTCACCAAATGAGACATTCCAAATATAAAACTCCTAACTCCACATCACCACTGCCAAGAAGTGCCTCTTTATACTCTTTTGAACAGTCAAATTAACCAATGAACAAATGGTCAGACCCTTGAAAGCGGTATGTTCATGTTATTTCATAGAATTTACAGTGCAGAAAGAGGACATTCAGCCCATCGAGTCTGCACCAGCTCTTGGAAAGAGCACCCTACCCAAGCCCACACCACCACCCTATCCCCATAACCCAGTTACCGCACCCAACACTAAGGGCAATTTTGGACACTAAGGGCAATTTATCATGGCCAATCCACCTAACCTGCACATCTTTGGACTGTGGGAGGAAACCGGAGCACCCGGAGGAAACCCACGCAGACACAGGGAGAAGGTGCAGACTCCGCACAGACAGTGACCCAAGCCGGGAATCGAACCTGGGACCCTGGAGCTGTAAAGCAATTGTGCTAACCACTGTGCTACCGTTATTGTCAAAAGAAAGTCAAAAAACATGAAAGCAAACTTATCAAATCAGAACTTCATGATGCACTCTAACCCCCGTGGTGCCCACCAGTCGTACTGCTGGACACCATGTGCTCCCTTGCCAGGAACACCCGGGCATGGCTATAACCTTATAAACAAGTAATTATCCAACGAGTGCCCCCATCTGTACACACTTAACCTTAATTTATACAATCAGCAATAATTCACATCCACCCATTCATTGGGATTGACATTGAGTCCTGGTGTAAAATGGTTGATTGGGAGTTGGCTGCATGTTTCAGTCCACCCACATGGCTTTGCTTTGACAGCACGTTAGAGGCCTCTAGTTGAAGTGAAGACATGAACCCTTTTTCTTGGCAATAAGAATATTTTGTTTTTGTGCCAGAATTTGTGATGGATATTTTTAGTTTTAATAAAGTGAGTTCATCAAAAATAACTGTCCCCAGTTGACATTGGGAGTGAGATTCTCTGGCTCCCCCATAGCGTGTTGCTCTGGCCGGTGGTGGCCCGCTGTTCGCTGGCAGCAAGATCTCCGCTCCCACCGCTGCCAATGGGATTTCCCATTGAATCCAACCCACCCCGGCAGGATGCCCGCAGCAGGAGTGAGCTGGCCTACCAGTGTGAACACCCAGAAAATCTCGCCCTGTGGAGGGAATGCAGCTGAGTATTCTTTATCCCAAACCACGGGGCCATTTATGGATGCTTTGGTTTCTGATATTTTCTGTTTATGGATGTGACATGCCTGCTATACTGGCTATAATTAGGATGAAGAAGTGATGACTTGTGGAAAACTAGCTCCCCATGAGGAGTTGGAGAAAAGGTTTTGTGTCCCTCAGGCACACACTAAGCCATTTCTGAAACAAGTAAAGCAACCTCTGGCAGACTGGACTCGGCACTCATACCTGTTCTTCCAACGACTTGCTGATTCCACTTGGATTGCATATCATTACTTGCCTGAGCGGCAGCATTTTTTTGACTGAACTGAGTTGCCACGGTAGGGTTCGGGTCAGAAGGAAAACTCTTACAACAGCTGGGCAAAATGGAAGGCAAAGAACCAGACTTCCTGTGCTAAAGGTTGGGTCCTGTTGGCGAAGTTTGTGATGTGTTTGGTTTTCACATACATGGATAAAGGACCTCAACCGAGATTACTATGTACATTCTAATCAGATCATAGAATCCCTCCATGCATAAGGAGGCCACTTAGCCCATCGAGTCTGCACAGACTCTCTGAAAGAGCACCCTCCTCGGCCCAATCTCCCATCCTGTCCCTACAACTTTGTAACCCCACCTAACCTTTGGGCACTTTGGGCAACTTAACAGGGCTAATCCACCTCACTTGCATACCTTTGGACTGTGGGAGGAAACCGGAGCACCCAGAGGAAACCCGCGCAGACACGGGGAGAATGTGCAAACTCCACATAGACAGTCACCCGAGGTTGGAATCAAACCCGGGCCACTCGCACTGTGAGGCAGCAGTGCTAGCTACTGTGCTGCCAGATATGTTGGACAAGTTGTATTTTGAAGGAATCTGGATATTCTGACTTCAGGAACAAGAGTGGTGTGATGAGAGAGGTGTGATGATAATGATGATTTTCTTGAACGTACTACAATACAAAAGATCCTAAATATTATGGCTCGAAAATATTGGGCTAGATTTTACAGAATGCAGTGGTCCCTCTATTGCTGGGAAGGGGAGTGCTGGGGGAGTCAACCCACGGTGCCCATCATTGCCCCAGGACCAGCATTTAAAAAATATATATTTTAATTCAGGTATTTGAAAATTTTCATAAAAATAACATTCACAATGACATCAACATGGTATAATAAACATTCCCCCCCCCCCCCCAACCCAATCTTCACACACCCCAACTATAAAACAACAATCCGGGCACCCCCCCCTTGGAATACTGCATCTGCTGACATTTTAATTTCCCCCGAGAAAGTCGAAGAACGGCTGAACCCGACCAGTGTCCCTCTTAAGGCGAACATTATCTTATCGAGACTGAGAGACCCAGCCATGTCACTAACCCAGGTCTCGACACTCGGGGGCTTCGAGTCCCTCCACATCAACAAGATCCGTCTCTGGGCTGCCAGCGAGGCAAAGGCCAAGACGTCAGCCTCTTTCGCCCCCTGAACTCTGGCTCTTCCGACACTCCAAAGATCGCTACCTCCGGACTCAGCACCACCCATGTTTTTCGCACCGTGGACATTGCTTTAGTAAAACCCAGCCAAAACCCGCTAAGCTTTGGGCATGCCCAAAACATGTGGACATGATTTGCTGGGCTTCCCGCGCATCTCGCACACCTTTCCTCTACCCGAAAAACTTGCTCATCCTAGCCCCTGTCATGTGTGCCCGGCGAACTACCTTACATTGTATCAGGCTAAGCCTGGTACATGATGAGGAGGTATTAACCCTGTTAGGGCATCCGCCCATAGACCCGCCTCTCTCTCTCCTCCTATCTCCTCCTCCCACTTGCCCGTAAGCTCCTCAACCGGAGTTTCCTCCGCCTCTGAAAGCGCCTGGTAAATATCTGAAACCTTCCCCTCTCCCACCCAGGTATCATAGATTATCATAGAATATCATAGAATTTACAGTGCAGAAGGAGGCCATTTGGCCCATCGAGTCTGCACCGGCTATTGGAAAGAGCACCCTATCCAAGGTCAACACCTCCACCCTAGCCCCATAACCCAGTAACCCCACCCAACACGAAGGGTAATTTTGGACACTAAGGGCAATTTATCATGGCCAATCCACCTAACCTGCACATCTTTAGACTGTGGGAGGAAACCGGAGCACCCGGAGGAAACCCACGCACACACGGGGAGGATGCGCAGACTCCGCACAGACAGTGACCCAAGCCAGAATCGAACCTGGGACCCTGGAGCTGTGAAGCAATTGTGCTATCCACAAGGCGACCGTGCTGCCCCTGGGGGTACTGGAGACTACTCTATCCTGTATCCCCCTTGGCGGCAGCAGCGGAAAGGCCAGCACCTGTTTTCTCAGGAAGTCTCACACCTGCAAATACCTAAACCCATTCCCTGGTGGCAATTCAAATTTATCCTCCAAGGCTTTCAAGCTGGGAAAGCTCTCATCTTTCAATAGATCCCCCATCCTTCTAATTCCTGCCCTTTGCCATCTCCGGAACCCACCATCTAGCCTACCCGGTACAAATCGGTGATTATTATAAATCGGGGTCCAAACCGATGCTCCCTCCACTCTCTTATATCTCCTCCATTGCCCCCAGATTCTCACAGCTGCCACCACCACCGGACCTGTCGACTATGGGCCGGCGAGAACGGAAGAGGTGCCGTTATCAGTGCTCCCAAACTGGTGTCTTTGCAAGACGCCGCCTCCATCCGCTCCCATGCTGACCCCTCCCCCACTACCCACTTCCTAATCATGGCTATAATCAGCCGCCAGTAGTAATTGCAGAAGTTCGGCAGCGCCAACCCACCCTCCCCCCAACTACGCTCCAGCAACACTTTCTTCACTCGCGGGGCTTTACTCGCCCATACAAAGCCCCAAATAACCTTATTCACCTGCTTGAAAGAAGCCTTTGGGATGAAGATGGGGAGGCACTGAAAGACAAACAGAAATCTGGGGAGGACCGTCATTTTCACGGTCTGTACCCTCCCCGCCAGTGATAGCGGGAGCAAGTCCCATCTCTTAAAGTCCCCTTCCATTTGTTCTACCAGCCGGGATAGGTTTAACTTGTGCATTGCCTCACATTCCCAGGCCACCTGAATTCCCAGATACCGAAAGCTCTTCCCTACCATTCTAAGCGGCAGCTGTCCCAGTCTCTTCTCCTTTCCTCTTGCCTGGATCGCCAACATCTCGCTTTTCCCCATGTTCAATTTATAACCCCGAAAAATTGCCAAATTCCCCCAGGATTCGCATTACCTCCCCCATCCCATCCAATGGGTCTGAAATATGCAAGAGCAGGTCATCTGCGTAAAACGAGACCCCTCCACCCCAGCAGGGGGTTCCGACTCATATAATTTACGATAGAAATCCTAAAACACCTCGTTCACCCCCGCAGGGTCCAGGACAGTATTCCCGCCTCTACTCTTTACTTTACCTATCTCCCTGACCTCCTCCCTTTTCCTGAGCTGGTGCACCGACATTCTGCTTGCCTTTCCCTCATAAATCGCCCCAATTGCCTTCCTCAACTGTTCCACCGCTTTTCCTGTAGTCAACAGCCTAAACTCCGCCTGTAACCTCCGCCGCTCCCTCAGTACCTTGCGTCCGGGCCTCCTTGTATCTCCTGTCCCCCTGGAGTATCTCCTCCACTAACCTATCCCTCTCAGCCCGTTCCGCCTTTTCTCTGTGGGGCCCCTATCGAGATTAATTCCTCTCTGACCACTGCCTTCAGAGCTTCCCAAACCGTCGCTGCGGAGACCTCCCCCGTATCATTTGTTTCCAGGTAGTTCTGGATGGACTTGTTAACTCGCCCACAGATCGTTTCGTCCGCTAGCAACCCGACATCCAGTCTCCACAGCGGGCGTTGCCCTCTTTCCACACTAACCCATAGATCCACCCAATGCGAGGCATGATCTGACATTGTGATTCCCGAGTACTCTGTATCCACCACCTCCGGTATGAGCACCCTGCTCAGAACAAAAAAGTCGATGTGAGAGTATACCATGTGGACATGTGAGAAAAAGGAAAACTCCTTCGCCCTTGGCCGTGCAAACCTCCATGGGTCTACTCCCCCATCTGTTCCATAAACCCCTTCAATTCCTTTGCCGCAGCCGGCCTCCTCCCTGTCCTGGATTTTGACCGGTCCAATTCCGGATCAATGACTGTGTTAAAGTCTCCTCCCATGATCAGTTTATGTGACTCGAAGTCTGGGATCTTACCTAAAACACGCCTCATAAATTCCACATCGTCCCAATTCGGAGCATCACAATTCTTCCACTTGCTGCTCCGTTCCTTCTTGGCCCACCACAGAATGTGTTCCTTGTCCAGGGATCGGTGAAAGCGTACCACCATGGCCCTCAGCGGCTCGTTCGCTCAGGCCTTCTTCATGGGGCTCTGTGCGCTCTATCCACTTCCAGGGGCCGAGGAACGCCTCAGCCCCCATCAACTTCTCCAACATGTCCGTCACATAAGTCCTCGCATCCGATACCGCACTACCTTTAGGGAGGCTCACAATTCTAAGATTCTGTCTCCTGGACCTGTTCTCCAGGTCCTCCAGCTTCTCCTGCATTCTTTTCTGGCGGTCGTTCATCATCTCCATCTTGGTCTCCAGCACGGTTATGTACTCCTCGTGCTCGGACACCTTTTTCTCCATCTCCTAGATCGCTCTCCCGTGGGTCTCTTGATTCTGCACAACTTGATCAATCGAAGCCTTAATCGGGTCCAGCGTGTCCATCTACAGCTTGGCGAAGCAATCTTCAAAAAACTCCACCAGCTGCCCCGTCGACCACTGCCGTCTCCCCGTGGCCCTTGCTCTCCGCCATGCTTTCCCAGGAAACTGCAATAATGTTATTTCTCCCTGGACTTGCCTGACACCAACCCTGTGGAGATGCAGCTGCCAAGCTTCCTCCAGGGGTTAACAAAAAAACAGCAGAACAGGATGAGGCTCTTCAATTGCCATTAATTGACCTCATACGGGGTCAATAGGTGCATGGGCAGTTCGACTGCCCGACGGGCTTCCTGCTACCTGTGAAATTTCAGACAAGTCAGGGGCAGGTGGCGAGGCAGCGGGAAGAGAACCCACTGGATTTTACAGTCATATCCCACCTTCAAAGCCAGCAACAGAGACATATCACGCCTGCCCCATTACCTTTTACTGCGAGAATTGTTCTTTTCCTGCCCTCTTACACTGGTTCCGCCTGTCTGGGAACCTGTGGATCTGTGGTGTCACGCTTAAATGGCCAAATTTCACCTGTGAGTCAGCGTCATGAATGCTGGCAGATTACACAAACATCAGCATGTCTGAGCAGAGCCATTCCAACCCTCGCTCAGCACCCATTCTTTTTAGTACAGGCCACTGGAAGCAGAATCAGAGGCCCTGGCTGATTGCTGTCTAATATTGCAACCTGCCTGGGATCAGCAAACTCAAGAGAGAATAACAATCAAACCTGCAGGTCTCAAGATCATGCTGATCAATTCAGTCCCTCACTAAGACATGCTGTTAAGTAATAAGACGTGCCGTTAGTTAATTTGGACATTCTGAATTCTCCCTCCGTGTACCCGTACAGTCGCTGGAATGTGGCGATTCGGGGCTTTTGACAGTAACTTCATTGCAGTGTTAATGTAAGCCTGCTTGTGCCAATAAAGATTATTATTATTATATATTAAATTATAAGCTGTCTTTATTTTCATTCCATCCAGTCAGGCATTTGTTGCCTATTCAGAACCTCATCTCCAGAAGGTGGTGCTTCGTGAACCACGACAGTCTGTGTGGGGATGGTGCAATTCATCTACAATGGTAGAGGTAGGAATACCAGGATTTTGACCCAGTTGCAATGAAGGAACAGTGACATCTGTCAGGGTGGGGGTATGTGACTTGGCAGGGAATTTGAAGGTGGTGGTATTACCATGCACCTGTGGTCTTTGTCTTTTGAGGCGGGAGAAGTCACATGTCTGAAGAACCCTTGACAAATAACTGCTGCGTATCCTGTAGGTTGCAAATCCAGCACCATAGTGGCGGATAATGTTGACGTTTCAGCTGGTGGATAGGGTTCCGGCGAAAGAGAACAATTGAAGCTGACTGTCCCAGCTAATGAATTTCATTCATATTAGTTTTTGATTGTCTGAAATCAAAATTGACAATGTTAATTGCTTTGTAGAGGTAGGATGCTGGTTAATATTTTTCACGTCAGACCCTGCTGTCAAATGTAGTCCTGAATTATGTTCACATCAAAAATCTCTGCATATATCCTCTTGCAATTCTATTAGTGGCAATAAATGCAGGTCAGGTTCATGTCCAGTATTGATTCTTGACAATATTGTTTGGTTAAATTACCCTGTTTATTGCTAATAACATTACAAGCCTTGTGTTGCATTCTCTCGGAGCCCAATCTGGAATGTTGACAAATAAATTGCTAAATGCAATCCTATTTTGCCTGTTCTGACAGTTCAGATTAAGAAAAGAGAAAGACTTGCATTTATGGACCAGATTTTAACTTATTCAGGAGACTCCATGGGGAATGGGGGGAGGGGTGGGGGGGGGGGGGGGGGGGGGGTGTAATGGCAACCTGGATGCGGTTTCAGGATTCCCAACCCCACTCCCGACCTGGTGGGCTTCAGTGTGAGGATAGACATGTCCTAGGGTTGCATGTTATGTGGGGGGGGGGTACCCTTTATTTGGGACGATGCTCAGTTCACCAGCAGTCCTGCCACCACCAAGAGCCCTTTAGTGGGCACTGCCAGGACTGCAAGCAGGCCCAATAAAAAGCACCATGAATCACGGGCCAAGGTGTGGCTGGGCATGAAATATTCGAGCAGTTTAGTGATGGGGAAGGGTTAGGGATGGTGGGTTTTGGCAAGCAGGTGGATAGGAAGAAAGGAAGGATATTATCTTCGGAGTGGTCTTTGCCGTGATGCACAATGTGCACCCTGAAGATATGGTGTGTAAATAAGCATTATGCAATTGGCTGAAGACATCAGAGAACCACCGTTTTCCCTGGGGCTCAGCTGTTAACAGTCTAATGGAGTTTTGGATTCTCAGTCAAGCGTAATTGTGTATTCTTGCATCCTCCAAAAAAATGGCACGTTATCAATGAATGACTTTTTTCTTTGTAGGTTTCTTTTGTATACATTTTATTGTTACTATTGGGTTGGGTCTTCAGTGGGTGAATGGGCATGAAGTGTCATACCTTGGCATGGGGGTATGAGGGTTCATAAGGGGTGGGTGTCGGGCATGCAGTGGCAGAAATAGGGTATGGGGGAATATGTGGGGGTGAGGAGGGATTGAGGGCTGAGGGCTACAGGATCTTACTTTTTCTATGTAACTGGGATGAAGGCTCCCAGCACTGAGGCAGACCTTTTAAATACCCCATTTTGCACTCAGCAGCCCTTGTAGCTGCCTCTGAACCATTACCCTGTCGGCTGGCTTGACTGCAACCACACCCAACCTCAAACTTTCACCCGAGGCAGGCAGGCTGTGCCATGAATATTCCTGACTCCCACTGCCTGCCTTGGGGATGAAAATACAGCCCGATGTCATGGGCTGGATTCTCCGCACCCCGACGGCGAAATTGCGTCCGGCGCCGGGGCGGAGAATCCACTTCGGCGCGCAAAATTGGGACCAGTGCCAGTTCCCCGATTATCCGAGTCCCAAAAAGCCACATATGGCCTACCTGCGGCCCTGGATGGAGGTCCACCCCGCCATTCTCTGCTCCCGACCGGCCGAAGTCCCGATGGCATGGATCTAATGTGGTCCTGCAGTCGGGATTCTAGCGTGGCGGCTGCAGGCTCAGTCCGCGGCCGCCATGGCCGGGGGCGAGCCGACCGGAGGGCAGGGGGCCTGAAACGGCACCGGACTAATTTTGGGCGAGAGTTCCAGGTCGGGCGCGCGGCCGATCGGGCGCACTATTCGGAGGGTCCAACATGGAGCACGATGCGGCCTCTGACCCAGACGTGCGGGGGCCGTATCTGCAGCAAAAGCTCCAAGCTTCCCGACAGTTCACTGCTAGCGCCCTGCAGAGCTATGAATATGTGGCCCTTTCACGCCAGTTTTTCGGTCATGAAAGGCCACAGATTTTATGACGGCGTGGGGACATAGTCCTAAAAACAGAGAATCCAGCCCCACATCTTAAGTCAGCTCCTGGTTGTCCAGCATTTCCAATTTCAAGTTCAAATCCTCAACTTTTCCGACCTCTGTAATTTCCTTTGCCCTAAAGCCCCAGCCCAGAACTCTCCGCTTGCCTGACTCTCGCTGTTCCACCCTGGCACCCTTGCCCTATCGTTGCCGTAAGACAGCTAAGGCACATACTGCCCAATTCTCTGCACCCTGATCACCCCTGTTCTTCCTTTGCGATTATTATTAACACTCATCTCTTGGACAAAACCTTTGGTTAACTCTCCGACTTCTGTCTGATCAAACTCTGTAAAGTTCCTTGCCATGTCTTTCCACTGTGAGGTGCTAAGTAAATGCAAGTTGTTGTTTTCTTGTAATTTGTAGCTGAGGAGTATCAGTCTCATTGGCCAGTCCTGTAAAGTGGAAATACATTAATTCCGGACATTAATAATAACTTCCTTTCAAGTGCACCAATTATCCTTGACAACTAAAATTTGGAATTAATCCTTTGCAAGATCTTTTCTCCTCCTCCAAGAGACAGGACTGTCTCCTGATAGTGCTGTCAAGTGCACCCATTAGCCCTGAGCTTACTGAGGTCCTTTCATATTCAAATGGAAATTTTAGAAGGTTAAAATCAGGAGTTGATTGTCAATTTATTATCAGCATGTCCTTACCACTTCTCACAGGGGCTACTGAATTCATTAAGTTCTGTGTAAACGAATGCTCACACCTTCTAGTGGAGCAAACGTAATATGACATGGCTGATGGGAACCATTCCACATTAAACCGAGAGCAATTGCTCACTTCTAAGATGAAAGATTTGGGAAGGCCTTCTGTTTGCCTTCTTTAAAATTATTAGTCATTTTCGTGTGACGTCATTGACAAGGCCCTGCTGTTCATGTCAGGGTGATGATACAATTCTGTGACTTACTAGGCTACTTGTAAAGGTGCGTAAGAACTAGAATTACCACACAGAACTGGATAGGACTGCAGATTCCTTTTCTTAGAAGTACATTTGTGAACCAGTGGATTTTTATAACAATCCAACAACTCTGTGGTCACTGATAGCAGCTTTTCTCCTGTTTTTTTTAGTTGGATTTAAATGATCAAATTGCGATTGTGGGATATGAAGTCATACCCCAGGCCCAAGCCTTTGATTTATCATCTGAGCATTATAACCGCTACACTGGTATACCCTGGCCCTCTGCTTTCCAGTTTGTGCTCTTAATTGCGATCTTGGCAATCCTGCTGTAGCGTGTTGTTAGGTTGGCCGCGAAGGACATGGGGATCATCAATAGATCTCCCCGTGGGCTTGGCGGAGTATGAACTTCCCTCTTGAGCGGGTCGGTATTCTGTAAATTCCCAGGCTTAGACTTGTGCGCTATAAGCTGCAGCACTGTTATTATGTAAATGGGAGGAAACGGTGCTGGAGGAATGGCCTTGGCGAGATTATTAAATGTGCATGTGTGGAATATTGAGTGAGAATTGTGGCTCAGCGGGAATTTTTGCGAGATTTAGCAACCTGTCGGAATGTAGGAAAAGGAGAAGAACATTTAACCTATTCTGGCATTCATTGGGATCATGCCTAATCTGTTATCAGACTAGTTCCACATCCTTGTCTTTGTTTTTTCTTCCTCAGTACCTTTGATTAACAATCATCCATCCAACTCAGTTTTAAATTGAATTTTAATTTAATCTGACATCAATTGCCATCTGCACAAGAGTGTTCCAAACTTGGGGATGAGTAACTATAATGTGTTAGAATTCTTTACATTGGTGAGGTATTCTTAGAAAAGGTAATGCTGATGGGATGAGACATGATTTGACTGGGAAACATTCCTGAAAGGAAAGACAGCGGACAGGCAATGGCAGGCACCCTTGGGCGGGATTCTCCCAGTCCCGCGCCGGGCCGGAGAATGCCCACGAACGGGCCATGCCGCCCCGACGCTGGCACACAGTGCGGAGAATCGCCGCCATTGGCGCCGGCGTGGTTGGCGCGGCGCAGGTCATGAGCCGCTCTACGCGGCTGGCCCGCCGAATCTCCGACCCGGATGGGCTGAGCGGCTGTCGGAAAAGAGCCGAGTCCCGCCGGTGCCGTTCTAACCTGCTCTGGGCCGGCGGGACCTCGGCGTGTAAGGGTTCGTTGGCGGCCTGTGGGGGGGAGGGGAGGTCTGACCCCGGGGGGGCCTCCGATGTGGCCTGGCCTGCGATCGGGACCGACTGATCGGCAGTCTGGCCTCTGTGGCTGGGGGCCTCCTTTCCTACGTGCCGGCCCCTGTAGCCCTGCGCCATGTTGCGTCGGGGCCGGTGCGTTGAAGGAGGCCACTGCGCATGCGTGCGTTGGCGCCAGCGCTACTGCGCATGTTCTCTTTGGCGCCGGCGGAACTGCTCATGCGTGGATCCCAAGGTGGCCAGTTCGTGCCGGGATCTGCAACTGGAGCGGCGTGAACCGCTCCAGTGCCGTGCTGGCCCCTGTAGGGGCCAGAATTTGACGTGGGAGCGGCCCGTTCACGCCGTCGGATTTTACGACGGTGTGGACGCTCTGCTGTGGGATTGGAGAATCCTGCCACACTCCAAAAATTGTTTATTTCTATTTGGAACAAGAGTAGAAAGGGGCTGTGGTCAAACCATGGCTGACAAGGGAAATTCGAGATAATAGGAGATTCAAAGAGAGGCAAACAAGTTAGCAAGAAAAAGCAATAAACCTGAGGATTGAGAACAGTTTTAAAATTCAGCAAAGATAGATAAAGGGATTGATTAAGAAGAGGAAAATGAAAGTAAGCCGGTGGGGAAACATAAAAACTGACTGTAAAAGTTTCTACAGGTACGTAAAGCGAAAAAGATTGATTGGAAACGATTATAGGCCCCTTACAGTCAGAAACGGGGGAATTCATTTTTTAAAAAATAAATAAATTTAGAGTACCCAATTATTTTATTTTTTTTCCAATTAAGGGGCAATTTAGCGTGACCAATCCACCTAAGCTGCACATCGTTGGGTTGTGGGGGTGAAACCCACGCAGACACGGGGAGAATGTGCAAACTCCATACGGACAGTGACCCAGGGCCGGGATTCGAACCCAGGTCCCCAGTGCCGTAGGCAGCAATGCTAACCACTGTGCCACGTGCCGCCAGAAACAGGGGAATTCATAATCAGCGGCAGTCGTGTGTGCACGGTTGACGCGGTGCCTGTCGAGGGCCATTGAAAACGGCCCCCGCGGCGATTCTCCATGGCCGACGGGCCGAGTTCCCACTGAGTTCCACCACCGTGGTTCCAACCTGGACTCAAACTCACGGCGGTGGTGGCCGTTCTGGTGGGGAGGCGGGGGATCAGACTCCAGGGGGGGCCTGCACGACGGCCAGGCCCGCGATCGGGGGCTACCGATCAGCAGACGGGTGCGATCTGGAGGTGGCCTACCTCCTTCTGCGCAGGCCCGCTGTGTGGCTCCGCCATGTTGCGCAGCGCTGGCGCGGAAACGGCCACCACGCGCATGCGCGGACCAGCACCGGTCCTGGGGCTAAGTGTTGATGCCGTCGTAAACGCCGGAGCGTTTTACGATGGCGTCATCTGGCCCCTAGGAGCAGCGATCCTCATCCGCACAGAGGTCAGCAACGCACTCGAGTGCTTCACACAGCTCCAGCTGCCGATATGGGCGCCAGCACGGCCGCTGCGAGTTCACGCATGCGCGCCATGGCCGGCACGAGTTTGTGCATGCGTGTGAGGTTGCCTTCTCCGCGCCGCCCCCCCGGGCTAAAGGGGGCAAGGGATAGGGGGAAGGCAGGATCAGGGTATTGAACCTGATGATCAGCCATGATCATAGTGAATGGTGGAGCAGGCTCAAAGGGATGAATGGCCTCCTTCTCTATGTGTGTATGTTTCAACCACCTTTTACATGATTGGTACCAGGTGGAAGAAAGACGTGGGTGCAAGGATGCTCCAAAAGTACCGTATTGTTCGGATCATTAGTTTACTGCTTCCCGGCCTCAACACCAACCGGAACAACCCGAGACCTTAACCACTGTTCACACGCTTGGTCAGCAGACAATAGGGCTCCCGGAAATGGGGAAGCTGTAAGTTGGTGCTTGGGCAACGGTATTCCCGAGTGGTACACAGCTGGCTGGGTGGTTCACAGCAGTGGGGTCTACGCTCAGCCCAATCCTCGGACCAAGGGAGACCTCTCTCCTGTTTGCCAGATTTTCCATGGTCCTTTACTGTCTTCTATTCAGCCATGGCTATTTACACATCCTCTGGGCAAGTCTTTTGTTTCGGTGACCAGTCCTTCTGTCATCCATTTTCCCTTGCACCATCATCCCTTTTGTCATTTAATGACTTCTGCCCTTCAGTGGAGGAGAGCAGGTGCTCCGACTTTTTTATCTTTCAGCAGCAGAGCAATTTTTTCAAAACTAAATATCTCCTGACACTGAAGTCACAGACCAAATAAAACAGGAGGTTTTCCAGCATATTTTCTGCAGTTTTGAGTTCATTATGGTACTTTCTCCAAAGGAACAAAACACTCTAATTCATCCCAACAATTAAAACATGCTGGTTAATGTAATGGTTTCAGGACAGAGCCCTTTGATGAATCACTGCAGTTAATATACATCTATATCGTGGGGCCGCACGGTAGCCTTGTGGATAGCACAATTGCTTCACAGCTCCAGGTGCCCAGGTTCGATTCTGGCTTGGGTCACTGTCTGTGCGGAGTCTGCACATCCTCCCCGTGTGTGCGTGGGTTTCCTCCGGGTGCTCCGGTTTCCTCCCACAGTCCAAAGATGTGCAGGTTAGGTGGATTGGCCATGATAAATTGCCCTTAGTGTCCAAAAATGCCCTTAGTGTTGGGTGGGGTTACTGGGCTATGGGGATAGGGTGGAGGTGTTGACCTTGGGTCGGGTGCTCTTTCCAAGAGCCGGTGCAGACTCGATGGGCCGAATTGCCTCTTTCTGCACTGTAAATTCTATGTATCAACTATGTATGTAGCAGCTGAAGGGTCTAACTCTAATTTTTTAGACCATGCCCCTTTCTTCCCAGAATCCTCAATTATCAAAAATAGTTTATCATTGCATATGCATTTCCTTCCCCACCACATAGTCATAGAGTTTGACCCATTGTGTTTGGACTGCCATCAAACACCTGTCTATTCTAAATCTATTTTCCAGCACTTGGTCCGGAGCCATGTATGCTTTCGCATTTCAGGTGCACGTCTAAATGCTTCGCGAGGCTTGCCACCACTCCCAATCTTTGAGGCAGTGAGTTTATCACCTCTGGGTGAAAAAGAGTTTTCTCAAATCCCCTCTAAATCTCCTACCCCTTACCTTAAATCTATACCCCATGTTTATTGATCCGTCTACTATGGAGAAAGATTTCTTCCTCATCTAGCTCTGTCCCTCATAATTTTCCACAACTTAATCAGGTAACCCCTCAGCCTTCTCTGCTCCAAGGAAAACAACCCCATAACCAGCCTCTCTTCACAGCTGAAATGCTCCTGCCCCAGCAGCATCCTGGTGCATCTCCTCTGCATCGTTTCTCGTGGAATCACATCCTTCCTACAAGGTGGCGACCAGAACTGAACACAGCACTCTACCTATGGCCTAACGAGTTTTATGTATAGCCACCCTAAGCTCTTATAGTCTTTGCCTCAGCTAATAAAGATAATAATTGATGTCTTGAAACCAGCAATGAAATGACTGCTGAATATTGAAACACCCAAGGAATACAATAACGGATGGGACTAAAGAAATTATCACTTATTTGAGGTATGACAAGAATGGCGATGTCTGTGGACCACCAACAGGATACCTCAACAAGACACAGCATCATTAGGGGAAGAATAAGCTGATGGGAGGTAAAAACTGAGTCATGGGGCTGGATTCTTTGGCTGCGCCCGCTGCAAGTTGCCAGGTTTCCAGTTGCCAGGAGGGAGTGGCTGAAGAATCCTGCTCATTCACAATTTGGCTCTGGTTATTTTAGCTGTATGTAGGATATCCGTTAAACTTGTTTGCCAATCCCTCCGTCACTGACTCAGAGGGTTTCAAATAATTTGGGGGAATTTGGTGCATCAAATTAATTGGTACCCTCAGTGCAATGCTGAGGGAATGCTGCAGTGTCAGAGGTGCCATTGTTTGAATAAGCTCACAAATTGGCATTTCAGATTGAAGATAAAGATCACGTGGAATTTTTAAAAGGAGGAATAGGCAGTTCTACTGAGGCCTTTGGCAAGCAGCATCCATCAGCTGGCGTCACATTGCTGAAGATGTTGTGCTTCAAGATGAAACAGGGCGTACTCATTCTTCTGGCTCCATGCCGTTGCAGAAGAACAGAAACATAATCTGCTGTGTTAACCATTGAAGGTTACCATTGAATCGTAGAATTTTGCAGCACAGAGGGAGGCCATTCGGCACATTATGTCTGTTCCACCTGAGACCGTGCTGCTCAGCTGAATCCCACTTGCCAGCTCTTGACTCCTAGCCTTATAGTTTCTGGTCTGCCAATCACACATTCAAATCGTTGGCAAGTAATTAATCTCAGCGTTGATAATGGGATTGTGTATGAAAATAATGTTTTCCTTTCCCAACGTGGTGGCAGTCAAACATTTCAAAGTGACTCATCACTTTGGGACGTCACTGAGAGATGCAACAAGTGCGATATAAACGTATCGCACGTTATTTTCTTCTGTTTGTTACGAAACACGGAAACCGAAAGGTGTGTTTTCTGTTGAAAGTGTTTATCCTGAAAGAGTGGCTGCTTTGTATATTTTTGTGGCTTAATTTTCAAGTCATGTTCTTTTCTTAATATTGCTTCAGAAAGATTATAAAAGATTGTATGATTGAAACTCTCTGAAGGGTTAAGTCTAGCAGCAATAATTTGTTCCTATGTTGACCATTGTAATCGGCTGTGATGATGTGTCTGAATTCATACTGAAGTGTATAATCAAAGAAATGCTTTGGAATGCAAATAGCTACTTGCAGAGGAAAATTGATCTTGGGTAAGTGATTGTGACATTGAGGCATTATAATTTGAAAATGTCACATTTGTCACTTCTCTTCATTTGAAATGTTTCACGTGGTTCAGATGGAAGAAAGCAGAAAATTTCATTTGGAAATAACCGAGGGGGAAAATGTGCAATTTTTTTTTCAGATAGTTTCCTTGTGACTCACTAAGCGTGCCCTGAAACCAGATTGCTTTGGTTCAATATTTTATCTCTTGGCTCTCAGCTGTGAGGTTATGACAGCGCAACAAATGTTATTTGTCAAAAGAAAACTGCCATCAAATTTCAACACTGTTACGTGGTTATGCATTTTAGGTCAGTTTTTTCAAAAAATTCTATAACAGAAGGACCAATCTGAAGGAAGAACTGAACCAACAAGAGATTACAAGCAAGATTATTGTGATGAATCAATCACCACATCACAAGTGATTGGCTCTGAACAGATAGTCATAGACAAAAATGGTCATTGCCAGCTCTCCCTAGCCACATGCCACTTTGATAATTGTTATAGATGATGAAAATCCATGGTTCCAAACGCTTAAGCCAAGTGTTTGTTTAGCCCATCATCACGTGCCCTCCATTAAAGGGCCAATGTCCATCATCTGAAGTGCTTGTCAGCTGTTCTTGTTGGGGAAAGGGTAGAGTGGTTTCTGACAATGCCCTTTAACTGCCCTCAGTCTGTACATAGCATACCCTTGCAGTATGATATCGTCCTGGAGGATGACAGGCGGCTGAGCACTCCCCGCAGATGTGACTGTGCATTCACAATGAGGGTCTTAATTAGACTCAAAAGAACCATGTCCTTTCACCCACAGTCTGGCTTCTGGTAGTTTGCGTCCAGTGACCTTGACATTAAATATTGACCCCAGTCCTTGCACTTATGTCATGAATGGTGCTTTGACTGTCATAACCAGTACACTGGGACCATTGAGGCTTTTAGGTTCTATGTTACTCTTACTCAGCAGCTGTGGTCCTTGATTGCTGCCGTACCTTTTTTGCACTTTCTGCATTGCTTCTTTTTATACAAGCCATAACTATGCAACTTTATGATCACTTCACTGCTTTGAAATAGATCCCAGTGTTTTGTTAGCATTTGTGATTGCTTTGGAAATCGAAAATCTGGCATTTGATGATTTATTCACCTCTATCTCGAGACCCCTTTGCTCTTCCACTCCACTTTTGGAGGGTGTGGGTAATGTCTTTATTTTTGCTACCAAGATGCAACACCTCACTATTTATCAAGGTTAGTCTGAATTAGACACCTAACAGTCCTGTTCTGACTTGTCCAGGAAGCGCAAGGACAGCATTATATACAGACATACGAATTAGACGCAGAGGTTGGCCATTTGGCCCCTCCAGCTGATCTGATTGTGGCCTCAACTCCAGAGCTGGGATTTTCCAGTCCCACCCGTGGCAGGACCAGTTGCAGGTGGGCCGGACAAATGAGAGATGCAGCCAAACATCTATTGACTTTGGACAGTGGGACCGGAAAATCTCACCTGATCTGCCTGCCCCGGTAATCTTTGACTCCCTTGTTCGTCAAGAATCTGCCTTTAAAATATACATTGACCTTGCATCCATCGCTTCCTATGGAAGATTCTTGACCCTCTGAATGAAAAAGACCCCTTACTTTTCAGTTGTGTTCCCTTGTTCTAGTCACTCCCACAAGGGATCACCCTCTCAACATGCACTTTGTCAAGCCTCAGGATTTTACATGTTTCAATAAGATCACCTCTCACTCTTCTAAACTCCAATGATACAGGTCCAGCCTGTAAAGTCTTTCCTCAAAGGATAACGCCCCCATCACAGGTACCAGCCAAGTGAACCTCCTCTGAATTGCTGCTCATGCATAATGCATTCAGATTGTTCATTGATCAAGAAGACCAAAAGTGGACACAGTACTTTGAAAGTGGTCTCACCAACGCCCTGTACAATTGGAGCAAAACATCCCGACTTTTATCTTCCATTCCTCTTGTAATAAATGACAACGACTGCTTGACTTGTGCCAGGAGATCCTTTAATAAGAGTTGAATGGGGGACAATGTCTATTTTCATAATGCTTTACTCGCCTTTGAATTTTACAACAAAATATAATTTGACTGCTGGAGCAAGTCTTAAAAATTGTGCTTGACTTTAAATCCTGACTTAACGAATAATGAAACTCAGCTGCTCTCGACTTCAAAATGCCCTGATTTACGACAGATAAATCAGATTGGTGACTAAAGCCTTCTCTTCAAGGGGAGAGTTATTGAATCGGACTTTGATTATGACTCAAATAACGCATATTCAGTGCCTTAGAAAGTGGTGGTAAATCATCTGTAAACTCATATTAGTCAGACTGCCCCATAATGTTTGGGTTAGTTTGTACTTCTTCTGCTTGAGTTGTAATGCTTAAAGCCTGTGATTAATTCACAAAGCAAAACGCAGATGAACTGTAAGAGTGGGCAAAAATTAAATACGTTGAAAGGCAAAATAAGCAGTCGTGCACCTCCCAAAGTACTGCCAGTGAGTCAGATCCATCACCTAAAATTAATAACGGCAACAGAAAATGATGGAAATGCACAGCTGGTCAGTCGATATCTGGGGTTAAAGAGCATTCAGTGATCAAAGCAGGATCTTCCCTGAGGAATCTACCCTCCTCAGGTAGGGTGGCTTCCTTTGACTGTTTAGAATAGAGCCCCCTCCTTGAATATCTCGAATGGGAACAATTCCTCAAGATTCAAGGTGGGTCCCTGGCAGAGAATGTTTTAGTTGGGAACCTGCCTCAAAACTTCTGAGGTTGCAGCCTTTCGACAGTGTTTTGACTTGGGCCACTCCTCATTGTTTTGGATGAAACTATTGCTCAGGACAATTCCAGAGTGACCATCATTTTCATGAGAGAAAAAGAGCCAATGTTTCGGTCCAATGACTCTTTGTCAAAGCTATCAGACAGAGAAAGTGAGAAATATTTATACCGTGGAGTGAGAATGAAAGATGAGTCATAGCCACAGAAACCCAGGGAAAAGAGTGTTAATGGCAGCCCCCAGAGAGAACAAAAGGCGTGAAAGAGCTGAATTACACAGATTGCTGGAACAGGAAAAACAGTTATACCACCTTCTTGTAATTGACATTGCTACAAGGTTCAGCGTACTGATTTGCTTCATTCATAAATTCCATTCAAGCTGGGCCTTTCTAATTGAGGCGAACTAGGTTGTTAATTTATTTCAACTTTTACATGCAAATTGAATAACAAAATGACGCCAATCAATTAACTTTATTTTGTTGGGCACTGACCCATAGCTGCTCATTTGCTGAACTAATAAATTTCTGAAAGTGTTCTATTATGTAAAAAAAAAAGTGCTTTTTGCAGAAAGGAAACAAGACCAAACTGAAATCTCGACCCGACTGCCCATATCTGCTCCTCCCATCGAGGGGTTTAGGCTTGATTTACTCGGGGTCTGTGACTTTGTGATACCTTTCCATGAAATGTTTGACAGTTCTCCTCTGTATCCTTTCATGATTGGTCCTGCTCTGCTTTGGGAAAGCGTTACTGCTCAAAATGCAAGGATGTGAGTCAAGAACTCAGGAAAGCTTAATTCATCAACAGTCATATTTGTACGTCAGTCCCTTCGCTGTATTCTATCAGTCAACTCTTTGTCTCAGGAATGTATTAATCAATTGCAGGTATTACAATGCATACTTGTTTTGTGATTCCATCATGCCACATCTTTATTAATATTACTACCACAAACATAAATCTCATGGACTGTGTGACTATTAACATACAAATGCTCCATGTGCTTGGTTGAATACCTTGGTTCATTATATATCAGTGGAGGCATTAATCCATCAAAGTACAATGAAGATCATTGCTATTTATTCACCTTCTTAAAAAAAAAGTTTGGTGGTGCTGTGGTTAGCCGGCCCACAGTCACGCCCCAGAGCGTGACCCAGTTATCACCATAACAGCTTTGTGGTCAGACCGGATGGCCAAGGGCCACCACAGCTCGATGGGCCATCTCCCCAGTGGATGATGAGGAGTACCCTCAACAATGCTGCAATTGCAGGAACCGTGGGGGTTGAAGCTACCAGAATCGACAGCGAGCGCCCTGGCCAGGTGACACAAGCGACACAAGTGCCCGAGCCAGGGCTTTGCACATTGCCCCACCCGAGGAAGACAACTTCATGCAGTTAAACTGCAATTTGGCCCCCAAAGTAGATCCAATAAGAATAAAACTCCAAGTTTTATTCTCCAAAACTCCAACCATCACCCCTTCCTTGGACATGGAAATCGATAGGGAGGTTGTTGTTTCTATTAATGGACAACAAACATTCCATGAGCTCCTTTAGGGAATCCAACACCTGGGCTTGAAGGATACCAAGGCCTGGCTGGCAACTTACACTGGGAAACCATTGACCATCTTCGGGACCATGGTGACTCCAGTTACCCACAGGCAACAGTCGGTCGAGCTACCACTGGTAGTGGTGCAAGGACCCGGACCCAGCCTCCAAGGCCGTGATGGGTTACAAAAACTCCACCTGGACTAGCAACAAATTGTCCAGATGGGTACTGGCGGTTCGTACAAAGTCCTTGGAAAAAATTTGGAAATTTTCGAGGAAGGCCTGGGAAAAATAAAGGCTTCCAAAGCAAATATCTACATTGACCCGGAGGCCCAACCGAAATATTTTAGGGCATGACAATCCCATATGCCCTGTTTACGAAAGTGGGTGACAAACTTTTGTTTATTCATTCATGGGATGTGGGCGTTTCTGGCCGGGCCAGCATTTGTTGCCCATCTCTGAGGGCATTTAAGAGTCAACATGTCTGGAGTCACATGTAGGCCAGACCAGATAAGGATGACAGATTTCCTTCCCTAAAGGACATTAAATGTGAACCAGATGTTTTTTTTTAACAACAATCAACAATAGTTTCATGGTCGTCATAAGACTTTTTTAATTCCAGCTTTTTATGGAATTCAAATTCCACCATCTGTCCTGGCGGGATTTGAACACATGTCCCCAGAGGATTACTCTGGGTCTCTGAGCCGGCCGGAGAAATTGAGCAGCATACGCCCGGTCCAGTTCACAGAGAGGGCAAAGCCAATAGTTCTGGTGTTGAAGCCAGATAAGTCTGTTGGCCTGTGTGGCGATTACAAGATGACAGTAAACAGGGCCACCCGCTTGAACAGGTGCCCCATGCCACATGTAGAAGACCTGTACGTGAAGTTGGCCAAGGTCATCCATTCACAAAGCTGGACATGATTCACGTGTACCTCCAGTTGGACATGGCCACGTCTAGAAAATGCATCAGCATCAACACCCAGGGGGTTGTATGAGCACACCTGGCTTCCATTCGGGGTGTCATTGACATGTGTGATTTTCCAGCAGGTAATGGAAAATATTCTCCAAGGGCTCCCCAGAATGGTTGTGTACCTGGACGATGTACTCAATACAGGAGCCACCAAGACGGAATACCTGGGAAACCCAGAAGAGGCCCTGAGATGATTTTCCATCATGGGTGCCAGACCAAAGAGGGCCAAATGCATCTTCGAAGTAGAAGAGGTCACTTACCTGGGATACCACTTTGATAAGGGCGATTGCGCCCGGTGGAGGAAAAGGTTTCGGCTATCAAGGGAGCCCTGACACCTAAGAATACAAAAGAGCTGAGGTCGTTCCTAGGCTTGTCAGTTGTCACGGAAAGCTCATCCCAAACCTGGCTACCTTACTGTGCCACGGGTAGCACAGTGGTTAGCATTGCTGCCTCACAGTGCCAGGGAATCATGGTTCAATTTCGGCCTTGGGTGACTGTCTGTGTGGAGTTTGCACTTTCTATCCCTGTCTGCGTGGGTTTCCTCCGGGTGCTCTGGTTTCCTTCCACAGTCCAAAGGTGAGCAGGTAAGGTGGATTGGCCATGCTAAATTGTCCCTTAGTGTCTAGGGATGTGCAGGTTAGGTGGGGTTATGGGAATAGGGTGGAGGAGTGGGTCTCGGTGCTCTTTCAGAGGGTCGGTGCAGACTCGATGCCCGAATGACCTCAATATGCACTTGAAATTCCATGGTTCCCTCCACACACTTTTAAAGAAGAACCAGAAATGGGCGTGGAAAGCGCCGCAAGTGGACACATGTGCCAGAGTGGAGTGGCAACGATCATCTTCCAAACTATTGACGCACTACAGTCTGTCGCTCCACTTGTCCTCACATGTGATGCCTCTTCACATGGCATTGGGCAGTGTTGTCCCATCGGTGGGCCGATGGAATAGAAAGGCTGATAGGTTACGCGCCCAGAACTCTGGCCGATGCAGTGGCGCTATGCGCAGATTGAAAAGGAAGGACGGGCTGTGATCTTTGCAGTTCAGAAATTCCATCAGTATATCTATGGGCATCATTTTACGGCAATCATAGACCATAAGCCCTTACTTGGCCTTTTTAAGGAAAATAATACAACATCGCCAAAAAGCTTTGGCCAGAATCCAACGGTGGGCATTGCTGTTGGCAGCGTATTAATACACTTTTGAATGTTGTCCAGGCGCACAGATTGTACATGTGGATGTCCTCAGCTAACTCCCACTGCCTGTAAGCCCCCCAGCCCTGCCAGTGGTGGACAAAGTTATTTTAGCAGCGAACTTTATGGGTACGTCACTCATCACAGCCACACAAATTCTCATGTGGACCCAAAAGGACCCTGTATGTGTGAAATTGCACCATGTCATCCTACATGGCAGACTACAAGAGAAACTCTCAGAGAAACTGCAGGCCTACCTAACAAAACAGCAGGAGCGCAGCATAGAAGACGTCATCCTCCTGCAGGGAGCCCACGTGGTTGTCCCGCTGCCAGGTCAGCGAACCATCGTGCAGGACTTGCATAGTGGACACCCAGGTGTTCCCAAGATGAAGAAGCTCGCTGGGAGTTACATGTGGTGGCCAGGGCTCAGTGGTGACATCGAGCAAATGATGCAGCGATGTACAGCTTGCCAGTAGAACCAGAAGCTCCCTCCGTCAGCCTCGCTTCACCCTTGGGAGTGGCCGGAATGCCCCTGGGTGTGGGTGATGCCCACACAAAGTGGATAGATGTGCACCGAATGTCTTCCACTGCTTTGCGAGTCACATTGGATAAGTTACACGAATCCTTCAGCACCCGCGGGATTCCAGAGGAGCTTGTCACTGGCAATGGTAGCCCCTTCACCAGTGAGGAAATTCAGAGGTTTATGCACAGTACTGGAGTGAAACACATCCGAACCGCCCCATATTGCAGGCTGGCTGAAAAAGCAGTCCAGACATTGAAACAGGGTATGAAGAAAGAGACTGCAGGTTCTGTTGAAACAAAGCTGGCATGGTTTCTATTTAATTACACCACATATTACAACCAGGGCGAATCGGTCCATCAACCCTCCTGTCGACCATCCGATAGCCAAGAAGCTCTTCTCACTCGGGACCTGTGCACAGGCCAGCAGGACGTGGATGACTCGGCATCATAGATGGGCATAGAATCCTCAGTTCTCTCACAGGACACTGGGTCAGAGACGGACCTCCGCCAGGATCCCCTCGGCGTTTGGCGCGAAAAATGTACTCCCCAACACGATACACATTCTCCAACCTGATGCCACAGCTGCTAGAAGCACAGCCACAGGCAAAATGGTGAAGGACACCCCCTCTGCAACCAGCTACAGGGGAACCTTTGGACTTTGCGGGGGTGGGATGTAATAACCCCCATGAGACCCATGGGGACACCCCAATTATCTCCCCTTGGGACTTGTGGAATATGAGTGCCCCTGTTAGTGGGTAGAGGCCCACCAACTGGGGCTCGTAGAAATCGCCTTAAAAAGGCTGGCAGAAACTGGGACCGATGTGATTGGTCGCACCAGTTGGGACCTGTGGACTGTAAGGCAGGTTGCGGCCTTTGCTTTTGTCATTGAGTTACCCTTCATTTGAGCTTACCTTCTTGGGCCTCCAGAGCTTTTATAGACAGCAAACTAAGCACCATATTATAGAAGAATGTCCAGCCCACAGACTGAGTGCACATCTATCCGCATTCAACACAGCAGGACAAGAAAAAAACTGCTTGGCTTGGGAACTTTGATTCACTAAATAAATACGTTTGTGTTGATCCTGCTCGTGTTCATGAACAGCGTGATTTTGTGACATCTGAACTGCTCAAGTAAATTAACTGGGCCCGATTTTTGAAGCAAGATTGATAGTCCAACGCCCGGATAATTCACAGAATTTACAGAGCAGAAGGAGGCCATTCAGCCCATCGAGTCGGCCCAAATTAACAGGTCCCAACCATTTTAATGTAATTTTGAAATGTTAATGGCCTAATTGGGCAGGAGGGGACCAAATTAGCAGCCTCTACCGTCTCCAGAAGGTGGAAGCAGCCTGCAAAGGGCCGCAGCATTGGCAGGTGGCAGCCAACACGGGGGTCTGCTGCTGTGTTACAAAAATGCAGGCAGTTCCTCAGAGGGCTGAAAGCATTAAGACAAAAGAAAATGGCTATTTAGGAGCCTGTTTCCCTGCTCCTCTCTTTATTACTGAACTGGGTCTTTTTCCTGACCCAGTCCCCTCTCTCGGGCTCTTCCTTTGTGACCACTCCCTTTGCGGCCTCTTACTACCCCCCCCCCCCCCCCCCCCCCCGGCCTGGGACTCTTCTTCTTGCTGGCTCTCTGCCATCCTTACCTAGACTGGTAAATATGACTTCAGACCCACAGCCATGTGGTTAAATGTTTTCTGAAGCCACTGAACACCCGCATTGAGAGATCCATTCCCGGCGACATCACAGCAATTCACACTGCTTCAGCTGAAGCCATTGAATGATTGTTCACCTCAACATCGAATGATAACTGCTCACCCAACCCGACAAATAAAGGGAAACTCTTCTTTATTTAGTTGGTGTGCACACTGGGGCACAGCTTCTGATAATCAGCCCGAGAATCATCTCCCCACCATTCCTCAAAGGGGGAAAAGGCATGCATGAAGATAAGCTTAAAGAAAAATTAGGTCTTCTCAAGCTGGAAATTGTGACTTTTATGTTAAGTCCTGTCTGGTCACCAATGCGTGTGTAAAACAATTGAATCATTTTGTTTTGATTGCATATTTGTGAATTTGGAGAGAGGAGGGGGAAATGGTGGAATGGTTGGTTTTTACTCGAATATACACTTGGGCAAGATAGCAGAGGACTAAACTTGCCCAAAAAAACTATATAGTGGGAAGTTTAAAAAAGAAAATTGCCCACTGATAAATGTATTAACTCTTACTCCTTTGTGATATAAGATTCTTGTTTCCAATGAAATAATGAACAAGTGGGCACCAGATGACATGTACTGTAACCACTTAAAATAGCCCTGCTCTGATTGTGTTTCAGTTTAATCTGTGCGGAGAAATGTTTCTATTGGATTCTGAAGGCACAACTGACATGATCTACAGAGAAACATAATGCTTTGAGCCTCTTCAATGAGGAGCTGGCTGCCGTTATCAAAGCCGTGCCTCTCATTGTATCCCTCTGTCAAAATGGACGCAGCTCAGACCCCGGAAAAGTATTCCATTCAATTGCTCATAACTCGAGGGATGTGGAAGGCAGCTTAACGATATTTATATTTTCTCATCGTGGTGTTGATGGGCAGCTCACTGTTCACCCAGCTGAAGTAACACAAACATCTTGTGGAAATGGTCAGCTTGCTTCGGCTGGTTGCGCGTGTTCCCTGGATCAGAATGCTGTGTGTTCCAGCTATCCCTTTGCAGCATTTGAGCACATCATCGAGCTGGCACTCAGTGCACTGCTGAGGGAGGCAGCCTTTTAGATGTGCGTTATTTCAGATCAGACATTAACCCCGGTGTTACTGTTTGGTGGACCTAAAAGGAAGATCAAAGAGTTTGGTTGCTGCCTTCTCCAATGTTCCTCGCTTAATCAGCACTATCTCAAAGGAATTAGAGTGACATTTATTTCACAGCTGTTTGCCTATCTTGCTGTCTGCAAATTAGTTTCTGCATTTGTTCACACAACAACAGGAACTGAAATAAATGTAATTCCTTGGCTGAGCAGTGTTTGGGATATCCCAAGGGTGTGAGAGGCAATACATACGTGAATGCAAGCTGTTGCTTTCTTTCTCTCAAATCCACTTTTAATTTCCACACAGTGACACCTGCAAAGCCCCATCAGCTCTCGTCCAAATGTCCTTTCCTGTATAGTTTGAGATTGGCGGACATGGTATACTCAAGACAGTGAGCTGGATTTTCAATTGGCAGTGGGGTCAGGGTTAGGTCACTGGACTAGTCCAGGCTAATGCTCAGGGGAGTAAGGTTCGAATCCTAGCACAGCAGCTAGTGGAGTTTAAATTAAATTGGTAAATCTGGAATTGAATAAGCCAGTCTCAGTCATGGTGACCATGACAACTATCAACAATTGTTGTCAAAACCTATTAGATCGGTAATGTAGCTAACAGGGAAGTGTACACTCCTCGAGCCACATGGGGACTACCATCAAACCTATTTGTGTCCAATTTTTGAAAGTACTGGATGAAGTTTATAATTCGACGTAATACTGGACATGACAACAGAAAAACTTTGTCCTTACTTGTTCCCAATATAATGCAGTTGGGAGTTCACTTGACCAACTCCTTCCCTACCTGCTGCCTCAAAGCTGTGCCCAGAAAACACTTCCTACAGCAAGACCTCCAATGTATGCTCAGAATACTTCTTACATTGTTCTTACATTGCTCCCATTTAATTGCACAGTCAAGGATTCCCCAGTCTGTGGTCTCTAAATTGGCTGCCAGCAGATCCCTGCCAGTCCCAAACAAGGACTGGCAGCTGTGCAGACTTGCCAGCATCACCAAGAGAGGTGGCCACTAAAAGCTGTAAGGAGAACGATAGGGCATCTCTGTATTGAAACATTCGAGTTAGATTTGTTTATCTCCCAGGACCAGGCAGTCAGGCACCTCTGGTGGCAGCATTGGGGCCAAGGGGGTCAGCTGTGATGACCCCCATGCCCAGCATGGTAGCCATGGTCAAGCCATCTCTAACTGGCGGCTGCTCCGCCAGTGGCAAAATGCTGGTGGTCCGGGAAAATGACCCTGAAATGGGCCTTTTATAGGCTGACTGCCTCCAGTGGGTGGGCGGCCTTGCCACTGATGTTCCCACTGATGGTAAAATGGCAGGATTGTGACAGAGAGTTCCCTCAACATGGCTTCCCAGCATTTTTCTGGAATCCCCTCCTCCTCGCTCACTGGGGTTCAGTATAATCCAACATTTTAAAGTTCAGTTCCTTGGAGAGTCTGCAATTGTTCTCCTCCCAGCAGAGAAGATTAAGGAGATTGGTAACAATCCAAATTGTTTTGAGTGAAGTAGAAAAGGAGAAACTGTTTCACTGGCATTGTGGTCAGTAATTGGAGGACTCAGATTTAAGGTAATCAGCTAAAGTATGAGAAGAGAATTGAGAGAGATTTAATTTTTTAGACAGCGCGTGACAGCAATCTGAAAGGGTGATAGAAGCAGATTCAATCATAACTTTCAAAAGTGAGTTAGATGTCGATGTGAAAAGGAGAAAGAACAGGGGAGTGGAATTAATTGGATAGCTCTTTCAAAGACTTCTCAGAGGCACAAAGGGTGAATGGTTTCCTTCTGTGGTGCAATAATTCTGATTCTATGAAAGATTCCTATTGAATTTTGATATATCATTACCTCAAATTCAACTTTGATCTGTAAAATTGTACCGACCGCACAGTACATTTCTCACCAGACTTTGATCCTGTGCAACGCCGTATCTGCAGCATGCGTGCCAATGTAGGATTTAAAATATTACTGGCAATTCGCGAAGCTCTCAATTTAGCTCCAGAAAGTTCAATTGTTGAAAATGGGACAGGTTAATCAGCAGAGCGATATGAAAATATACTTATTAATTCAGCCAAGTTACAGAAGATTCATTTTTACAAATCACCTGAAGGGTCCTCCATCTCATTTGCCCACTTTCAAGGATTTTGGGAGTATATTCTGACCCCCCGCTGGGCCGAGAATCGCGGGGGGCGGTGTGAATCCCGCCCCCGCTGGCTGCCGAATTCTCTGGCGCCGGGAATTTGGCGAGGGCGGGAATCGCGCCATGCTGGTCGGCGGCCGCTGGCAGCGCCCCCCCCGGCGATTTTCCGGCCCGCAATGGCCCGAGTGTCTGCCGTTTTCGGCCGGTCCTGCCGGCGTAAATTAGAGTAGGTACTTACCGACGGGACCTGGCTGCGCAAGCAGCCTCTGGGGTTCTCGGAGGTCGCAGGGGGATCTGGCCCTGGGAGGTGCCCCCACGGTGGCCTGGCCTGCGATCGGGGCCCACCGATCCGCGGGTGGGCCTGTGCCGTGTGGGCACTCTATTCCTTCGCATCGGCTGCTGTGGTCCTCCGCGATGGCCGACGCGGAGAAGATCCCCCTGCGCACGCGCTGCGATGATGCCAGCACACACTGGCGCTCCCACGCATGCGCCAACTCGCACCGGCCAGCAGAGGCCCTTCGCCGCCGGTTGGCGTGGCACAAACCACTCTGGCGCCGGCCTAGCCCCTGAAGGTGCGGAGGATTCCACACCTTTGGGGCAACCTGACGCCGGAGTGGTTCACGCCACTCCTTCACGCCGGAGTTGCCCGCCTCACCGGTTCGTGGAGAATCCCACCCCTGGTCTGGGCTTAGTTAGCTGGCCTCAACCAGGACAGCAGTGGAGGTGCTCAACAATTGGTCTCATGTTGAGTGAGGGAGGGGAAATAAAGATAAGCTGGCTTGAGTGCTATTCAGTAACTTGTTGGAAGTTCATGTTACTGGAGGACAAGATCACACTTTAACTGAGAATGCTCTTCCCCATCCAGTTGGCACTCACTGTGTTGCTTTCACATGACAAATGAGACTGGAAGGTGATTGATTCTGTGCCGTTGTGCTTTTCCATGAGTCAGCAGCTTCAGGAAGAAAGGACAAGGTTAGAGCTGATAAAAAGTTACTGTTAAAAGAGCTGGTTTGTACTCGGTGGTTTCAAAAATAAGATTTGCTAATCAGATTGTGGAAAGAATGTGACAAGAGCAAAGCTTTATGATTCACAAAGCGTAAAGCCATAAATTCACACGAACTCTTACCTCCCATTAATCCAAGATCAATTTAATCATTATTCATTGTTTTGTTCATCTCCAGCTCTCTTCTGAAGCCACTGACCATCATTGGGCAACATCATACTTCCCAACAAGTATCTACGCCTCAAACTGTCTTTTCTCCTTCTGTGTAATTGTAGCATTTTCTGGAATGCTTCTATTTGCATTTCCTTCTTCAAAATCGACTTTTCCCTTTATTAAAGGAACAAATCACAAAGGATATTCCCCACAGTACCTGAGAAAATGAACTGTTTATAATGGCAGGAATAGAAAGAAAGAACTTGCATTTGTACGATCCCTTTCAAAGTGTCAGGATGCCTCAATGCACTTTACAACCAATGAAGTGCTTTTGAAGTAAGGGATAGAACCCAGCTGCCAATTTTGCCACAGCTAGCACCCACAATCAGAAATGTGACAATAATTGGATAAGTATATTTACTGTTATGTACACAAAATAGAATACATATAGAAGAGAAGGGAACACACACAAAAAACAAAACAAATTTTAAAAAAGTTAGAATAAAATAACTGGTATTATGTGCTAGCTCAACAACAGCCGTTCTGTACAATTGGCAGGATTGTTTTTAGCACATAAGTAAGCATCTGTTTGTGTGTGTGTGTGTGTGGGGGGGGGGGGGGGCGGAACTGGAGGGAGTGCATTTGGGTGCCGGGGAAACAATTACAGAACAATTACAGAGGGCAATACGTGAATGGATCTGGTGTTGGTGTTGTCGCTTGCTTCTCCCAGACGGTTTTCGCTGCCGTTGTCGTCTCACGATCACCTCCGCTTCAGCCGTTCGTCCCGTCTTTCGCCCGGATTTTCCTTGTTCTCTGCTCCTGTAGATGCCAAGTTTGTTATTGTTTCCTGTACCCTCCTTCCGGCTGTCATTCCCTTGCCTCCACCCCCCCCCCCCCCCCCATACCTCACTGGTTCCCCTCTATTGTTCCCTGTCTCCTCCCTCTTCCACCCCTTCTCCTGTGGTTTGTCTTTCTTTTCTCTTAGGTTTAGCTGCTATCCCCCCCCGCCCTCCCCCTTTCCCGGTCTAACCCTCCCTCCCCCGCCTCGGCTACTTTCCTCTGATTCTTGGCTACCTGGCTATTCTTCTGCTTGTTCGTTGGCCACAAACAGTTCCCGGAACAATTGGGTGAATGGCTCCCACGTTCTGTGGAAGCTGTCGTCTGACCCTCGGATGGCAAATTTGATTTTCTCCATTTAGAGAGATTCTGAGAGGTCGGACAGCCAGTCTGCAGCTTTGGGTGGTCCTGCTGACCGCCAGCCGAACAGGATTCTGGTTTCCGTGTTTTTTTTGTCTCTCGGATGCGACTGTCCGGATAAACTTTCACAATGTTGGTTGAGAGATGAATACTTGTCAGAATGCCAGGGGCAGGATTCTCTGCCGACGTGATTCCCCACTGGTTCAGCACACAGGACTAAACAGCTGGCTTGAAATGCAGAACAATGCCAGCAGCGCGGGTTCAATTCCCGTACCGGCCTCCCCGAACAGGCTCCGGAATGTGGCGACGAGGGGCTTTTCACAGTAACTTCATTGAAGCCTACTTGTGACAAGACGCGATTATTATTATTCTCCGTTTTGCCAGCGCCCGGGGGTTTCCCAACGGCGCGAAGTTGCCCCACAGTGGGAAACCCCATTGACCGGCCGCTGCGGGGTGGAGAATCCCGCCCCAGGTTGAGGTTATAACCTTGAAACAGTGCATGGGATCTTTTCCATTAGCCTGTGAGGACAGATGGAAACTCGGTTTATCGTCGTATCAGAAAGTCACACCTGCTGCTCAACTCTCCCCAAAGTCCCTTTTTCACTTCAGGCGGCCTTCCTTCGTGCCCAGTAACTGCTAGTCCTGCACCACCCACCTCCCCCGGCTGCCCCCCCCACCCCCCAATCCCCCATCCACCACTCACTACTGCCAGCCTTCCCTACTCTTGGGACCCAGGGATGCATGCAGTCCCTGTCCTGTCCACTGCATCTTCTGGTGCCGCAGGGACTAGAGAGCTTCTGACCAATCAGATTGGCTGATAGATCTCTTCCGCTCGGCAACAGGAAATCACTCAAGTGCGGCCTCGGCGGAAGAATCTCCCGGAGGCCAGAACAAAGGCAAATTGCTGTCAAATAGCGAGTTGTTTCTTGGGGCAGCAGCCACCAAGAACCACACTGTTAAACACACCGGAAATTGGACATAGACATTTTTCTGGTGAGTCACGCCAATAGTCCTTTGTCCAAAGAAATCTTAGTTTGCAATCCCCTTCTCTTATTTTTTTATTTTATTTTTTTATTTTTATTGATTTTTTAATAAATTTAGAGTACCCAATTGATTTTTTCCAATTAAGGGGTAATTTAGCGTGGCCAATCCACCTAGCCCGCACATCTTTTGGGTTGTGGGGGTGAAACCCACGCAAACACGGGGAGAATGTGCAAACCCCACACGGACAGTGACCCAGAGCCGGGATCGAACCTGGGACCTCGGCGCCGTGAGGCAGCAGGGCTAACCCACTGCACCACCGTGCTGCCCTCTCCTTTTCTTACAAGCAGTTGCTATTCTCTGCTACTATTGTTAAGCTCCAGAGGTAACTCTACAATAAGAACTGTGAAGCAAGTCTTGTCTTCTTCAACTCCAAGTTGATTGTGTTTAATAATCACTTCTCCGCAACACAACATATGCTGGTGCAGTCCATTAAACAATAAGTGCGACCCATTAAACAATTAAAACCCCAATTCTAACTTCAATACAAGGGAACATTAACTCTTACCTAACAATTGAGGAGGGTGGTGGAGCCTGGTGCCAACTAGAGGGGGGACATTTTTGCCGAAGAGAAGGGTAGGGGGTGTGAAGGGAGACACTTTGGGAGGGCCCTAATGTGTTAGGCAGGTAGGTTCAATGTGGACTGCACTCGATGCAGGGAAGCTAGAAACAGACATTTAACACTGGAGAAGATCCAACACTGTTTTATTCAACGATAGAACTGATATACGTATTCAGCTGTGGGTCGACACTATACTGAACTGACTGGAGACCTTTTCGTAGCCTGACCAGACTTACTAGTGTAGCCATCTGGGATGGCCACTTCCCGATTACAAAATGGACACTTTGCAAAGATTGCAGGGAAAATGAACAATACTAAGAAAGCGAGCAGGTGCAAGGTTTGTCTGTTGATTGGAGCCATAGCTCCCAGACAAGACTGATACTGCAAACCATTTCCATACTAATGAGCCATCCCCAGGAACAAAAAGGTAACATTTAAATAAACAATACCAAGACAGGCACCCCGGCGCCAGAGGAGACCAGAATAAAGCAGGCCAACGGCCACCTAGGACACGCCCAGCCATCAGGGCATCCACCCCTCTATTGGAGGAATTCGATGGAAACGATTGGGAAACGGCCCAATTAATTGGGGCAAAGTTCAAGGCCCGCCCAAAAGCACGCAAAGCCCCTTTTGGGTATAAGAAGAATCCCCCAAGAGAGAATCGCTCTTTTGCGGCTCCGGGTCTCACCAAGGAGAGACCTGCCCAACAGCAACATCAGAACAAGTCCAAGGTCAACGCATGCTACGAGACATATGCTCCTAGCTGTTATTCCGTACCAATTCGACCCCAAGAGCCTCAGAACCGAACAAAGGCCATTGTTCCTCTGACTGAGTGGGCGCCCGAAGCTAAGTATAGGCTTTAGCAGTAGTGATAGTTTAGTTTGTAGAGTTTTATGCATGAGTATATTTGACTGTGTGTGTAAATAAATGAGCATTGAGTTTGAACTTACTAACTGGTGTATCGAGTCTTTGATCAGTATTCAGTTTTGAACCTTGTGGCGGTGTCGAAAGATACCTGGCGACTCGAGAGAGAACATAATTAGAATTAAGGAAGGCGACCATATTGGCCGACATCTTCAGAGCCAAATTAAGAGAAACACAATTAGCAACACTAGCTACCGCATGGTGTTTGCACTTGCTAGCTCGTAGACTCTGATTGTCTCAGAGGCTGGGTCCCGAGAGAGTGGGAAACCTAGTGCCCTCTGGCTTTATAGTGGTAGTGTCCTATCTGGTGATTGGCTGCACTGTGTTGTGTGCTTACTGGTCATCCTGTGTGTCAATCACTGCCTGTCTGCATCTCATTATATACGTGAGTGGATATTATGACAGGCCCCTATGTCAACGATCCTTGGAGAGGGGGTGGGAGATGAGGTTGATGTTTGCGAGGGTGTTAACATGGGGGTTCTGAAGTCCCAATGCTAGAGATGTTGGAGGGGAGGCCTTGACTGTCACTCAGAGATCAAATTGAAAATGGCAACTGGATCCTTGTGAAACCAGATTTGGCGGTGTGTTTAGGCCCCATCCCCCTCAGTGCAAAACTTGCTCCCCTCCAAAAAAAATTCAAAGTGGATTGCACCCAACTCTTGGAATCCAGATATTGGGTGAAATCTTCCGTTCGTGGCAGCGAGATCTTCCATTCCCGCCACCAGCTTTCCCAGTGACATGGGCGGGTGCAATGGGAAATCCCATTGGCAGCAAGGGGAAGTCGGCCCACAGCAAGCTGCCTCCCGCCGCTGAGAAACACGCTGGGGGGAGGGCAGAGAATCTTGCTCATAATCCTGGTAAATCTATCCTGCACACAGGAAATATTTATTTCCCCTCAATTTCAGAAGCTGAATTGAGGGAGTTTGGACTTGTTTTTTAAAAAAAAAACATTATTTCGTGGGGCGTGGGCATCGCAGGCTGTGCCAGCATTTATTGCCTCTCCCTAATTGCCCTTGAGGGGGGCATTGAATTCAAATTTCACCATCTGCCATGATGGGATTTGACCCGGGTTCCCAGAGCATGACTCTGGGTCTCTGGATTACTAGTCCAGTGACAATACTACTATGCCACTGCCTCCCCTTAATACCCTCTGGTTGGACACTGGTTCCGGCAGCTAAGTAAAGATATAGAGATAGAACAAATAGATAGAACAGATATCTTGGTGTACGTTCTTTTAACGCAGTTGGTGATCTGTGGGAATTTTATGTAAATACATTAACCAGTGCACTGCCAAAGGAAACCACGCTGCTTATTTATTTCCGTGGTGTCCTTGCACCCTAAGGGTGATTTTTTTTTTTACAGTTGAGTGCTTTACAGTGCGATGATTAATTAAACTTTCTTGGTGAAATTGTAATGCGATTTAGCCTGCAAATGTGTCACAATTCATAACCTTTAAAGAACCACAACTTCACAAGGGGTTCTCCCGCTTGTGTGATTCAAAAGTATTTAAATGTGAGAGTAGGAGTACAAAGAATATCTGTTCTATAAACTAATGCTAATGGCTTTATTGTTGACAGTTGTTAAATCAAATGAAAACCTTTCTTTGAAATCATTTTGGAAGGGTTTTTAATGAGCAGCACCCACGGTGCAGTTTGGAATAAATCTCTCATTTTCCTGTGAGTCTTCTTTCTCCGTCACACAACATCTACATCAGAGGGGCGGTTGCAACTCCTCAACAAACGACTCACTTCCTGACTCTCTCTGTACTTTTTTCTCTGCCCGTCTGTCTTCTTATGTCTTATTCTCTCTTGCGAGGAAAGGTTGTCAGAGGTTAGGTTTGTATCCACTCGAGACTAGCAGAGTAAGAGGCAACTTGACTGAAACCTTTATGATCTTGAGGGGTGTTGACAGGGCGGATGTGGAGAGACTTGTTTCCTCTTATCAGAGAATCTACAACTAGGGGTCAGTGTTTAAAAATCAGGGGTCGCTCATTTGAGACGAAGGTGAGAAGAATTGTTTTTCTCTGAACAGCCTGAATCTCTGGACTCTTCCTCAAAAGGCAGTGGAAGCAGAGTGTCAATGTTTTTAAGGCAGAGCGAGATAGATTGTTGATGAACAAGTGGATTAAAGATTACTGGGTTACAATCTTATATGATCTTATTAAATAGGGGAGCAGGCTCAAAGGGCCAATTGGTCTCTTCCTGCTCTTAATTCGGACATTAATTTCTTTCTATTTTTGTCTTTTTCTCTCACCTTTCTCTGATTTTTACCCCCTCCCCCCTCACTCACTTTCCTTTTCATCTCTTTTGTCTCTCTCTCTCTCACTCCGTTTTTCTCTCTGACTGTTTACTCCTTCCCAACAGCACCATAACAGTGGGGAACAGTGGGGCTGAATACTGGTTTTGCCAACGATGCTTTCAGGCAGCGGATTGACTTTGTATCGTTTCCCCTCCCTCAGAAATAAAACAAGCCCATGCAGTCCTAATAAATCCTGAGGAAGGTTCCTTCACAGCGAGTGAAGAAGCTGAAAATTAAATGTGGTGGAAGGACAGACCAAAACACGCTATTTGAATGTTATATTGTGAAACCCGATGAAAATACTTTACGTGGCTGGATAACCTTCTGGTACAATGCGGTTGTGGAAAGGCGAATGAATCAATGTTAATGTGGCATTCAAAGTTTTCACTGACTGTACAGGAGCTGGAAACAATAGCTTTCAATTCCCATATCAACCTGCCATTGAGTGCAGGTGCAGCTGCCTGTAATACCCTTGTACTGCCAGATGAAGGCAGTATAAACTAAGAAACAGTTTACGCAAGGCTACTGGTGCAGACATCCGCTCACTGACTGACAGGCCCATTCCAGATCAACAGCCAACCCAGAATATCCTCTCCGCACCAGTTTTAGTGAAAGAAATACAAAGTGGTAACCCAAACTAGATTGAACAGATGATGGATGCATTGAGGGAATTACGGAGAAACTATCTGAGATTCTGAGGAGTCTTTTCACCTAACTTGCCCAGCAGGACGCTGACAAAAATCAAATACCTCCTGTTTTATCCAACGCCTAGTTTTACTTGGCAAAATGTAAAGTAAGAATCACAGGACTGATTGGAGTGTTTGGTTCTGACTGGGTGGGTTTGTTTAAAATTATGCTGTGTGAAATTTAAAATGCTTTTGCAAAAAGATCCATGACTGTTGCTAAGATGACGAAGTTTGTCTTGAATTGCAGCCCCAGGGGGCTCGATTTTATAACAATAATCTTTATTTGTGTCACAAGTCGGATTACATTAACACTGCAATGAAGTTACTGTGCAAACCACCCCCCCCCCCCCCCCCCCAGTCGCCACATTCCGGTGCCTGTTCGGGGACACTGAGGGAGAATTCAGAACGTCCAATTTACCTAACAAGCACGTCTTTCAGGACTTTTGGGATAAAACCGGAGCACCCGGAGGAAACCCACGCAGACTCGGAGAGAACGTGCATACTCCATACAGACAGTGACCCAAGCCGAGAATCGAACCCCCGGTCCCTGGCGCTCTGAAGTAACAGTGCTTACCACTATGCTACTGCGCCCTGGAGGTTGCCTGAATTGGATTTGCATGAGACAGGAGTAAATGTCCAGGTTTGTGTTAGGCGGAAAAGTGAAGTGAAGAATTGTTTGTGCCTCTTGCAGGGCACAAAGCACTTCAGAATGAATGAACTTGGTTGTGAAGCGTAGCTACTCTTATCATTGTTTGTTTTTTAAAAAATATATATTTTATTAAATTTTTCAAACAAAATTTTTCCGTTTTTACAAATCAACCTAAAAATAATACAATAACTAGTAAATAACATTATTTAAATAATATAGTGAACTAACAAAATAACAAAAAAAAAATAGTGCTCCCCCCCCCCCTTCCCCCCCCCCCCTGGGTTGCTGCTGCTGTCACTCTATCTACCCTTAACGTTCCGCGAGATAGTCAAGGAACGGTTGCCACCCCCTGGAGAACCCCTGAGCCGATCCTCTCAACGCAAATTTTATTCGTTCCAGCTTTATGAACCCTGCCATGTCGTTTATCCAGGCCTCCACGCCGGGGGGTTTTGCTTCCTTCCACATGAGTAAAATCCTACGCCGGGCTACTAGGGACGCAAAGGCCAGACTGTCGGCCTCTTTAGCCTCCTGCACTCCCGGCTCTTCCGCTATCCCAAATATCGCTAACCCCCAGCCTGGCTTGACCCGGACCTTCACCACCTTTGAAATCACCCTTGCCACGCCCCCCCCAGTACTCATCCAATGCCGGACACGACCAGAACATGTGTGTGTGGTTCGCCGGGCTTCCCGAGCACCTCCCACACCTGTCCTCCATTCCGAAGAACCTGCTCAGTCTTGCTCCCGTCATGTGTGCTCTGTGTAGAACCTTAAATTGAATCAGGCTAAGCCTGGCACACGAAGACGAGGAATTTACCCTGCTTAGGGCATCAGCCATAGCCCCTCCTCAATCTCCTCCCACAGCTCTTCTTCCCATTTTCCCTTCAGCCCCTCTATCATCGCCACCCCCTCGTCTCTCATCTCCTGATATATTTCAGACGCTTTGCCCTCCCCGACCCATACCCCGGAAATCACTCTATCTTGGATCCCCTGTGTCGGGAGCAGCGGAAATTCCCTCACCTGTTGCCTCGTAAACACCCTCACTTGCATATATCTGAAGATATTCCCCGGGGGCAACTCATATTTTTCCTCCAGCACTCCCAGAATTGCAAACGTCCCGTCTATAAACAGGTCCCTCAGTTTCCTAATCCCTACTCGTTGCCAACTCTGGAATCCCCCTTCCATCCTTCCTGGGACAAACCTGTGGTTATTCCTAATCGGGGACCACACCGAGGCACCCCGTCACCCCCCTATGTCGCCTCCACTGCCCCCAGATCCTCAAGGTTGCCACCACCACTGGGTTTGTGGTATACCTTTTCGGGGAGAATGGCAGCGGCGCCATCACCAGCGCCTTTAGGCTCGTTCCTTTACAGGACGACATCTCCAGCCTCTTCCACGCCGCCACCTCTCCCTCCCTCATCCACTTATAAACAATCGCCACATTGGCGGGCCAGTAGTAGTCGTTCAGGCTCGGCAGCGCCAGTCCCCCTCTGTCCCTACTGCACTGCAGGAACCCCTTCTTTACCCTCGGGGTCTTCCCTGCCCACACAAAGCTCATAATACTCCTGTCTATATTTTTGAAAAAGGCCTTTGTGATCAGAATGGGGAGACACTGAAATACAAAAAGAAACCTCGGGAGGACCATCATTTTTACCGCCTGCACTCTGCCCGCCAATGAGAGCGGCAACATATCCCACCTCTTGAAGTCCTCTTCCATCTGCTCCACCAGTCGCGTCAGACTAAGTCTGTGTAGAGTTCCCCAGTTCCTGGCTACCTGGATCCCCAGATATCGGAAGCTCCTTTCCACTCTCCTTAACGGCAGAGCATCTATTCCTCTTCCCTTGTCCCCGGGGTGTATTAAAAAAACCTCGCTCTTCCCCTGTATCCCGAGCCTGTATCCTGAGAAATTTCCAAATTCCCTCAGTATCTGCATAACCTCTGGCATCCCCTCTACCGGGTCCGCAACATGTAGCAGTAAGTCATCAGCGTAGAGCGACACTCGATGCTCCTCTCCCCCTCTAACCACCCCCCTCCACTTCTTGGAGTCCCTCAACGCTATGGTTGAACCAGTGGTTCAATTGCCAACGCGAACAGTAACGGGGACAGGGGACACCCTTGTCTTGTTCCCCTGTGTAGCCGAAAATACCCCGATCTTTGCCGGTTTGTGATTACACTTGCCACTGGGGCCCCATATAGGAGTCTGACCCATCTAACAAACCCTTCTCCGAACCCAAACCTCCTCAGCACCTCCCACAAATAGTCCCACTCCACCCTATCGAATGCCTTCTCCGCATCCATCGCCGCCACTATCTCTGCCTCCCCCCCCGGTGGGGGCGTCATCATCACCCCCAGCAGCCGTCGAACGTTAACATTCAGTTGTCTCCCCTTTACAAACCCTGTCTGGTCTTCATGCACCACCCCCGGGACGCAATCCTCTATCCTTGTCGCCAGCACTTTTGCCAGCAGTTTGGCGTCTACATTTAGGAGTGAGATAGGCCTGTATGACCCGCATTGCAGCGGATCTTTATCCCGCTTCAGAATTAATGATATCGTCGCCTCCGACATTGTCGGGGGTAGTATCCCCCCTTCCCTGGCCTCATTAAAGGTTCTCGCCAGCAGCGGGGCCAACAGGTCCACATATTTCCTGTAGAATTCCACCGGAAACCCATCTGGTCCCAGGGCCTTCCCTGTCTGCATGTTCCCCAGTCCCTTAGTCACCTCATCCACCTCGATTGGCGCCCCCAGACCTGCCACCTCCTGCTCTTCCACCCTCGGGAACCTTAGTTGGTCCAGAAAATGTAGCATTCCCTCTTTTCCCCCGGGGGTTGGGACTTATATAGCCTCTCATAAAAGGCCTTGAACACCTCATTTACCTTCCCTGCTCTCTGCTCCATAGTTCCCGTTTCGTCCCTAACTCCCCCAATCTCTCTCTCCGCTATCCTCTTACGAAGTTGGTGGGCCAGCAGCCGGCTCGTCTTTTCCTCATGCTCATATCACATCCCCTGTGCCTTCCTCCACTGTGCCTCTGCCTTTCCTGTGGTCAGCAGGTCAAACTCCGTCTGAAGTCTTCGCCTTTCTCTATATAGTCCTTCGTCTGGGGCCTCCGCATATCTTTTATCCACCCTCAAAATCTCCCCCCCTAACCTCTCCCTTTCTTTGCCCTCTTGTTTCTCCTTGTGGGCTCTAATGGAGATCAGCTCTCCTCTAACCACCATCTTCAGTGCTTCCCATACTACCCCCACCTGAACCTCACCATCGTCATTGACCTCCAGGTATCTCTCAATACACCCCCGCACCCTTCCACAGACCCCCTCATCCGCCAGTAGTCCCACATCCAGTCGCCAGAGTGGGCGCTGCTCCCTCTCCTCTCCTAGTTCCAGATCCACCCAATGCGGGGCGTGGTCTGAAACGGCTATGGCCGAATACTCCGTTCCTGCCACCTTCAAGATCAGTGCCCTACTCATAACAAAGAAGTCTATTCGGGAATATACCTTGTGGACGTGGGAGAAAAAGGAAAACTCTTTAGCCAACGGCCTGGCAAATCTCCACGGATCCACTCCCCCCATTTGTTCCATAAATCCCCTAAGCACCTTCGCCGCTGCCGGCCTTCTCCCGGTCCTGGATCTAGACCGGTCTAGCCCTGGATCCAGCACAGTGTTGAAGTTCCCCCCCCCATTACCAAGCTTCCCACCTCCAGGTCCTGGATACGTCCCAGCATCCGCTTCATGAATCCCGCGTCATCCCAGTTCGGGGCATATACATTCACCAGCACGACCGCCTCTCCCTGCAATCTACCACTCACCATCACATATCTGCCCCCGTTATCCACCACTATGTTCTTAGCCTCGAACGATACCCGTTTCCCCACCAGTATCGCCACCCCCCTGTTTTTCGCGTCCAACCCTGAGTGGAATACCTGTCCCACCCATCCTTTTCTTAACCTAACCTGATCCGCCACCTTCAGGTGCGTCTCCTGGAGCATGACTACGTCCGCCTTCAGTCTCTTTAAGTGCGCGAACACCCGGGCCCTCTTAATCGGCCCATTTAGGCCTCTCACATTCCACGTGATCAGCCGGATTGGGGGGCCGCTCGCCCCCTCTCCCCTCCGACTAGCCATCCCCTTTTCTGGGCCATCTCCCCGTCCAGGTCCCGCGCACCCATCTGACCGCAGCTCCCTCATTCCCCCTCCCTCTCTGTCCCTTTTTCCCCACCGGCGCCCACATTTCTTCGTGTCCCCCCATCAGGGGGAGAAAAAATTCCCCATCCAACATTGAACATAGAACATCGAAAATACAGCACAGAACAGGCCCTTCGGCCCACGATGTTGTGCCGAACCTTTGTCCTAGATTAATCATAGATTATCATTGAATTTACAGTGCAGAAGGAGGCCATTCGGCCCCCTGAGTCTACACCGGCTCTTGGAAAGAGCACCCTACCCAAACTCAACACCTCCACCCAACACCAAGGGCAATTTTGGACATTAAGGGCAATTTATCATTGGCCAATTCACCTAACCCGCACATCTTTGGACTGTGGGAGGAAACCGGAGCACCTGGAGGAAACCCACACAGACACGGGGAGGACGTGCAGACTCCGCACAGACAGTGACCCAAGCCGGAATCGAACCTGGGACCCTGGAGCTGTGAAGCAATTGTGCTATCCATAATGCTACCGTGCTGCCCTTAAGACAAATAAATCTACACTATATCATTTTACCGTAATCCATGTACCTATCCAATAGCTGCTTGAAGGTCCCTAATGTTTCCGACTCAACTACTTCCACAGGCAGTGCATTCCATGCCCCCACTACTCTCTGGGTAAAGAACCTACCTCTGATATCGCTCCTATATCTTCCACCTTTCACCTTAAATTTATATCCCCTTGTAATGGTTTGTTCCACCCGGGGAAAAAGTCTCTGACTGTCTACTCTATCTATTCCCCTGATCATCTTATAAACCTCTATCAAGTTGCCCCTCAAACTTCTCCGTTCTAATGAGAAAAGGCCTAGCTCCCTCAACCTTTCCTCGTAAGACCTACTCTCCATTCCAGGCAACATCCTGGTAAATCTTCTTTGCACCTTTTCCAAAGCTTCCACATCCTTCCTAAAATGAGGCGACCAGAACTGTACACAGTACTCCAAATGTGGCCTTACCAAAGTTTTGTACAGCTGCATCATCACCTCACGGCTCTTAAATTCAATCCCTCTGTTAATGAACGCGAGCACACCATAGGCCTTCTTCACAGCTCTATCCACTTGAGTGGCAACTTTCAAAGATGTATGAACATAGACCCCAAGATCTCTCTGCTCCTCCACATTGCCAAGAACTCTACCGTTAACCCTGTATTCCGCATTCATATTTGTCCTTCCAAAATGGAGAACCTCACACTTTTCAGGGTTAAACTCCATCTGCCACTTCTCAGCCCAGCTCTGCATCCTATCTATGTCTCTTTGCAGCCGACAACAGCCCTCCTTACTATCCACAACTCCACCAATCTTCGTATCGTCTGCAAATTTACTGACCCACCCTTCAACTCCCTCATCCAAGTCATTAATGAAAATCACAAACAGCAGAGGACCCAGAACAGATCCCAGCGGTACGCCACTGGTAACTGGGATCCAGGCTGAATATTTGCCATCCACCACCACTCTCTGACTTCTATCGGTTAGCCAGTTCGTTATCCAACTGGCCAAATTTCCCACTATCCCATGCCTCCTTACTTTCTGCATAAGCCTACCATGGGGAACCTTATCAAATGCCTTACTAAAATCCATGTACACTACATCCACTGCTTTACCTTCATCCACATGCTTGGTCACCTCCTCAAAGAATTCAATAAGACTTGTAAGGCAAGACCTACCCCTCACAAATCCGTGCTGGCTATCCCTAATCAAGCAGTGTCTTTCCAGATGCTCAGAAATCCTATCCTTCAGTACTCTTTCCATTACTTTGCCTACCACCGAAGTAAGACTAACTGGCCTGTAATTCCCAGGGTTATCCCTAGTCCCTTTTTTGAACAGGGGCACGACATTCGCCACTCTCCAATCCCCTGGTACCACCCCTGTTGACAGAGGACGAAAAGATCATTGCCAACGGCTCTACAATTTCATCTCTTGCTTCCCATAGAATCCTTGGATATATCCCGTCAGGCCCGGGGGACTTGTCTATCCTCAAGTTTTTCAAAATGCCCAACACATCTTCCTTCCTAACAAGTATTTCCTCGAGCTTACCAATCTGTTTCACACTGTCCTCTCCAACAATATCGCCCCTCTCATTTGTAAATACAGAAGAAAACTACTCGTTCAAGACCTCTCCTATCTCTTCAGACTCAATACACAATCTCCCGCTACTGTCCTTGATCGGACCTACCCTCGCTCTAGTCATTCTCATATTTCTCACATATGTGTAAAAGGCCTTGGGGTTTTCCTTGATCCTACCCGCCAAAGATTGTTCATGCCCTCTCTTAGCTCTCCTAATCCCTTTCTTCAGTTCCCTCCTGGCTATCTTGTATCCCTCCAATGCCCTGTCTGAACCTTGTTTCCTCAGCCTTACATAAGTCTCCTTTTTCCTCTTAACAAGACATTCAACCTCTCTTGTCAACCATGGTTCCCTCACTCGACCATCTCTTCCCTGCCTGACAGGGACATACATATCAAGGACACGTAGCACCTGTTCCTTGAACAAGTTCCACATTTCACTTGTGTCCTTCCCTGCCAGCCTATGTTCTCAACTTATGCACTTCAATTCTTGTCTGACATCGTATTTACCCTTCCCCCAATTGTAAACCTTGCCCTGTTGCACGTACCTATCCCTCTCCATTACTAAAGTGAAAGTCACAGAATTGTGGTCACTATCTCCAAAATGCTCCCCCACTAACAAATCTATCACTTGCCCTGGTTCATTACCAAGTACTAAATCCAATATTGCCCCGTCTCTGGTCGGACAATCTACATACTGTGTTAGAAAAGCTTCCTGGACATATAATAATCTGCTGTATAATAAACCTCCCCTTTCCCCACTTTACATTCCTGTACCACCACCTCGTTACTTCCCCCCCAACATCAACCTCTCAGATCTAGTCCAGTTTCTCTTCTTGAATGTCCATGCCTCATCTGCCGTTTCGAAGTAGTAATGCTTGCCCTGATGCGTGACCCACAATCGCGCCGGCTGCAGCATCTCAAATTTTATTTTCTTCCTGTGAAGCACCGCCTTGGCCCGATTAAAGCTCGCCCTCCTTCTTGCCACCTCCGCACTCCAGTCCTGATACACTTGTATCACCGCATTATCCCACTTGCTACTCCGTACCTTCTTGGCCCAGCTCAGGACCGCCTCTCTGTCCATGAAGCGGTGGAATCTCACCACTATCGCCCTTGGTATTTCACCCGCCTTTGGTCTTCTCACAAGGACCCGGTGCGCACCTTCCACCTCCAGGGGGCCCGTTGGGGCCTCAGCTCCCATTAGCGTATGGAGCATCGTGCTCACATAAGCCCCAACATCAGCTCCTCTGCTCCTTCGGGGAGACCTAAAATCCGTAGGTTCTTCCTCCTCGAGCTGTTCTCCAGGGCTTCCAGCCTTTCTATGCACCTCTTATGTTACGCCTCATGCGTCTCCGTTTTTACCACCAGGCCCTGTATCTCATCCTCATTCTCGGCTGCCTTTGCCTTCACTCCACGGAGCTCTATCGCCTGGACCTTTTGTGTTTCCTTCAGTCCCTCGATTGCCAGTAGCATCGGCGCCAGCACCTCTTTCTTTAGTTCCTCCGCACATCGTCGGAGGAATTCCTGCTGGTCCGAGCCCCATGCCGTCTGGGCTCCATCCGCCGCCATCTTGCTTCTCCCTTCTCTTCTCTGCCGCTGCTCCAAAGGATCCTTCGCAATCTGGCCACGACCAGTGGTCCTTTCCATGCACACACGGGGAGGGATCTTCCTTTGTCACCCCACACTGGGCTTGGTCTAAAAAAAATTCCCGTTGGGGCTCTCGAAAAGAGCCGAAAAGTCCGTTAGAACGGGAGCTGCCGAAACGTGCGACTTAGCAGTGCATCGCCGCAACCGGAAGTCACTCTTATCATTGTTGACAAACACAGCAGCCAATTTGCACACATGGCCCCACAAAGGGAAAATGAGGTGTAACACTGGTTAATTTGTTTTGGTGTTGAATGATATTGGTCGGGACACCCAGAAGGCTCCCTTGCTCTTCTTCAAGAACTGCCACATCATTTTTTAGCGTGACCGGAACAGCCAAGTGGTTCTCGCTTCAATGCCTCACCTGGAAGACAGCACTCTTGGCAATGGAGCACTCCCTCATTACTGAAGTGTCAGGCTAGATCATGTCCGAGACTCCCGGAGATGGTAGTTTTCTGTGTTAGCTTCATCGATTAATTTCAGTTATCAAGCATCATTCATTAGCGTAAAGTGCATACTGCAAAAACAACTGTGAGCAAAACAGCATTAAGTACAGGTCCTGTGCCACTGCAGTTGTTGCTTGTTAACTGCTCATTAAGCATTATTTATTCCCATTCCAACCAGGAGTCAAAGCGGTTGATAAAGCTCGTGCGCTGAGTGCATCTGCTTGTCTCTTATGATTATTTGCAACAGGAGACTTATGCCGGACAGTTGCAGCAGACTGGACCTGTTGCTGGAGGAGATTGAGCAGGAGACCATGACCGTGTCACATGTTGAAGACTGCATTCTGCAGCAAAGACACTGAACCGTACAGATTGCATGAGATGAAATTTTGTGAAAGAAAGGGAACTCTACGCTCCATTGTGTGTTCTGATGTGCACGGTGAATCGCTTCGTTACCTGCAGATTCTGAACCAGATGTCACCTTTCAGATAATCTGAGAATAGATTGTTGCAGCTGCAAGCCAGGGTGTTTTTTTCTTAGAACCAGTGAAACCATACTGTTTCTCCCAGAGAAAACGGTTCAGGAATCAATCAGACAAGGAACTTGCATTCATATATCCTCTTTAATGACGACAGGATGTTCCAAGGGACATTCACATTGGAGTGACTGTTGTGATGGAACAAACACAGCAGATGGTTTCTCCTTTTTTCATGCAAGCGTAGAAATCAGCAGGCTCCAAACAGGCTGAAGTGAGAATTAGCGAATCATCGACATTCAGGACAATTTTTACCCAAATTCCAGAGGGACCATCAATTCTTGTCAAATGATCCCATCTCTGACCCAGCGCTTATTGTCCCACGAGTCCTGATGAACTCCACTAGTAACATAGTAATGGAGGAGCAGGGCAGTGGTTAACATCAATCCTGACTCTGGGGCACTGTTTATGTGGAGTTTTGCCCCCACAACCCAAAGATGTGCGGGATAGGTGGATTGGTCACACTAAACTGCCCCTTAATTGGAAAAAAAGTGAATTGGGTACTCTAAATTTTTTTTTAAAAGTAATGGAGGAGCATTAGGGACAGCATTAGGCCCGAAGGAAGTCAAAAATAGGGGCAGGAGTAGACGTATATGGCCTGCTCCACCACTCAATACAATTACGGCTCATGTGCCTCATTGCCAATTTCCTGCCTGCTCCCCATGATCCTGATGTCCCGAGTGACCAATGTCTATGTACGTCAGCCTTGAGTATACTTAACAATGAAACATATTTAGTCTTCTTGCACCAAGAATTCCAAAGATTCCTTCCGAGGAAAGAAATTTCTTCTTATCTCAGTTCTAAATGATTGGTCTCTTCTCCTGCCACTATGCCCCTATGCTCTACATTCCCAGCCAGTGGTAACAACCTCTCAGTGTCTACCCTGCCAAACCCCTTCAGAATCAAAGACACTTCAATGAGATCACTTATCATTCTCATAAAGTCTGGCCGATATTTAAACATCACACCTGTTTTAAAAAATATCCTGGGCGGGATTCTCTGACCCCGGGGCCGGGCCGGAGAATCGGTGGGCCGGGCGCGATTCACGCGACGCCACCCCAACGCCGGTCCGCCGATTGTCCAGTGACCAGAGAATCGACGCCATTGGCGCCGGCGCGGCTGTTGGGGGCCGTTCTACGTGGCCCCGTGGTGATTCTCCACGTGGGATGGGCCGAGTGACCGCCAAGATAGCCAGAGTCCCGCCGGCACCGTTCACATGTGGTCTGTTCATAGATTTCATAGAATTTACAGTGCAGAAGGAGGCCATTCGGCCCATCGAGTCTGCACCGGCTCTTGGAAAGAGTACCCCACCCAAGCCCACACCATCACCCTATCCCCATAGCCCAGTAACCCCACCCAACACTAAGGGCAATTTTGGACACTAAGGGCAATTTAGCATGGCCAATCGACCTAACCTGCACATATTTGGAATGTGGGAGGAAACCGGAGCTCCCGGAGGAAACCCACGCAGACACGGGGAGAACGTGCAGACCCCGCACAGACAGTGACCCAAGCCAGGGATCGAACCTGGGACCCTGGAGCTGTGAAGCAATTGTGCTATCCACTATGCTACCGTGCAGTCTTACCTGGCGGGACCTCGGCATCCATCCTGCAGGGGGGGCGGCCTAGTGGGGGGGAGGGAGGAATCTGACCCCGGGAGGGGGGCCTCCACCATGGCCTGGCCCGCGATCGGGACTACCGATTGGCAGGCCGGCCTCTCCTGGTGGGGGCCTCTTTCACTGTGCGCCGGCCCTTGTAGCCCTACGCCATGTTGCGTTGGGACCGGCGCGGAGAAGGAAGCTAGCGTGCATGTGCGAGTTCGCGCCAGTCGCAACACGCATGCGTGAATTTGCACTGGTCGCAGTGCGCATGCACAGACCCGCGGCGCCCGTTTGACGCCGGTATCGGTAGCTGGAGCAGCGTGAGTCGTTCCAGTGCCGTGCTGGCCCCCTGTACAGCAGAGGATCGCTACACTTAGCGGTCCGATGACGCCGTCGTAAAACTCTCCGGTTTTTATGACGGCGTCAACACTCTGCCGTCAGAAAGGAGAATCCCGCCCCCTGTTTTTCTATTCTTTCAACTTCACCATTCCCTGCATTATACTCTAGCTACCACCTTGTTGACCATTCATTTAATTTGTCTATCTCTCTTTGTAGACTCTTTGTGTCCACCTCACTGCTTATATTCCAACGAAGCGTTTGTCAGAAAATATCGATGCATTACTCTCTGTCTCTAAATCTGAATGTAGATTCTAAGTAACCATCAACGCAGCATTTCATCCCTTAAGTGTTCCTAATTCTCTTTCTTTGCTGTTGTGACTTGATGTTTCTCAGAAAGAAATCTACCCTTAAAATGTCCTCGCCTACCATATTTCCCACTTAAGCAATCCATCTCGCAGTACTCAGTCAAGCTCGGCTTTGCGCATCAACAAAACCTATTTCCGTATTTATACTAACTGAAATTCCAGAGGCCTGAGCCAGGCCCTGATGGCTTGGGAGCCAGTTCTAACTCACTACCTAAGTAACTAACTGCAGTTACCTTGATCAGGGAGCTTGTTTATCACTGGCTAAAACTGAACAAAACTACAATTTTACATGACAATTAAATTCAAGTTTGACTAGATTTTAGGAGGCAAGAACCCTTAAGATTCCCTCACTGAGGAAATTTCCCAAGATATGCACCCTGTCTCGCAGTGCTCAGCTGAACTGGACTATGTTCTCCTCACTTCGTGCTTAACGTTGCCAACTCTGGCTGGAGATATTCTGGGAAACGTTGGCGGAAGTGACATCACAAAAGCCAGTGGGGTGGTGCGAGCAGGTTCTAGGTTTGAGCTGACCACGAACAGAGATACATAAATGCAGCCCCACATCCTCTTACTGCTGTCTTGGGGTGGGGGGCAGGGTCTGGTGTTTCCCTTGATACCTCAGTGCACTCCACCTCCCATACCCACAGCCACAGTGACCTCCAAGAATTGTAGTCTGCCTGCTACCCCATTCCTCACTCTCCTCCACACAGAGATAGAGGGATTACTTCTCCTAGCCTGGTCTGGACGGGCTCTCCATCTTGGTTTGGAGACATGATGATAGTTGTGGAGCAAACTGGACCAATTCACTCAGTGGTGTCAATGCAAAGTATTGTTTAAAATCTGCTGGAAGGCTTTCTTTGGCAACCGGGAGATTGACGCTGAGTCCAGGAAACCCGTGGCAACTCCAGGAGGGTTGGCTATAAGGAGTCTGAAATCAGGAAAGCAAGACAATGGCATGGAGAGGTTTCGGACGAGAAGAGCTTCGGGCCTAAGCAGCTGAAGGCATGGCCACCAACGGTGGGACAATTAAAATTGGGCTTGTACAAAAGGCCAAAATTGGAGGAATGCAGAAATCTCTAAACGTTGTAGCGGTTACGGAAATAGGGCCGAGGCCATGCTGCGATTCGAAAACAAGGATGAGAAATTTTAAGATAGATGCGTTGCTCAACCCAGAACCAATAAAGTAGAACTCTTCTCATTGAAAGTATTTCTGTTGCAAAATATCATTCATAAGATAAAATTGATTCAATCGTCAAATTATTGTACGTAGATAACAAGATAGTTATTGGATGAACAAAGTGATCTCGCAGGATATGTCTTTTGGAAGAGCATTGGACCAGGTGAAAGAATCTCTGCTACATCTGGAAGCAAAGCGAGGGGGGCTCTCGGTTGCAAGGCAATTGAAATGTGCGTGTTTATAATTTTTGGTCTGCAAAGCAACCAAAGCAATCATCTCCTCACAACACTTTCGTCTTTCAGTTTGGGCAGCTATCTGTTACTGGAGTGAATGCAATTTCTGAAATTGAAAAGTTTTCCAATTTCAAATAATTGCAAAGAGACATGTCGAACATATGCCACTTAAGAGCCAGAGCTGCTCGAGCGCGTCAATCCAATTCAGTCGTGTACTTACTTTTTCTTAATCCTACCTTATGTTTCTTGTCGATTGAAATCCCCTCATTTGTATTCAATAAAGTACGAATTGCAAGAAACAATAGAGATTCTAATACTATTATCTGCAATCTCTCAAAGCCAGGGCTTCAAAACTTTGAAAGCTTATCAAAGAATTCAAACGTACCCACAATCTTCGCAGTTTATTACTGTTAAATCAAATTTGATACCATCGCTTATGGTGAAACCTCAGGAGAGTTTCAGAGGGGTGGGGCAGGGGAGTACATGATTAAATTATTGAGACCAATAGCGCAGGGTAGGCTTTTAGATTTAATGAATTAAGTAGGAGTCTCCGCATACTTATGAAGACATATCCTGATTTCACAATGTTCATTGTGGGATTGCATCTGTTAATGACTTTACACTCCACGTTGGTTTAGATTTCTCTTGTGGTCTGTGTTTCATTGCTTTCGGCACAGTCGCAGAGCAGTGCCTAATAACAAAATCACAACATATCACCATTTGTGAAATGTTGCCCAAGCCTCTGTTAATCCTTTTCAAGATTAACGGGAATTATTCCAGATCAAGCAAACCTGACAGAAATTCCCTAGCTGTGCTCTATTGATTGACCAACAGAACATACATTACCTCTTGCAATCTTGCACCGTGTTGCAGAACCAAACGAAAACCATAATCAACACAGATTGATTTTAAATGTTAAATCTGTGCTTTTTTTCTTTTTCCCACTCACCTCTTTCTGTGCACTTAATCTGCCAGGTTCATGAGATGTCACTGGATCAAGAGGAAGAGCAGGCAATCCAGTCCTTCAACAGAATTGCCACCTCTACCATATATGTCCCACTGTCTTGGCATGCGACACAGATGCACTTATCATCCAGAAGATAGGGTTGAGGAAAAGGCAGCAAACGCTTTCTAATTTTCAAGGGTCAAAAGTGAGAGAAGCAGATTACCTCCATGAGCTGATTATGAGTGTAAACAAAAGAACGCAGCTGAGTTCTACTCCCATTGAAGCCCTGAAACCTTGAACCCAAACTTGGATCGCAGCAAAGGAGAAAATGGTTTCGATAATTTCAACTGTGTTGCATGTGGTACCATGAGCCACCTTAAACTGGTACCATGAACCACCATGCAACACCTTGAGTTTTGGAATGAAATGTCCCTTACATTGCACCAATAAGACATAAATAAAACTTGCTATTAATAGGACGTCTTTCCCAGCCTCAGGACATCCCAAAGCACTTTACAGATAATTCAATACTTCAGAAGTATAGTTACTGTGTGATCTCGGAAATAGAACGTAGAACATAGAACATAGAAAAATACAGCACAGAACAGGCCCTTCGGCCCACGATGTTGTGCCGAACCTTTGTCCTAGATTAATCATAGATTATCATTGAATTTACAGTGCAGAAGGAGGCCATTCGGCCAATTCAATCTGCACCAGCTCTTGGAAAGAGCACCCTACCCAAAGTCAACACCTCCACCCAACACTAAGGGCAATTTTGGACACTAAGGGCAATTTATCATGGCCAATCCACCTAACCTGCACATCTTTGGACTGTGGCAGCAAAGGTTATAATCTGGTTTTGTGATGTTGAGTGAGGGAGTGCCATTGGCCCAGGAACCAGGAAGAACTCCTCTGCCCGTCTTCTAAATATTGTCCACCTGAGTCGGTTAGTGAGCCTTGATAATGTCTCAACTGAGACACAGCACTTCCAGTGGTGCAGGTCCTCCTCAGTACTGCATTGGGGCATTGTCTCAAATTTATAGAATTTTCATCCCACTGCATTACTTGTGAACTTCTCTTTGCAGCCTGTTGGCAATGTATATTTAATTCATTGACACTTTCCTTTGTCTCCATCCATCTGACAAGATACCACACAGAAGATGACTAAAATTGACTCCTGTGAGATAAATTGGCAGATTTAGGTTGGATCTTCGCAGACAGGAGATAATTATGCATGGTTGTGGTCCAGTGTGAGAACTCCGAGAGATTGGTGTTTGGATTGTTGCTCTTCACAAACTTCAGCAATAATCCGTGAAGGCTCTTTGTTCATGAACGATAGAAGGGTATGTGTGGATGTCAGGACTTTAAATGAAAAATATATTTTAAGCGGAGTTAGATTTTCTCTGGGATTGGACATGTGTCTGTCAGATGTTTTTAAACACAGATAACAGTAAACATAAGAAACAGGAACTGGAGGTGACCACACAGCCCATCAAACCTGCTTCACCATTCAATATGACCATGGATGATCTGAGGCTTCAACTCCGCTTACCTGCCCCCTCCACATATCCCTTAATTTCCTGAGACCAAAATCTTTCTATCCCAGCCTTAAGTGTTTTCAACAAAAAGAAACTGGCAACACTCTAGAGTAGAGAATTGCAACGATTCACAGTCCTTTGAGCGAAGTAATTTCTCCTCATCTTAGTCCTAAATGATTGGCCTATTATCCTGAGACTGTGGCCCCTTGTTTTAGAACCAAAAAGAAAATGCTGGAAAATCTCGGCACGTCTGGCAGCATCTGTAGGGCGAGAAAAGAGTGAACGTTTCGAGTCCAGATGACCCTTTGTCAAAGCTCAACAGAATGTCCCTGCATTTGTTTGCCCCTTTTTGCCCCTTGTTTTAGATTCCCCTACCAATGGAAACAATCTTTCATCATCCACCCAGTCAAGCCCCTTTCGAAGTTTATAGGTTTCAATGTGATCGGCTCCCAATCGTCTAAACTCCAGAGAATTTAAGCCCAATTTACTTCACCTCTCATCATAGGACAACCCCTTCCCCCAGGTACCAATTCAGTGAACATTTACTGTACCCCCTCCAATACAAGTAAATCCTTTCTGAAATGTGGAGACCAAAACTGTACGTGGTATTCCAGATGCAGCCTCACTAAAATCCAGTGCAACTGCAGCAAGACTTCTTTATTATTGTACTCTAATCCCCTTGCAATAAAGGTCCATTACGGCATTTGCCTTCCTAGTTGTTTGCTGCACATGCATGCTAACTTTCTGCGTTCCTTGTAGTACACCACAGTCTCTTTGAAAATCAACACTTCTAAGTTTCTCACCTTTGAAAAAATATTCTCGACTTCCGGTTGCGGCTATGCCGAGGTAGGTCGCACGTTCGGCAGCTCCCGCCGGGAACGGAGTTTTGGGCTCTCCAGAGGAGCCCCCAACGGCAATTGTTCGACGGCTTCCAGTGTGGGAAGGTGACAGCAGGGTCCTTCCGACATTATATGGATTGGACCAGGAGTGGAGCGGTGAAAAAAGTGATCTTACGGCAGCGAAAAGTGCGAGGGAGGAAAAGCAAGATGGCGACGGGTGGAGACCAAGCAGCATGGGCGCAGTGGTCGCAGGAGCAGCAGGAGTTTCTTAAACACTGCTTTGAGGGGCTGAAGACAGAAATGCTGGCGCCAATGAAGGCGGCGATTGAGAAGCTTGTGGAGACCCAGAAGGCCCAAGGGGCGACGATCCGGGAGGTGCGGCAAAAAGCCTCGGAGAACGAAGATGAGATCTTGGGCCTGGCGGTGAAGGTGGAGCCGCACAAGGCGCTGCACAAGAGGTGGGTGGAAAAATTTGAGGACCTGGAGAATAGGTCGAGGAGGAAGAATCTTTGGATTCTGGGTCTCCCTGAAGGAGTGGAGGGGCCCGATGCGGGGGCATATATGAGCACGATGCTCAATTCGCTGATGGGCGCGGGAGCTTTCCCGAGGCCCCTGGAGCGAGATGGGGCTCATCGGGTCCTGGCAAGGAGACCCAAAGCCAACGAGCCGCCAAGGGCTGTAGTGGTGAGGTTTCACCACTTTATGGACAGAGAATGTGTCCTGAGATGGGCCAAAAAAGAGCGGAGCAGCAGGTGGGAGAACACGGAGATACGAATTTACCAAGGTTGGAGTGCGGAGGTGGCTAAGAGGAGAGCTGGTTTCAATCGGGCTAAGGCGGTGCTCCATCGGAAGGGGGTGAAGTTCGGAATGCTGCAGCCAGCGCGATTGTGGGTCACGTTCCAAGATCGGCACCACTATTTTGAAACGCCCGATGAGGCATGGAGCTTTATACAGACTGAAAAGTTGGATTCAAATTGAGGATTTGTCGTGGGGGGATGTTTACTGTGTTCACTGTGTTTATTACGTTTGGGGAATGTTCTTTTGGTTTGAGTGCTGGGTGGGGATAGGTGAATGGATTTGATGTGGGAGCTGTGGGAGAGTGTGGGTGTCGGTGTTGGAGGGGCAGGCCCCCACAGAGGAAGAGGGGGAGCGGAGGCCCGGGGATGGGGAGTTGGGGTAAGGCCGCAAAAAGGAGCTGCGCCAGAGGGGGCGGGGCCGGCTCAGGAAAGCGCGGGCTTTTTCCCGCGTTAGGGAAGGACGGGGGTGGGGCCGGGGGGGGGAAGGGCAGTGCTGGAGAGGAGCGCACACTGACTGCCAAGGGAGGGGGGATTCTCACACTGCGAGGTCGATGGAATGGCCGGACAGGCCGGGGTCAGCAGGAGTCAGCTGACTTACGGGAGTGTTATGGGGGTGCAAAACGGTTAGATGTGGATCTAGCGGGGGAGGGAGGAGGGGGGAAACAGGGTTGCTGCTGCATTGGCCAAAGGGGAGCTGGAAGTAGGAGAGGTGGTCGGGGTGGGGGTCCGCTGCCTGGGGGACTGGAGGGTGCGGGAGGCGCGGGCACGTAGCTGGCCTAGTAAAGGAGATGGCTAGTTCCGGCTGATAACTTGGAATGTGAGGGGCCTGAACGGGCCGATCAAGAGGGCCCAGGTGTTCGCGCACTTAAAGGGACTGAAGGCAGACGTGGTTATGCTCCAGGAGACACATTTGAAGGTGGCAGATCAGGTTAGGCTGAGAAAGGGATGGGTAGGGCAGGTCTTCCATTCAGGGCTGGATGCGAAGAACAGAGGGGTTGCAATACTGGTGGGGGAAGCGGGTGTCGTTTGAGGCAATGAATATTGTTGTGGATAATAGAGGTCGATATGTGATGGTGAGCGGTAGGTTGCAGGGGGTGCGGGTGGCACTGGTGAACGTATATTCCCCGAATTGGGATGATGCCGGATTTATGAAATGCATGCTGGGTCGGATTCCGGATCTGGAGGTAGGAAGCTTGATAATGGGGGGGGTCTTCAACACGGTGCTGGACCCAGCACTGGACCGCTCTAGGTCCAGGACGGGTAAGAGGCCGGCTGCGGCCAAGGTGCTCAGGGGGTTTATGGACCAGATGGGGGGAGTGGGCCCATGGAGGTTTGTCAGGCCGCTGGCTAGGGAATTTTCCTTCTTTTCCTACGTCTATAGAGTCTACTCCCGGATAGATTTTTTCATTTTGAGTAGGGTGCTAATCCCGAAAGTGGAGGGAACGGAATATTTGGCCATAGCCATCTCGGACCACGCCCCGCATTGTGTGGAGCTGGAGTTGGGGGAGGAGAGGGACCAGCGCCCGCTGTGGGGCCTTGATGTGGGACGGTTGGCGGATGAGGAGGTGTGCGGGCGGGTGCGGGGGTGCATTGAAAGATATTTGGAGGCCAACGACAATGGGGAGGTGCAGGTGGGGGTAGTCTGGGAGGCGCTGAAGGCGGTGGTCAGGGGAGAGCTAACCTCCATTGGGGCCCAAAGGGAGAAGAGAGAGGGGAGGGAGATGGAGAGGTTGGTGGGGGAGATTTTAAGGGTGGACAGGAGGTATGCAGAAGCCCCCCGAGGAGGGGCTACTCAGGGAGCGACGGAATCTCCAGACGGAGTTCGACCTGTTGACTACAGGTAAAGCAGAGGCATAGTGGAGGAAAGCGCAGCGGGCGACATATGAGTATGGGGAGAAAGCGAGTCGGATGCTGGCACACCAGCTTCGTAAGAGGGAGGCAGCGAGGGCGATAGGTGGAGTTAAGGATAGAGGGGGGAATACGGTGCGGAGTGCGGTGAGAATAAACAAGGTATTTAGGGACTTCTGTGGGGATCTGTACAGGTCTGAGCCCCCAGCGGGGGAGGAGGGGATGTGACGATTCTTAGATCAGCTAAGGTTCCCGAGGGTGGAGGAGGAGGAGGTGGCTGGTTTGGGGGCGCCGATTGGGCTGGAGGTGCTGGTTAAAGGATTGGGGAGCATGCAGGCGGGGAAGGCCCCGGGGCCGGATGGGTTCCCGGTTGAATTCTACAGGAAATACGTGGACCTGCTGAGCCCATTGCTAGTGAGGACTTTCAATAAGGCGACGGAGTGGGGGACCTTGCCCCCGACAATGTCTAGGCCGCTGATTTCTTTGATCCTGAAGCGGGACAAGGATCCACTGCAATGTGGGTCGTATAGACCGATCTCGCTCCTCAATGTTGATGCTAAGTTGCTGGCAAAGGTGCTGGCTACAAGAATTGAGGACTGTGTCCCGGGGGTGATCCATGAGGACCAGATGGGATTTGTGAAGGGTAGGCAATTAAATACAAATGTGCGGAGGCTCCTCAATGTGATTATGATGCCCCCGGTGGAGGGGGAAGCGGAGGTAGTGGCAGCTATGGACGCGGAGAAGGCCTTTGACCAGGTGGAGTGGGAGTATCTTTGGGAAGTGTTGCAGAGGTTTGGGTTCAGGTCCCCGATTCGGGAGAATCATCGGTTCGTCCCGGGAAGGATGGATGGGGGTTTCGGAGCTGGCATCGGGCAGGGATTAGAAGAATGGGGGACCTGTTCATCGATGGGATGTTTGCGAGCCTAGGGGGCGCTAAAGGAGAAGTTTGGGTTACCCCCGGGAAACGCTTTCAGGTACATGCAAGTGAGGGCGTTTGTGAGGCGGCTGGTGAGGGAATTCCCGCTGCTCCCGGCACAGAGGATTCAGGACAGGGTGATTTTGGGTGTATGGGTTGGAGAAGGAAGAGGAGGAGGCCTCGGTGGAGGAGTTAAAGGGCAAGTGGGAGGAGGAGCTTGGGGAGGAGATAGATGGGGGTCTGTGGGCTGATGCCCTGAGTAGGGTTAATTCTTCCTCCTCTTGCGCCAGGCTCAGCCTAATACAGTTCAAAGTCACTCACAGAGCTCATGACAGGGGCGAGGTTGAGTAGGTTCTTTGGGGTGGAGGGAGGTGCTCGGGAAGCCCGGCAAATCACGTCTATATGTTCTGGTCGTGCCCGGCGCTGGATGAGTTTTGGAGGGATTTTGCGAGGACTATGTCCAAGGTGGTGAAAGCCCGGGTCAAGCCGAGCTGGGGGTTGGCATTATTTGGGGTAACGGACGAGCCGGGAGTGCAGGAGGTGAAAGAGGCCGGTATTCTGGCCTTTGCATCCCTGGTAGCCCGGCGGAGGATTTTGCTATTATGGAAAGATGCGAAGCCCCCTAGCGCGGAAGCTTGGATCAATGACATGGCAGAGTTCATCAAGTTGGAGAGGATAAAGTTTGCCTTGCGAGGGTCTGCGCAGGGGTTCCTCAGACGGTGGCAACCGTTCCTAGACTATCTCGCGCAGCGTTAGGAGGTCAGCAGCAGCAGCCCAGGGGCGGGGGGAGGGGGGGGAGGTTCTTGTGGGGGCCGCGTTTGGGTGGGTGGGGTGGGTTTCCCTATTGGTGCTTTTAAATGTCATATGGGGGGTGTGGTAGTATGCATTAGGGGTCATGTGGGACTGTGAAGCCGTGATGTCATTGGCTGACAGATCCCGGGTCCTGGTTGGCTGTTGATCTCTAGCTCCGCCCTGAAGGCGGAGTATAAGAACCAGGAGTTCTCCCCCGCAGGCCAGTCTGCTACTGAACTGCGGGGAACAAGTCACGCTTAATAAAGCCTCATCGACTTCATCTCTATTCGTCTCTCGTGAGTCTTTGTGCGCTACAATTTATTAAGCGTGCTTAAAGGACTACGGAGCTCAGGATCATCCCGGAATGCCTGAGGATCAGCCCCAACGCAGTGAACTCAGCAGCAGTTTTCAAACACTGGCAGACTTGTTTCGAGGCCTACCTCAGAACGGCCCCCAGCCGGGTCACAGAAGACCAGAAACTACAGGTCCTGCACTCGAGGGTAAGCCCGGAAATTTTCCCTCTCATCGAAGACGCAGATGATTTCCAGACGGCGGTCGCAGCTCTAAAGAGCATCTATGTTCGCCCAGTGAACCAGATCTACGCACGCTACCAACTCGCAACGAGACGGCAAAGTCCCAGAGAATCGATAGATGAATTCTACGCCGCGCTACTAATTTTGGGACGGGCCTGCAGCTGCCCGCCGGTAAACGCGATGGAACACACGGACATGTTAATGCGTGATGCTTTTGTGGCTGGTATGAACTCTTCCCAAATCCGCCAAAGACTTTTAGAAAAAGAGTCGCTAGGACTCTCAGAGGCACGGGCCCTTGCAGCCTCCCTGGATGTGGCCGCGCGAAACGCCCGCGCCTACGGCCCCGACCGCGCGGCAGCCCCTTGGGCTCCGTGGACCCCCGTCGCGACAAACCCCCCCCTCCCCCCCACCCCACAGGCTTGCGCGGTTCAGACGCCAAGTCGTCCTGGGGGAGCCCGCTGCTATTTGTGCGGCCAGGCGAAACACCCCCGGCAGCGCTGCCCGGCCCGCGCAGCGATTTGTAAGAGCTGCGGGAAAAAGGGCCATTTCGCGGCTGTGTGTCGGTCCCGGGGGGTCGCCGCTGTCCCCGGAGAACAAGGAGTCCTGCGCGCTTCTAACGCTCCCCAACCCCCCCAGCGCCCCATGTACGACCCGCAGGCGCAACCAGTTTGGGCCCCGGCCACCGCTGTCCAGCGCCCCATGTACGACCCGCAGGCGCAACCAGTTTGGGTCCCGGCCACCGCTGTCCCCGGAGAACAAGGTGACCTGCGCGTTTCTGACGCTCCCCAACCCCCCCAGCGCCCCATGTGCGACCCGCAGGCGCCGCCATTTTGGGTCCCGGCCATCACGAGGGGAGGAGGGGCGCCGCCATCTTGGGACCCCCCAGACCTGTGCGACGCATGGGGACGGCCATTTTGTCCCCCCCCCGCTGCCATCTTGTGACCCCCCAGCCATGTGCGATGCATAGGGGCGGCCATTTTGTTCACCCCCGCCGCCATCTTGGACGGCAAAAACGGACCCCAGTGTCGACGGCTCCACGGGGTTCGAGGAAGACGCTCAAGCACTACGATCACGTCTGGCCTCAATGACGCTGGACCAAGCATGGCCCCGGACGCTCCAGACGACGACAACAACGGTGCTGATAAACGGGCACGAGACACCATGCCTGGTCGACTCCGGAAGCCCGGAAAGCTTCATCCACCCTGACACTGTTTTTTGACCATCCGTCCCAGTGCGCAAAAGATTTTCCTAGCTGCAGGATCCCACTCCGTACAGATCTACGTCCTTCCCCAACTCTGCGCGCCCACATTACTGGGATTAGATTTCCAGTGCAACCTGCAGAGCAAAACGTTTCAATTCGGCGGCCCAATACCCCCACTCACTATCTGCGGCCTCGCAACCCTCAAGGTTGAGCCCCCATCCTTGTTTGCAAACCTCACCCCGGATTGCAAACCCGTCGCCACTAGGAGCAGACGGTATAGCGCCCAGGACCGGACATTCATTCGGTCCGAAGTCCAGCGGCTACTGAAGGAAGGCATAATCCAGGCCAGCAACAGTCCCTGGAGAGCACAGGTGGTAGTAGTAAAGACAGGGGAGAAGCAAAGGATGGTCATAGACTATAGCCAGACCATCAACAGGTACACACAACTAGATGCGTACCCTCTCCCCCGCATATCCGACATGGTCAATCGGATTGCCCAATATAAGGTCTTCTCCACCGTGGACCTCAAGTCCGCCTACCATCAGCTCCCCATTCGCCCAAGTGACCGCAAGTACACAGCCTTCGAGGCAGACGGGCGATTATACCACTTCCTAAGGGTCCCATTTGGCGTCACAAACGGGGTCTCGGTCTTCCAACGAGAGATGGACCGAATGGTTGATCAACACGGGTTGCAGGCCACGTTCCCGTACCTCGACAACATAACCACCTGCGGCCACGATCAGCAGGACCACGACGCCAACCTCCAAAAATTCCTCCAGACCGCTAAAGCCTTGAACCTCACATACAACGAGGACAAGTGCGTTTTTAGCACAAACCGGCTAGCCATCTTGGGATATGTAGTGCGCAATGGGATAATAGGCCCCGACCCCGAACGCATGCGCCCCCTCATGGAATTTCCCCTCCCGCACTGCTCAAAAGCCCTAAAACGCTGCCTGGGGTTCTTTTCATATTACGCCCAGTGGGTCCCCCAGTACGCAGACAAGGCCCGCCCCCTAATACAGACCACGACCTTCCCTCTGTCGACAGAGGCTTGCCAAGCCTTCAGCCGCATCAAAGCGGATATCGCAAAGGCCACGATGCGCGCCATCGACGAGTCCCTCCCCTTCCAGGTCGAGAGCGACGCCTCCGATGTAGCTCTAGCGGCCACCCTTAACCAAGCGGGCAGGCCCGTGGCCTTTTTCTCCCGAACCCTCCACACTTCAGAAATCCGCCACTCCTCAGTGGAAAAGGAAGCCCAAGCCATAGTGGAAGCTGTGCGACATTGGAGGCATTACCTGGCCGGCAGGAGATTCACTCTCCTCACGGACCAACGGTCGGTAGCCTTCATGTTCGATAATGCACAGCGGGGCAAAATTAAAAACGACAAGATCTTAAGGTGGAGGATCGAGCTCTCCACCTTCAACTATGAGATCCTGTACCGTCCTGGAAAGCTGAACGAGCCGTCCGATGCCCTATCCCGCGGCACGTGCCAACGCACAAATTAACCGCCTCCAAACCCTCCACAAGGACCTCTGCCACCCGGGGGTCACTCGGTTCTACCACTTTATAAAGTCCCGCAACCTCCCCTACTCTGTGGAGGAGGTCCGTACAGTCACAAGGAACTGCCACATCTGCGCAGAGTGCAAACCGCACTTTTTCAGGCCGGATGGTGCGCACCTGATCAAGGCTTCCCGTCCCTTTGAACGCCTTAGTCTGGATTTCAAAGGGCGCCTCCCCTCCACCGACCGCAACACATACTTCCTGAATGTGGTGGACGAGTACTCCCGTTTCCCCTTCGCCATCCCCTGCCCTGACATGACAGCGGCCACAGTCATTAAAGCCCTTAACACCATATTCACACTGTTCGGTTGCCCCGCATACGTCCACAGCGACAGGGGGTCCTCCTTCATGAGTGACGAGCTGCGCCAGTTCCTGCTCAGCAACGGTATAGCCTCGAGCAGGACGACCAGCTACAACCCCCGGGGGAACGGGCAAGTAGAGAGGGAGAACGGCACAGTCTGGAAGACCGTCCTACTGGCCCTACGGTCCAGGGACCTCCCAGTTTCACGGTGGCAGGAGGTCCTCCCGGACGCTCTCCACTCCATCCGGTCGCTATTGTGTACTAGCACTAACCAAACGCTTCATGAGCGCCTCCTTGTCTTCCGACCTGGATGGTGGTCCCAGGACCCATCTTGCTCCGAAAACATGTGCGGGCGCACAAGTCGGACCCGTTGGTCGAGAGGGTTCGCCTCCTCCACGCGAACCCGCAGTACGCTTATGTGGAGTACCCCGACGGCCGACAGGACACGGTCTCCCTGCGAGATCTGGCGCCCGCCGGCAACACGCACACCCCCCCGACACCAATCACCCCCTCCCTGCCACCGGCGCACCCCGCGAGCGCCCCCTTCCCGGGAGGATCGGTCCTCCTCCCAGGTCCGACCAGAAGTGAAGCTGAAGCAGAAACCGTAAGGCTCCCGGAGACGACAACACTGGAACAAGCACCACCACCGGAGCCGAGGCGATCAACGAGGACGACCAGACCGCCCGACCGACTCGTGGCATCGATGTAACACTACAATGTTGTGGACTTTAACGAGAACTCTTTCTTTTTCCCCTTTCACTGTAAATAGTTCAAAACAAAAATAAACCTCTGTACATACTGTGATGACATGCAAACGTTTTCATCCCAGGACCAGCCTTGTAAACCCTTACCACCATACGAAGCACCACCCTGCCGGGTTCATTTTTAACAAGGGGTAAATGTGGTAGTATGCATTAGGGGTCATGTGGGACTGTGAAGCCGTGATGTCATTGGCTGACAGATCCCGGGTCCTGGTTGGCTGTTGACCTCTAGCTTCGCCCTGAAGGCGGAGTATAAGAACCAGGAGTTCTCCCCCGCAGGCCAGTCTGCTACTGAACTGCGGGGAACAAGTCACGCTTAATAAAGCCTCATCGACTTCATCTCTATTCGTCTCTCGTGAGTCTTTGTGCGCTACAGGGGGTTATTGTATATGGGGGAAATCCAATGTATAATTTTTGTATAATTTTTGATTGTTGTGTTCTTGTTTCTTTCTTTTTGTTGGGGGGGGGGGGTTTGTTGAAAGTCTGTTAAAAAATGTGAATAAATATATTGAAAAAAAAAGAAAAAATATTCTCCTTTTCTAAGCCGAAGGCTATTGTAAATAGCTTTACATTTTCCAGTATTGGGTGGGTGGGGGGGTTCCGAGCCTGTTCATCGCGGGCGCAAATCCCTTTATAGCTGCTCACTCATAAGGGGACCAGAACGGCCCCCCCTCCCAACGGCGATGTAAATTACCATCAACCTTGAGTGGCATAACATCGGAGCTTCTGGGGGCTTCTCCCCTATGTTGTCTTCCGTTCCCCCGCTGTCGCCGATGGTGTGATGTCACGCTGGCGAGAATCACTGCTGCTCTCCAGCAGTCGGGATGGCCATGCCGGGGGTGGGGATGCGGAGGCCAGTGTAGCCTCTGGGTGGTCAGGGACATGGCAGGGGATGGGGCACGAGGCATGCCAGCGGGGGGGGGGGGGCGAGAGAGCTTGCCAGCGACGATGGATGGGGTGGGGTCCTGATGTCTATTGGGGTGGAGCATGGCTGGGAGGCTGTCTCTTAAATTTGGTTTCAGTGTGCCCTTTAAAAAGGACTCACCGATTGCTGTGAAGCAGGGCTTGCCAGCGTCTTTAGTCCCCCCCCCACCACTCTCTTACCACCCCACCCACCGTCTCCCACCCAAAGAATGACGGCTGCTTTTTTTGGACAAACGTCAGAAGACCTGGGGAGAAAATCTGGTTTATTCTCTGGGCAAAAACACACCGGTTTTCATGCCAGAGCCTGATACTGCCATTCTCTTGGAAAATTCTGCCCATCATATTCCATTTTCTACTTTGCTGCCCACTCGCCGAACATGTCTAGATCACTTTGCAGCCTCTATATCCTCCCAGCAGCTTACCTTTCCATCTCGCAAACTTCGATACATTACTCTCTGTCTCTTTACCTGAGTAATATAGATTGTAACTAGCTGAGGCTAATGTAGTATTATGCTCTTAAAAACAGGGTAAAACGAAACATGTGCAAACCCTACAGGGCTGCATGCTCAAAGTTGCATAGTTGCAAAGAGAAGGTCTTGATTGTAACAATGGCGTCCCAATCTCCTCCTGTACTGAGGAGTTCCGAATATTTGGCCTCGGCAGGGTGTCCCCGCTGAAACCTTGGATTGCAACAAAGTCCCTTCAGAGAGCGCGGTGTTTCTTGGCGCTGTGAGCGCCTCGGCAATGCCCACCTGCAAACGGACAAGCTCCGCAGCGCCTCGGCAATGCCCACCTGCAAACGGACAAGCTCCGCAGCGCCTCAGCCATTCCCACCTGAGAGCAGGACATGTCCCGCAGGTCAGGGTCAGCCTGGTACTGGCTCACAACCCCCAGCGAGGCGGACCTTCTGTTGAGACCCTCAGCCATGGCCGTCACCGACTGCGCAATGCCTTAGACACCTTCCCTAATGGTCCTGACGTCGTGCACCAGGCTCTCCATTGCGGTTGCCATCCTAGCAGTGTTGGGCTTGGTGCCGTGCATTGCCTCCGACCTCTCCTGTGCCCGTAACCTCTGGGAGTCCTCCAATGGGCAACGGACCTTTGGAGTGTCATAGACATCTCCCTCTGAATGTCCTGGGCACTGCCTAACATCTCCATCAGCTCCGGGTAACCCTGGCCCGGTGGTTCCTCACCTCTGCAGCGTCCACCAGCCTCTTTGTTGATGCTCTATCCTCGGCCACACCAGTCACCTCCAGGGCACACTCCTCGAAGGTGGTGAGGATTCCCAGGTCCGGCACGCCACCGCCAATCTGGGCCTTCTCCCAGTGATTGTGGGAGAGCTTTTCCTGAGGAGTCACAGAGAGGGTATCATTAGCCACATGCATGGTTCACAGTGGTGGGAGGAGGGGTATGAAGGAGGCAGGGTTTGAATGAGGAGGGGTGGAGGAAAGGTTGGGAGGGTTGAAGGGAGAGAGGGGTAGATGCTCCCGTGGTGGAGGAAATATCTTGGAGTGGGGGGGAGTGGGGGTGATGTTGCCTACTCACTGGTGCTGCCCGGTGTAGGTCATTGACCTTCTTCCTGCACTGGAGGCCAGTCCTCCTGTTCAGACTCCCGGCGCTCTCAGGGTGCAATCCTCTGGAATGATTTTGAAGTTCAGTAGCGAGCGGGAATTGCCATGAGCTTCCCGGCACTCAGCCCATTGAGGCCGGCAACGCTAGTCAATTGGTCTACTTAACAAGGCCTCACATGCTTCTCGCTGCATGTGCCCTAGCTGCCAGGTAGCCCTAGCTGCCCTATGGCTATCCTTCCTGGATCCTCGGGAGAACAGGACATCCCTCCTGGCCTCCACGGCATCTAGCAGCTTCCCCAGATCTGCATCCTCGAATCTTGGGGCTGGTCTCCTTGGCAGCATTGTTGCGAGCTGGCTGGGGTTGGCTGAGTAAGTGCAGCTTAAGTGCTGCTCGACATTGTTGGCAGGGGACTGGTGAGCGTGGTGCCTGCGAATCAGCTGGAGAGCCAACATTTGCAGCGAGAAGCATGTGAGGCCTTGTTAAGTGGACCAATTGACTCGCGTTGCCGGCCTCAATGGGCCGAGTGCCGGCAAGCTCATGGCAATTCCGGCTCGCGACTACACTTCAAAATCATTCCAGAGGATTGCACCCTGAGAATTGTGTCTGGAGTGAGGAACTAAAGATGCTGGCAAGATGGTTCCTTGGAGATCGGGGCACCCTTTTGAAAAGGATGCCCAGATTTCAAAGTTAAGTTGCAGGTCCCCTATGCTCCCCACCCACAGAGAGCACAACCCCTTGGAGACATGGGCAATACCCCCCCAACCCTCGACCCTGGGCCCCGATCACTAAATGTCTGTGTCAACCACCCGCCAACACCATGCAGACAGGAGGGTGAACCGGCCCCACCCCCATCCATCCCTGCAGGCATCGGGGCATTGCTCCCCCTCCCAAATGTGCATGCACTTTTAAGGGCCCCTTTCAGGCCACCCCTTCACTCTGCCACTCTTCCTACCCCGCACCATTACCCCACCATTTAGGCATCCCCTTCATGACCCCCTCAGGGCCTTCCCTTTGCAAGTGCCCCTTACCACCCTGACATAGCCCCTGGCAATGGGTTACTGGCTATCCGGACACCCCTGGAGCGCCTACCAGTTAATGCCAGGTTGGCACTGCCCAGGTGCTGGGCCTGGTGAAACCCAGGAGCCGGGAGACTCTGTCCTTGAAATGGGCTGCGCATATTTGAAAGAGTTTAATGAAGCATTTAAAAATGCTGATCTGGATCACGCCTGAAGTGTTGGGTGCTCTGAGGTACAGACGAACCAACACGGTTGCGATTGGTACAATGCAGTTTTATTCCATTAAACTATTTATCCATCAGACTTGTTACTCAGCACGTTGTGACTGTGTGAGTGTCTTGCTATGAGGTCCTGGACCTGTGCCGTCTCCAGATGGACTGCCCAAGAAGCGTTGTGTTTCTTGTTTTATACTGTGTCTGCTCTTGTCTGTGATTGGCTGTCGCGTTATGTGTGCTAATTGGTCCGTTGGCCTGTCTATCATTATGTCTGTGTTATGATGTATGTTTGAATATCATGACATCTGCCCTTTTTTTACAAGATTATGTGCCTATGTGGTTATAAATATAAATGTGTCCTGAGTGCAGCTAAAGGTGTGTGTGCGTGATATTTACATCATGTACATGGGGCTTAACTATATACAAGGGGCGATGTCAGGTGTGACATGCTAACGCGGTTGTACCATAACAAAAAGAACAACGTGGAAATTTGGAACGATCAAACGAAGCCTGTAACGATAAAACAGAGACATGTTATAAAACAGTGGTTGCAAAAGTTTGACAGTCTCATAAGTCCAGTCTAGTAGGTGGGCGACAAATTTGTGTTGACCGTTAGGGTGGCACTCCATTCATCGCCCGGATTGATGGTGTTGACCCCGGTTCCCATCAATGACCGCAACCCGGGTGGCGTCTTGGTCATGTGCCATCGGTTTGGATGTCGTGATGTGGAGGCTGAATGGTCCGCACGTTCCTGCGAGGTTGTCGGAGATGTGGAAGATCAACAGGTTGAGCCGCTCGATAGTAGGCAGCGTAGTGGCCCATCCTGCCACAGCGTAGGCATTGTCGGGTTTTTGCAGGACATTGCCCTTTTAAATGTGCAGCTCCACAGTTGCCGCCATCATGACGTCATGGTGTTCGTTACGCCACTGCGCATGCGCAGTTCGGTCTTGCGTCGGGCGCACCTGCGCTGCATGTCCCTCAGTGTTGCCGTAGGTTTTGGCGCGCACAAATGCGGGAGGCCTTGAAAAGTGCGCGAAACGTCCGCCCTCGTCCGGGCCGCGGGCCGGAAGAAACTCGATTGCCTGGATGCGTTCGGCCTCGTGGGTGGCCTGGCTTGCTGATTCGGTCGCGTGGGACCCCTTCCGTGCCGATTCGGTCGCCTGAAATTGGGCATAGCGGCTAGTCGCATTCTCATGCAGGACACAAGCTTCAACTGCAGATGCTAAGGTCAGGCCTTTTATTTTTAGAAGCTGCTGGCGTAGGCCACTGGAGGCAACGCCAAAAACGATCTGGTCCCGGATCATGGACTCTGAGGTGGTGTCGTAGCTGCAGGACTGCGTGAGTATGCGGAGGTGCGTCAGGAAGGAGTGAAAGAGCTCATCCTTACCTTGCAGGCGCTGCTGAAAGACATACCTCTCAAAGCTTTCGTTGACATCAATGTTGAAGTGCTTGTCGAGCTTGAGGAGGACCGTGTCATACTTAGCTTTGTTCTTGCCTTCCGCAAACACCAAGGAGTTGTATACATGGATGGCGTGCTGACCTGCGATAGCGAGGAGCATGGCAATCTTTGTTTCGTCCGAGGCGCCCTGTTTTTCATTGGCTTGCATGAAGAGTTCGAAGCGCTGCTTGAAGAGCTTCCAATTTGTGCCCAGGTTCCCAGCGACTTGCAACGGCTGCGGTTTGTTGAGGGTGTCCATGGCTCAGGATGGCAGATTTGCCGGTAGGTATCGATTCACTCCTGTTAAATATCATGACAACGCCCAGCGAGGGTCTGATCCAGATCGTGTGGGCACCGTGGGCCTGGAGCATTGCGACTGGTTAGGCTCCTGGCGCGAAACCCAGATTTGGGCTCACCCGCAATTCACCAGGATTGGCGGCACGGGCGCCGAGCACAACGCAGCCAGAAATTTTGCCCCGAGTGTTTATTCCAATTAGTTTTGTTTTCTCGAGAATGATGTGAAGGCCAACTTAGGCCGATATTTGCATCAAGTGACAGGTTTTATCTTGCACCTGTATATGGCTGTGTGATAATAACGGCAAGTCATCCACAAAGTCTAAATCTGCCAGCTTTTCTGCGAGGGTCCATTGTATGCCATTTCTTCCGTCTGATTGTTATTTGCCTCAAAATCCAATCAATCGCAAGCAAAAAAAACTTCAGCCACGTGACAGCCAATGAAGTCCTTAACTGATGTAATCTGGGAAATGCAGCAGCCAATTTGAGCTCAGCAAGTTCCCACAGACAGCAAGGTGATAATCCGTTTTTGTGATGTCGATTCAGGGATGAATGTTGGCAGGACAAAATTACCCTGCTCTTCTTCAAACTGCTGGGGTTGGTATAGCACAGTGGGCTTGTAATGCAGAACAAGGCCAGCAGCGTGGGTTCAATTCCCCTACCGGCTTCCCCGAACAGACGCCGGAATGTGGCGACTAGGGGCTTTTCACAGTAACTTCATTGAAGCCTACTTGTGACAAGTGATTTATTATTATTAAAATATTGCCATGGGGCCCTTTTCCATCCACCTGAGAGGGTCGAAGTCTCAATGTTCATCTAATTTCCTAACAATAGACAACTAATGAGGTCGTGTTGGCTGCACATTTTACTTTGATCTGTGTTTTGTGACCTGAGAGTAAATATTTCATCACCTTAAGTTTTACAAGGTGACATTATTCCCTGGAAATTGTTAATCTGTCATCTTTAAGTCCTGATTAATATATTTTTCATATTGTAGATCCTGAGGGTTGACGAAGGACATTCAGCTTTAAATTTAATAGAACATTTAATTAATTTGAAGTGTAAGGTTACATTTAGAATTTGATTATGCGATCTGAAATTTCTGCAACTGTAGGCTGTTCCACCTGACACGAGTGAATTGAAAAAAGCATTGCAATGCCCCCTTGAAGGCACAGGCAGCTTGCCCAAGACACATGGCTTCCCATTAATGCTTAAAAGAAAATTAACTTTTGGAAAAAACAGAAAGGAAAAGAAACTGGAAAATAAAATGGTTCCTTTTTTGTACTGTGCTGTGGACCTGATTGGTCATGATAGCCATGTGGCAATCTAAACCAACCAATTAGTGGGCAGTACGGTAGCACTGTTGCTTCACAGCTCCAGGGACCCAGGTTCGAATCCCGGCGTGGGTCACTGTCTCTGCGGAGTCTGCACGTTCTCCCCGTCTTCCTCCACTTCCGCCTGCGTGGGATTCCTCCGGGTACAAGTCCCAAACGATGTGCAGGTTCGCGAGGGCGGCACAGTGGTTAGCACTGCTGCCTCATGGCACCGAGGACCCGGGTTTGATCCCGGCCCCGGGTCACTGTCCGTGTGGAGTTTGCCCATTCTCCCGGTGTCTCGCCCCCACTACCCAAAAAGATGCGCAGGGTAGGTGGATTGGCCGTGCTAAATTGCCTTGAGTCCAAAGAAAAAGGGTTGGGTGGGGATTACTGGGTTATGGGGATAGGGTGAAGGTGTGGGCTTAAGTAGAGTGCCCTTTCCAAGGGCCGGTGCAGACTCGATGGGCCGAATGGCCTCCTTCTGCACTGTAAATGCAATAATTCTATGAACACACATGAATCTTGTGATTTTGGACAGGGTCTCGAATTAACAGCGGGCAGCACGGTAGCATTGTGGATAGCACAATTGCTTCACAGCTCCAGGGTCCCAGGTTCGATTCCAGCTTGGGTCACTGTCTGTGCGGAGTCTGCACATCCTCCCAGTGTCTGCGTGGGTTTCCTCCGGGTGCTCCGGTTTCCTCCCACAGTCCAAAGATGTGCAGGTTAGGTGGATTGGCCCTAGTGTCCAAAAATTGCCCTTGGTGTTGGGTGGGGTTGCTGGGTTGTGGGGATAGGGTGGAGGTGTTGACCGTGGGTAGGGTGCTCTTTCCAAGAGCCGGTGCAGACTCGATGGGCCGAATGGCCTCCTTCTGTACTGTACATTCTATGAACAGTGGGTGAGGAGTCTGTTCCATTGCACTTGGAACTGTAAAATACTTACTTCATGGCTAGGCCAGCATTTATTGCCCAGCTTGACTGCAGTCTATGTCGTACAGGCACACCACACTGCTGATGGCAAGGTATTGGCCCAGTGATAGTGAAGGAACTGTGATGTACAGAGAGATGTGAACACAGCCCATTCGATCACACAAATCCACCTCCCATCCATCGACTCTGTCGACACCTCCTTGCTGTCTTGGGAAAGCAGGCAGCATAATCAAAAACCCTCCCACCCGGGTTATTCTCTCTTCCAACCCCTTCCATCGGCCAGGAGGTACAAAAGCCTGAGAACACGCAGTAACAGATTGAAAACAGCTTTTCCCCCACTGTTACCAGCCTTCTGAATGACCCTCTCTTATGGACGGAACTGATCGTTCCAAACATCTTCTCTATGGAGTAGTACTACACTCCGTATGCTACACCCAATGTCTATGTCTATGCATTGTGTAGTTATCGTATGTCCTATGTTTTTCATGTGGGGGCCTGTACGCGGAACAACACTTTTCACTGAACCTTAAATTAAATCAATTCTTTTGTCGATGTTTGGACCAAGGCTGGAATGAGGCTGTCATAATATACCCCAGTATATCATGGTGCAGATACACACACACTGATGGACACACAGCGGGACCAATCAACACACACAATACCGCAGCCAATCACCAGTTAGAGCACACTCACTACAAAGACAGGGGGCATCAGAGTTCCCGCTCATTTGGGATGCAGCCTCCTAGGACAGAGCTTACAGTACAGATCTTCACCATGTGCTGAGTGCATAGACTGGTTAGGACAAGCATAGGTCTTTAGTTTAATCTTACATCGAGTTAACCCACAGTGAAAGTATGTTCAAGTTTCTAACTTAATAAAATAGTGTTGCACTATTTTAAGTTTTGGTGGCCTGAATGCGTTCCACGGATCCAGAGCACCCAAAACATCAGAGGCCTGAGGAAATGAAAGGCCTTTGTTGGTCACCTTTCCATTGATTGATATTGTGAATATCTTTTAAGTGTGCTGAAATACATTTTCATATTGGGTGCCAACCAAATTTGAAATTGTGTCACTTGCCTCAAAATATTGGCTCACACAGCATGCAGCTTTGGTCCAACAATGATGCTTGCAACATTTCAACTCCACAATGCATCTCGCTCTGCATTTTATGATTTATGTTCCAAAATTACTGCAGTGTGATTAATCTCACTCACTCAAGTTGTGTTGATAGAAAACTAATAGACATGACAGAAGTTGGGCATTTTTTCTTGAGTCTGCAATGAATTAGATGGCACAACTCCAGTTTCACAGTCTGATTATTATGTATCCAGGTGAAGGATTCAGACCCACAGCAGAGGTTATCACCAAGTCTGAGGAGTCATGGTTGGCTGATACCAAGCTTGGGCTCCAGGACTGTTTAGCAAACAAGAGAGGAGGTAGGGATTTGAGGTTCTGGAAAGAATAAATGATTAAGTGATTAGTCTTGATTTCATCATGGTAAAGAACTCAGGGAGGAGAAAAGGTATGTCAGCTGACATTTTGGATCTCATGAGGATTCTCCTGTGGTTCCTGCTCTTGTCATCTCAGTGGTAGAGGTTGTTGGGCAAAGAATTGGTAACGCTAAGAGGGGTCAGGAGCTGAGCTAATCACTGCAGAGCACTTCAGTCCTGCTCTGTGGCCACACAATTGATCTGGCTGACAGGGTTCAGCTTCTGGTACCTCAAGATGCGAAAGATTTGAAAAAGGCGGCTGGGCTTTCTCTTGTTGGAGATTGTCATTCCCTGCCACTTCTCAACCCAACCCTGGATGCTTTGACAAAGGGTCACCTGGACTCGAAACGTTAGCTCTTTTCTCTCCCTAAAGATGCTGCCAGACCTGCTGAGATTTTCCAGCATTTTCTCTTTGGTTTAAGATTCCAGCATCTGCGGTAATTTGCTTTTAACCTGGATGTTAACTATTACTTCATTATTGGAGTAGTTGTTGCAAGGAACGTAAATATTGTGTACTATTCCACCTCTGACTGAATGATGGAGGGAGGTTCACCAGATGAACGAGCTGAAAATGGCCGCACAAAAGAACTTGTGTCACAAAATCCTAGGCCAGCAATAGCTGCAGCCATCTGCAAGTATGTCTCCAGCCATTGGAGGGTTCCCCCCTGAACTTCGATTACTCTAAATCTTCCCTGAGATATCTGATGCCGCAATTGGCAGAATGCTACCTTGATGTCAACAGTGACTCAGACATCTCCTCTCAGCCTGCTCTTCAGTCTGATGGTGGGCTGTTCCAGTTCCACAGCTGCGGACATCATCATGGGCAGCATGGGGAAATTTGGAAAGCGGCCAAAGGTAATTTTGGCTGCTCTCCAGCTTTTCCTGTTGTAATTAATTTCTGCCACTATCGAGACAAGAAAATCCTGACCTGTGTCTGGTCTTGCCAATGTTTAGCACACGATGCCATGTTTGCTTCAGTCAGAAATTGCCTGGAGGTGCTCATTAAACAGACTGCACAGCATTTTGGTAGCCAGTGCTTTAACTCATGTCCTTTTCGAACCGGGACCAGCTGTTTGGGAACAAACAAGTCACAGGAGAGGAACTCAAATATTACTTCCAGGTATATTGCCTTTTATTGTTTCCATGGTGCTGGAGGTATTGTTTAAGTGCACTGTGAGACTTTTAGGAGCACTTTGTCAAGACTTCACCAATCAAGATGTATTCCAGAAATTCTCACCAAGACAACATGCTGTGCTCCTCTACATGATAGGGACCAAGAGTCAGGATTGCTCGGTCTTTGACATCTTGCAAAGGGTCCTCCATGGTCTGCTGCAGAATGGGAGGAAGAGATAGAACCAGGAAGGGCAGCACATGCTGCTGAGGGAGAGGAGGACTCCTTTGACTGGACTTACAGAGGCTCCACCACCTCTGAATCCCCTCCAGGGGGTCTTGGAAAACCTTCTCAGCCTTGAGTCAACCCAAAAGTAATGCCAGCCGAATAGCTCCACAGCTTTAAATGTGGGTGCATAGAGTTAACCGATACTGCTCCAGAAAGATTGTGTCCAATCTTGACTGTTAAACCTACAAATAACTGTTTAGTGCTTCCAGGCAAGTTCAAATTATATTTATCAGTAATTGGGACAAAAATTGTCTTTCAAATAGATGTGTCTTATTATCACAGCGACCAATTTAACACTTGCTTCCACACTTCATTAAAATAATCACAAGTGTGGCCCTGAGAGTTTTAACCCTTTTGTCAGCTGAATGTAGCCCGACAGAAATGTCAGTCACAGCATCAATTAAAACAAAATCCACAGCAGGCCACACAGAGAAATTCCAAAAAATATGCCAGTGGCTTTCTGGGAAAATGGGAATTCAGCCTTGGTATTGTTGAATCTTTGCCAACACTGAAACTGACAGTGGGAAATGGGGTAATCAGAACCAAAATATCACTTTGGATATCTGTGTCTTCATACTCCGACCCCCCAGCCGGTCGGAGAATGGCCGTTAGCCGCCGTGAATCCCGCCCCCGCCGGTTGCCGAAGTCTCTGGTACCGGATATCGGGCGGGGGCGGGAATCGGGCCACGCCGGTTGGCAGGCCCCCCCGCTGGATTCTCCGGCCCGTATGGGCCGAAGTCCCGCCGATAAATTGCCTGTCCCGCCGGCATAAATTAGAGTACCTATTTACCGGCGGGACAAGGCGGCATGGGCGGGCTCCGGGGTCCTGGGGGAGGCGCGGAGCGATCTGACCCCGGGGGGTGCCCCCACGGTGGCCTGGCCTGCGATCGGGGCCCACCGATCCGCGGGCGGGCCTGTGCCGTGGGGGCACTCTTTCCCTTCCGCCTCCGCAAAGGTCTCCACCATGGCGGAGGCGGAAGAGACTCTCCCCACTGCACATGCGCGGGAAACTGTCAGCGGCCGCTGACGCTCCCGCGCATGCGCCTCCCCGACATGTCATTTCCGCGCCAGCTGGCGGGACAACAAAGGCCGTTTCCGCCAGCTGGCGGGGCGGAAATCCCTCCGCCGCCGGCCTAGCCCCTCAATGTTGGGGCTCGGCCCCCAAAGATGTGGAGCATTCCGCACCTTTGGGGCGGCGCGATGCCCGTCTGATTGGCGCTGTTTTGGGCGCCAGTCGGCGGACATCGCGCCGTTTGGGGAGAATTTCGCCCCTGATGTGGTTTATTTGGACTTTCAGAAGGCGTTTGACAAAATCCTACATTAGTGTGTAAAATCAAAGCACATGGGATTAGGGCAGCACTGTCTGTGTGGAGTCTGCATGTTCTCCCCGTGTCTGCGTGGGTTTCCTCCCACAGTCCAAAGTTATTCGGGTTACGTGGATTGGTCATTCTAAATTGCCCTTAGTGTCCAGGGGGGGTTGGGTGGAGTTGTTGGGTTGCAGGGTTGGGGTGGAGCCGTGGGCTTGAGTGGGATTCTCTTTCCAGGGGCCAGTGCAGACTCGATGGGCCGAGTGGCCTCCTTCTGCACTGTAAATTCTATGATCTATATATTGAGATGGACAGAAAATTGGTTGGCAGGCAGAAAACTGAGGGCTTTGATTTTACACACTAATGTAGGATTTTATCAAAAGCCTTCTGAAAGTCCAAATAAACCACATCAGATACCGGCTGTTTACACCGGCGAGAGATTCCAGACCCAAGCCGGCAGCGAGGGGTGATGTCAACGGGAAATACCATTGACAACGACGGGACCATTAGATCCCGCTGGCAGGCCATCGCTGGAAAACATGCAGCGGGGTGGTCGGTAAATCACACCCAAAGAGTTGGAATTAAGTGGTCTATTTCCAAATGGCAGGCAGTGACTTGTGGGGTACTACAGGGATTGCTGCTAGGACCACCCCAGCTAGTCACAATTTATAACAATGATTTGGATGAGGGAATGAAATGTAACAGCTCCAAATTTGCAGATCACACAAAGTTAGATAGGTGGGTGAGCTGTGAGGGGGATGCAGAGATCCTTCAGTGTGATTTGGACAAGTTGAGTGAGTGGGCAAATGAATGGCAGATGCAGTATAATTTGGAAAAATGTCAGGTTATTCACATTGGTAGCAGTAGTGAAAACGGGAAGGCAGATTGTTGTCTGAATAGCCATAAATTAGGAGAGGGGAATGTGCAACGAAACCTGGGTGTCCTCGTACACCAATCTCTGAAGGGCATGCAGGTGCAGCGTGTGGTAAAGAATGTTAGACGTTTTAGTTGCTGTGATATGAAAAAGTTCTGTTTCTTTTTCCCAACACACATTTATTTCCTTCCAACAGCCTTTGCACAAATCTCTCACTATACATCACCTGACAAAGGCCACCTGAAGCCCCTTTACATATCAGTGTCAATTAATGGATACTTAACATAAATGAGACAACTAATTGCAATGTCTCTTAACCCATTACTTAACAGTCTCCCCTTCCTTGGAGAAACAAATTAGGTGAAAACAAAATTTCAAGAAACTCAAAAGCACACACATGATTTCCCCTCTTTTTTGGGGGGACGAGAAAGGAAAAAAAACAGTCACAGAAACAAGCGCCCTTCATTAACAATATCCAAAAGTTTCTGTGAACTTCGCCCCTCTTTTCGTAAAACAGTCTGACAGTTGATAGCCCCTGTTGACCCATTTAATTTTTGTTATTTCCCCTCTGTCCAACATCTGCTTCAAACTTGCGATGTCTATCCGTAACCTCTTTTCATTGACAATTTTTGTAGAGTGCACATTTTCCCACAGGGATTTATTGTCAATGTGACAGTCAATAGGTATATTACCCAAATCCCCAAATCCCAAAATTTCTGTCAATATCATACTTATATAAAAGGCCATATTCACCGCCTCTACAAGGCTTAATGTCTCAGCAGCCAAAGTGCTTTTTACCACTCTCCTTATTTTCTGTTTCCCACACAAGCGGGCAACGTTTACCATTGTTCCCCAAAAGGAAAATTATAAAACCTCCTGCACTTGAAACCCCATCACATAAATTTGCGTAGGACGCATCACTATAAACTATGAGTTTCAAGTGCCTAAGGTCACCTAAAACCGGGAACTTCAAAACACACTCCTGCATTTTTAGTTTGGCCAACCCTTTATTTGCTCTTATTATGTCTTCCACTTTGGGATCATTCATTTTTGGACTCAACTCTAAGACATTAAAACTCACGTCCGGTCTAGTCTGTCTACCTAACCAGTTTAGTTGCCCAATTCAACTTCGCAGTTGCTCTTTTTCTATCTTTGAAACCATTGCATCTTTTTGTGAAACTCGGCCACGACTAATTGCTATTGGGCTGATGCTTTCCAAATAAGATTGCTGACGTAAAGTTGCCCCTAACGTAGTCTGTCCAATTTCCAGTCAAATATATTTAAATGCACCGGAAGCCTGACTTCCAACCCTGAATTCTTTCCTCAAACCAGAGATTACAAGAGCTTCAAAATCACTAGTCCCACCCCACAAAAAATCATCGACATGCATCATAAAAATGCCAGAAAGATTTCCTTTATAGTGCCAGTAAAATATTGCAGGATCTGCTTTCAACTGGCAATAGCCTAACTTTAACAAAACTGACCTGACCGAAAAATACCAGACTCTAGATGCATCATTTAATCCATATACACATTTGTTCAACTTCCAGAGTACCCCTTCTGTGTTAGCTGCTTCTTTAGGAGGACGGAGAAAAATGTCTCTCTGGAGCTGATGCCCCTGCAAAAAGGCAGCTTTTATATCTATAGATTTGCATTCCCATGCCTTTGTGGCTAATAGAGCCAAGAAGATCTTTAAAATAACCTTTCCTGATGTAGGTGAATCTACCCTTAAATCCTGATATTCTAAGTTTTCTTCAAATCCCCTTGCCACAAGCCTGGCCTTTGCCTTATAAGTTCCATCCGGAAGAACCTTTTCCGTGCAAATCCATCTGTGGGATAGAGCTCTTTGTCCCCTATCCGGTACTTACGTGTATACCCCAAATTCACTCCAACTATGCAATTCTTGCTATTTAGCTTCTTTGATAACTTTTTCATCTAATTTATTTGAAGCCACCAAAATCTCACGTGCATGTGGGCTTCTGCTCCTCTTAGTATTCGTAGTCTTACTCATGTTCCGAGACCTTGATAAACTACGTCCCCTCTCCCGCCTGGTATCTCGTTCTGTACTGCTACTGCTTGATCTTTCCCTTCTGCTGTGGGATGTCCTTTCAATAGTTCTCGATCTTTTCCTGCGGACCTGTTCACTATCCGATGTACTATCTGAACTGGCACTGCGTCTCTGTGCCCTCCATTTTTGAACTTCGTTTTCCCAATCCATTGTCTTGACTCCTTCCCCTGAATGCTGTACATTCAACCAATGGTTATACTTCCCAGTGGCCTTCCCTGCTCTACTAATAACAGTTACATCCTTCCATTGACTAGACCCTTCAGGCAAGTATGTCACTTTGTACCAACTTTTGGCCCTTTCGGAAAAATGGCCTGTTCTAATTCATCAGAAGTGTTCCTCCACAGAAACCCTGTCTATACCAGTTAATTGGTCCTCATAGTTCTGTAACACATGCGTACCAGATGACTCTGGTTCCTCGTCATGTCTGTCTACTCTGTCTAAATTTGAAAATTTGTAATCTGTACCCATTATCCTTGATGAATGTACCCTCACAGTTTGATTACCATGTTGCAAAATAATTGTTTTGCCATCTATGCCTATGATCTTCCCTGAGCCTTTCCATTCATTAGAATTGTCTCTCTTATAGTATACCATGCCTCCTTGCTGAAAAACAGCATCTGATGGTCGTACGCTATGTCTTAAAGCTCTGCAAATTCTTTCAGAGACTTCTGCTTCCAAGAAAGCTTTTCTACTGCTATGTAATGCATTTAAATGTTCAGCAAAACCAGAGCTAATTGTAGTCCCCTCCCAAGCTGGAGGCTGGTCATCCAAAATGGACGGAATTTTAGAATTTCTACCAAACACTAATTGATAAGGACTAAAGCCCCCAACCATCTGCAATGAATTCTTTGCATGTACTGCTCATGCTAAAGCTGAATTTAGCCTGCAATTTGGTCGATCTGCCAAAATTTTCCGAAGCATGTCATCGATGACAGCATGATTTCTTTCACAGACACCATTACTCAATGGGCTTTCTGCAGCCGTATTCATAACTCTGATATTCATGTTTTCACACATATGCCTAAACTCATCATTAGCAAATTCTCCCCCATTGTCCGTAAGGAATTTTGCCGGTGGACCCATTCCTGTCCCTATCCATTTTTCCACGATTTGATCCAGAATTACTCTCTTTTCTTTACTTTGTACAATCGTTGATTGACTAAATCTGGTTGCTAAATCTACAAAATGCACAATAAATATATTATTTGCTTTATTCGAGATCTTAAGGTCCATGGCCACAATGTCGTTAAAATCCCTGGCCAAATGTAGGGTTACTATCGGTCGTGCTGGTGTCCTTCTGTACTTCCTACAAACTTCACAGCGGTCACTAACCTGTTCTATCAGTTTAGTATAGTCGTCATCCCTTACCCCTGCATCCTTTAATACATTGTTCAGCCTCCGAGGAGATGGATGTGCAAATTGCCTCTGAAGTTTTAATACTACAAGCTTTTTATCAGCTAAAGTCCCATTTTCAACTGCCATTAACACATCCTTAACCACTCTACTTGAAAAATTATTTGTCAGTAATGGAATACAATAGTGTCCCGACTGTGTCAATTGTAAGTCCACCGTCTTTCCAAAAACTGTTGCCTTATCCTGTTCCATATCCAGTTTCATGTGTGCTTTCTTCATCGACGGTCTGCTCAGAAGCAAAGGTATCTCACTTGATACAACATCCGTGCTAATGAAATGATTCACTCCGGCAATATTGCAAGGGATCACCACTCTTTTCAGCGACTTCAGAGTATTATCATCCCCAAACCTGAAACTTGTGGAACTTTCAAATTCCTTAACCTTGTTATGATTTTCAGCATTCAAAGAGTCCAGGTAACATTTTAACCAGTCAATTCCACACACAGTAGATGTGTAGCCACTGTCCAATACAGCACAGTTGAAGGATTCTGCAACCAACACCCTCATTACCGCCGTAAAACTGCTTGTTAATAGGACAATGCCTTCTTTCTGGTCACTATCTTTTTCCTCTTCTGACTCTTCCGTGTCATGTGTCGCTTCAAACACTCTATCATAACGAGTTGGACAGTTGAAAGCATAATTGGTATTGAGAGTCACATCGAAAACATCGATTTATCATGCCCCGTGCATTTCTGGGGTTCATCTTCCTATTATAGGTTCTAACTGGGTTTCTGTCTTCATAATTTCCTTGTCTTGGTCTCCTTCTAAAGTCTTGAGCCCTGTTGGTAGCCCTACGATTTCGCCATCCTGTTAGTAGTGTATCTTCCATATTCTGCCTTAGTGCAGGCTGACCTATTTGGGTCATCAGAGCCATCGAATCAAATGTTTCCCCAGAAACTTTTGTAAAGCTTTTGTCATCTGTTCGAATAAGGTATCCTTATCAATAAACTGAACTCCTGTCAAAACCAGGAGCCTATCCATGTTGCTCACTCTAGCACAGTCAAGTAATTTAAAGGCCAACGCAGACTGTGGAAATTCCAGGTTGTGTTTCTGCAGTCTTTTATTTAGTCTGCCAAATTCCATTATATAGTCTTCCATGGAGATATCCTCCATTTTCCGGAGCTTATCAAAATCCGACCATGCTTCATACGCACTTAACAAGTTATCTTTCTTATAAATCTTATCCATATAATGTAATAAAGTCTCCAGACCTTCTTCTGAGTCTAACTCTTCCAATTCCAGCTCAGAAAGCACTTTGTTTCGGATTTTACTGCCATATGGTAGCGAAAGAGCCAATGCCATACCTTGTTTTCTCTTTCCCAAAGCAGTTACCTTATTCCACATAACTACTGCACTTCTCCATTGGTCATACGATTCCCTTTCAGAAAATAAGGGAGGATAGTCATATCCAGCCATCTTTATCCTTGGTTCAGCCATATATTCCTTCTTTTTTTTTCTTTTCTCACTCACTCCTTGGTTTGATCTGGAAAAGTTGTATCTTTCAACCCTTCACATTTACACAGCAACCATCCTCTGCGACCAATTGTTAGACGTTTTAGTTGCTGTGATATGAAGAGTCTAAAGTTCTTGTTCCTTTTCACAAACACACATTTATTTCCTTCCAACAGCCTTTGCATAAATCTCTCACTATACATCACCTGACAGAGGCCATCTGAAGCCCCTTTACATATCAGTGTCAATTCATGGATACTTAACATAAATGAGACAACTAATTGCAATGTCTCTTAACCCATTACTTAACAAAGAAGGCAAATAGCCTTCACAGCAAGAGGATTTGAGTGCAGGCGCAGGGATGTCTTGCAATTATACAAGGTCTTGATGAGGCCACACCTGGAATATTGGGTGCAGTTTTGGTCTCCTTACCTGAGGAAGGATGCCCTTGCTACAGAGGGAGTACAAAGAAGGTTTACCAGACTGATTCCTGGGATGGCAGGACTGAAGTATGGGGAGCGATTGAGTTGGTTAGGATTGTATTCGCTGGAATTCAGAAGAATCAGGGGGATTCTCATAGAAACCTATGAAATTCTAACAGGACCAGACAGGGTCGATGCAAGAAGGATACTCCAGATGGTGGGAGTGTCCAGAACCAGAGGTCAAAGTCTGATGATACTGGGTAGACCATGGAGGACTGAGATGAGGAAAAACATGTTCACCCAGAGAGTGGTCGGCCTGTGGAATTCGCTACCACAAAAAAGTTGAGGCCAAAACATTGTCTGGATTCTTCCGCCTGCCCGCCGCAAGATCGCCACGGGCAGGACGTGGACAATGGGAAAGTCCATTGCCCTCGGGCGGGATTCTCCGGTCGCCGGGCGGGCTTGGCGGGAGAAACCCTCCCTCTGTGATGTTTTCAGGAAACTGTTAGATATAACTCTTGGGGTGAAGGAGATCAAAGGAAATGGGGGCAAGGCGGTATCAGGCTATTCATAATCATGGAAACTCTGCATTGCAGAAAGAGGCCATTCATACCATCGAGTCTGAAAGAGCACTCTTCCTGGATCCAATTACCCACCTGTCTCCTTAAACCCACCTAGGGGCAATTTAGGTGGCCAATCTACCTAACCTGCACATCTTTGGACTGTGGGAGGAAACCGGAGCACCCGGAGGAAACCCATGCAGACACTGGAAGAATGTGCAAACTCCACATAGTCACCCGAGGTCGGTATCGAACCCAAGTCTCGAGTGCTGTGTGAGAGAGCAGTGCTAACCACTGTGCCACCGTGCCGCCCCTATTGAGTTGGATGATCATCCATGATCATAATGAATAGTGAAGGGCCAAATATCCACCTCCTGCTCGTATTTGCTATTTTACTATGTCACTTCATAGAGACACAAATGAGTCAGTCATGAAGGTGCTTGGGGTACTTTACCGTGGTAAATGTCATAAATTATAAGTTGTTGTGATATTCTCATGCCTCATTCCCACCGGAACTTTCTTTGTGCCTGTAAATTATTCCTTATGAATTTAATTTTACAATTCTTGATCCTTTGAATTGTTTCGTCATCTTTTCATATTCTCTTTTGTCTTTCTTTCCAATCCTCTCCCTGCACATATTGTGTATGTCTTTTCCTTACCAATACTTTCTATTTGGGGAAGGGTAGGGTCTTCTTTTGTCCGTCCCTCACTTCCCCAGTTTGCCTTTGTTCACTCAACCTTTGGAGGTCCTTGGGTGGCGCTTAGAGATAGTTTAAACACATGGTGGCCTGCTAAATGGTCTCCCTTTGTGCTGTCCCCTTCATTTGTCAGTCTCACACACACACACACCCCGCACTCAATCGCCCCCAACTTGATCAAATACGTACAACAGAGAGTGTGGGGTCATTGCAGATCTTGGAAAGAGGAACTTGATACATTTCTGAGAGGACACTGCTCGTTCCTGCTCGTGATCAGTTTAGAATTGGTTGTATCGGGAGTAACAACGTCATGTGCCCTGGCGCCTCGGAGAGTGGGGAGAGCAATTACTCTGAGCATTTTCCTGAATTGGTCACCGATTTCTCTGTTCCAAGGGACAGTGTTATTGGTAGATGGGATGGGTGTGCAGGAGGTTAGACAATACAGGGCAGGGTGAGCTTGATGGAGCTGATGTACAGTTTGTGTGTACAGACTGGAGATTGACTCTGGGACCTACCTGGTCTGTGAGTCAGAGAATCCACCCAATCAGTACCTGAACCTCAGGGCAATACAGAAGCATCGGGGTTATGTGACTGAAGGAATAATGTGAAGACCTGAATGAATGATCCAGATATATGAGTTCAGATCTCACCGTGGCATTTATACCCATTAATAAAATCAAAATCTGAAATTAAAAAGCTAATATCTGCAATGGTGACCTTGAAACTGCTGAGTTGTAAAACAATGGCGGGTGGACTCCTGTCCGTCAGGACAGGGAATCTCCCGTTCTTACTCAGTCTGGCCTCTGTGTGATTCCAGATCCACAGCAATGTGGTTAACTCTTAACGGCACTCTTGAATAGCCCAGAAAGCCACTCAATCGTATTCTGGAAGATGACTTACCCCCTCCTCAGGGTAATTAAGAATGGGCAATAAATGCTGGTCTTGCAATGACACTCACGTCCTAACTTCTGAGTGAGTTCCTGGCAACGACCCATGCAAGAGTCAAAAAACACACATAAACATTGATCCAATTTCAGTCCAGATTTATTTTCAGATTTGAGTTGTTAGAATAATGAAATTTGAAAGGTTAATGGACAGACAGCTTCCTCTCTCTGCTCCACCTCACTTCCCCCACAATAACCGCAATGCCTTATTCACTACAACATACCGACTAACCCCCACCCCCCACCCCATCCAGACCATGTGATCTCCAGGGAGAGGCAAAAAACCAGAGTTAAAAACCCAGGGCCAATATGGGAAAATGTTCTGGGAAATTCCTCTCCGACCCCTTGTGGCGATCGAAACGAGTCCAGGAGATCACACTGGCCAGGATTGGTTAATGCTTCCCAACACTTTCCCACTAGTTTCTCCGACACATCTGAACACACTGCCTCGCAGCCTGGTGTCCAACTATCTGCAGTCCAGCTCTGTTCCAGCAACCAATCCACAAGACAATTGCTTTCCCATTTCCAGTTCACTGACACATCTGAACACGCGGCCGTGAGCCTGGTCTCCAACTCTCTGCAGGCTAGAATTTTATAGAATACCGACAGTGCGGAGGGAGGCCATTTGGCCCATTGCGTCTCCAAAAGAGACCAGCCGTGATCTGATTGAATGGCGGAACAGGTCGAGGGGCTGAATTGGCCACTTCTGCTGCCAGGCAGCATGGTAGCAGAGTTGTTTGCACAGCTGCTTCACAGCTCCAGGGTCCCAGGTTCGTTTCCCGGTTTGGGTCACTGTCTGTGCGGAGTCTGCACGTTCTCGTGTCTGCATGAGTTTCCTCCGGGTGTTCTGGTTTTCTCCCACAGTCCAAAGATGTGCAGGTTAGGTGGATTGGCTATGCTAAATTGCCCTTAGTGTTCAAAAAAGGATAGGTGGGGTTATGGGGATCGGGTGGAGGTGTGGGCTGAGGTATGATCTCTACCAAGGGCCGGTGCAAACTCGATGGGCCAAATGGCCACCTTCTGCACTGTAAATTCTATGATACTATGAATTCCTATGTTCCTATGGCACATCCCATCCCAGTTGATTCATTTCCATGTTTCCAACAGCAGGTTCCTGTGAATTGAGGTTTGTTTTGAACATTGATATGAATGAAGCAGTTGAGACTACCTCATTGAATGTTTTCAAGGCATAGATAGATTGTTGAACAGTCAAGGAATTAAGGGTTACGGTGAGTGGGCGGGTAAGGAGCTGAGTCCACAAAAAGATCAGCCATGATCTTATTGAATGGCGGAGTAGGCTCAAGGGGCCAGATGGCCTATTCCTGCTTCCAGTTCTTCTGTTGTTGTGTTCTTATCAGAGCACCCTACTCAGGCCCACTGCCCCATCCCATCCCCATAACCCCACTTAATCTACACACCTTTGGACTGTTGGAGGAAACTAGAGCACCTGGAGGAAACCCAGACACAAGCCTAGCATTCACTGATGACTTGAAACTAGGCGACGAGCTGTTGTTTCCACTTCTGTGGTTCAGTTTGAACCAAAGTCCTTCGTCTGAAGTGCGAATGGTGGCAGATACCCTTCAATTTGCTGGGAACTGATGCCCGTTCCTTTAGTTTGTACTGGACTCTCGCTGGATTGGACTGTGACTTACAGAGCCAGAAATGGTTAGATGTCAATGTTCCCTGTTGATTATTCTTGTCTCTACTATGTACGTACTGTGTACGTTCCTCGGCCGCAGAAAAATACTTTTCACTGTACTTCGGTACGTGTGACAATAAATCAAATCAAATCAAAATCAAATCAAATCAAATGGAACATCAGTTCCAAAATATTCACAGCCAAATAAGGGGCAGGATACAGGACTGTGGATACTCTTCAGACATGGCCTCCCTTTTAAGACATTTTTTTCCATGTCCGATCTCTGGAGACCACGCCCACGTGTTATTCCACTCCTTCCCCTGCTCCTGTCCAATGTTAAATTTGAGCAGACTCCAAACTGACTCCAAAAGACAGATCAAACGCTCCCCACAGTTCTCAAGGGACACCCAGCTGGGTGTAAAAATCCACATTACTTGAAGAATTAAGAGGACCTTACAAGGGAGCAGTTTGCAAAGGATCATCATTCAGGCACCTTCATAAGAACATAACATAAGAACATAAGAACTAGGAGCAGGAGTGGGCCATCTGGCCCTTCGAGCCTGCTCCGCCATTCAATGAGATCATGGCTGATCTTTTGTGGACTTAACTTCACTTTCCCGCCCGCACACCACAACCCTTAATCCCTTTATTCTTCAAAAAACTATCTATCTTTATCTTGAAAGCATTTAATGAAGGAGCCTCAACTGCTTCACTGGGCAGATAATTCCATAGATTCACAACCCATTCGGTGAAGATGTTCCTCCTAAACTCAGTCCTAAATCTACTTCCCCTTATTTTGAGGCTATGCCCCCTAGCTCTGCTTGAACCCGCCAGTGGAAACAACCTCCCTGCATCTATTCTATCTATTCCCTTCATAATTTTATATATTTCTATAAGATCCCCCGCATCCTTCTAAATTCCAACGAGTATAGTCCCAGTCTACTCAACCTCTCCATGTAATCTAACCCCTTCAGCTCTGGGATTAACCTCGTGAATCTCCTCTGCACACCCTCCAGCACAAGTATGCCCTTTCTCAGGTAAGAAGACCAAAACTGAACACAATACTCCAGGTGTTGCCTCACTAACACCTTATACAATTGCAGCATAACCTCCCGAGCCTTGAACTCCATCCCTCTAGCAATGAAGGACAAAACGTCATTCTCCTTCTTAATCACCTGCTGCACTTGTAAACCAACTTTTTGTGACTCACGCACTCGGACACCCAGGTCCCTCTGCACAGCAGCATGTTTTATCATATAAATAATAATCCCATTGCTGTTATTCCTACCAAAATAGATAACCTCACATTTATCAACATTGTATTCCATCTGCCAGACCCTTGCCCATTCACTTAAACTACCCAAACCCCTCTGCAGACTTCCAGTATCCTCTGCACTTTTTGCTTTACCACTCATCTTAGTGTCGCCTGCAAACTTGGACACATTGCACTTGGTCCCCAACTCCAAATCATCTCTGTAAATTGTGAGCAATTGTGAGCCCAACACTGATCCCTGAGGGACACCACTAGCTACTCATTGCCAACCAGAGAAACACCCATTAATCCCCACTCTTTGCTTTCTATTAATTAACTAATCCTCTATCCATGCTACTCCTTTACCCTCAACACCATGCATCTTTATCTTATGCAGCAACCTTTTGTGTGGCACCTTGTCAAAAGCTTTATGGAAATCCAGATATACCACATCCATTGGCTCCCCATTGTCTACCGCACTGGTAATGTCCTCAAAAAATTCCACAAAATTAGTTGGGCAGGTCTGCCCAATGGGACAATTTCCATCCAGATGCCTCGCTATTTCTTCCTTGATGATAGATTCTAGCATCTTCCCTACTACCGAAGTTAAGCTAACTGGCCTATAATTACCCACTTTCTGCCTACCTCCTGTTTTAAACAGTTTGCTCATTTCCAATCCGCTGGGACCACCCCAGAGTCTAGTGGATTTTGGTAAAGTATCACAAGTGCATTTGCAATTTCCCTAGCCATCTCTTTTAGTCCTCCAGGATGCATTCCATCAGGGCCAGGAGACTTGTATACCTTTAGCCCCATTAACTTGCCCATCACAACCTCCTCAGTGATAACAATCGTCCCAAGGTACTCACCTGTCATAGCCTCATTTCCATCAGTCACAGGCATGTTATTTGTGACTTCCACTGTGAAGATCGACCCAAAAAACCTGTTCGGTTCCTTGGCCATTTCCTCATCTCCCATTATTAAATCTCCCTTCTCATCCTCGAATGGACCAATTCTTTAGCCATTCTTTTTTGTTTTATATATTTGTAGAAACCTTTACTACCTGTTTTCATATTCTTAGCAAATTTTTTCTCATAATCTATTTTGCTCTTCTTTATAGCTTTTTTAGGAGCTTCCTGTTGCGCCCTAAAGATTTCCCAATCCTCTAGTCTTCCACTATGCTTTGCCACTTTGAATGCTTTTTCCTTCAATTTGATACTCTCCCTTATTTCCTTCGATATCCATGGTTGATTTTCCCTCTTTCTACCATCCTTCCTTTTGTTGGTATAACATTGTTCGACACATTGCTGGTCATGAACCAAGTAGCACTGAGGATGAAGAAGCTGGAGAGAATCTGTGTGGGAACAGAATCTTAAATGCTCAGGGACAGACATGATAAAAGCATCACTCATGGGTGCCACATTGCTGCTTTATCCTAATTTGATGGGCATTGCATGTGAAGTCGGATCATCAGTCACTAGCTGACATGGTCCCAATCCATATCAGCTTATTGTTTGGTCCTGGCGCTGGTGAATAACACTCACTTTCATCAATTAGTCCTGGGAGCTGGATCCTATTCTCTTGCAGGATCCACCCTTCTTACCCTGAGTCCCAGTTGGACAGTGTCCAGCCGTGAGTGGATGACGTTGGCATGAAAACCGAAGAATCCCTTGGGGATGTGCTGAGCAGTCGAAATTCAGGTGGCTCTCCCCCGTAAAACAACACAATAGGCTCTCAAAATCGGATTAAAACATCTCTTGTCCTCAATGATAATATGTGCAGAGAAAATGCTAGAAAGCAGCAGCTCAAGAGGCCGCAGGCGGGGTCCAGGACGGGACACCGGTGGAGCTAGTGAATGTGTGCGCCCAACTGGAAAGATACCGCATTTGTAAAGAAGATCATTGCGGAAAGCCCCGACATAGACACGCACCGACTGAACATGCGGGGAGACTTTAACTGTGTAGACTGGACCCACTGATGGTCAGGTCGAACCCCAGAACGGGGAAAACGACAGGCATGGTTAGATGGGGGCAGTTGACCCATGGCAGTTCATGCACCCAGGTGAGAATGATTTCTCGTTTTTATCGCCTGTTCACAGGGTCTACACCCACATCGACTGCTTTGTAGTGGGGAAATCGGTGCTCCCAGAGATAGAGAGGAATACTCCGCGATTGTAATCTCTGACCACGCTCCACATTACATGGATGTGAGGTTGGAGACGGGTTGTGCCCATCACAACCCCATAAATGTGGGACACAGCCTTCTTGGCCAACAAGGCCTTCAACAGAAAACATCACAGGCCATAAGCAAGTACGTTACTAACAACCGGGACGGGGAGACTCGCCTTCCGTGTTTTGGGAGGTACTGAAGGCTGCGATTACAGGAGAAAGTATCGCTTATAAGGCACAAGGGACACAGGGAAGAGAGGGCGGCTGGGCAACAACTGATTGACTCCACTGTGGAGGTTGACAGAAGATACTCCGAGGCCCCAGCTGTAGAGGTTGCGGAGAGGAAAAAGTTACAAATGGATTTTAATCAGGAAAGCAGTGCATCAACTCCGTCAGACACGGGGGAAATTTTACGAAAATGGAGACAAGGCTTGCTGCCTTCTGGCTCATCAGCTGAGAAAGCAGGCATCCACGAGGACCAGCACATGTAAGGGATAGCAGAGGAGGACTGATAGACAACCAATAAAGGTCAACGAGTTGTTCAAGGCCTTCTTCCGGGAGCTGTACACCTCCTAGCCCTGCCAGTGGGGACTCGGGAATGAAACAGTTTCTTGATGGACTAGATATGACAGTCGTGGGGGACGATGAATGGAGGGGGCTGGAAGCACCACGAGGACTGGGAGAGGTCATGCAACTCAATGCAGGTGGAGAAGGTGCCAGGACCCGACAGGTTCTCTGCGGACAGCTGCAAAAAACAGGTGACGGCACCGGCCCCACACCTTTGGGAGATGTTCAAAGATTTGCTAGCGAGGGGCATGATGCCCCCAATGCTAACACAGGCCACCAGATTGCTGATATCCAAAAAGGACCAGGACCCAACAGAATGCAGATCATACAGACCCATTTCGCTGCTCAATGTAGATGCAAAAATATTTGCAAAAGTCCGAGCTAACTAAGCAACTGGGTAACCGCAGAGGATCATACGGGCTTTGTTAAGGGTAGACAGCTAACTGTAAATATCAGACGACTGCTGACCGTGACACCAGAGGTGATCATCTCCCTGGACGCAGAAAAGACCTTTGACAGAGTCGAGTAGAAATACCTCATTGAGGTACCAGAGTGGTTTGGACTAGGGACAGGGTTCACATCATGGGTGAAACTCCCGTACAAAGCTCCCAAGGTGAGCATTCGGACCAATACCACCAGCTCTGAATACATCCAGCTGCACAGAGGCTCAAGGCAGGGATGCCCGCTGTCCCCGCTCTTATTCACCCTGCCTGGCAATTGAGCCGCTGGCGATTGCCCCCAGAGTGCGAGAAGCTCGAAGAGACTCAGAAGAGGAGACAGAGAGCACAGAATCTCGGTCTTTACGGATAACCTGCTCCTTTACATCTCGGACTCACAAAGTGGCATGGAAGGAATCATGAAACTCCTGAGAGAGTTTGGAACATTCTCGTGAACACGTGAGGGGGAGGGACAGAGCTGGAGAGACTACCATTCAAACTAGACCAAAATAAATCCCGCTACTTGAGGATCCAGATTCCCATGACATGACACGGATCCACTAGGAGGAAGTTAAAAAGTACCGACAGAGATGGGATACACTCCCGCTCTCCCTGGCGGGGAGGGTGCGGACAATCAAGATGAACGTACTACTGCCCAGGTTCCTCTTCCTGTTCAGGTCCTTACTAATCTCCTCCCCAAGGCCTTTTTAAAGTTGATAGACAAGATGATTATGGGGTTTGTATAGTGGGGGAAAGAGTCCAACGATCCCCAAAAACGTCCTACAAAGAGGAAGAAACATGGGAGGCCTGGCCCTCCCGAACATATGGTAATACCACTGGGCGGCCACGGTGGAAAGAGTGAAGAGGGGGGTGAAAGTACCAGACACGGAATGGATGAGGATGGAGGAGGCCTCCTGTACAGGAACGACCCTCTGGCCCTCGCCATGGCAACGCTCCTATCCCTGCCACTAAAACACTCAACAAGCCCAGTGGTGGTAGCTACCCTCAGAACCTTAAACTAGAAAAAGGCGGGGAAGGGTAGGGTTAAACTACAAGAAGTATAATGGTTAATGGGAACCAGAGCAGCAGGTCAGCATGTGAGGTAAAGGTAGAGGTGAATAGAATGAATAAGCAGGGCCAGTCGAACAACTGTGGAGGGGTACGAAAATGTAAAAAATTTAAATGCAAGGTAACTGGGGGATTGAAAGTTGTGGATGAGGCTGAGTGTTATCAGAGAGTAATAAGGAAGGTCAGATTGTGTGAAAAGCTTGGCGCACAAGAAAATCCTGCAAGGGAAAGACACATCTTAAAGAGCGCGCGAGGAGCTGGGAGATTGAAAAGAGCGTGAGAGGATCAGTAAAGATGGCAGTCTCTTGGAAAGCTTGTGATTTTAAAAAAATTATTTATTTATTTATTTTTGATGTGTGTGACATGCAAGATTTGGTAGGTTTTAGATCCAAAAGACATCTGGGACAGTCACATCTGCAAGAAGTGCCAGAGGATAGCAGTCCTTGAACAACATGTGGCTGATTTGGATCAGCGGTTGTCTTCACTGTGCATCATTGAGAGAGGGAGAGAGGTTTCTGGAACAGTCGTACCAGAGGGTGGTCACTCCCCATTGTGATAGGCAAGCAAGGAGGAGTGTCGGGATGGCAGGAGAGTGGGTGACCATTTGTAGAAAGGAAAAGAGACAGCACGTCCTGTAAACTCAGGACTTCTTGGAGCTGTCTAAACAAAATGAAATTTTAGATGCCTGTGAAGTTAGCAACACGACTGAGTCAAGCACGGATGGCTCGAGGGAGAACCATAGTACCATGGTGCCTGAGGCTACTCTGGGAAAAGAGATTAGAAAGGTGGTAGTAGTGGGTGACTCAATAGTTTGAAGGATAGACAGTCTAGTTTGCAGCCGAGATCATGAGTCCCATATGGTCTGTTGCCTCCCGGATGCAAGTGTTTGGGACATAACGGATCGGCTGGACAAACTTCTGGAAAAGGAGGGTGAACTACCAGAGGTTAGAGTCATGGAGTCATAGATGTTTACAGCATGGAAACAGGCCCATTGGCCCAGCTGGTCCATGCTGCCCAGTTTTTATCATTAAGCCTGCATTTGACCCATATCCCTCTATACCCACCCTGCCCATGTAACTGTCCAACTGCTTTTTTAAAGGACAAAATTGTACCCGCCTCTACCACTGCCTCTGGCCTCTGGCAGCCTGTTCCAGATGCTCACCACCCTCTGTGTGAACAGAATTTCCCCTCTGGTCTCTTTTGTATCTCTCCCCTCTCACCTTAAACCTATATCCTCTAGTTCTGGGAGGGTCCCGGTGGACTGGAAACACGATAATGTGGCGCTCCAATTCAAAAAGGGAGAGAGGCAAAAAGTAGGGAACTATAGACCGGGGGTAGAATATTAAATGGACTGGGGATTGGCTGACTGACAGAAAGCAGAGGGTTGGGTTAAATGGGTCCTTCTCTGGCTGGGAAACTGTATCTAGTGGGGTGCCGCAGGGTTCAGACCTCGGACCTCAACTGTTTGCAATCTATATCAATGATCTGCAAGCAGCGACAGAATATAACAGCAACATTTGCGGATGATACTGAAATAAGTGGGAAAGCAGGCAGTGAAGAGGAGATACATATTTTACTGACAGATCTGGATAGGCTAGGAGATTGGGCCAAAATTTGGCAAATGGAGTTTAGTGTGGGTAAGTATGAGGTTATCAGTTTGGCTGTAAAAATAGTCAAGCACATTATTTAAATGGAAAGCAGATTCAAAATGCGTCTGGGCAAAGAGATCTCGGAGTCTCTGTTCATGAATCGCAGAAAGTCTGGATGGTACAAAATGGAATAAGAAAAGCATTGCAAATTATTGCAAAAGGAGTGGAGTACAAAAGTAGAGAAGTATTGTTGCAATTGTACAGCGTGTTGGTGAGACCACGTCTAAAGTATTGTGTCCGATATTGAACTCCTTATTTAAGGAAGGATATGGTGGCATTGAAAGCAGTTCAGAGGACATTCACCTGATTGATTCCGGGGATGACGTTTGAGCAGAGATTAAACAGTTTAGGCTTATACTCGCTGGAGTTTAGATGGATGAGATGGGATCTGATTGAGGAATATAAAATACTAAAATGGATTGATAAAGTAAATGTGGACTAAATGTTCCCCCTTGTGGGGCAATTTAGAACAAGGGGTCACAGATGTAGGTTGAGAGGCGGTAGATTTAAAACTGAGGTGAGGAGCAACTACTTCTCGCAGAGGGTGGTGAATTTATGGAACTCACTGCCCAATAGTGCGGTGGGGTCCGAATCGTTAAATCTTTCCAAGAAGGAGATCGATATATTTCTGATAAGAAATGGGTTGAAGGGAAATTGGGAACAAGTAGGGAGGTGGCTTTGAGATCTGGAAGATCAGCCATGATCGATTGATTGGCGGAGCAGGTTCAAAGGGCTGAATTGACGACTTCTGCTCCTAATTCCTATGTTCCTAACCTGGAACCAGATGTGGCAGCACTTTGGTTTGACCGAAATGTTCACCATGTTCCCCCCTCTGCGGAAACCAGAGGTTTGCCCCAGCCATGCTTGAGGTGGAGTCAGGATGGGGGGGACGCTGATGGTTAGAGACTTTAACACAGGACAGACTAGCGACCCTAAAGGAAACAAACTCCGACATCGACAGGTCAAGAACCTTCTCCACAAGGAGACAACCGCTTACCCACGGACCCCAAGAAACACAATGCTTGAGGAGCTACTGGACGCGGTCAGTCTGGGGAGGGGAAACTGTGGGGACCTTACAAATGACTCTGAGAAAGGACATGTTCCCGACTGGACGAAACACGGGAACAATGTGAGGAAGAGCAAGGGACGGAAAGAGGGTGGGGACTCTGGAGCAAAGTACTGAGCAGGGTTAACTCCACCTCCTCATGCACAAGGCTAAGCCTCATGCAGCTCAAAGTAGTGCACAGAGCACACCTGACAAGAACCCGAATGAAGGTTTTTCCCAGAGGTGGAGGGAAAATGTGAACGTTGCCAGGGAGGTCCAACCAACCACAGCCACATGTTCTGGGTATGCTCCAGACTTGTTGGGTTTTGGACAGCCTTCTTCGAGACAATGTCCAAGGTGGTGGGGTGAGGGTGGAGCCGTACCCCAAGAATGGCTATCTTCAGGGTATTGGACCAGCCAAAACTATTCCTGGGGAAGAGGGCCGATGCTCTTGCTTTTGCTTCCCTAATCGCCCGCCGAAGAATCCTGCTTGGCTGGCAATTAGCAGCACCACCCACAGCTACAGACCGGCTGGCAGACCTGTCGGAATTTCTCCACCTGGAGAAGATCAAAATCGCTATCCAAGGCTCAGAGGATGGCTTCCACAAAGCGAGGAGGCCATTCACCAACTTGTTCCAGCGCCTGTTCGAGGCCAACAGCCAATAGAGCGACAACGGGAGCCAACGAGACTATAGGGAACAGACAGGGAAGGGAGGGGAGGCCAGAGATAGAGGAGTGGAAGGCTGGAAATGTTGTCTACCTCATACGCTGCAGGAAAGGATGTCCCGAAGCATGGTACATTGGCGAGACCGTGCAGACGCTGCGACAACGAATGAACGGACATCGTGAGACAATCACCAGGCAGGAATGTTCCCTTCCAGTCGGGGAACACTTCAGCAGTCAAGGGCATTCAGCCTCTGATCTCCGGGTAAATGTTCTCCAAGGCGGCCTTCAGGACGCGCGACAGCGCAGAATCACCGAGCAGAAACTTATAGCCAAGTTCCGCACACATGAGTGCGGCCTCAACCGGGACCTGGGATTCATGTCGCATTACATTCATCCCCCACCATTTGGCCTGGGTTTGCAAAATTCTACCAACTGTCCTGGCTTGAGACAATTCACACCTCTTACCCTAGGGTTATCCTATCTCTGGATCTGTAAACACTTAATTAACTGCAAATGCTCGCATTCAAAGCATTGTCTTGCATCTTTGAATTTGTCTATATATATGTTTCTGGAACATACCTCTTCATTTTAACCTTTAACCTGGTGTTGTAAGACTTCTTACTAAGGGGCTTCAGAGATTGAGAGATTTTAAAATGGCGTCCCGATCTCTCGCTTCACAGAGGAGTTCCAGCGAGCGGAGCTCCTCAGTGTAGAAAACCACGTTATGTGCGGCCTCGGCCACGCGTTCCCCGCTATCTAACCTGAGAGCCGTTCGATAGCATTGTGTTTCTCGGCGCTGAGTGCCGAGAAACATGCCTTTAAATCGGAGTTTGTTCTCATTTAGTTAAATCGCGCCCTCTGCCTTTCACAGGGACTGATACAAACTGGATCAAGCAAACCTTCCACGGCAACATCTTGCCCTTGTCAGCTGTTTGACGATGTCTCCATTCTCCACACTCCCATCGCAAAGTGAAGATGTTTAGATCTTCTCTCCGACCACATTCGCTGCGGGGCAGAGCAGCCAGTTAGACAGTCAGTGCAGTGAGCTGGTCTTCACGCTGACTGATCGTACAGCCTCCCCATCGCCCCTCAAATTAACCCACTTTACAAACCCATTGTAGTATCTGATCTCACTGTGATGTCCAGGCTCAGGGTCACACTTGTTCTGTGAGGTCACGGTTTGACGTGTCCAGTTCAGGGGGGCCTCGCCCTTGGGCCAAACAGGGAGTCGCAAAAACCTTCAGAGTTTACTGAGGTTACAGATGTTCTCAAATGCACAAACCAGTTTCTAGTTACAACATAGAATAGGATGCATGGGCAATGGTAGTGACAGGACTGTCAGGATTCTCTGTCTCTGCTTTTGTTGGTATCCAATAAACACTTGTTCCCATTGCCCACTGTCCACTGGGCTGGGAAGAAGCAGCTGATAAGGGAGCTGAGAGTGAGGACCAGCCACCATTATTAACCCCCAGTCTGCAGTTTCCAGACCATCTATGTAATAATAATAATCTTTATTAGTGTCTCAAGTAGGCTTACATTAACACTGCAATGAAGTTACTGTGAAAAAACCCTTACGCCACACTCCGGTGGCGCCTGTTCGGGTACACTGAGGGAGAATTAAGAATGCCCAATTCACCTAACAAACACATCTTTCGGGACTTGTGGGAGGAAACCGGAGTACCCGGAGGAAACCCACGCAGACACGAAGAACATACAGACTCCACACAGGCAGCGACCCAAGCCGGGAATCGAACAGAGTCCCTGCCGCTGTGAAGCAACAGTGCTAACCATGATTAGATCCATGATTGTATTGGTGCTGCTTCATGCTCTCATCTGAACCTGGAAAAATAGATTGATTTTGCTCCCAATTTCCACCCGTCTCTCACCTTCACATGGTCTGTATCTGACACTTTCCTTCCTTTCCTTGACCTCTGTCTCTATTTCAGGTGACCAATCTTAATTACAAGTCCACTGACACCCATGGCTACCTCAACTGCAGCTTCTCAAATCTCCTTTCCTTGAAGGACTCCATCCCATTCCCCCAGTTTCTCCACCTCAATGCCTCTCTTCCAATGATGCTGCCACTTTCAAAAACGGCGCTTCTGACATGTCTGCATTTTTCTTTAATTGTGCTTTCCACCCCACACTGTGCTTGACAGGGTACACAACCATGCCTGACCCTTCTCCCACACCTCTGCCCTCACCCCTTCCCCTCCCAGAATCATGGTAAGATCCCCCTTGTCCTCAATTTCCACCCCACCAGCCTCCGCATGCAAAGGATCGTCCCCTGCCTTTTCCTCTAACTTGCATGATGCCCCCAGGAGACACATCATCCCCTCGCCCCCTGCCATCAGCACTCCACAGGGACCGCTCCGTCTGTGATATCCAGGTCCATCTGCTCCTTGATCCCAACTCCTCATCCCCTTCCCACAACAAATTCCCATGCAATCGCAGAAGGTGCAACACCTACTCCTTTACCTGCTCCCTCCTCACTACTCAAGGCCCAAAACACTCGTTTCAGCTGAAACAACGTTTCACTTGCACCTCCCTCAATTTGATCAACTGTATTCACTGCTCCCAATGTAGCCTCCTTTACATTGGAAGACTAAACGCAGACTGGGTGACTGCTTTGTGGAACATCTCTTCTCAGTCCGTAAGCATGTTCCCAACCTTCCTGTTGCTTGCTATTTCAACTCATTATCTTGTTCTCATGGCCACATGTCAGCCACTGGCCTGCTGCAATGTTCTAGTGATCCCGGTCCAAATGGCAAGATCAGCACCTCATCTTCTATTGGTTATTCTCCTGCTCTGGACTCAACATTGAGTTCAATAATTTTGGACTGTGACCTTTCTCCTCCATCTTGACCACTTTTTTTGTTCACCCAAAAACGTTTTTTGCCCAATGAAACAGCGCTCCACATGCCCTGCAGCACCCCCCCCCCCCCCCCCCACCCCCCCACCCCAATCTCCCGCCACAACCTCCCCACAGGGTCGCCTGTCACTTATTCTTCAGTTTTGTTTTCACTGAGCACCGGCTTTTGCTCTCCCAGCGAACAATTATGCCACTGTCAGCACCTTTTATCCTCCTTCATTCTACCATGAGTACTTCCTTTGTCTTATGTCCTACAGATCTATGTGCAATCTCACCTAGCTCGCATCTGTCACTGACATTCTACTTTGCTCCACCTGCTCCCTTCTCTCTAATACAGTGTAAAATCTACATTCCACCCTCTCTTTGGCATGGAAGAAGAATCATGTGGACTTGAAACATTGTGGCCGGGGGGGGGGGGGGGGGGGGGGGCGGGGGGGTTGATTTGTCAGACAGGTTTGGCGACAGGAGCAGAAAATGTTGCAAGTGGTCACACGGGAGGTTTTTGTCGTTGGGGGTTTGGTGAGGAACCTTTGTGCAGTGGGGGCAGCCTTTAGAAATGTGCTCCCAGATCTTTAAAATTTACGTTACTGGGTGGCGGGCTAAAGCAGAGCCTGCTCTGCCAGTGTGATGCCATGGGATCACCCCTTTGAGTTTTATTTTTCTATGTTCCCAACTATATTGTGACATAGTAGAAATCTACAGCATGTGAAGAGTCAATGTCATGTTACAATTAACCATTATATGGAGCTCGGGACAGTACTATAAAAGGCACTGACTCTTAGGCTTCTGGGCGAGAGTGTGGATTAGAGAGGAGACTGGACTGAAGTGCATAGTAGAGCTGGAGAGGATAGAATATAGTTGTAGTTAGAGTATACAGATAGTGTTAGTGAGTGTAGTTCAATATAATCTGTTTGTTTACAATAGGAATAAGTGTTGAACGTTAATTTAAGTAGTGTAAATACATTTAGCTTTGTTGATGAACATAGCTTCAAGTCTCTTTGTGAACACTACACTTTCCATCCTGAAGTCAACCTCACAAAGATCACCACATATATGGTGAAGAAAGTCATCATTGGTGGTGGAGACCTCAACGCCACTTTTCCTGCCTGCTCTCGGTCTCTGCGAGATACAAGTAAAGTTTTGCTCATTAACTCTGTTTCTAACTGCACAGATGTTGCCAGACCTGTTTTTATTTTAGATTTTGATTTCCAGCATCTGCAGTAATTTGCTTTCATTTTACTAACCCATTGTGATGTCTGATCTCATTGTGATGTATAGGGTCAGTGTCAGACGTACTGTGATGTCACGATCTGATCACCACTTCATAGGGGACACGATTCAGCCATCTTGGCGCCCGACTCGGTGGCAAGACGAGGCCGTTGAATCTTGCAAGGGGCCTGTCGCGGGATTTGCGACGCTTGAAACCTCTCGTGGGTTTCAGCGAAATTTTGCGAGGGTTGCACTCTGGATCTTGCCCACACTGGCTGTGGTCTAGGCCAGCTCATTTAAATGAGTCAATGGCTGTGCCTGTGCGCCATTTAGGACTTGTCCACACAAATATGGACCAGGTGTAATGGACCTTGGGGGCGGGGGTCTCCCAAGCCATTGGAGACTCCCGGGTGGTCGGAGAAAGGGCAAGGTGGCCGCCTGGCTCTCCCACTGGCACCTTGGTACTACCAGCCTGGAACCTTGACTGTGCTACCCTGAGGGCCTTCCCAAGGTTCGGCGGGGGGTGGGGGAAATTGAAAATGGAAGGGGCCTGAAAAGGGGGGGGGGGGGGGCGGCAGCCTTCCAAAATGGCACCCCGATCTGCAAGGAGCCTTTCATGTTTGTAAGCTTCAATTCACCAGCTGGAAATCCCTCGAAGTGCGGTCTCAGTGGAGGGAATGTCCCCGAGGCCAAAAAAAACTGCAAAGTGCGATTGAATAGAGAGATGTTTCTCGGCACTGCAGGAAACACCCCGCTAAACGCTCCGTTCAGCGTAATTTAACACAAGTCCACTGAATCATTCCCAGGGTCTCAACTTGATCAAATAGGGAGCTGTAGTTGCCATAAATTGCCAATCTAGAACCTTTCACAATGCCTGTAATCTACTGATTTTAAATATTTCTGGGATCCATTGCACCGCCCACTGTGTGATGTAGTCACATGTTCAGAGAACTGTCTAGAAAGAACTCAGGAAGTAGCGAGCCTGTATGGTCAGTATTGCCATGCAAGACCATACTTGGAACTGTAAATAATTAAGGCCTATCAATAAAGGTGTTTGTTTTTAAACTCACAAGCCTGAAGATCTCAATTTCAGCAATAAACCCCCACCACTGCAACATAAAGAACCCACATTACTTCTTAATATAACATGGAGAATGCAGAATTTAAATGACGATTGTTCAAACCGGAAAACCATGTTTTATCTTTTGTAACTGGAGGCTATCTTTGGGATGGAACAATTTTTGTTGCTGAAATATTTAATTACAGGAAAGGAATTATCATAAGAAACATCAAATTGGCATTGAAAACTCATTAACATGCCAGCTTGCGAATGCTCAACAGATTCAAGTGATGCTGTTGCCAAATTGTAAGACCTCAAACTTATCTATGTTCAAATTCATTTGCCAATTACATGCACATTTGTAAGTGTTATAACCTGCCTACTGACGATTGGCTGGGGACTAATGATTATCCCACAATCCTATGGGAGTATGAACTTCCCCAATGAGGAGGGCGGAGAAACTCCTACTATAAATAAGCTGGCCAGTCCAGGAACCAGGAGGAAGGAGAAGGTAGCAAGGGAAGTTACTGCTACTGCTATGTATATGTTGTTATAGTAAATAAACTTTATTATTTTGTATCCTTAAAACTCGTGCTGGATTCTTCGGGGCCCTTAAAAAAGTAAGTTTGTTCACATCTTATTGTAATTTGTCAGTCTTTTCACTGTTACCAATCCCCTCAAATTTACTGTCTGAGACCCAACCATGTTCAGCTGCTTCATCAATGATCAGCTCAACACTAAGGACAGATTTAGATTTATTGTCACGTGTACCAAGGTACAGTGAAAAGTATTGTTCAGTGTACAGTCTAGACAGATCGCTCCATACATGAGAAACATAGGACATATGAAAAATACATGATGTAAAAGAGATCTAGGAGCACAGGTCCACAGGTCATTGAAAGGGGCAACACAGGTGGAGAAGGTAGTCAAGAAGGCATACGGCATGCTTGCCTTCATTGGCCGGGGCATTGAGTATAAGAATTTGCAAGTCATGTTGCAGCTGTATAGAACCTTAGTTAGGCCACACTTGGAGTATAGTGTTCAATTCTGGTCGCCACACTACCAGAAGGATGTGGAGGCTTTAGAGAGGGTGCAGAAGAGATTTACCAGAATGTTGCCTGGTATGGAGGGCATAAGCTATGAGGAGCGGTTGAATAACTTGGTTTGTTCTCACTGGAACGAAGGAGGTTGAGGGGAGACCTGATAGAGGTCTACAAAATTATGAGGAGCATAGACAGAGTGGATAGTCAGAGGCTTTTCCCCAGGGTAGAGAGGTCAATTACTCGGGGGCATAGGTTTAAGGTGAGAGGGGCAAGGTTTAGAGTAGATGTACGAGGCAAGTTTTTTACGTAGAGGGTAGTGGGTGCCTGGAACTCACTACCGGAGGAGGTGGTGGAAGCAGGGACGATAGTGACATTTAAGGGGCATCTTGACAAATACATGAATAGGATGGGAATAGAGGGATACGGACCCAGGAAGGGGAGAAGATTGTAGTTTAGTCGGGCAGCATGGTCGGCACGGGCTTGGAGGGCCGAAGGGCCTGTTCCTGTGCTGTACATTTCTTTGTTCTTTGTTCTTTGTAAACACATTGACATAGACATCGGGTGAAGCATTCAGAAAATATTGCGACAACTGTAGAGAAGATGCGTAGAGGGATCAGTTCGGTTCATAAGAGGCCATTCAGGAGTCTGGTAACAGTGGGGAAGAATCTGTTTTTGAATCTGTTGGTGCATGTTCTCAAAATTCTGCCCAATGGAAGAAGTTGGAAGAGAGAATAACCCAAGGCAGCAGGAGGGTAGACTGAGTTAATGGATGGGAGGTGGGTTTGCGTGATGGACTGGGCTGTGTTCACGACTCTCTGTAGTTTTTTACGATCTTGGGCTGAGCAGTTGCCATGTCAAGCTGTGATGTAGCCAGATAGGATTTCTATGATGCATCTATAAAAATTGATAAGAGTGAATGTGGACATGCCTAATTTCCTGAGGAAGTGTAGGTACGGTTGTGCTTTCTTGGTTGTCGCGTCGACGTGAGTGGACCAGGACAGATTGTTGGTGATGTGCACACCTAGGAATTTGAAGCTGTCAACCAACTCCACCTCTGCACATTGATGCAGACAGGGGCGTATATGACACTTCGCTTCCTGAAGTCGATGACCAGCTCCTCAGTTTTGCTGACATTGAGGGAGAGATTGTTGTCATTGCACCATGTCACTAAGTTCTCAATCTCTCTCGTATACCCTGCCTTATCATTGTTTGAGATCCGAACCACTATGGTTGCGTCATCAGCAAACTTGTCGATGGAGTTGGAGCTGAATTTTGCAACAGTCGTGTGTGTATAAGGAGTATAGTAGGGGGCTAAGTACGCAGCCTTGCGGGGCCCTGGTATTGAAGATTATCATGGAGGAAGTGTCATTGTTTATCCTTGCGGATTGTGGTCTGAGGGTCAGGAAGTAGAGGATCCAGTTGCAGAGGGTGGAGCCGAGTCCTAGGTTTTGGAGCTTTGATATGAGCTTGGCTGGGATTATGATGTTGAAGACGGAGCTGTAGTTAATGAACAGGAGTCTGACTTAGGAGACCTTGTTGTCGAGATGCTCATTGGCTTTATGCTCGAAACGAGCATGGAATGCTTTTAGTTCATCGTGGAGGGGTGCTCTGTTGCCAGAGATTCTACTCGGCTTTTTGTCACAACCGACGAGAGTTTGTGTTGCGAGTCTGCGATTCTAACTTAGTCTGATATTGTCTCTTGGCGTCCCTGATTGCTTTGCGGAATCCACACCTAGATTTATTATCTTGGTCAGGGTCACGCGTCTTGAACGCTTCAGACATGGACTTCAGTAGGGAATGGATCTCCCAGTTAAACCATGGTTTCCGATTGTGGAATGCACGTTCTACCTTCTTTGGCACGCAGTCCTCAACACACTTACTGATGAAGTCTGTGACGACAGTGGCATACTCGTCCAGGTTGGCGGCTGAGTTCTTGGATATGGACCAGTCAGCAGACTCAAAGCAGTCGCGTAGGAGCTCTTCCGTTGCCTCGGAACAGCATTGCACAACCTTCTTAATTGGATGCTCCCACTTACGTTTCTGCTTATAAACCTCAGGCTGGTTTAGCAGAGTGGGCGAAATAGCTGGATTTTAAAGCAGGCCAGCAGCGCGGGTTCAAATCCCGTACCGGCCTCCCCGAACAGGCGCCGGAATGTGGCGACTAGGGGCTTTTCACAGTAACTTCATTTGAAGCCTACTTGTGATTTTCATTTTCATGTCATATGCCGGGAGAAGGAGCGTCTTGTGGTCTGAATCTGCACTGACCCTTCGAAAGACCACCTTACCTCCCACTCCATTCCCCGTCCTTCCTGAAACTCCAATTTATCATGGCCAATCCACCTTACATACACATCTTTGGACTGTTGGAGGAAACCGGAGCGCCCGGAGGAAACCCACGCAGACACTGGGAGAATGTGCAAACTCCACACAGTCAGTCATCCAAGGTCAGAATTGAACCCGGATGCCTGGTGCTGTGAGGCAGGAGTGCTAGCTGCCGTGTCACTGTGTCGCCCCTTTGTGATTAGTTTCTGATAGGGTACAGTTATATGGGCACTCGTCCTCATTTAACGCCTTGACGAAGTGACCTTCATTACCCTATCAGCGAATATCTACTAACTATTTGATCGTGCTTTCAGATGTTTTATTTATACTTCATTGGGTGTAAAGCACTTTGAGACATCTGGGGCGTCATTCTCCGCCGGCGGGAGTCTCCGTTTTGCCGGCGCCCGGGGGTTTCCTGACGGCGTGGGGGTGCCCCACAATGGGAAACCCCATTGACCGGCCGGTGTTACGGAGACTCCCGCCGGCCGGTCGGCGCAGAAATGTGGCAGGGCGGGTAGGAGAATTTCGCCCCATGTGATGAAAACTGATATATAAAAGAAAGTCTTTCTTTTTTTTTTGTCTCTCACAATGCTCAATCTCTGCACTCAGCAACAGATTTTATTGCGCTAAAGGTACTTTCAACTTGCAACCTTTGTTGGGGAAAAAGGAAGGAGAATGCATCATCCTGATCTTGTTCTCAGTCAATTTTAGCGCTTGACCTTTCCATTACCAAGCGATCAGTAAATGAAAGGATAAGACTGAGGAACGATCTGATAGAGGGCCCTAAGGTTATGAAAGGGCTTTACAGGGTGGACGTCGAGGGTAAGACAAGAACCGGGGGCCATAACATAAAACAGTCACTAAGAAATCCAATTGCGAATTCAGGACAAAGATCTTTAAGCAGTGAGTGGTTCGAATTTGGAACTTGAGTATTTGAAGGAAGTAACATAGATGCGTTCAAGGAGAAGCTGGATAAGCACATGAGGGAGAAAGGACTCAAAAGGATAGCTTGATGGGATTAATGTGAAGAAGTGGGAAGATGCTTGTGTGGAGTATAGAGATCAGTATCAGCCAGTTGGATGGAGTAGCCTGTTTCTGTGCTGTAAATACATTGTAAAGCCCTGCCTGATCATTTTTTAACTCTCCTGATGTCGGGGGTGGGGGGGGGGGGGGGGCTGAGAGTAGATCGAGCACCTCTACCAACATCATGGCTGGGATCAAGTGAACAAGAGAATTGAACCAGTTTGCAAAATGCACTGGAAACTCTGGGATACGGAGAAGCCAGAAAAGAAGACAGACATGCACCGCATCTCATCTTTCAGAGATATGTCAAAGCATTTCACACACAATGAAGTGGAGTTATTTTTGTTATCTAGACACAGAGTTGAAGCTATGAATAAAAAGGAAGCAGTTCTTATTTGATATTACATTTCGCAATCATTTTATGCATTAACTTTATTGTCAGCAAAATTGTTGAAGGTATTTCTGGGAATATGTTTGGAAAAAAATCTATCTTGGTTGCCCTTGTTCTTTGTCACATGAAAAAAGATTAACTGGATGTTATTCTGACTGTAATTTACCAGTTCAAACAGAACAACAGTTATCAATTGCGATGTATAATAAGTTTCAGTTGTCAGTAATGGGTATGTTTGGAAAGTGAATTCGCGGAACACAGTTTTCCTGATAATGCATTTACATGGCACTGTAGGTTTATGAAGGTAAAGGTCACTGCTTAGTTTGAGGCCCTTATCCAAGATTTTCACACAGGAATTTCAAGGTGTTGCATTTTGAAGATGCCATAATTATTTGCAGTGAGAAAATATTACTCCATCAAGAAATCTGGCTTAATTTTCTAACATATTACCATCTTTCACTTCTTCAAGTATTTTGTGCACCTTCGATGATGGGGTCACTTCATCTGTTTTTGACTAAAGATCTAGATGGAGAGTGCGAATTGGACACTGGGAGGATTGCACAAGGTCTTTTGAGAGTAGTGCTGCAGAATATTTGGCATATCTCAGAGATGGATTTGAACTTTGGTCTTACAATGGTATGACAAGGCATCCCTCCATCTGAACAGTGGCACAATGGTTAGTACTGCTGGCTTACAGCTCCAGGAACCTCGGCATAAATTCCGGCCTTGGTTGACTGTCTGTGTGGGGTTTGCGCGTTCTCCCCGTGTCTGTGTGGGATTCCTGCGGGTGCTCCGGTTTCCTCCCACAGTCCAAAGATGTGCAGGTTAGGTGGATTGACCCTGGTAAATGCGTGGGGTTAGGGGGATAGGGTGGGGAGTGGACCTGGGTGGGGTGCTCTTTCAGTAGGTCGGTGCAGACTTAATGGGCCAAATGGCCTTCTTCTGCTCTGCTGGGATTCTGTAGTCCTGCAATGAATGCAAATCCTCATGAGTGCTCATGGAGCGCGTCTCGTTTCTAAAGAGTGACGCAAACAACCAAGCTGACAAATGCTTCCCACATTGTTTAATCCTTCCGATCTGTGCTCTTTGCCTTTTCTCATGTTGCACATTGTGGTCAGATTGAGAATTGCTTTCTGTGCTGTGTGCAGGAAATTTTGCATGCTTTAATTGTGTTTTCCGATCAAGCCCATTCATTGGATGGCGCACACTGCGTTCGAGTCCCACGGTCTGGTTTCTAGTCAGCTCGGGGGGGAGAAGTTGAGAGGTTAATTCAGTTCCACCAGGATCTGGGAAATCCTCACCCATCAAAGAAAAATATTGTTGCAAGAGGTGATACAGGTCGAGTATCCTTTATTCATAAATCTAAAAACCAAAACATCCAAAAACCACACTTCTTTTGAACCTCATCAACCTTGCAACCTCGTTGTTTGCACTGTCTATCTTGTGATTTTTGAGATAAGATAACATGTTGAGATAACATGTGAAAAAGAAACATACTCATTGATGCATATTACCTTTCTCGCCATTTTATTTATTTTAGATCAACTTAAGCTGAGGCTTAGACAACTAATAAGTTTATAACAGATGTACGAAAACCAAAATGATCTGAAATCCAAAATGCAATCTGCCCCGAGGGTTTCGGATGAACAGTACTTGACCTCAGTATCTCCGAAAGTTCCATGTGTGAATCTTACTTTACTTGTCACTCAGAGCTCAGTCTGGGGGGGCGTCAAAACAAAATCGCAACTTGGAAAAGGGGACAGCATTTAATTTGTTACACAAGGACAAAAATCTGCGAAATGACTTCTCATGTGGCCAAATGTGAAAATGTCCATTTTGACAGGAAAAATTAAAAAAGAAGCTTATTATCGAAATGGTGAGAGGTTACACCCTCTGCGGTCCAGGGGGATTCTGAGTTTCCTCATGCATGAATCACAAAAGGCGAGTGCACAGGTGCAGCAAGTAATTAGGAAAGCGAATAGATAAACACTGGTGAGACTACACCTGGAGGATTGTGCACAGTACTGGTCTCCTTATTTATGGAAAGATGGCCATGTATTCGAAGAAGTTCAGAGAATGTTTCCGAGACTAATACCTGGAATGGGCAGGTTGTCTTATGAGGAAATGTTGGAGAGGTTAGGTCTGTATCTATTAGAAATTAGAGTGAGAAGTGACTTTAAGATCCTGAGGGAAGTTTAGAGAGTGGTGTGGAGAAGTTAGAACAAAGAACAGTATAGCACAGGAACAGACCCTTCGGCCCTCCAAGCCTGTACTGGTCATGAGACCAACCTTTGCCAAAACCCTCAGCTGTTCCTTGTGCCGTATCCCTCTATACCCATCCTATCCATGTGTTTGTCAAGATGCCTTTTGAATGCTGTCAATGAATCTGCTTCCACAACCTTCCCTGGCAATGCGTTCCAGGCACTCACCACCCTGTGCGTAAAAAAAAAAAAAACCTGCCTCGCACATCTCCTCTAAACGTTGCCCCACGGACCTCAAACCTATGCCCCCCGGTGACTGACCCCTCCAACCTGGGAAAGCATGCCTGCCCATCCACTCTATCCATGCCCCTAACCATGGTCCTCTTGTCGGAGAATCTAGAACTAGTTTAAGAATACTGTTTAAGAATAAGAGATTGCCCATTTGAGACAGAGATGAGGAGATTTTTTTCTCAGAGGGTTGTGAGTCTTTGGAACCCTTCCTTAAAAGGCGGTGTAAGCAGAGTCTTCTCAGGCAAAGTGAGATTGATTCTTGATTAACAAGGGGGTGAAAGGTTATTGGGGGTAGGCAGGAATGTGAGCTTGAAGTTACATTCAGCTCAGCCATTGAATGGTGGAGCAGGCTCGAATGGTCCATTGGCTTATCCTGCTCTGAATTTGTACGTTCATGGTCTTCCATTCTTCCATTTGATGCAAATGTGCTAATCACGTGACAACGGTTGGTAAAACAATAATGTGAGCTCTTTATTTGAAGATCAGACAATGTACAAATAATGTCAACTTGGAGGCAAAGTACACATGTCTGACTTCTACCATCTGCTGCTGCAGACTGAATACAGGGGACTATTACATCAAATCTTATCTCGGTTGTAAGTGACTGACAACAGTTTAAGATACGCTTCCATGAATTATGTGCAGATCATATCACAACATACAGCAAATATAAAGCATTATTTTCCACTTAACATACTGGTTCCAAAAATACAGACCTTGGGACAAATTGTAAGATATCAATCCATAATGGCGATCTGCTTACTGATCCTTCTGATGCTGTGTATGCTATGTTCCCGAAATCCTGGCACCCTCCTCAGCCTTCATGTTGTGTACGGCTCAGACAGTAAATATGATTAAATTGGACAACTTTGTGTCTTTCAGTCCATGTTGAGATTTAATTTGGCTTTGGTTCATCCAATGTGTATGTAATATTTTTGTTTTCTTTGTTAAATGCTGTGTCTTTTGTGTATTCATCTTTCAATTGATTTTTCATTCTTTTTTTCTCATTGCGTTATTTGTTTCCAGTTAGAGCATGTGCTTTTTCTCTCGCTGTACCGGGAAGTTTGTTTGCTTTAATTATGTTTGTAAAATGTCCCCATGAGCTGATACCACCAAGAAGGGTCAGAAATATTGGGCGTGATTGTCCCACCACATTGCGCCTGGTGCAGCAGGTGACTTCCAGAATCCAGGAGAATACGGCCTCAAATAGGCCACATGTATTTGAATGAACACATCATTACCTGGATCACGTCAGCGAGTGTGTTATCCAGATCGTGCCAGAGGCCATGGGTCGGGTGACTCGTGAAGCACGATTTGCTTGGGCGGATGTTAAAGATCCCGTGACAATATTTTGAAGAAGAGTCCGAGAATTATACCCCTGGTATCCCAGGCCTCAGAGGAAGAACCATTTTTTAAAAATAAAAATTTAGAGCATCCAATTCATTTTCTCCCAATTAAGGGGCAATTTATCAAGGCCAATCCACCTACCCTGCACACTTTTGGGTTGTGGGGGTGAAACCCACGCAGACACGGGGAGAATGTGCAAACTTCACACAGACAGTGACCCAGAGCCGGGATAGAACCTGGGACCTCGGCGCCGTGAGGCCGCAGTGCTAACCCACTGCACCACCGTGCTGCCCTCTCTGAGGGAGAATCATAAGGACTCGAAGCGTTAAATTTGGGCGCAATCTACCGGCCATGTCGGGCCCAAAAGGCAGCATGGCACAACCGGTAGATGCCAGGAGATCCCTCTTCTGGGATCCACCCAGCTCGCCATGCCTCATGAAATCTAATGCGATCTCGCGAAACATCACGATCTGAATCCCGCCCATTGTGGGCAGGATCACTTTTTTGAAAATCTTCATATTAGAGTGAAACAGCTATTCTCATTCTAATATGCGCTTCCTTAATCTACCCGAGGCGTTGGGAATCTTAACCCCTTCACCTTGGAGACCTCTGGAAAGCGCTGTTCAGTTCCGGTTCCCACAAACAGGGATGGCACTTGTGAGGATCCTCCAGATCAGAGGCCCCAGGTGCTTGCCAAGGGCAGTGGCAGGCTGGGAGTGCCAAGGTGCCAGATTGGCGTTTTTCCTGCAGCAGGGATCGGTCTCGGGGGTGCCCAGTACCTGTGAGGTGGGGTGCAGGGGAGGGGGTGGCGAGGATCCCCTTATAGATTTATTGGGGGGTTGCGTCAGGGGTTGAGAGCTCGGAACGCCTTAAGAATAGCATTCCGATCTCTTCCTGCACTGAGGTATTCCAGCGAGAGGAGCGCCTCAGTGCAGGAAACGGGACTAACTGCGGCCCAGGCGGGTCCCGAATTAAACAGAGTCCTGGTAGATAGTGTGATGTTTCTCGGCACTGCGAGTGCTGGGAAACACCCGGCTAAACGCGCTCGTCACGGGACTCTGTTCCAGTTTGGTTAGATCGTGCCCATTGTTTTTCTCTCTCCACAGGTGCTACCAGACCTGCTGAGTTTTTCGGCGCATTTTTTAATTTCAGTTATCCCTGGTATCTTGGACAATATTTATTCCTCATTCAACACCACCAAAAGCAGATTATCTGACCATTGTCACACTGCTGTTTCAGGGAATTTGCCGAGCGCTAATTAGCCGCCACATTTCCGACAACAGTGGCTACACATCAAAAAGTACTTTATTGGTGGGAAAGCACTTTGAGACCTTTGGTGGTGATAAAACGTTTCATATAAATGCATGACTTTCTTTTTTCCCCTTCGATCTTTTTGTTCCTGGTTACCTCAGACCTGATGTTGCCAGTGAACATTGAGATGGAGTGCACCACCTCGAGAACATGTTTAAATGTCCGTTACTGATGGGAGACTGGAAGCCAATTGGCATTGCATCGATTTTGATAGTTTCAACATTTCATTGACAAAGAATTATTCATCCAGTTCTGGTGTAAAGTCATTCAGTTCAAATTTTAATAAGAATGCAGGGACACCTCTCAGGTAGCTCAGCAGCTTCAGTCAAACTTCAGCCTCATTCTGAAGCAACCTATATCCAGAAGTTATTCAAACTACTTTTAATTCACATTTCTTTTCAATCGCCTTTTCTTCCCAACTGGCTGATTCTTAACTATTCTTCATGAGTACTTGTGTTCATCTAATTATAATAATATTTATTCTTGTCACAAGTAGGCTTACATTAACACTGCAATGAAGTTACTGTGAATATCCCCCAGTCGCCACACTCCAGCGCCTGTTCAGGTACACAGAGGGAGAATTCAGAGGGCGAGATTCTCTGACCCCCCCACCGGGTCAGAGAATCCCTGGTGGGAGGCTCAAATCCTGCCCCGCTGCAGGCTGCCGTATTCTTCTGCGCCGTTTTCCGGGCGGGGGCGTGATCGACGCCACGCCGGTCGGGGGCCGTTGACAGCGGCCCCCTCCCGGCCCTGATATGCGGAGCGTCCGTCCATTTTTGGCCAGTCCCGCCAGCGTGAATCATTCACCTCATGCACCGGCGGGACCTGGCAGGTGAGTATGCGTGGGCGGTGCTCGAGGGGGGGCAGGGGGATCCGACCCCGCGGGGCCCCCCATGGTGGCCTGGCCCGCGATCCGGGCCCACCGATCTGCGGGTGAGCTTGTTCCGCGGGGGCACTTCTTCCTTCCACGCCGGGCCCCCGTAGGGCTCCGCCATATTGCCTGGGGGCCGGTGCGGAGAAGAGAACCCCCCGTACATGCGTGAGAATACGCCGGCAATGCCGCGCATGCGCGAACTCGCACCATCCCTTCGGCGCCGGCTGGAGCGGCGCCAACCCCACCGGCATCAACCTAGCCCCCTAGAAAGGTGAGAATCCCTCACCTTGGGGGGCCGTTGACGCCAGAGTCGTTGGCGCCGGTTTTCCCACCGACGTGGGGACTTAGTGCCCAGAAGGGAGGATCCGGGACAGATTGTCCAATTCATCTTATAGCACGTTTTCAGGACTTGTGGGAGGAAACCGGAGCACCCGATGGAAACCCACGCAGACACGGGGAGAACATGCAGACTCCGTGCAGACAGTGTCCCAAGCCAGGAATCGAACCTGGTAACCTGGCGCTGTGAAGTAACTAACCACAATCTAGCATTTCACCAAACATTTGTGTTTTCTGTCTGCTATTGTTTGTGTTTTTTTTTAGTCAGTTCATTGGTGTGGGCATTACTGTCAAGCCCCAAATTTGTTACCTATTCCGAATTGCTTTTTCAAGAGATGACAGTGAGCTACCTCTTGAACTGCATGTGATGTAGGTTTAATCAGGACATGGGGAGTCCACATCGAATAAAAATAAGAATAACGTTTTTTTCCAAAGACTATGGGCGAAATTCTCCGTTATCGGCGCAAATCCGACTTGCGTCATGTTGGAAAAATGGGTCGAAAGTCTCCGGCCCGAAATGGGCTAGCAGCGACGTAACGGGATCCGTGCTTGCGCAGTGGTTGATGCCGTGCAGCGTCATACGCGCCGCATGGTGTGACGGCTCATAAGGCCGCACTGCTCCCCGCCACCCGACCGGAACACCCGACCGGAACACCCGACCGGAACACCCGACTGGGTGGCTAGTCGCCGCTCAGCCCCGAGGTTTGAGTCACGGGATGTGGAGGCGCTCCTGGACGCAGTGGAGCAGAGGAGGGACGCCCTGTATCCCGGGCACAGCCGCAGAGTTGCCCAACGCCACAGCCGATGTCTGTGGAGGGAAGTGGCAGAGGCCGTCACCGCTGTGGCCCTGACACCACGGACAGGCACCCAGTGCCACAAGAAGGTGAACGACCTCGTCAGAGCAGGCAGGGTGAGCCTCCCCCATATCCCCCCCCTCCCCCATATCCCCCCCTCCCCCATATCCCCCCCTCCCCCATATCCCCGCCCTCCCCCATATCCCCAAGTGAATCCAGCCCTAACCTTAACCTCTGCAATGCACGTGCAACCGATGGCGTGCATTCATATACCTGCCGAACAGTGTTGCCTTTTACCCCTGCCACCCCCCCCCCCCCCCCCCCCCCCCCCCCCCCCACAGGAGAAGCGCGCACACAACAATAGGGAGCATGTGAGGACTGGAGGAGGCCCCGCTGATGAGAGGCCACTGACCGAACACGAGGAAAGGGCCCTGGAACTGGCTGGCGGACCTGAGGACCGGGAGGTTGCTGATGCAGAGGTCAGGGGCGTACTAGCAAGTGAGCCACCGACAGCCCGTCCCCATATCCCCCCTCCCCTATATCCCCCTCCCCCACATCACCTGATCACTGCCTGCGTGTCTAACCATGCATGCTTCATTGTGTATCACAGGACCAAACGTCCAGGCACCCATCCCCGCAGATGCAGACCGCCCGCAGGATGCCCCTCGGAGGCCACGGGAGACAGAGAGACCCGGACCCTCTAGCATGCGACGCCCGCAGGATGCCCCTCGGAGCCCACGGGAGACAGAGTGACCCGGACGCTCTAGCATGCGACGCCCGCAGGATGCCCCTCGGAGGCCACGGGAGACAGAGAAACCCGGACCCTCTAGCATGCGACGCCCGCAGAATGCCCCTCGCACACCATGGGAGACGGAGAGACCTGGAGCAACAGGGAGATGACACCCCCGACACGTGCGGGAGCGACCACCCAGCGACGAGGGGGGCAGCCACAGGCCCCCGTCACATCCGAGCCAGGACACCACTACCCAGGACACCACTACCCAGGACACCACTACCCAGGACACCACTACCCAGGACACCACTACCTGGGACAGCACTGCCCAGGACACCCCTACCCGGGACAGCACTACCCAGGAAGACGAAATACCGGACAGTGACTCAGAGTGGATGGGTGGAGAAGAACTCCCACCCCAAAGTGCCATGGACTCAGAGTGGGACGAAGAGCACGACACAACGCCACTGCTGTCACCAACACCCTCCACCATCGCAGAAACACTCACCTCGGTTGGGCACTTTAGTGATGAGGCGTCTGGTACACTCACTGGTGCGCACAACACAGCCGTCCCGGTACAGCAGGTAGAGGTAGGAGCAGCAGAGGGGCCGGGCGGTCGGAGGGCAGCCCAGCCCAAGTGAACATCTGCCGCCCAGATGGATCCCGGGTTCCTGGAGTTTCCACACCCACACATAGATCCGATGCAACCACCGACCCGGAGACGAGCGAAGAGGGTGACGGCCGTCTTGCGGCGGCTGCAGTCGCAGGTGGAGGAGTCCACCCGCGTCCAGGAGCTGGAAGTGGTGCCGGTCATACGTGCCACCCAGGCCGAAACCGCACGGGTGGCGTCCGCGGTGGAGGCAATGGGTGCGACGGTGTCAGACATGGGGAACGGTTTGCGAGGCCTGGGGCTTTCCGTGTAGGCGGCGTCTGTGGCCCAGGACATGGCTGCCCTCTCACAGGAGGCCATGAGCCAGTGCCAGCGCCAGATGGCAGAGGCGCTCAACACCATAGCCCAGTCTCTGCAGGCCATGGCCCAGTCTCTGCAGGCCATGGCCCAGTCTCTGCAGGCCATGGCCCAGTCTCTGCAGGCCATGGCCCAGTCTCTGCAGGCCATGGCCCAGTCTCTGCAGGCCATCGCTGAGGGCATCGGCGCCAGTGGCCATGTGCGAGCCGGCGTCGCACTGTCACAGACAGGGTTTGCCAACCCCCTGGGCTCCATGGCTGCAAACCTGCAGACCCCTGTCGATACCAGCATGGGCCTCCAGGACTGGCAGCGCCAGATGTCGGGGGGCATCGGATGGCCAGTCCGTTCGCATTCCCCACCCATGTAGAGGCCTGGGGGTCATCGGGCACCCCGAGGGAGGAGGAGGTGGTGCGGTCCGTCCCGGCTCCCCTGTAGGGGAGGTCCGGGAACACCGCGACACCTCGGACTCCCCCCCCCCCCCCTTCCGTCCCAGGTGCATCGGGTGGTCAACGGGCTGGACAGGCTGGCAGCTCGCCATCCCAGTCGCCCGGTCCGCAGCCTGGCCCATCTAGGCCAGGACGCCCCAGGAAACGGCCGCCAAAGGGATCCAGTGTCAGAGGGCAGGAATCACAGGAGTCCACCTCCAGTTCTGCTGTACCGTCTGGGGAACCACGTAGACGTAGTCAACGGGCCCGTAAGGCCAAACAATTAGACACTGAGTAAGTTGGCACAGGTGCAGGGCACAGATGAGTTTTAGGAGCTAGGGCACGTGCATGAACTGGTTTGGTTATTAAAGTCAATGTTACACCTACAGAAGCTGCCTTTGTGCTCTGTCCAAACCGTGCGGGGGTGTCATGTACGTTGAGCGCAAGTGTGTGTGTGTGTGAGGGGTGGTCTTACCTCAGCCCCAGGTGAGTCTGTCCCGTTCCCCCTGGGCCGCCATCAACATCCCCCCCGGGCAGAGGACGGGACCGTGCGCTGCAGTGTCACAGCCGCATGCAGGGATGGTCCGGGTGGATGGGTGGTACTGTGGCCATGGGTCAGACATAGTCCAACGATGTGGAGCCAGGGGCTCACCGCAGAGCGGGTTGTCATCATCCTCCATGGCCTGCAATAGACACGCGTCCACCCGCAACTGTGAGCCCGGCCCGTTGTGCCGCAGGTGGATCGGCAATGGGGGGGGTGGTGTGCATGCGGGTGGGATGGGTGGGGTTGGGGAGGGGGGTGAGGGTGCTGGGTGGGTGGATGGGTGGGGGGTGTGGGTGGTCGGCTGTTGCCATGGTGTGCGGTCTGTGGCCATACTACCCGATTCCCACAACCATCTAGTCAGTGAAGCGGGCGGCTATCAGTCTGTCCCGTGCCCGCTGGGCCAGCCGGTAACGGTGGACAGCCACCCGCCTGTGTCTACCCCGTCTGCCCTGACCATTACGCCCATCCCCCTCATCTGGGGAGGACTGCGCCTCTTCCTGCTGCTCCTCCACTCCGCCCTCCTCTGCCTGCGGCACATCGCCCCTCTGCTGGGCTATGTTGTGCAGGACGCAGCACACCACAATGATGCGGCCGACCCTATCTGACCGATACTGGAGGGCGCCCCCAGAGAGGTCCAGGCACCTGAAACGCATCTTCAGCACGCCACAGCACCTCTCTATCACTCCCCTTGTCGCTACATGGGCATCATTGTAGCGGTTCTCCGCCTCATTGCGTGGCCTCCATATAGGCGTCATCAGCCACGATCGCAATGGGTACCCCCTGTTGCCCAGCAACCAGCCCCTCAGCTGAGGATGGCGTCCCTCGTACATGCTGGGGCTGGATGACCGCGACAACACGTATGAGTCGTGTACACTGCCTGGGTAACGGGCGCAGACTTGCAGGATCATCATGTGGTGGTCGCAGACCACCTGTATGTTCATCGAATAGGTCCCCTTCCTATTGGTGAACACGGCCCTGTTATCTGCAGGTGGCCGCACGGCGACGTGCATCCCATCAATCGCACCCTGGAGCATGGGGAACCCGGCCACGGCAGAGAAGCCCACGGCCCGGGCATCTTGGCTGGCCCGGTCCACGGGGAAGCGGATGTAGCGGTGCGCCATGGCATATAGGGCATCTGTCACTGCCCGGATGCACCGATGCACCGATGTCTGCGATATGCCGGACAGGTCCCCACTCGGTGCCTGGAATGACCCCGTTGCATAAAAGTTCAGGGCCACCGTAACCTTGATGGACACGGGGAGAGGGTGTCCCCTGCCAGTGCCACCCGGTGACAGGTGTGCCAGCAGGTGGCAGATGTGTGCCACGGTTTCCCGCATCCGGAGTCTCCTCCTGCAGTCCCGGTCCGTGAGGTCCTGGTATGACTGCCGGGGCCGATACACACGGAGCGCCCTCGGGTGCCTCCGTTGCTGTGGGGCCGCGACGTCCTCCTCCCCCTCCTCGTCCTGTCGGTCAGGTGTCCCTCCAGCCTGGGCGGCTGCCGCCTGCCCCTCTCCTGCACCGCCTCTCTGGCACGCTCCTCCTCCTCCTCCTCCTCCTCATCCAGGGCAACATGGACATTAGCGGCTGCCGCCACGGCGGCCAGCATCGCTGGATGATCGGAAAACATGACGGCCTGGGGGGGGGAACGACGACATGTTATCATTGCCCATATCCCCTCCTTCCCCCCAGCCAGGTGGCATGGACCGCATGGGTCCAACTGTTGGAGGCTGGCACCTGGCCAGGTGGACCAACTCACTTGCCCTCGCACCCCCCCCTCCCCGGCACGGACCCCCCCCATCCCCCTCCCCGGCACAGATCCCCCATCTCCCTCCCCGGCATGGACCCCCAATCCCCCTCCCCGGCCCGGACCCCCCCATCCCCCTCCCCGGCACAGACCCCCCCCATCCCCCTCCCCGGCACGGACCCCACCAACCTCCTCCCCGGCACGGACCCCACCAACCTCCCCGGCACGGACCCCCCATTCCCCTCCCCGGCACGGACCCCCCATTCCCCTCCCCGGCACGGACCCCCCCCCCATCCCCCTCCCCGGCACGGACCCCCCCCAACCTCCCCGGCACGGATCCCAACCACCTCCTCCCCGGTACGGACCCCAACCGCCTCCCCGGCACGGACCCCCCATCCCCCTCCCCGGCACGGACCCCCCCAACCTCCTCCCCGGCACGGACCCCAACCTCCTCCCCAGCACGGACCCCCCCATCCTCCTCCCCGGCACGGACCCCCCTCCCGGCACTCCCCCGGAGCCCAGCACACTCTAACCACCCCCCCCCCCGCCGCACACACACACACACACACACACACAACCGGAGACACACCTCTCCCCACACATTCAGACTGCGGCCACGCCATCGCCTGCCCAGCGGTCAACCCCCCAGGCCGTCACTCACCTCCACGCTGGTCGGCGTGAACCTGGAGCACAGGTTCACGCCGATGAAAAGGAGGTTTGATTTACGTCGACGTGAACAGTCATCACGTCGACGGGACTTCGGCCCATCCGGAAGGGAGAATATCGGCAGGCCGAAAATCGGCTGCCTTGCGCAGACCCGTGCCATTCTCCGAAGTCAGCGGCGCCATTAACGGCCCGCCGACTTTTCTCCCTTCGGAGACTTCGTCAACCGGCGGGGGCAGGATTCACGGCGGCCAACAATATATGACGCCCTATATTTCCACTTTCCGGCAGACCCCTAGCGGGTTCCTGCTTGGTCGGTGCCTTACTGGCCGACATTATATACATCGGGTAATTGAGGTACCCCACCCTCAGCAGGGGAGGTCGTACTCTGCAAGGAGCATGGGGAAGGCAAGCATTTCCACCCCATAGGTTCTGTGTGGGATACTACAGGAGGGAAAGCTGCAGTGCTGTCACTGAAGGGTGTTCCAATTTTCTGACCCAGTGATGGTGATTTTGATCCAATGTATTTCCAAGTCAGGGTGATGTATGACTTGGAAGGGAACTTGAAGGTGGAGGTGTTCCCTTGTGCCTGATACCCTTATTCTTCAAGACAGTTTTCTTTATGTCTTGGCTGACATTCGGCCTTTGAATAGTTACGGATGAAATTTAATGTAGCGAAGTGCAAAATGGTAGCATTTCAGTTTCGAGGATGAGGAGAGGCGGTATGAGCTAAAGGATAAAATTCAGTGAGATCTGGGGATCAGGGCAGTTTGAGAAAGTACTTATATTGAATAAAAATATTTTTAAGTAAAAGAGAAAGTACTGATCATAGTTTATTGTATCCTGGGGCGTCATTCTCCGCCGGCGGGAGTCTCCGTTCTGCAGGCACCGGGGGGTTTCCCGACGGCGTGGGGCTGCCCCACAATGGGAAACCCCATTGACCGGCCGGTGTTACGGCGACTCCCGCCGGCCGGTCGACGCAGAAATGTGCGGGACGGGTAGGAGAATTTCGCCCCAGATCTTTTAAAATGGAGACCAGGGGCGTCATTCTCCGCCGGCGGGAGTCTCCGTTCTGCCGGCGCCTGGGGGTTTCCCGACGGCGTGGGGGTGCCCCACAATGGGAAACCCCATTGACCGGCCGGTGTTATGGAGACTCCCGCCGGCCGGTCGGCGCAGAAATGTGGCGGGGCGGGTAGGAGAATTTCGCCCAAGGTGTACAACTGCAAGGAAATTATGATACACCTTCATGACATACTGATTTAACATCAACCAGAGTATTATGTCCAATTCAGGCATTAAACTTTAGGAAGGATATGGGAGAGGTGCAGAAAATATTCAAGACAATGGGGCGGGATTTTCTGAGCCTCTGCGCCGTAATCGCGCCCGGCGCGAGGGTGGAGAATGGGTCATCGACGCGCCGTCGGTCGGAGGCCATTGAAAGAGGCCCCGCGGCGATTCTCCGCCGGCAACTGGCCGAGTTCCCGCCGGCATGGTTCACTCATGGTTCCAACTGGCGGGCACTCGCGAGTGGCGGCTGCGGACACAGTCCACGGCCACCCTGGTGGGGGGGCGGGGGGGGGGGGGGTGGAGGGATCCGTCACCAGGGGAGACCTCCAGGAAGGCCAGGCTCACGATCGAGGGCCCCCTGTCATCTGGACTTGAAATTTGAGCTCTTTTCTCTCCCTACAGATGCTGCCAGACCTGCTGAGATTTTCCAGCATTTTCTCTTTGGTTTCAGATTCCAGCATCTGCAGGAATTTGCTTTTAACAAGAAATCAGAGATGCATATGGCAAAGGGACATTTGTGATTATGGATGATTTTAATCTGCATATAAATTGGGTGACTCAAATTAGTCACAGTACAGTTGAGGAGGAATTTCTGGAGTGTATATGGGATGGTTTTCTGGACCAGTATGATGTGGAACCAACAAGGGAATAAGCCATCTTGGACTGGGTGTGGTGCAATGAGAAAGGATTAGTTGGCAATCTGGTTGTGAGAGAACCCTTGGGGATGAGAGACCATAATATGGTAGAATTCTTTATCAAGGTGAATAGTGAGGCAGTTGACTCTGAGAGCAAGGTCCTGAACCTCAATAAAAGGTTGATGGTATGAGGCATGAGCTGGCAATGATAGACTGGGAAACATTACTGAAAGGAAGGACAGCGGACAGGCAATGGCACTCAAGGAATGAATAGATGAACTCCAAAAGTTGTGTATTCTTATTTGGCTCAAGAGTAGACAGGGAACTGTGGCCAAACCATGGCCAACAAGGGAAATTAGAGATAGTATTAAATTCAAGGAAGAGACATACAAATGAGCAAGAAAAAGCAATAGACCTGAGGGGCGTCATTCTCCACCGGCGGGAGTCTCCGTTCTGCCGGCGCCCGGGGGTTTCCCGATGGCATGGGGGTGCCCCACAATGGGAAACCCCATTGACTGGCCGGTGTTACGGAGACTCCCGCCGGCCGGTCGGCGCAGAAATGTGGCGGGGCAGGTAGGAGAATTTCGCCCGAGGATTGGGAACAGTTTAAAATTCTGCAAAGACAGATCAAGGAATTGATTAAGAAGGGGAAAATACAATTTGAAAATACTAACGGGGAACATAAAAACTGACTGTAAAAGTTTCTGTCGGAAGGTAAAAAGAGAAAATATTAATAAAAATTAATGTAGGCCCCTCACAGTCAGAAACAGGGGAATTCATAACAGTGAACAAAGAAATGGCTGAGGAACTAAATTTGTATTTTGCTTCTGTCTTCACAAAGGAAGACATGAATAATGTACCGGAAGTGCTGAGAAGCACAGGTTTTAGTGAGGAGCTAAAGGAAATTAGTATAAGTAAAGAAATAGTTTGGGGGAAATTAATGGGATTGAAGGCGGACAAATCTCCAGGGCCTGATAATCTTCAACCCAGATGGTAGATCCATTGGTGTTCATTTTCCAAAATTCTTTGGATTCTGGAATGGTTCCTACAGATTGGAGTGTAGTGAATGTAACACCCTTAAGAGAGAAAACTGGGAACTATAGACCAGTGAGCCTAACGTCCATAGTAGGGAAGTTGCTGGAGTCCATTATCAAGGGTTTCATAGCACAGCATTTGGAAAGCAGTGGAGCAATCAGACAAAGTCAGCATGGATTTATGAAAGGAAAATAATGCTTGACAAATCTACTCGAGTTCCTTGAAGATGACTAGGTAGAACAGGTGGATGTGGTTTATTTCGACTTTCAGAAGGCTTTTGACAAGGTCTCACACAGCAGATTAATACATAAAGTTAAACCGCAATGTTAAACGGGTAATGTTTTGAGATGGATAGAAAGCTGGTTAGCAGATAGGAAGCAAAAAGTTGGAATAAATGGGTCTTTTTCTGATTGTCAGGCAGTGAATAGTAGGCTACCACAGGGATCTGTGCTATGATCCCAACTGTTCACATTATATATTAATGATTTGAAAAATGAAATGAAAATCGCTTACTGTCACAAGTAGACTTCAATGAAGTTACTGTGAAAAACCCCTAGTCGCCACATTCCGGCGCCTGTTCAGGGAGGCTGGTACGGGATTTGGATGAGGGAACTAAATGTATTATCTCCACATTCGCAGATATACAAGTTGAGTGGGAGGGTGAGCTGTGAGGAGGATGCAGAGATGCTTCAGCGGGATTTGGACAGGCTGAGTGAGTGCGCACATGCATGGCAGATACAGTATATTGTGGATAAATATGAGGTTATCCGCTTTGGTCGCAAAAGTAGGAAGACAGCTTATTAGTTGAATAGGTGTAAATTGAGAGAGGTAGAATCTCAGTAAGACCTTGGTGTCCTCATGCACCGGTCGCTGAAAGCAAGCGCACAGGTACAGCAGTAAAGAAGGCAAATGGTATTTTGGCCTTCATAGCGAGATGATGAGAGTATAGGAATAGAGATGTTTTACTGTAATTGTATAAGGCATTGGTGAGACCACACCTGGAGTGTTGTGTGCAGTTTTGTTGTCCTTATCTGAGGAAGGATATTCTTGCTACGGAGGGAGTGCAACAAAGGTTTACCAGGCTGATTTCTGGGATGGCAGGACTGCCATATGAGGGGAGAATAAATTGGTTCGGAGTGTATTCATTGGTGTTTGGAAGAGTGAGAAGGGATCTCATGGAAACATACAAAATTCTACCAGGATTAGACAGGGTATATTCAGAAAGAATGTTCCCGGTGGTGGGGGTGTCCAGAACTAGGGGTCATAGCTTGAGGATCAGAGGTAAACCTTTTAGGATTGAGGTGAGGAGAAATTCCTTCACCCAGAAGAAATCCTGTCGAATTCACGACCACAGAAAGTAGTTGAGGCCAAATCATTGTGCGATTTCAAGAAGGCATGAGATATTGCTCTTGGGGCTGAAGGGATCAAGGGATATTGGGGGGAAGGCAGGATCAGGGTATCGAACTTGATGATCAGCCATGGTCATAGTGAATGGCGGAGTAGGTACGAAGGGCCAATTGGCCTCCTCCTGCTTCTATTTTCAATGTTTCTATGTTTCTCAAAAACATTATTGAAATAATACTTGCGAAGTGAACAGGTGCTGGCCACAAATGGGGGCTTTTGGCTTGCACAAGCATCTCATTATTCTTTTGTCATCAACAGTTTTTGACCTCCAACGTTTGATCGAGCCATGTTGCTAAGTTGAAAACCAGCTGTGGAGGGAAGACCAAGCAAATCAGGCAGTCCGCCCCTTCGAGTCATCTGACTTAGTAAGTAATAAGCCAAACAAACCTACAATGTTTTACCATGTTGTCTGGGCCAGAATTTTCCTAATGCACCAATACGTTCTCTTGAATTTGATGTTGACTTCCCAAAGATTGGGCCTGAAATTCTTGATGGGCTCCAATGGGGCCAACTATAAACCAGCTGTTGAGAGGCTGACAGGGTCAGATGCAACACCAGTTTTACACTTGGCTCAAGTTTACTGTTTGATGAAATCAGTGGAGATTATTCTGGAGCAAGATGTCAGAAATTAACCCGATCTTGTCAGCTTCTTGAAGGGTGGGTGAGGTTAAAATTGGACACCCGTATTTCACAGTTATGGTTTCAACAGTATGTTGAAATGCAGGAATGTACTGGAAGCGAAGACCCATTGTGGCTCATCTAACCAGTGCCTAAGATTTTAAAAATAGCAGTCGTAACCTTGAAATTCTGATGCACTGTGAATCCAATAACTACTGTTGATCTTCCTCTGAGGGTTCATTATACTATCGATCTTTGACATCTTTCACCAGGCTTTGTAACATCACCGTATATAATACCGTCTAACATCTCTGACATCCTTTAATCGCTTCTCGCACAAAAGAACTATTCAGCTGCCTCTTGAATTTGCTGACACATTCCACCTCCAGCATCTCCTTGGGCAGTCTATCCACACAATTACCAACCTTTGTGTGAAGTAGTTACGGTAAATCTGAACTGTCTGCTCCCTGTCCCTCTTCTAAGCTTCTCAGTTTTCACAAGTTCCTTATCCTGGACAGAGGAATGGGCAACAGTTCAAGTGAACAGAAATTACCAGTGGGGCTGAGAAAGGGGAAGAACGAAAATGAAGCAGCTGCTGTGCTTCGAGAAGTGAATGTGCAATGGAGTGCGGGCAAAATTCAGAAATTGATAACATGACTGCAATTCTGGAATAAGTCCCATTTCTTGTGTTTTTCTTTTGGTGACAGACAGGCTGATCAAAGTCATTGTTTCCAGCATTCTGTTTGAATGCAAATTACTTTGTAGAAGTGTCCAGTTTGATTTCTGCAGGAGAGCTTCATATTGTTCATAAAGGAAAATGCTGCAGCTTCACAGACCAGCTGTAAGGATCAAACCTGACTGCTTAATCTGCACTGGAGTGATCCGCGATACAGTCTACGATGAATTTGCAAATCAACCAACACAGGGTCTGTGACTGCAGGCTATACACAGACCTGAAATGAATTTTCTACTTCACGCTCCGTAGTATGATTTAAAATACCATAATTCAAACAAAAAGATGCTATTCGCGAAAAAGATTAACCACAGCACAATTTGAAACAGATTAAACTCATGAATATAATCGAGCATTTTACCTGAAGATTTATTTTCCATCCAGGTTAAATGACATACCTCATTTCTGCCAAATCTGAAGTGCTCGAAATGCCTTTCTCATTTGCCCGGTGGTACGAGTTTTATACATCAAGCTGTAAATGTCTTTCCATAACAGCTTGTCCTTTCCAATCTCTCAAGGTTTTTCTCACTCGCCCTGATTTTCCAACCGACCACTTCTTTCTGAATGTCATTTTACACTCAGTGTGATCAAAATTGCAAATGCTGAACATATTGGTACCAATTGCCAATAAATGTGAACCTTTGGAGGTGGGGAAATGTTACCTTCATCTCAGCTGTGATATTAGTAACCAAATGCTAATCTAAGGATTACATAATATGTGAACACTTTGTATACAATACCTTTATCAGCTGCTTTGATTTAGATTTAGATTTATTGTCACGTGTACCAAGGTACAGTGAAAGTTATTGTTCTGCGTACAGTCCAGACAGATTGTTCTATACATGAAAAACAGAGGACATTGGATAAATACACAATGTAAATACATAGGCGTAGACATCGGGCGAAGCAAACAGAGTGTAGTGCTATTCGTAGAGAAGATGGAAAGATCAGCTCAGTTGATAAGAGGCTCATATAGGAGTCTGGTAAGAGCAGGGAAGAAGCTGTTTTTAAAAGTGTCAGTGCATGTTCTCAGACTTTTGTATCTCTTGCCCGGTGGAAGGGAGAATAACCCGGGTGGTTGACAACATGAGTGCTAGTTAGTTGAAGTTTCACCTTTATCTCCCAGCAATAGGCTTTTTTATTCACGACTATGCCGATGCCAGTGTTGGATTCTCGGAACCCCTTTGAGAAATGTTGCAGAGGGAAATAATTATAATCCTGTTCTGTTTTATGGGAACTTTTTGAATCAGTGAGTGCCAATGGCAACAGTGATCCTCATTTCAACAGATAACAGAACCAATCTGAAGGAGTTTAATTAATAGATGCTTCTGACTCACCCCTGGGTTAATAAGTGTATCTTTTCTGGTGTTAATTCACATCACTGACACCCAGAGACCAATCCCTTCAAGGAAGGCTCTTCAATCATTAAATTGTTTCAAGGAAGGAATGCAGAATGATACTCCTGTGAACACTATCTTTCTCCTGTTTTCGGTTTCATTCTGGGTCCTCTGCTTCCTCCTCCCCGAGCCATACTAAGCTGGTGCCTTTTGGAATTGGTTCATTGGCTTTGGATTTATCTGGTGGCTCCTTTTGGAAAGTCACAAACCTGCTGAATACACATCAGCACCAAGCCAGCAGTTATTGGAATTGGCCTTCAAGAGCAATCCAAAGTGCTGGCTTCCATTTGAACTTGCACATAACATCATGCCAGGCACAATCTCCATGAGTCTGGAAAGGGCTCACAGAGCCTTCAACTTGCAGGTTTCCTCAAGCACAAAAATAGACAGCTGAGTAAAATGCATTGGATGCGATTGAGTTCAAGCAAGATTGAGCATGAACATAAATTGAGGTTGAATGAAAAATTAGGGTTTTAAATTATTGTTCTTCGATTACAGTGTTACAGGTGAGCATAAAGGCAAAAAACAACAAAGCCGGTTTAAAGGACAGGTGGTGTGGTCGGGGTTTCCTCACTCCAAGACTTCAAACCATTTTTCAAGTCTGAGATTCCAGCACAAATGGAGGCCTGCATTATTGGAACCTTGCGATGAGATGTTAAACGGATACCCTCTCTCTCTCTGCATGTGTACGCCAGGTTGTACAAAATTGAGCAAGGAGAGCACAAAATTGTGGGGGGGAAACTGTAAAATATTGAAAAAATTCTGGCACAGCCCGCCCTCGCTGGCAATGGGATCCTCCGTCCCAGCAGCCGGCCACTGGGGTGTCCCATTGTGGGCACCCCCACACCGTTGGGAAATCCGTGGGCGCTGCCAGCGAAGCGGAGGATCCCGCCGACAGAGAATCCCACCCACAATGTTTTGGCCTGTAGCCACCTAAAATGGCTGATTCCCGAGTAAAATGGTCAAACCGGGGACTTCCGGGTGCAGCTATGACCAGCTAAGTCGCACGTTTCGGCAGCTCCCGGTGGAACGGACTTTTGGGCTCTTAATAGGAGCCCCAACGGCAATTTTAACGGCTAAAAACACTGTGCGGTAAACCAGAAGGGAATTCCCCCTGGACACAGATGGAAAAAGGAGAGGAAGGTGGCCGGATTGCGGAGGATCCTCCAGAGCAGCGGCAAGGAAAGCAAGCACAAAGCAAGATGGCGCCGGAAGGTGGCCGTCTAGTATGGGGCCCTGACCAACAAGAGTTCCTGCGGCGCTGTGTGGAAGAACTTAAAAAGGAGATGAAGAAGGAGCTGCTGGCCCCAATATTACAGGCGATTGAAGGGCTAAAGGAGGAACAAAAGACCCAGGAGCAGGAGCTTCGGGTCGTGAAGGCAAAGGCCGCTGATAATGAAGACGAAATACAGGGCCTGGTGGTGAAGACAGAGATCTTCATGATCTCTGATGGTATACGGTGACAGGGACGGAGTACACGGCAATAGCTATCTCGGATCACACTCCACATTGGGTGGACCTGGAGATAGGGGAGGAAAAGAACAGCACCCGCCCTAGAGAATGGACATGGGACTATTGGCAGATGAGGGGATATGTTTAAGGGTGAGGGGGTGTATTGAAAGGTACTTGGAGCTTAACGACAATGGGGAGGTTTAGGTGGGAGTGGTCTGGGAAGCGTTGAAGGCAGTGGTTAGAGGGGAGCTGATATCTATTAGGGCACATAAAGGAAAGCAGGAGGGTAGGGAAAGGGAGCGGTTGCTGAAAGATCTTTTGAGGGTGGACAGACAATATGAGGAGGCACCGGAGGAGGGACTGTACAGGGAAAGGCAAAGGCTACATGTAGAATTTGACTTGTTGACTACGGGTAATGCAGAGGCACAATGGAGGAAGGCACAAGGTGTACAGTATGAACATGGGGAGAAGGCAAGCCGGTTGTTGGCCCACCAACTGAGGAAGAGGGGAGCAGCGAGGGAGATAGAGGGGGTGAGAGACGAGGAGGGAGAGATGGAGTGGGGAGCGGAGAGAGTGAATGGAGTGTTCAAGGCATTTTATGAAAGATTATATAAAGCTCAGCCCCCGGAAGGGAAGGAGAGAATGATATGCTTTCTGGATCAGCTGGAATTCCCTAAGGTGGAGGAGCAGGAGAGGGCGGGACTGGGAGCACAGATTGAGATGGAGGAGGTAGTGAAAGGGATTGGGAGCATGCAGGCGGGGAAGGCCCCGGGACCAGACGGATTCCCGGTGGAATTTTATAGGAAGTATATGGACTTGCTGGCCCCGCTTCTGACGAGAACCTTTAATGAGGCTAGGGAAAGGGGGCAGTTGCCCCCGACTATGTCAGAGGCAAAGATATCGCTCCTCCTAAAGAAGGAAAAAGACCCGCTGCAATGCGGGTCCTATAGGCCCATTTCTCTTTTAAATGTGGATGCTAAGATTCTGGCCAAGGTAATGGCGACGAGGATAGAGGACTGTGTCCCAGGGGTGGTACATGAGGACCAGACTGGGTTTGTGAAGGGGAGACAGCTGAACACGAACATACGGAGGTTGCTAGGGGTAATGATGATGCCCCCGCCAGAGGGGGAAGCGGAGATAGTGGTGGCGATGGATGCCGAGAAAGCATTTGATAGAGTGGAGTGGGATTATCTGTGGGAGGTGCTGAGGAGATTTGGCTTCGGAGATGGATATATCGGATGGGTACAGCTGCTGTATAGGGCACCGATGGCGAGTGTGGTTACGAATGGACGGGGGTCTGATTATTTCCGGCTTTGCAGAGGGACGAGGCAGGGATGTCCCCTGTCTCCGTTGTTGTTTGCACTGGCGATTGAGCCCCTGGCCATGGCACTGAGGGGTTCCAGGAAGTGGAGGGGAGTGTTTAGGGGAGGAGAAGAACACCGGGTATCTCTGTATGCGGATGATTTGTTGTTGTATGTGGCGGACCCGGTGGAGGGGATGCCAGAGATAATGCGGATACTTGGGGAGTTTGGGGATTTTTCGGGGTATAAATTGAACATGGGGAAAAGTGAGTTGTTTGTGGTGCATCCGGGGGAGCAGAGCAGGGAAATAGAGGATTTACCGCTGAGGAAGGTAACAAGAGACTTCCGATATTTGGGGATTCAGATAGCCAAGAATTGGGGAACCCTGCACCGGCTTAATTTAACACGCTTGGTGGAACAGATGGAGGAGGACTTCAAGAGATGGGACATGGTGTCCCTGTCGCTGGCGGGTAGGGTGCAGGCGGTTAAAATGGTGGTTCTCCCGAGATTCCTCTTTGTGTTTCAGTGCCTCCCGGTGATGGTCACAAAGGCTTTTTTTAAGAGAATTGAGAAAAGCATTATGAGTTGTGTGGGCCGGGAAGACCCCGAGAGTGAGGAGGGGGTTCTTGCAGCGTAGTAGGGATAGGGGGGGTTGGCACTACCGAGCCTAAATGATTATTACTGGGCCGCCAATATTTCAATGGTGTGTAAGTGGATGGGAGAAGGGGAGGGAGCGGCGTGGAAGAGATTGGAGAGGGCGTCCTGCAAGGGGACCAGTTTACAAGCAATGGTGACGGCACCGTTGCCGTTTTCACCGAAGAAATACACTACAAGCCCGGTGGTGGTGGCAACATTAAAAATTTGGGGGCAGTGGAGGCGGCATGGGGGAAGGACGGGAGCCTCGGTGCGGTCCCCGATAAGAAATAACCATAGGTTTGTTCCGGGGAGAATGGATGGGGGATTTGGAGCATGGCAAAGAGCTGGGGTAGTACAATTGAGAGATCTGTTCGTAGATGGGACGTTTGCGAGTCTGGGAGCGCTGACGGAAAAATATGGGTTGCCCCAAGGGAATGCATTTCGGTATATGCAACTGAGGGCTTTTGCGAGGCAACAGGTGAGGGAATTCCCGCAGCTCCCAACGCAGGAGGTGCAGGACAGAGTGATCTCAGAGACATGGGTGGGGGATGGTAAGGGAAATGAGGGACGAGGGGGAGATCATGGTAGATGAGCTGAAAGGGAAATGGGAAGAAGAGCTGGGGGAGGAGATTGAGGAGGGGCTGTGGGCTGATGCCCTACGTCGGGTAAACTCGTCGTCCTCGTGTGCCAGGCTAAGCCTGATACAATTCAAGGTTCTACACAGGGCGCATATGACTGGAGCACGGCTCAGTAAATTTTTCGGGGTAGAGGATAGGTGTGGGAGATGCTCGAGAAGCCCAGCGAATCACACCCACATGTTCTGGTCATGTCCGGCATTACAGGGGTTCTGGGTGGGGGTGGCGAAGGTGCTTTCGAAGGTGGTGGGGGTCCGGGTCGAGCCAAGCTGGGGGTTGGCTATATTCGGGGTTGCAGAAGAGCCGGGCGTGCAGGAGGCGAGAGAGGCTGATGTTTTGGCCTTTGCGTCCCTAGTAGCCCGTCGCAGGATATTGCTTATGTGGAAGGAAGCCAAACCCCCGGGCGTGGAGACCTGGATAAACGACATGGCAGGGTTTATAAAGTTAGAACGGATCAAGTTCGTATTAAGGGGTTCGGCTCAAGGGTTCACCAGGCGGTGGCAACCGTTCGTCAACTACCTCACAGAACGATAGAGGGAATAAAAAGAAAGAAAGACAACAGCAGCAACCCGGGGGGAGGGCGGGGGGGGGAAGATCCGGGCGGGCTCTTAGGGATGTCATTGTATATGTATAGACATTGATTATAGGTAATGTATATTGGACTGTTGGATTGTATTTTTGGAGAGTAACTATTTTTGACAAGGCAGTTGCCATTTAGATTTGTTTTTGTTTCTGTTTATATATTATTTATTTACTTGTTTAAAACTGGCCACTGTTATTCATATTGCTTTATTGTTGTTTAAAAGAAAAACCATGTACTGTTATGTTTGGCCAAAAAATCTTGAATAAAATATATATATATTTTTTAAAATGGTCAAACCCCGATCTAAAATGGCGAACAAGAGAGGCTGATGGGAAAATCAGCCAAAAGGACTCAAACGGACGGCTGCAGGCAAAACAGTGTTTTCGGCTCTGAGGAAATCGGCCCAGACCGATACCTGCAACCATTAACAGCACAACAACCCAGCCATCTGCATACTAAGCAGCCATCCCCGGGAACAATTGCTACACATTAGCAACATAAAGCCGATCCAGACTTTTCGGCGCCAGCAGTGGCTGTGACAAAGAAAGGTGGACGACCACCCCCCGATCAAGGAATCGCCCCATTATTGGAGCATATCGAACCAAGTGATTGGGACCAAGTCCAATCACTTGGAACCAGGGTCAAGGTCCGCCCCGAGAGGCGGGAAGCCCCTAGGGACTATAAAAATAAGGGCCAAGTTCAGATCGACCCTTCTTCTCCTACTCGCAACCTTCGAGACCCTTCGACGAAGAAACAAGTCAGTGTTACTCCAGTGATCGCTACCAGATAGGTGCTCCAGACTATCAACTCGTACCAGCCTTTTTGAATCCCGCAGGCCAGACCCCATTCGATAGACCAGTCGTTTCCCTGACCTGGTGGGCCATCACCAAAGTTAAGTATTGGCCTTTTGTGGTAGGTAATAGTCTAGAAGTAGGATTATTGTATAAGTATTTATTGCTGTATATAATAAATGATCGTTGATTTAACTTTTACAAAGCGGTGTGCTGCATTATTAATCATTACTTGAGCTTGAACCATGTGGTGGTATCAGAAAGATACCTGGCGACTCGTGAGCAAAGGTAACAGAATTAGAGCTAATAAAACTAAGGCTAATAAGAGCAACAGGCCTTAACTACTTCTTGTGGTAATGAATTCCACAGGTGGGCAGTGGTTAGCGCTGAGGACCCAGGGCCGATCCCGGCCCCCCTGTTCATGTGGAGTTGCACATTGTCCCCGTGCATGGGTCTCACCCCCACAAACAGAAAGATGTGCAGGTAAGGTGGATTGGTCACGCTAAATTGCCCCTTAATTGGAAAAAAATAATTGAGTACTCTAAAAAAAAATTTTTTTTAATGAATTCCACAGGCTCACCACTCTCTGGGTGAAGAAATTTCTCATCTTTGTCCTAAATGGTCTACCCCGCGTCCTCAGACTGTGACCCCTGGTTCTGGACTCTCCCACCATCGGGTACATCCTTCCTGCATCTACCCTGTCCAGTCCTGTTAGAATTTTATCGGTTTCTATAAGATTACCTCCTCATTCTTCTGAACTCCAACAAATATAATCCTGACTGATTCAATCTCTCCTCATACGTCAGTCCCACCATGCCAGGAATCAGTCTGGTGAACCTTTGTTGCACTCACTTGAGACCAAGAACATCCTTCCTCAGATAAGGAGGCAAAAACTGCACACAATATTCCAGGCATGGCCTCAGGAAGGCCCTGTAAAATTGCAGCAAGACATACTCGCTCCCCTACTGGCATTCTCACCACTGACGGTGTGTACTTTCAACGCATGGACGACAGCAGTTCACAAATGTGGCTCAACACCACCACCACAAGAGTATTTAGGATTGGTAATAAATACCAGTCTTTGAAGTGATGCCCACATACCACCACATCATGAATTAATTTTTAAAAGATGCTCAGAGGAAGGGCAGCATGGTGGCGCAGTGGGTTAGCCCTGTTGCCTCACGGCGCCGAAGTCCCAGGTTTGATCCCGACTCTGGGTCACTGTCCGTGTGGAGTTTGCACATTCCCTCCGTGTTTGCGTGGGTTTCGCCCCCACAACCCAAAGATGTGCAGGGTAGGTGGATTGGCCACGCTAAATTGCCCCTTAATTGGAAAAAATGAATTGGGTACTCTAAATTTTTTTTTTTTAAAAGATGCTCGGAGGAAATGGTGATCAGATCATACAGATTCTGTGTTTTAAATGCCTGAATGTTTGAAGAGGAGGTGCATTAGGAGTAAAGAGGTTTGTGTTGTCTTAACCTGTTTAAAATGAAGAGGGAAAACTACCCTCAGTGGACTTGATTTGACCTCTATTCAAGCAAGACAACTTTAACATCGTATTACATGGTGCAGAAACTGGCCAGCTGTCGAACAGGTCTATCCATGCTGGTGCGTACGCTCCACTTAAACTTTCTTCATCTCACCCCATCCAGCATATCTTCCTATTCCTTTCTCCCGCATGTGCTTACTTAGCTTCTCCTTAAATGCATCTATAATATTCACCTGAACTAATCCCTGTGGGAGCGAGTTCCACATTCTTAACACTCTCTGGGTTAAAGAGGCTTTCTCCCAAGTACTCTTTTATATTCAGGCCCCTATTTTGGTCTAACTCACATATGGAAATATATTCTCTACGGACAAGATTTTACTGTAAAGTGTCGGCAGAATTGTTGGCAATCGTGACCGTAAAATGTCTCTGATGGCCTTTCCGCCAGGCTCTCGCCCACCTGACCTCACCACAATTTTACGCTTGGACAGGCGAAGCCTCAACTGGCCCGCTGCTCTTGCCTCACTTGGGACCCTTAAGTGGCCAATTATTGCCCAGTTAAGGGCCATTCCCTGCCCCTCCTCAATTTTCAGGCTGATGGGAGGGGTGGGATGCCTGAAGATGAACGCTGTTCTGGCCATGGGCAGGAAGGGGTGGGGTCGGCACCCTTTCAATATTGGGCGTTCCCCTCCACCATCAGAAAGTCTGGCCGCTGCAGGTCCTTCCTCCCCACACCCCTGCCTTTCACCAACACCAAACACCACCCTGACCTGTTTATATAATATAATAATCTTTATTAGGGCGCAGTGATTAGCACTGCTGCCTCACGGCGCCGAGGACCTGGGTTCAATCCCGGCCCCAGGTCACTGTCCGTGTGGAGTTTGCACATTCTTCCCATGTCTGTGTGGGTCTCAACCCTGATGTGTTTGGCAGGTAGGTTTGATGTGGACTGCACCCGATGCAGGGATGCTAGAAACAGACATCTAACACTGGAGAAGATCCAACACTGTTTTATTCAATGATAGAACTGATATACATATTCAGCTGTGGGTTGACACTATACTGAACTGACTGGAGACCTTTTAGTAGCCTGACCAGATTTACTAGCTACCACATGGTGTTTGCACTTGCTAGCTCGTGGACTCTGACTGTCTCAGTGGCTGGGTCCCGAGAGAGCGGGAAACCTAGTGCCCTCTGGCTTTATAGTGGTAGTGTCCTGTCTGGTGATTGGCTGCACTGTGTTGCGTGCTTACTGGTTATCCTGTGTGTCAATCTCTGTCTGTCTGCATCTCATTACATACATGAGTGGATATTATGACATCTCCCCCCTTTTTTTTAGATCAATAAATACTAAGGTGTGCGTGCGTATATGTATATATGCCTGACTACATACAAAAGGTGTCTAAATGAACATATATACATAGGAAGGTGTTGATATTGCAGCTAAATGGCAAATGAAACAATATTTACAGAGGTTAAATCGATGAAGTCACAAAATGTACAAAAGTTCCGTCTACAGATTCAGTCTTTGTGGTGGGCGACGAATTCTTGTCGATCGCCGTAGAGGTGAATCAGGAGCCGCCTGCACGTGAATAGGCGGGATCGCTGCCATCGCGGTGGTTGCATGGGCTGGCAGGATTGCTGGTAGATCGGTGGCCTCGTGGCAGGGAACGTCCGGAGGAAGCATCGTAGGCGGCGGGACACTTCGGTCAGGTAGCGGGCGTGGAACTCTTCGCAGTGCCCGTCTTTGCACTGTAGCAGGGAGCCATCAGCCATGCGGACAAGGAACGATCTTGGGCCACTTGTTTGATCACAACAGCTGTGGCTGACCAGCTGCCCTCAGTCAACTGGACACGAACATGATCAGTTGGGGCCAGCTCAGGTAGATCCATGGCATGAGCATCGTATGTAGCCTTCTGTTGGGCCCGTGACTGCTGCATTTTCTGTAAGACCATGAGGTGGTCAAGGTCTGGAACATGGATGGCTGGAACTGTGGTCCTCAGAGTGCGATTCATGAGCATCTGCGCTGGAGACAACCCAGTGGACAGTGGGGTTGCCCTGTATGGCAACATCGCCAGGTTGAAGTCGGCGCCTGAGTCTGCAGCTTTGCACAGGAATTGCTTTACAATATGGACCCCTTTCTCGGCCTTCCCGTTTGACTGCGGGTAGTGGGAACTGGAGGTTACGTGAAGGAAGTTGTTGGACTGTGCAAAATCAGACCATTCCTGGCTGTAAAAGCAAGGACCATTGTTGTTCATTCCCGTGAGTGGAATCCCATGCCTGGCGAATGTTTCTTTGCAGGCTTTGATTACCGCCTTCGCCGTGAGGTCAGACAGTTTCACCACTTCTGGGTAACTGGAGAAGTAGTCGACCAGGAGTGCGTAGTCACGCCCCTTGGCGTGGAAAAAGTCTACACCTACTTTGGACCACGGATAGGTCATGATCTCGTGCTGTTGCAGCGTTTCCTTGGGTTGAGCTGGTTGAAATTTCTGACAGGTAGGGCAGTTGAGGACTGTTTCGGCAATGTCCTGGCTGATGCCCAGCCAATAGACCGCCTCCCGAGCTCTGCGTCGGCATTTCTCGTCCCCAAGGTGACCCTCATGGAGTTGGCTCAGCACCATAGCCCGCATGCTCTGAGGAATTACGATCCTGTCGAGTTTCAGAAGGATTCCCTCCACTACCGTCAGGTCGTCTTTTACGTTATAGAACTGGGGACATTGTCCCTTCCGCCAGCCATTGGTAAGGTGCTGCATCACACGCTACAGCAGTGAGGAAGCAGAGGATCCTTGGCCGTTTCCTCACAAATTTGGACCACCCGTTCGTCAGAGGCCGGAAGGTTGGTGGCACACAACTGCACTTTGTTCACACGGTGTGGTAATGGACCCGGATAGGGCATCTGCAACGATCAGCTCTTTGTCTGGCGTGTAGACATGTTTGAAGTCGTAGCGGCGTAGCTTAAGAAGAATTTTCTGTAACCGAGGTGTCACGTCATTTAAATCCTTCTGGATTATATGGACTAGAAGCCTGTGGTCCGTTTCTACCGTGAATTTTGGCAGGCCGTAAACGTAGTCGTGAAACTTGACTATCCCTGTCACGAGGCCCAGACACTCCTTCTCAATCTGAGCATACAGGGAGCGTCATGGCCCTGGAGGCTTACGCCACTGGAGCCCAGGACGAGGAGTCATCGCGCTGAAGGAGCACCGCCCCAATGCCGTCCTGGCTTGCATCAGTCGATATCTTGGTTTCCTTGGTTGGGTCGAAGAACGCGAGAACCGGGGCTGTGGTGAGCTTTGCTTTCAGCTCACGCCATTCCTCTTCATGCGTGGGCAGCCACTGGAATTCCGTCGACTTCTTGACGAGATGGCGGAGGGCCGTGGTGTGGGATGCCATATTGGGAATGAATTTCCCGAGGAAGTTGACCATCCCGAGGAAGCGGAGGACCACCTTCTTGTCCTCCGGGGTCTTCAGGGCTTTGATCGCCGAGACCTTGTCGGCATCTGGCCGCACACCCTGCTGCGAGATGTGGTCACCCAGGAACTTAATATCTGATTGACCAAATGAGCACTTGGCCCTGTTGAGCTGGAGACCATGTTCATGAATTCTCTGGAATACCTTCTTGAGGCGAGCAATGTGTTCCTGGAGCGTTGTGGACCAGATAATTAAGTCATCAACGTATACTCGCACCCCCTCGATGCCCTCCATCATCTGCTCCATGATGCGGTGAAATACTTCGGAGGCAGATATGATCCCAAAAGGCATCCGGTTCTAGCAGAAGCGACCGAACTTGGTGTTGAACGTGCACAGCTTCCGACTGGACGCGTCCAACTGTATTTGCCCAAAACCCTTGGAGGCGTCCAGCTTAGTAAAGAATTTGGCATGAGCCATCTCACTGGTCAACTCTTCACGTTTTGGTATCGGGTAATGCTCCCACATGATGTTGCTGTTTAAATCCTGAGGGTCAATGCAAATGCAAAGCTCCCCTGACGGCTTCTTTACGTAGACTATGGAGCTCACCCAGTCTGTTGGCTCCGTGGCCTTCGATATGATGCCCTGGTAATTGCTTCTTCAGACAATCCTTGAGGGGTGCCGGCACCCGGCGTGGTGCATGAATTACAGGGGTGGCGTTCGGCTTGAGCAGGATTTTATATAGCAGGTATGGGAGCCTGCCCATTCCTTCGAATACGCTGTGGTACTGCGTGATAATGTCATCAATGTCGGCTTGCAAGTTTCCATCAGGCGAGGCCATCGCCAGTGATGATGACATGGTGTGGACTCGTCGAACCAGGTTCAGGAGCTTGCAGGCTCGAGCACCGAGCAGGGACGCCCTGTCAGGCCCGACGATTTCAAACGGGAATGTGTTGCCTTGATCGCCTTGTTGGATACCGCTAGTTGACAGGAGCCACTGGCAGCTATGGCATTGCCATTGTAGTCAAGGAGCTGGCAGGCCGGTGGAAGAATGCTTTGTCTGGCGCGGATGGTGTCGAGGTCGGATTTTGAGATGAGGTTCGCTGATGCGCCGGTGCCCAGTTTAAATCGGATGCGAGCCTTGTTAACTGTGAGGACAGCACACTGGATCAACACTGAGGTTCGAGAGGCGTTTCGCCGTTGTGGTGGAAGGCAGCGCATGTGTAGTTATGATGCCCACCCGGTATGGGGACTTGAGGCACTCAGCATCAGGGTCTGTTGGGCTGTCGGGTTCGGAATCTGGCATGCCTTGTTATATAGAGCGGATGCTTCTGCGCCACAGCTGGGATTGCTGGCTGCTGAGAGGTGGAGCAGATCTGCAAAGGGCTGCGTAGTGGCCAAGCTTGCCACACTGTAGACACCGGCGTCCTTTTGCCGGACATTGCCGCTTTAAATGGGCGGAGCCACAATTTGGACACGTCATGATGCTGCGTCAGCGTGTTCCGTGCGCCATCGCGCATGCGCAGTGCGGTCGGTCGACGTACGCACCTGCGCAGTCGGGTTGTCGGGCTCATCGTCCACTCGGTCGTGGCGCGTAGGCGCAGGGACCCGGGAAAAGCGCGCGAAAACTCCTCGATGCTCAGGCCCTGCATTTGTGCAATGGCCTGCACCCGTTCCACCTCGTGGGACGTCAGCTTTGCAGTTTCTGCCACCCTGATGTGGGAGTAACGATTCTTAGCATGCTTATGGACAATGCACGTCTCGATAGCGACAGAGGGGGTCAACTGTTTGACTTTCAGGAGCTGCTGCCGAAGGGAGTCAGAGTGGACCCCGAAAAATATCTGATCCCGGATCATGGAATCAGCCATCGAGTCATAGTTACATGACTGCGCTAGGATGCAGAGATGGGTCACGAAGGACTGCAAAGGTTCATCCTTACCCTGAAGCCTCTGCTGGAAAACGTACCGTTCAAAGCTCTCATTCACCTCAAAGTCGCAGTGGCTGTCAAACTTCAGGACTGTTTTGAATTTTGTTTTGTCTTCGCTGTCAGCGAACGTAAGGGAGTAGTAGATGTGGATAGCGTGGTCCCCAGCGGTGGAGAGAAATAGCGCGATCTTCCTGGCATTCGATGCTGCTTCGAGGTCGGAGGCCTCGCTGTACAAGAGGAACTTTTGCTTGAAGATTTTCCAATTGGCGCCGAGGTTGCCGGAGATGCGGAACTGCGGAAGAGGCTGGATGTTTTCCATTTCAGTGGATGGCTGCTTGCTGGTCAATGCTGATTCACTCGAGGTAGGTCCGTCAAGATCAGTATCACTCTGGTACCATGATGTGTTAGGCAGGTAGGTTCGATGTGGACTGCACTCAATGCAGAGAATCTAGAAACAGACGTCTAACACTGGAGAAGATCCAACACTGTTTTATTCAATGATAGAATTGATATACATGATATTCAGCTGTGGGTCGACACTATACTGAACTGACTGGAGACCTTTTAGTAGCCTGACCAGACTTCTGCCTGTCACTGCATCTCATTATATACATGAGTGGATATTATGACAAACCCCACAAACCAAAAAGTGCAGAGTAGGTGGATTGGCCACACTAAATTGCCCCTTAATGGGAAAAAATAATCATTGGATACTTTAAATTTATTTTTAAAAATTATAATCTTTATTGTCTGAAGTAGGCTTACATTAACACTGCAATGAAGTTACTGTGAAAAGCCCCTTTCCCATTCCCCTGAGCCTAACCTCGCCTTCCAACCCTGAGATTCCCACACTTAACTGGTCCTGGACTCCCGAAAGGCGAGTTTTTTTTCTTGTTGTTAAAACGAATCAAGGGTCCTTTGGCTCTGTTGCTGCATGTTTAATTTATTAAAAAGTTAAATTTATGCAGCGGGATTCCCAGCCGGCAGGATTTTCTGTTGTGCTGGGAGCGCACCCACAGCCGCAGGTTTTCCGGCAGTGTGGGGTGGCCACAATGGGAAATGGCGGGAACGGAGAATTCCACTGCCAGCGAGAGCGCGATGACCAGGATCGGAGAATCCCACCCATGATCTTTTGAGCCAGGGTTCCATTCTGGAATCTTCCCGATCAGTTATAACATCAACTGGGATCGTAACAGGTGTCACACCCTTTCATTGTCTCAATGATCTCTCCAAGGTCACCTCGCAGCCTTCTCTTTTCCAGAAGAAAGTGCTCCAGCCTGGTCAGTGCTTCCAGCTGATAACCTCTTAGTTCCTGCATACTTCTGGTAAATCTATTCTGCATATTTTCTCATGCCTTTACATCCTTTCTGTGAACCTTGCAAGGTCAGTTCAAACAAAGCATACGATTGGTGTCCTTTTAGCTCTTTTGAATTTTGCAGGAACATTCCTTTCTGATGTGCTTAATCTCATCAGTGGTCTTCCCTTTGAGTTACTCATTTATGTAGTTCACCTCTTTCCTGTTGACAAGAGATCTATGTCTCCTTTGCACAGAAACACAGCAACATATGTCCCCACATGAAACGTGGATTCTGAGACACAAACAATTGTCTGAATTTCCTCAGCTAAGCGGAGGGAAGGAGATTGGGTAATAAAACTGGGAGCTTAGCAGAGAAAGAGAGAGTCAGTATTGGAAGGGAGAGAAGGAAACTGTGTCATAGGGATCGGTGTAGGGAGCAGGGAAAGGAAAACCAAGACGGGTGAATGATTTTACAGTTTGACTCAAGTTGCTCTATGACAGCTTGTGAAGTCCATGTTTCACATTGGCTCAGACTGAGACTCCCAGTTCAAAGACAGAACATTCATTCAGCTGCAGAGTCCAAGTCAGAGCCCAAAGACATAAGGAAACTCAATATGGTTGGATTCTGTTCAAAGCTGTATCAACTGGGAAACCTGAATGCATCGTGCTGGTGCGAACAGAAGATATTGTTGAAAATGGAAGCAGAAAGATGAAGCAGTTTGTGAAGAAAGGGCATTCTCGTCAGCGTGGAACATTAGAACCTTCAATCTTTCAGAGATCGAGAAGCGTTACAATGGAACTGTTACTTCAAGAGACATTTGAAAATCCTTCAGCACTTCAGCGCAGATTTAAGTTTTCAAAGCTGCACTCCAAGATTCAATGGCATGCCCCCAGGTCACTGTCACACTGCCAAATAGAAAAGAATCCTGTCTTCATTTGGAAGGATGAGAAAGCAGCACCAGAATATAAATGAATGACAAGTCTGTTGGGGCATTTATTGAAGAACAAGCTGTGTCACATCCTTTTAAAGCAATTCCACAGACACCTGCAATCAACGCTATTGTTAATGTAATTGTGCTTTGAACAACAACAAAAAATTAGCTCACGGCAATTTCTTTCTCCAGACAGTTTGTTTGCTCTCGTCAAGGTAAGGGTCACCTGTGCTGAAGAATGGAGCTCCCATTGAGCAATGCAAGGTCATATCAAGAGGATCAGCCAGAAGTCGGACAGAGCTCTGTTTCCAATGTCACAATTGGCCTAGTCTGGTGGAATCATCATGGTTTAAGAATGTTGACAGAACAGGCAGGACTTAATTACTAATCAAACAGTTGTGTTGACTTTAATTACAGTTCAGGTTTTGGTGTTTTCTTCTCCCTCATAAGATATCTGGGGCTGGTTTAGCACAGGGCTAAAGAGCTGGCTTTGCAAGCAGACCAAGACAGGCCAGCAGCACAGTTCAATTGTCATACCAGCCTCCCCGAACAGGCGCTGGAATGTGGCGACTAGGAGCTTTTCACAGTAACTTCATTTGAAGCCTGCTTGTGACAATAAGTGATTTTCATTTTATTTCATATTTCTTGATTTTTTTGGGACATTTCCCACACTTGTCCCTCGTGCACGTTCATTCTTCAATGTGTTGTAGCGCAACATCCCATTATTTTTTGCAAGAACAGTGTATTGTTAGGAAATAGAGATGGTTTTAAAGTATTTTTTCGTGCTTTTGTGGATATCAGGAATAAATATAGCTTGAAGTAATCTTAATTTTGTGTTTCTATATTTTTGTGTTAAAAAAGGGTTCAAACTTCAGGTAAGCTGCATGTTGTCTGCAGTCAGATCCTGAAATCTGACTTGTCCAGCAATAACATTAGCTGAAATCCCATCACAGTATGCACCTCCCTTGAAGAGCTGTGGGTTACCTTTAAATTGCACAAGCCACCTGCGATATGAGCCCCTATGCGCAGCCAATGAGCAGCACAAGTGGTGCAAGTAGCATCCAACAATTATGTAAAAATAGCAGGCTGGATAAATTTAGCGTGCCGCCAGCAACTCAATTTACAACAATGGGTTAATCATGTCTCTGAATCAGAGGTTCTTGGGCTCCCTAATCAAAAATTCTGCTTCCTGTATTCAAACTCGTACCGAGTCCTGAACATCCACCATTCGCATCCGAGTTGACCTAAATTGCCTTTTGGTTTGGCAAAGCCTCATTTTAATATTCACATCCTTTTTTCCAAATCTCTCAATGGCCTAACCCTTTCTGATCTCGAAAGCTCCTCCAGTCCTTACAACTCTCTGATGTCCCTGTGCTCCTCTGCTGGCCTATTGGGCACTTGCATCTTTAATATTGTTCCAACATACCTTTGAACGTCTGACCACTCTTAAATTCCCCCCCGATAGCTCTGCGATTCTTTCACTCCTGAAATCAACCTCTTTGACCAAGCTTTTAGCCACCTACCCTCATATCTCATGTGGCTGAGTGTCAAATGTTGTTATTTGCTGCTCCTGTGAAGTTCCTTGGGACATTTTAGACACATTTTGGATGCATGTTGTTGTTTGTCATGGATTCATGCTGCACTGTTGGATTTGAACACATCATCTAATCTGACATTTCAGTGCAGTACTGAGGAGTGCTGCATTGGCAGAAGGCATTGCTATTCTTCGGGTGAGATATTTGGGTTCATTTTCAACTGGGATCTCTGGGTGCTGGACCGATGGAGCCAATTGTAGAAACCTTTTGAAATGTACTACCATGGCAGTGAAGTTGAAAAACTTGAGTTCAAGTGTACATAAAGATACCATGAGAAAGAGCACAGAGTTTTCTGGATGGTATTTCAATCTTCGCCATTGATCTTCGTTGGATTTTGATGTGTGCAAAAATGTTTCTGCATTTTCCTCCAGAACGCAGCTCACGTTGTTTGAAGTTAAATCATTCAACTGTTAACTGTAGAGTAAAGGATTAATGGTTTTGTTAATTAGACAATGGTGTTAATGACGTAAGAGTCAGATGACCAAGAGGCTTCAAGGAAGCAAGACACCGACCGTCTGTGACAAGAGAATAATGTACTTAACCGTGAGCTCTTGGATCCAGATGTTTATTAATGAATAGTTTAAGAAAAACTTAATACAGAGTATGTCCAAGTCACACAGAGGATAAGAGAAGACTCATCCAGTTAGAAAAACAACACAAATAAAGGACAATGATCCGAGCCATGGTGGTAGTGCTGGCGGCCACAGTTTAAGAAAACTGAGGGCACAACTTGGTAACCCACGGGTGAAGAGCCAGGAACAGTTTGACTTCATAAATAAGAAGAACAAAAATAATATGTTCCTTCATAGGGGACAGGGACTCGCGATGTCTACCACCATTGAACAGCCATTACCCCTTTCATAGGCCTTCAAACGCACCAAACGTCTACAGCAAGGACAACAATGGGAATGTCTGAAAGATACCAAACAGTTTGGGGCTTACAGGAGAAGGCACCAAAACATAAGTTGTGACTGTGAGCAGAGCTGATGATGTCCAGGCAAGACAAGGGTTGCAATTCAACAAAAAAAATAACAGAGCCACATTGTGGGTGGGTTTAGCGGGGTGTTTCCCACACCTGTAACACAGGGAACGACCCCGCTATCGAGTGGGACTCTGACATTTTTTCGGGCTTTCATTTCCTGCACTGAGGCACCCTGATCTCTCAAGCCCCCAACCCGAAACCCTCCAACATGCCTGTTGGGGAGGGGGGGGGGGCGTCACCCGCCCTGCACCTCACCTCTTAAGGGCAGAGCACCCCCATGCCCAGTCCCCAGCATGGCCAAAATGCCACCTTGGTACCATGGCCCTGCCAGCCTGGCAGTGCCACCTGGGCACCCTGGTGGTGCTAGAGTGGCACCCTGGTGGTGCTGCCAGGATGATAGGCTGGCGGCCCAAGGTTCCCAGGTGCATCAGCAGTTCCTGGGTGCTACCCTACCCAGAGCCTCTGATTGCCTGGGAGACCGCCCCAAGAGTGGTTCTGCCTGGTCCCCAAGGGGGTCTCTTTGGCGAGTGCATTTGATCCCAGGCGCTGATTAGATCTGGCACGTACATATTCAAATGTGCACCACTGCACAATTAAATATGCAAATTTAGATCCTGCCAATTGTGGGAGGGATCCAGATCGCAACAACAGGTAAATCCCATGAGAATCCTCTCACATGATTTACCAGCTGCGTCGCATCCCTAGTCGAGTGTGGCGCTGCAGTTAGATTTCGCCCAATGAGTTGAGGAGACCTCTGCGTCCTATGGCGATAAGGGAACATAGCGCTAAAACACTGCTGGGGTTAGCTGCCTTTGGTAAAAGTGAATTGGAGGGGTAGTAAGAGGTGGGAGTTGGATGGATACTGTAAACAATACATCTAGTTAATATGCATCAGGTGGAAATGTAATCATCGAAAGGGCAAGGTTTAGTCAAAAGAGCCAGAGGCCAGGTGAATATGTTGATTTATTCATGAACAACTTATACAGACTCAGTAGTTGTGACTATGAAGATATGGCTCCGAAAATCAGGATCTCTGCGAAGAATGCCCAGCTGAATGCTTTCTCTGTGGCAAGGCCAGACATTTTAAACTAGTCTGCAGATCAAAAGCACAATTTAAAGGCAGAAAGCTGGACAAACTTCCAGTAATTTTAGAGTCCAAGAAATTGCAAATATACTATTTCAGCAGAATGATTTCCTCGGAGATATACAAGATCCCAAGATGCAGTTCTGGCAGTCAAAGGGCGCTGAACTGAATATAAACTAGATGAAGTAATGCAAGATCACAGCTCAGCAATATTCAAAAATGAATTTCCAAAGTTGTTCCGCGGACTGGGAAAACTCCAAAATGCAGTAGAAATTGAAATTGACTCACTGCGCAGCGAACCAGTCGTAATTAAAGAAAGATTTGCTTCTCTTCGGAGAAAGGCTAGGAGAGCCGGAAACAGACACCGACTATCGTCAAATGAGCTTCTAGACCTGAGGGCTCTTCCGGGACCGACTTCAAGAGAATTAAGCCACCGCAGAGGCGGACAATCCAATGGGAGAAGAGGTTCTAGGTCAGACTGCACTTTTTGACTCTGTGGTATTATCAGGTATTGCAGTACCCGAGAGGCTGTAGACCATTGGGTAAACCTAGGAGTTTACCATTGGCTGTTTGGTATGTAGCTCCGCCCTGACACGCGGGGTATAAGAACAGGTGCTGTCCCAGCAGCCCTCATTCTGGACCGAAGCTGCTGGGGAACAGATCTGGCCTATTAAAGCCTTCAGTTATGTTACAACCTCGTCTTTGAGTTTAATTGATCGTGCATCAGACTCCACTGCCAATTATCATAAAGCCTTTTGAGAAGAACCTTCCTTTTGTTGAAGAAGGTGATAAAAAGGTGAATTTGTCTATTTATTTCATCGAGCTCACCGATGACATACATCAATAACTGCCAACAGCCAGAAAAAAAACTATTCAGGGATAATGAGACGCTTAACTCCAAATTGAATGAAATATATCGTGAAAGTGCAGAGGCTATTAATTTTTTGGAAACCTTAGCATGAGCTTGCACTTGGATCTCATCAAGGCACAGATGCACTCGAGTTTTCTTTTCCTCATAAAGTAGAGGCCCCAAAAGACAGAGCTTCTACAGCTGACGAGTAGCTTAGAAAAACTCAAAGTCGAACATCAAATGGAGCTTGAACATATTGAAATTAAGCAAGAGTTGGAGAAACCTAATTACCTCAAAGAGAATGCTGAGTGGAAAACCCAGCCATTTGCAGTCACACAGCACTGCCAAGCCACAGAAGGGATTCGGACATGAGAAATTATGTAACTGAAGTAAGTGAACATGTTGCAGTACAGGAGTGTTTAAATGTTATACCGCATCGAAGGGAATTTTCCCAGCATCAGACATGAGTCTTGGCTACAGAACAACTATCTGAAGGAGTCCTGACTCTCGCCGTCTTTCCTCTTACTGCTGAGACTCTTGTAGCAATAGTACCAGTCGCTGAAATTGAACTTTCAAGCAAGCTTGCAGACCAGAGTACTTTGCAGAGATTTCCTCTGGATCCCAGTCCAGAAGTTATTCCATTCCTGATGGTGCTTTCTGCTGCTGATCCTGAGATCCCATTGTCTGCAATGGAGCAGCCTCACATTGAAGCAAACCATGGAACATCAACATACCAAAAGTAAAATCCCTAAGAGCAGCCGGGAGGCTTCCTTTCCTTGTATTTAACAGTATTTTCAGAATCTTCTTCATTCTTCTTTTCTTCTGCCTTCATTCCTTCATGACTCAGGTATTGGATGCTTCTCTTGTCACAGCAATGGTGAATGATACAGTTGCAAAGGTCTTCATCGGTGCTGAAAGTGCTTCGTTTTTTCAAGCTGGTTCTTTCACCTTTCCCCAGTGTGCAACTCAGAAGACCAGAGAGAGAGAGAATTTCAGTTATTTGTCTGCCTTTCCAACGGGTTATGATTGCTCGGGTCCTGGAGGGTTCTCCCCTTCAATCAGTTTTTCCTGGATTTGTCTTCGCTGCCTTTAGATTCAGGTCATCATATGTCACAGCCCAGGATCCAGCTGTCGTGAGAAACCGCTGTCCCACTCCACCAATGTGTTTGCCCTTCAAGAAGAAGATACGGGAACATGGAACTAACCACACTGCTGGGGTTAGATGCCTTTGGCGAAAATGAATTAGAGGGGTAGTGGGAGGTAGGAGTTGGATGGAAATTGTGAACAATACATCAGGTTAATAGCTGGTGGGAATGCAATGTAAATCGTTGAATCATTTCTGGACATTATATTTGGAGGGAGATGTCAAGTAAAGGGTTAATGTTAATGATGATATAATCTGTGGAATTCTCTACCACAGAAGGTTGCTGAGGCCAAGTAACTGAATAGATGGAAATAGATAGATTTCTAGACATTAAAGGTGTCAAGGAGGAAGGAGAGAGCGCAAGATTATGGAGTTGAGATAAAGGATGAAGCATGATCATATTTAATGGAAGAGCAGGCTCAAGGGGCCAAATGGCCAACTCCTGCTCTTATTTTCAATGCTTCCAAGTAAGAATGTCATCAGGGTCAGATGACCAATAGCCTGTGTCCAGGAAATAATGGGTTTACCACAAGGTCTTGGGTATAAATAGCTGCAAGTAAATTGTTTAAGAGAAACTTAGGACAGGCTATGTTCAAATCACTCACAGAGTAAGAGAAACCTCATCCAGCTCGAAGACCAAGGACAATGATCCCAACAATTAACAGTTCAGAGAAGCCCATTAGGCTTGCTGTGCTTTTGCTGGCTTTTTGAAAGTGCTGTCAACTCAGTCCCAAACCCTAACATTTTCCCCAAATAACAGCAGATTAGTTTTCTTCAAACAAATGTCCAATTGCCTTTGGCAAGTTCCGGTGGAATCTAGTTCTACCATCTTTCCAGGTGGTGCTCTCCAGATGACAACAACTCACTGTGTCGAGAAACCTTTCCATTATTACATTCTGGTTCTTTTGCCACTTACTTACTCTGTTTCTAAATTGCCCGCTACTCCTTATTTACTCTCAAAACTCTTCAGGATTTTGGGTACCTTTATCAAATCTCCTCTTAACTTTCTCTGCTCTAAAGCAATACAGCCCCAGCTTCCCCAGTCTCTCCACATAGCTGCATCTCTCAATCCTGGCACCAATCTAGTGAATCTCTTCTGCCATCTCTCGAAGCCTTGACGTAGGGTCCGCAGAATTGAACACATTACTCCAACTGAGGCGAGGATTGGTTTATCAGGCTTCAGCATAGCTTTCTTGCGTTGCCGATCGTGGGCCAGGCCCCCTGGGGTCGGACCCCCCCCCCCCCCCGCCGGGGGGCCCCTGCCAACCGCCGCCGACCGACGTGGCGACGAGGGGATTTTCACAGTAACTTCATTGCAGTGAGCCTCTTTGTGATAAGAAATAAAGATTATTATTATAATTAGATACATTTCTGTTGCAATCAAGGGCAAAAGGTTAATCAGAACAACATTTGAGAAACACCCTCGACACAAATTGCGGTCACATTGCATATCGAGGTGTTGGTTATCTCCTGTAATGTGCAGAGAAACAAAGCTCAAGCTTGTTCGTTCTTTTTCAGAGCATAGTTCTTCACTTCAAATCACAAGATTGTTTGCTTGTCCCTATCCATTTCCTGGAGTAAACCATTCCTACATTGACACCAATTGGCATTTTTACACACGTGGACCACTGACCAGTTGGCCAGTCTACAAGATAGACAATTCCATCCTAAAATGCTCTGTGTTAGAGGTTGCCCTGGTAATTTGGCCACACGTTACCTTTGAAATTGAGCTGGTTTTCTGAAATGAAATATTTCTTCATGTTTTTGCTTAAACTTATTTGCATTACCACCAAACGTAAAACATTTCCTGAACCAGCGCAATCTGACAGTCCCTGAGTATTAATAATATCCTTTGATTATGTTTAAGAGTGGCTGCCTGGTGCATTTTTATCAATACACCTGAAAATGGATTTATCACAAAAAGAAGCATTTTTAATACGAGCGCCAGGTCTACCGAGGAAATGAAAATGGCTTTGAACAACTGTACAGAATCGTTTGTTCCCTTGCTTAGTGGAGTCAATTTCTTCATAAATTAAATATTTTTTTCTTAAATTAAAAATTATTCAATATTTAGAAAGCTGTATAAATTGCATTTTTAAATTGCACCTAAAAGTAATGCTGAATTTTAAGAGCTTCCTCAACGTGCCAATTCCTTTATTTTCTGCTTCACTTTAATGTCTGCACACCACAGTGCCCCATCCATGATTTGGCTTTTAACCCAGGCTGATATCATGAGAGGGCATTTGGGGCTGGGACTGAGTCAACAACCCGAGGATGGCACAGAAGCATGCGTCTTGACATGACTCAAACTTCCTTTGAAGAAAGGACATTTGGTATAAGCTGTTGGGCAAATGGAGCATTGAGGAGGGATCATCATTTTATAACACTGCGGCGAGTTCTCTGCCTCCCCAGCCACGTGTTCCTGGCGGCGCGCCATCACCGGCAGCAGGATTCTCCGTTCCCGCCAATGGGATTTCCCATTGTGGCCACCCCTAGCTGAGAAACCCGCGGGTGTGGGTGCGCTGCTGGCGGAACGTAAAATCCCACTGGCGGAGAATTCACCCCACTGCTTTCAGAACAATAGAGCGTGCTTTTCACTTTCATTGTCTCAGCACTTCTTCTAAGTTCTCTCAGAAAGCAACACGCAGGAAGCATCACGCAGGAACCAATCACTGACTGTTGTCAGGCAGAGCTTTGTCCCTGGCCAACCCAGCAGTTGCCAGTCAACTAATTGAACCGACTCCTCCAAAGCCAAGATGCACCCAGTGCCATAGAGTCTGGCCTTTTCTCTCCAAGCATGAAGCCTGGGAACACCGTGTCCTGGCACTCTTCTGTTTGAAGGCACATTGCGATTGTGGGTCCATGGACCAAAATGATAAAACAACATAAAATAAATAGGAACAAAGGAAATAAACAAGAAGAATTACAAAAGTGAGATACGTGAACACAGAGGTTAAGATATTTAACATAACCACAAATGTTAACAGCCAGAAAGTGATCAGAAAATTTGCACTGAGTCCATCATGGATAACAAGTGTGCTCTTTCAACTCTTACACATTGTCCAAACAATGGCACAAAAACAGGGTTTCACAGCTTAAGGGAAAATAACTTGTCATTATCTATGCTGGTTTTGCATCAAAATATACATTTGCACAAATTACTTTGATTCCTTGGTCATTAAAACTGCCAAACTCCACTTCAGCCACATAGCTCTGCCCTACCATGCAAAAGAATCTGTTGCAGCAAAAAAAATCTTTCACGGTTGCATTTTCTTTACCACACTGTTCTCATTGTGCAAAAACGATGGCTTGAAAATTTATTATATATAACACCAGGAAGGGAAAAGAAACATAACGAAAGAAGAAAATGTGCATTCCACGGGCGGGATTCTCCGACCTCCCGCCGGGCCGGTGAATCGCCGGGTGGGCGGCGTGAATCTCGCCCCACCACCCCGACGCCAGCTGCCGAAATCTCCGGCGCCGGGGTTTTGGCGGGCGGGGGGATCACGCCGCGTCGGTCGGTGGCCGCTGGCAGCGGCACCCCCGGTGATTCTCCGGCCCGTGATGGGCCGAGTGGCCGCCCATTTTTGGCGGGTCCCGCCGGCGTAAATCAAACCAGGTCCGTACCAGCGGGACCTGGCTCTGCGGGTGGCCTGCGGAGTCCTCCTTTGCATGTGCTGGGATGACGCCAGCACACGCTGGCGCTCCCGTGCATGTGCCAACTCGCGCCGGCCGGCGGAGGCCGTTCGGCGCGGCGCCAAGCCCTTCCGCGCCGGCTGGCACGGCGCCAACCCCGCTGCCGCCAGCCTAGCGTCGGAAGGTGCGGAGGATTCTTGCGGGTAGGAAAGAATTCCGCCCCGTGTTTTACTCAGGCCTGATGGGTTTAACAGATGTCGCTTGACTTAACTCAGTTTGTAGATTCTGGCCTGCGATGGCATATTAATGAGATTCTCAGGTAATTTTGGTGTAAATTAAAGATTGGTTCGAAACCATTTTAAATTTCAATGCAGTTGGGGAGAAGACATTCTGTGCCCGATTGTGTCATGAATCTGACAAGTCTGTTCCAGGTGGATTGACATCATTTGAACTTCAACTTGCACTGGATAGATACATTCCCTTGACTTAGGAAACGCAAGCTCTTGCACAAAGCGTGAGTTTCCTTTTAGTATTCTTCCTTATGAGTTATAGAAGCTGAAGAGGAGTGTACTATAAAACATTACTTTCTGTATGCTGTTTTTCATTCATTCATGGGATGTGGGCATTGCACGGCAGCATTTACTGCCAATTCCGAATTGCCCTTGAGCAGGAATGATGGGTCACCTTCTTGAATACAAATGAGTGGTTTGCTGAACCACATCAGGAGGTAGGTAGGTGTCAACCACATTGCTTTGGATTTGCAGTCACATATGCATCGGATATGTAGAACATGGCACAGAAAATGGCCATTTGGCCGAACCAGCCCATGCTGCTGATTATGGTCCACTGCCTTCCCTCTTATATGTTCTCACCAAACGTAACTGTATATTCCTTTCTCCCTCGTATGCTCGTCTGTTCCCCCTTTGATGTATTTATACCATTCACTTCAACCGCGGCAGCAAGTTCCACATTCAGATGGGTCAAGAAGCTACTTCTGTTTACCCTGACGGACATTTTGGACAAGGCCAGAGCAGATCAGGATGGAAGATTTTCTTCCTCGAAAGGAGATGAGTGAACCAGGTGGGGTTGTATGAGAATCCAGTAGGTTCATGGACACCATCAGTAATACTCATCCCAGATTTATTCAATGAAATGGATTTAAACTTCTTGCTGCCATGGTGGGATTGAACTCATGTCCCCAGATCATTCACACCTATCTCTGCATTGCCAGGCCAATGACATAAACACTCTAAACCAGACCTTGCACATGTATTGTAACACACTGATAAGAGGTAACTGTGACCCTGAATTTCTACAGAGTTCTCCTGGCATGGCTATGCTTATTGGCTGGTTTAGCACAGGGCTAAATCGCCGGCTTTGAAAGCAGACTAAGGCAGGCCAGCAGCACAGTTCAATTTCCGTACCAGTCTCCCCGAACAGGCGACGGAATGTGGCGACTAGGGGCTTTTCACAGTAACTTCATTTGAAGCCTACTTGTGACAATAAGCGATTTTCATTTCCTATGCGTATTCCTGATGCCCCACAGAAAAACAAAGCAACAGAAATTCTCATTATGTGTCTTCATTTCTGTAAAGTAATTGGCAGCTTCAGGAAAATTGCAGCAACAGATCCCAATGTAATTTTTTTTTTTTTTTTTGCTTTGAATTCTGAAAAGTCTGTCTGAACAGACCAAAATTGCCAAATTACGCCGGGCAGGATCTCCACCGCCTGCTGCCGATGCAGTGGATATTCCAGCACTGTCCAAAAAAACTGGGCTGATCCCGTTAGAATCATAGTATCCACACAGTGTAGAAGGAGGCCATTCGGCCCATCGAGACTGCCCTGAACCTCTGAAAGAACACCCTACCTCGGCCCACTCACCCACCCTATGCTTGTAACCCTATCTAACCTGCACATCCCTGGACTCTAAGGGGCAATTTTGTCAGGGCCAGTCCACCTAACCTGCACATCTTTAGACTATGGGAGGAAAGTGTAGCACCTGGAAGAATCCCACGCAGACAGGGAGAATGCACAAACTCCACAAAGACAGTCATCCAAGGTCAGAATCGAACCCGGGACCATGGCATTGTGAGACAGCAGTGCTAACCACCGCCATCCCTCCAGTGTTCCGATACTCTGGTCCCCCATTGGTGGCAGTTTTGAGGTTCGCCAAGCCTGAGTGATTCTCCGGTCCTCTGAACCAGGATTCATGTGGGCGAGAATTAGTGCAGATATTTCCCAGTGGGGCCCTGGCACGGTTGACCTTGCCAGGGGCCAAGCGAGTAATTCTTTAAGGGTGTTGTCCCGAAGGCCTTTAGGAGAGCTCTCCTCACCCACTATGCAAATCCTGCCCACCCAACGCCCCACCTGAGATGCCCATAAGTGTGACCTCCACCAGAACCCCACCTTGAGAGACCCCCCACCACACCCCCCCCATTGCAGAGACCTCCACAGGAGACCTTCCATCACAGAGACCGCCCATTACAGAGACACCTGCCTTAAATCTAGAGAGCAGTCTAGAAGAGACTGGGGGAGGGGGGAAATACCCCGGCAGCACGGTAGCATGGTGGTTAGCACAATTGCTTCACAGCTCCAGGATCCCAGGTTCGATTCCCGGCTTGGGTCACTGTCTGTGCGGAGTCTGCACATCCTCCCCGCGTGTGCGTGGGTTTCCTCCGGGTGCTCCGGTTTCCTCCCACAGTCCAAAGATGTGCGGGTTAGGTGGATTGGCCATGCTAAATTGCCCATAGTGTCCAAAATTGCCCTTAGTGTAGGGTGGGGTTACTGGGTTTTGGGGATTAGGTGGGGTTACTGGGTTATGGGGATAGGGTGGAGGTTTGGACCTTGGGTAGGGTGCTCTTTCCAAGAGCCGGTGCAGACTCGATGGGCCGAATGGCCTCCTTCTGCACTGTAAATTCTATGTCCATGTCCAAGAGACTGTGGGGAAAAAAAATCACTGCTTTAAAACTCACCTACTGGCTCATGCAGAGCAAGCAGCACCTGTAATTCCTAGAAAGTGAACACCACATCAGCTGGATTTAGCCCCCATCAAATCTTTGATCTGCAAGGCTTTCATTCAAATCAATTGGAATTGGTTTTACTAAGCTGTGATTGACAGATCGCATTCAGCAAGCTCTCTGGATTGTTTAATTTCAGTTCTCTTCATGCTTGAATGGATCTCAAGTACCCTGCTTTATAGTTTACCACAATGCTTACAAACATCTAGCTATGATTAATAGCTTTTGGACCACTCAAGAGTGGTTAAGTTCTTTCTGCAGGGAAAAAGAAGAGGTGAAAGCACTTAACTGCCTTTTATACCAAGTATACTGAGAGTATACCAATTCCCATACTGGTATTTGCGAGGGAATCTCTTGCAATCACCCCCATACATAAATTTGCAAGGAAAGGGATAGTGAATCACCCCTGGATTCCCTCTCCCAGTACGAGCGTAAATCAGAGGCAATTCATCTCCGGCAGGAGATTGCAGTGACACAGTCCACCCAAAAAATGGCATTTTGGGCAGGTTTGTTTGTGTGTTTCCTGTCACCTGTTTGGGTGAGATCCAGGCATGTCTGCATGCACACTTAGGCCGGAATTAAAATTAACTTTTCCCACCGTGTGCGCATCCCCGCCAGCAGGTTTTGCCGCCCTGTGGGGTGGTTACAATGTGAAATCCCATTGACAAGCGGCAGGAAGATAGAATCCTGCCACCAGTGAATGGCACACCGTCGGGGAACTGGAGAATCCCACCCTTCGTCATCTTTTTGGGGCTTGGGGAGTTTCTCACCAGTAAAGCCCACATTCTGCAGTGAGGAAATAAACTCGCCAGCCAAACCAGCTCCTCAGAGATTGGGGCACCATTATGAAAGGGTGCCCTGATCTCAAGGTGAGGTTCAGGGTCCTCCACATCTCCCACCCATGGGCAATGTGATCCTCCCTCCCCCCGCAGACATGGGCAACACCCCCAACCATCGACCTCCGAGAGGCAATGTTCCCCCCTTCATTGAAAGTTAGAGTAAACCCCCCTCCGCCACCACCCAGGCATAAGGGTGACCCTGCCTCATACTCATACATCCTTGCGGACATCAGGGTATTTCCCCCCTCCCACCTGCTAGTGAGCATACCCAGCTACAGGGTTATCAGAGAATTTACAGTGCAGAAGGAGGCCATTCGGCCCATCGAGTCTGCACCGGCTCTTGGAAAGAGCACCCTACCCAAGGTCAACGCCTCCACATAACCCAGTAACCCCACCCAACACTAAGGGCAATTTTGGACACTAAGGACAATTTATCATGGCCAATCCTCCTAACCTGCACATCTTTGGACTGTGGGAGGAAACCGGAGCACCCGGAGGAAACCCACGCACACACAGGGAGGATGTGCAGACTCCGCACAGACAGTGACCCAAGCCGGAATCGAACCTGGGACCCTGGAGCTGTGAAGCAATTGTGCTATCCACAATGCTACCGTGCTGCCCTAAACTATAAATTCACAGTTACTGAAGGCCCCCCCCCCCACCTTTAGGCCTCCCCTTTCGGGACACCCCCCCTTCACCCCCTAACCTTCATGATGTCCCTCTATACCCTCCCCTTCATCCCCCCTTTCATGGGTATGGCCCCATTGGGCCACGTCCCTTGGTACTGCCAACCTGGAACCTTTGCCATGTCCTGTCCCCCACCATCCGATGGCCGACAATGGCTTCCGAGACCCCCAGAGTTGCCACCACGCCTGGTCTCCGCCTGTGAAAACCAACCAGTATTAATCGCCGCCTGGGTGAGGTCCCGGCAGTGTAGCCCGTGACTCCCCATGGCTCATTTAAATTTGAATATGTGGATCACGCCGAGCGAGGGCGTGATTCAGATCACTCCGGGTGACTCATGCGTGGTTCAGCGTCCGGCGCAGAGTGCCAAAACCCTGCCCATAGCCTCCCAAACGGATAATTCAGCCCCAGTAACAGGTTGTGCTCTTGTTTTAATCCTTTTAAAGTGAACAGGAATTGGAATCTTATAATTGGCCTTCCCCTAATGGAGATGTCATTGACTGTGAGCTTACTGCAGATAGATAACCCCCATCATCCCAGGAAGCACAAGATCATGCATGTGGTGTTATTTTAAAGCACTGAGTTTACATTTAGAATCTTTTTTATTGATTGATGAAATTGATGAGAAGAGCATTATGAGACATTGCTATCTGCGTTTGTAGATGACTGTGGCACACTGATAACAGCTGATATTATCTCAACCACTGAAACGCTTCTTTGAACAAGGGTAAGCTTTGTTCAGAGGTTGAGCTTTGGAACAGAGCCTGCATTTAATTTGCAACAGGATTCTTGGGTTTTTGGAATGCAATCATTTGATTTTATGCTTCAGACAGTAAAACGGATGAAAATAACTTGGAATTCAAATCGGGTGTGTGCGAATTTTTAAAATTCTAATACTTTATGTGTGATGACATCATAAATAAACGGGAGAAGAACTGGGAGTTGAGATGACTCAGGAATGATTCAACAGAAAGGATGGAGCAGAAAACAGGAAACTATGGGCACGAATCACCGGAAAGATTTATAAGTGTGGTAGCGAGCGGGAACTGCTGCGAGCTTCCCTGCACTCGGCCCGGAGTGGCCGGCACGGCAATTGGCCCACTTAAGGAGGCCCCGCTGGCATCACGCCGCAAATCATGGCTCGGCAGACGATTCGCTGGGACCGCACTCGCCAGCCCTCCCGAACAAGGTCGAGCAGAACTAAATAAGCTCTTGTCCCCAACCCTTCTTCACCTCCCGCAGGAGAGGTTGTCCCACAACCGTTGAGAGAGGCCCCAGACAGGCGGCGGTGTGCCGAACATCAGAATCCTCACATTTGAGGAACGAACCCTGGAGGTTACGGAGGTCAGAGTGGTCACCAACGCAGAGGTCAGCGCACGCCGCAGAGGTGAGGATCCACCAGGCCCCATCCGGACAATCTATCACACATGAGTTGTTAATGCCAGACAGACTGACTCATCCTTCCCACTGACCATGTGTTCATTCTCCCACAGAACCTCCAGCCAACGGGGACAGCCCATCTGGTGCACAACGTTGGCAGCATGAGTGGAGCTGTCGAAGGTGTGATGCAGTCAGTGGTGGCCATGGCTGAGGGCTTCGGTAGACTGTCCCACTCGCTGGGGGACATGTACCAGGTGGACCTTGATGGGGTGCTGCAGTCTGGCCTAAGATCATGACAGCACTGAACATGAGGTTGTACTTCTGCTTCGTCTTTTATTCATGTGGCATTGTATCACAGTTACATCAATAGTTACATCAGTATCAGGTCTTCCTGGTGTTAACCCTTTGACCTATATATTGCACTCTTCATTTTGCGTTCAACTCCATAGATCATTTGTCGTCAGGTTGAATTAATTAAATTATCAGTCTTTTACATCTGGTTTATGAGCTTTATAAAGTAGGGGATTGGCTTGTCCTGCAGCCGACTCATTCTACATCTTAGTTGTGGAATTATGTCTTTCCTCCTCAGTTCTATCACACATGTACTTTTATGTGGTCGTGGCAGGAGATAGTGGCAATGGGGGGGTGGGAGTAAAACCTTTTTCATCAAAGTCCAGACGGAGCACAGAGGCACATATTCAGTTGTTCGATTGTGTCAGAGTAGCTTTGGCACACATTACCTCGGATTAGTTTCACTGCTCGATCCCTTATGCTTTCAAGTTTGTTCATGTGCTCTTGGTCAGCCCAGCATTCCAAACAGGTATTCAACAGTGCGTGCAAACATCAAACGTGGTGAATAGGTCAGTTTGAGATGCACTGTGGTGCTTGAGAATGTGTAGCAAATGAAATATTCCATTATCTCGCCTACACGCGTTGACGCCGGTACCACTGCTCCTGCGCGGACCCCGCGGCGCCCAGTTGACGCCGGGATCGGCAGCTGGAGCGGCGTGGGTCGCTCCAGTGCCATGCTGGCCCCCTGTAGGGGCCAGAATTGCTGATCCTGAGGCCATGTTGAATCCGTTGGGAAACGCAATGGTGTTTACAACGGCGTCAACACTTAGCCTCAGGATCAGAGAATCCTGCTCCCTGTACCTGCAGGCGATACAATTATTTCCCAACCCACTGGCTGGAACCTCGCACTCTCCCAACATCCGACCATCACGCTTGTTCCTCAGAACCCCCTGGCATATACCAACACAACACCTTCATGTCTAGGCACGGTGCTCACACATGCCACCTGCTCTCGACCCCCTGATCCATCAGGCGTGCAGTTCACAATTGCTCTTTGTCCCAATACCAGAAAATAGCCCATAATAAGAGGGAAACAGCGAATCTCAGGGATCCAAATCCTCACCCCCAATGAGAAAAGGGCGCTGGAGATCGCAGGGTTGCCCGAGGAGGGAGCAGTGACCGACAGCGAGGTTGGCCTGTGCCAGCGAAGTGAGGACCCACTGCACCTTCATCGTGGTGACCTGTTTCAAATGAGTTGATCATGCCCCACGCAATTATCCTTCCCTTTCATTAAACTCATGTCCATTGTCTTGCAGGATCACTATCTGATGATGCCCAGCCATCTGGAGGCACTGCCCCTGTCACCCAAGAGAACACCTCGGAGGAGTGCTCCGAGCAGAACACCGGCAATACGTCACAACTATCACCCGCACCTTCTGCCATCAGAGAGACACATACCTCGGTGAGAGACGTTAGCAAGAAGGCTTATGGGACCCGATCTGGTGAACACAACACATCTGCTGATGCACATCAGGTGGAGACAGGAGCATCCGTGGGAGTCAGCAGTCAGCGGTCCACTGGACTCCAGGACTCAGCTGAATCCCAGCCAGATGCCGAGCCTCTGGGCAAGGTGGTCGCAGGGCTGAAGCAGAAGATAGGCCACAGCCTTAGGAAGGTGTGTCAGTGACATTCCAGCGACTGCAAAGCCAATTAGAAGAGTACCAAAGCCTTCAGGCACAGGAGATGGTGCCGGCATTGCGTGGCACCCAGGCCAACACCGCTAGGGTGGCAACCGCAGTGGTGGTGTCTAAGGGGTTGCTCAGTCTGTGACTACCATAGCTGAGGGCTTCAACATCATGTCCCAGTTGCTGCGGGACACGTCCCTGATACAGGTGACATTGCCGAAGTACTCCAGAGCATGACTCCCGTCACTGAGGACCATTGCTGGGGGCGTCGACATCATGGTACAGACAATGGATTGTCACCAGAATTGGTAGTCCCAGATGATTCTGAGGCTTCTGGAACTCACTGCAGCTTATCCTCTATCCCATGGAGTCACCCAGCGGCCCTCCTCGGAGCTCATTCTGCGGCCTCAATCAAGGTGCTAAGGCGGTCTCCAGTTCTTCTGAATCTCCTCCTTATGACACCAGTATACCCGCAGGGCAAGAGTTATATCTGGGGGAAAGGCAATTATGATGCGATAAGGCAAGACTTAGGATGCATCGGATGGAGAGGAAAACTGCAGGGGATGGGCACAATGGAAATGTGGAGCTTGTTCAAGGAACAGCTACTGCGTGTCCTTGATAAGTATGTGCCTGTCAGGCAGGGAGGAAGTGGTCGAGCAAGGGAACTGTGGTTTACTAAGGCAGTCAAAACACTTGTCAAGAGGAAGAAGGAGGCTTATGTAAAGATGAGACATGAAGGTTCAGTAAGGGTGCTCAAGAGTTACAAGTTAGCTAGGAAGGACTAAAGAGAGAGCTAAGAAGAGCCAGGAGAGGACATGAGAAGTCTTTGGCAGGTAGGATCAAGGATAACCCTAAATCTTTTCATAGATATGTCAGGAATAAAAGAATGACTAGGGTAAGAGTAGGGCCAGTCAAGGACAGTAGTGGGAAGTTGTGCTTGGAGTCCGAGGAGATAGGAGAGGTGTTAAATGAATATTTTTCATCAGTATTCACACAGGAAAAAGACAATGTTGTTGAGGAGAATACTGAGATTCAGGCTACTAGACTAGAAGGGCTTGAGGTTCATAAGGAGGAGGTTTTAACAATTCTGGAAAGTGTGAAAATAGATAAGTCCCTGGGCCGCTTCTTTGGGAAGCGAGGGAAGAGATTGCTGAGCCTTTGGCTTTGATCTTTGTCAACAGGAATAGTCATCTTTGTCAACAGGAATAGTGCCAGAAGACTGGAGGATAGCAAATGTTGTCCCATTGTTCAAGAAGGGGAGTAGAGACAACACCGGTAACTATAGACCAGTGAGCCTTACTTCTGTTGTGGGCAAAATCTTGGAAAGGTTTATAAGAGATAGGGTGTATAATCATCTGGAAAGGAATAATTTGATTAGACATAGTCAACATGGTTTCGTGAAGGGTAGGTCGTGCCTCACAAACCTTTATTGAGTTCTTTGAGAAGGTGACCAAACAGGTGGATGAGGGTAAAGCAGTTGATGTGGTGTATATGGATTTCAGTGAAGCATTTGATAAGGTTCCCCACAGTAGGCTACTGCAGAAAATACGGAAGCATGGGATTCAGGGAGATTTAGCAGTTTGGATCAGAAATTGGCTAGCTGGAAGAAGACAAAGGGTGGTGGTTGATGGGAAATGTTCAGACTGGAGTCCAGTTACTAGTGGTGTACCACAAGGATCTGTTTTAGGGCCACTGCTGTTTGTCATTTTTATAAATGACCTGGAGGAGGGCGTAGAAGGATGGGTGAATAAAGTTGCAGATGACACTAAAGTCGGTGGAGTTGTGGACAGTGCGGAAGGATGTTACAAGTTACAGAGGGACATAGATAAGCTGCAGCGCTAGGCTGAGAGGTGGCAAATGGAGTTTAATGTAGAAAAGTGTGAGGTGATTCATTTTGGAAGGAATAACAGGAAGACAGAGTACTGGGCTAATGGTAAGATTCTTGGCAGTGTGGATGAGCAGAGAGATCTCGGTGTCCATGTACATAGATCCCTGAAAGTTGCCACTCAGGTTGAGAGGGTTGTTAAGAAGGCGTACGGTGTGTTAGCTTTTATTGGTAGAGGGATTGAGTTTCGGAGCCATGAGGTCATGTTGCAGCTGTACAAAACTCTGGTGCGGCCGCATTTGGAGTATTGCGTGCAATTCTGGTCGCCGCCTTATAGGAAGGATGTGCAAGCATTGGAAAGGGTGCAGAGGAGATTTACCACAATGTTGCCTGGTGTGGAGGGAAGATCTTATGAGGAAAGGCTGAGGGATTTGAGGCTGTTTTCGTTAGAGAGAAGAAGGTTAAGAGGTGACTTAATTGAGGCATACAAGATGATCAGAGGATTGGATAGGGTGGACAGTGAGAGCCTTTTTCCTCAGATGGTGATGTCTAGCACGAGGGGACATAGCTTTAAATTGAGGGGAGATCGATATAAGACAGATGTCAGAGGTAGATTCTTTACTCAGAGACTAGTAAGGGTGTGGAATGCCCTGCCTGCAACAGTAATGGACTCGCCAACACTAAGGGCGTTCAAATGGTCATTGGATAGACATATGGACAATAAGGGAATAGTGTAAATGGGCTTTAGAGTGGTTTCACAGGTCGGTGCAACATCGAGGGCTGAAGGGCCTGTACTGCGCTGTAATGTTCTATGTTCTATGTTCTATGTTCTATTTCACACCTGAAACATGTAAAGCCTCTGTCATTTTAATCATAACAGTGGGCCTGCCTGTACCCCCACCCCTGTTGTCCCTGCTTCCCCCTCCCACCTCAGCACAGTAGTCCATGATCAAAAACCCCAAATGTAGGCTCCATCATGAGTATGGGTGTGAGCGTGCTGTCAGCAGAAAGACAGGAATCAGACTTAATCAGAACCTGAGGAGCACCAGAGCTTTCCTCATAGCACGTGGTCATCACTCTCCTGCCTTGAAAAGTGACCTGCTGATAGTGCTAACACAGGCCCAGCACCCTGTTACAGAGGCCCGTGGAGGGGGGAACAGGGAAGGGGAGGAATGAAGTGTGAATAGGGGGTGGAGCTGGTGGACACACAGCCTCATCTCATGCATGTGAATCTAGAGACTATGAGGGCCTCCCACGTCCTCCTGGCATGTTGGCCTCTTGCCGCTGACTGCCCTCCAGCCACCCATGGTCCTCCTCCTCAGATCTCTGTCAACCTCCGCTGCCTGTCCATCGTCCTCCAGCTCCTCCTCGAGCACGTCGGGAGTGGACCGGGTGAATGGCAAAATGGCTCACGCACGATGCAATCCCATTTTGGACCTTTCCTGGTATTCACTCTGCGCAACTGGATCATGCTCAACATTATGCTCGCTCAGTGCTCCACTGGAATGTCATGTACTCAAATCCTAGACTGCAGCTCAGGAACTCAAACTCACATTCCCAAGGCTCAGAAGCAAGAGTGCCACGAGGCAAGTGTCGGGCAGTGATTGTCGAGTGAATTTGGCGACAACATACAATGGAAAATGCAAACGGTTGTACTACATCGACAGACACATGGACGTATAAACAATGTGCTCCACAGGAATAACAAGGTCACATTCAAGCACTTTAAACAGCCCTCACTGATTGAACTCAAAATGGCTCAACTTGAAGCCCAATTTGGATGAGCAGGGTTAAGTACAGTGAAAAGATTCCTCAGAGCTCTGTGGAATCCTTAATAATGTTCTGACAGGATTGAAATGACCTACCTTTTTTATAACTAATGTTCATGCAAAAAATTGGATTATAACAAGGCCACTAGTGGTGTAAATCGCCTGCGCTCTACATTTCAATGTTTTATGGCTTTGGCAAGAATGGTGATTAAAGCTGTGATATATATTACTGATAATTTTAACTATATATTCAGTCTTGCTTTAAATAATACACAGGGATGAATTCGCACAGCAAGTTAAAATGAGAAACGTGTACAGTGCAAAGCAACAACAGATGCAGGCATTTGATTGTTACTCTCTGGAAAAAAACATGATTTAATCTTTCTGCATTTTGTAAGCAAAGCCGGTGGACTGGGACAGCAAAACAAAAGACCAACCACAAGTGCAGACATTTCAAAGGGAATGAGTGAGACTTCCAGGAAAGAAACCAATAAATCTAAAATTTCAATGAGAGGAATTTTTATGGACAGGAAAACACTCGGCGGGATTCTCCGGTCCCCCAGCCGCATGTTTCTTGGCGGCGCGACGTTCGCTGGCGCCGGGATTCTGTCTTCCCGCCGCTTGTCAATGGGATTTCCCATTGAAGCCACCCCACACCGCCTGGAAATCCGCAAGAGGGGGCTGCCAGCAGGAAAACTGGATTGCAACCACCAGAAAATTTCAGCAACTGTTTCCTGGCAAGGGTTATGTTTCCCTACTTTATTTAGACCTCCTTCCGAACATAATTTACCTCTCCTGTGATACAGCCAGGTGTCTCCTGAACCCATTTACACTACCCGCCTCAAATGAGCCTTCCTGGTAATTTGCTGCACGGTTATAATACCCAAGGGATGAATCAATACTGCCTGACTTCCCTGTTAACACATGAATTCCCCTCTTTTAGTTTGTCTCCAACAGTGGCAGAATGGTTTTGTGTACTGTAGCCAATGAGCTTTGGGACCTGTATTGACGTACCACTGTGGTGCTTTAATTTTGATGGTTGTGGAATTAGTGCTTTAGTTCCAAAGGAGAACCAACTTGTTCCACAGTGACATGCACATAACCCCTGATAATGAAACTGAGGGAAGTCCTGAGGACCAACCAGGCCAGAAGGAATGAGGCAAAATTAATTGCAGGATGTTCAAATGTCCACCTCAGCCACTGGAACAGGCAGATGGGATGGAATTTTACCTAAAGGCTGTGGTGTTACCATAAGAGTCAGAACTGCAAGGGTTAATGAAGTGTCGAGAGTAGCCACTAGAGGGAGCTACAGTTACAACTATATAAGGCAGTGGTGCTAAGCCTTGTGGGAGAGAATGTGTGCAGGAGTTAGCGAGAGAGAGCCAGGAGTACAGATAGTGTAAGTGAGTGCAGATCATAGTTTAAACCAGTAGTGAGATTAGCTGTAGATGAGTGTAGTTTAGATGTTATTAATCAAGTGTGTTTTATTTCAGAGTGCGTGTCGAATCGAAGTTAATACTGTTAATAAATTTATAGCTTTGTTTCAGTTCAAGCTATTTTGTGGTCTTTGTGAACAGTACGCCAACCATCCTGAAATAAGCAACACAAGGAACACCACAAAGGTCAGCACTTGAGTGTTGGTCTTCAAGAAAAGCCTCAAATTAGCAAAAAGAAAACCAAAGTAAACACTTAGCGAGCCAACATCCAAATGTTATTCTCTGAAGACAAAGTTATTCTTACTTGGATAAAATTGAACATACAGTGCAGAAGGAGGCCATTCGGCCCAGTGAGTCTGCACCGACCCACTTGAGCCCTCACTTCCGCCCTATCCCCGTAACCCAATAACCCCTCCTCACCTTTTTTGGTCACTACGGGCAAATTTATCATGGCCAATACACCTAACCTGCACGTTTTTAGACTGTGAAAGGAAGCCAGAGCACCTGGAGGAAACCCACGCAGACACGGGGAGAACGTGCAGATTCCGCACAGACAGTAACCCAGTGGGGAATCGAATCTGGGACCATGGCGCTGTGGAGCCACAGTGCTATCCACTGAGCTATCGTGCTGCCCGAGAGGATGGAAGTCAGATTCCAGAGTAAGGAGTTATTATAAAGAAAGGAAAGAAAGACTTGCATTTAGGGGCTTTTCACAGTAACTTCTTTGACGCCTACTTGTGACAATAAGTGATTATTTTTATTATTATTACCTTGCCTTTTGCAGCATCTCAAGGCATTTTACAGCCCATGAAGCATTTTTGAACTTATGTCACTGTTTTAATGTGGGAAATGTGACCGCTAATCAATGCACATCAAGCTGTGGCAGCACGGTGGCACAGTGGGTTAGCCCTGCTGCCTCACGGCACCGAGGTCTCAGGTTCGATCCCGGCTCTGGGTCACTGTCCGTGTGGAGTTTGCACATTCTCCCTGTGTTTGCGCGGGTTTCGCCCCCACAACCCAAAGATGTGCAGGCGAGGTGGATTGGCCACGCTAAATTGCCCCTTAGTTGAAAAAAACAAACTGGGTACTCTAAATTTATTTAAAAAAATGTACAGCAAGCTCCCGCAAACAGCACTGTGTTCTTTAGGTGATGTTGATTGAGGGATAGATTTAGCCTGACATTCTCCCTTCTTCAAAATAGTGTAATTGAATCGATTACAATGAGCTGAGAGACTAGATGGGGTCATGGTTTAAATATTATCTGAGAGACCTCTGACATCCCTCAGGTACTGGCACCGGAGTGTCAGCTAAGGTTTTTTGGCTCACGTCCCTGGAGTAGCACTTGGATTCTAAAACCTCTGACTCAAAGGCAAGAGTGCCTCCCACTGAACCCTGACAGGAGGGTCACAATTGACGAGACTGGACGATACTCTGTGCAGGATATTTGTCCACCTCATCCTACTTTCCTCTTCCCCTCGCACACTCTGCCTGATAACAAGGTGCTGCTGTTTTGATCTGCCACTCACCTGTTGCTGCTAACCCTTGCTTCTGCTTCCAGATGGAGCGGGAGACACAGAAGGAAAGTCCTCTTGTTTTTCAGGAGCCGTGAATTCTCCTGACTTTGCACTCCCGACCTGGGGAGCGCAAATTCAGACCTCTGCCTGTCTTTGATTCATTCAGGGGATGCTGGCTAGTTTGTTGAATTTGCTTGAGTTCCAAAGGAGAACCAACTTATTGCCTCTCCCCAATTACCCTTGAGAAGGTGGTGGGTGAGTAAACTTCTTAAACCACTGCAGCCCATGTGGTGTTGGTGCACCCACAATGCTGTTAGGAAGGGAGTGCCAGGATTCTGACCCATCGACGGTGAAGGTATCATGATGTAGTTCCAAATCAGGATGGTGCGTGGCTTGGAGGGGAACTTGCAGGTTGTGCCTTTCTCTTTCTGGGTGATAGTAAGCGTGTTATCATGGCCCCTTCAAGTGACTATTTTTCGTGAGCCACATGACCCGCTCAGGGCCTATCGCTCGGGAATGCGTGAATGCGACCAATGAGGAAAAGGCGTGGGGCCCTGTGAACGGGGGCCATTGCAGTGTGGACCCGGGAGTCAAGGAGTACAAGACCCGATGATATACCTTCGTGCCTGTATATAGTTAAGCCTTATTGTTTTTTCCAATAAACCTCTTTGTTATAAAGAAGGCTTCTCAGTGGTACCTTGCGTGTGGAAAACCTTGCAGTGCTGACAGTGCTGGCTTTGCCATTGTAGTTTCTGGTGCCTAGGTCGATGCCGGTGGTCTGTCTGTTTGCATTCCCTTTCGGGCTTGTAGCAATTTGACACAACTGAGTGGCTTGCAAGGATGCTGGGGGTTGGAGGGCGGGCACTGAGACCTCAATGCCGATGATGTTGTGGGGTTGGGGGGGAGGGGGCAACTCTGAGAAGTAAGGCTTGCTGGCGAGTTCAGGCCCTGCCCTTCTCAGTGACTGTGCAAATCACCCCCACCTCTGTAGTACTGACCAAGGGCGCGATTCTCTCATCTGAAGGCAGGGTGTTGACGCCGTCATAAAAACTGGAGAGTTTAACGATGGCATCACTGGACTATGTGTAGCGATCCTCTGCCCTACAGGAGGCCAGCATGGCACTGGAGCGACCCACGCTGCTCCAGCTGCCAATACCGGCGTCAAATGGGAGCCGCAGGTCTGCGACCGGTGCGAATGTGCGCATGCACGGTAGCTCCCTTCTCCGCACCGGCCCCGACGCAACATGGCGTAGGGCTGCAGGAGCCGGCGCGGAACAAAAGAGGCCCCCACCACAAGTGGCCGGCCCGCTGATCAGTAGGCTCCGATCGCGGGCCAGGCCATGGTGGAGCCCCCCCCCCCCGGGGTCAGACCCCCCTGCCCTCCCCACTAGGCCGCCCCCGACAGGATGGATGCCGAGGTCCCGCCGGATAAGACCAGATGTGAACGGCGCCGACGGGACTCAGGCGTTTTTGGGTGGCCACGTGGCCCATCCCGGACGGAGAATCGTGGAGCGATTAATCAGAATTGAAGATTTTCTTTCTCAGGCTGCCTGAATCTCACACTGCACGTTGGAGTACAGAAGAACTCTCACATTCCCTCTCTCTTTCTTATTTAGTCTGAAGGTCTTCTGGCAATTCAGATCGTTCACAATCCAGATTCCAGATGACTACCCTTGTTTTTGATGCAGTGATATGTAATGTGATGCTTCAAATGTGACACGAAGGAACTGTGTTCACTTAATTGTCTTATATTTAAGAAAATATTTGACACAAATAAGGGGCGGGATTCTCCGACCCCCCCGCCGGGTTGGAGAATCGCCAGGGGCTGGCATGAATCCCGCCCCCGCCGGTTGCCGAATTCTCTGGCACCGGATATTCGGCGGGGGTGGGAATCGCTCCGCGCCGGTTTGCGGGCCCCCCCCCCAGCGATTCCCCGGCCCGGGATGGGCCAAAGTCCCGCTGCTGGAATGCCTATCCCGCCGGCGTGAATAAAACCACCTATCTTACCGGCGGACAAGGCGGCGCGGGCGGGCTCCGGGGTCCTTGGGGGGGGGGGGGCACGGGGCGATCTGGCCCCGGGTGGTGCCCCCACGGTGGCCTGGCCCGCGATTGGGGCCCACCGATCCGCGGGCGGGCCTGTGCCGTGGGGGCATTCTTTTCCTTCCGCCTTCGCCATGGTCTCCACTATGGCGGAGGCGGGAGAGACCCCCTCCACTGCGGATGCGCGGGGATGCCGTGAGCGGCCACTGACGCTCCCGCACATGCGCTGCACGGCAAAGTCATTTCTGGCCCAGCTGGCGAGGCACCAAAGGCCTTTCCCGCCGGCTGGCGGGGCGGAAATCAGTCCGGCGCGGGCCTAGCCCCTCAAGGTGGGGGCTTGGCCCCTCAAGATGCGGAGAATTCCGCACCTTTGGGGCGGCACGATGCCGGACTGATTTGCGCCGTTTTTGGTGCCGGTCGGCGGACATCGCGCCGATTGCGGAGAATCCCGCCCAAGGTCTGCAGACTACCTTATAACTGGAATATTTCTGTCTAGCCAATGAATCAGCTCTGATAGTGTCCACTGTGTCGGCGTTACGAAATCAGTTCTGTGTGAAAAGGGTCAATCTGTATCAGAAGGCACCTTTCAAATGAAAAGGCACATTTTCTGAATAAATCAGAAACTGATATAAATTCATCATATCAGACTGCACAGGCAACCTCACCAGTTCTAATGGAAGAGACATAATAAGCACAGAATAAAAAATGCAACTGGACTGAGTAATATGCACTAATATATCAACTAATAGTGTTGGAATAACATGTACCGGAACCAATAAGTCATGTCAGGATGAATACAAAAAATAAAATGAGATGAATACAACTCAATGAATATTACTCAGCTTAAGGGAGTTAATTGGCTGATGAACCAGGGTACAACTGAGTGGTGGAAACCGTCAAACAAAGAATGCCTCTTTGCCCCTTTCACTCATTCAGTGAGGAACAATTCCCCCTGAGCTGACACCCTCCGCCCCTCCCCACCCCGGCCCTCTAGATTTTATCTTCATTCCAGGCACTGTATTCAGTAAATGAAATATTCTCCAGCAAAATTCATTCAGGGATAGCATGACAAAGGTGCCTTGGATTCGGCAACTGGACAAGAATATAGATTACCCTGGCCTTGTTGAGCTCCTCGTCGTTGCGGATGGTAAGCTGCAGGTGGTGGGGACGAGGCGAGTCTCCTTGTTGTCCTGGGTCGCAAAATTGAAAGACACGCTACTTGACTTTGCAAACATTCAAATACTTGTGCCGTTTTTCACAGTGAGTGGTCAGGTTAGATATGTTGATTACTTACCTGTCAAGACCTGTGCAGTTTTTCACGCAAAAACCCAAACTATTTCAGGCATAACAACTTGTCTATTTTAGCTCTCACTGTCCCTATCTGCCAACTTGCTTGCTGCTGTGTCACAACCAGATTACTCATCCAGAAAATACATTCAGCATTTACGCAGCCACAATCAATAAAGTATACTGCAGGACAATCTATCTAACGGTTAGCAGCTGACGGGAAGGGCTGGACATAAGCATGCTTATCAAAAACATGTTTCACTGTAATTGTAAGCCCTCGCTGTATTCTCCCAGTTCCTTGCACAATGGCCTTCTTGCAGATAAGAAAGTGAAAGCCCCGGTGTTATTTCATGGAAGCTGCTTCTCATTATGCAATCAAAGCTTAAGTTGTCATGTCTTTATCAGGCACGGTAACATTTTGAAATAATTGTTTTCTCTTTTGGGACGCCTGAATTTTCCAAAGTACCAGTGTCCATGTGGTGCTGTTGTTTAACTGCAGAAGAATGCACTTTGCTAATTTGTATTAAAAACTTTTAAATACACCATTTTCATAAATTCCATGCAAACTTTTAAATTCACCATTTTCTTTTATGCTGGAAGGGGAGGCAGTAGCATAGTGGAATTATCATTGGACTAGTAATCCAGAGACTGAGTAATGATCTGGAGACCTGGGTTCAAATCCCACCACGGCAGATCATGGAATTTGAATCCAATCAAAATTCAAACTAAAAGTCTATTGATGACCGTGAAATCAATGCAAAATGATGATTGTAAAAACCCACCTTGTTCACTAATGTTCTTTTGGGAAGGAAATCTGCTACCACGGCTTAAATGGCGTCACTCTTGAACCACAGCAGTGTGGTTGACAGGCGGCATGGGTGGCACAGTGGTTCGCATTGCTGCCTCACAGCGTCAGGAACCCGGGTTCGATCCCGGTCTTGGGTGATTGTGTGGGGTTTGCACATTCTCCCCATGTCTGTGTGGGTTTCCTGCGGGTGCCTTAGTTTCCTCCCACAGTCCAAAGATGTGCAGGTTAGGATTGGCCATGCTAAATTGCCCCTTAGTGTCCAGGGATGTGCAGTTTTGGTTATGGGGATAGGGCAGGGTGGGCGGGGGAGAGGACCTGGGTGGGGCCGAATGTCCTCCTTTTGCACCGTAGGGATTCAGTGATTCTATGACTCTTAAATGGCCCAGAAAGGGCAATTAGGGATGAGGAATTAAAATTTCAGCTGGATTGAATATTAAATGTTTTCTGGAAGAGAAAAGGATTGTGTGACAATCCGAGGTGAGCATGTCACATTGCAGCTTTCAGTGAATCAGGTCACTTGTAGTTTAATCTTCCGGCCGTACCACCCCTCCACCCCTCCAACGCGCTTTCCAGTGGCGGTGGCGGTCGCCATTGGCTGCCGGTGAGATCTTCCGGTCCGGCCGATGTCTATGCCGTTTTGTGTGGCTCATCCATCGCGCTGCTGGGAACCCGCTGTGGGAGGGTCGCCTTTGAAGGGACCGGAAGATCGGGAAAAGGGAGTGGAAAACCCTGGCCAGAGTATCCAATTTTGCTGCTAAAAGCAACTTGAACAACCTTCACCATCACAACACATTGGTCTCTCTCTCTCTCCTGACCTCTTCGGCAGCGTTCTATGTTTTGCGATGCCAGAAGCACGAATCGCGATCGGGCCGAGAATCGGACGTAATTGAAAAATTGAGGCTTGCACCTGCCGTCGATTCTGACACCATGCCCCGGTCGCTCATTGGCGGTTATATCGATGTTTGCGCCCCGTGCCAGCGGATCGTTGCAAAACGGTCATTTGCATGGATTTCAATATCAGAAGGGGGTTGGGTGCAGTATGCTCCACCCTTCTGCCCCACCTTTCTTAGGCGGATGTCTTGCGGGCACGAATGAGTGTAAGTTTTGACAAGCGGGGCCTAGGCGCCATGGTTGCGGAGCGGGAGGGGGAGGTTAAAAACACTGTGGGAAAACCCTGGAAGATTGTCGGGCTTGCTCGGGTGTGGCTGCGACTTTTTGCCAAGTCCGTGGACTCAGGCTGTCCCCTTCGGAATCGGAGTGGTCTGGCTTGGACCGACATTGCTGCAGTCTGTCTTTTAAACACACCCTTTGGTGCTCCTTACAGGCCCCTGGCTGTTCACTCAGCTGATTGCTGCATGTGTCCTTTAAATGCTCAGGGGGCTTCTGGTCATCTGGGAGCCCACCCAGGCCACCCCCCCTGGACACCCTCATAACACAGCTGTTTCACCAAGGGGATGGCATGGCCAAGCTCAAGCAGGGACCC